>NW_025091265.1:1524308-2724308 GCF_001078395.1 Aspergillus udagawae | reverse complement strand
CAGAGTCTTCATCGTGCAGTTTAGGTGCGGGCAAATCCGTCCCGGCTGTGGCAGCCTTGAGGATCGTCGAGGTCAACGACAAGATCCTATCACTTTGCTCATCCAAGGATTCCGAGACTTCGGCACTCGAAGTCCGGTGGAAACTCAGATCCTCTGCAGAGAGCTGCCCAACGGTGCGCGTCATCTGCACCAGACTGGACGTTAACCGCTGCTGAAACGGTGGGAAATCTGCTGCAGACTCCATGATTGGCGGATTATGTTGAGTCCAAAGCCGAACTCAGCCAGGCAAGAGTCGAAGGGTCAACGAATGTAAACTCGCAGGAACAAATAATAACCTGAAAAATTGAGGAAGCTCGGAGGTGGAGAAATGCGCCCGCCGGAGGAAAAAACACTGACCGCCTACCGTGATCGGTCTAGCCACGGTATCTCGGCGATCGTCTCCATGTATAAGTTCTCGACTCCAAGTATACTGGTTCCATAGACAATCCCATTGACAGCGAGACATTGAATGCGTGAAAGAGAGGAGGTTTTGACATTGTTCCAATCTCTTTTAATTACATCAACCGGTTCAGACACAGTAAGCTAGCTCATCATGGCAGCTTCCATAGCCCCCGAATGCAATGACTTGAAAGAGTAAATTTTCCCCAGCTACTGCCACTGGCAACCACAGATAAAGAGCTCGAACTGACGCTCCCCAGAAAGTATGATACTTGTTTTCTGAAGTGGTACAGCGAAAGTACGCATCTATTCTCTCCTTCTAGCAATGTAAACAGCGCCCGCTAACTACCACAGAATACCTACGTGGCAAAACCTCATCAAATGAATGCGAAGAACTATTCTCAAAGTACAGATCTTGTCTACATGTATGTCAAAGCAGACATTTTGAAATCTCTGCGATCTAGACTAACGTTTCCATCAGAAAGCGTTGAAAGAAAAAGGCATCGACACCATGGTCGAAGAGGCGAGAAAAAGTACTGCCTCGGAAAGTGATGCTGACTATCTTCGGAAATCATGAAGTGACGTCGGTCATCAGTCCCCTGCATCGGGGACACTCTCCTTCATCTCCGCTCCTGCAGGCAACATCTCCTGGATGCTTGCCCTCCATGACCATAGTCGGGTATTGCTACGACTAGTATTCGTTGGACGGTTTCCGCTCAAACCCCCGTTACTAGATCCATGGCAAATTCATATGTGGTGGCTTGAACATATACTCGAATCTGTTTTATCTGAGCGATATATATCCACTGACTGGAAGTGGCCTGTCTTCGAGAACGACTGGATTCTCTTATGTATAATACTTTGACGACTTCCTCGCATGCTTGTACCTTCATTCATTATGTACTCGTATCCGGAGTTACGTCACGTTTCCTAGCGAAATGCTAACCCGAGTCGTTGATCGGAAATGGTCCCAAAGCATCGTGTGCAAGGACTGAGGCAACCAGACCGTGCAACAGACTAGGCGTTAAATCTCTTGATTATATGCGTCATGACATATTATACACATTATTGAGCATTAATACCGGTGGCTCCGTCGTCTGACATCTCCTTGTGCAAACCCTGATGGAACCCTAAGTAACCCATTGGCAGCCGTGACCCCTCCCATCGAAGAAGAGCCACTGCTACCACTGCTTGTCTTTCGGGGCTGGGTCAACAGAGACCACACCTCTGCCATACCTGCCCGATGCGCAGGGAGCATGCTGTACTGCATACTGTACAGATTACGGCGGTGGATGGGAGGAACAAAACGGCCAGTGAAGAGGCAGAATATCACGCGCGGAGAAAGATAGTGCTTCCGGAGACGATGACCGAGTTGGAAGTACTGGTCAAACATGGCGCGGAGAGGGAGTGGAATCGACTATCTCAATCAGAACTTGCTCTGGCGGTAGTTTCAATGACACGATGAATTAGGTGGACATACCTCGAGATGGATGAAAGGCATATTGGAGTACGGATGAAGAGACTTGTCCTGCTCCTCGCGTAGTTCGAAACGAATACCACCTCGAATTTGGTCAGTGACTGCTGATCAAGCAGATGAGCAAAACCAACATACCTGGTAACCGTCGGGAATCCTTCACACGCAGCATCAACGCAAACAAAGGGAAATGGTTGAGAAAAGCCAAGCACGTGTCAAGTGCCGCTTTTAGCGAGATGATCAACATTCTCGCGGAGGCAAACGTTAGATAAAATACAATCACAGTGGGCAGAAGGAAGAAGAGAACTGTGAAGAGGATAGTGCCGAGCAGAAGCTGATCAAGGTCGTAATCACACGAGTCTATTCGATGCCGAAGGACGTTGCGCTTCTTGCCGCGGAAGAGATGAAAGAGAGATATGATGATAGTAAGTTGCCAATTGAATATACGGGCGGACGCAACGTAGAACGAGTAAATATGCACAGTTAGAATGGAGACGAGATCTGAAAAAAGGGCGATCGGCATGCTGGCTCCGGCGAAACTCGAGCATCCAACGACGTATATGATATGCGGGAGGTAAGGCTGCAGATTCGCAATGCAAGCTGCCCCATAATTAGCGAGAGAGAATAATAGATCTAGTAGAAGAAAATGCATACCCGCCCAGTTTTCAATGACCCAGAGAAAGAGGTCACCCAAGAATGCAGCAAGCTCGTTATTAAGCTTCAAGCCGGCCGGCCAGTCCATCAACCATGATATAGTCCGCTGCAACCCTTCTACTGTCCAGCCAGTGAGGACACTGTTGATTTGGAAAGCCACCCAATTGGCGTTGTCGATGATGTATGAGCCCAGCGCAATACCGATGATCACATCATTGGCCACGAGCCACAAGCTGTTGTAGAAACGGATGTAATCCGGATGACTCGTAGTAACACTCTCCCAGTCGTCTTTCCTCTGGCGCAGCTTAACGTACTGTATCGGCCAGTAGCAAAATTGCTGGAGTCGAATGTCAACCTGCTGAGCCGTCGCAGAGATGTCCTTCAAGGCAGCTGCATCAGGACGAGCACGCCACTCAAGTATCTGCAGAACAACCTCGGCAATCGTACGATGGAAGACGAGGCCGATGATGAAAATACGAGTGGCCACTGGCCAGATCCACTGCCAGAACACATGCGAGACCCCGAGGACAAAGAGGTCCCAGAGAGTTGATGCAGACTCGACCACGCGTTCTCCCACGCTCATACTTCGCTTAACTCGGATTCCAATCAGATGGCTATTCTTTTCCATCAATTTTCCCATTTCATAAGCACAATTGACCTGGTTGATGATGAGAGGTAGTGCTTGCTCCTTAGGCGAAGGCATATGTTTGACGACTGTGTGTAACTTCAGCTTCTCAACCAGCTTATCCCGCGCTGCTCTATCCCGCTCCTCTTCGGCATCGATGGCCGCCGGTACAACCTCTGGTTTATCAGCGATGGACACTTTATCGCCCAGAGCAAGGGAAATCGGATCCAGGGACATGTACTCCATCCTGGTTGGATGTGGACGATGGAACATGATAACCTGAACAGATATATTCGCCTCCGGGGGACAATATATCCGAGGGACCTTATACGACGGATGCGTTGTCACATAGAGATGAGCGGGGTTAAATGCCGACGGCGGGTCTTGTGGATTAGTTGATCCCAGAACATGCATTGTCGATCTGCCACAAAGCGTGAATATCCGCGCAATCGGATGAGGGCTGTTGCGAAAGAGGATTCCCGCACGTAGTGCATTGTCGACATTTCGAGGCTATCCCACGAGTCAACCATCAGCTCCCCAAGCCGACCTGCGGCTCGGGACAGAACGCTAGCTTACCTCAACATCTTCCAACACTGTGAGGACGAACAAATCCAGTTCAGAGTTCCTCCATCCAACAATCACCCCCGGCGATGAGGACCGAGGGAGGTCGTATGGCCAGAATACCCGTAGCAATCCATCGCCCATGAGCATGTTGTCATCCTTCGATCCGGATCAGAAAGAGCCTCGGCGGCGTAGCTGTTCGCGAGCGGACACACCCAGATGCGGCGGGCGAGGGTGCTACCATACAAAAAGAAGCATCAGCATACGATCACCCCTCAGCAATTGACTTCAGACAGGACCATTTACCAATTCAGCTTCCTTTATCGCAAGATGGTTGATCGGAAGAACCAAGAGGAAGAAGAAGACCGATAGCAACAGAAAGCCTTTGGCTGTTCGTGTCTGCGATCAAGGGTTATTAGCTCAATTGCCCTCGCATTAGTGGTCCTGTGTCGGCAGCCATCAATTCCAGGTAGGACCGGTTGCGCGAACCGAGACGCACTCACCACGACACCGTGATCCCACGCAAAAATGGCCAGTTCGTATAACCGCGTAACAAGATCCCACCTTGCGGTGATATAGCCCGCTACGAAGATACCGAGAGTGAGGATTGAAAAGGGGTGCATGAATTCAGAGTTGTTTAGCGTTTCCGCCGTTGTGATTTAGTCTGCGCGCATTGTTGAGGGGAGGTTGAGAACTGGTGATCGGAGTAAATTTTAGCAGCGGAGGAGAAAGAGTGTCAAGCCAGTCCTTCGCGACAAGATACCTGACTGTCTTGTCCGGGATTCGTTATTGTGTTGTTGCGGCTATTGCAGTTGCTTGTGTCGAGTACCACATCTGGCCGATACGGAGTACCTAGGAGCCGAGAGCGGTTGTCCTCCATAACTCTGTACTAGTCTAGAATTTGACCAGAATAGGTATAGCTACAGCTTATCGGCTAGTACCAGCATGGCCAAGCAAGGACGCCTACTAGAGGGTCCGTCAATAAAGGACTGTATTATTTTCCAGTGCGAACTTAATCAGAATCAAAATCTACCTAGATTCCTAGTATTTGAGTTGTTGATTTTTATAGACGAAGTAACCCATGCATATTGCTGGAGTTGCCGCTTTAAGAAGGCGAGCTGGTTGAGTCATGTGATGCACTCACTCTTATTGTTCTCTGGCTACTTCACCAACGAAGTCAAGATGCACTGGCTAGATAGAGGAGATGTCAGGCATAGATGTGAAAAGCTGGACCACAGCTAACCCTAATAAATGGCATGAGGAAGCACCCCTCTCATCTTCCTCTAGCTCTCCGGTCCCCTGAAACCTTGTAAGGTTGTGCAATTTGTTTGCCATTTGGCTATCTCTCTCTTGCTTGATTCCTACTACGACATACTCTCTTTTGGTGTTTTTGCAAATCTTTAGATACGTGGACTCTACCTTATCTCTGCATAGGATCTTGTCTCGGTTATTACAGTCTGTCAACTCTACGTCTGCAAGCTTATTATGATACGCAAGGCCGTTTCTCTGTTTAAGAAGCAAGGAAGGATGCGGCCGTCCTATCCTGCAAGTCGACTGATGATCGACCTCAGCCGGTCATCCCACACGAATTGGAAGGCAAATGACCACTGGTTTCGCTATACAAGAGGCTGCTTTTGGCAAATGAAGCTCACGAAATGGCAATACGTCACACTGAACAACATGAATGAGCTGGCAAAGCGTGCTGCTGAATCAATTGGCGGCACATTGAAAAGTTTCCCAATGGCATGTTCAATAAGACCTTCTTTCCACAATGCAGGACGGGGCATAAATCGTAGGCAAAGTACCATATCCAAAAGCTGGACGGGCTCACTACACCACTGCCAGCGAAGTAGCAACAATGGACTTTGTAAGCGGAATTGATAATCGCCTTGTCTAAGATTCCCTCCTTTATCCTAATATCCATTCCTAGACCAGAAATGAGCTACGCACCCCGGTACCTAAAGTGCTAAGTTGGTGCTGCAAAGCAGAAGAAAACCCAGTTGGCGCCGAATATATAATGGAGAAGGCCCCCGGCGTCCAGCTTAATAAAGTGTGGCCGAAAATGAGTATGGACAGATTTGATCAGTGAAAGCAGTATCAGGATATCAGAAATCCTGGATGACTCTGTAGTGATAGGGCGCGGCCTCAGGGTGGCACTGCTGTGAGATCTCAAAGAAGACTAGGAACAGAATAATATCATTGTAAACCGGTACATCTAGTCATTGACCCTTGTATACACGCCAAACACCTTACGCTATACCCGAGACAGAGAAAGTAGCTATATCAAAGACCATCACAAAGCCTTGATACCCTGGAAGACCTTATTTGCCCGGAGTTTCTCATCAGCATTGACCAGATCGCGCATGATCTGCCTCTTTTCCTCGACAGTCAACTTCTTGTCGGACGACTCAATCTCCGCCTTCCACTTCAACAACATCCCCTTGAGAAGCGCGCTGCTCTCCTCCACCTCTTCCCGAGAATACCCGTCCATAAACACGCTAGCCTGCTGCCCCTGGGCCTCTGCAGACGTAAAATCCTCGAGCTCCTCGGCTTTTTGCCGGGCCATATTGACCACCTTCTCTGGGAACCGAACCAGCTCCGCAACGTGGATACCGAAGGACTGGTCGCAGATACCGGGCTCGACGCGGTAAAGCAGAGTCACCTGCTCCTTCTTGGGCTTTTCTTCTCCGGTGTTGTCGTTAGTGCCGTCTCCGATGAAGGCCACCACGTGCAGGTTTTTGACGGATTTGGGGTATCGGTCCGCGAGGGCCGTGAGCTCGTGGAAATGAGTTGCAAAGAGCCCGAAGCAGCGGATCTCGGTGACGATGTGCTCGGAGATGGCCCAGGCCAAGCCAAAGCCGTCGTATGTGCTGGTGCCGCGGCCCAGCTCATCGATGATGATGAGGGACTCTGACGTCGCGGACTTGAGGATATTGGACGTCTCCAGCATCTCGGCCATGAAAGTCGAGACACCCTTGAGCTGCGAATCGCTTGCGCCGACACGGGCAAGGATACAGTCGAAGATTGTCAACTCGGCCTCGGAGCAGGGCACGAAGCACCCCGTCTGGGCCATGAGCGCAATAACGCCGATTTGGCGGATGTAGGTCGATTTACCGCCCATGTTGGGACCGGTGATGATGAGGAAGGAGGACTCGTCGCGGATCAGGGATACGTCGTTGGTGATGAAGGAAATATCGTCCTGCATTTCCATGCAGGGATGCCGCGCCTCCTTGAGGATCGTATTTCCCGTGCCGCGCGGATGCATCTTAGGGCGGACATATGCGGTTGGAGCATGCACAGCAGCATGGGCGAAGCTCACGATGACATCAAGATGTGCGAGGACACCGGCAAGCTGTTCCAGCACGGGACAGTAGGATGCAGCCACGTTCACCACCTCGCTCACCAACCCAGTCTGGGTTCGGTTGTAATTGGACGAGAGCTGATCATGCTCCCGGCGCAGAGCTTGCATTGTGGATGTGGTAAAGTACACTCCATTCTTCTGGGTCGAGCATTCCTGGTACTCTCTCTTGTTTCTGATACAGCCCGCCTCGTTTCGGGTCAGACGGAAGCACCAGCCATGCACGCGGTGGTTTTCCAAGAACAGCTTCTTGTCGACCTCCTGATCCAGATCCTTCGCCACGCGGCGATGTTCCACGTCCATGTCATGTCGCAGCTTATCCAATTTCTTCCGAATGATGCGCAGACTGTCATCAAACTCTGGCTTGATGATGAACTCGTGGTTCTCCAGCGCAGCCAGGTCGACCGTAGTCTCCACCATTTCTTCCAACTTGGCTAGGCTGTCCGAGTGGCTGCGCAGCTTGCTGGTGTACTCCGTCTCCAAGGGAGTCTGATATTGCTCGTCCATGACATTCTCCAGCGAGCTGACAAAGCCCGGGAGACGAATCGCAACCTGATATACTCGCACCACATCTTCCAAGTTGGCCTGCTTCCGCTGGAACCGCTTCGTGAGCCTATACAGATCCGGAATGGAGCGGAGATGCTCCTCCTGCAGCGTCTGTCTCAACTCCGTATTCTCGACGAACGCCTCAACAAGCTGCTGTCTCTTCTCGATTTCAGCGAGATCCATGAGCGGCTGCTTCAGCCATTGCGCCAGCAGGCGACTGCCGACAGGCGTCTTGCAATGATTCAATAAACCGAACAAGCTCATCGTCCTCGATCCGTCCCGCGGACCAGGCATGAGATTTAACGCCCGGAGGGCAGAGGCATCCAACTTCATAAACTGCGACAAATCATGCTGGTAGAGCTGATACTGTCCGAAATTGCTGGGGTCGGACATGACACCTAGATACTTGATCAGGGCCGACGCAGAGCCCATAGCGAGCTTCAGCTCCGTCTGCGGCAATGTGGCCGCCGAGCGCTCGTCCCTGAGGAGCCGAGTGAGATCTTGCTCGATATCCTTCACACCAAAGTCCGCCACCGGTCTCTCGGAGATAGCAATCCCACAGTTGTCAGCGATAGCTCGAATCTTGCCAAGCTCCACATCCTTCCTGTTCGCGTCCATCTGCACCAGACACTCCTTGACACCAAGCTGGATAATCAACGACTCAAAGTTCGAATAGACATCGTTGTCCAGGAACTCGCTCACACCCAATTCCCGCACACTCGCATCCGCGAAGCAGACACCGACACCACGCGCCTCAGACGCCTTGGCCGAAATCTTCACGGCCAGAATCACCGGCGCCGACTCCATGGCGAGTCCGCCCACACTGCCCAGCTCCTCTTCCACGTCCTGCAGGTTTCCCGGACTGGCCTGTTTCATCAACTTCCACTGGCCTCTGCCGGCTCCAACCGAGCCCCAAATTTCCACCCGTTTGTTGAGCTTGAAGAGTGCTTCGCGCAGAAAATTTCGGAACACGGTCACGCTCATGGTCACGGAAGGCAGGCCGCCCGTCTCACTGCGACCCAGGTTGCGGAGAACGGAGGTTGTTTTGTAGACCGTTCGAGCGATATATTCGGCCTCGGCGCCATGTGCGGAGTACCAGTCGCCGCGGTCGAAGACTCGGATTGTCTCATCGTTGCCGTCGGAAGAGAGGGAATGATAGAAGCGAATGAAGCCGACTTCATCGTCGACCTGGAAGTGGTTAGCCGGGTAGAAGAATGATTTAAAAGCGTCTGGGGAGACTACCTTGAGATCTGGTCGAGACGACATTGTGCTAGCGTTGTCCGATACAATGAAAGGACAGTCGGGAAGCTAGCTTTCTTGTCAATTTAAAGCGTCTCTGTTCTGTTGACGACTGATAAAAGTAGAGCTGCGGCAGACGCGACTTGTGGCAACGCGATCACGTGAGTGCGCGTCTCGCGTTGAAGTGGTTTTGGGCCAATCAAATAGAACAGGTGCTACAAAGCATATTTAACAGTTTTGCTCTGAACTGATGTATTCCGTTATTATAGAGACCTTGAGGGATGTGTATGCAGGTAACAGATGCAGCGCTAATGTACATGATGCTTGCTCATAATGCAAAGTAATGCTGGACATGTAGGTATGACTCCAATGGTATCGAACAATGACACAAAACATCCAAAAGAAAAGAGATCGGAAGATCATATGAAGAATCATCACCTAATCCAATTCCAGCTTGCAGATCTTGGCACTGATTTCTTTGGGGTGCACAGTGGCACAAGACTTTAGCACCACCGACTTAATTTGATTCACGGCAACGACTTCAATCCATTGTCCAGCAATGTCCGGTCGAGCCAAAAGTTCCACACAAATTTCCACCTCCCTTGATGATATTGGGTTTCGTAGAGAGTCCTGAACATTCTGCACGATCATCTCCAGCTGGAACGGCTTCTTCTGGGCAGCCAAAACAGCTTTCGGCCCGCTGCCCACATACCCAACCGGCCGAAGCAAGGCCAGAACGGCGACGACTTCTTCCGCGCGTTCAGCAGCCGCGCGCCGAAGCAGCGTCTCCTTCGACGGCGGCGGCGGCAACTTCGACTGAAGAAGTTCCTTGCTCTTAATCCGCTCCAGAAGCCCCTTCCGCCGCGTGGTCGTCGCATCCAGCGGCTTGGCCGGGACCTCAGGCTGCGAGTCTGCCCGCAGCTTTTCGGTCTTCAGCTTGATCACTCCGCCCTTCAAATCCTGCAGCCGCTGCTGGCCCTTTCGAAACGCCGTGAAGGGAGTCAGAGACTCGTGCACGGGGGAAACGCCCAGTGTCTCGAAGAAATCCACCCGGCTCTCGTCACCATCAACCGCATCCACCGCCTTCTCCCACAGCAGGTCCACAACCTGCTCAAATCGCTCTTGTAATTCTTTTTCGTCGAACCGGTCCACCCGTTCCCCATTCCGAGCCACCCGCTCCAAACACACCTTTCCAAGCCCGTAATTCGCAAGCCGGTACTTCGGACCATCCCACTCTTCGCCCTGCTCCCAAGCCCATATCAACCGCTGTAGATCCTTAACCACAACCTTTCGCTTCTTCCACACTCGCTCCACCGCATGAAGAAATTCTCGCAGATCCGCCGCGGTCGCTGCCCCGTTATGCGCAGAGTGAATCGCCAGCGCCTTCAGAAAAGCCGAATGCAAGCCCAAGAATTCCTCCACACAAGCCGGTCGCTCCACGACAATAGGATTGCTGGGGCGTTTGGCTCTGGCACCGCCACGCTTAGAAGGGGAGGAGGGCGGCGCAGGCGATGCCTCAGGTTTCGAACACGCATAGTGACCGCTCCGGGGCGTCGAGACTGACAATTGACTGAAGCGGAGGGTTTTGGAAGGCGTGCCAGCTTCTTCCGGGACGGTGGTCTGGCGGGGCTCTCCTGCGGCGGAGTCGACATTTTCGAGCTCATTGAGTTTCCTCTTCTTGGAAGGCGAGACGGGGAGCTGTGCAGTTGCTGCTTTGGTCGTTCTTGCGAAGCTCTGAATGCCGACCTGTCCTCGGGGAAGGCAGGTCTGTCTCGAGGAGGCGCGCGGCATCGCAGTTTCCCTTGTACTAACGGTGGGATTAAAAGATATGATAGTAAGGTAGGAGCATATGTAGATATTAGGAAGGTAAGGTAGGTATGCAAAATAGTAAACTACCAGTGGGGTGTTTCCAATTGAATATAGGTAGCTCTGTGTGTATGGGTCGAAGGGGACTGAAGGTTAGGTTACCTTGGTTTTTTCTTAGCGGAGCGCGAACGCGTCAAGGCGCGTGTTAGCGTGACAGTGCCGAATGCGGTTATATTACCCCGTAGATATCTGGGGATAATCCTGTTGTACTTATTTTCATTCAAGATTGTTATGTTGATACTCAAGACAAGATATATGAGTTTTCGAAGCCGCGAATTCGTTTCCAGCTCCCAGTTACAGCATCGATACAATGGCATCCACTCGATCACTACAGTAATACCTACATGGAATGCCACATTCCACGCGAGTATGCAGATCACCAATCTTATCCAAGCCTATCTATCTTATCGAACGAGCCCATTCTTGGTCTAATCGGAGATGCAAGTTATCATAAAGTTCATTATCGAAAGTTTGCTGCTGCAACCGACGAAGTGATCGTCCATCAAAGTACGAGAGTACGGAGAGTATACCATTCTCATCTCCCAAATCGTAACGTCATACCAGGTCTGAACCAAACCCATTCGAAATCCCATTTGAATGCATTACTGCAAGCCCGAAGTTCCTCAAAGCAAAGGTGGTAAGCGAATCAAAAGCTTATTTCCCTCCAAACCAACTCGACAGAGTCCCCTTTGCCTCACCCGCCTTTTTCTCAACCTCGCGATCAAACTGATCAACCTTCTTGTCCACCTCGTCAACCCCAGCACGGACTTTATCCGCTGCCTGGTAACGCAGCTGGTCAATCTTGTGCTTGCCATTCTGAGTGATCTCGGGGATGCGCTCGTCGATCTTGGCCTTGGTGCGGGCATTGTTGATCTACCCTCAACACATCAGCATCTTCTCCAGTCATTCGATAGTAGTCCTCGAGGGTAGGTAGGTAATGAGCTTACCGCCTCGTCACCAGTAGCATTCACTTCTTTGCCGAATTCCTCGCCGACTCTTGCGGCCTCTGAACCGCGGGGGATCTTTGCTCTGGCTTTGTGGGCATCGACTGGAAGCAACAGGCATCAGCAAATCAATACATAAATTATCAACCAGGACCTAGGAAAAAAAAAAAAAAACTCACTCTCCATCTCCTTCTTCGCGACCTTGGGACTCCCCCCGGCCCGATACAGGTAGTAACCTACAAGGCCGGCGGCGCCCAGGCCAAGGTACATGGGTGTACGGTTCTTGGACATGGTGGGTGAATGGGAATAGGTTGTCTTCAGTTGATTTCAAACTTGAGTATAGAGCTATTTTGGTCGTGGAGTATCTTTCCAGTCAAGGAGAAAGAAGAGACTGAAATAAATAAGAGGCAAAAAGAAACGCAAGAGAGCTAGCAACCAAGGTCAGGGAGTGGAAGTATGGGCAGAGAAATGGCCTTGGTCACTGGGCTGGGCTGGGCTGCCTATGACGTTGTCGACGAGATACTACCTTAGCTAGGTATGTAGCTTACTGTCCAGCTCCCCAGTCCTGTAACCCCCCCGTTACTCCTCTTCAAATTGAATACTTTCCCCTTTTCCTTTAGTTTTCATTTTAATGCCATCTCGCTGTGGCTAGGTGATTAATTGAATTCAGTTATCTCTTACATGCAATCAAAGTTAACCAGCCTCTGTTGGACATTGGAGGATGGACTCTATACGGAGCGTACTGACACCTATTCATCTGGGGTAATGTGCACCAACGAGGAGAATACCTTGCCATCGACGTCACCTGATGATCATCTTACGGAGACCGTCTCATAGGTATGGCCAGACAATGTACCCCTACCCGCTTGGTACTTGTGGTTTTGACGTCGTAGAGTGTAACATGTGGGGTAGACGTCATGTATCCGTTAGCTCAGCCCCAGCCAAACAGGACATGGCACTACATCCGATTTAGCAAGTTTCATTAAAAATAGTTTATCCCGCTCAGATTGCAAGATTGCAGTGGCTATACCCAGTCTCTTATAGACGCTCAACAAATATACTAAAACAGAATCGAATCGTATCACAGGGCTGCAGTAACAGAAGATCAAGTATATCAAACAATTCAGTAGGTGAAATTCCACCGCGACCCGAGTAGGAAACCCCGCTTCCATAGTAGCTATATCCGAGATCGAGGCCGAGGGTATCTTTATGCCATAGAGAACACACAATCCCTCAATCAACGCCGGAACATGCAAAAACAACGTCACCGCAGCTACAGATCACTCGAGAATACCCGAACGAGTCCTTGCTATCCGAAAGAGCAAGCCTCCACAGCGATTAAATTCAAAGACAAAAAAAAAAAAAGCCCCATGCATGAATCATCAGTCGTCACTTCATAAACGTCTCCGCGTTGATGCGGAACCGTAAGTGCAAAATTCAAAGTATTCGGGTTAAATCGGCAGGTTGGTCAAATGTTTCAAGGATAAGACGAGGAAGAAATGGCGGCGATATCAAAGTAGACACTATCTGCTGGGATAACATACGAAAGCTGTGGTCGAGGATCGGCGGGGTCATGATTGGAGAGGAAGCTCTTTATCCGTATAACTTTGCAGTACTTTTATTTTCGCTCGTGGCGACTGCAACAAGAGCCTCGAGCCTTCCCATCCCCGAGTCTCGCGCGGACGTATTGTGATAGAAATCCGGTCGTGGATCGGGTTTCACATTGTGCTGATAGCCATCAGAAAACTGCGAGAGTGGGGGGCAAGCCTGTATTGTACATTAGCGACTGTGGCCGGTCATCGAATGTCCAGGAAACGGGGGGCGTACTGAGTGAGATGTATCGCAGGTCATGGGAGGTGGATGGGACTCGATGTAGCCGCTGTTGTGCACAATGGCTGGGTGGTACTCAAGTGATGCTGTAGAGGGCGTATGAACGCCTTCGCTGCTACTCGAGTCTTCAGGGGATGTCCGCGTTGCCTGGGAACCCGAGGTATTGCTGCCATACCACCCTTGCATCTTCTCATATGAAGAATGCCCAGTAATTCCCCGCGACTCCTGAACTTGTTGTTGGTACGACGAAGACGGCCGGGACGATACATTCTGTAACTCTGCAATCGTCTGCTGGCTCCAGTGCGATGCGTCTCTTGGAAGAGGCTTATCCCTGATATGCAGTCCTGTGAGATTGGTATGTAGTGACATGTCCCAGGAGACATGACCGCGGCGATGACCGGGCCCAGATATCGGAGGGGCCGGTCGGTTCGCGGGCTGCGAATAATTGAAATCTCCTCCTAAAGCATAACTCGGCGATGGCTTGCCGCGGCTGTCAATCTGCATCGGACTAGGCCTTCGGACGGGAGGAGTTAGAGGCCGCTGGTGTAACACAACTTTGTCGAAGCTTTCGATTCCGGGCAATCTGGGGTGCTGTTCTGTCGCGCCACTCGCGCTGACCGGTGCGTCAACGGTATCAGGAGTTTGGTACTGGGACAATCCACTGGTGGCAGGTCTGGGAAGTGCAAAGTGCGTTGAAGGATGCCAAGTCCGTCTCCGCAGGTCCAAATCAGCAGCACTGTACGCATTTTCCTCTCTCGAAAACGAATGAGTGGAGCTGACGGGGCTTGCGAAGACTCCGCCAGACGATGGATACGCTGCCGTTGTAGGAGTTGCCGACCCAACAAGACTAGGAGGATAATTGTTCGGTTGTTGAGACGAAAAGGGATTCGCACTGGTGGGCACCGAGAGGCGACGAGCTGCCGTCTTTCCATCCCAGAATCCAGGTATGTGGGCGGCGGCGGGCCTCGCGGAAGCTAAGTGAGGACTTCCGTTGCCACCAGCAGCAAAGAGGTGATGAGAAGGCGTGTAAGGGGAGCCAACTGCAACGGCAGGTCCTGGGATGCCGCGCACTTGGCCTGGTGGGGTTGTGGGCATATCTGCCATCGTATCCAGACTAAGACGAGCCCTGGCGCTCCCATCATTGGCCATGATTAATGGCGGCGGTCGACGGCGAAGCTCCGGAGGTTGACTGTACGTTGATGTCGTCGATGCGATACTCGAAGTCGAAAGATTTCTGCTGTGGCCCCGACTATGCGTTCCCTGACTACCCCCCGTGCCGGCTCTAGCTCGACCTTGAGGACGGACCCTGTCGGTGCGAATCTGCCGTTGGAAACGTGTTCCAGTCGCTGCAAGCGAATCCCCAGGAATCTCCTCGTTCACATGCACCGTCTGTGCATGTTGACGAAGGTTATCAAGGCGCGAAAAACGTCTGGAACAGTGGCATTGAAACGGACGCTCCCCAGTGTGTTTCCGGATGTGTCTGGCAAGATGTTCACTTCTGGTAAAACTCAAATTGCATGGCGGGAAATCTGTACAATAAAACCGTTGCCCTTTCTTCTTCTTTGATGGGGGAGC
The DNA here is from genome assembly GCF_001078395.1 of Aspergillus udagawae. Lineage (NCBI taxonomy): Eukaryota > Fungi > Ascomycota > Eurotiomycetes > Eurotiales > Aspergillaceae > Aspergillus > Aspergillus udagawae. The sequence goes on along the minus strand of NW_025091265.1, from coordinate 2,709,198 downwards.
GTTGCCTCCAGCGTCGGACTCATGGTCGGAGCCATCACGGTCTGCATCGGATTCCCCATGTGAAGTTCCATTGTGTCCTAACGACGGTTTTGTTCGAGAAGTCGAGTCCTCTTCGATCTTATGCACGTTCCGCGGTGTGGCGTCTTCTGTACCACTGTTCATAGTTCGCAACCTGTTCTCTTCTGTCGCTGACACATTTGTATGGGGCCGAGGCGTGGTTGGAGTTGCTGCCTCCTCCATCGCCCGTGTCTGCGGCGAAGACGTATTATTTACTGGTAAGAAGGAAGTCATGTTGACTGCGACGAAGAGGTCGTAATGGTGTGGCTTCCGCCCTAGGAAGCGAAAATGAGATTTGACGAAATCCTATCCACCCACGATTATAATATTTGATATTAGAAAAAAAAAAAAAAAAAAAAATTCCCGAGGATTTGATGAGAAATGTTAGATGGCGCGGTAATGGTAGCGCGTAATGGCGACTAGGCAGGTTGCGCATACAAATGTCAGCAAATTCATGGCCGTCGCAAAGATGTAACGACGAGTGTGTCAATCTCGGCCAAAGGGGACGGAATCCAAGAGGGGTAGACCTTTTTTTGCCATCCGGGTCCACATACAAGGAAGGAGGGGAAGGAGAACGACAGGAGAGCCGCTACGTACTGAATTGCTAGCCCAGAAGAGGGGAGTCCGGAATGTAGGAGGAATGTGGGAGACGCCCGTCTATCCGAGTACCTGACGAGGATGACGAAGCAAGGGTAGTGACTTTGTACGAGAGGCGTAAGAGAGCAGTCATCCGTTGAGCGGTAGCATCTCTCGAAGATGGACCGAAGGAAGGGTAAAAGAAGTATATACCGATGATGATGAGGATGAATCTGACAGGAAAGAAAGGATAAGGTAGATTGGAGGAAAGGGCGGGTTGTGCAAGGAGCTCAGGAGCAAGTTTGGTGGACTCGGTCGATCAGCTTTCCCAAGCTGAACCGGTCGTGCGGTTTCGAGTCCTTTGGTTGTGGGTTTGTTTAAGACAGCTCGGAAAGCCGACCAAGCTGATCCAGGGGATGGTGGACTGGGCCCAGGTTCCTCGCCTCAGATGCACCGTCCGTAAGAAAAATAAGAAGTCAATATTTGATTATCAGAAGGTGAAGGATAGATTAGGTATTAATGATCAAAAGAGAAGAGGTCGAGGAGGCGAAATGTAGTAAGCGGCTAAAGTACCTACAAGGAACGGATGGAGCCGCGACGACCAGGGGGAAAGATGAGAATAATAGGGCGACTAAAAAAAAAAGAAAAAAAAAAAAGGTAAAGAAGAGAGGCAAAAGCAATGATGGAAAAGGGAAGATAGATCAGAAAGGGTAACTCGAGAGGGAGGAGTCGAGACTGCAGGACGGTCAGCAAGATGCGACAAGTCAAAGTAAGAGGAAGTGATCGGAAGGGGGGGAGAGATCTGGTAGCAGGATGTTTGGATGACGGTGACCACCACCGCGCCCCCCAAGTTCCAGACAAGTGCAAATAGGTCGGTGGATAAAATGGTGACGATGATACACTTACTAGGTAGCTATCCAGATCCTTCAAAATTCAGTCTCTATTCCAGTTATCGAATCGTCAAAATGGAGGCTTATCGGAAACAACGGTCGGCGCGGGATGGCGGCCGAGCGAGGGGTAGATAGATAGATGGAATAGGTAGATAGACGAGGATGAAAAAGAAGAGGGGAAGAAGTACCTTAAAGAACCGATCAGCAGAATGATCCAGGTACCCTACGCTCCTAGAACTATTACACTATTTGGTGGAGCTATTCAAGCAGGGACAAGATCTGATGATAGCCTGACGGTGATACCTAGATTTTGGATAGAAAACGCAGTCACTAATACTACTACGAGTCCTCAGGTAGCAATATACCTACTACTCTGTAGGTATACTGCTGTAAAAGACCTGAATGGACCGTCGAACAGCCCAGCTTACTGACATTAATGACTCAATTATGTCTTAGACTGAACCGTCTCACACCAATTTTCGCTTCACACTATCGTCCAAATCTACGTAAAAGGTTAAGTCAGTCCTACCTTGGAAAATCACTAGGAACTGGCCGCTGTTGACTTTACTAGCTTGCTGGCAGTAATGGGGATGATGGCATATGATACGGTGATCGCTTAAGGCAGACTAAATGCGAAACTTTAGCCCCAGGAACTGACTCTTGGTCCGAACCAACAACACGAATCATCAACCAAGGTAACTATGGGGGTCATGGATGGCAAATTCTGGAGTGGAGTCTGCTGGACAACTCAAGTCCAGAGTCACAGACTGGGAGACGGATAAAGATGATGATTATTTCACGGATCGCTCGGTTCTATTGCTCAGAGTGCCCGTATGAATGACGCGACCATGAAAGGAAGCGCCAAAGTTCAGGGTACCTTACTGCAAGTTACTGTGTCTAGTATCTAGATTGTTTTGAGTGGACACTCCTAATATTAGCCAATATTAGACAACCATACTGAAAGGGAGGATATGAGGATGGATAAAAAAAATATGATGCTAACTAACTACTCCATCAACGATGTAATAATCTCGAATAAGTTGGCAGTGCAGTTGCCAGAAACATGCTGGGCGCTGTTGGTCCAGTAGCTGGTATGTCTCGGATACGAGACCCCATCAGGAACAAGACGCCAGACTGGCAGACTGTCCCTGTTGCGCTGTTCTTGGTTACCTGACTGGAATTATTATGATTTCAACTATGACCATCTCCATTAAGAAAGCTACGACAATAATAATAATAGAGGGTCCGGGTGGCTGGAAAAGACCGAGTAAGGCTGGCCAGGCCGAAAAGGCAGAGAACTACCTAGAGTCTCGAACCAGGTCTGGTTGGTGGCGTCGTACCGCTGGGCTCGAGGGTCCTCATAAAGCCTGATAAGTTCTAACAAGGAGGCACCAGGAACTCTTAACCCCATCACACTAGCACATATATACACGCAATGTGATCGGGTGAATTTTCCAAGACTTCAACAAATTACTTTTGTGCCAGTTGTTGACGAATACAGCCTTATGAGCTGGATGGAGAGTATATCAAAGTCATGGCATAATATACCACAGCTGGTGAAGAATCTGGTACATTTTAACTTGTAGCCACGGACTGAACAATAACCGCTGACCGGGCCATCGGACTCGTTGACGTTGACCATCTTGATCTTTGGTACAGAGTGTCTTCAAGTCTTGGTAAGTTTGGGGAACCTCGATCATACTCTCCTGACACAATTATGGGCAAATGTATGAGTGAGGTATGCAATGTGTGAATTGTGATACAGGACCCCTTACTTCCACCCATGTGTACACAGTACAGCAAAGTCTGTGCGACATTAGTGGTCTATTCCAGACATGCAGCCACTGTTGTCTGTAAGAAGGAAGAAAGTGAACCATTTTAAGGGTTTTGTGACCTGTCTCGTTGTTATTGATAAGTGATGCAAGGGGAAATCCTACCTTTGATATGTCGTAAACCGAATTCCCCAACGGTCTGTGGAATAATACAGAGTACCTTGCGACTGCATATGTATTCGACCAGCACGCAAAGGACACGACGATAAGAGGTTTCACACTGTTCTTCAGCCGAATAAGCAGAAGTATCAGACAGGGATTAATTCTCCGATCACCATCCTCAAGCTAACGCTGGCCATGCAGCGTCTCTGCAGAGTGTTGTAACTTATCCCGTTGAGCTCAAAGCGGACAAAGCACATTCGGAGTGCGAATACAAATCACCTGAACACTTCAGACTTTGAAATTGAGTTACGATGAGAATCTCTGACCATGTATGGACTATCAGCTCGACTGCCCTACCACACTCTTTCCTCACATTTTCATCTTTGCTGGGACACGGACCACTGTGGAAAGCTTGTTCCTGTGCATCCATTTGGTCGAAGGCCAGCTGGAACGAACTGGCTTGAGTCCGTGGAATTGAGCAGTGAGGATCCCGGCAAAGAATTTCCAAACATTTCGAGAGAATAGGGCGAAACAACCTATTGTCTAGGTTATAACTGATGTCAATGTCAACAAGTCGGAGCATCAACGATCTGCAAACGGCATGCCGGATAACCAGGAAAGTCAGTCTGATCGGGGCCTATTGACATCTAACCCACATCGATTGGGGGGGGTCAATCGCTTGGTAAACACCGTTGTGGTAGACCACAAGGTACGTATATTTTGACGATTTCAAACTGAGGGGAGGCGAGAATCGACGTTAAGACTTCAGGTCTTTACGCCACTTGGAGAGTTGATGATGTGCTTGATCCATCAGAGCGACCACACAGGAAGCACTTCGATAAGAGCACTTTCTGAGTGGGCATTACTCAGTCCTAACGCTTCTAGATGATGTACACAATGCTAAACGCACCTATCTCCAGTTTCAACGCGGATTGTGCATTAGTCTCGTCTGCAAACTCCGAGATATCCTTCCAATTGGCCTGACGAAGAATCCGATCGTAAAAGTATCTGTACCTTACCTCGCCTCCCTTAACTCACTCGGAAATCACATCTGCATCCTGACTGGCTAACACCGTAGTCCGTTGACCATCTACCATGCACTGAGCTAGAAGGTGGCGGCGTCTCCGGATCCTGAGGGGTAGATCGACGTGGCACTGGCCAACTACGCCCTGTTGACTGCTGTCCATGCCCCTGCTTACGCGCATACATTTTACCTGTTCGCCGAAGGTGCGGACGGAGGAAGGCGAATGGATTCTGGGGCTATCAGTGATGACATGATACGCTCAGTGGAGCTCAGCTGGTTGGTTTGTTCCTTCGCCAGGAGGGCGGGGGTCTCTGGTCTTACCCCTCATCCTGATTCATGGATTTTCACGACGCATCCAGTTTAGGATAATATCGTCGGTTATGATACTGATAAGGACGGTCGTGATATTAATAACAAAGTAAGTATTAATCTTTAAAGCAGTTTGAACCTTATAAGTATCTCATGCCTTTACGGGGTACGTTATACTACGTGAGAGGCGGGGTATCGTTCGATGGCTGTAGATATGCATACCAGACAGTTTGGAGATAGTACGTACCAACAGGTACCTGCTTCAACCTTGTTACTCGGGCAAGGTACATGGCCAGAAGTACTCTACTCCGTAATATCGATTAATTAGCATGGATATCTCAAACACCCTAGTCCTGCAGGTAGAAAGCCACTATCTGCATTTTACCCCTCTGGCAATATCACTTCCTGGTCCTTTTCCGGACTGAGTATGCGAGATCAAATCAAATATGCTTTACTATCCTATTAATAGAGCTGCATAGATGTGCAATCTGTGCGGGGAGCCGTCATCTCATATATATACTACGTCTCTTTATCTGAGATATCAGGTATACATTCAAGGTCAACATATTAGCCCACCTCCCTCCTCCCTGTGAGACATATGTCGTGCATTGATACCAGCGCATCACAAAGCAGCAGTGCAGCCTCAAGATGTAAGATGAGACCGACAGTAAGCGCATCCTATACGAAGTACTCAAGAAGTATTACCCCGTCCACCCATCTTTTGCTTTTGGTCGTTATCTGGCATGTGGAAGGTTTATCTGTGCTCAGTAAACTCCCGTAGACCCGTGCAAGTAAAGCCAATATGGTACCTTTATTACTTTGAGGGAACTCTGTTGTCTGAGTAAATATAGCTTTGGTGCTTAGTTGTGGTTTTTATATTTATATTTCAGATATGGTTGGCTTTCCACCATGGGGCCCATGGAACTTGTTGACGATGAAGAATGGTCTCCTGCTGAGACTTAGTATTGCATTGGAGGAATACCAACGTTGACAGCCTGGAATACCCTTAGACTAGACGGTGCTATCTGCATTGGATTTCGTCCCTGAAGTGCACTGATGGTATACATGCATTATGGATAATGTACACCACCACAGTCAAGCAATTGCTCAAACGCAGACACGACCTTACAAAACCATGGTCAGCCCCGGTAAGCAGGACAGAATTGGCGAGTGAGGATGCGATGTTGTTTAAAGTTAGCCCGAGGGCGATGAAGAGGTATTCACGAAACTGGTTATAACAGTGCGTATGGGGAAAACGACTGTGGCAGTGGTGGTTAGGCTCAAATATATGACAACAACGCTAACACAGCACCTCCCAGGCTAAACTGCTTGAGTATTTCAAGATATAGCCTTAACTCGAGGATTTCCTTTTCTGGGGGTAGTGTTCGCCGAGTCACAACGACTAGTGGCCGGGCCAGATGGTATAGCAGCTAGTACTAGCTCTCACCGTCGAATTGCTCTCTGATAAATGGCGTGGTTGCTGCTCCTTGTACTTGAGTGTATCCAACATATATGAATGACGAAGGGCCCAAATCATCTTCGAATGAATTGGACGAACGTGAGTATTCCTCAGCGGCAGGACTCGTTGGGGGCGGTTGGTGTCGCTCATTACATAGCCGAGAAGCGCACTAGCAATGACTAGGCTGAGTGTTCAAGGATGATATCAATGGCTTGCCTGTCATTCCTGCAGATCGTGTCTACCTCTCCAAAGCACCCACAACAGACCCAACCATCACCGCTGCTTCTCTCTCCCAGTTCCCAGCCTCAGCTCCTGTCCGCTTGTCTGTCACCAATGTTGAGGCTGGGAGCTGTGAGCCTCGCAGGACGCACTCTCTAATATCCCTCCTGAGTCTATCCCGGTTTGACCGGAGAGTTCGTGCTGAAACACCGCCGCGACTGACGATCTCCTGGACCCGCGGCGCCAAGGATGAAGCCAATGACCGCCAAAAATACGAAGGAAGAGACGTTGTATCCATAGCGTTCAGCAGTGGCTGGAGAAGGTTGTTCTTGGAGGTCACTTCTTGCGCTCCAACCCCTGTACCATTGCTGTCGCCAGTGCTAGGAGCCGAAGCAGGTAAAAGTGGATGCGTTGGCGGACGAATGCTGCTGAGAATTGCCTCTAATGCAAAGATATCCTGACATCGTCCCGAGAGTTCAGACAGCGTCCGCTCGAGACTCGGAAGCATGGATAGTGCTCGGGAAAGAGCGTTGACGGACGCCACGATGGCCGTGTGCATGTAGCCTTGCAATGCAGACAGCAGAAGCTCGGGCTGAAAACTGACTGGCGAGGCCAACGTCTTCGGGACTGGAGATAGAATATACAAGACGGTAACTGCAGAAACGAGCCGGGCTCGCGCGTCCCGGGCTTGACGGTACCCCGTTTGAGAATGCGAGCCAGTCGTGATGGAAGACATGGAGAAGCGATTGATAGTCTGTTGTGCGCGTGCCTTGACCATATTTTCGGCCGGAATCACCAGCTCGCCTCTCAAAGTCCGGATGACCTTGACACGTTCCAATCCATAGCCTTCCTCTCCCACAGCGGTAGCGGAGAACATCTGTCGCAAACTCACAATGGTAGAGGCGGCTCGCTCCAACGCTCGGTAGTCCTCTCTGCCAGGATTGGATGACGAGCGATCGTGTGCTCCTGCAGTCACCGCTGGTCCACCCCGACCAGTCACCTCAGAAAGCTGACCCTCCAACTGCCTGCCGAGAGCCAGACAACGCGCGACCGCTCTCGCTAATCGCACGGTTGCCAGCGACTTTTCTGCAGCCACTCTGGCTTCGTCTGCAGCCTCCCATTTTCGTAAAACTTCCTGCTCCAAGCGTTCATAGCCTTTGGTCACAGATGATATCTGCTCCTCCGTCTCCTTGAGAATCCGCTCCGCAGCAGCGGTTTGATCACGCGTGTGCGTAAGCAGTGGGATAGCTGACTTGCTCGTTAGATTGTGGATGTGAGTATCAATCTCTTGGAGGTCAAAAAGCACCCGTGACAGTGGTGTGGAAAGGTCCAGCGGTGTGTCTGTAGAATTGTTGGTTGCCAGGACCAAGGAATTGGCAAATGATGCTGGTGAGAAGTCGGGGTCCAAAAAGGCCTCGTAATCTATGTATGAAGGTTCGCTGTCTGCCATCTTGTCCACACTATATGCAGCCAAATTACTCTATCTGGAAGAATGGCTATCAAACAAGAAAACGAGATGAAATGAACAGATAGGAGGTGGATGGATATTGCAAAAGGTCTGGTTCAATTGATGCCGCCACAGGAATTCAAGAGAATCTCATTTTATAAGAACCATCCCAGACCTTGCTAATGATGCTAGAAGAGCGACAGTAGGTTTTGAGTAGCACATTGCATCTAGAATTGAAGGTGTTTACTACTCTTTGATGTCGTTGGTCCGCAGATGCCATGTGTCAGTCACGTGAACATCATTAGTCATACACCTTTCCTTACCCTGAGGTATTAAGGCACTCAGAGTATACCTCCTCCCACTCAGTAGACGATTTCACATTAAGGGAGCCTTATCGCATCTAAACTGGAGACTGATTGCTACATTGGTGACAGACTGATCTCTTGTAGGAATTGATCCACGTCTGTATTACTGAAGAACCCGGCCATTGCTCTCCTCCACAATCAACTCAAACTCAGGCTGAAACTCGGTATAAAAGTTATGCTGCGGCATGTCAGTTTACACTCTGAGATCAACACAGAGAACCTACTGGGTTCTGAACTGCGTCGGCAGTATACTGTGCCACTTCATGGCTGATGATCTGTTTAGGGTTTCCATTCGCAGCCGCGGCATCAGCCATCAACTGCGAACGACATGCATTATCCAAACTGAAGAAGAGGAACGCAGCTTCATCGACGGTGTGGCCAACCGTCAGTAGACTAGGAGACGATCAGCTCTTGCACAATCGCTGGGCGCAACAAGAAGATTCCATACCCGTGGTTCTGCAGAATACAGGCGATGTTCTTCTCGCCTAGAGCCCTTGCAATCTGCTCGCCTTCTTCCTGGGCTAGTGCAATCCCACCATGATCATCATATACGCTCAGCTTCCCGTAGAAGTTACAGGCGTCTACAGCAACCGTCAGCGTTCTCCAACCACAACCCTTCAGGGGTATAGGTACAGTACATACCCTGAGAAAGCATTTCAACGGGCCGCCCAAATGCACTCCACGTCTTCCCATGAATCGAATGCGTATGCGCCGCAGCCACCACATCTGGACGGGCCTTGTGAATCTCAGAATGAATCATGAAGCCCGCCTCGTTGATGGGAAGCTGCGCCCCTCCCTCCGTCACGTAGCCCTCGCTATCGACCAGAACCAGGTCTGAAGCCTTGATGGTCGAGAAATGCTTTGCGAAGGGGTTCATCCAGAAATGGTCCTTGAGGACGGGGTCTGCGGAGAAGTCAGCATGCGGAACTCATGTCTGTCTATAAACTTCCCTTACCTCTCATCGAAATATGACCAGACACTCCCTCTCCGTAGCCCTGCTTCCCGAAGAAGCGAAACGCAGCCGCCATATGCTCTTTCATCCATTTGCGCTGCTCGTAGGGGTCGGAGAAGGTTGGGATGCCCTGGAGCTTGAGTGTACCTTCGCGATTGCCGCGCGCGATGGCCTGGAACTTCTCATCTGCTGCGGCAGGAGTGATTTGGGTGACGACGAGTGTATGCTTCGCAGCTTCAGTAATTGTCGTGGTCGACATTTTGGATCAATCGACGTGTTACGAGTAGACAGAAAACAGATTTCAGCAGTGAGCACAACTGTGTAGCATTAAACTTGAAATTAATCAAGATGTAAGGTAACCCCACCCCATATATATCACTAACTTGAGACAGTCGTACCAACATATTGCCAATCTTTTATCTACGCAGAGCTTATCATCACTTGAATCGGACTTCGCGGGTCAACTCCGAATCCCCGCCTGGCTTGCCTGATCGCTTGTCGCGTAGAAGGCGCAAAGCTTCATGATTTGTCGCAAAGAAGATGTACGTATCTCTAACTGACTATTATCCGACCGAAGGATTCGCGGAGAAATCGAGACAACTGATTGGCAATGCTGCTCATTGCACTACTGCCTCGCCCTCCGCCCAAATTCAAATCCCCGTCAAGGTGGGCCAGAGAGTCAATCTTATTAGAACGTAACCAAAATGTGCCTGCACATATCATGACGGCGCAAACGTCTCCTGCAATATATCCTCATCCACATGAATTGCACAGGAATGCACCGTCCACTTCAACGCCATCTATACAAATCCAACCAGCTAGGGTATAACAATGATGATGGTAACGATGCACCGTAGCGCCGTATCCAGGTCGCCAAAATTAATAATAAAATGAAGTACTGAAGGCGAAAGTGTCGTCCAAGCCCCACAAGAGCATTATACAGCCTGCTCACCTTTCATCTCCGTCAATTCGTACTCGCCACTCCCCTCACCCAGATTCCGCCCTCGGCCGCGCCCCCGGGATGGCAAGAACGGTTCGTTTTCAACGTCGCCGGTCTGTGGTTGGGCTGCACTAGAAGACGACTGCGTCGTGCCCCTACCGCCTGCTATCCCGAACGTGATAGGTCTGAGTTCCCGCCACTGGCAGGCCCAGATACCCAGAAAGGTCATCAGAGCTGCGCTGGCGCATTGAAGACCCCACCAGAGCCAGTTCCGGGGTATTGAGCGAGTGTAGAACGACGTCGCGATGAGATGGAGGAAGTGGATTGTCAAGGCGAAGTCGGGGATGAGTTTTGAGCGGGACACGAGGAGAAGTAGGAAGATCACGCTGTCAATCAAATCCGGTCAGCCAACCAAACTCTTCCAGGAGAGAAAGGTGTAGACAATACCCAAGTAAACTGTTCAACATCCATACTAGCCCCAGCATCCACCCTATTGTTGTGTCCCCCCTTAAGGCATCCCAGCTGAAAACCAGATCGAGCGAGAACCCCGTTCCGTAGACCAAAGTCGTGAATAGAATCAGAGCTGTAGCTGAGACATAGTAGGCAGTTTGCAGGAGAAGGATCTTTCGAATAATCTTCAGCGGTGGAAGGTCTGTTCGGGACCCCGCAGGAGCCCGTCGGCGCGGGGGCATGAACTACTGATAATGTATTGATCCTGGCGGTGATGCAAATATTGTTTATGGAGAACGAGCGAGCGGGCTGGACAGTTTGGGACAGACTTTGGGAAGTGCAGGCGTCGATATCGAGTAGATGCAAGTTCAGTTATGTATCTGCGAGGTAGTAGCTACCATTATATTTTTGACTTAAGCTGCTGTGTTGCCGTGGTCGAGTCAATTGATGATGAATGACAAGTCGACGACGACGAAGCTGTCCCAGCAAATGACATGGTTGCGCCACAGCCGACAAGCCACGCGGAGCCGCCAATGCGGAATTCCCAGCGGAACTGAAGACACCCAACTCCTGCCTACAGATCATTTTGCGACGATTCTACTTCTCTCTAGTCTTCCGCTGTACTCATATTACCATTTCAATCTTATTTAATATACCTTGATCAAAATGGGCTGGCTCCCTTGGTCCTCCGACGACTCCAAAGCCTCCGACGGCGGCCGCATAGCCCCCGACCGGAGCTCCCGCGAAAAGTGCTGGGAAGGCCGTGATCTATTCTTCTCCTGCCTTGACAAAAATAACATCATCGACTCGATCAAGGAAGATAAGGAGGCGCGGCGCCAATGTGGGAAGGAACTGGCACAGTTTGAAGGGGCGTGCGCGAAAGCTTGGGTATGCATCCCCTCCCAGCCTTGAACAGTTCGGGAGATAGGTTTCTAATCCTTGTTCCTACATAGGTCAAATACTTCAAGGAGAAGCGAGTAATGGAATATAACCGGGACAAGACGATCGAGCGCATCAAGAAGGAAGATGCGGCCAAGGTTGCGGATCTGAAGGCACAAGGGTGGACGCCGAGGTGAGGCGTGTGCTATCGACTGAAAATGGAGGGTCAAAAGAGGAGAGGAGATTATCTACTATGAATGTACTATATCACATTATATCGCCTCTCATAACGACTGTTGAATGAGATCTTGTATAATATTCGTACCTACCCAGTCATCTCATTGTGCTGCGTCCGAAGTCAAGATCGTCCTATTGCTTTACTCTAGCGGTGGATTCGCTCAACGCAGTGAGATTAGAGGTAAGAGGCAATCAATCCATAAAGATGCCATTGACAACCCAGGCGCAGATGCCATTTCCTGCCATATCTAAGCTTTGAATGCCTCGAAAGGATAACACGCTGCACTCCCGTCGCAATGTCTTGGACGAAATAGAAAAGGAGCATCAAAGCCAACAACCAGCCATAGAAACCGTGAACAATGGCCAGTTCATCCCATGACTAATTAATTCAACGGACATTCATGAAAGAAACGCCAAGCTCCCTGGTAATCCGAGATTTCAGAACAGAAGCAAACGAAGAGGACAGAGAGAAAGGCGGAGGATGTACATTTAGAAGAATTATTGTCCATCATTGTTTCCACTTGCTTAACTGATTCATAATGTTTTGAACGTGAGGACTCATAGTCGCCAAGTTCTGCTGCTGTGGTTGCTGTTGTCCACCCAGGCCCTTGGCAAGCAATGAGATCAGATTGGGATCCGGAACCACCGGAGCATTGGTGGCTGGGACCGAGTACTGCGGAGGCAGGTGTTGTTGAGGGTTCGTAGGAATAGGTGGCCGCGTGGCTCCGCTCAAAAGGCTTGCGAGATCTGCAGTGGTATGGGGTATGTTGGTAGCTGTAAAGGGCTGTGCAGCGGGAACGGGTTGTTGCTGTCGCTGCTGCAGTGCACCCAAGAGAGACTGAAGGGTAGGCCCATCAAGAGACGAAATCATATTCGCGACGTTGGAAGAAGTGGGAAGCACCGGCAATGGTGCCTGAGGAATGGGCGCTATGGGAATTGTTGGCATGGCGAACGCTGGGTTGGGTGGGAAAGGAAGTGAAGTAGCACCGCGCTGCATGGCTTGGGCATGAAAGACGATCTCGGCGGCAATGTTGGGCTCGACTTCTGGATATTCTGTACATAATACGTGAGTAAAGAGGTCGCGTGCAGAGAGGTGACTGGAAACAAGGTTGCTGACCATTGAAGCGAACATTGTCTGACCCACCACTGCGATCAAAGACCTGCAAAGGTATCTTCCTTGAGAATTGGTTCGGACGAGACAGTCTCACAACAGCAAGAACCCCTTCTTTAATCTGCCGCTGAACTGCCGCGTTCAGTGGTATGCGAGGACCTAACACCAGGACATCGACCCGAAGACTTCGATTGCGGAAGGCATTCTCCACGTGGAAGATGAAGTTACTGAAAGAAACATCAGAATTGCACCGTCGACGAAGGCGTGAGCTAGACGATGTAACTTACCGGTCAACTTCTTCGAGAACCAAGATCTGCACTTCTGGGACATCTCGCGGGGCTCTCCTGGGCACTGGCAAGTCTGAATCACTGTCGTATGGGTTGCGACCCCTGGGGCTAGGAGTCCGATACCGTCTATCTCTCCCATACGGTGACCGAGAACGGCGTCTCTCACGCCGATCATATCGTTCAGGAGTTCTATCCCGAGATCTGTACCCATCTCTTCCTCGGAACGGACGTGGAGAGGGCGATCGTGGCGGGGGTCGATAATCGTCGCGTCTGCGGTGGCTCGGCTCATCTCTAAAGTCACTAAATGGGACTCTACCTGACTCGTAAGGTCGATCATAGCGATCTCCTGAACCTCTCGGACGGCCGCTGGGAGGACCGCCTCTGCTGTGGTCCGGGGACCTAGACTGTCGGGGTGGAGGACCACGAGCTGGCTCAGGTGGCGGAGGTCCTGCCCGAGTATTCCTCTGCGGTTTTGATATCTCAAGGTCTGCGCAAGACAGAGTCAATTCAGGCCCGAATGCCAGCTGGGACTACAGTGCCAACTTACGGATTTTCCTACCCCTTATCACAGCTCCTTGTTCACAATCGAGCGCGTGCTTGCAGGCGGAGGCGTCGACAAATTGGATGAAACCGTAGGCTTGCTTGATAGATATCTGGGCTAGTTTGCCGTATTGGTGAAAGATATGAAACAAATCTCGTTTTGTGACCCTCTCCGTTGGTAGGTTACCTGAATTGGTGGCAGGGTTAGATAAGGGTCAGATACCAACGGTTTAAGTAGAAGTAGCAGGATACTGACCCACAAACAACCGGGACCCATTTGGGAAGCGATCCCAAAGTCCCTCCGTTACGTACACTCTCTCATCATGCAGGAATTGGTCATATTTCTTCTGTACGTCTGGACCCCACGGAACATCTTCGTCTCCGGGTTTGACCACACGACCAACCGGCTTCTCGGCGCGACCATTCGGAGAAGTCACCGTTGCAGGGGGCTCCTGAGACGATTCTGCGGTAGAGGGGGCCGGTTGCTGGAAGCTGGGACCAGGGGGTGGAGGCAATGAGCTGGCGCCCGACGCGGTTCCAGGAGCACCAGAAGCAGCCAAGGAAGGCAGCCCTAAGTTGGATTGATAATTACTTTGCTGGGAAGGGTAGGTAGTGGATGTGTTGGGAGGGTGAGGGTGGAGTTGATGATACGAACGGATATCATCGCTGGGATGGTAATTAGGATGAATGGAGGGCTTCTCCTGGGGCGGGGGACGAGGGGGAAGGCTTTGAGGAGCTTCAGAGACGTCGTCCGCAGACGAAGGGGCCGTCTCCGAGGGTAGGGGAGGAGATGGAGCGGCAGTAGAGGGAGGAGGAAGATTATCGAGGAGGTTTTGGAAGTCCACACCACCCTCACCAGTATTATTTTCGGGTTTGGCTTGGGAATCTAAGCGATCATGCGGTGCCGACTGCGCGGTCCAGCTGGCGACGGCGTGATTTACCTCGTTCGCGACGGGCAGGATCTGGGCAGCCTGAGAGGAGGCAGAGGAAGGGACATCGGGGTTAGGGTGAGCTAGAGGGGCAGCAGGATCTGACGAAGGAAGAACAGTTAGAGATGAGCTCGCTGCTATGGCCGGCGCAGTAGAGGAATCCTCGTCTGCTACTGCAGATTGATCTGATGGAAGGGAAGGCTTAGCAGTTGCTGTCCCCGCAGAAAGTGAAGTCTCATTTTTCTTGTCCACTGATCGATCATCCGCCTGCAAAGAACCAGTGTGAAAGCTACCTTGTGTTTGTGTCGACGATGGTGGATGATATTGTTGATAGTGATGGTCCAGCGCCTGATACCTCGTCACATTCTCCGAACCTGCATATTGTCCATTGTGATGGTGCATCTGGGAACCATTTTCAAGGTCTGACAAGGGCGTGTCAAAATAAGTCGACGTATCATTGAACACTGGGTCCATTTGGTTCTGCAGCACAGGGATCTTGGTCGGTTCCGCGACGTGTAGCGGACGAGGGCTCTCTGGAGTCAGAGTTTTGCCTCGAAAGTGAAGAGCTTCATCTGGAGAACCCGGCGTCATGTAGACAACAGACAGGGTGGATCACTTTCATCTACAAATACCGCAAGAGACTGCAAAAGGGCCACAACGCGATGAGAGGGGGAAGATTTCGCAGTCGAAGTAGCTCAAGTGGGGCTATCTTTGCAAAAGGCACCGGGCCCTTCTTTCTGCTTTTCTTTTTTTCTTCTGATCCCAGGGCGGTAAGGCGGAAGGGCGGAGAGGCGTAGAACTAGAGGGTCCAAACTCCGAGCACAAACGGAGCTTTTCTTGCAGAAAAAAATGAGATCGTAGAGAGAGTGGGATATTGAACAGGAAATGAATTAATAATGGAGATGAGCTGTGGGTTGATTCCGCTTGATGGAAAAGTTGGGGATGACGGAAACAAATGAGGTGATAACAGGGGTTTTGAAATTGATGACTTGATTCAACAGTAGTACGGAGTACGTCGGTTGACGAAAATTCTCCAACGATCTGTCTACTCCAACACCTGGAGACAAACAACAGTAAGGGGAGAAGATTCTCGGTCAAGGGAGCGAGGAGGTTGAGTCGACGAATTATCAAAGGAAATCTACGCGGAAGGTCTCGTAGTATGGAGTATCTACCATTATTATCCAGGAAGGCGGTTGTGGCTCCCATCGTCAAAGAGCAGTATGTAGCACGTTCTATCTTCTCTGCATCTTGATAGTCCGTAGTCTACGGAGTTAGTTTATCACCTACCGAGTGTGCATGATGTCTGTGAGCCAGTGTGGAATCCTCGGACTCCCATGCTAAGCTCTGACTGGACGGGTTAATGTATTCTAGTGTTAAACCAAGAACCATCTGGATCTGCTGGAACTGGGACCTGTCCATAAGGTTCTTAAGTTACCCCGTCTAGTCCAACTACCTAGCGCCATGTCCTAGCTGTTTTTGCTGGCTTATTACCAACGCTTTGGCTAATTAGTCACGAACACGACTAGCTTGCAACTAAATCTGTCATCTCGACGTTTCCAGGGGTCCAGAACCATCGATCACGGAGTATTCCCGCTCTTCTCCTGGGTTCTCGCTTCATGTGATTTGAGGATGGTTAAGTAGGAAGGCATCTGCTAGGTGGACTTGAAAGATGCTGCTATGGTGTTCCATAGCTTCAGAGTACCAAACTCTTATTTGACATTCTTAACTGAGTTTCTAGGCCTAGATAGTGGTAGCAGTTAAGAAACATATAGACTTGTGCGTGCTTTTCCCTTAAGATGGACTCCCTTAATTCTATCCTGACAGTAGTCTAGAAATTTCTTCAGCATAGAACGAGTGCGGACAGCTAACACGGCCGAGGATCTATCTGTCTTACAGGTCATTTGATTTCGAGAACTGTCAATGATTTCATTCTCCGCCTTTTATTCGGTCTTTCTAGCCTAATCTTGCTCTTCAATCTATGATTTACTCCTTCCTACACGATAACTATTTACACTGCACAACGTGCCTACCTTTATCAAAAGGCCAAAGACTAGAACGCTTGGTCAAAGGAAAAAAGGAGGGAAAAAAAAAAAAATTCTAACCGTCACGAGATATGCCAACACGACTCCTTCGATTTTTCAGCAAAGCCCCCGCTGGTCCCACCATCGCAAGAGGCTTCGCTTCCAGACGAGCAGCCGCCAACAACGAAAGGGATACCAACCATACTACCGCCGAACCAGACGAAAAGGACCTCGCCGCAGCTCGGGAGTGGCTTAACAAGTTCAATTCAAAGACAGTCACAATCCCTCGTGACATCTGCGAGATTTCCTTCAGCCGGTCCGGCGGTCCTGGCGGTCAGAATGTCAACAAGTCCGTTCCTCTCCCCTGTAGCATTATCCTGCACTAAGGTCATTCATTGATCAAGCCTCATTTGACTGGCCGAGACCACGTCAGAGAACTCGGAACGTACGCCTCAGTAGACTAACATCTCATCGCATTTCCCTAATAGGGTAAACTCAAAAGCCACATTGAAAGTACCCCTCCAGTCTCTCCTGCCTCTGGTGCCGCGGATCCTACATCATCATCTCCGGTTGTCCCGTTTCTACGCCGAGAGAACACAGACGCTGGTTATTCAGTCTGAAGAGTCGCGGAAACAGGCCGCTAACGTGGAGTCCTGCTATGAGAAACTCCTCCATTTGTTGAAAACGACTGCAGAAGATGTGATTCCTGGAGAAACGTCTGAAGAGCAACGGGAAAAAGTGCAGAAAATGTACGATGCCTTCCTCGTTATATGCATTATCTACAGGATATTGAACAGCTCTCACAATTGCAACAGGAAAAGGGCTGAAAATGAGGCCAGAATCAAGGCAAAGAAACTGCACAGCAGCAAGAAGAGCAACAGGCGGGGTAATAAGTATGATGAGTGATAGGAAGCTAACTTTTAAACACCTTGAAAGAGAGAACAAGCTTCGTCTTTCTTTGCTTATGGACCCTAAACAACCCTAAGGAACGCCCGCGATGAAGAACTGAAGATGCAATGTCTACTCCTGCTGAAGGACCCGCTCGGCGTTGTGGATGGTGGCAGCAATGACCTTCTGCAAGGCAGGGTCCAAGTCTTCTGTCTTCTGGAACGGTTGCAGCCAGCTGACCACCTCCTTGGCGACATTTGGATCTTGCCGGTGCTCCTTCAAACGCGCAAGAGATTCACGCAATGCCCGAGGAAACTCGGGAGATGTCGGTCGGATCCCAGTAATTGGGAATTTGATGTTGCAGATATGCGTACGGTAGCTGTTTGGTCTGTGCTGCGACATGACCTCAACTACATGTCCCAAGATCTTGCGCAGGCACGGTAAGTCCTCGAATTCGGAGACCATGTCGTAGAACTCGTGGCCGAAGCGGTCATCGTTGTTGAAGTTCTTCATCGCCGTATCAAAGACGGCCAGCGGGATCGCGCCGCTCAGAGCAGGCGTCGAGTTCAAATTTTCCAGAGCAACGTGATCGACTCCGTCTTCATCTCCGGCGCTAGGGTTGATATCTTCCCCGGTGATTTTAGGTAGAGCAATCATGTCGGCATTAGGGTCGTCAAATCCAGATTCTTCAACCAGGCTAGGCTTTTCAATCGGCTGGTCCAAGCCCAGTATCCGCTGTCGAGCAACAACCTTGGCGATGTAGATCAATTCGAGTTTCGCATAGTGCAGCCACAATTTCCTTGAGCTCTTGCAGAATCTCAGTCCTCTCTGCATATAGGTTCGCGACATTGTCATATCTGCGTGATCTTCCACATTATATTGTGCTGCGTAGATCCATAAGTCCACGCTGGTAGGGTGAAGCCGTAAAGCATCCGTGAATATCGTCGAAAGCTTCTTGTATGCTTTCTGCTGGCGGGCATACTCAATATACTGGATCCATAGGCCGAGATCGCCGTGGAACTTCCGAGTAGCTCGATCGAGGATGAAGAAAATCCGTCTTTGGCCCGAATGGCCCGCCGACCGAATGCCTAGCCGCTTCACTCTCTTGCGTCGCAGAGCGTCAAGATTCATCTCGTATTCCGCATATCGCACAAAGTCGGATGGCTGAGCGCCGCGGGCGTTCAGTTTGTGCTCGAAATCTGACCGTCTCTTGACAATGGATAAAATCTCCTCCTGATGGTAACGAGCACTGTGAGTGACTCTGTTTGAAAAATGGGTGGTTGAGGACTCGTACCTTGCTAAATATCTTTTTCTTCTCAAACTCCTTCAGCTCTGGCACAGTCTGCTCTAGGTAGAAGCGCGCTTTATCTGCTGCAGCCGACATGATGGTGGTTATTGCTGCAGAAGACCGTCAAATACGTTTCGCAGAGTCCTCCAATGCAGGCCAGAAAAAGTTGTCGGCATCCCGCTCGATATCTCCGATCTGTTTGTTGGGATGTGACCGCCTTCCTTTTAAGGAATCGTGCCTTTTGTTGCATGTGTCCGCGCGCTCCGCTCCGCATGTTACCGAGTTCCAACCTGGCCATTTCACATCTCAGGGGGTTTCCTCTGACTGCTGACAGTTTTCCTTTTCCTATTTATTCTTTCTTTTATTTGATCGTTTATTCTCGACGCTCTTTTATATTCTTTTCCCATCTGTCGTAGCTTTTTGGCTTTCTAAACGCGCGGAGTGTGGGCCCTGCGTTTCTTGCGCTACTATGGCTCCCAAATTCAAAGATGGGGATGCCGTTGTGGCGGTAAGCTGATACACACCCAGATAATTCAAGGCGATTCACTAAGTCAATGCCAGATCAGTGGTAAATGGGTATCATGGGCACATACAGCGGTTGCCTATACGGCGTTCCTGAGCGCTCTTGTAGTGGGAATGTCCCTGCATTTCCACAAGATCGTGCAGAACGAACACTATGGATATCCGGATGAATGGTTCCCTTCTGTATCAGCCACGATTGGTGATCGATACCCGGAACGCTCATTCTTTCAAGTCTTCATCGCCATTACCTCCGGTCCTCGATTCGCTCTCGTTTTCCTTTGGTACCTTCTTACTGCGCGGCCTAACTCGACTCTTCCCAAGATCGTTGCTGGTGTTGGGCTGTTCCGGACTTTCACCTGTGGTGGTTGGACATATGTCACGTCGACCGACGACCATGACTGGCATGATATCTTCATGATTTCTTACCTCGTCGCGACATTACCTTGGACCCTTGGTTGCCTGGCACTCAGCCCCAACAACCGCCGCGCTGAGAAATACAGAAAGATCATGGCAGGACTGTTCTTTGGCACCCTAGTACCATTGATCTACTACTTCATCCAACACAAGGTGCACAAGGTCGCTGGTGGTGAGTTTACTTTTGTTCTATGTTTGGCATACTGTTCTCTAACAACTCTCTCCGAAGCCTACACGAAATATGCGTTCTTCGAGTGGTCTCTCATCTTGTTCGACGTGGGATTCGATGCGGTCACGGCATTGGACTTTGAGGCATTTGAGATCGTGGTCAGGGATGTGAAAGGGGTCAGCAGAGGGTATGTACCGTGGCTCCCAAAGTGAACCAAGCAAAATGGGAAAATGTAGAGTGGCCGAATATTGGTTATTTGGATTTGAAAACATGTCCTAAGCTTCGAAACATTAGGCAGTTGAAGACCACTGCGGACTCTGTCCTTGAGAAAGAGTGTGTATTTCCCGCTCACCAAGGCACTTTGGTTTCACTGTTGACTCGTAGTTAGGAAGGGCAAGCCTGTTGGAAACACCTTTGGCGAGGGTTTCTTCTGGTCTGAAGTCCTGGACGCCGCCGCAGACGTCTACAACGGGGTAATACCTATCCTAATTCTCCTTGCATCATGCGCATTAACTGACTGACCACAGTATGTCTTCTGGTCGATGGCGACTGCTCTCGGACTTCTTGTTTGGTGTAAGTTTAGCTTTTGTTCTTGAAAGATTATGTCTAATAACGTTAGATTTCCCTCTTTGGCACATGGGTATCTCTGGGTATGAGGCCGCTATTATCGCCTACATGTCGCCTCTCCTTCTAGCAATTCCTACCCTGAAGACCGCGGTGGCCAAGTACCCGCGGCTTTTCCACTTTCTGTCACTTTCTGGACTGCTCGCCTACAAGGTGCAGAATCCTACCAACAGACTCTTCGTCACTACCTTCAGTGTTGCCTGCAATGCTCTCACATGGTCCGGTATCTTCCACGCGGAGA
The DNA here is from genome assembly GCF_001078395.1 of Aspergillus udagawae. Lineage (NCBI taxonomy): Eukaryota > Fungi > Ascomycota > Eurotiomycetes > Eurotiales > Aspergillaceae > Aspergillus > Aspergillus udagawae. Next base: position 2,688,426 of record NW_025091265.1, on the reverse strand, counting down.
AGGCCCAAAGCTCCCGCTTGGAGTCTCGGATCCTCGCCTGGGGCATCGGTTTGATCATGTCCAGCGTCGCCAAATTTGCATGCACCACCAACAACCCTGTCTGGCCCACTATGCATGCGGAGAACGGTGGATGGAACAAAATGGGTCTACTCCTCGGTATCTTGGCTGTTCTCAGATCTCACAGGAAGCCTGTACCAAGTGGAGGGGACTATTTCCCGTCTACTGGCAAGAAGGGTCCTTCTCTGTTAGCCGCATTCGGTATGGGTGGTCTTCTGTTCGCTATGCACTCTCTTCTGTCTGATTCCAGCACCATGATTTCATGGGTCTGGGAGGGATATCCGGTGAGAGGACCGATTGCCGTGCCTCACGGTGCGCTTACAATCTTCTCGATGGGGGCCGGTCTCGTATATGGTCTCTTCTGCCCACGCGTCGCTGGAAGCTGGACTGCTTTCGGTATCGGTTCTCTCGGAGCTGCGCTGCTTACATGTTACAGCCACTGGACTGGATTCTATGGCGGCCTGGCCCTTGCGTTTTATGTCATGGCCGTTGCCCCCGTTTTGATCTCTTCGGCTGCTCGTCATTCTCCGGCCACAACGTTCGGTCTCGGAGGCCTTGTCTACGTCTTCTTGATCCTCTTCCACGTATGGGTTGTTGCTTATGCGTTTGTCCCCGGTGGACCTCTTGTTAGAGAGCACACAGACTGGCTCATGGCCGCCACCATGCTCTCCATCGGTGCAGGGGTCTTTTCTGCCGCAATTACAAACTCTTCTAGCCCGAAGGCCAAAACTATCAGCCCGAACGGCAGGAGGCAGCGGTCGTACTACGTTTATGTCCTCGCCGTGCTGCAGCTTCTTTCTATCGCCGTCGCATATCTGCGATTCCCAACCAATGACTACACACCGTATCACAAAGAGGACAAGGTTGCCACCCTCGGTATCTGGACCGTTCACTTCGGTCTCGACAACGATATGTGGTCTTCGGAGCGACGTATGCGCGATGTCATCAAGGAGCTTGAGATCGATGTGATCGGTCTGCTGGAATCTGACACCCAGCGCATCATCATGGGCAATCGCGACATTAGTCAAGTTCTAGCGGAAGAATTGGGCATGTATGCGGATTTCGGACCTGGTCCTAACAAGCATACATGGGGCGCTGCTCTACTCTCAAAGTTCCCCATCGTCAATTCAACCCACCATCTGCTTCCTTCGCCCGTCGGCGAACTGGCACCCGCTATTCACGCGACTCTGGATATGTATGGTGAGCTGGTTGACGTCGTTGTCTTCCATTCCGGACAGGAGGAAGATCCGGAAGACCGTCGCCTACAGTCCCAGTATTTGGCAAAACTCATGGGCGAATCGCCCCGCCCGACGGTTTTGCTGAGCTACCTGGTCACCAAGCCGCTTGAAGGCAACTACAACACGTATGTCAGCGAGCTCAGTGGCATGAAGGACATCGACCCTACAGACTGGGACCGGTGGTGCGAATACATTCTTTACAAGAGATTGAAGCGGACAGGCTACGCCCGAATCAGCCGGGATACTATTACAGATACTGAGATTCAGGTGAGTATCTATCATACTCGTCCATCAGGCTGTGTTTGTATATGCTAATCTGCTCAACTAGGTTGGCAAATTCGTCATCGGAGAGCCCGAGCCCGAAAACGAAGTGCGCATTCCGGAGGAAATGATCGCCGAGGGCCGTCGATTCCCCGCGATGTTCCGTGGCCAGGGTGTTCGTGGTCACCGTTACCATGTCTTCGATGAGCCAAGATACTGGCAATAGATCTGACTTGATCCGGAGCTGGCTTGTCTCACGTAGCAGATGGGAAAAGGTGTCTATCCCTTCTATACTGTAATCTACCAGCTTCAGGGGCCACTGTCAGGCCTAATCGCTACGATAATGTATTTTTTGAGTCCGACTGAACATATGAGTTTGCTTTCTTCGGCGAGTCGTACATAGCCTTTATACTTGGCAATAATGCAGACTGCAGAGAGCTTTCTTGATGGGCTAAACTCAGATGTCTTGGTAAGGAATCCGACGATTGACCAGACGCTGATCATGTTGAAGATGACTCAGGCTCTTTTGACTTGTTTCTCTGGCGTATCAGTCATGTGTCCCACAGTCATGTGTCCCACCCTATAGTATCTTCCCTCACTCATCTCACCTAGATAGCTTCGCAATCCCAAAAAACACTTGCTCAATCTGCTCTCTCCTGCATAGTGCGGTCGACAGATGATGATCGCTGTCCAACCGGAACTGAGCTATGGGGGCATGTAGTACAAGACGCGTCCTCCTCCAGCGGACATTGATAAGTGGGACAAACAATGCCGATATTGAGTGACGTCCTTACGGCTCAAGTATACATTCTCACTCTATGCCAGCTCTCAAGTCAAGAGCATACCTGAGAACCCCTTCGGATGGACAGTGGCAAGAGACGACGTACTCCCGAGTCACGGATCGCTGTTCCCTGTTCTGGTCTGCATCCAGCTCGATACTGATACTATTACTACCGATTAATGAGCTAGACATGAAGCGTACGCCTCTTCGGACCACTCTACAATGTGGAATTCACATTCCAACGCTCCAGGACCGAGAAAATAAATTCTTACTACCTTACTATGTTCATTTGTTGGGCTGTCGTTGTCGATGGTGTTGTGTTCGCTTCTGTGACCGCACTTGTGTCCTAGGCCTAGGAGTGGGCACCATAGATAGGCACATTGCTCAGGGAAATCCTGTCATTACAATCAGTCTGGCTGGATCAGTTTTTGCTTGGCCTGCGATAACTAAGCCTGCTGAGTACTCACGAGCATACTCTACGAATGATAACTGATCTATAGCTTAATCGGTCATCTGCTGACGTCTCATAATATCGTACCTCGACGTGGCCCATAAGTACTCTTCTTTTCTATAATCTATTCTAATGCTTAGGATACATAACCATATGTCTCTTGAGATGTAATAGTATAATGCTTAAGTAGGGCTATAGAGAAGGTGCTTTCTACCATCACTAACTATAAGAGAAAAAAGAAACTAAACTTCCTAAGTGTTCAGGAACTGTGAAATGCAGGAGTCAACGCCTTAATATGCTAGCTAAGGAAAAAGGGTAAGAAACCAGGGGCAGAGGAATCTCTTCACTTGTAACTTCACCAACCTGCGGCTTAATACTTCCAAGACCCATGAATCCTGACCAGCAGAGAGCTTTTACTACGTGGATACCCTGTTAACATCGTTCTCCTAGGGCCTGTACCCGCAAGGCTTGATGTTTTGACCGGAATCTTCCGAGGAATGCGCCTACGCTTTCTTTGTTGCTCCTTTGTCCTCTTTCAGCGGCAGCCGGTGTCCATTCCAAGGCCCAGGGCACGAGTTCAAGCGCATGGAAGGGGAAAGGAACAACTTGGACGGGTTCTCCATTCTTTGGCTTTCTTCTCGCTCCACTGTAGGGGAAGAGGGAGTGGCCACTGACGTTATGGAGATTCTAGGATAGGGAGAATATATTTCTTCGCCCTACAGGGTAGGGCAGGGTGATTGTTCATTGATTCTTCCTTGATTTTTGGCCAAAATTGTTCATGTCTTCTGCTTCGTTTGATTTTGGATGGACAAATTTCAATTAACGAGCTCTTGCATGTCATTATCTCATGATCTTTGAGATTGTATGGCTTGGCTATGATGATTCCTTTCTCTGTATAGTTTGCTGAGTGCTTGGAACTGGACAATCTTTGGTCTGTTGGTCAGTTTCATTTCTCCTTGGAGGATTCTGCTTTCCAAGTGTTTATGCTAATCCCTTTGGGTTTCCAGTGGGAACGGGGGCACTTTCTTTGTCTCGTCCAACACAGCGGATATTTGTTGTTGGATCTAGGGTATATACAGGAACAAAGAACTTCGCCAAACATACCAAAATAGGTACGTTCGGCATTGAAGGGTCCACGACCCTTTTTTTTTATTCTCTCCTTTAAAGTGGACACTGATTCTCAGGGCGTAGTTGTCTGATTCATAAGATAAAGTACCCGCTACTGCTGCCTGCTTCGTCAATATTGTTGAAACGTGTGCTTCTAATACCCAAAGAATCTTCACTACAGGTATGCGCAACTCATAGCCTTCTATTGAACAGACACTAACACCGTTAGATCTTAGATTTAGTTGTTTTTTGATTGCAGGGGATACCATTCCATACGCCAAGATGCTGGCATCACCGACACGGCAACAGGGCCGAGAACGAAAAGCCTCCGACTCCGATAAGCCGGAAGCTGAACATGTGGAAGAAGCTGGCGTGTCTGGAGAAGAAACCGGACGAGCTCCTGGTGAACCGGAGCCAGTAGAACCTTGGGAATTATACCGCCGCGGCCTGAAGCCTTCTGCGAAATTGCTTGAGGACGCTCGCGCTTCGCTTCGAGGGACTATGCTTTCCCAGCTGAAGACAGATAAGGCAATAAAAGAAAACAAGGTGCTCCTGGCGGCCATGATGCGGCGGATCTTCCCGACGCCGCCTGCTTCAGTCCATACTAAACCTGCGCAGGCAGCACAGGCAGCGCAGGTGCAGCAGGTGCCGCCGGTGCAGCCACCGCAGCAGTACCCAATTAACCAACTTGCTTTAGGGCCTCGTGTCTCTTTCGGTGAACACGGTGCGTACCCCAGGTGGGTTGTCGTGCCTGTTCGACAGCAGGGAAACCAGCAGCTGCCCAAGGCCCCGGGTTCGCACAAGCTGATGTGGAAATTCGAGCCCGGCCCACCCTCTGGCTGGCGGGGTCTGACAAAGGAGCAGCTGTACGAGTGGTCATATAATTGGCACAGAGCCTGTATTGAAGATCCCGAGGGAAGGGAGGCAATGATCTCGCACTTGCGAATCGGGCCTCTTAAAGAGTTTGTGAGAGGCGTCGCGCAACCTCTCCCGCCTCTTCCAGATCCCCCAGCGACGAACTTCTACCTGAAACCGTATACTCCTCCTCCTCCGGGTCTCCATGATCCTTGGCGTTGGTCCTACAAGAAGGACTACACACGTCCGACTGCCCCAATCCGGCAAGGCATGTACAGCAGAGGATTGAACCCTGGCCAGCAAGGAGTAGGCGATGAAGAAAATCAACTTCCTGGCATGGGTACTTACCGCAACGAGTACGGCACAAATCGCCTAGGTGCTGAGGCAGGCCCTGCAAAACCGCTAGGCCTTGATGACGGGCAAGAGCCTGCAATTGGTGAGTACAAGTGGATTTGGTTCATTGTCATCATTCTGGTCATAAGCATGTTTCTGTGTCTCTTCCTCTATGTCTTCAAGATCATAAAGTGATGTAATTAGGAATCTGTCAATGCGGACTTAAGGTTTCTTTCTCCAATCATAAGCTGCTACGCATCTGGTGTTTCCATTGGACGCATATGATCGGAGAAACGGACAGTCTTGCTTGCATTCCTCGTCTCCCCCTTGCATATGGCATTCCACTGGTTCCCAATATCTTGCATGATCGGGCCGGATGAGCTAATGATTCTGCTTTGTTAACAGATGCGGATCCGAATCATCAGACACTCGAGTCTGGTCTTGACCTGGATGCCATGGATGGCGCACTTAATAGTTTGCCCATGATATCGTGGCCAAGACTTGCTGTGCAAGATCCAGGTAAGAGAGGTAAGAGACGACCCGTTCGTCCAAGCAAAACCGTCGGAGGCGTATGAGATCTATTTATAGACTGGAATAATTCACTAACGTCATGTAGGTAACCTGGCTGCAAAGAAAGGCATCAGGGAAGTTGCGAAGATCAAAATAGGTCCCCGACCAGGTCAGGCCGGCGCCCGTCGCGTTGTAAACACAACGCCAAAACAAGCGCTGGGGGGACCACCGGACACAGGGTCGGAACCAGAGACAGAGCCGGAGTCAGAGCCAGACATTCAGAGATCAAAAGAACACGAGCTCGTGACTGAAGCCCTAGAGCAGCTGAAGAAGAATTATGAGAAACACTTTCCGCAGCGAACTCTCCGGCGCATAAGGACATGGCCAGGCGACGAAATTCCCAATTACATCAGCAACGATGGATTGAAGCTCGTACCCGATTATTCCCTCGAGCACAGGCCATTTCACGATCGAAATGGAGTGGAACAAGGCCAGACAGCTAAGAGAGCTGCAAGCGGCTTACCAAAGCAGGCTGCTGGGGCCGCTGCTGATTTTGACGATAATGATGGCTCTGCGAGTGCTGGCACTGCTGGGAAGGTCAAAAAAGCCCGCAAGGCAAAGAAATCAACGAGTGCTAGAACAGCAAAGGCTGCTGGTACAGCTAACCCTGCGCAGCAACGCAGATACCCGAAACGCGCTGGTCGAAAATAAGTATGGCCTTAGGTCGGGTTCGTCGACGGTCTTGCTATGCGGCCCTGCAAGCTGTGGATGACGATAGGACACGAGATTGATGACCGCACAGCAATAGGACATGCTGTCTACGCGGATTCTGCGGTATTGTTGGGATTGGCCTCTCGATTACTTAACCTAGGTAAGCGTAGGATTTATGGCTGGGCCGCAGGATGGATTAAGCCATCTGTGCCATCTGTCTTGGTGAGTGCTTTTGTCAAATGTTTCTGTTTGCAATATGCCTCTATTATTTTAGTTCATGACCAAGCATCGTTTTTTCGTTTTTCACCCATCTGTCCAAGTCCCTTCGAGGATGTTCATCCCCACTGTCGCCATTAAAGTAAAAGGCGGGAAGCACCTTGGAGGGTCGTAGAGTAAGTGTAAGTTTTCTCTGCTGAAGATATCAAGATGTATAGATGTAAGTGATCGAATGTAGAACTGGAAATTTATATTGTGGGCAATTGAGGAAGCATGATGCAAGCGAGACCGATGCAGGTAGATAGGATGTAAATAACGTTGCGATGGGACCAGTGATGCCTAAGGCACCATATTTCACAGGAAGGGGTCGCAATGCAAACGAGGCAAACATGGGTAGTGAAATGACCATCGGGGACGTATCGCATATTATTGTCTTCATTATCGCACCTTAGCAGGTCTCATTGCTGTGCTAACCATTGTTCTGTCCGGCTATGATAAAATGATATGACTTGATATTCTATACTCGCAATCCTCTCTATGGCCGATCATTGAATTGAGAGTGTTCTCATCGTCGGTTCCTAAAACCACCTCTACTGCACCAGATACTTCCGGGGTAGACCTGGAAGGACCGCCAATATGTTCACCTTCACTCCCCTGCTGGGTGCGCAGTCCTCCTCCAGGGCCTCACAGTCTATCTTGGAACTTGACGGTGGCATCAAAATCCTCGTGGACGTCGGTTGGGATGATACCTTTGATACGCTGGACCTACTAGAATTGGAGAAGTAAGCAGCTTGCCAAGTTAAGCTCGTCATCGCATACTCACAAATTCCGAACAGGCATATTCCTACCTTGTCACTTATACTTCTAACTCACGCGACTCCGGCGCACATCGGTGCTTTCGTTCACTGCTGCAAGACGTTTCCTCTTTTTACCCAGATACCTGTTTACGCTACGAGTCCTATCATCGCACTCGGTCGAACTCTTCTTCAAGATCTGTATGCCTCCTCGCCCCTTGCAGCGACGTTCTTACCAAAAGCTTCAATCTCGGAACCTGGCGCGTCAACGTCAGCCGCATCCGCCGCGGCGTCTGTCACAGATGGGGAAGGGAACACGGCAGCTAGCAGCGCTGGCCGAATTCTCCTTCAGCCTCCCACCGCCGAGGAGATTGCCAGATACTTTTCTCTCATTCATCCGTTAAAGTATTCCCAACCGCACCAGCCGCTCTCGTCTCCTTTCTCGCCGCCGCTGAACGGCCTGACTCTCACTGCGTACAATGCTGGACATACAGTGGGTGGAACTATATGGCATATTCAGCATGGCATGGAATCGATTGTCTACGCAGTGGATTGGAATCAGGCCCGAGAAAGCGTTGTGGCCGGCGCTGCATGGTTCGGAGGCTCAGGTGCCAGCGGAGCAGAGGTCATTGAACAACTGCGCAAGCCGACGGCGTTGGTCTGCAGCACCCGGGGAGGAGACAAGTTTGCTCTTCCTGGTGGACGAAAGAAACGCGACGACTTGCTCCTGGATATGATACGGAGCAGTCTCGCGAAGGGCGGTACTGTCCTGATCCCAACTGACACTAGTGCTCGAGTCTTGGAGCTTGTATATGCGCTGGAGCATGCGTGGCGTGATGTGGCTGGCGGAAATAATGAAAGCGATATCGCCTTGAAGAACGCTGGGTTATACCTGGCCGGAAGAAAAGCGAATACTACAATGCGCCTGGCGAGGAGTATGCTTGAATGGATGGATGAGAACATTGTGCGTGAATTCGAAGCAGCGGAAGGTGTGGACACTGTAACGGGCCAACCACAGTCAAATGCTGATGGTCAACGGTCCGGTGGCCAAGGCCAGGGCAAAGGGGGATCTAAGGGACTAGGTCCTTTCACCTTCAAACATCTCAGGACAGTTGAACGCAGGAAAAGGTTGGAGAAGGTATTGACGGATCAAAAACCAAAGGTGATTATTGCGTCCGATACATCTCTGGATTGGGGATTCGCAAAGGAATCCCTACGATTGATAGCCGAAGGACCGAACAACCTGCTTCTACTGACCGAAAACCTTCACAAAGAACGGCCATCAGATATTAAGAAAGATCATCACAGGGAGACCCTTGGAAGCATGATCTGGCAATGGTATGAAGAGAGAAAGGATGGCGTTGCCTTGGAGAAAGCCTCAGACGGTGATCTCCTTGAGCAGGTCCATAGCGGCGGACGGGAACTTTCCTGGACAGATGTACGGCGAACGCCCCTTGACCCCGGGGAGCAGTTGATCTATCAGCAATATCTCGCCACCAAGAGACAACTGCAGGATGCATCGCAGACAAGAGGTCAAGAAAATCTTGAGAACCCGACAGATGTACTTGACGACCGATCGAGCTCTACGTCGGAAGATTCGGAGACGGAGCAGCAGGGACGGGTCTTGAACTTTTCCACCTCGTTGGCTCATGCCAACCGCAACAAGCTGGGTCTTAGCGACGAAGATCTGGGTGTGAACGTTCTTCTTCGGCGGAAGAACGTCTACGACTACGATGTCCGTGGCAAGAAGGGCCGCGAACGAATGTTCCCGTATGTAGCTCCAAGAAAGCGCGGGGATGAATATGGAGAATTCATTCGGCCCGAGGAGTATTTACGAGCCGAGGAGCGGGAGGAGGCAGACATGCAGCAGCGTCGGTCCGAAGCCCAGACCAAATTGGGCCAAAAACGACGGTGGGACGAGGCGGGCCCGCACGGACGTCGAGCCTCCCATAGCGGAGCCAAGCGGCAACAGGTCGCCGACGACGCTCATAAGAGGGAGGCGGGTGGCGCGGACGATCTCAGCATGACCGAGGATGCGGACGGTGCTGATGCGGCGATATCATCAGAGGATGAAGCCGCTGAGCAATCGTTTGAAGGGCCCGCAAAAGCCGTGTTCGAGAAGGCCTCGATCACCATCAACGCACGCCTTGCTTTTGTGGACTTCACTGGGCTACACGATAAGCGCAGTTTAGAGATGCTGATTCCACTCATCCAGCCGCGGAAACTAATTCTGGTTGGAGGAATGAAAGAGGAAACTACCGCCTTGGCGACGGAGTGCAAGAAGCTTCTCGCTGCCAAAGCTGGCGTTGATGTTTCGTCTCCAGATTCGGCCCTCATTTTCACGCCAACAAACGGTGAAATGGTCGATGCCAGTGTTGATACCAACGCTTGGATGGTCAAGCTGAGCACCAATCTCGTCCGGCGCCTGAAATGGCAGCACGTTCGCAGTTTGGGTGTAGTAACCCTAACGGCCCAACTGAGAGGACCGGAACTCAGCCCTCCCGAGGAGGGAACCGAGGAGTCGGCAAGCAAGAAACAAAAGGTGTTGCAGGACGAGGCCAGTTCTGCAGCAACATCCACCCTTGGCGGAACCAAGCCAGCCGCGGACAAATCCGACGTTTTCCCTGTGCTTGATGTTTTACCGGCGAACATGGCGGCTGGTACCCGGTCCATGACTCGACCTCTGCATGTGGGTGATTTTCGACTGGCGGATCTGCGCAAGGTCATGCAGAGCGCCGGACACAAGGCGGAGTTTCGTGGTGAAGGAACGCTCCTCATCGATGGAATGGTCGCAGTTCGCAAATCGGGTACTGGCAGGATTGAGATCGAGGCATCTGCGCAGTCGGCGGCCATGAACCAGGCCGTGGGACGCGGTGTGGGAAGCTTCCTGGCGGTGAAGAGGAAGATCTACGAGGGTCTTGCAGTTGTTGCGGGAAGTTGACCATAGGAATACCAGGATGTATAAGGCATGTCTCATTATGTATTTGTATGTAGCTTGCAACATTCTCGGCGTTGCGAAATGGCGGGCATCGACGTAGGATAACTGAAGCTATCTATAATCTCAAACCATCTAATGGAAACGTCTAAAACATAATAGGGAAGAACATTTCTCAGAGACAACTCGTGCAAAAATCCAATCAAACTCATCAAGCCAAGCATGTAGATGATTTTGACTCACGACCTCGCTGGAAACTAACGCAATGTTCCATAGTCCTCGTCCAAATCCTCCGTGGGAACCTCTTGAATATACTCGTTCGTCCGCGGACCAGCATATTTTCTAAAAATGATAGGAGCGTTAATGCGGAACTATTACCTTGGGACGTAGATAGAGAACATACCCACGCGCATACGCCCACCACCAAAAGAGCGCAAACGCAGCGATAGAAGCACCCACGCAGATCGCATAATTCCTGTTGACAAGTCAGTTAGTCAGCCCATCCCTCGCATAATTACTCGCGTTTCCAGGGACGAGTCTTACATATTCGACGCCGTGACCGGCAAAGTAGGCGGGAAGAAGAGCACCGTGCTTATGAACAAGACCCAGACGATGGAAATCCAGTTAATGGCTGCGGCCCATCGACCAAGCGTGAATGGCCCCTCGACGAACTTGACCTTATCCTTGTAGAGTCTATGGGCAAGGATAACGGAGACATATGAGAGATCCAGTGCTGGGGCTGTGATGCTGAAGATCGCGGTGGCCGTTTGCGTTGATCCGATGGCGATGCAGTTGAGGCCGATGCTGAAGAGAACGACGAACCAGACGGCGTTGACGGGGGTGTGGGTGTATTTGTTGATTTTGGACAGGAAGCTGACGATTGTCTCTGTTAGTGTTATGCTTCTGTGCGATGAAAGGGGGAAAAGGACGGGGTGCGTTACGAGGAGAACGGTAGGGCCTCGTCACGGGCAAAGGCGTATGCCATCCGCGTATCAGCCAGCATGGCCGAGCAGCCGGTGAAGAACTGGACTAAGATGGCAAACCCCCACATGAGAGTGCCACCGGTCTTTCCGCCAGCGTTTAGGAAGATTTGGGCCGCTGGAAGGCCTGTGGGGGTTCGAAGGATGCTGTCGAGATCGGTCAAGCAGAAGCACATTGAGATAGTCAGGATCCATCCCATTATGCCTGATACTATGACCGCAGATTGGATTGCCAGCGGCCCGAGCGAGGCTGCATCGTGAGTTTCCTCTGACATGCTAAGTTCTTATGAGCATGGGTGAGTATAGAAGGTCAGACCTGGGACGTACTGGGTTGTTCCGTCGTAATCGGTCATTGTCCACGCTACAGATATGAAACCAAGCAGAAAGGAAAAGAGCTTCGAGCCCCATCCAGAGCCATCCGTAAAGTGAGTAAACACCCAACGAGCGGACTGCTTGTCCGGCGTGAGGTACAAGAGCATCATGCAGATACAGATTGTCGCGGAGACTGCCCAGTTAGGCTCCATGGATTGATCCGGCCACACAAACAGGAGTCACATACTATTGATTGGGGCGAACCAGAAGACGATCCGATGCAGAGTCTTGGTGGTCAGAGAGCATATTACACCCAGCACGCACAGAATCACAATAGATAGAGCGACCGTTTGCATTGCCGTCCTACCTCCGCATTAGTCTTGAAGCCGCCTCGACACTAGGGGCACTGATCTGTACGGTGAGTAAGAGTATTCGGAGTTCATACTGGCGCACGCCAGCAGCATCTGGCTGACCGTGTAAGCCACGCTGGAAACGCCCGCAGTCTGCCCCAAGAGATTGCACCAGCCCTGGACCCAGGAGAAGATTGGCACCTGATCCTCAGGAACAACATGCTTTGTAACGAAGTACATTCCTCCTGCGGTAGGATAAGCAGAGACCAGCTCCGCAACCGAGCTGCCGATGCACATGGCCATGCATGAGCCTAGAAACCAACACCAGACCGCAGTAGCTGGTCCTCCTGCAGCCAGAGGAGCTCCAAAGGTCGCTGGAACTGAGCCCAGAATTCCCAAGATGGAGATGGCATAGCTGACAGTGGACCATTTTGAGAATTCCCGTTTCAGTTCCTAGAGAGAATCGTACTTAGCACCGATTGATGACATTCCCCGAGACGGAAAGTACCTGCTTGTACCCGATACGGGCTAGGAGAAGTTCGTCATCATCGTGGATTGAAGCCATTGCTTTTCAAATAAATGACCCGAATGAAAAAGGACGACATCATCCGTCATACTCGGGTGGTATTGGCTGGAATACTTCCGAATGTATACAAATCGCCTATTTTGGGAGCTGGTTCGGAGCGACGTAAATCCGGTTAATTGTTAGGTGGTCAGTTGTTGATGATGTCGAACAAGATCCTCGGCGATCTCAACTTCATAGAAGACGCTTTCTGCGCGTCTGAAATTACTGCTCGTGCTCGACAGATTGATGCATTGATCAGCCGTCGTCCCTTTTCTCCTCCCAGTCCCACGGTATCCGCGTTATGAAGCAGCATGGCAGACCCATCAATGTATTACTCTGTTGGCCAGGGACCTGCGCCTCCTGAAGACCCCTCCGATCCCAATCGGATGGCCCACCAAGTTCCCCCTCCGTCTCATCCTCCTGCCGGCTATGGCCCTGGAGCTATTCCTCCTCAACCAGGAGTTCATTACGGCGCAGCAGCTCCGAACCAATGGCCCCCTTACGGCTCGCCATCTCCTTTACAGCAACAACCGCAGCAACCCCCGCATCTCGCCTCCCCTCCTCCGTTCGGCTACAATACAAGCCCGCAGGCGGGGATGGCAGCTCCCGCAGAACCGGCTTTGGCGGGTTTGACACATCAAATGGGTGGATTGGGAATTTCAGGGGATGGAGGGGCTCGGACGCACAAGAAGAAGCATCGACATGCACACCATGATATTGGCGGAGCTTCTGCCACTGCCCCGGCGCAACGGCCGTTTGCTGGAATGCCTCAGGGAGGTGTACAGCCAACATCGCAATTCCTGAACACTGGACTTACCGACACTCCGCGTCCTATCTCGCCAGGCGCTGGTGTAGCCCAGCCCGCCGGTTTAGGGGTTGGAGCCGGAGCGAGTGCTGGCGCTGGCTCAGTCGCAACTCAGGGCAAGATTGACCCCGAACAGATTCCCAGCATTCCTCGGTCTCGCGACCTGCCTGCGCAGTACTATTTCAACCACGTTTATCCGACTATGGAACGGCATCTTCCTCCCCCGGCTGCCATTCCCTTCGTGACCCACGACCAAGGCAATTCGTCCCCGAAGTACGCTCGTCTTACGCTAAATAATATTCCATCTACAGCCGACTTTTTGTCCTCTACCGGGTTGCCTCTCGGGATGATCCTGCAGCCGCTGGCCCGACTGGATCCGGGTGAGCAGCCGATTCCCGTTTTGGATTTTGGAGACGCTGGGCCTCCACGATGCCGAAGATGCAGGACATACATCAACCCCTTCATGACATTCAGATCCGGAGGGAACAAGTTCGTTTGCAATATGTGCACGTTTCCCAACGACGTCCCTCCAGAGTACTTTGCCCCTCTCGATCCGTCAGGAGCGCGTGTGGACCGCATGCAACGTCCGGAACTGATGATGGGCACGGTCGAGTTCTTGGTGCCCAAGGATTACTGGAACAAGGAGCCTGTCGGTCTACGGTGGTTGTTCCTGATCGATGTCAGTCACGAATCTATCAGCCGAGGATTCCTTAAGGGTATTTGCAAGGGTATCATGGAGGCTCTGTACGGCACAGAAGGTTCTGAAAATCCGGAGGACGAAGCATCGTCGCGACGGATTCCCGAAGGCTCAAAGATTGGTATTGTCACGTTCGACAGAGAAGTACAGTTCTACAATCTGAGTGTATGTTCCCGTGGTCACTGTTGATTGCTGCAGATGCTGACCGACGCAGGCACAACTTGAGGGAGCGCAGATGATGGTGATGACGGACCTTGAAGAACCATTTGTGCCGTTGAGTGAGGGTCTCTTCGTGGATCCTTACGAATCAAAGTGCGAGCCCTAAATCTGCCGGATTCGTTCAGGTGACTGACCTGCTTTTTTTTAGGGATGTAATTACTGGTCTGCTGCACCAGATTCCGAAGATTTTCGCTCACAGTAAGAAGCCTGAGCCTGTACTGCTTCCAACATTGAATGCAGCTCTCTCCGCTCTACAAGCCACAGGAGGGAAAATCATCTGTGCTGTAGCCACCTTGCCCACTTGGGGCCCTGGGGCTTTGGTGCGGCGGGAAGATCCCAAGGTCCATGGAACGGATGCGGAACGGAAGTTGTTTACCACAGAGAATGCAGCATGGAGAGGGACAGCCAGTAAACTGGCGGGAGCTGGTATTGGTGTGGACATGTTCATCGCGGCACCTAATGGGACTTATATGGACGTTGCCACGATCGGTAAGTCTTCTTTGCCTGGAAATGAGGTGGTCCGCTGACAACCCTCTCAGGACATGTCCCCGAGGTCACTGGCGGCGAGACATTCTTTTACCCCAACTTCCATGCTCCGCGCGACATCCTGAAACTCTCCAAGGAGCTGGCGCATTCGGTCACCCGTGACACCGGCTTCCAGGCACTGATGAAGGTCCGTTGCTCGAATGGTCTTCAGGTGTCAGCCTATCACGGAAACTTTGTGCAGCATACGTTTGGAGCCGACCTCGAGATCGGAGCCATTGATGCAGACAAGGCAATTGGTGTTCTCTTTAGTTACGATGGCAAACTGGATCCCAAGCTAGATGCTCACTTCCAGGCTGCGCTGTTGTACACTTCCGCCAACGGGCAGCGTCGGGTGCGGTGCATCAACACGGTGGCCGCTGTCAACGAAGGTGGTTTGGAGACGGTGAAGTTTGTTGACCAGGACGCAGTTGTCAGCATTATGGCCAAAGAAGGTGGGTATCCAACACCCAGACTAAGGGTCTCGAGACAAGCGCATACTAATGTCCTGCAGCGGCGGCCAAAACGCTCGACAAACCACTCAAAGACGTCCGGGCCAGCATCACCGAGAAGACGGTGGATATTTTTAGCGGCTACCGCAAGATCTTTTCAGGGTCGCATCCTCCGGGACAGCTCGTGTTACCTGAGAATCTCAAGGAGTTCTCCATGTACATGCTAAGCATGATCAAATCGAGGGCATTCAAGGGTGAGCTATCCTACGAGTTGCAACTATGAATTCGCCGCTAACAGGCCAAACAGGTGGCCAGGAATCGTCCGACCGGCGGATTCATGATATCCGGATGCTACGATCGATAGGATGCACAGAGCTGTCACTGTACCTGTATCCCCGGATCATCCCCATCCACAACATGCAACCGGAGGATGGGTTCCCGAATGAACAGGGACAATTACAGGTACCACCCGCGCTTCGCGCCAGCTACTCCAAGATCGAGGAAGGCGGAGCGTACCTGGTAGACAACGGGCAGATGATTCTACTCTGGCTTCATTCACAAGTTTCCCCCAATCTGCTTGAGGATCTGTTTGGACCCGGGCAAACGTCTCTGCAAGAGCTCAACCCGCAGATGTCGTCGTTACCCGTGCTGGAGACACACCTGAATGCGCAAGTGCGCAATCTGCTACAGTACTTGTCGACTATCCGAGGATCGAAGGCGGTGGCTATCCAGCTGGCACGGCAGGGATTGGACGGGGCTGAGTACGAATTTGCGCGACTGTTGCTGGAGGATCGCAACAATGAGGCGCAGAGCTATGTGGACTGGCTGGTGCACATCCATCGACAAATCAACTTGGAACTGGCGGGGCATCGGAAGCGTGAGGACACAGCGGCGGAGGGAACGCTGTCCAGTCTGGCCGGACTACGGGCTCCATATTGGTGATTGGCACTACGTAGTGTGAGTGTGAGTGTGACTGTGTGACTCTACCGTAAGCTATGTTGGCTGGGAGGAGCCAGTATTCAATATTCATCCGAGGCAAGAATCTGCCTTTTGACTTTATTCATTTTCTTTTCTGTTCATGCGAGTATACCAAATTTTGTTCCATCTTGTATATCCCAAGGCCAATGTACCATTTTGACCGGACCACTGGACCTGTGACCTTTGCTGAGACACAAAGGCGTAGACATTTAGAGTTATGAGCCTTGGCCCTGAACGCCTGGAACCAAGCCTGGAGTGATGGAGTCGAATTCTAGAACGGGGGGATCTGCGCTTGGTGAAAGAGGGGCTGGAGGGGCTGGAGGGGTTGGAGGGGTCGGAGGGGCAGACAACCTGGACCCTTTTCGAGACTTCCACTCTTCAATTTTCAGATACTGGATGGAGCCCTGGATCCTTTCTCTCCTCTCCTGAGACGGAGATAATTGGCGGTTGTGACTACAGCTGGGGCAGTGGAGTTGGCATCCCACGTCAGTGGCTGGAAGACGGAGATGTGTCTACGTTGGCATATGTCAATCCTGACCAGAAGCTCTGGCCACTTTGTAAGCATAAGAGTTTTCATTCAGAATACTCTGTGATTTGGTTCTGAAATGTCAGCAAAATGGGCAAAAGAATGAGAAAGAAGGATGGTGAAGTTTCTCTTCTGCGCCAATACTAAGAGTTTACGGGGGTAGAGTTCAAAATCAGCGTCTTCTTTGAGGCGCGAATGCTGACAAAGGACCAAAAGAGTTTTCTCATGCCGTAGAGCAACTTTTCTCTTTTGTCTGCCTGAGGTGCCAAGGTTGAGTTGGATTTTGCCTTCGTCGGAACCAAACTGTCGACAGAGAGTAATATGCACGCACTTTGTCTGGCAGTAGGCATGTTGCCACGCTTTCACTCATAGAAACAGTATGCCCACAAAGTTTTTCAAAGTGCCACGCAACCACAAAACGTTGCCAAAGGATCAAATAGACTTCAGCAAACCATGGGAATACCCCAAAAGACCAGAGATTTTTTGCGTTCCGGAAAAAGGGAACTAAGATGCCGAACCATAGATCACAACGTCCGGTTCTTTTTCTTTCTTTCTGGTTTCTGGGGCTCAACACGCTTTGGGAATGGGGTCAGCGGAGCTGGATATGGCAATCCATGTGCTACTGCCTTATTATGCGGGGTGTTGGTGTCAGACAGCAAAATAAACAGAGCTCCATTTATTATTGATGGTGATGTTAAATTTAATTGCGTAATTATTGTCGACTGAGAGATTTTCCAGCTCATCGTACGGTGTCATACACTGGCTGAGGTCAAAAGGTAGTGATCGTTGCGGTATTAAACTTGCATATATCTCACTTAGTGGTTTAGATATGGCTGTGGTCGTGATGGCTGATTGGCTGGATGCAAGAGATCAACAGGGACCTCGAAAGTCTGCCCTGGATTTATGATAATAATATTCGGTCATTGAACCAAATCTAACAAAAGGCCAGGTACTTGCAAAACTTGAGCCAATGAGTCCCAGAATTCTTTGGTTCTGGCTACGTAGTGGCCATGGATTCAGTGGGGGTTCTTTCATTCTCTTCTTCTTTCAGGCTTCGAGAACGCGAACCTCTGATGGATGGATCCAAGAGTGATTGATCCCTGGTCCGGGTGCCTAGAGCCACGTTGGATCAAATTTCTGGTTCACCTCTCGTGTGCTCGTCGTACCTACTGAATCCATAGTTGGAGTTTGCCATCTGGTCTCGACCCTGACTAACCCCAAATGGGCAATTTGACTTGCCTCCAGTATCCCATCTGAAGCTATATAAACCCCCGTCGCGACAGGTAGTCTGGCTTCCTTCATCATCAATCAACACTCTCTTGACCATCCAAGTCAGTTGTCTTTCTCTTTGTCCCAGTGACATTACTTTCTTTTCAGTCAATTCGACTGCTTCATTCTCTTAGTCAATCTTTGACTACCACTATCACTTGTCTGTCGAACAGACCATTCTGTCTTCTTTCCAAAGAACAATCTCTTCAGTTTCTACATCCTCAGTCAAAATGATGTTCACCAAGGCCTTCATCACTGCTGCCTGTGCTACCCTCTCCACTGCCCTGCCCCATGTCATCCAGCGCAGCGACAACTCGTCTGCCTCTGGAGGCGGCGTCCAGATCGTCAACAACCTGAGCCAAACCGTCTACGCGTGGTCGGTCGCTGATAGTGTCAGCGACATGCATACCCTCTCTGCGGGCGGCGGCTCCTACACCGAGCAATGGCGCACCAACAGCAACGGCGGCGGCGTCTCCATCAAGCTGTCCACCAGCCCCGACCAGTCCAATGTCCTCCAGTACGAGTACACCCAGAACGGCGACAAGATCTACTGGGACATGTCCTGTATCGATATGGGCACCGACTCCGAGTTCTCCCAGTACGGCTTCACTGTGGAGCCTTCCCAGACCAGCGGTGACTGCCCCGCCGTCAACTGCAAGGCCGGCGACACTGCCTGCGCCGAGGCCTACCTGCAGCCCAAGGACGACCACGCCACCCACGGCTGCCCTATCGACACCTCTTTCGTCCTGAACATTGGAAACTAGATGACCACCAAAGATGTCGGCGAGCCGACGACCTACAATTGCACTATACCCGGCCACTGGTCACTCACACTCTTGCTTGATGCAATTGAGGCCCTGAACATGTGGAGCTTTGTTCTTTCTTTTTCCTTTTTTCTATCAAAACACTGGGACACGACATTCTCTCACTCCTGGTTGAGTTCATTCCCTCATTGTCAACTTTGTCATATATAGAGTGCTAGCTGCTCTCTCCCTGTCGAACAGGTCGAGTGACGCGCTACGATTCATGTTTACGCTATACGATATATGAAAAAGTCATATACGGATTTGATGTACAGGAAACATACATAGACTTTAGACTTGTGAATATTGATGACTTTCCTCTACAAAAACTCGCTCCTCTCGTAAAAGTTCTCAATTCTGCTATGTATCGCACTGATCACAGCACTATGAAAGTTGGCATCCCCACCAGGCTACCAGCCAAGATCCACACACGCAAGCAAGACAGGGCAGTGGGCCAGACCATGTCATCCGGATAGCATGGAAGTTGAACTGCAGACTGCAGTCTGCAAGCAATAATGGAGTAGGCTACGTACACCAGCGCCACAGTGGGACAGACCCAGTTCTGAAATCCTATTGGCTCTGCTTGGATATGGCCCAGTGGAAGGGCGCAAAAATGTTCTCTATGTGGGTCTATTGTATCCAATGATCAGTGTCAGTGAGAGTCAGTGCTTAAATAAGCATCTTGCCAGCTAACTTTATACAGGCTCTGATCTGATTGGATAATGTGGGGGAACTGTTGCCTCGCTGCCTTATATTTTGCCTGCTCAGTCGACGGAATCAGGTTGACCCTCCGTATTTTGGACACGTTAATAAGCAGACGTACAACGCGTCACAGTCTGACTGGTGCAGCGAGGTCCACACTGTTCCTTGAAACCCCGATCCTGCCCGGGACTTCAGTGTTCTAGACTTCGCTGCGTCACTACGGATACACTTTCAGGTATCGTCTTCGCGTCCGAATGTAGAAGGCATGCCGGGAGTTCTTTTTTTGGGCGATGGTTTCTCGTGAGTTGCTACTACCAATAATGACCTGAGATACTCCGTACAAGAGCAAAGATAGATACAAGCCCAGATGATGTCAGTCTACCGCAGGCGACGCCAAAATCCCTCACGCAACACCTTGAGCATCGCATACGCCACCAATCGGTAAACGATCGTGCAGACGCCAAGCGCCATCACATTCATCGGCGCGTTCTTGTCTAGATTGTACAGCTGCAGCACTTGCTGCCCAGTCTGGATTGGACAGGTCCCGTTTGCTAGGAGCTGCGACGCGGTGCATGTGAAATGCTGGTCGCGCATCCCGTACGGCGCCAGGTTGGCGATCGAGTACTTGATCGGCGACAGGTGGTTGATCGCCTGCAGGACGTCGTTGACGTTCAGGCTCATCACACCACCCAGGATGGTGGAAATAGACAGCAGAATCGACGTGACGTTGACGGCGAATCCGACGTGCGAGAAGAGCGTGCAGAACATGATTCCAACCGACTCACCGCAGCTGATAATGCAGAAGCAATTGAATGCACTGATGAAGAGCATCTTGGGACTGCGTTCTAGGTTATCCGCGTAGGCCGCGAGCACCCCGAAGATGATGGAGGAGATCGCCTCAAAGGGTACTTCTAGCGTTGTGTACTGTAGAATGAAAGTCTCGGCAGAGTAACAGTGGTCCGCTTCTTCCCGGTAGAAGACGTCCCGTTCGTTCGGGTAGATGGCGATGTTTTGCAGCATCCCTAGCTCATTAGCATCATGAACCTAACGCATAGCGTACGAACGGATGAAACACTCACCGACAAAATACAACGCGGCAAACTCCTGGATAAACCCCATCCGCGATTGCACGGCAGCATAGTCATTCTTCAAAGGAGCAAAGAACAGAGCCATGATGATCGCAATTCCTACCACCTGCATTGACCGGGCCATCACCAAAGGCGGCTGGCGCCAGAAATTGATCGCGGCACGGTGCAGCACCAACGGGTACGTGATCCGAAAGGGAAGCATCCGTCTCTTCAAGCTTCCAAGCTCCGCCGGAGTCGCAATCTGAGACGGGCGGCGGCCCTCGTCCTGTCGTTGGCCATCCCAGCTAGTGATCAACTTCTGTACGCGCTCGCGGGTCAGCGCTTCTCTATCCTCCTGCTGTAGGTCGACCGTGATTAGGTCCAGAACAAAGTCAGCAGGATTCGTGGTCTTAGGACACTCGTATCCCAAGGACCGAAAGTACGGGAGCATCTTCTCGCCCTCACCCGCATACACGGGGTATCCTCCTCGGGCCAGTAACAAGACACTCGAGAAATGCTGGAACAGGTCCGACCGTGACTGGTGGATGGTCATGATGAGGGTGCGGCCCTCGGCTGCCAGCGCTTTGAGGACTTCAATAATCGACGTGGCTGTAAACGCATCTAAGCCGCTACTAGGTTCATCCAGTAGCAGAATCTTGGGGTCTGTTAGGATCTGAATGGCGATGGTTACTCGTCTCTTTTCTCCGCCGCTGATGCCCTTGATGAGCTCGCTACCAATCAGATTGTCCGCGCATTCTTTCAATCCCATCTTGAGGAGAATCTCCTCTGCTCGTTGGTTCTTCTCCTCGCGCGACATCCACTGGGGTAGCCTCAGGCCAGCTGCGAAACGGAGACTTTCGCGCACCGTCAGCGACGGCATCAACGCGTCGTCATCCTGTGTGACAAACGATGTTACCGACCGGATCACGCTCTCCGAAGGCACAGCACCATTGTAGAGCATGTTTCCCTGCAGTCGATATTGTGTCCCCAAGGAACCCTTTAACCTTCGTGCAATGGAGTTGAGCAGCGACGTCTTCCCACTGCCCGACGGGCCCATGATGACATTCAATTTCCCCGGCTGGAAGTCAGCGGTGATGGGTTTGAGGATGGGTAGCGTCCGCGATCCCCGACGAAAGACCTGGCGTTTCCGGATCTCCAAAGCATACTTGTCCAGCGAAATGGTGACAGGACGAGCTTCCTCGGCGCGCCGTTCGGCAAACTTCTCTTTACCGGCAGATAAATCTACATCGGTCTTCCGCGCTTGCGCGATGTCAATGGCGAAACGATTGTACTGGAGCAGAAAGCCAGCGAGCAGATAATGACCAATCACAAAGGCCACGAGGATCACAATAGGCCGCCAAATCCAGTTTGACGGGAACCCCAGGTTGTCCATAATGTACCCGCCCGTATATTGCGTACACGCGGGATCTGATGGGTCTGTCGAATATGGACAATCGTAGAACTGACCTTCTGGGGGCCCGTTAGGACCGATGAATTCGTTGGCGCACAGGGCACCGAAGATGTAGAATGTATAGGCCACCCACTTTAGCCACCGCACGTACACAGGGATTTGGTTCGACTGTACAAAGTACCCACACGCGAAAGACTGTAGTGTGAATGAAAGGTTGGCCACAAGGCTCGCACCGGGGAAGCTGCGAGCGACGCCAATGGAGACGGCCGCAAAGGTGACAGCAATGTAGTGAGTGAGGATGGTCAGAAGCAAGAAGATGAAGAACTGGCCCACGCTGAGCCGATATCCGACCATGAAGTAGTATATAATTGCGAAGATAACAGGCACAGGCAGGTCTTCTAGGGGAAGGCGCGCTGCACGTCTGCTCAGCAAGAAGGCCGGGACACCTACGACGCCTTCATTTCTTTCGCGATCGAATAGACGTATGTCGATTGTCAGACGATACGTCTCGTAAAGAAGCACCAGATATCCGTTGAGGCTGCTTGCGGTATACAGACTGCCTTGTCGTGATCGAATACCAGCTTGACTCTCATCAAGCTGTAAAAATATCCAGCCATTGATGACAGCCATCCCCACGGCCTCCAGAAGGCTCCCCGCCATGCCGAGAGGGTCTCGGATGGTTGTCGTAAAGGTCCGAGAGGTCAGAACACGGAATTGTTGATGGAAGGAAGCTGCCTTGTTTATGGATGTAACTGCACCAGACCGCATTGACGTCTTCCTTTCCGGCCTAGGCTGTTCGATCTGTTTCCGGTCAGAGCTTCGAGACTTCCAGGCAGCTTTGAGAAGCTCCACTCGGGCCATCGATGCGGCCTCGAGCGACTCCGTCCGGTTATCGATGGCCGCAAGGTCGATCAAGAATTCAGCTGGATTCACAAACGGCGGCAGAACATGACCACAGGCCTCGAAATGGGACAGGGAGTCCCGAAGCGGTCCACTGTAAAGCACCGATCCCCGTGCCAAAAGAATCACATTGTCAAAGAGACTCCAGATCTCAGAGCGGGGAGCATGAATCGAAACGATGACAGTTCGACCGTCCTCCGCGAGTCTCTTCAGCGTCCGGATGATCTGGAATGCGCTCGTTGCATCGAGTCCCGTCGTAGGCTCGTCGCAGAACAACACCTGCTCATAGATTAGAATGCCTTTGGTTTTTGTTTTCTTTTTTGGCTTCAGTGATCTGAAGGATACTCACCGACGGGTTCGCCAGCATCTGCACGCCGATGCTCGTCCGCCTTTTCTCCCCTCCGCTACAACCCTTGTGTGTGTTTGTCCCAATTCGTGTGTCGGCACACTCCTTCAGCCCCAATTCCAATATCACCTGCTCGACAACCCGATGGCGCTCCTCCTGCGTCGCTGGCGGCGGCAATCGCAGATCTGCTGCATACCGCAGAGTCTCTCGAACCGTCAGGGTGGGTATGAGTACATCCTCCTGCATGACATATGCGCTGCGAATCCCCTCAATGCCCGCAACTCCATTGAAGGTGGTCGTCCCGGAGACTTTAGCCTTGGTCAAGTTCATCCGACCAGCCATAATGTTGAGCAGCGATGTCTTTCCAGACCCACTGCTACCGATAATCGCCGTAAGACTCCCACTGGGCATGAATGCGTCGACGCTGTCGAGGACAGTTTTATGTGTCTGGGTGTCCGCATTTTTCCGGCAGAGCCAATGCCATATCTGTGACGGCGGCGTCTCCCATAATGGGCGCGTCGTGTCAACTTGGAGTGATAGATCCTCAACACATACATCGACCGGGTCAACGGCGCGCAGGGATAGGTTGAACGTCGCGGTTTGGTCTTGTAATCCCTCACCAAAGACAAGGTCTTCGGGGACTTTCAGCTCCTTGATCAGATCGTCATCTTTCTCCATGCCGTGCACGGCTCACTGCCTGAAACAGGCTTACTGCAGGCAAGACAACAGAAGAAGCCAGATTCTGTTGTATCATGGACAATCACAGGCAAAGAAACAAGCAAGCAAGATCTCCTCGTCCGAGCACAAACGATGAGAGTTCGGCTCTACGGCCAAGAACACGGGGTAAGACATCTCGTTGCATTTAGGCTCCGTAGTCCTTGGGATGCCTCTAACAGGCTCATTTAATTTAGCTGGAGTTGGGATGCGCCTGGACCCAAAACGGCCAGAAATTTTGCCATTGGCTGCTGGCCGTTCGGATGGAGTCGTTCCGTGGTCTTAGTCCTTCGCTTAGAGCATGTCTCTGGAAGATCCGACCAGGTGTTAATTTATTGTCGTGACCTGTGACAAACAGGCCGGGTCTCAGATCAACCATCAGAATCATACCTAGCATGTGACGATTTACTGGTCGGGCTTGAATGTTCGCTATCTTTATAGTAAGAGGAACCATTCGTTATGGGTTCCATTGCCTGCAGTTCAGGGTCCGACCCACTCCAACTGAAGTCGGCCATTCTTGTCTTGTGGGTTATGACAATCCGACCTCGAATGTGTCAATTCTAGATAATCTGATGCGATGATGGATGTTGTGCGATGTTCACAGTGAGGGTTGACGATGCCCTAGCGATGTCTCATTGAGATGGCAGCGACCAAAACAAACTTCATGTCACCTGACGACTCGACTATTTATACATATCGCGGTATGCTATGCCTTGGTTGCATCTCAACGTTTCAATAGGCAATAGGTAACTAGATAGACAGAGAGAAAATATTGATAAGTCTTTGGCTCGCAATCCTGAAGATAAACCGCCGATACTCCATAGATGCCCCAGCTACATGCCAGTAACTATTTAGGAATTTGTCCACTTCAGTCCGATGCACCAAGACTAATCGAGTAATTTCTTGCATAAAAGGAAATGTAACCGCATGTACGGAGTATATAAGTTGCGGCATCAAATCTGTTGTTCGTATAATCAACCAAACTGATTAAGTAGACATTACACAGGAGAAATATCGTGAATGATTATGCTTGGTATCAATGGGATATCACATCACCAGAGAAATGTAACTCATCAGGGACATACACTCAATGCATACAGATACAGACAGGATACAATCAACAGAAAGAAGAGGACAAAAGCATTTGAGGACCTCCCCCGACTCCTTTTTTGGTTTCAAGTATGGACGTTGCCATGCCTCAGTGGACGCTATTGCTCAAAAACTTCCACAAACACCGATTCGCTGCTTTGCTGGGCGTCCTCACATCGCCGCTCAGTCGGACCACACCCTACCGTTGAACCCCAGAAAACCCCCGATGCAAATGTTTGATCACAGAATCACAGAACGCCGTACGTGCTCGCATCATCCCGACCATGGCGGATGCTCCCAGATCAGATGAGAGCAAGGAAGAAAGAAAGAAAATCATGACTAACATACATATATCACCACAACTTCACGCGAATGCAAGGGGAGATATGAACTGAAACAAGGACGGACGGGAAATCAAGGGCTAGGTGATGAGGAAGTCCATGTTCATATCATTGATGATCTTCTCCCAGTCCCAGCTGTCTTCAGTTTTGGTGTCCATGACCTCCCATACCCGTCGAACCACCTTGAAGGCGGGCTCGATATTACGCAGGTTGGAGTACGCCTTGAGGGACTCAAAGCCTTTCTGAATCCGCTCTCGCTGACGAGGAAGGAATGCCGAGCAACCAAGAAGGAACAAGGGCATCAGTACGATGCTAAAGGCTCCCGAATCTTGCGGCAGTTGATCCAAGTAGGCAAGCCCATCGTCCACCACCTGAGCGATTTTATCACTAGGCTTGGACGGGCGGATAGTACGGTACAGATAGACCCATGTCGACTGACGGTACAGCTGTGCCAGGAACCAGTTTGGTGTGTCGGGGGGATGCGATGTTTCCCATGTCCGGATGGCCGAGTCGATCGAGACGGCATCGCTCAAAATCTGGTAGTCAACCGCAGGCTCGTATCCTTCGTTTGATCGCTGCCGAATGCGATCACGCAGCCTTGTGACATCGGAAATATAGTTGAACAAACCGTCGAACACGCCGAGAAACATTCCGGCCTGCTGAGGCACAAAGTCCGGAAGCTTCAGGTCATCACTCCGAAGGGCGGGGCGACGGTCCAGAGAGGTGATCGAGTTAGATACGTCGTGGTACTGGAAGAACTCGACGATGAACTGCCGGAATTTCTCGTTTCGTGGTTGCTGGGTCACCAGCAGATACCTCGCAGCATCCATATGCGGCCTGTACTCGCCCTTGGTCTCCCCTTCGCAGATCGTATTGAGACTAAGAGCGATGGTTGATGCGATGATAGGATCCTCTACCAGAAGCTCCGGCTCCTGGGAAGCTCCGGACGATTTGATACTCGACGACATGATGCTGTCTTTGAGATCTTGGATAGCATGATGGAAATGGTAGAATTTGCGCTCCTTCAGCATGGGCTCTGGATCGAACGCCGACAGATGTGAGCCGGACAGACACATGAGCGAATGCATCAGCCCTCGATGTTGAGCGGCCATGGGAAGGAGGATTTCTTTGAACGGATTGGTGTCATCGTTGATTAATGTCAGCACACGACTGAAGCCGTAGACGAAATGGTCAAGAAAGCGTCGGTCGATTTCGGTTTCCACGCCGTCGATCAGCAAAGGTAAGGAGCGCGGTACAGCTGCGAGCGCTTTGGTACGTGCCGCTGTATCTCAAAGTTAAGCGGTCAGCAAGATGTCCATCAGCCATGTCACAAGGATACTCAGCGCCTTACCGTCCTCCATTTTCTGTTTACCGCTTTTCCAGATCTCCTTGGGAGGGTACCCTTCGCACACGACCGCATTCTTCTGGCAGTTTAAACACCTGGAAGACGAAATTAGCTGACCGTTGCGACGCATGCGAACACTCTGGGAGAATAGTTGGTATTTACGATGGCTTTGTCTCGTCGCACTTCTTCTTCCGTCGTCGACAAGTAATACAGCCCGTCTTGGATCTTCCCTTGGTGATCTTGATCTGGCCCCCGGGTACTGGCAACGGATGTTTGCGTGGGCGACCACGTTTCCGTGGTACGTTGACGGGAGCGGCCGTGGGTGTGGTAGTACTGGGATGATTGCTCGAACTAGCCATCGCGGTCTCCGCCTCGAGGGGCTTGATGCTCCGCAAGTCCTCCGCGCCGTCGATCTCCTCGACCTTGGGGGTTACGTCCTCGGCCATGGACACATTCAAATTATTGGAAGCGACGTAATTAATCTGGAAATGTTTTGACCCGGCTGTCATGATGGCGGCGGCCGTCGCCGAGGACGAGGAGGAAGGGAGCGGGGCTAACGTCGAGTCGACGAACGGGTACAAAGCGTCGTGAATTTTGATCTCATAGTCGACCGAGGGAGAGCTATCGGAGTGGCTTTCCCCGTCCCAAGACTCGGGAGAATCGTTGGAGGTGCCGTCGGTGCTGATACTTTCATGGCGGGAGAGAGCATCGTCCATGGATGGGCCATCGGGAAAGGCGGGGATTTCCGACAAACTCAGTGCGCGGGTGGAGTTGCGATGGTCCACGGTTGGGTTCGGTTGGATGCCATGAGGATTGTGACCGTTAAGATTCGCAGTTGGAGGCAGGATGAAGGTGGGCGTCTTTTGCATGGACAACATCGAAAGAATGTGGGCCGCATATAACTTGGACGACGTTGGCGGCGGTGGTGGTACTAAAATCTGCTTGGCTTCCTTCGCCAGAGTGGATGATGACTTGCGGTTCAAGGGCGCAGCTTACCCCCCAGGGCCTGTGTCACAAGAAGGACCAACGGATATTGGATGATGAGACGTGAGTGAAGCGAAGGAGGGAAGAAGGAGAAGAAGAAGAAGGAGAAGAGGGGTAATCCAACACAGCACGAGTCTGCTTTTGCGACCGGCGATTTTGGGGGGGTTTTCGCTGTATGTATGTATGTAGAATCGAACCACCTAGTGGCAAGATGGGCCCAGTGGGAAGTGCTCAACACTTCAATAATATGTAGGTTAAAGAAGTTTATTCCAAAGTTAATGATGGACTTCCTGGTGAGTGGGGAGTCTGCCGACTTGGCTGCGATTTAATTAGGCTGGTGAGAGGCAGCGATGGGTGCAGGGGGGTGCCTCAGCAAGTCGAAGCCTTTTGAGGAATCGAGCTACTCCGTACAGTTGGCTGTGGCCATTGTTAGTCATTTTGAACGTTCTAGTCGGAGTCGTAGTTAGCAGTAGGCGTACTGGATGACAGTAGTTGTAGTGTATGGTGATGGGAATAGGAGTCGATCAAAGTGGGTGCACCTGTCTGTGGACTAAAGTGGATGAGAGGTGGAGAAGGAACTACTTTAGTAGCAGCAAGTCAGCAACTTTGCGATTAGCGACAGGTCAAGAGGCCAGCAAGAGAGAAAGAAGACTCGAGGAAAGGGAGAGACTGAGGGAAATGGGGGTGGATTGCGAGGTATATTATACTACTACCTCACCACTCAGAGGCAGATAATCCTCAGCATTATTCTTCCAATAATTAACGTGGAATGAAGCAGACAGTAAAGAATTATTTCGCGGACTAGTCTTACTGACCACTACTGTAGCTACAGGCATCTAAAACAAACTCTAGTACTAGGAAAGTAACCAGCCAGAAACTATGCCTAAAAGCTACCATCAAGAATGACAATCCTCAGCAACTTCCATTAGTAGTCATACTACTCCTCAGTCCTGACGTGGATCACTCTTATGTTCAATCTATGGGGGTCTCCGTCAATGTACTTCGTATGCACGTACAGAAACCCAGTGGAGAGGGGCCGCCCAGACTAGGCAAATACTACCTAACCTACCTACTCAGACCTATCCATTTAAATCGAGCCAACCTAGACTAATAAAATTCGTATGAACTCTGACTACCGGAACAACCAACCCTCAACAGTCAACTGATCTTGGTACTGTGTACCAGACTGAGCCCCCTTCTGTCCAGATGACAGACGATCTACATTCCTTCACGTTGACCTTCTCTACCTCTCCACCTTGCCTGCCTAAACTCTAACATGCGGGGGGGTTGTAGAAGAGAGAAAACAGGCGGCCAAGCATGTTGGATGTACGCAGTTGATTGGTTCACTAGAGAATTGGGGAATATAGGTACACGGTACTCCAACAAAAAAGCAACAAGGCAACCTGGGAGCCCAAGAAAAAGCCATCGCGAGGATCAGACGCACTCCGGAAAAGTTAGGGAAACCTTAGAAGAGGATGGGCAATTTTAAAATTAAAAATAAAAGAAAAAAGCAAAGATTGCTCAATATTTATTACTAATAAGGAAAAAAAACCATGCTCACAGGTTCGTTTGATCGGTCCCAAATCCCAAATGCACGGATGACGACGGCGGATGATCCTCGACGCTGTCTTTGGTTACAAGAAGAATATGATGCATCTCGGTTGGCAACTGGCCTTGTTTCCCCAGATTCATCCCTGCATCCACCATGAGAAGACCACCCTAGATTGAATGAAAATGAGAATCCTGAGTGATATTGTAGTTGGCTTATTACGCGTTTATAAGTCTACAGCGTAGGTTCAGTGAATAGACTACCTTCCCTGATCCCGAGTAATGAGGAAAAGGCCATTCTATGATTCAAACTGTAATCGACTATGTGAAGTCTCCAATGGCCCTGATCATCAGAAATTGATGCTCGCTGCTCTCTTGATTTTAACCGTCGTCGATCTCCTTCTGTTTGGATAAATAAATATTAATAGTAGTAACAGCTAAGGATTACATGCATGCCAGCAAGAATAGGACGGACACGGCTCAGGCTCAGCTGGGCTCTGCTCCCCCCACGCTACTTCTTCGACTCTGTCTCAGACTCGAGCCTCTGGCCAAATCGTGCAGCCTTGACTCCGGTCTCCTCTGACCAGATCCATCTCTGTTAATTGATGCTTATTTGGTCTCTTCTGGACGTGATGGTGGTCAAGGTGTGGTACCAATCCATAGCAGAAGCTCTGGAAATCCACCAGGCATGCAGTGTTTGGTCCTGCATCATTTCCCTCGTCGTACAGACAATCTGGGGAAAAGTGGGCCAGATCGACTCGCACAGACTTCCGAGGACAGAGAAATCATCGCTACAAATTACAAAGGCGTTCCTTTCCCCTCCATTCCTGGCCAGTTCTTTTTCTTGACTCGTTGACTGGTGACAGGTCCACTCCCAACTGATGACTCTGTAACAACTAACAAGCTCTTCCGCGCCGTTCCTTGCTCTAGAGATGAATTATCCCAGTATTATTCGGAGGAGTCCCTGCACTATCAATACACTCTGACAAAATGGCCGTATTTCCTTGTCACTATGTCCTTGTAGGCAAACATGAAACCGAGGACCTTACACACTCATCTCCAGCGATCACTCGACCACATTCTGATTTCTTCTCCCTTCTCGTCTTGAAAGAAAGGCTTCATCTGTAGAAATGGGGCACAAGACCATACTTCCATACTTGGGTGGTATTGTTTCCGAGTGCTTGGGCCTCCTGTCGATTTATGGCTTGGGAAGTTGGGAGTCAAACCGGCTGATGGCCTGTTGATCCACCTCAAAACTCTGTCTGTCTAGGGACGAAACTGGAAGATCTCCGAGGAAGCTTGAGAGGCTGGAGATGCTGTTTTGATTTCTCAATGTTACCTCTTCCAGCGGGTTTACATTGTTATCAGGGGTAGATATTCCGTAAATCAAGTGTTTTCTTTTTCCCTATGATGGTCTGGCCTTGTAAGGGATTTAAGCTTGGCGATCATGATGATCGGAACACCGGCTCGAGGAAATGGACTAGTAGGAGTAGATAACTGTCCCTAGTGTACAGGCTACAGAGAATCAATACCGTATCAAATGCTCCATATGTATCAAGCTGTTCCATGTCCCTGCTCTCTTGATGCACCGAGTCAGTGGCAGACTGCCAGTGTGCCCCCAACTTGTATGAACTGGGGAGTTGGTGTGCGTCAGGTGAGCGGGATACCTCGTTCAGGCAAGCCGGAGATTTACCATAGCGCGGGAAATCTCTTCCAATCACACACAGTAGTGCCCTCTTCCGCGCATTTTGGCTTATGGCAATCTTAATTGGAAACTGTGCTACACAGTACAGTTCACTAGTTGAGAAATGACTCGTAAATCCAAAGTCAAAACCGCCCGGTTATTTACAACTGCCGAGAGGCGTAGACCTCAGGCAACACCGTCGTCCATGCTGAGGGCAACAAGATGAACAGATGACCTTGAAGACAAGAATCAGCACCAGCAGTCAAGAATGTGGTGGTGAAACAGGCTCCACTGGCAGAGAGCGGAGACTAAAGTAATCCCTGATCGTCTTTGTTGTCTTATGCATCCCTAAGTAGTCCTATATGTACATAAATAGCGAGCCTTCATCAGTCTTCCGTCGTCACCCACTCTAAATTAGGGGAATGTACAATATTTGCTGTTGCAGCTGTCATGGATCAGAGTCTAGACTCTGCTGGCCAGACATCAATTTTCATCATGCCCCATACAATCCCAGCACTCTTCATTTGGTGCATTTCCCTTACCCTGGGTGTTTTGAGTTTCATCTCTTGACGCCTTGAATATCATGATACAGTCTCCACCGCAGTGTAAGGTACCTAGTGGATCCAAACGGGAGGGCCATCCCGTTGTGAACCATGGAGGTTACCTTATGTGACAAATGGAACTTGGCTTTTAATAACCACAAGAGGTGATTGTCCAACTTGAGGTCGATTAAACTTCACCCCCAGCGGTCTCGTTTCCTATTGCCTTCAGTGTCGTCGTCAGTCTTACTTCAAAGCTTACCAAGGCTGGGTTTATCAGGTGTACTCTTCTCTGACATCATCGCCACGCTGAGGAACGCCGTAAGCTGACGCCCAGATGCGCAGTGCTATTAACTTTGTTAGAAGTTTGTCATGTCTCGCTCCTCCGTACTTTCTTGCGACTAGATAGCTGGTGTCACCTACTGACAGGGAACGAAGAAAATGCCCTGTCCAACGGACCCACAGGCGCCTACAAGAACCACCTGACCTCGTGTTGCTGTTCTCGTTCAGGGAAAGTCAACCGAGAATGGGGCCGATCGGAGCGGATGGTCTGACGCAGAACACTACAGACTGGACTCTGCCTGTGGAGTCTATGTGCAAGTTAGACTGAGTTTAATACCAAAATAAGTCAAAGCCCCAATCCCATTACTGAGTAGTTTCATCTTTTGGACCTCGTACATTATTTGGCTCCTTGGTTGAGGGCCAATCAAATAAGTACAGTGACATTCGGAGCGTCAGCTTTCCCCATCTGCTTCTATTCACTTCGAGGAGATTCTATGGCTAGTACAGGGATACGATTTTGAAGGGCCAGAACTTGGAGACTCGAGTATCGAAGGGGTCTTTGCAGATCGCGATAATTGTGGTCCTGATCTGTAGTCTATGAGGCTGAGCGTTACGAAGATGAGTGCGAGTGTGGGGCTGTATGAGAGCATTAAACAAAATCAAGTTCGCACAGAGCACATATAATCGAATTCAATAGTCAATGTTATGATTCTCATGATTCTCCACTTGTGGAAGGCTTAGAGCTCATCTATCTACACAGTTCTTTCTCGTAATACTCGCAGCTCACTGGCTTCCAGTCTCCGGCCAACCACCTTGCCTTACTTGATATTTCCCCCCGGATGCAGTGGATTAGTGTAACCTGCTCCGGTGAGCTGTGCTCCTAGCCTCATGCACCCCAACATCTCTTTGCGGGGTCTGGTATGACCGAGATCTTCCGGTCTTGCATTTGATCAAGTCGTGGTTCAATCAGTTTCAGATTCAAGTTTGCTTCCCAAGTCTCTTGGATTTCCACAAAAGCATGCGCTGTTCTGTAAAAGGCGAGCCAGAAGCTCCTCTGTTGGTTCATCGCAAGAAGTTGAGACTCGCCCTTGCGTTCAGGCGCGTATTTTTCAGCCTGAATACTGAATACGCGGCTTTCGATCGCAAGGTTTTACAAAGTACTTCCAAATATTGCACTTCATAAGAAGAGGCGTAAGCCACCTATATTTCCTCGTACAAGTCATCACGTGGACACCTTCCAGATCCAGCCAACATAGGTTTCGCCCAAGTGCATGAATCTGTCGGTCTGCAAGGGAATATATCTCTCATATCCAATCAACCAGGATCTGCGGTCAAAATAACCTAATGCTCTTAAACGAAGGTGAACAGGTCAACCCTCCATGCGGACAAAGTTCACCTCAATCTCAGTGGTATTGCTTGTAGACTGCTGATTGGCACACGCATGGACATAATGTCTCACTCAGGGTCGAGACAGCATCCATACGGAACAAGCTATTCAGCTAACTGCTTCTCAGAGCACCGCACCAACATATAGCTCAACAGTTCCTTGCAGGCACGGAGAAGAACCAGTGATAGTGGAATACGCCTCGCAAGGAGTCATCTGTCTTGCCACAGCTATTTACTCCGTACAGGGTACGCATGGCTTTCAGGTTAAGTTGGGATAGGCTGAAGGCCATGTCAGTGCATATGATTTATCAGCTGGATGATTCCATTACTCAATCGCATTTGCACCGGCTTTGAGAAATGAAGTAGTGTACCTCAGGTTGATGTTCAGGGTGACCCCAATCGGGTAAGGTTATCGATAACAACATTATCTTATCGATAAGGAAAATCGTGGGGTTTGTCTTTTTGCTTGAGGATCGTCATCACACGGAATGGAACTGTCAAAAGCAGTAATGGAAATGGGTTCAAAGTCACTCACTTGAAACTCTGTTGGTGGCTTACACCACTGGTTATGGAGTGCGCTCGGCAGGCACCAGACGAAACACATGGCTCCCAGCTGTCATATCATCATTGACTCTCCTGAATACCACCTCACCATCGTCATTACCTCGTCAACCTCCGGTCCTTCCGCTCCTCCTCACAGCTGAAATCTGTTCTATCATTAATTGACCATGTTCTACCCGTTCTTGCCAGTCGCTATCCGCGATGATCATGGCGGCATTGAGGTACCTCGATTGAGGACATCACCGCGCTCCGCACAGTAAGAGAGAAAGGAGGCGCATCAAGCATCATGACTATCCTTCACATTCGAGCAGCGACTCCATATGAGCCGGGAGCCAGTGCGACGGACGTGATCGTTAACGAGGTTCATTTCAACCGAACGACGTTGGACTTGTACAAGTACACGCTATACAGCAACGGCACACTCTCCAATGGCACCGACTGCTATCTCGCTTTCCAGGAGTTCCAACCTCGCATGGACGAGAACGGCACCTTTGTCAACGGTATCTCCTGCTACGCGCCCATCCACGGCATAGGCCTACATGCCTCGATCGGGATGGCGTTCACCGCGTTCTTTGCTGTCTCCATGTTTCTCACCATGCTCAATCTGCGAAAACACGGATGCAAGTATCTACCTGGTCGAACGATGGGCCGTCGACTCAAGTGGCTGTGGCTGCTGTTCGTCGCTGCCTGCGGACTGATCAGCTGCATCATGACCGTGGACGTAGACCGCAGCCATGTTCAGGGAACCTCGTTGGTCCTGCAGAGTGTCTTTTACACCCTAATGACCCCAAGCCTCATGGCGGCAGTCTGGGAGGCCGTGCGACACTGGTATACTTAACTTCTCCACACGCAACCTTTCTCTTGAACATTTTTGTACCAACAAACAAGCAGGGCCTCCTGGCAAGAACGCCAGATCCTCGACCGCGACCCCTACGCCTTCACAAAACGCAGCAGCCGACGCCGCCAGGAATCCTTCCTCCCCATCCTTTTCTACGTCTTCGCCCTCGCCAACTTCTTCCTGACCATCCCACGCAGCTGGACCGGCATCGAGCTGCAGCGCAGCCCTGAACTCACCGCGCTGCGCGCCCAGCCCCTCACCACAGACCTCCGCTTCAAGCTCGCAGCCTTCATGTCCCTTGCCGGCACGCTGGTCATCTGCTACAGCCTCGAGCACAGCATCTATCGGTACCGCCCAGCGCCCACCAGCCCCCTCTCCCAAGCAACCTTCTACCTCACCGCCAGCCCCCCGGAGTTCCTCATCGCCCTCGCCCTCCTCGGCCTCAAAACCGGCTACGCCATCGCCGCCGCCTTCGTTTGGTCCGTTTCCCCGCTACGCGTGGCAGTCAGCCAGGGCTGGCTCTACGGCCTCGGCTTCGCCCCCGCCCTACTTATCATCGTGCTCTTCAACGCAGTCGGCTTCTGCGAGCTCAACGAGGATAAGGCCCTCATCGTCCAGCGCGGGGAGCTCGACTCCGCGCTCGCCACCGATGCCGATCTCCTCGGTCGCAAGCGATGGTGGGAATCGCGCTGGCTGCGCGGCAGCAACCGTGCCCGCGACCGCTCCCGCTCCTCGTCTCGCGAACAGTTGGATCGCTACGTCGAGATGGGGATTCTCGCTCCGCATGGGAAGGGAGATGGTGAGGATAAAGACGGCTCTGCGGCGGCAGCAGCAGCGCCGAGAGTCACGACGCGGACGGCGAGTGATGCCTCTAGCTCATCGGAAAATGGTTTCGTGACCGTTACTGTCGCTTCACCGGGACGGCAGGAGGATTGATGAATTGAATTCATTGTGGGGGTGGTGAGTTCGGTAACGGTGTACTATAGCATGTGACACGCTAGCCGACGATGATGGGATGAATCCCCATCCACAGGCGATTAAAGTAATCATGACGTGACCTAGATTGAATTTACATCGGTACTCTACGAGCTAATAGACATGCTACGCTTCGCTCCGCAATTAAAATGGACGAAATCATCTGTATTGTTTCGACCATCAGCTACCGGTCCCAATGCAAGCTAGCGTGGCACATTTATCGAGACAAATGCAAAAATGCCCATTCGATTCGAAGCCGAAGTCGATACACAGATAGGCCAAGATCCCACCCATGCTAATCACGAAATCAATGCACCTCTTATGAACGCCGAGCCCCCCATGACAATAGAAAAAAATGAAAATCAAAGAAAGGACAGCATTCTTCGACTGACGAGCAACGAGAAGGAGTTGCAATGCGATGGAAATAATGAAAACCTAAGCGGTAAAGACTCGATCCAGCTGCCGCAGAGCCCGCATATCCTCGCCTCCAAACCCAATCTTTTCGCTGGGGATATCTTTCGGCCCTTCCGCGCGGGGACTGCCGCCCAAGCGAGGAGCGTTGAGTTTGTTTGACGGTGCGGATGTGATGGATGATAAGGGGCCCGAGGCGCCGTTCATCAGCGCCCCGATGCTGGGAACGGTGGTGGCAGAGGTACTGGCTGTGCTGCTGCTGCTGCTGTTGCTGCTG
The DNA here is from genome assembly GCF_001078395.1 of Aspergillus udagawae. Taxonomy (NCBI): domain Eukaryota; kingdom Fungi; phylum Ascomycota; class Eurotiomycetes; order Eurotiales; family Aspergillaceae; genus Aspergillus; species Aspergillus udagawae. The sequence continues at coordinate 2,652,299 of NW_025091265.1, read as the reverse complement.
CTGTTGTTGTAGTTGTTGTTGTTGTTGGAATCGACTGCTTTGGGAGTCCCGTTCAATGACGGGGGTGTGACCTGTGGTAAGGGGGTTGGAGGTGCCTGGCCTATTGTCCGCGGGCTGCGCATAGATGGTCCCACGCCGTTGCTATGCGACGCGGAAGGAGCATGCATGCGAGGGGACGGGATCCGGGGATCTACCGAATGTGTTGGGTAGTCTCGCGGGCTTCGTTGGTAGTTGTCGCGCGCATCGGGAGCTAGGCGAGGCGAGCGCCCTGTGAGTGCCGGAAGGGGTGTATGTTGCGCTATAGGGGGTGGGATAGCGGGTGGTAATGAGGTTTCCGCTGGATGACCCGGATGTATCGATCGGTCATATGGCGGGTGCAGTCCGTGCTGCGGCGGAGGCGGTGGAAGAGCCGGGTGGTGATGTGGAGGCGGTTGCCCGTACGCAATCGCTGGGCCATTAGGCGTGGGTACGGCGGACAAGTAGGAGGCACCATATGGCAAAGTGATGGTGGGCGGAGTCCCCAGCGGTGTCGGGGGCCATGCATAGGGAGGAGTATATGACTGAGGATGTGTAGCTCCACCGCGCACATATGCACTCATCGGATGAGGGACAGAGTAAGTGGCACCCGCCATGGGGCCGCGGGTGACCACCGGCAGATTCTGCTGGTCATTCACAGTTGATTCGGGATACAGTCCTTTCTGAGGACGTACATGCCGTAATGCAGGGTCGGTGGAGGGTTGTTGGAGAGTGGCAGCTGCCGGGTGCGATCGCGAGTAGTAACTGATAAGGTGGAGATGCTGGCCGGTGGATGTGGTGATGCTGAAGGACTGCTTCATGAGTCCGTCCGGCTTATATCGGTACCCGTCAGGCCCATCGTCAGCACCGTCGCCGCGGTCGTCGTCACTCCCTCTGCTGTCAGGCGTTTTACCGGCTCTGAGTGGTTGTGTGACGGTACCCCCGCGTTTGCCCTCCATCTCGCGGTAGGTGAGAAAACTGCCCGATACTCGACTGGCACTCCAAGATTTGCCGTCTGTCCATCGTCGCATACCCGCTTCACGCTCATCCCAGACGAATACAGAACCGGATTGGATAGATTGGCGCTCTTTCTCCGAAAGTCGTCTCTGAACGCGGGGAAGAAGGCCGATACGGCATGCTTCGAAGAGAATGATGGCGTCCGCCGGAGTGCGGACGTGACCGTGATACGTCTCCATCCACCCTCGCTGATCTGGATAAGTACCCGTGACGGTGGAAGGTCTGAGCGCCAGGGCAGATGGCTTTGCAAAGTACGAAATGATGATGGCGGTTGTTGGTTTGACTGTGGCTTGCCTCGGTTGGTGATATGCCTTCGCCCCAATTTAAGGCGTAGACTTTGTTAAATAGTTCGGCCGCGATAGAGGTTAGGCCCTGTGTGAAGCGTAGTGGGTTTCCGGAAAGGAAATCAGATTCGGGTCCAGATACGGACGACCGACAGATCCGACAGAGAACGGTAGACCTGAGGGGATGACTGTGGACGAGCAGAAGCTGATGTTAATGTAATTCTTCAGGATGATCAACTGCTTTGGAATGTGACGAGAGGGGGGGGAACTAGGAGAGACAAGGGGAGCTGGAATGGGAAGCAGAAACAGGGCAGACAAAAGGGAGTGGGGGAAGACGATAGGAGAATAAAGGGAAGAATGCAGGGAAGGCCGAGTAAATGTGGCCATGCGGTATCACAGACTGAAGTGAGGAGAAAAGGATTGACATCATATGAAAGAAGATCCTTTTTGTACCCACCTGGACTGAAGGAGATAAACAAAATATCTGGATAATAGATCGGATCCCAGGATATGAGGGATGAAACTGTGTCAGTTTGGAAAGGGTTGTAAAAGGAAGAAATGAAGCAAGAAAGAGGGAGGGAAAGGAAGAAGGAGAGATAATAAGAGAGAGGGACAGAGAAGAAAAGTAAAACCAAAATAAGAGCAGAAAGAATAGTAGCACTAATACAACAATAATACGAATCATTAGAATTATTATGAGAAAAATAAAAAATAAAAAATAATAATAATAATAATAATAATAATAATAGAAAAGCATCAGCAGGAGTAAGTAAAGATAGAGTGGGGACGGACTCAACTCTGAACCCCACAAGTCTCAAAGTTACTTTTTTATTCAGAAGTCAAAGTGGAAAGCAATAATAAGGGAAACAGAGAGAGAGAGGGAAAAAAAAAAAAAAGGAAAATGACAAACAAAGTTGCTTGGACCTCATAGGCGCTGTCAATGTCTCAGCGCCGAGAACAGCCAGAGAAAGGATCCATGTGGGTAGCCAGGATGAAACACAAGTAAAAGAAATGTCTTTTGGTCCGTTCATTTGTATTTAATGAGATAATGTATTTTATGTTGGCTGTGGCCAGGAATTATGAATGATTAATGATTATTAAAACTATTTGAGAGTCATTTAAACTTGTTCATGTTTAAACAATCCATGGTTTGGAGAAGTAAACTGCAACAGGTTACCATGGAATCCAATTCAAATTATTAGAAATGAAATAAGCATGACCAATCCTGAGGAAGATAAATTTCCTTGTTGAGCAAAGCCTGTAATACAGCAGACTTCTGGAAGTAAGGTAGGGGAGATGAATGCGACCAGTGTTCAATACAGCTCAAATCAAGACTTGACTAAAGTAAACTTCAAGATTATGCATGTTCTAGCTTCCAAGTGTCATCATGTCCAACTTAGTGCATACCAGCTCTTCATTCCACAGTATCAGGTTTCTCAAACTTGAGATTTGACTGCTGACAGACAGATTCAAGGAGGCAGCATTCTGGACTTCCTTGACATCTATACATACCTTGTCATACGGCCATGAAACCTGATCTGAATCTTCTGTTGTCACTTTTGTCTGCAAACTCAAGAGGTCAAGACTTGGCAACATTCTCTCTATCCTTGGCTTCATCTGTTGTAAATGTCAGGTAACAAATGAATAAATCAGAAATTATCGCTCGGGCCCCGGTAGGGCCGAGACATTATGGTAATGTTCAAGCGCAGGTGGTCAGAGGTCACAAATACAATAATACGTAAGTAAACCTCCACTTATGGTCCACGAACTCCAATAAAAATGGAATAATACAAGGTTACGCACAGTACGGTGGCGCTCTGATCGCTTGATCGCACCCTAATAATGATTAGTGTACGACTTTCTGAAGCTTAAGCTTAATCCAACACGAGGAACCTTAACCTCGCTTAGAAAGAAAGGTCCCATCTACCCTGCCCAAGGCTCCACTTCTCCCCATGTAGTCTGAGTCTAGTCGACTTTGAACTACTAATAAATAGTCCCAATGTCTCAGTAGTGCTCATCCTGGTTTCGTTATTATTAGCTCTTATTGACAGTCTGACAGTGAAACGAATACTTAAGGCAAAGTTCTCTTTTTTTTTTTTTTTGGTTTGGGAGTAGGTTTTCAAGCGGGGATTCTGGAAATCCCCCATTTATGGATTATCTCTTACATGGAGTATCAACGTACCTTGGATGCACAATTCACCGATCGCGCCCGGCTTATAAATTATGATATTAGACTTAAACTGGGCCAGATATTGCTTTGAGCGGTTACGCCCGGCCGAATAATTACCTTTTTAAGTCCATACAGAGTTAAATGACAAAATTTAAAAATTAATGCCAGACCAGTAATGGCTGACGCCATTTTGGACTAGATCCTACCACTTGGTCCACCAATGCACTAGTCGTCGCCTTGTGGGCTTCTCCTTGGAATTACCTTATCTGGCCTTTAGGCACTGCCGTATATCCGGCATATCCCTTTATTTCCGATTTATGAATCATGGCTACCTGGTACGAGCTCATCATATATTACTCCACAATGTTGACCAAAGTGACTGTGGCGATACTCACGGTCGTATTCGTTCAGCCACATAACTCTCGTTCAAGAGAGATTCCTAAGTCTTACGAAGTGGTAAGGTTAGAATTGTGAACACGCACTCCACGACTAGGTATTTGGTGTAAATCATGCGATGGAAGACTTGGTTCGCTTTTACGTTGCTCTAAACGGTTTTTAGATTCAAGTATCCTTTCATGAATCCATCGTCACCTCCTTGTCCGTGTCTTGGGATTGAGATCATGGATTAGGCAACTACGTTCGAATTAGTCACAGGCCCGACACGATCCTTGGCAGAGTTTATCCACCAGACAGCGCTTCTGCTGATTGTGGTATGCGGGCTATTTAGTCATGTTCCTGGAATGAGAGGCAGTCCATATCGACTATTTCAGAAATTAAAATTTGACGACGAGAGATGAATATGAGGCAACATGGTCCTACTGATTATGTAGAGGACATCACTCAAAACAGAGGTCACGGATAAGGTTTACGCACAGCCAGGGAGTCTTGCACAAGAGAGTTTTCGCTTCCAGCCTTCTATATTCTTCCGAAGATTATTCCATAATCCACATTATTAGAAATACTCCGGGGGCCAAAAGAATCCTATTCCCGTGGCCAGTCAGAGGGAGAGTGAGACAACAGAATCATCCACATTTTTCCTAGGCTAAATTCTACATGATAATAATATTTTTACCAGGAAGAGTAAGACTACCGTCGCAGAATCTACTAGTCATCGACCAGTGCAGTCCCTGACTCAGGATAAGCGTATCGCCAACAAAGCCCGCTGAATCCTGGTCCATCCTTCTTGGCCACTTGGCTGGTCCACTGGTTGTAAATTATTATACGTTTACGGAAAAGTGTATTATTATTGTCAAATTGTCACACTCGTGTATTGACTTCTGGATGACTCTCAGGTAAGGTAAGCCTCGCATGTATCCGACACAGGTAATTATGCGTCGATGCTGTGATGCAGTGGCTGGTCGACTTTGCAGCTGAGGTCTCATATATTGAGATGTGTCGGCAGAAACATCAAATTTATTCGCTCAGGCAACCAACAAGCGAAGAAGATAAGATGAGGGGCTGCCCAGATGCCCTCTGAAGCGGGTTGCGTCGGTTGAATGGTGATACGTAGGATGCGTCGAAATCACATACTAGATATGCAGTAATAGCCTACTGACAATTGACCTCCACTGTGCATTTCGAGAATAAAACGATCTGCGGCCCGCGATCAACCTCAACTGACAAGTCACTAACCAGAAGGGAAAGTCCATTATCAGTCTTGGGATATGATCTGTCTAGCTTCGCCGACTGGGGCGGTAAAGCCGGACGGCGGATGGATCTGCAGTTGCATCTAAATTGCTTCCACATCTTGTGCTGCCGCCTGCGACGCCGATAGACGCACTGTCTTGATCAATAATGTTTCTGCTTGTGCGATAGGAACCTTGTCTCCAGGATTACATTCCAGGGCAACAGCAGGGATGTAGCAGATATGTATCACGGCACCGCGAATACTACCTTTTGAGCGTACTCCGTACATTCCCGTAAATGAACTCGAGATAATCTCCGAGTAGTTATGAACCTAAGAAGATTGCAATCTGGACCAAATGCCTGAGTCAGATTGGTTTGCTCGCTTGAGATGATATCACAAACCTTCAATCTCGGGTATGGCCAGAAAAGGCAGAAAAGAGATCGTACATATCCGATTCTTCTCCTTGCATAGTCTCTCTCGAACTGACGAACTCAGTAGACCATCGAGCATGCCAGATCAAAAGACGCATATTTCCAGTTGAAAGGGTTGAGATTTGTCATGCCAATGCAACCCTTAATTTGAATTAAAGGTTGCCAAGGCGTGCCCCTGTGAAACGTTGCACAGGCTTATCTCCACTAGCATAATGGGTTTAAAGTATCCACTGGGAAGTAGGAAATAACAGTAAGGGGAGGATTTATTTAGATTATGGTTACATTGACAAGGATTAGAATTATGAATTTGTCATGGTGAAAGTTGAATGGAATATCCAGATACGTCGATTTATGCTGAGAACGATCCTCTTCATGCTGACCATGAATCGAGCTCTACTGCGGTTTGGTAATACAAAGTCTAAATAGCATACTTTTACCTCCGCTAAGGCAAGTCAAAAATGTGGAATGGACAAGAAATGCTGAGGAGTTAAACCTCTGTGACACCTCCCATTCATGAAGTCCGGTATCAAGCTTATCCCTGGCCCTTGGAGTCAAAGCGCTGCAGAGCCAAGCACATCCCCGCTTGTAACCTTACTACTCTATCCTTGATTAGGCTGCAGTTGAGAGAATTAGTTCCTTAAATTTTGTGGTGGGGACTGGCCACTGGCAGACCTTCCATGCTTTGTAATAAAGACGGCAGGAAGGACACTTCAAAAGTCTGTCGAGGCCAAGCATACCTTGAAATGTGATTGTTTTATTCTTACATTGCTCGAAAATCAGAGGCACCAAGAGTCCAACCCACCTTGTCACTGTATTGTAATACAAATATATACACAGTCCGCATGATCGCTGTACCACCACAAGGCTTGGATTGGGGCTTGGATCCTCATTCCTTGTCTGTTTCACGTCCCCCGAGTTAAAATAACGTTTTCCCCTCTCTGACTCCTTAGCAAGAGAAGCGAAAACAGGGAAGGGAGAAAAAGAAAAAGGAAAAAGAAAAAAAGAAAAGGGGAAAGCCCGGGTGAGCTAGGGAGTCAGACATATCGTATTCGCAACATAAGAATATCGTGATACGAGGGCAATACATTAGTCTGCTGGGGTCCAAGTCACTGACGAATCACCATGCCAGGCGCCAACAGGCCGAGCTCCATATGCTTAACACCAGTAAGGTTGGCAACTTGGCATTTCTCCGCGCCTGTTAGTGACGCTGTAGTGTGTCTCAGCCAGCCAGGCAAGGTAGGGAGCTGTTATCGTATTACTATCTTACCAGTATCTTAGTTTCCAGTATTCGCTTTCTGTACTCCAAAGTATCGAGAAAATGCCGATGCCGATATTTTGTTTATTATTTTATGATGAATAATAGACATGAACTTACAATAATATGGGACACCAAAAAAAAGGGAAGGTCGAAGGGTGGAGATTTATCCACTATTATACTCTCATTTAACACCATTGCCTCGGTAGCGAACTTTGCGAGGGTCCGTCCAAGACCGCAGCTTGTTCTCGGACTTCCTTCAGCTCCGTTGCCTCCGATCTTCCTTTTCCGGATATCCCGGCTGTTGATAATTTTGACAACCTTTACGACTTAAAAACCAGTCTTATGATTATTCTCAAAAAGGATAGTGAACCCGTTGCATCACTGGCAGGAACTCTTGACCCTTGAACAATGTTAGGGCACAGCCTCAATTATGTTTATCACAAATCATTCTGCCTAAGAAAACATACTCTCGAAGGACTCTGTATCGTTCCTGGGGACAGACATGGGCTTCTGTCCATCGCGTCCTTTTTCCTTTTTGACTAAATCCACCTACTCTAATAAGTTATCGGAAATTTCTGGATCAGATCTACGTTCTTTATCGTCCATCCACTGCACAAGATAATGACCAACAAGACGCCTTTGCCAAGGACTCGCATGAACCAGTCTGGCTTGGCTGAGAACGATTATTGAGTAGTTTGCTACCGTACAAGTTGTTACTGCCTCAGTCATGGTACCCCAGACGGCCACGTGGACTTTTAGCATCAAGAGAGTGTCTGTCATGATTATCTAGTCCTATCTACAGAGTACAGGTTACAGAAGAATTCTTTGACTCTCGCCTATCTCAATTTCGAAACTCGCTGCATATTGCTTAAATAATGCGGATGATGTGATCCTACGGGCTACAGACGCCCGATCATCTACTGAGTAGACAGAGAGGAATGGAAGTTCAACTATCAAACGAACACCGCTCGACTCATCCTAGCATAGCTCGAGGTACGCACAGGGAGCCTCATACCACCAGTCATATGCAACAGTAATTCAGAGTTTCTCTCCTCGAATCAACCCCTCTCTACCTCTCGTCGGATACAATTCCCTCGTTACGGAGCAGAGACTACAAAGGATTTAGATTTAGGTTAAGTGGCGCATGTCATTCCCCATGCTCGCTCCTCTACGCAGTATCTAAACCGTAGACACCAAATACAGGACTTGAACTCAGTCTCACCATCTCACCGAGCTCCCTTGTCTGGCTGTTTCGACGACAGCGCCAGCTCCAGGATTGGACGGTCGGATCCCTCGCGCGCGACCCGTTGGCGTGGATACGAGTCAAAACGTCCGCGATGGCGTCGATTAGGCGAGATGGCGTTGCGTCGATAGAGTTGTTGCTCATTTCGGGCTCTGTGCGAACCAAAGGTAGTTTTGATTCGTCTTGGGCCTGTAGGTTTAGTTCTTATTTACTGTACATAATCTGTTCCGGGTCACGGGGATTTGATAAGATTCTGGACTGGGCCTCATTGTAGCTCTGTATGGGTAGTACGGAGTACTGTGATGCAGCCCCAAGATTCGATGCTGTCGTGGTCTCTGGATGGAGGGTGTCTATTCAATCATAATGCTAAAATACATATCATACATTTACTACTCCGTACAGCAAAGGCTAACAATCAGCCCGACCAAAGAATCGAGGAAACGCCACTACATCCCGCACACTGGAAACTCCAGCTAGATAACTCAAAAGCCGGTCAAACCCAAGCCCGAATCCTCCATGAGGTGCGCTCCCCCACCGTCGAAGATCAGCGTACCACTGCAGATGCCCCAAGTCTTCATACGGCTGGAGATGGGGGTATAACGGCTGCTCAGGGGCCGTCTCGGTCGTGGATGTCTCTCCAGCACCACCGGAGCTAGGATATAATCGCTCCTTGATCAACCCGTGATCGCGCATATTCTGGATAATGTTGGGCAGGCGGTGTTCACGGAGCGATCCGCCCGCGACTTCGCTGACCTCCGGCAGGAGCAGATCGAAGCAGGCGACCGTTTCACCGGGCGCGGAGACGCCCTCTTCCTTGCCTTGTGCCACATGTGACGGCGCCATGTAGAACGGTTTGATGGCCTTGGGATATTCAGTCACGAATACCGGCTGACCCCGGTTGATCACGTCGACAATGTACTTCTCGTGCTCGAGTTGGAGGCCTTCGGTCCATGTGGGAGCATACTCGAACGAGACCTCTCCCCGAGCGACCGCCGCCTCGAGCAACTTCATCGCCTGCGTATAGGTGAGTCGTCGCCAGCGATGTCCCTCCATTAGATCAACCCATCGCTGTCGAAGGTTTGGCACTGCCCCATTCCCGGCATCGTCTTGGCCGCTCTCGCCTGACCGCTTGGCGGCCAGGATCTCTTGGCCGACCGGCGAGTCATATAACCGGCGAGTAAGCTCGCGGATCACGTATTCCACAGCATCCGTCAGGGAGTCGAGATCGTCCATGAAGTTCATCTCTGCTTCGAGCATGTAGAATTCGCTGAGATGGCGTGGCGTGTCACTCTTCTCCGCACGGAACGTCGGTGAGATAGCCCAGACATTTCCCAGCTCAGCTGCGTAGGCCTCGAGATGGAGCTGCGATGAGACCGTCAGGTACTTGGGAGCCCGGAAGAAATGGCTCCCCTCCGACTTGGGATCCATGATTGTCTCACGCGGCAGCACCGTGAATGTCTCCCCAGCTCCTTCGCAGTCCGATGATGTAATCAAAGGCGGTTGAACTTGTACATAGCCGCCATTCGGCGCATCACGAAAGACATTGCCCAGCTGGTATAGGCATTCAGAGCGAAACCGTGAGAGGACGGAGTTGAAAGGTGTTCGGAGACGGAGGTGGGGCATCGACCGGAGGAAGTCAGGACTGTGGTATTTCTTTTGTATAGGATATGTCTGGAGGAAAATAATGAACAGTCAGATTTTACCCTTGTAGCTTCTCATCTAGTCGGGGTAACGTACCTCTGGTTCTGCTTGACCCACAATCTTCACCTCAGTCGTTTGAAGTTCATGGCTCTGCTCTTTACCAGGCGGGCAAGCCTTCCACACACCAGAAATCTCGACGGCCGCTCCTGTAGATAATCTACAACAACCATCAGCATTCATCTCAAGCCGCCGTATCCAGGCCGTTGTCGCGACTCTCAACGTACTCTGCCGCCTGCGCCGGCTTCAGGAACGCCTGTAAGGGCTCAATAGTCGAGCCATCGGTAATCTCTGCGAACGCGAAGCGTTTCTGCTTTCGAACGGAGCGAACGAAACCGTTGATCTTGATTTCTCGATTCTCGTAACTGCTGCTCCCAGCCTGACTCTTCCGGAGAACTTCCGCGCAGCGCAGGAGAGTGGTACCGCCGCTTCGTCCTGTTGCATTACTATTCAGTCTTGCAACAGACGTGGCAAAGGTCCGCTGCCATGTCCGCATAGTTCTGACTAGACTGGATGAAAAGTTGTGTTTGATGATGCCGTGTTGCTCAGACCATAACTTCTCCGCTCAATTCGGCTCGGACCGAGTGCTGCTGTTTCCGCACGGCAGAATCGCGGTCGCCGAGGTCATCAATAAAAGCACTACGTTTGTTTTTGCTTGTTTGAAAAAGGAAGGACAAATAATTAGAACTATTTCATGAATCGCTTGTATTGTAAGATATTACTGAAGGAAAGTGCGCCTGTACTGGCATTATAGTGGCCATAATCGCGCATGGCATGCTAACCAAGCCAGTATAACAGCACCAAGTCATTTCACAAGCAATCAGACCGTGAAGAGGTAAGAGGAGTGGGTGGAGGAAATGAATGAAGCATCCTGTTTCAAAGCCCTTGCTGTTCGTACGCCTTGCGTTCTTCCTCAATCATCTCAATGGCGTCTGATATCTTGCCGTCCGCTGCGGCTGCATATACCGCAATCCGTTGAATACCACCCTCGAGTGTATTCTCGTATCCTAGGTCAATCAGACTAGCCATGCAGTCGTCAATAGCACTCTGTCTTGGGTCAAGCTGTTGCTCGTTCTCGTCCGGGACAGAGATCTCTTCCTGCGATAGGGGCATACTCTGAGGACGAGAGTGCCCGAAAGTATTGGAATAGTTGTCGTACGCGCATCCCTCGTCGTGGAATCCACCAACACTGTTCCGTGGGCCATGACGTAGAGAGTGTCGCTCAGTTGCCCGCCGTCTCAAGGCTCCCGAGGGACTTCTATCTTCGTCGCGATTCAGGTATCTCATACTCTTTGACCGACGAGGCTTACAGTGACCATCTTGACCTGTGCCTGAGGTTTGAGCTAGTTCTTGGAATGGACCTGATCTCGTCTCATCGCCATCATTGTCAGGAAACGAGCCTGGAGTGCTTTGCAGTTGATTGGGTGCGTCCGGGTCTCGCCGGTGGTGGGTTAGAACATGAGCATCTATTTGAGACATGGGAGGAAAGCGGCTGTGCTCTAAGTCTCGAGTGAGACGGGGGAAATTGTCAGGCGTAGTGCTCAGGACTTTGTTTCCTTTTGGCTCTTGAACTGTGCCTTCATCGCTCAAGCATAAATCGGCCACACTCAGAGGAATCGGTCGTTTCTCCTTCGCTGTGATGGACTCTTCGCCCTTATCATCCTGTCCAACCTCGCGCCGCTCAGGCTTTGTTCCTGAAGATGGATTGGCCGAGCTGTGCAGCTCTGACGGCCGACCAGCGTGACCCCACCCTGGAGCCTGGTTAGGATGGAGGGACGTAACTGGCGAATGGTCGCTTAGTTCCAGATTGATAGAGTGACCGTCAATGTGTGTCCCTTGCAATGCATCCAGTGCCGCCCTTGCGGCGTGAATCGAAGGGAAATACAGGTAGCCAAAGCCTGCATGTTTCCTTGTTTCGGCGTCCAAAGGCAGGTGGACATCAACAAGGAACCCCTTTGCAGCGAATACATCTCTGATTGTCTTCTCACTGACATTGAACCCTACATTGCCAATGAACAACACTCCGTTTGCAGACCCAAGTGCACCAGCGCCTGCGTCGGAGACTTGGTCTGTAGCAGCTGTTGGCGCTTCAGACTGGTGCCCCTGGTGCGGCCGGAAAAATGGCCACGCTGAGCGCCAAGATGAATGATCGTGAGCACGCGGATGAGGCGAAAACGATGGAGGGAAGGCGCCCTGAGCTCCCCATGGCGGGCGAGGAATAGGCGAGGGATGGAACGGGTGAGGTGGCGGAGGAAAGGGACGAGGCTGATGTTGATGGTGGTGGTGGGGTTGGTGAGGATGAGGCGGATGAGGAGGATGAGGAGGATGAGGATGGGGGTGAATATCGTGATGGCGGTGCGGGGGAGGGGGAGGCGGATGGGGACGAGAATGAGGATGAGGATGCGGATGAGGATGCGGATGAAGGTGGTGGGAACTACAATGGGGCGGATGAGGGAAACGGCGCCATGGACGAGGTCTATAGGGAAGATCAAACGTAGGGGCGCCATGACGAACGGATTCGGGTAGCTCTGACGGTTCGTCCTGTTGCGATGGGACGCACTGGGCAAGACCAGGCTCCTTAGTCCGGCTGCTGAATGGTCGCGGCTCCTCTCGGTTTTTACTTCCCTGCCCTCTTGAAGTTGTATCAGGTTCTTCAGCGGTTAACGGGATCTTCGCCTCCTTCTCAGTCTCAGTGCTCGAAACCGGATCTTCAGCTGAAGGCTCTCGGTTTACCGCAGCTTCGTCAGCAGGCGCCGGATTTTGGAGACTTTCATCCGACGGCTGACTTGCATCTCTCGCTCCAATACGGGAACCGAACTCAGTCTCAAAAGCCGAGTATAGTGTCTGTCCCATCTGGCCAAGCTCAGAAGCCATAGTATACAGACTGTCTACAGACTCTGCAGGTGTAGGAACCTCGCCTCTGAACATGTTGCTTGTTCCCCGATCCCTTGCACTGCTTGCATTGTTCAGCGCATTGGTCAGATTCCTCATCTGAGCATCCAAGCTCGCAAGAGCTGCCTGGACAGTCGACCCGACGTTTTCTGGCAGGACTCTTTGCGCGTTCTGTAGATGATGCTCTAACTGATGTTCCAACTCTGGCAATCTTGATCTCACTTCGGAGCCAATCATTTCAGCTCCGTTGATCAGCTGGTGTATCGCCTGAGCCAAAGCCACAGCGGGATTTGTGCGTCTGCCAGAGCTTGCCGACTCGTTTGGCACTTCTGTAGAAGGATTCTCTTCTGCATTGTTGGCATTGCGAAGCTCTGAAGCGCTCAGAATTTTGGCCATCTCTGTTTCAAAAGCTGCCAAAAGCGATTCGGAATCCTCATTTGTAGTCAGACCAGCGTTTGATTCTGTGCGGTCTTGTAAAGGAGAAGTTGATGTGTCCGTTGTCGATCCTACGGCGTTCTTTGTGCCTTCTATTTCCCGACTAGCCGGATTATACTCAAATCGCTTCCACAGCTCAGTGACAGAGTTAGATCGGCGAATATCGAAGATGTGCATGGTCTCAGGTATCGTGGATTCTTGTGTAGGTTTTGCCTGGATCGGCATATCATATATAGGTTCGTCCAGACGTTGAGAAAGCTCAAGAGATGATCCGACCTGGGAGTATATAGGTGTTAGAGACTAAAATGTGTAAGTCTGAGCAGAACGTAACACTCACAGTGATAATCTCTCCGTCGTCGTCATCCACGTATGTCAGCCGGGCTCGGGGATGAGACAATGCGATCTCATCGTAGTCAGAGGCTGAGAGCTGCACAATGCCCGAGCGCCTACTGGTATTGTGACCATGGTGTCCCCGTGGGAGACAGCCGAGAGAGTTGTACGCATCTTCCTGTGTTGGAGATCCATGAAGATCTCTTATCTGAAATGGCTTCAACATGGCTGCTGATAGCCACCGATTGGAGAGTGGTCAACAGAGACACAAATGAGATGGATAACAGAAAATATTGATAGAGCAGAAAGAGCGGTAGACTAAAAAACGATGAGAGCTACAAGCTTCAAATAGATAGAGATAGCAAGGGGGTGTGGCCAGAAGCTGACGAGGCCGCAGCTATGCTGCTGCCTGTGGATGGCAACAACGGAGACAACAACTTCTGACTGGCGGCAGATTATCCTTGTTCACAATACGGCAAAGGGAAGTGAGGAGAATCAAAGAGATTGGCTGGACAGGGCTCATGCATAAAATCCATCAAATCATAAATGGCAGAGATAGATAGCAGGCAACAGAATACGCATGTGGTTGGCGTTCGCAGCTTTGAGGGTAATCAGGTGGGCGGAGACAAAGCTAAAGATACAAGAGTAGACACCCCAGAACGCAGCCAAAATAGCGTCAACCATCAATTGGCTGTAGGAGCATGCATCGTTCATGTGTTTGTACTATTTATTATCTTGCATGAGTCAATAGTCTTCGATGTTATCATTTCCAGCACGGAGCCATTAAGAATAACTCCTCCGAACATTATTGTCTTGCACGCTGGAACTTAACCACAACCTGACGTCGCTTCTCCGAATTCTTCCCAGCAACTGCTACGCAGATGGCTCAGCATCAGAGGAAGCGTCGCATACATAAAATTGCACCTGTCTCTTTCACACAGCCTTGACCTTACTACGTCTCCCATTTCCTCTCTCACTCAATGGCCTCTGCCGACGGCGCGTCTCCCCATGTGAAATCCCCGACCGAGCGTAACCTGAAACAGGTTGTGCTGGGTGACCTTTTATTCAAGACTTGGTATCAATCAATCTATCCCGAAGACCTCGTGAGCAAGGATACAGACCGTTTATATGTCTGTTGCTGGTGTTTCTGTTACTCGTGCGACGTGAACAGCCATGTGAAGCATATGCGACTTTGCGAACGCCGGACAACGCCTCCCGGCGCCCAGGTCTACGAACATGGCGGATATTCAGTATGGGAGGTGGATGGAGAAGAACATAAGCTCTATGCGCAAAACCTCTCGCTCTTCGCGAAGCTGTTTCTCGATCACAAGTCCGTATTCTTCGACGTTGCGACTTTTCTGTACTACATCCTCACGTTCACCGATCCTGAGAACCCCGAAAAATACCATATTCTAGGATTTTTCTCCAAGGAGAAACTGTCCTGGGACGCGAACAACCTTGCCTGCATTTTGGTCTTCCCACCTTACCAACATAAGCAGCTGGGAAAGTTATTGATGGGTGTTAGTTATAAAATCAGTGCCTGGGAAGAAGATGCGGGTTCCATAGGTGGTCCCGAGAAGCCGCTGAGTGATATGGGTGCGCGAAGCTATTCCCGCTTCTGGCAAGAACGGATTGGAAGGCGTTTGTTGTCAGACGGTACAGATGCTTCTGTACAAGAGAGACAGCCGGTCAAAGAGAGTCGGAAACGGCATCCATCAACTTTCATAACCGTTAGGGACATAGGGCAGGCCACTGGGATGCTGACGGAGGACGTGATTACGGCCCTCAGAGGAATGGGCGTTGTTCAACCTGAGACGCCTTCCAAAAGGCGAAAGGTAAAGCAGACTGCCGATGAACCTGATCACTATGTCACCATACGCAAGTCAGACCTACTACGGTGGATGGAAAGTCGCAAAGTCCCACTACGAGATCCGGTCAGGGATGAAAGATTCGTCGGCAGATGGGCCCTTAGAGACAGACTTGACGAGAATAATAGTAGCGCGGGTGAAGGGGAGGAAGAAGAGGACGAGGAGGGTTCACATATTGCATAATGATGTTTTACTCCCGTCAGCAAGGCTGATGCGTTCATGAATGATGATCATCGATATTTTCTCACCACCTTTCTGACATTAGTACTAGAACTGTGTCTTTCTCAATTAGGGACATTCCAGCTCATGAGAGGAGATAACCGGAAACAAAATGAGATTCTGCGGACTATAGAGACTCAGCACGACAAAGGCTTCAATCATATAATTTACAAATACCCAGCCCAATAGAGTCGTTCAAAACAAGATGTAAGGAAATTCAAAAAAAGTAAATCACAAAGACAAATCAACCCTACAAACGCCGCGACGAATACGCCCTTTTAGTCCCAACATAGAGTGGTGCCCTTACACCTTCTTCTTCTTCTTGGACGGCTCGGCATCGCTGTCGTGCTTGCGCTTCTTCTTCTCGGATTCGCCTTCGCCAACGTCGGACTTCCGCTTCTTCTTCTTTTCTTCCTTCTCGCCCTTGTCCTTCTTCTCCTTCTTCTCCTTCTTTTCTTTCTTTTCCTTCTTCTCCTTCTTCTCAACCTTTTCCTCGACGTCGTGCATCTCCTTGTCGCTATCATCAGCGTCGATGTCCATATCGGCCAAAACGGCATCCATGGCGGATTTCTGTGATGGTCAGTGACTTGCCCATATAGGATTTTCCTCGAGGAGACTAAACATACCATGGCAACTTCGTTCTTAGTAGGGGCTGCGCCAGAAGCATAAAACTCCAGGCGTTCTTCAACCTGCTTCTTCAGGACTTCACCGAACTTGGTCGAGGGTTGCTCGGAGAAGTTATCAATTCTGGAAGCGATAGAGCACTTGTTTGCAAGGAATCGCGAGATTCTTCCCTTGTTCTTGGGGCCAGCTCGGCCAATGAAAGAGGAGTGGTACAGCAGTCCGTACTTGGGAGTGTTTCCCTTGGTCTTCAGAGCTCTGAAAAGAGCCTTCTCCGCGCCGAGAATCTGCACGGTAGAAGCGGGATACTTGGACAAGTTGGTCAAGCTTCCGGCATGCGAAATCAGACGAGCGCCAACGATCTCTCCGATCAACGCAGCAAGGTTAGGAGCGACGACGCTCATCTTGGAAACCAGGTAAGAGTGCAGCGACTTGCGATACTTGGAAAGGCTGACAACTCTTTGTGCGAACGCAATGACGTTCTCCATGTCCGACTCAGATATTTCCTGGCCCATGCTGTGCTTGGCAGCATCAATAATGCTCTGAGCAACACCCTCATCATCCTCCACAAGAGCAGCAAGGTCGTGCAAGCTCTCATCAGTCAGAGTCTTTTTATCCTTGACAAAGAGTGCAATCTGAGCGTAGCGCTGGTTATCCGAAACGATCTTGACAAGTTCGGGGAAGTGCCACGAGTACCACTCTCTCACCCTCATAGAGAAGGTGTTGATGGCCTTGTCAAGCTGGTCCAAAATTGCAATAGCCTGAATAATGTGGTTGTCGTCCCGCTGGACGGAGAACTTGACCTTAGCACGGGAGTAGGCGTGACCGAGACCAAGCTGGGCAGTACCCATATCACCCTCGCGGAGCTGCTTCAGCAACTTAGTGGCATGCAGCCTGATTCCACGAAGCATATCTTGCACAACTTCACTGGTGTCTCCAGTCTCACAATCGACAAAAGGAAACGCTGATTTGATACTTGAAGCCAGAGCCTTGTCAGCAAGTCCGAGAACGATCTTCTTCTTTTTGCTGGCCTTTGGAAGGTTCAATTCGAGAAAGTTGATAAGAGTATCAGAAGCGACACCTTCCGAAACATCGTTTATTTCGCTGAGCGCCTGCTTGTTGTTTCTAGAGTTTGTCAGCACATACGCATTCCGGCTTGAAGGAGAAAAAATTGAAAAGGTCGTCAAAAACATACTCGAACGGCAGGAAACTGGCAAGTTCAACCATCTTGCCAAACTTCGCAAGATCATTCACACCATCCTGAACCTCCTTCAAGCGATTTCCAACGCTGTCTCCCTGGTGAGCGACTTTGAAGATTGAGTAGCCAATAGGGCCCTCGAACAAAAGGTAGTCGGCCATGGCGAAATCTTCTTAATGTCTTCAAATTCACAAAAAAAAAGTCAGTTGATTGATCCGAGAACCCAAACCCACTGCGCAGTCACCGGTCACCTGCGATTGCAGTCTTGGTGTGTCCCGACGTGGAGTTGAAAAAGGGCTGGAAGGTGGATTTGGAGAGTCCGAACCGTCAGAGCTCTTTTTTTTCTTTCGCGGCGGCGCTAGTGCGAACATCGAATGTGGGCTTTTTGCCAAAACTCAGGCTCACCGCATTCGCCGGGGCCTACCAGCAGTTTGTGCCAACGCGGGTTTCTTTTCTGGGCGACCAATATCAACAGGGGTTATTTTCATTTTGAGTACTTCCGCGTGCTCTTTTGTTGTCTGTCAACGATTTCAATCTGCAGAGAATGTCTGCAACTCAGCTACTGAACCCCAAAGCCGAGTCGAGGGTATGGGAAAAGCTCCGAACTGCCCCTCAATTATCTAGACACACACTGACACCGCACAGCGGAGGGCGGAAGCTCTAAAAGTGAACATTAGCGCTGGTGAGGGCCTTCAGGATGTCTTGAAGTCTAATTTGGGTCCATCTGGGACTCTAAAGATGTATGTTTCACTTTCGAAACGATCCAATAATGACAAAGTACTGACACGAAGTAGGTTGGTGGATGGTGCTGGCGGAGTATGGACCATTTCTCTTTGAATGAAGAATACATTATCTAACGGCAGTCCCATACAGATTAAGTTGACTAAAGATGGCAACGTGCTCTTGCGAGAGATGGTAAGTTATGCTCTGCCATGTCATATGAACCCATACTGACTAACTCAGCAAATCCAAAACCCAACAGCCGTAAGCTGCCCGCGATTCGAACTGGAGGACAACTTTTTACTCACATGAACAAGGTTATGATTGCCCGAGCCGCCACAGCACAAGACGATATTACCGGTGACGGAACGACGTCCGTCGTCCTGATGGTCGGAGAGCTCTTGAAGCAGGCTGATCGGTATATCTCTGAGGGGCTGCATCCCAGAGTGATCACGGATGGTTACGAGATTGCCAAGAATGAAGCTCTCAAGGTCGGTATTGGATAGAAATAGCTTAATTCGTTCAACGAGAGGCTGAAAATATTGCTTGTATAGTTCCTCGACCAGTTTAAGATTGAGCGCAATATTGACCGCGAATTGTTGCTCTCTGTTGCTCGGACGTCACTCGCCACGAAACTGAACAGCGCCCTCGCTGAAAAGCTTACACCGGATGTCGTCGATGCAGTCCTTGCCATCCACAGAGCCCCTGAGAAACCCGATTTGCACATGGTTGAGATCATGACCATGCAGCACCGGACGGCGTCCGACACACAGCTCATCCGTGGTCTCGCTTTAGACCACGGTGCAAGACACCCTGATATGCCTAAGAGGGTTGAGAATGCTTTCATTCTGACTCTGAATGTCAGCTTGGAATATGAGAAGTCGGAAATCAACTCTGGTTTCTACTACTCCTCGGCCGAGCAGAGGGACAAGCTGGTGGAGAGCGAGCGAAAATTCGTGGACGCTAAGCTGCAGAAGATCGTAGAGCTGAAGAAGCAGGTTTGCGGTACTGACCCCAAGAAAGGCTTTGTCGTGATCAATCAAAAGGGCATTGACCCTCTGAGCTTGGATGTCCTTGTCAAGAACGGAATTTTGGCCCTCCGGAGAGCTAAGCGGAGAAACATGGAGCGGCTCCAGCTGATTTGCGGTGGTGTTGCTCAGAACAGTGTGGACGACCTTACCCCTGATGTTCTAGGATGGGCCGGCCTGGTTTACGAACATCAGCTCGGAGAAGAGAAGTACACATTTGTTGAAGAGGTCAAGGACCCCAAGTCTGTCACCATCCTCATCAAGGGGCCCAACCAACACACTATCGCTCAGGTCAAGGATGCAGTCCGCGATGGCTTACGATCTGTCTACAACACCATCGTCGATGGCTGCGTTGTTCCTGGTGCTGGTGCTTACCAAGTCGCTTGCGCTCATCACCTGTCCTCTGAAGGTGTTCGAAAGTCTGTCAAGGGCAAGGCCAAGTGGGGTGTTGCTGCTTTTGCCGATGCCCTTCTGGTTATTCCCAAGACCCTGGCTGCTAATTCAGGCCATGACATCCAGGATTCCTTGGCTGCTCTGCAGGATGAGCGTGCGGAAGGTAATGTGGTCGGGTTAGATTTGACGACGGGAGAGCCCATGGATCCGGTGCAGGAGGGTGTCTTCGATTCTTACCGGGTCTTGCGTAACTGCATCGCATCGAGCACTGGTATAGCCTCGAACCTACTTCTGTGTGACGAACTGCTCAAGGCCAGACAAATGAGCAAGCAAGGTGGGCCTGGCGGCATGGATGAGTAATGCAGATATTACGTGTAAAGGGCTGTTAGAGTCATGTCATGCTTGCAAGATTGAAGCAATTATGCCTAAAATGTACTCGAATAAATTCAATAATTACCTCTTGAACCTCAGTTGACCTCATATTACTTATACTTCATCTGGTTGAAGTGACTGAGAGATAAATACCTTTCGAAGTCATGAAATTGGTATATCGCAGTGATCACTCCATATTAAGTATCGAGTTGTCAGTAAAGACACGACCAGTTTCTGCCTCTGAACCAGTGAAGTATCAGTGACTTTTGACTGAGGAATAAAGCATTCCTATCTTACCTTTGATAAAGGTAACTTACCTTAGGTTTTCCCTTAGTAAGGCAATCTAGATTTAACTTCCGTCCAATGATGAACCTCCCCTCGCCTTTCCCCCTTCCATTAGACATCATGCCGGTCCAAGCCCCCATGTTCCCCTCAGTGATACAAAAGATGGCTTCACCTGATCCTTCTTCTTCAACAGTCAGATAGACAGGACGGAGGAGCCAGAGGGTTGAAGGGCTGCTTTGGACCTATTATGAGGGGTTCCTGGCTGCTACCTACCTCAGTAAAGGAATGCCCCCACTTCAGCTCTCAGATCAGCCCCGCGATAATAATGCCCCCGAGTCGGCCGACGATGTTAATCGGCTCCCCTAACCGCAAGCGAGAATCGTCGGACTCAGGTTGTGACAGCCCACCAGCCTCCCACTTCTCACCAGTCTCCGTTGCGAGCCATCAGGAAGCGAGACTCCTCGAGGAAGAGGATCTAGGGAGGTACAGCCCTCGAGCCGCAGTTGCCGGTCGCCTAGGCGCGCTGGCTATTCACAGTGAGAATAATTCGAGTTTGTCTAATTCGGATGCAAGTCTGTACAAAGACCCATTCGTAGACTCACTTCGCACGAAATGCTGGGTTGACTCATACAACGGTCTCCATGACATGGCTGAGAATACTTCTACTGAACCCAGCGATTTTGGCTTTAATGCGTCTTCGAAAGGGAATGGCCATCTTGATGATGCAAATCTTGCTGCTTCAGCTTCGACCGTCAAGAAAAAGTCGCTTTCAAGCCCCCGTAAGAGAAAAGCCACCTCAAATGATACATCAAGGATGCGTCATAAGCAGGGTTCGCCGTCTCCTGACAGCACAATGGAGGACAATTCACTTACTTGGAATGATTCTGAAATAACTGGTCACGACCCCAAAGATCCAAATGATGACGGATATGGCATCAACGGCATCGGATTCAAGCCTACTGCAGCAATCGCTTGGGCCAGAGCGCAAAAACGACAAAAGCAGGTGGCTGAATGGAAATCTCGAGAAGCAAGAGAAGCGCGCGAAAAGCGAAGAGAAAGACGTGACGGTCATGAATTTGATAAACTTCGCTCGATCCAGAGTGGCACAATTCAGAAGAAGGTCAAATTCAATCTCTGAATTTATTCAGTTCAAAACTGCATTTAGCTGGACTGGCGTTTTGGCTTTCTCTCATTTCTTCTCGTTTTGGCTGGCGAATGGGGTTGAATAAGCGATGATACATATTTTTGGACTGATCATATTGGTTCGCCATTCGAATGACCGCGACGCTGGAAATCGCTATTTTAGAAATATGTACTCCGTACTTTATATGCTATTTTACATTGCACCACTAGTGACATCCCAGAAACTCCGTGACTCCCAACATTGTGCCGCGCCATATGTCTACCAGAACTTATAATTCGACAGGTTCGTCCAGCTCTTCCTTTTCTTCTCTTCTTCGGCTAAGCGGGCAGCCTCTTCCGCCATCTGCTTTTCCTTCTCTCGCTGTTTCTTGAGCTTCAGTTCCTTCATCAATTCCACTGCTTGCTTCATACCATCCAACTCCTGGACTCGTCGCCGCTGGCAGAACTCGTGAGCTGCGAGGGAAGTGATAGCGAACGCCCCAACGGCCCAGTTGCAGGCTGTCCATATTGAGCGCAGGCCTAAGTGCAAGCCACAGTTAGTTCTGAGATCCTCCTGTCGGTTCGCATCACTGTGAAGATATCCAGCTTACCCCCTAATACACCCCTCACCCCACCGATACCAAATCCGGCACCGATCCCTAGCAATAATGAATCCCGAGCGCATGGAGCTTTGTAAAACGAGGTGACTTCTTTCAAAGACATCGACTTCATTGCTTCGGTGACCGAGACGTCGTTCGCATCCTTCTTCGTTCCATTATAGCCTGTATTTGACAATACGTTTGCGGATTCTTCTGGATTGCCAAACGCCTCCCACAACTTTCCGACCTGCGACTTTGGGAGCTCATACTTTGTTTTCTTTCGTGACGATGATGAGTCTTCCGAGGCTGTCTGTTCGTTTGCGCCCGCGATCGGCATATGTGTGGTAGAGTCCCGATTATCGTCGGCCATCTTTTGAAATTATAATTCTCGCTCGAGTAAGAGAATATTCAACAAAGCTTATGACTTCGTCGACATGGGCAGACGAAGTGCGGAACGACGGTTATACCGGCCGGATCAACCCAAGATCCGAATCTATAGACTTTTAGACAAATCAGGCTAGCTCTTCCGGCAGACCCAGCACTCTAAAAGAGGTTTAATGGCACGCGTAAAGTAGGAACGCGAACGCGTCGAAATCGGAAAACAGGGCAAAATTAGCAACTGGGGAGCAGGCAGTGGTCGAGTCAATGGACTTGTACATGCTTACTTCGATATAATAACCAACCCATTGACAGATACCTCGCACAGCTATGCTCAAATACTTGCTGCATTGATCTTAACTTCGGGTTCCATGCTCATCGACAATCTATTTGTTCGATAATTGATATTCGGCCCTGACCCGCGGGCCTCGCCGTCGCTATGCCTGCGCGACAACCCAGCAAGTATGGCACTAAGTTCCGGTCCAGTTCTGCGAGCTTCAAGCCCAAACGTACAAAGACAGTCGAATTTTCGTCGTTAAGGTCGACCGAAGCTACGTCCCAAGATGAGAAATTCGAGGCGGTTCGACTGGCAAACAGCATCGACGAAGCCTTGGGCTTCCCGCGCTTCGAATCCGGCGAGAAGAGGGTCGGCTGGCTCATCAATATGCATAGCACCTCGATAGAAGATCCGAACGTTTCTGGTGGACGTGCTGGGGTGGATTACTATTTTTTGGAGGACGGAGGTGGCAGCTTCAAGGCAACGGTGGAGTACGATCCGTATTTTCTCCTCGCTGTGAAGAAAGGCCATGAAGCGGAAGTCGAAGAATGGTGCCGGAGGATGTTCGAGGGACTGATCAAGAAGATAAAAAGGGTAGAGAAGGAGGATCTCCAGTTGCCGAACCATTTACTTGGCAATCGTCGAACGTTCCTTCAGCTCAACTTTGCGAATGTGAGCCATCTACTGGACGTTCGTAAAACGCTACTTCCACTGGCAGAGAAGAACAAGAAGAATGTGAATGTAATGGATACTTATGCAGAGATTTCCAGGTTCGTTTTGTGCCGAGGAGCGATATGGTCCTGTTGACTTGAAGCTAATCCTTCCAGCGCAAATGCCGGATTCGACCTCTTTGATGATGAACTGATTAACGAGTCACGACCTAATGGCAATATGCATGCAAGTGATTTTATTATTGATATTCGAGAATATGATGTTCCCTACCATGTTCGGGTGGCAATCGACAAAGGTTGGCAACTAACTCTCCGTATATGTCAATAAACAATGACTGACAGACCCAAAGATATCCGAATTGGAAAATGGTACACTGTTGAAGCGAAGCACGGTCTTATCTCCTTGACCTGTCTAGAAGAACGACTTCAGCGGGCTGATCCAGTGATTCTTGCCTTCGATATCGAAACGACAAAATTACCGCTGAAGTTCCCGGATTCTGTGATCGACCAGATTATGATGATCTCCTACATGATTGATGGCCAAGGATTTCTAATAACCAACCGAGAGATAGTGTCTGAAGACATTAACGATTTTGAGTATACACCCAAGCCCGAGTACAGCGGGCCATTTATGATTTTCAACGAGCCTAATGAGCGAGGCGTCATCGAACGCTTTTTCGAGCACATAAAAGAAGCAAAACCGACGGTCATTGCCACATACAACGGTGACTTCTTCGATTGGCCATTCGTCGAAGCTAGAGCTAGCGTGCTTGGAATTGACATGTACAAGGAGATCGGCTTTCGCAGAACAAGTGAGGACATCTACCAAAGTGACCACTGTGTGCACATGGATTGCTTTGCCTGGGTCAACCGTGACAGTTACCTTCCTCAAGGAAGCCGTGGTTTGAAAGCTGTCACTGTTGCGAAGCTCGGTTACGACCCTGACGAGCTAGATCCAGAGCTGATGACTCCTTATGCAAGCGAACGCCCTCAAACCTTGGCTGAATACTCGGTTTCAGATGCTGTGGCGACCTATTATCTGTATATGAAATACGTGCACCCGTTCATCTTCTCGCTTTGTACAATCATTCCACTCAACCCTGATGACACGCTGCGGAAAGGAACCGGAACACTCTGTGAAATGCTGTTAATGGTACAAGCATATAAGGGTGAAATTGTACTTCCGAACAAGCACAAAGATCCCCCGGAGTCGTTCTACGAGGGCCATCTCCTGGAATCAGAGACCTATGTCGGTGGTCACGTCGAAAGTATTGAAGCAGGTGTATTTCGCAGCGACATCCCTGTCACATTCACCATCGATACCACTGCTATTGACGAACTACTCCGAGATCTCGATGCCGCTTTGAAATTCAGTATTGAGGTTGAAGAGAAGAAATCCATGGATGATGTGGTAAACTATGAGGAAATCAAGGCACAGATCGCAGAACGTTTGGTCAACCTCAAGGAAAAACCACACAGGGACGAGGTCCCTTCCATTTACCACTTGGACGTTGCTTCCATGTATCCCAATATCATGATCACCAACCGATTGCAACCGGACTCCATGATTCAGGAATCTGATTGCGCTGCCTGCGACTTCAACAGGCCCGGGAAGACCTGTGACAGGAGATTACCGTGGGCTTGGCGTGGTGAGTTCCTTCCAGCCAAGCGTGACGAGTACAACATGATCAGACAAGCTGTTGCAAATGAGCGATTCCCTGGGAGAAATAAGAACAGCCCGATGAGGTCCTTTGGCGAGATGAGCGCCGAGGAACAAGCTGCTATTATCAAGAAGCGCCTTCAAGATTATAGCAAAAAGATCTATCACAAGATTCACGACAGCAAGACCATTGTGCGCGAGGCAATCATCTGCCAGCGTGAAAATCCTTTCTATGTTGACACTGTTCGCAGCTTTCGTGACCGACGATATGATTTCAAAGGAAAGCAGAAAGTCTGGAAAGGGAAGACTGAAGCCCTCAAAGCAGGAGGTGCTTCTGCTGCGGAGGTTGAAGAAGCAAAGAAGATGATTGTGCTGTTCGACTCATTACAACTTGCCCATAAAGTCATCTTGAACAGTTTTTACGGTTATGTCATGAGAAAGGGGTCTCGGTGGTACTCGATGGAAATGGCCGGTGTGACGTGTCTTACTGGCGCTCATATTATCCAAATGGCAAGAGAGCTCGTTGAACGTATCGGCCGGCCACTGGAACTCGACACCGATGGTATTTGGTGTATGCTCCCAGGGAGTTTTCCCGAGGATTTCTCGTTCACTCTGAAGAACGGCAAGAAGCTTGGTATATCATATCCCTGTGTCATGCTAAATCACCTCGTGCATGGAAAATACACCAATCACCAGTACCAAACACTTGTCGACCCGAAGACGTTCCGATATGAAACGCATAGTGACAACTCTATTTTCTTTGAAGTCGATGGCCCTTACAAAGCGATGATACTCCCCACGTCGAAAGAAGAGGATAAGAACTTGAAGAAACGCTATGCTGTTTTTAACCATGATGGATCCTTAGCTGAATTGAAGGGCTTCGAAGTCAAGCGAAGGGGAGAGCTGAAGTTGATTAAGATATTCCAAACTCAAATTTTCCGCTTCTTTTTGGAAGGATCCACCCTGGAAGAAACATATGCTGCTGTTGCTCGAGTCGCTGATAGATGGCTAGATGTTCTTTATGAACATGGCGCAACGTTGGCCGATGAGGAGCTCATTGAACTCATTTCTGAAAATAGGAGCATGACAAAGACTCTGGAAGAATATGGGAATCAGAAGTCAACGTCCATCACGACAGCACGGCGGTTGGCAGAATTTTTGGGAGAGCAGATGGTGAAGGACAAGGGTCTCAACTGCAAGTACATCATATCTGCGAAGCCAAGGAACACACCTGTCACGGAGCGAGCCATTCCAGTGGCGATATTCTCAGCTGAAGAGCCTGTCAAGCGATTCTTTTTGAGGAAATGGTTGAAAGACGACCCCGGAGATATGGATCCTCGAAGTGTCATCGATTGGGACTATTACCTTGAGCGATTGGGCTCTGTTGTACAGAAATTGATCACAATTCCCGCTGCACTTCAGAAAGTCCGCAATCCAGTCCCCCGAGTAGCCCACCCTGACTGGCTTCAACGGCGGATCAACATGAAGGAGGACAAGTTCAAGCAGACAAAGATGACCGATATGTTTGGGAAGACAGAAAAGAACCCACTTTCTGACATCTCAACAAACATCCTGGATCATCGTGTCCAGCATCACGGCGACATCGGGGAAGCTGTTGCGAATTCGACACAGAAACTGAAGTCGTCACCGAACAGCAAGATCTCACAGAAAAGAAAACACCCTGAAGGTCTGACAAAGACCTTGCTTGATCCTTTTGCCAGCCTTCCAGCCAAAATGCCTTCGTTGAACGACGACTACGTTGAATTCTTGAAGTACCAGAAGCAAAAATGGAAATTGCAGAAGCAAGCTCGAGCCCGCCGTCGCCAGCTCTTCGGAGAACGCATCAATGTGGCAACTGATTCTTTAAGCAATCTCTTCAGGAATCAAGCAGAGCTGCTGTACATTAATACATGGCAAGTTCTTCAGCTCTGTGAAACAGGTAGACCTGGCATTGTCCGGGCATTCGTCTTAATTGACCGCAAAATCCATGCGCTTACAGTCAAGGTCCCCAGACAGATCTACATCAATCTGAAACGGGACTCGCTGCCAGATGTTGATGTTCGGGACTGTGAGGTGGAAAAGGTCAACCACACTTTGCCCAACGGACATCCTTCGGTTCATCTATTCAAATTGACGTTGTCCGAAGACACATACCTGCGCGAAGCAGACAAAATAGACGCTCTTCTGCAACACCCCAGCATCGAAGGAGTCTATGAGAAGAACATCCCTCTGAGTATCCGCGCTGTTCTAAAGCTGGGCAGTGTATGCACCTTTGAGGAAGAACAACGAGGAGTTCTTGGTGAGGGGTTGGATCGAGGATTCGATCTCTCGACGTTATGCCATACGACTCCTGATGAACCTTACCTTCTGAACTCACCCTTGGCTTACCATTATCTGTACCATGTCCTCTCGGGTGACAGGCAGATATTCGCTTTGTTTTCGACCACAAAGTGCGAAGCACACATTGTCGTCCTCAATCGCACGAGGGATGTTCAAGGCCTGCCGAACGTTGATAAAATATACGCAGAGCTTCGTGCGCGCACAATGGAAACGATGACAGGAGACCAGTCCCAGAACGCGTTCGAATACCAGGAGAAGATCCATTTCAAGACCACGCAAGTGACGACTAGGAGGAAGGCGTATCTGGAGATTGGCGACTTGATCAAGAAACTCAAAGGCGAAGAAACTCAGCCCGCCGTCATGGTCATACAATCCCATCAGAGACACCGCCTGTGCCACGATATTCCCATCTTGAAAGAGTATCCGGTTCTTCCAGTGAAGCCCGAAGTGTCGGATATGGACCTTCCACCTTTAGGCTGGCAATCATTTATTGCCAAGCGTCTGGTGACGCACTACTTGTATCTTGCTTCTTGGATTCAACATTTGACCATGCTGGCTAGATATGGTGATGTACCTCTCTGCAATCTCGAGAATGACGATCCTCGGTATCTCATTGATATCTCATATGCAAGGCGCCTTCAGCAAAACAATGTTGTCCTCTGGTGGTCTAATGGTCCAAGACCTGATCATGCGGGTTACGAGAAAGACGATATTACTGGTCCCCTGGAGAGAGTTTCAATGCCGTCAGTCAACGTGCCCAGCGCATATAACACTGTCTGCATTGAACTGGAGGTTCGTAACCTCTCAATCA
This sequence comes from Aspergillus udagawae, assembly GCF_001078395.1. Classification (NCBI taxonomy): domain Eukaryota; kingdom Fungi; phylum Ascomycota; class Eurotiomycetes; order Eurotiales; family Aspergillaceae; genus Aspergillus; species Aspergillus udagawae. Next base: position 2,624,337 of record NW_025091265.1, on the reverse strand, counting down.
ACACCATTCTGACCTCCTCGATCATTAATGAAATGGAGGGGGCAGACACTCTTCTGGCATCGTCAGAACCCTCAGCGGACGCAAACGGCTCTGGCGTTCTCTACTCGGAGAAGGCATTTGCTTCAGCCGGTGCTGTCGTGCTCCGTGAAATGGTGAAGCATTGGTGGTCGGAGGCTTGTGAAGGGAATAATATGGCCGACATTATGGTCCAGCATTTGATTCGATGGGTTGAGAGCCCGGTTTCGTGTCTCTATGATCGATCCTTGCACAATTATGTGCGAATGCTGTCCAGGAAATCATTTCAGCGGCTCATGGCTGAGTTCAGGCGTGTCGGTTCAAATGTCATATTTGCGAGCCCTACCCGTCTTTTGCTCCAGACTACGAAGACAGAGGTGGGAAACGCATATGCATATAGCCAATATGTCCTAAAGTCCATCCGTGCGAACCCATCATTCCACTTCATCGATCTTGAGATCAAAGAGTACTGGGATTATCTCGTTTGGTACGACGAATACAATTATGGTGGCAAGGGATGCCGAGAGGTAACCGGATCTGAGGACCAGGATCTTGAGACGGTGATGCATTGGCAGCTTAGTCGCTTTCTACCAGTTCCCATGCAAACGATTTTTCATGATTGGGTTGTGGAGTATATCGAACTCATGCATTCCCTCAAACGGCCTGATTCTGATGATTCCTCTACACCTCGTCTTACGCAGATTCCAATTGGGAATCCTAGCGAAGATAATGACGAAATTACGTCAATCCTCGCGGAAAAATTCTCAAAGCCTCTCAAGAAGCAGATCTCTGGCCTCATTCGGCGTCAACGGGATGAACTGCTTCATCCGGAGCTGGCATCCGACTACGTCTTCCCAGTCCTTCCTGGAGTCCTAGTGGATGCCAACAATGATAAACGCAACCCTGTCCTTGAACTCGTCAAATTGTTGATGCAGGTTTTGAGTCTGTCTAAGACAACGACTCTGGAGACTCGGCTGCTGCGCCGGGAACTCTTAGCGATGTTCGAAGTACGTGAGTTCAGCAAAGATGGCCGGTTCGAGAATCCGGGGGCAAGTCTGAAGCTTCCTGAGCTTTCTTGTAACGCCTGCTGTCTCATACGTGATCTGGACCTGTGCCGGGACGAAGATGTGCTCCCGGAGATTGGGTCAGACCCAAGCAAAGCAGCACCCAAGCCCTGGCGGTGCCCTTTCTGCCAAACAGAGTACGATCGATTGGCACAGGAAGAGGCCCTCATCGGCCAAGTCCAGGGCTTGATTGTCGGTTGGCAGACACAGGACCTCAAATGCTCCAAGTGCGGGGGTCTTAAGATCAGCGAATTCATGGAACATTGCTCATGCAGTGGTCACTGGGTGGAAACAATGGATCGGAGAGAGGTTGAAAAGAAGCTTCGTCTTTTGAGCAGCGTAGCCAAATTTCATGGTCTGAAGCTGCTGGAAAGTGTTGTGGAGGGTGTCCTTGCGCAAATATAATACTTGGTCTCCTATTACCCCCTGTCGCTGATGTTTGCTGTTGACTATTCAAACTATATACTCTGTGTTGGCTATACCATGGCATTGCGGGGCGTGATGGGGTCATTTGGGGAAAGGCGTTGTTACACCTCAGGCATTGATGAGCTAATTGGCGATCAATAATAAACAATCTGATAGAGTATCTCTGGGCTTGATGTTGCATAAATTGTGAGAGCAATTGACTGAAATTAGGAAGATTATTACATGAATTCTCGTTGCTTTGTACAGTTCCCATTTCCATAAGCCGTAGTGGACCGCCAATGTGCCGAAAGTTAAATCACGTTGTCAGCTGAACCTACAGATATCAGTTTCAGAGCTTCTGCTGCATCCCCCAAGGCCTTCTGGCTTATCGCAAGGACCTCAGATTCGTAAAGAGGCCTACTTCTCTTATATTGATTCGAAATAAAAGCTACGGACACTATCACAGGTTTCGCGAGAACCCTATTCTTTGGGATACGTCTATTGTAACCCCGCAATTCCCTTTCTAAGTGCGAAACAACAGCCCGCCGATTGCGATAAGAAAGCTTTTACCAGGAAGTACGCCCACACCCCATCTTCGCCGTCTGCTTCGAAGGTTTCTTTTCTTGTCGAATAGTTTTCTGGGCGTTCAAGCAGTAATTGCTTTTTGGTTGGTCCTCTCGCTAGTTTCTCGGCCTACTGTTCTGACACACTTCACACTTGACCAGTCATCTTAACAATATTAGCACACCGTCCTCTTTGATTTGCGCCGAAGAAAGCTTCTGACGAACCGTCCTACTGATATCCTTTTATCTATCATACCGGATCGCGGTGCAGTCTTACGCTCGATGGCATCCCAAACGCAGACGGGTCAACGACCCAAGGTCCAGCCTTGCCGGTACAAGACTGGGAAAACGCTCGGAGCTGGCTCCTACTCAGTGGTGAAGGAATGCGTACACATCGATACTGGTCGATACTACGCAGCGAAAGTGATCAATAAGCGGTTAATGGCCGGGCGTGAGCACATGGTAATTATCCTGTGGACCTGAAATGCGGCCTCTGAAGTCAACGTGGACATTGAGTGGAGGCTGATGTGTAGCATGGTATAACGACAGGTTAGGAATGAGATTGCGGTGCTGAAGAGAGTCTCCATGGGCCATCAGAACATTCTGACTCTGGTTGATTACTTTGAGACCATGAACAATCGTATGGCTACCCTTGCTACTCAGTGGAGTTTCTCAAACTGACGTGTCTTTGTGATTTTACAGTATACCTCGTCACAGAGCTTGCTCTGGGTGGAGAGCTGTTTGACCGCATCTGTCGTAAAGGGAGCTATTACGAGTCCGATGCGGCCGACCTCATCCGTGCGGTCCTCTCCGCGGTGGCTTATTTGCATGATCATGGCATTGTGCATCGTGATTTGAAACCTGAGAACCTGCTGTTCCGGACACCGGAGGACAATGCGGATCTCTTGATTGCGGACTTTGGCCTGTCCAGGATCATGGACGAGGAGCAGTTCCATGTCCTCACCACGACATGTGGCACGCCAGGTTATATGGCTCCGGAGATCTTCAAGAAGAGTGGACATGGAAAGCCAGTGTATGTTTTTCACCGCCTCTTAGATCATCCCCAATCTGAATTCTATGACTGACTTTCTGCTTAGGGATATCTGGGCCATCGGTGTCATCACTTACTTCCTACTCTGCGGCTACACTCCCTTCGATCGTGACTCCAACCTGGAAGAGATGCAGGCCATCCTTGCAGCCGACTACTCTTTCACGCCTCTCGAGTACTGGCGTGGTGTTTCCCAATCAGCCCGGGACTTCATCAAGGGTTGTCTGACAGTCGATCCCAAGGCCCGAATGACCGCCCATGAAGCCCTCCAGCATCCCTGGATCAACCCGCCCTATGATCTCAACAACGAAGGTGTCTCGGGCGAGGACTTGTTGCCGACAGTCAAGAAAAACTTCAATGCTCGTCGGACACTGCACAAAGCCATCGATACCGTTCGTGCCATCAACAAGCTCCGCGAGGGAGGAGGGCTCATGATGGATGGTGTGATGAGCCTTGATCCCAAGCCGGAGCATGTCAATGGTAGTGAGGTTACCGAGGAGCAACATGATGGGCGGATGGAGATTGACAGCCGCGGTGACGCACGTGGGCAAACTGAGGAGCAGATTCGGGAGCAGGAGCGAAGGGTCAAGGAAACTGTGGCTGGGTTGTGGAGTAGGTCCGTGAGGAAATGAAACAGATTCTCGACTTGATTCGGCACCAGAGTCTCTGGGCAGTCACCTGTGCTGATTGGGGATTTTACGGGCTCTACGTGGGAAAATACCACAAATGTCTTGAACTTTGCATTTTAGTTTGATACGCATGTCTAGTCGGATACCAAACGTTATACCTCTCTGGGTTGCCTCGCTTTTACTACAACTGTCTCCATAGCATGTGAACCGTTCCCAAACTATCGACAGGTCTCAAGAAATATATTTGCGCAGTGGGGCCGTTGATCTACTCCATATAAGCCTTTAAAAGCCAGGCTCTTCGCTATGTTTTGGGCAAAATTTCTGCAAGAGGGCTGATCTGTGGCAATAGATTTATGGGAAAGATCCCAGCTGGTGGCAGACTCTCCAATCTGAACAGTGATTAGGTACCAATCACTGTATCCACATGAAGAGCAAAGGTTGTAGAGAGTGGGGATGATGGGTGTCTAAAACCCATAATGGATTTCAAAGATCACATGACGCTCTAATCATCTGATAAGTTAGTCTTATCACGTGTTATCTTATCGGGGCATTTGCCCTCTTCCCCTCTCTTCGCTGACATCCCCTTCTACTCACTCTCCCTACAGCGATCAACGGCTGACTTACTTGCTGGCCGTGCCCTCAGTGCTGCTATCTATAGCAGATTTAATACCCACTTCAGGCCAAAGCCCGCTGAGCCCATGTGAAACATTATCGCGACTGCGTCCGCCAAGGGGAATTACAAGTGGGTAGTTTCCTGGTGGACCGAGCCATTTACTTCTAGTAGCTATATCCGGCTGCTCTTCCTTTGCATCCCGGGCGATAGTCTCCTATCCTTAACCAGTGAATTGCTTTTGCAGGAGTGCGAAATTGTATGCAGTCTGCTTTGCTTTGGACATCGCAAGATGGCAAGTCCATCCCATTGCATCTACTGCTTTGAGTGCCTTGCTGCCTCTTATAAAGGCCATGAGCCTATCGATCTCGCAGCTGTGGAGGAGCTGTGGGAGCGATACGAGCAGTCCAAAAAGCTTGCGTCTCTTCAGGACATTAATAACACTGTTTCTCAAAGTGATAGTGCCGACCTTGGACGGGAGGTCGTAGTAGAGGAGGACGACGATGACGACGATGCTGACGGGGAACTCGACACAACGCAGCGTGGCTCAGTGAAGTCGAAGAGGAGCCGTCCACAATCTATCAAGCTGCCCAGTGTCAGTCGCCTTCAAAGCCAGTTGTCTTCGGACTCCTCGAGCGTCTCTACTACTCCATCAGTAATGTCCACCAATTCATCTCGCTCGATTCTATCCAGCTCCACTACTGCCACGACCCCAATTTCAGAATCTGCGCAACCTGAGACGGCAGAGATGCGGCAACAAAGTTTGAAAAACCAACGTTATCCATTGTTTGTGACGTGGAATACTCTGTCGAAGAACGGCCACAAGTCCCTTCGTGGATGTATTGGTACATTCGAGGCGCAGGAGCTCGCCGAAGGCCTCAGAGCCTATGCTCTTACTTCGTACGTATCATTTTACTGAATGAAATATCGACGTCAGCTTCTCGAGACTAACACTGAAGCACAGCGCATTCGACGATTCGCGTTTCACTCCGATCCCACAGTCGCTTCTACCATCATTATCATGTTCTCTGACCCTTCTCGGTTCCTTTGAGCCCTGCACCGACGCTCTGGATTGGATACTTGGTGTGCATGGTATCCGTATATCTTTCATTCACCGCGGCCGGCGCTACGGCGCCACTTATCTGCCGGATGTGGCCGTAGAGCAAGGTTGGACGAAAGAGGAAACACTGGAAAGCTTGATGCGGAAAGCTGGCTGGGACGGAGTGTCCACCGGGGGTGTTTCACGGCGAATTCTAAGAGGAAGCAGCAGCGGCGGTCACCCTGGCTCCAGCAAGCCATGGGAGCAGGTTTCGGACTTTCGCGTCGTGAAATATCAGGGTCTCAAGGCTAGTGCCAGCTACGCGGAATGGCAAGACTGGCGGGAGTGGGTCATGTCCTTGGAGGACGGGAGCGAAGATTTGTTGTGCCCGACCGCTCGCTGACCCATTTACGATTGATACGATCCTCCTCATGAATGCGGTGTTTGCGCTGGCACACATCCGCTTATCACAATATCTACCAAAATAATGAGGAATGTGCTTTATGAGGATCTTGGTAAAGGCGCCGTTTGGCTATTTTTTGTTTTGAGAGTGTTTATTGAGGGTTACTATTCGATCTATATACTATAGCAATATATCCTCCCTATGAGGGGGATTTCTCTTGGAGTGAATCTTTTTCAACTTGCAGTTCTCATCCCAAATACTCGTTCGGCGGCCCCCCGGGGGCGGAAATATGCCTTAGTAGCGTCCGTGGGTCACTGAAAAAAGCGCTGAGTACCTTAGGCAAAAGCCCCTAAGCCCCGTCAAAGAAACGTCACTCCTCGTATACAAGCCTTGGCCAACGGCCTTCTCTGGGCCACAAGTTGCAGGAATGGCTGGCGAGGATACGGGAGCGCGACCATCACCGCAGATGAGTGGTGTGGAGAACGCACTGTGCATGGAATCGTGAGGAATAGCTGACAGTCTCACCCGAAGTAAAGACTGGCTTGTTCTCAGAGTCAGGCGGTGCAGATTCTGCAGTACAGCTGGTACGGCGGCTCAGGGATTAATGACCGGCTGTGTGATGGCGCAGGTTGTAGTAACCAGTAAAGTGCCTCAGAGTACAGGTAAAAAGGTCAAGAATTCACCGCGGCCGATCGTCTTTGGGTACTGGCAAATTCATCATTGACAGCATGTTCCCTGCTGGGCCTGGAGTGCCAGCTTGGCCCTCTAGACTTTGCAGTAGGTTTTTGGCAAGATTGATATCGATATCGTCGTCTTCGACGATGTCCTCACTCTGTTCATTTGCGTCACCGGGCTCCTTTTGTGATGAATCTGATATTGCGCGCTTTTCAGTTGAGGACTTCTTTGGACGATTTAGGTCGAGGACGCCTGTGCCTCTCAGCTCCGCTTCCATCTGAGCGGAAAGCTTCTGTATTTCTTCCAAGTCGTCTTCGGATTCGGAGTTCAACTCTTCAATTCGACCGCGTGGAGCTGACGGTTGCCTGGACGCCCCCTGAAGGCCAGGCACAGAGGGCGGCAGGCCCATCATTTCTTTCATCATCCGTGAGAACTCTTCTTCGTCGAAAGATGCCTCTTTATCTTCGCCTTCGTCACTCACTTCATCATCGATGTCATCGTCAATGTCCGAATCCGAGCCGAAATCATCAATGAAATCGGCGCCTTCGAATCCAGCAGATTCATCGTTCAAGAATTTCTCAAACTGAGCCACGATGCGTTGAAGATTCTCTTGAGCGTTGGCATCCCCAAATGCGCCCTTGGCCTGTCCATCGCTGGCCGTGCTCTTGTCCTTGCCCTTCAGCTCGCGGTCAAGATCCTCAAAGTTGATGTCCAGCCATTTTTCATCGTCCTGTCTCTTATCCCATCCAGAGATCTCTTCATCCGTAGGTAGTTTCTCATCTCCAGAATCCACATCCTCCAATAGAAGCTTCATTTCTCTCACAGACGCTTTGTCTTGGTTCTGAGGATCGGTGAGGAGCATTTCAAAACCACACGAAAGTTTCATCCCTACTTCCGCCCGGTCGAATGCAATTCGGTCATCCTTCGGAGGGAGTTTTCCTAGCCATGACTTGGGTGCCGGGAAATCCTGACTCTTGAGCTGTGCATAACTGACTCGGGTAAACCGTACGCTGACGGTGACAAAATCCTCCGGCTTGAAGATGAATGTGCTAGCGTCTTTGGATCTGAGCGGTCGCAGCGCGATGGGATCACGTAGATAAAATGCCTCTATCGCTGCCGAAATATAGGCTGGCTTTTGGCGGAGGAGAAATGCGACCTTTCGTGGAATGGTTACGAGCGCTGAGTGGAGGTTCTCGCTGATCTGTTTGGGATAGTTCCGTAAGCGATAGAAAGCTTCGTCTTGGATCATTGCAGAACGCAAGAGTCGCTTGGGTTCCTCTTTGATAATTCTTCTTGAGTCTGCAAGCGACAGCTTCTCAGCGACCTTCCGAGCTCTATCATGCTTCGGCTTGATGATGACAAGTTCTCCTTGGTGTATCCATACCTGTGCAGTTCGTCAGCCATCGAGTACAATTTGACCATTTTTGCACAGGTCATGCTACTCACTCTATTGTCCGCTATTTCCGGTTCAAGCCAGGAGGGCAAAGCGCCAGCCGCCTCAACCAGTAAAAACTGGCCGTCACTGTCGATCACCTTAACCCAAATATCCTGGTGCTTCTTGGTCAATTCGCGCAGAAGATAGACAATCACCCATTCATCTTCGATAGAGTCTCCATAATTTGTGCGCCCTCGTAGCGCCATGATACCTATTTACCAAGCTGTTAGCATACGAGAATCGGCGCAAATTTTCGACTGTGCAGACTGCGCTCACCATCTTCCTTCGTGATCTCCAACTTGAAGCCTTCCCGCTGCCATATATAATCCTTCAGATAGTATTTCGTCAAATCAGCTGCGCTCCGTTGCACCTCCACCAATCGTGACCTTGTCTCTGTCGTCTCATCGTTGATGGCGGGGGCGGGGTCGGAGGGGATATAGTAAATGGAATATTCGACCGCATCATCAGGGAGTTCTGGCTTAGGGATGGGACGGAAAGTGGATCTGAACCATTCTAAGTCTTCTTGGGACATGGGCGCCATCTTAGATAACTGAGCGACTCTGACGCGACAGAGAAGATTTGCTACTCGAGAAAAGAGAGGAAAGGGTCCCTTTCCTTGACCGCGGCTGGAGAAAATGATAAATTACCGGCATGACTTCATACCGAAAGACACACGGCGAAATGCTCGGCCCGACTGTCGCGAAGAGCACGCTAAACCATATCAGACTAGATGTCAACATTGCCCAGAAGCCACATCCTCACCGCCCAAAACACATCTGTATGAGCAAGACATCTTTCCGCCTAATCGTTCTGCTGATTGTTGTTTATGAACGACTGAGGACATGAGGATGATTGCGCATTAAAGTCATCACTGTTGATTTGACTCTGGATCCGGATCACGGACTATCCTCGCGTCAAACGCGTCGAAAATGGCGTACCCTTATATTGACACGCCGCGAACTGAAGTCGACGGAAACGCGACTTACTTGACCAACGGTGATCGGAGCGTCGGCCGACACAATCTATCTGCACTCGATTCGGTCGAAAACTCATTCCAGTCGCCTTCGAAGGATGGGGACGTTCTCAAGGTGCTCGGTGACCGAAGACGCAGTTCCGGCGGGTTCAAGCTCAGCACACCGCGTGCTGGTTCGAGTTCGAGGCCGATAAAAAGCGCGTTGAAATCTCGACAGCACCTTCCTACTGTTGCGCCTGCTAAAGGTGAATTTACTCCATTGATGCAGAGCGCTACGAAGAACAATCTGCTGAGGAATCTGACCACGACGCGCGGGGCCGGCGACATCAAAACACCAGCATACCTGAGAGCGAGTTATCGGAGTAATGTCAATACTCCGGGATTACCGCCGATGGAGATGACAGGAATTGATGAGGAGGAGGACATCACAGAAGAAGCCACTCCTTTGCCGCAGGTTGCGAGCAGTAGTGTTCAGAGCACCCCGCTCCCTTCTTTGCGAAGGGATGGAAATGTCCTCAATGACGGCCAGAATAATATGACCTTGAAGGAGCAGGAAAAGGTGAGTCAACAATGTCTTACTGACAACATAGACCGAATTGAGGACTTTGCTAAAGACTATTTGCCTTAGTTAATCGATAAACTCGATAAAGATAATTTCGGACTGAAACTGAAGATCCATTATCTGCAGGAGCAATTGCAGAAAGCAGGTCCGGAGTATAATCAAGCGGCTCTCAAGGAAAATACGGAACTCAAGGTTACGAAGCTGACCATGCAGCGAGACATTGCGCGGTACAAGAAGAGCCTTCAACAGGCGGAACGCGACCTAGAAGCATACCGCCTACAATTCCAGGAAGTGAAGGATAAATTGCGAAGGAGACAGATTGACGAGAGTGTGCAGCAAGAGATGGACTTGATGCGAGAAGAGATGGAAAGGAAAGATAACCGCGTGAGGGAACTCCAAGAGGAGCTTAGAGAGGCCAAGGATCGCCAATCACAACATCTTGAGAAACTTCGGGACGAAATTGAGGATTTGGAAGCGTCCATTCGGGAGAAGGACCGTACCATTGAAGCGCGTGAGGAGGAAATCGAAGAGTTGAAGGACAAAGATAACAAGGACCGAGATTCAGTATCTGAGCTTGAAGCAGAGCTTCGACGCGCTAAGGAGCATCTGCAGGACTTGCACGCAAGTTTGGATCAGGCCAAGGCTGACGCCAATGAAGCCCGAAATGCTGCGAACAAAGCTGTTCAGGAAAAGGAAAAGGCCGACCAAGACCTTCGGGAACTTCATGAAGAGATGGCGAACAAATCTTTCAGCACTAAAGGCCTCACTCGTCAATTAGAGGAACGGACGACCAAATTGGAGGACGAACTTGGAAAATTGGAGCGAGAGAATGATTCATTGAAGGAGCAGCTCGATATGAAAACACAAGACGAACGCCGCCTGGAGGAACAGTATCGGAATTTCCAACAGGATATAGATGAAGAGAAAAGAAAGTTGAGAGACGACGCCACAGCGGCAAAGCGCGAGCGAGACTCCACTCGACAAGAACGAGACAAACTGTTCGCCCAGTTGCAGGATGCACTCGATGAACTCCAACGACGAACAGAAGAGAAAGATCTCTTACAGACCCGGCATCAAGCTCTGACTGATGAGTCTGGTAGTCTACAGCGCGAGCTTAGTCAGGAACGCTCCCAAGTTCGGGAACTTCAGCGAGCTTTGGACGAGGAAAAGCAGCGCTCATTAGAAAACGGACATATCATTCGTGCACAGTACAAAGAAGAGGTCCAACGATTGCAAGAAGAAATCGAGTCTCTTCAGCACGAGATTGAAGACAAAGAAGGCCAGTTTGCGCTTGAGCAAGACAGGTGGGAAAGTGCAAAGCGGACTTTACAACTTCAGAAAGACCGGGCCGAGGACCAAGCGGCTGGATACAAGCGTACTATCGAGAAGCTCGAGCAAGTTGAGCACTCTCTTTCAGGCAAGGAAGTGAAACTGCAGGAGGTCATCGATAGTGAGAAGGCCCGGCATTTCAACGCAGAGGCGGTTCTTAGTCGCCAAGTGAAGGAATTGAATGACGACATCGCATCGAAACGGGAAGTCATTGATGAGCTGAGGAACGAGCTTCTATCTGTCAAGGAAGAATTGAGAGTCACGAAACGTGAGGAAGTCGCCTTGAGAGAGAGAGTCCAGTCTCTAGAAGACGAGGTAGTTGTTCTTCAAGCGAGCTTAGAAGAAGAGCAAGAATACACAAAAGCTCGGCTGCAGAAAGGGTCTTCAGAAGACAGCCAGTTGCAAAAGCTGGTGGCTGAGAAACAGAAGCTTCGTGATCAGCTGGCAAATGCTCACGTTGAACTGCATGATCTGCGCACTTCGGTAGCTGAGCTAGAGGCCGAACGCGATGAACTTCAGAATCAACTCGAGAACGTCAACAACCTGGACGATACGACCCGGTTTGACCGAGAGAAAATTGGTCTCCGCAAATCCGCCCTGCGCCTTGAAGGCGAGGTAAAGAGATTAAAGGATGATAAGGCTTCACTTCTGGAGGCGAAAGAATCTCTTGAAAAGCAACTGAGCTCAGAAATTGAGCGTGCTACACAGGAAGAGAACCGTTTGTCGGCCGAAATTGATCAGCTTCAGGATAAGCTGCACGTGGCCTCCGGTGGGCGAGACAGAGAACTGACGCTAGCTAAAGGTAAAGTACAGCGTCTGGAGAAGCGCATCCATGAACTCGAATCGCTTCTTGAACAGCAGCCTCTTGGAGATATCGAGCAGTCTACTTCTAATGCAGACCTTTCGATGCTCCGTCATGATTTGGACGAGGCGCGAAAGAGAGAACGAGTACTGCTACAAAGGGAAGCCGATCAGAAATCGTCTGTTCGCAAATGCAAGCAGCGAATTTCTGAGCTGGAAAGGGAGCTCCACGATGCTTTGATGAATAAATACGAAACAAGTTCGCCTCATGGGTCGCCCTCCGAGAAATTACATGAAGAAACACGAAGTCTACGGAAGCAGCTGTCTGAGGCTCATCGGGCCTTGAAGGAGTTGAGAGCTAAGAACCGTGACCTCGAGCGAGCAGCTATGCGAGAGGAGGATCAGCGGGATCTCCACGAACTCCTCAAATCTTCCACTCTTGAAGCCGAGTCGCTGGCATTGCAAGTGTCTGAGAGGGATGCTCGCCTCAGCGACTTGAAGTCGCAGCTTCGCAGAGTCCGTGACGAGCGCGCCTTCTGTATCAGAAAAGCCGAGACAGCCACCAAGGAGCTGGAGGTTCTTCGAGAACGTTATGACAAGATCGTCAAGAGCATTGAGTCCAACGCCGACAATAAGAACAGACACGACAAAGAAATCCTAGGTCTCGGAAAGGAGATCATCTGGCTTCGAGCTCGGTTGAGGCGAGAGGAGAAGTTCCGGCGTGACCTAGCTTGGAGCAAGGGCTTGATGGAGCTTGGAGAACGAGTCCGCGTTGCTTGGTATGTGCACCTGTTTTGTAATTTCCCCCTCTCGTTCAGCCACTGACTGTCAACTAGTAACGAGGCCGACCTCAGAATGATCAATGAGATGGGCGTCAAGCCTCGGGACCGGACTCATTTCCGAACTCCACGGCAAAAATTGAAGACTGCCGTCTCCCTGGTTCTGGCCACTGTTCGCATGCAAAGAAAGTCTCGTGAATGGTCGAAGACGAAGAAGTTGGGCGAAGGCCTCAAGCGGGCCAAAAATGAAGTGTTGAAAAAGAGGAGGGAGAGCTCCGGCAAAGCTGCAATGACTTGATTCTGATATTCTTCATTCCTTGCTTATATTGTTCTTTGTTTCCTCCATATAGCCCTCATTCTTGTCTGATTCTGTCGCAGAGATTCCCCTGTGTGCTTTGCATACCCATTTGCGCATGGTCTTGTTAACTTCTTTCCAAGTTTGTTTGATGGATGAATTAGTTTCAGTCTTTATTTGCGAACGCTCTAGGCTTTTTGATTCTTCGCCGGTTGAGAGTCGGGGATACTACGGAGTTGGGCATAAGTTACGACTTCGGGCATTGTTGCTTTCATGATCAGGATATTCCAATGAGACATGTCATTTTATTTTGTTACCAGGAACCAATCCAGTCTACATGATGGAACTAGAAAGAATTTGAAATTTCGAATCTGCCTATTGATCCTCGACAGCTCGTTTGCAGCATAAATGTTTGTGACAGCTCTTCGTGAGAATATGAACAAGTTCAACCCATATCCAAGCCATTTAAGTGTGACAAAAGACAAGAGATGAGAAGAAAGAACGCCTCGCCTCGCCGAACGAATAACGCTTCTGAACACCGAGCTCTTGATGACAGCATGAAGAAGAAAAGGTAAGGGCATAGAAGACATAACGCATAGTAATGGCTGTATGTGTGATAACAGGACCGAAGCCGGCTCTTTGACGCTTTCCCAATGCGTCGGGGGAAAACTCAAAGACGCATATTTATACCAGGTACCGAACAGGAAGGGAGTATGCAGCAAGGTTCTATCAGTTGTATCGTTCAGGAACAGACGTGAAGAACAAAGAAAGTGTCAAGATCAAGCTCCCTCACTGCCGAATTCTTTGGTCCATTCCGCGTTCATTTCGAGGTCTTTCTGGCTGACTGTTGGTCTTGAATTGCGAACCGCTTTAATGAAGTCTTTCAACATAAGGGGTGGCTCAAGGAGCTGATCGGCTTCAATGTTCACCCATGACATCTCGACCGCACCACTATCGCCGGGCGAACACGGAGTCAATTTCTCTGCGCCATCGACCATAACCTGCCGTTTGTCAGTGTGATTCAGGTCCTAAGCCAAGAAACGCGCGGCTCTTACCTTCTTGTAATGTGTCGCTGTCTGGATTTTACGAATGGGCTGCATTAGTGCGTCTTGGACGGCGATGCTGATATCGCTACCAGAATAGCCCTCGCTCATCTCAGCCAAGGTCCGGTAGTCGGCCTGCGTCATTTGGCACGGTGTTTGGCCAACGGCGAGCATGAACATCTTCATCCGGGCGTTAATATCGGGAAGACTGATATGTACTCTCCGCTGAAATCTTCGTCGAATCGCTGCATCTAGTTGCCAAGGGATATTTGTTGCGCCTAAGATGAGCACTCCTCGCGAATCCTTGCCGACACCGTCCATTTGTACAAGAAGTTCGGTCTTGATACGGCGAGATGCCTCTGATTCTCCTTCACCGCGAGGTCCACAAAGGGCATCTACCTCATCGATGAAGATGATCGCTGGTTTGTTTTCGCGCGCCATGTTGAAGAGCTGCTTGACAAGTCTGCGGAGTATGTGTTAGTGAAAGACGCATCGATGCGGTGCGACGCTCGCCGCTCCGGGGAAATCTATACCTTTCACTCTCACCCATCCATTTAGAAACCAAGTCACTGCTACTGACACTGAAGAACGTGCTGTTTGCTTCCGTCGCAACGGCTTTCGCCAGGTATGACTTTCCGGTACCCGGAGGTCCGTATAGCAGAATACCCTTCCAAGGCTGCCGTTTCCCAGTGAATAGGTGCGGAAACTTGATAGGCAAGATAACAGCCTCCTTTAAAGCCTCCTTGGCGCTTTCAAGGCCTGCAACATCCTCCCATTTCACGTTCGGTTTGTCCGACAAGATAGCGCCTGCGAGGGCCGATCGTAACTTCTTCGCATCGGCATCTTCATTATCGTCGTCCTCCTTTCTGATGAAATACGTATATTAGTATGGAACTCAGACAATTTCGACCAGTATGGGTACGAAGATAGGGATTTCGAAGCCATACCCGCCCTTCCCACTTCCTTGCGCCACCTTGCCGTTGGCGCCAATAGCGCTCGGCTTCTTTTTGTCTTCACTCTGAGCCAGGTGGTTTTTAAGTTTCTCTGCTCGATCCATATACTCGGCCGTCTTTGCGCGAATCATCTCCTTGGACCTGGGGTTTTTCTCCCATTTCAAGGCCAGCATGAACAGCTCCAGTGCGGAGTAGTAGCCCTGATATGCCTTCTCGTATTCGCCCCCATTGTCGAGCTCGATGGCCTTTTTCACGGCATCGATCGCCCGACCTAAGAAATCTGTATTATTGGTCATGATCTCTCACAGTTCAAACTGCTTGTTTCTCCAACACTGGCGTCGACGTCGAGAAGCCGATCGGGGAGTGAAAGGCGGGGGTGCAACCAAGGGACAGTTGCCTGGTTGATTGATCGCCAGGTGAACGGGATAACCGACGAAACAGATAAAACGAATGAGCGAGGTCGAGTACCAGTAGTTTTTCAACGCATAAGCGAATCGTGTTAATGCGACAGAAGGGACAGTAAGTGCTTGGCTTGTTCACAGCAGTTATGACGACGAAAGAAAGCGGACGGCCCTCGCCTGGAGGAAGTTGGTTCGGTCGTTGTTTACCGTTCTGTCATTACGGTAATTACCAGCATTCTGTGCCCCCGCCAACGCCCCCTCACGCTCAAGAGAGCATTGCCAAAGCCATAGTCGATTTTCGAAGTAGTTGAGGACAATTCGACAATATGGCAGACCCGCAGAAGCTGTTCCAAGCTCTCTCTGATGAGTATCAGAAGCTACAAACCGGTATGTGATTTCCCGTTCCAGCACCCAGGCGATTCAATCAACTCGATTGCATATTTGCAAGCTCTAACACGCTGCTGATATCATATCTAGATCTCGAAGGTTTCATCGATGCTCGCCAGAAGCTCGAGTCGCAGCAGCAGGAGAACCAAGGCGTGCAGGGAGAATTTGCCAAGTTGGATGAGGACTCGAAAATCTACAAGATCGTGGGGCCCGTCTTACTGAAGCAAGACAAGAACGAGGCCGTCATGGCCGTAAACGGACGACTTGAGTTTATTGAGAAGGAAATGTGCGTTTTTCCCTTATCATATACTACCAGCTGATTGAAGACCATGGCTGACGACGTCGATAGCAAGAGAATCGAGGGACAGATCCAGGAGGCTCAAGAAAAGGCCGAGAAGAAGCGCGCGGAGGTGAGAAACACCCCCAGAAAGATATCATAGTCTCGTTCTGATGATCCATTGTCATAACAGATTGTTCAATTCCAAACCCAGCTCCAGCAACAAGCTGCCGCTTCCGCTTGAGAATTTTAGATTCTGGTTCAATTCGGTTCCATCGGAGATCTGGTCCTGGGGTCAAGGATGCCAGACCACCTGCTCTTGGGAATGTCTTAGTCGCACAACTCCACCTCATCTATGGGATACGAGCCATGTTTCGCGCTCCTTTAACTACCATAAGAGTGTCGAATCTGGTCAACTGCCAGGTCGGGTCAGAGGAGGGTTGGTTTGCCGATTTCTCTACGTATTCGTCACTAACCAATATGTGTGGCGCCTGACCGGAGGGTTCTGACGGCGATACTTTTTATATACCCCCTTTGTGTTGAGCTGCTGTCTAGAAGTTGCATCGGGCGTTAGTCGATGCTTGGACGATTATGCATTAAATTTGTCCAGAGTCAAGAGCAAAAGACCTGTGGAGTAATAGCTCGTAACAGTCAGAAAAGCCCGCACGTATATAGCGCAACGGTTCATTAAGGCGCTATTGGGATATATTTGCCTCTCAAAAGCTCGCCAAGACCACCTATGCCTATGGAATCATCGCACATGAAACTATTTCGTCAACTCCTCCCATTGTACGCCAGCCCATTCCTCACGCCATCCGACTACTCCGACCTGTTTCGGCCCACAGTCTTTGCTGCAAACACCAAGAATGATGGTGCCCCATTCCATACCAGCATCATCCTTGGGCCCTAAGCCGACTCCGTCGCGGCCCTCTTCTAAGACAGCAATAGCGTGCGGTACGAGTTGTAGCTCAAAGACACGTCCACTACCGCAGTACTCGCAGCGTGGAAACCGGCTCGCGCTACTTGCGACAGTCGTCACCCGCGAACCGGAGCTGCCATGCTTCGGGTCATGGAGCCGCTTGCCCACAGCGTCGGTGTAAGAATAGAGAAGCGGAGATCCACGAAACTCATAGCGCAGAACTTGTTCTGGATTGTGTGCTAAGCGTGTTGAGAATCGGATAAAGGCCTTGTCCAACTCAGACTCAAAAGCATCCTTGAGATCTGAAGAAGACCCTTTGCCTGTTTCCTCCTCTTCGGTGTTATCTATCGTGACATTCGCAGGTATTGTTGGTGTGGGGGGTCGAGAAAGTGTCTCATATTCGGCGTCCAGGTAAAACTGCGGATACGGAGCGGGGAAGGCGGATTTCTCAGGCCAAGGGGCAGCAGGTCCAGCGGCTTCCGGTGGCATGGTTTCTGGAGGTGGGGAGGAGACTCTGACCTTGTCGGCGAAGGTCTCAGATAGAGAGGTAGTTGATGGTGCTGTAGTTGAGGTCTCCTTAGCTTGCGTCGGTGCTGCAGTAGAAGGAGCTGCAAATGGGTTGCTGGGAAGCGCTGAAGATGTGTTCGCTGAGAAGGGATTTGGGTTCGCGGAAACACTGCCAGTGAGGGAGGTAGTTCCAAACAGACTGGCTCCCAGATCCTGCTTTGGAGCCTCGACCTTCTGCTGTCTGTCCTCCTTCGGCTTCTCTTCTGGTTTCCGTGGCGCCTGCTCGATCTTAAGCTTCCTCACTGCGCGCAACGCTCTGATGCTGCCTGGCTTCTTGTTGCATGCCTTTCTGGGACATCCAAATATATACAACCGTCTCTCATCATCAGGGAAATGATCGGGAAGGTCACCGTGCAATTCAAGGAGGAGAGGCATCGGACTGTTGCAAACTTTGCAATTGGCGAAATCACCAGGGGGCGGGGTAGAATCGTCAAGCCATGTCTAGCCATGAAGATCAGTATGAATACATCGTTTGATAGTCGAGTCACTCCACATACCGGCCAGCCTCCAAGGTGACTGATACTATCATCTATGACTTCTTCGGAAGGATATCCTAGAAGCACTCCGGTCTCGGTGAAATCACCCTCATCATCGAAACCCGAGGAATCGCTGTCGTACGGATCCATTGTCGTAGGATCTAGTAATCAACGAATGAAACAATCAGACTTGAGTTATATTCCCAGAAATTGCATATGGACAACAGTGAAGTGTAGCGCTAACAACCCCTCCAAAAGTTCTCTACATCCGAAAAAAAGATAAAAAAGATTGGGCGCGATAAGCGATACGGGGCTGGTATTAGACTAGTCCAGATGCGGACTAGCACGATATGGCCTCTGTGCTGTCTAAGGCCTCATCATCCCCAACGACAGCACTTCCCTGTGGTAACGTCTGTCATATTCATCTGTTAGACAGGCTGACTCGCTTTTGTATATCTCATACATTGTCTATTGATGGAAACTTGTGGTTCCGATTGAGACAGTAAATCAAGGTTGTCTCGGCCGTAACTCCATCAGTGACGTACTAGTAGTTTGGTTGATCCTAGTGCGCTTGAGCATCAACTATACCATTGAATGACATCTAATGCACTTATGGATTCCTCCTCGCGGTCGATCCAACATGCCCTCCTACGCTTATTTACTATCTCATTTACAATAGTCCTTTGTTTTGCCTCGCTCATCAATGCCCAACAACAACCGCTAGAGTCACCTCACGACAGCCCTAAACGGGTTGCAATAATCGGTGAGAAACTCGAAATCTGGATATCATCAATGGAAGACTAACCTTGATCAGGAGCCGGAGCTGCAGGCTCGTCCACTGCGTACTCATTGCGCAAGATTGCAGACTCTCTTCAGGTTCCAGTTGACATCACCGTCTATGAACGAAATTCATATATCGGCGGCCGTTCGACAACCGTCAACGCGCTGAATGATTCGAGATACCCGGTAGAGTTGGGAGCCTCCATCTTCGTATCGGTCAACTACAATCTAGTGAACGCCTCCAAGGAATTGGGGCTTACTGTCCGAAGCGCCGACCACGCTCGCCCCAGAGAGTCTGACGATACGCTTGGCGTCTGGGACGGCGAGCAATTCGTGCTGGTGCTACAGGATACCTATAGCTGGTGGAACATTGCTAAACTGATATGGCGCTATGGATTGTCACCCATTCGTACTCAGAATTTAATGAAAAGCACAGTCAACAAGTTTCTCCGACTTTATGACTCGCCTTACTTCCCATTCAGATCGCTTACTTCGGCTGCGGCCGCGGTTGACTTGCTGAATACCACGTCAGTCCCGGGAGATGTTTTTCTTCACAACGGCGGTATATCCGCGGAGTTTTCGCGGGACGTGATCCAAGCGAGCACGCGGGTCAACTACGGGCAGAATCTACCTCTGATACACGGTCTCGAGACCATGGTTTGCATGGCTACCGACGGAGCGGTTTCTATCGATGGCGGCAATTGGCAGATTTTCGATGGCATGCTGGGGTCCTCAGAGGCCGATGTCAGAGTCAATCACAGTGTGACATCCATTCAACGAAATTCCGACGGCACATTGACCATCGGGTTCAAGGCTACCGAAGTCGAAGAAAGCTCCGTGTTCGACGAGGTAGTTATCGCGGGCCCATTACAAGATTCAGGCATCACTATTGAACCACCCCTCGAGCACGGCCCAGACGAAATCCCCTACGTCAAGCTCCATGTGACCCTCTTCTCCTCACCACATCGCCTTTCTCCACAGTTCTTCAACCTCCCCTCCAACAGTCGCGCTCCTGAGACCGTTCTCACGACTCTTCCCCGAGGTGTGAATTTGAGCTCCAGCAAGGCCGGCGTCGGTCCAGCCGGTTTCTGGAGCATCAGCACCCTTCGCACTGTGCAAGCTCCGCGCAGCGACGGTACCCACCAGAAACAGTACGTGTACAAGGTATTCTCGCCCGAGCGTCTCACGGCGTCGTTCGTAGGAGATATCTTGGGTCTCGAGCACAAAGCATACTCCGCCAATTCGACAATCGGTGACCTTCCAAAGGAGGATGTAAGCTGGCACCATGAGAAAATCTGGAACCCGTACCCGTTCCTCTACCCGCGGGTTACCTTCGAGGACACCATGCTTGCGCCGAGTCTCTGGTACACGGGTGGCATTGAGAGCTTCATCTCGACTATGGAAACCAGTGCTCTGATGGGTAAGAATATTGCCTCGCTGATCTCGCAGTCATGGGGTGATAAGGGCGGCGATAGTCAGGAAACATCGCGCCAGGAAAGGACTGAGCTCTGAGAGATTTGAATCTGTATTCTTTCATTTTCGCCTGTCACTGCAGGTATGAGATGTGCCTTGGATAATATATAGATGCGTGCCCATGATAGTGGAAATAAGCATAAACAACAAACCTTCCCCTGATCATATTACTAAAACATGATCATGTAGACTCGAATTCCCTCATCCATTGTGGAAAACCCACGCTGAAGATGAGAAGTTGTGAAAAGCCCGGCAGCACTTGAAGTAGAGCTGAGGACGGTTGGATTACTACAGTTAGATGGTTATGAAAGGGAAGATCTTGAAATCATTAATCTTTTAGTTCATTCATAGACTATCTTAGTCAAGATAATCGATGGTAGCTAAAGCTCAAATTAAGCCCAGACAGTGAACCTTTCGTCCTGTTGAAGAAATGTTGAATATTTGTTCATACGCATGTATACCGTATCCCATGACCCGCGTAAGGTTGAAAAAGCAGACCTGTAAAAACCCCTGTAACGTACTCCCGGCGACCCAATTTTTATACGCAATGATGTTGAACTCGTCAAAAGCCTGAAGAAAACCAGAAAAGCATGTTTTGGTATCATGTGAGATTATTCGTTCTGCCCTGATGTTTAAACAGGCAGAGGGAAGGTGCTGGCCCACTCGGCGACCTCCTTGCGGAGAGCGAGGATCTCGGGAACAGAGTCGGAGGCAACCTTGACCTTGAAGTCCTTGAGCTTGTTGGCCTCCTTGGGCAGGTCAGTCTGGATGCTCTTGCAAAGGTTGATGACCTGGTCGATGTAGCGAGCGACGCGCTTGAAGTCCTCCTCGCCCATACCACGGCTGGTCATAGCGGGAGTACCGATACGGATACCGCAGGGAGTCAGAGCAGACTTATCACCAGGAATGGAGTTCTTGTTGCAGGCAATGTTGATCTGCTCGAGGACAGCCTCGACACGAGCACCATCAAGACCCTTGGCGCGGAGGTCCAGCAGGACCATGTGGCTGTCGGTACCGTCAGAGACGAGCTTGTGGCCGAGAGCCTTGAACTCGACCTCAAGAGCCTTGGCGTTCTTGATAACCTGCTCCTGGTACTGACGGAACTCAGGAGTGGCGGCCTGCTTGAGGGCAACAGCCAGAGCAGTGATGGTGTGGTTGTGGGGACCACCCTGGTGACCAGGGAAGACGGAGAAGTTGATAGGACCCTCAAGATCATACATGATGTCCTTGCCGGTCTTGGGGTCAGTGCTGCGCACGCCCTTGCGGAAGAAGATCATGGCACCACGGGGACCACGGAGAGACTTGTGGGTGGTGGTGGTAACAACATCGGCGTACTCGAAGGGAGAAGGAATGACACCGGCGGCAATAAGACCGGAGATGTGAGCCATGTCGACGATCAGGTAGGCGCCAACCTTGTCGGCAATCTTGCGCATACGGGCGTAGTCAATGAGACGGCAGTAGGCAGAAGTACCAGCGACCAAGCACTTGGGACGGTAGAGCTCAGCGTTGGCCTCGAGGGTATCGTAGTCAATGATGCCGGTCTCAATGTTGACGCGGTAGGGGAATGTCTCAAAGTAGGTAGAAACAGCGGAGATCCTGAGCAAGTTAGCACACGGTTCGACAACGAAAGAAAACGCGGAAACCTACTTCTTGGAAGGAGTCTGGTAACCGTGACTCAGGTGACCTCCGTGGGGAAGATCCAGACCCATGAGACGTTCATGGGGGCGCATGAGAGCCTGGTAGACCTCCAGGTTGGCAGGGCTACCGCTGAGGCACTGAACGTTGACACCCCACTTCTCGGGGTCGAGGTTGAAAGCCTTCAGGGCACGAGCCTGGCAGGTGAGCTCAATGGCATCAATGTGCTGGTTACCACCGTAGTAACGAGCACCGGGGTAACCCTCAGAGTACTTGTTGCACATGGGAGAGCCGAGAGCATCGAAAACGGCACGGGAAGTGACGTTCTCAGAGGCAATCAGGAGGATGGACTCGCGCTGACGCTTGATCTCTTTTTCCTGTTGAGAGAGTCATGAATTAGTCGAAACAGTCCAGTATTTTTCATTCTCAACCTCAGTTTCAAGGAGGAGCAAATGCAGTAGGACATACCATGATCTGAGCAATCTCAGGGTCGGAGTCGACCAGAGACTTCTCCATTTGCTACAACGAATGAGTCAGTCTTGTGAGCTCGTAAGACAAATCTCAAGGTGGAATATTCACCTCGCGGTGAGACTGCGACAAAGCGTAGGTGGCCATTGTGAGTGATGATATTGTCCAAATGAAGGAATAAGGATGGACAAGAGGTGAGGTGAGTTGTATAAGGATGAAGAGAGAAGGGAGGAGAGGAGGAAAAAAGGTTGGGGGAACGAAGGCGAAGAAAAGAGGACAGGAAAATCCGGTGATGGTGGGGGGGGAGGAGTTGGTGGGCGGGATGGGATGGGTGCCTCAGGAAGCCAATTAGCGGGGACCTGTAGCTGTCAACGTTCGGGGCCCGAACGACATCGGAGGTTTGATGAAGTCAACCGGGGTCCTCACCGGCGCTTTCTTAGCAAACCGGAGAAAATTGGTTCTTCAAATTGGAAGTCGTCAAACTTGCTCTATTTTTGACTAATTGTGATTAGACTAATTTCTCCCTATCCGAAGTCGACAAGAAACAGCACCCAAAGTTAGATAATCTCAATATGTCAATGAAACTGGTCGCTTGCCAATTGTCACAGTTGTCCCAGATTCAACACAGGGTCCCTTATCTAACAAAACATTTGCCTCTACGGATTGGAAAATAATCTTGAATCATATAAATCAATATCAATTGCGTCAATACTACCTAGTAGCCCGACCATGACTTCCAAGAACCTAAAGAGGCCGGCGACTCGGACAAAGTTTGGAGATTCCAACCGTGGTTCCCTGGCGATCTGATCCGTAAGATCCTTGCTCCGTTTGAGGTCGGCTCCGGCGCATTGATAGGACACTTAAGTCTCTCCGAAGTATGCTAGGTAATGGATGGTTCTGATCCAAGACGCGCCAGCAATTGACGGTCGCCCAATATAGGCAGTAAGATCCATTCAGTGCTCCACGTAGAGAGCAGTCTCAGCGACAGCGGTTTTGTCATTCAGGCCGGTATCGTCATTGCGAGGATTGCCTGTCGACTTCCAGGTCGCGACACCCGAACCCAACCATCGGCATTTGCCAACGTTTTAAGGAGTCCAGCCGCGGTCTATCCTTAGGAGTATCAGCTACCTAGTCAGCAGTGTCACCAACGAGAGTCTTGGCAACAAAGTAGCTATTTATGCTGTGCCAAGCAAGTGATGATCAGGCAGGTATCTGCGGGCTAGGGAGTATGCACCCCCTGTTTTACCTGCAGAGTGTGAAGCGGGGACCGCGGTGGCCAGGTTTGTATTGAGCCCCACGAGTGCCAAAATCCATAGTCCTAAACCGATCAATGGTCAAGGACCAATGCAAGATTTTTGTCTTGTTGGTGTACTAATATTTTTCCTCGTGAAGTGAGGCTATACCCTCAGAGCCAACCATCGAGAGGGAGCGAAAATGGCCGAAGAAACATGTCTGTAGCAACAGCTTTGAGCCAAGGTTGACCCAGCAGCTGGTGGCACGACACTATGGAGAGCTTGTATATTGTCTCTGTGGACTGTGGCCAGAGTCAAGCCTTCATGTACTATCTGTCGAGCTGGCATAATGAGACCAACAGCCAATTGTACTTCGAAGTCTGTTCGAGGCAGGTCAAGTCCAATGGGAATTGTTCCTTGCAAGGGGACAAATCTATTGCAAGACAGGTTTTCCTCTTCATGTTGTTGCTCCAGACAATCAAGCTCCTGTCTCTGCCCTCTTCCCGAAATCTGAAAGAACCGCGTTCAACCTGGCTATACGATCCTCGAGCTCCTCAATCTCCTGCTCCTGCTCAGCGACCGAGCGACCGATGTCAGGTAGGCTTTCAACAACCGCGTGTGCCTTTTGTATGCGAATCTTGATCGAGCTTGCCTCTGTCGGCAAGTTTTTCGCACTCAATGGCGCAAGTCCACTCCCAGTCGCCGAATTCTGTTGCTGAACACCTTGGCCGGGACCCGACGACCCTGATGGCACTTCTCCGCCTGCGTCACCAGCAGTTCTTGGACCGCCTTCACCACCTGTTTGTGCCGAAAGAAGGCGCAGAAGGAGACCATGCAACGGAGGAATTATGTCGAATGTCTGCGGCGGAGGGAAAGGAACTGGTTGTGGTGCTGTGTTCGTGGCCTCCCCTACCATAGGGGTTTCGGGCGCAGATGAGGGTTTGCGAAGCGGAGTAGCCGCGGCCGGTGACCTGGACGTCATTGCGCAAAATCCAGGCTAAGGAATCTGGTATACAACTTGGAGACGTTTCCGTTATCAATATGAAAGTCCCTGTGTCCAATGGGTAATATTAATGGAGCTATAGGGAAGAGTCGGAACGGGTCCAAGGCGGACGAGAACGCACGGGGAAAGCAGATTAACTAGGGGAGAAGCGTGACGTCGGAGAAAGAGAAAGAAAAGACCAAAAAGCGTCACCGGGAAGAAAGACGGCCCCTCCCCCTCCATAGTAGTAATTATTATCATCTTGAAAGCGACAGCAATTGTTTTTCACCGGCCAGCCAATTCTTTTCTCTCTCTCTTTCTTTCAGTTTCCCCCATCCAGTCAATTCTCCTAACGTCAAATTATCACTTCCTTTCTGTGAGTTATATTGAATTATCCTCACTCATTTCCACCCCATCAAAAATTGGTCGTTACCTTCCGTCCATTAACTAACTCTTGGACTAGCTTCACAATGACCAAGGTTGACCAAAAAGTCGTTCTGAGTAAGCTCTCCACGATAGGGTGCTACATCAAGTCGATCGCTAATGTTGAATAGTCGTCATCGACGGTTGGGGTATCCCAGGCCCCGACTCTCCCAAGGAGGGAGATGCGATCGCTGCCGCGGAGACACCCTACATGTCCGGCTTTGCCGAAGAGAACTCGAAGACCGCTCAAGGATATACCGAGCTGGATGCCTCATCGTTGGCCGTCGGTCTGCCGGAGGGCTTGATGGGCAACAGTGAGGTTGGTCATCTGAACATCGGTGCTGGCCGTGTTGTCTGGCAGGACAGCGTTCGCATTGATCAGACCCTCAAGAAGGGTGAATTGAAAAAGATCGACAACGTTGTCAAGTCTTTTACCCGCGCCAAGGAGGGCAATGGTCGCCTGCACCTGCTGGGTCTGGTCTCTGATGGTGGTGTTCACTCCAACATCACTCACCTGGTCGGTCTGTTGAAGGTGGCCAAGGAGATGGAGATCCCTCAGGTCTTCATCCACTTCTTCGGTGACGGCCGTGATACCGACCCCAAGAGCGCTACCAAGTACATGCAAGACTTGCTCGACCACACCAAGGAGGTCGGCATCGGTGAGATCGCCACGGTGGTTGGACGCTACTACGCTATGGACCGCGACAAGCGTTGGGACAGAGTCGAAGTTGCCATGAAGGGTATTGTCAGCGGTGAGGGCGAAGAGAGCTCTGATCCCGTGAAGACTATCAAGGAGCGCTATGAGAAGGGTGAGAACGATGAGTTCCTCAAGCCCATCATTGTTGGCGGCAAGGAGAGGCGTGTGCAGGGTATGTTTCTAGGGAAATCGGACAACTGCTCGTTCGAAAACTGACTGTGTCTTGCAGACGACGATACCCTCTTCTTCTTCAACTACCGTTCAGACCGTGTCCGTGAGATTACCCAGCTGCTGGGTGACTATGACCGCTCTCCCAAGCCCGACTTCCCTTACCCCAAGAACATCGACATCACCACCATGACCCAGTACAAGACCGACTACACTTTCCCCGTTGCCTTCCCCCCTCAGAAAATGGGCAATGTTCTGGCCGAGTGGCTCAGCAAGAAGGACATCCAGCAGTGCCACGTCGCTGAGACCGAAAAGTACGCGCACGTCACTTTCTTCTTCAACGGAGGTATCGAGAAGCAGTTCCCTGGCGAGGTGCGCGATATGATTCCCTCGCCCAAGGTTCCTACCTACGACCATGAGCCCGAGATGAGCGCCGACGCCGTCGGCAAGAAGATGGCCGAGCGCATCGCCGAGGGAAAATTCGAGTTCATCATGAACAACTTCGCTCCTCCCGACATGGTCGGTCATACCGGTGTGTACGAAGCCGCCATCAAGGGTGTCGCTGCCACCGACAAGGCCATTGGTGAAATCTACGAGGCTTGCAAGAAGCACGGATACGTTCTGTTCATCACCGCCGATCACGGGTAGGTTGCTCTCATTTCCACCACTTGACCTGTCTCTATCAGGCTAACGTACATTTGTTTCCCAGTAACGCGGAGGAGATGCTCAACGAGAAGGGCACTCCCAAGACCTCTCACACGACCAACAAGGTTCCCCTCGTCCTTGCTAACGCCCCCGAGGGCTGGAGCCTCAAGAAGGAGGAGGGTGTCCTCGGAGACGTTGCACCCACCATCCTCGCCGCCATGGGCATCGAACAGCCCGAGGAGATGTCGGGTAAAAGTCTTCTGGTCAAGGCCTAGATCATTCATATATAGAATCTTTTCCTTTTTTTTGTTTAGAAAAAGGCTATTTCCAGCTGGTTATGGATCTATGAATCAAGATACTTTGTTTCTTTTTACACACACACACAGAGACCTAATCTCAGAACGCCAAATGCGCCGGGTCCCAAGACTTTTTTTTCCGGAACCTCCCATGCTGGTTCTACCTTCATCATCATTGGGTTGTCTTAGCACAAGTAGAAGAGATCAATGCAACAACCAGATCTCTAGAAATAGGATGAGAGAGAGAGAAAAAAAAAAAAAAAGAGTCATAGAAGAATTTAAGGAAGATCCCCGCTTTACGCAGCCTGCTCAAAACCCCGTCTGATCACACGGCCGAACATGTCCACACCCACGCGCTCGCTCTTGACCTCGCTGCGCGCCTCGTTCTCCTTGTTCGTGGGCACCTTGACCACGGTGCCGTTGGGGCCAGCCTTGTCCACCTCCCAGCTGCAGACCTCGGTGACGAACTTCTCGAGCGCCTCCCGGCTGCGCAGGTCGAGCCACTGCTCCAGCACCTCGGCGTTGATCTCCCGGAAGGCCTTGCCAACCTCGATGGCGATGCGGATGCGCACGAGCTCCTCGAAGCCAGCGACGTCGGCGACCAGGTCCGCGTACAGGTCATCGGAGTTCAGGGTCGACCAGAACTGGGCGTACTGGGCGGACTCGAGGAGGGTGGACAGGCGGGCGAGCTTCTGGACGGATTCGACGAAATCAGAGGTCTGGGAAGCGTCGGCGTCGGCGGTGGGGAAGGGCTGGGTGTGGGCGGGGAGGAGGGCAAGGCAGAGCGAGAAAGCGGGTGAGGGGAAGACGGTGAGGGCCTTGGCGAGGACGTTGGTAACGGTTTCGGGCTGGAGGAGGTGAGGGTTGAATTGGTAGCTGTTTTAAGAGTGGGAACATCTTGTCAGTAACGGAAGTATGAGCAAAGTCGGGGTAATAAAAGCTAGCCCAATGGGACAGTTGTTGTTCTCAGAACATGTTGCTTTTTCTCGACATTCATCCCAGGGGGGATGTCAGGTAATAGGAAACGTGATTATGAAGAAAAACAAGGTTGTTCATCATGTTCGTCCCATGCGATCTGAACACCCCCCGCGACGAGGAGTCCAGGGCAAGCGCGGTGTTTGAGAGCAACAAAAGATGGTACTCACAGCTTCAGCAGAGCCAGGTTGGCGTAGCAGTCGAATGTGCGCTCTTCGCATTGCTGGACAACATAGTCTTGGAATACTGTGGTGGTCTCGGGGTTGTATCTGTCCAGGCCGTTGAGGATGGCCTCGATATGCGCCGGCCGCGTATCACACTTGTCAAAAGTGACACCCATTTTGTTGAGTCGGTCGTCTGAGGGTATGGAGAGGAGGAGTTGAGAAGGTTCAGCTGACACAGACGGCGGCAATGAAGGCGGGTTTATCGTGATCGCTATTGCGGGATGTTCTTTTTTGGTGGGTTTTTTGGGATGTCTGTTCTGCTGTGCGGCGGTCGACCGGAGAAACCATCCAAGAACGTATAGTTTTACCGCGCGGTAGTACACCACCCCGTTTACCGGGGTATACGTATTCGGTAGAACAACAACAAGCATCAGGTTGTCGATTTTGGGACATGGTTTGGTTGATCATGTCTTACCCCGCAGATTGATGATGAAAACTGAAGCTTGCTTCACCGTTTGATGCGCCGTTATTCCCGGTCACACCTCTCTTGTTCAGAATGATATCCGTCCAGGTCACATTCCTGTTTCGCCGGACATGCGCCGGCCAGGGTTATATATGGATGCTCTGCCCTTGGATTCTTGAATGTCGTTAGATTGTTTTTTTGGGTCCATTGGCAAGGGAATCCTTCTAGCATAGATCTACTACGCATTACAATTGGATATTTTGCTCAAATCATGCGCCTTCTTCTTAGTCTAACGTTTCACTGGCTTTTGGCTTTGGCAGCGTCGATCTCTGCGTCGTCCTCTGTCGATTACACACAGTATGTAAATGCTCTGATGGGATCAGAAGGCCCTTTTCCCGGCAAAGGCTACGGAGGAGGCGACATATTCGTCGGAGCTGCACGACCCTTCGGAATGGTCAAAATGGGAATAGACACGACGGCCGCAAACTGGAGCATTGCTGTGCTGAACGGCGGATGGACGCCTGATGGCAACGTGACCGCGATCAGTATGTGATTTGCTCGAAATCCGATGCTCACTCTTTTCTGACGTGTCCCAGCCATGATGCATGAAAGCGGGACAGGAGGTTCTCCGAAATATGGGCTCATTGCGCAGATGCCTCTGACAAGTGTGTCGCCTCCTGTTAATATCCTCGATAATCTAACGTACAGTCAGCCCAGAGCCGGTCAGGATACGGTCAGTGTAGGCTATTTCAAGACCCAGCTGCAGAATGGTGTTCAGGTAGAGCTTTCTGCTTCCAGTCACGCCGGTCTTGTTCACTACTCGTTTCCTCAGGGCGAGAAGCATGTGCTCGTGGATGTATCTCACTATCTGCCCGGTAATCTTGGAGATGCGAATGGCCAATACTATGTTGGCGGAGAGATCAAAATCGAAGAGCACGGTAGGGCTTACAGCGGATATGGGACGTACGTCGGCGGCTGGAACAATGGAGCGCCCTTCACGGTCTATTTTTATGGAGAATTCTCCGACAAGCCTACAATGGCTCGGACCTTCACCGGAGCAAATACAGATCCCATCCCACGATACCAGACACTCGCTGGCGCTGTAGGAGAGCCAATATACGGTAACGTAACGGATAAGGCAACATCGGGGCCTATGAATGATCGTGTTGGCGCTCTTTTCAGCTGGGGCGAAAAGGCAAATCCACAGATCGTCTCACGAACCGGTATCTCGTTGATATCGTCCGATAGGGCTCGGTCGTATATCAGATCCGAGATCCCCTCGTGGAGACTCAATGACACCGTCAAAGGCGCCGTTGATCAATGGAATCAGGAGGTCCTCGGCAAGATCCAGGTGCCACTTGACAGTACTGCAAACATGACCCACGTGCGGCTGCTCTACAGCTCCCTGTATTTCATGCATCTGATGCCCTCTAACCGGACTGGAGAGAATCCGCTCTGGCAGTCGGAGGAGCCGTTATGGGATGACTTTTATACTCTCTGTCCGTATCCATGGAGGCTCTCTGATTATGTACTGACTTGTTTCAGGGGACATCTTCCGCTGCACAGTGAGCTTCTACCATATCTTCCAGCCTACCTACTACGAATCCATGATCCGTGGTCTCATTGACATATGGAGGTAAGGCCACCCTTGAAGAGAACCACATTTCTGGGTTAAGCAAGGTAATAGGCATCAAGGCTTCCTACCAGACGGACGCTCGGGCAATTATAACGGACTGGTGCAAGGCGGCTCCAACGCCGACAATGTCCTTGCCGATGCGTACGTCAAAGGGTTGCGTGGCGCAATCAATTGGACAGAAGGGTACGCAGCAATGAAGACGGACGCTGAAGTCATCCCGTACAATACCTTTGATGCTACGGATCTATCAGCGAGCACCAAGGAGGGTCGAGGAGCGTTGGGGGACTGGCTTGAATTGGGCTATGTCTCTCAGGATCGAAACACACGCTCCATCTCGCGGACCGTCGAGTACAGTCTCAATGACTTTGCCTTGAGCCAGGTAGCCAGCGGGGAGATGCCCGGTGATCGCGAGAAGTATCTGAACAGGTCGGCGGGATGGCAAAGGCTATGGAATCCCGAAGTGGAGAGCTTGAACTTCACTGGGTTTCTAGCCCCAAAGTTCTCGAACGGCACATTCAACAATAGCGGATACGACCCGCTGTATTGTTACGAGTGCGAATGGCATGCGTATACTTATGAAGGCGTACCATGGGGTAAGTGGAGTATCCCGTCCTGAGATCTGTACTGACCATGGCTTCAGAGTACTCTTTCGTGATCCCGCATGACATGGAGACGTTGATTGACTTTATGGGTGGGCCAGACACGTTTGAGGACCGGCTAGACACTATGGTAGGCACGGGTTGAGCAGATTGTTTGAGGATTGTGCTGATATTGCGTAGTTCAAGCCCAATCTGTCAGTTCAGGATCTTGGTGCAAACGGCGCGGGCATAACGACTCTGATGAATATTGGGTACGTGCTGCCATCGATCAACCGTACAAAACAACTTACATGAGGCAGGAATGAGCCCGATTTTGCAACACCGTACCTCTACAACTATATCAACAAACAAGCGAAGAGCGTTCAAATGTCCCGTAGTCTGGGATTGCAGTAGTAAGGGAATCTTATTTTTCAATCTACTCGACAGTAGCTGACCATATCGCCATGCAGCTTCAAGGACGCTCCCTACGGAGTGCCAGGAAACAGCGATGCAGGCGCCATGAACTCCTGGCTCTTGTGGCAGATGCTTGGCATCTACCCCGTGGTCACCCAACCGGTCTACCTGATCTCGTCGCCGTGGTTCCCTGATCTGAACATGACGGTCAACGGGAACCAGACATTGAGAATTACTGCGACGGGGTTAGATGAGGGCTATTATGTGCAAAGCGTCAAGATCAATGGCAAAGAGTGGACAAAGAACTGGTTCGAGCACGAGGACCTCATGGTCCAGGGAGGGACTATTGAGTTTGAATTAGGTGCTGAGATGAAGAACTGGGAGACGGGTAGCGTGCCACCGTCGCCTGGACATGTCCAGCTGTAAGCTGCCGTGCAATTGCGTGTACGAGTTGTCTCCTTAGGGCTGGCTCACATGGCCTCGCCTGGCTTTTCCTAGGAGCCAGAAGGGTCCAGGACCTTGAAAATGTCGCTCTTTACATGTCATTAGCAAACGCTCATAAGGGTTAAATGTAACAGCTGGTTTGAGCATTAAATCTGCTCTATTAGCCGTCTTTCAATGAAGAAAATGGTTGAGATGAACAGAGAATTAGTATCAGCGAAGCCTTTTCTAACAGGGTTTCGTATGTTAGCATCTGGATGTGGTCACAATTGTCCAATCATGGTCATGTACCTCGATAGTAAAACGGCAGACTGGTTATCTGCTTGATTATATAATAAAAGTAAAGACCGCATCCGACAAAGCAGTGCTGACAAGCAGCGTCTGTGGAATTAGTTGCTGGCTTGGGTTGTATTGTGGTGATCGATTGCGTCACTGGCGCTGTGGATGGTTTTAGTGTCCGATCCTTCGAGGGGAGCCATCACATGCGATGGAGACTCGAGTCTCGGCATTAGAGAGAGGGAATAGGGAATCAAAGATCAAAGCAGGTACACGACCAAGACGTAAGGCTCATGGCAGTAGTTTAATGCAATGCACTACAGACCTTTAACGATAGCCCCTCTCTGACTGCGAGTGATAGCCGAATCGACAGGACAGCCCCTCGTCATGTGAGGGACAGAGAGACAGAGAGACAGTCTTCCGCGCCAATTCCAAGCCAAATTGACCAATGCTCACGCTCACAGGTGGCCGTAGCCGGGAGATTTCCCAGTTTCAAGATTCGGTGCGGGCTAAAAGGTACATGGAAGATGGTGATCGCTTCTTTGTCCCGCTTGTCCAGGAAGACGTGCGATTGACGTCAGCGCGCGGAACAATCGGATATTTAGAACGATGGAGGGACAAAGAGGACGAAGTTACCGTCCATCCCATCTCCTCTTATATCTATTCTGTGGCCGTTCGATTCTTCCTCTCCTTGAGGTGCCTTGTCTCTCGTTTCTTTGAGTTGAGAGCCCATCTCAGCTCACTCGGTAAGATTGTCGGTCTCGGCATCTACACGGCACCATCGCCACACTTATAGAGGAAAATCATCGAGTGGATCACTCTCGCCTCCCGTGCCTGATATCTGAGATCAAATATCGAAAATCCCAACATGGTAAGTTGTTTGCCTCCTATCTCTGGATTACTCCGCAACGGCCCGAGTTACGGAACCATGGATCTGACCATATCACATAGGCACCTGTTCTGTCCAACATCCTTCAGGCCCGGCAGTCCTCCTCCTCATCGGACAACTGCAATTGCCCCAGTAGTATCTCAGGCGGCGGCATTGCAGGTATCGTCATCGGCACCATTGCCGGCACGTTGCTGCTTATCTGGCTCTTCCGTGTCTGCTCATTGCCTGGAGCTTTTGGAGGTGGAGAACCCGATTATGGATACAGCGGGGGAGGGGGGACGGAAGTCCGGTCGACGCATCGTCGACGCCGGAGTAGTCCGTCTTATGTGGAATATGTCGAGAAGCCGAGCCGTTCGCGGAGACGCCGGGAGGATATTCGGCGGCCGGCCAAGGTATATCTGAATTAGGAGTCTTATCAGGTGTTTTGGCATCTGTTTCCGGCGGCGATCTGGTATGACTGTATGTGTAATGATAATGAGGAATGATCGGGGTCACGAGATGTCATGATGAGATGGATAGGGATATGATATGAATTACTGGGATTGGAGTTGGGGATTGGTATTAATAAACTTGATGTGTTGTCGTACAAGTGTGTCTATGGTGCACTCGTCGTCATACTGTGTGAAGGGCAATAGATATTAATGTCGTTTGTTTGATATATATTAGTCCATGGTTCGTTACTGCCTTCAATTCAAGGCATAAGGTGGGCCATGGCCGTTAAGACGAGAACTCCTATTAGATATGGAACATGAGATCTATGCCTGCACATCTCCTGAACTATTGACAGGATGGATCCCCTTCTAAATATATCCCTTGAATTTTTGATAGCCCACTATTGTCACGTTACACAATTTACATATCAAAATTATCGAAATTTAGGTAGGATTCTAGGGATATGACTCGAGCGTGGAACCGTAGGCACAGACTCAACTCGCACCACTAGAAAGAGGACAGTCCAGTAGACCACGGACAATGGGGGACAATTTATCCTCGACAGAAATCTCTAGGCATCATCATTCTGGGCATGTACCTGTGTTTTTGAAGGATATTAAAGTGTTAATCCCAGACACCCACAAACACCATACTAAGAGTTAGGTCCTTACCTGGGTAAATAACAAACACCCCTACTGATTATTGAACGGAGCCACGACTTTTTCCCTTCGTGGCAGGGTTTAGCCTGCTCTTATCTCCAGTAGTAACATGATCAGCCAATCATGACTCCAGGGCTGAGAGGAAAACCCAATGCGTGTTCGACCATGCCGCATTCGGCAAGGCTCAGGAACAATCTGCGGACAGCGAGAAAGCTACTTACCGAGATAGGCTAGCGGC
Organism: Aspergillus udagawae; assembly: GCF_001078395.1. Classification (NCBI taxonomy): domain Eukaryota; kingdom Fungi; phylum Ascomycota; class Eurotiomycetes; order Eurotiales; family Aspergillaceae; genus Aspergillus; species Aspergillus udagawae. Next base: position 2,590,725 of record NW_025091265.1, on the reverse strand, counting down.
GCAGAGAGACTTGCCCCAAAGTGGACTAGACCATCGCTCGGCCCCACTGTCCAAGAGCAGCTGTTGGTCAGTTGGGGTCAGGTTTTACCCCTGAAACCAGCTTGAGTACTCGTTATTCATAGCGCTACACTACATAGCTAGCTAGTAGCAGGTACAATGCCGGCTGCAGTCTACCAGTCTGCAGAAATGATAGTGCAGATGAGACTCGCCAAGTTGCCGGACACTGCGGCAGGAGAAAAGTGGCTGATGCTAATAAAATTAGTCCCTCCGTTTTTAATGAGTGGTCTTCTAAAGTCATGCCCGTCTGCGGTCTTTCTCTCCTCTGTTCGTCTCAGATTCCCCCTCCGGATCCTGTCGCTCTCTTTCTTTTGCTCGACCCCGTATAGTATTCTTCTACTTGCGGGTGGGCTGAAGACTCCTCGTGCGACTCTATCGCACGTCCATTCCTTCATCCGGATTCTGTCGCTCTTTACTGCCCTCGGGCCATCCACATAAATCCCCCCCAAATCTCGTCGAGCTTCAGCGGAAGCAGTATACGTTCGGGCCTGTTTGGGCTGCCTTTCACTTTGCATAGGATCTACATACTTTTTGACCGCTACCGACCGATCTAGAGAGAGAGAGATCTCCTAAGGACCCCATCATGTTGTTCCTTTACCTCGTGGCCCTCTTGGTGACCAGCATCTGTTCGGTGACCGCCCAGACATGGACAGCGTGCAACCCTCTCAAGAAGACCTGTCCGGCTGATCCAGCCCTGGGTATGAATAATACATTCACTTTCAACCAGACTCTCGACGATACCATCTGGAACGTCACGAACGGAGCCTTGTCGCACACCAGCGAGGGAACCCAATTTACCATCACAGGAGCGAACCAATCGCCCACGATGCAGTCGAATTTCTACATCTTCTTCGGTATTGTCGAGTCCCACGTCAAGATGGCCAAGGGCGCCGGTATCATCAGCAGTATCGTGCTGCAGTCGAACGACTTGGACGAGATTGACTGGGAATGGGTGGGTTACAACACCAGCGAGGTCCAGTCCAACTATTTCGGCAAGGGTAACAATGAGACCTTCAACCGCGGCGGGTATCACTATGTCCCCAATGCGGACTCGGAATTCCACAACTACACCACTCACTGGACCAAGGAGAAGCTGGAGTGGTGGATTGACGGCAATCTCGTCCGGACCTTGACATACGAAGAGTCCCAGGGGAACGGCACGTATTACCCGCAGACTCCTTGCAACATCCGTTACGGCATTTGGCCAGCCGGTATTGAGTCGAATGCGAAGGGCACGATCGAATGGGCCGGTGGTCTGGTGGACTACTCGAAAGCCCCTTTTACCATGGTCCTCCAGAGCGTCCGTGTGCATGATTTCCACACCGGCAAGGAGTACAACTACACCGATCACTCTGGATCCTGGCAGAGCATCGACGTCATCGCGTAAGTTTGCGCCGCTGTTCTTGGCCAAATGCATACTAATCCGATCTCAACAGGGGTAACTCCACCGTGGCCAATGCCATTCTCAACCCACCGAAATCCTTGTCCGAGAAGTGGACCGAGCTCCCGTCAGGGGCCAAGGCCGGTGTATACATCGGGGCCGGGTGCGTTGGAGCGGCTATGCTCGCCGGATTCATCTTCTTCTTCATCGCGCAGCGCAAGAAGGGCCGTCTCGAACACGCGCTCGAAGATGCCAAGTGGGCCAACGAACGTACCGAAATGAGCACTTTCCAGAACGATTGGAAGCAGAGCGAGTGGAAACACAAGGGATACCAGCCGGTCAATTAGCCCTTGCCGTTGTGGTTCCCTCGGCAAGGGATGTCCGCCACCTTGATGCTCTTTTGCCGCTCTGTATGGCGTTTCAGAGACCTACTGTTTATCCCCGTGCTGCTTTGCTGGTCAAACCGCGCGGTGGTATGCATGGGACTCGGGGTTGGGCGTCTGTTTGGTCGACTAGGTCTTTCCACTTACTAATTTCCTCATCTACTCATGTCCATGCCTCGTGTCACATCCGCTGACTCTTCCTGTCATTTTATCGTCTCGGCTTCGTTCCTGGCTTTGTATTCGTATATACCAATGCGCATTGTATTTGAATTTATTGCCTTTGCTCAATCTAGCATTCATCGACTGTCGTCATCGCGCAGATTTGATCATAGACCACTAAACCAAGCCCATGGGTATCAGGATAGTCATGACGAATTCAGATCTAGGGCGGAGTATATAAATAGCCACTGGTGCATGCAGCCTACAACCACCTCTTCTCATCCGACCCCAAAGGCTTCGGCATAACATCCCACCCCACCTCGACCCCCTCCACCGCAGCAGAATGCTTCACAAACGTCATCTCCCCGAACCCCGTCTGCCTCGTCTCGAGGTACTCTCCTGGCACATCCGCCAGACACGTGTAATCCCGCCCCTCGAACCCCGTCTTCCCCTCATACTGCCCCAGCGATCGCAGATACTTCATCACCCCGGCCAGCGACACATCCACCGCCCACGACCCCCCCTCGGCCGCCTGCCGATACAGCGCCGCCTCCACCCCCGCCGCCAGGAAATACCCCGCCGCATGATCCAGCACCTGGCACGGCGCCGCGCGCCCCGCCTCCCCGGCGCCGTAGTGCTCCGCCTCGGACACATTCATCCCGGAGCACGTCTGCACCAGCGAGTCGAAGCCGCGGCGCGCCCGCCACGGACCCGTTGGACCATACGCCGACAGATTCGCGCAGATGATCCCCCTGCCGGCCTGCGCGGCCCGCGCCGCCAACGCCGGCTCTGAGAATCCCCGCGCCGCGAGAGCTCCCGGCCGGTAGCCCTGCACAAAGACGTGGGCGTCGTCAAGCAGCCGCCAGAGATCTGCTTCCCCTTGAGACGAGGAGAGATCGATCTGGATGGTGCGCTTGCCGCGGCCGAATTCCCGGTCGATGGGCGGCAGGTCTGGGAGGTTGGGGCTGGTTACCCAGAGGACGTCTGCGCCGTGGGCGGCGAGGGTTTTGCCGGAGAGTGGGGTGGCGATGACGCGGGAGAGCTCGAGCACGCGTAGCCCGCGGAGGCACTTGTCTGCTTTTGCGCTGCGCATGGACGGGGGGAGGCCCTGGGGCGCGTCGCCGATGCGGCGGAGGAGAATGGGGAGGTCGGCGACGGCACGGGCGTGCGGGGTGACGTCCCACTGGGCGTAGGATCTCAGGGCGGAGATGACGCAGCCGGAGTCGAAGGCGGCGGTTTCGAGGTCGACAGAGCGCCAGGGGGCGATGGCGGCGCTGACGGTGGGGCGGTCGGCGGCTGGTGGGCAGCCTAGTAGGGTTTTTGCGCCGTTGCTGTGGTTGGGGAAGCCGTCGTGGACGCGGACGTAGCCGTCAGAGGTCTGGTGGAGGCCGCTGAGGGGGCCCCAGAGGTTTTGGGCGGGTTGGCCCGAGAGAGTGTACAGTCTCTCGGACTTGAATTCGACGGCGGCGTGCTGGCGGGGCACGCTCACCGCGGGGACTGGGGAAGCCGTGCGGAGGGCGTATATCTGCGCCGCGAGGAGAGCGGAGAGCCCGATGGATGCTTGCGCCAGGTCGGCGATCTTGAACGACGACGGTAGGCCCGGTCCGCTGCCTCGTAGGTCCAGCGCATCCAGCGACTCGGCGGGGAGCCCGAGGTGCTTCCAGATATACTCCACGCTGACTTTTGCTGTGAAGGATGTCCTGTCTGGGACAGGCTGTCGTTCAGGCTGTGCCGGAGCAGCCATGTTGTATGCAGGTGTATGTAGGCTTTGTAGGCTTCTATATCGATGTTTAAACCTTGACGCTGTTGTTGACAATCGTCGCTGCGAGAGGATCAAGGTCCTCATGCCCGCATATCACCTTACCGCGGATATCGGCAACAGTTCATCCAGTCAGTCCTAGTAGTTGTCAATATATTCCTGGTCATGGGATGCCACTGACTCAACCGGATAAGATGCCGAACACGAACCTGCTCGGTAGTCGGAACAGAAGATATTCAGCATCTGCCTAAAAACTGAGTCCAATATACTTACGGCATAGTTCGAAACTCGCTCATGAGGCCAAAAAATCAAAAAAAAATCACTATGATTAGAGGAGAAGGACGGGTGAAGGAAGGCAAAAACAACCAAAAAAGGATGCGATCCCGGTGCGACTCGAACGCACAACCTTTAGTACCGGAAACTAATGCGCTACCATTGCGCCACGAGACCAGATTCTGTTTAATTAGACGGAAAAGATATTTCATACAGATACGGATAGAGCATTGTTGATTGGTGTCCTTAGAGAAGATGATATTCAGAGTGTTCTGGGGTACTTCGTAGCAGAGAACTTCTCAGAAGGCTCCATGGAGGACAGGCCATCCTCGCTTAGATTATGGCTTTGAAGCCCAGTCCCTTCTTTTACCCCCTAATTTAGCTAGTACCCGATTTTGTCTCACCTCCACTCAGCTATGATCCCACAGCAATGAGAGCCTAAGCTCCGGCCCAATCCGCTTAAAGATCCGCGCAGGGACATGCACATCCCTAGCCGCCATATCCTTAACCAACCTGCCGCCCTCCCTCAACAGCGATGCCCAGCGCCGTATCGCTGCAAGCGGATCAGCGAGCAGCACAAGCACCGCCGCATAGGTGATCAAATCGAACTGGCCTGTGCCGTCGCCACCAGCATCTCCTCGCTGATATACCCCTGTTGGTCCGACCTGCGTCTCTGCGAGGAAGGTGACTAGCCCCGTGCCGCAGGCGAAATCGACGACATGTGCTGCAGAGACTCGCAGCGTCGGGCGTTGCCCACGGAACGCAGCAAGTTGGATGAAATACAAGACAGATCGATAACAATCATTCAGGATCATCAGGCAGAGATGCTTTCCATTCATCCACCATCCTATCCAAGTCCTCACCAACTGCAATCTGCCCCGTCTCCTTGTCAATGAACCTCAGATTCTTTTTTGGACATGGCCAGGGAAGATTTTCCCAGGCATCCTGCCATGCCATTAGGCCGTCTTCACAGATGATATGCATCTCCTCCAGATTAGAAAAAAGCTCATAGGACTCAAAGATGAAAAATGTATTCTTGCGCTGAATGGTAAGCTGGCGGATCAGCAGTTGTTCAGCCGGTTCCATTATGTCAAAATCTGTGTCCCCAATTGATATCATGTCGATATCAAAGTTGACCCAGACATACCGCCGCTCAACTGCTGAGGAGAAGATGAAGGCCTGCTGGTATAGTCTCAGGTTTCGGGCTTCATGGCAGGCCTGAAGGACTGCAGGTACCGGTGTTGACGAGGTTACATGCAAAACCTTGCGCCATGACCCAGGCATTTTCTTACCACGGACCTCAACAGTGCGTGGCTCGACTGTCAACTCCCAGATTCGCGCGCGAAGCTCAGTGGGGAGACGGGGGAAAAGATAGAACGCAGCCATGCTGTCATGGTGGCGGCGGAACTTTTCAGTGAGCCGGTCGTCTTGGAGGTAGAGAAATTCACCATTAACAGATAGGGAGCAACGGATAATGTTAAATAGTGGCAGAAGCTGAGGGGTAAATGTGGACACAGTCATATAACCTGGGCTGAGTGTAGTGGTTTTTAGCGCCCCTTCTAGCGTGTCCCCACTTTTACTTAGGCATTATCCTCAGAGGGCACACTGTGTCTGTTAAGCAACCCTTGGGAAGTCGCTCACTGCATGCGCTACACGGAAGCACTGCCTGCTGATTCGCAAGCGGTTTGGGCATTTCTGAAGTTGTCGATGATCACATTGACGTTGAGATTGTCACACCACTAATCCTTCCTTTGCCTAGCAAGAGTTCCCTGTTGGCATGTCATTTCTTGTGTACTAAGTGTGCGTTACCTTGTTCTGATTCTGCGCATTCACCTTAAAACTACGAGCTTCTGCTTGTATCTAAAAATGATCTGTAAAATATTAGAAAATTTGGCGCAAAGCTTAGCCCATGTATCTCCACCAGGATCTCTCTGTCTACTCCTCTACGTCGTACAAACAAACACTGTAATTGCCGAGTGCTATCCACCTTGTTAAGACCCTCAGGAGCTCTTTATCCGTATTCTGATGTCCGCAAGAAGTCATTGCTGAAAACACAAGTGGTTGACACATTGCGGGACCTTGGTCTACTCCAGCTAACCATGTTCAATTTTCGCTTCAATAATCATTGTCTATCTAGTTGACCAATATGGATTTTTGAAATGCAGCATAATTAACTCTTGACAAATGGTCGACAGACAGGATACTCGCTCGAGATTACTAGATGGAGGTGCGTCGTACGAAATTCCCTGATTCAGTGATGTTCACCGAGATTTAGTTCACTCCGGAGTTACCTGCTAGTCGGGTATATCGTGCGACTGCTGAGGACGATTGCAAGTCTCGCTATCTGGGTATACTGTTGTTGTCCCGTCCTTCTGCTACATTGGAAACGCGTGGCTTGAGTGGGCTCTCTGCTGTCGTCACTCGGTGTTCCTGAAACCGGCATGAAGTCTCCAGTGCCTGGTGATGTGCAGAGTAGGTGCCTGACGTGCTGTACTAGGGCCTCGGGGACACTGTGGCATTACGATTTACGATAGTCCCTAGCCGAGAAGACTTTTGATCGACAGGATGACGATTGGAGATTACGTAGTCGAACATCCCTTTGTGTCTCCCCAGCCGACACACTGATCTATCTGATGCCGCTATCCATGCAGGCTGCAGCCGTCAAGAGGTTCTCTCCATGATCGATTGCATGTGGAGTCTCGGGCGAAGATGCCTTTCTTCACGCACTCACCATGCAGTCCGGGTCGACTGCTTGTTGGATCCTTCGGAGCGGTGTCTTCAGACATGGCATACTATGCTACAGCAGGTGTATTTATATTGAAGAAGTTCCCTGCCAGAACCTCTCTCTCTTTCTTTGTCTTCACCATCTCTCCTACTCTTGAGCCGCAATTGTTCTCCTAAGGATACCATGCCCCCGTTCGCGTTCAAGGGCCTCGCCTCGATGGCCCTGGGCGCTGCAGTCGCCCAAGCCCAGCTCTGGGACCAAATCATTCAGACCAACTATGGCCCGGTCCAAGGCTTCAAGTACTTCAACGAGTCTACGCTTGAGAAATTCTTTGGCATCTCCGAGTCCAATGTGACGGCTTTCCTAGGCATCCCCTTTGCAGCGGATACCGGTTATCGAAACCGCTGGAAGCCGCCCCAGCCACGCGAACCGTGGAATGAAACCTTGAAGGCCACCCAGTTTGGCCCTCGTTGTCCCACCGATGAGTCCAGCTACACCAGCGAGGATTGCCTGAGTCTGAATCTATGGACCAATGCCGGCTCTGCGGATGCTAAGCTGCCGGTCATGGTCTGGAACCAGGGCTCGGACGAGACCAGCGATCAGCCCTGGTGGTATGGCGGCGGGATGGCTTTGAAAGATGTCATCCTTATTACCTTCAACCGCAGAGATGATGTGTTCGGGTACCTGGCGCATCCAGAGCTGAATGCAGAGGGCCTGGCAGTCACTGGCCACAATACGTCAGGAAACTATGGGGTGCTTGATCAACTTGAGGTGCTGAAATGGGTGAAGAAGAACATCGCCAACTTCGGTGGTGACCCTGACCGGGTGGTAGTGGCCGGTCAGTCCTTTGGTTCTTCCCAGGTTTACCATGCGGTGAACAGCCCGCTGTTCAAAGGCTACTTCCATGGTGGCATCTCTCAGTCTGGCATCCGATACCCATACGACCCGCTGCTGGCTGGTCTCGCCACTTCTTATGTCAACATGTCCACGGCTCTTATCCACGGTGCCGACTACATCGCCGCCCATAATGTCTCCAGCATTGCCGAATTGCGGACATTGTCTATGGAGGAACTGCTGGTCGGCTCGCAGGACCGTGTCAACAGCACTTGGATCTCGTGGGTCACTGCACTGTCTGCTGGCTATCCCCTGATCTTCAAGCCAGTCCTCGACAACTATGTTCTCCCCTCCAAGTACATCGAGACGCTCCTCAACGGCCCCGCCAACGATGTCCCCGTCATCACAGGGAACACCAAGGACGAGTCTGGCGCCTCCCCGTCCACCGACTACACCGTGGAGGAATACGAGAACTACACCTCGCACAAATACGGCGACCTCTACAACCGCTACATCAAGCTGTACCCGGACAACGGCAACCAAAGCACCGCCGACCGATCCTGGAACGCCGCGGCCCGCGACGCCTCTCTTGTCGGGTCGTGGGCCTACGCCACCGAGTGGTACAAGGCTGCGTCCGCCCCGTTCTACACCTACTACTGGACTCACGCCCCGCCCCGCCAGGACCAAGGCGCCTTCCACCAGTCGGAGATCATGTATGCCCTGAACGCTCTATACGCCAATGCCGACCAGTACCCTTTCACCGAAGCCGACTACGAGATCCAAGAGAAGATGTCCGCCTACTGGGCCAACTTTGCCAAAACGCTGAATCCGAATACGGGCGGCTCGTACACCGGCAAGGGGGCGTTGCCGCACTGGAGCCCCAACAGCCCTAATGGCACCCAGGTGGTCATGGAACTGGGCAATGCATTTACTAATGTACCTATTGCCAAGAGGGACCAGATTGAGTTTCTGATGGAGTGGTACCACCGGCAGATTCCGTATTAGGTGCTACCTGAGGAGCAGGCGTCATGTTTTCAGGGAATGGAAGCATTAGATGTGCTGCAGACGTAGAGTAGCGTATAGCCCAAAATAGAAAAATAGAATGGCCTACAACCATCCACCAGCGTGTCTCTGGTAAAGGACTCCCAAATTAAGAATAATGATGCAGATGAAAGTTGAAACAGAAAGCAAAAAGTTGAATTGCCTACACCTATCTGGCAGATACAGATGAAAAAAAAAAAAGAAAGCAAAAAGAAACGATCCCGGTGCGATTCGAACGCACAGCCTTTAGTACCGGAAACTAACGCGCTACCATTGCGCCACGAGACCGGATTGATGACTTTGGGCAGATTTTATGCTACATATTCTAAACAACACTATTGCATAAAATGTAACTCCAGTGTCTCTACGTCAGGAGTACCTGCACAGTAGGCACCAGTTCGGATGAGCCAATCATATGGCCGCATTAAAATAGGTCTAACGGCATCTCCGTGGTTGGTGAAAGGCCGTCGGTCTTGGACCTCTTGGTTTCGTCTTCTAGACTCTTTGATCTACTAGTCCGGCTGGCAACCTTTTCCCTAATATGGGGTTCTCTCCGACCTGTGGACTCCTGGACATACCCGTGTACATTATTTTCTCAAGCACCGGTTGACTTACCACAGACTCCGATGCATTATTTTGACCTGCAAACAGCCAGCACGGCAAGCCGAGGATGGCTAGGGCCATATTAGTCAACTCAATGCTAGAGAATGATGCGCTTATACGGTCTTTGTGTTCATAACCTGACCCACTAACTCTTGACACAAGTATCTATGACATAACCACATCAAGACGGTATAGATCTTCCTCGGCACTTCTCGTGTTTTCAGGCATAGGGAGTTGTTTGATGATTTAATCCCAAACTCTGATGCATTTAGATCTCACGTGGGGTCGTGGATCGCCAGCCATACGTGGAGTTGGGTAGGATTTAAATCCTTCGACCCCCTCTTTGCGCTGTACACCATGTCTTATCATTATCTATCCATTTTCCACCGGCTTGTATAATAATATTGTCAACTCTGAGGGCTATTATTGAAGTCTCGGTTTACTCCCATGATTCCCGGAGCATCTGTGATATCTCACGCAACATGAGCGACTCGAAAACGATCCCCATCCCGGGGCCCAGAGGAGTGCCTCTGCTGGGAAACATTTATGATATCGAGCAAGAGGTGCCTCTGAGAAGTATTAATCTGATGGCGGATCAATATGGTACGTTGTCTTGACTCAATCTTCTGCACTTCTCTCCTGCTAACTATTCACAAGGCCCTATCTATCGACTGACAACATTTGGTTGGCCCAGAGTATTCGTCAGCACCCACGAACTCGTTGACGAAGTCTGCAACGAAGAGCGATTCACCAAGGTCGTCACAGCGGGGTTGAATCAGATTCGAAACGGAATTCACGATGGCTTGTTCACGGCCAATTACCCCGGGGAGGAAAACTGGGCGATTGCTCATCGTGTGCTCGTTCCGGCCTTTGGACCTCTGTCCATCCGAGGCATGTTTGACGGTAGGGTGCCTGATCAACCGTGCCTTGCGCTTCTCTGACATGACAGTCAGATATGTACGATATCGCGACACAGCTCGTCATGAAATGGGCGCGACAAGGCCCGACCGTTCCCATCATGGTGACTGATGATTTCACCCGATTGACCTTGGACACCATTGCCCTTTGCGCGATGGGAACCCGGTTCAATTCTTTCTACCACGAAGAGATGCATCCTTTTGTCGAGGCCATGGTGGGCCTGTTGCAGGGATCCGGTGATCGGGCTCGTCGACCGGCGCTGCTCAACAATCTGCCCACGGGTGAGAATACCAAGTATTGGAACGACATCACCTTCCTACGGAACCTAGCGCAGGAATTGGTCGAAGCGCGGAGGAAGAACCCCGAGGATAAGAAGGATCTTTTGAATGCGCTGGTCCTGGGGCGTGATCCCAAGACTGGCAAGGGCTTGACCGATGAGTCAATCATTGACAATATGATCACATTCCTGATTGCTGGTATGTCCTCTACCAGTTTACTTCTTAGCACTCTCAGCTGATGATACAAGGTCACGAAACGACGTCCGGCATGCTCTCCTTCCTCTTCTACTACCTGCTGAAAACCCCCCATGCATACAAGAAAGCGCAAGAGGAGGTTGACTCTGTCATTGGACGGCGGAAGATCACTGTGGAGGATATGTCCAAGTTGCCGTATCTCAACGCTGTGCTGCGAGAGACGCTGCGTCTGAAGTCTACAGCCCCTCTAATTGCTGTACATGCCCACCCAGAGAAGAACAAGGAGGATCCCGTTACGCTGGGAGGTGGCAAGTATGTATTGAACAAGGATGAGCCCATTGTGATCATCCTGGACAAGCTGCACCGCGACCCCCAGGTCTATGGTCCCGATGCAGAAGAGTTCAGGCCGGAGCGAATGCTCGACGAGAACTTCGAAAAGCTTCCCAAGAACGCCTGGAAGCCGTTCGGCAACGGGATGCGGGCTTGCATCGGCCGCCCTTTTGCCTGGCAGGAAGCCTTGCTGGTAGTGGCCATCCTGCTGCAGAACTTCAACTTTCAGATGGACGATCCCAGCTACGATCTTCGCATAAAACAGACGCTCACCGTCAAACCAAAGGGCTTTCACATGAGAGCAGCTCTGAGGCACGGCCTGGATGCTACCAAACTCGGCATTGCGCTGAGCGGCACCGCGGACAGTGCGCCGCCAGAGAGCTCGGGAGCCGCGAGCAGGGGTCGCAAGCAGGCCGCACCTCCTCCTGGTCAGCTCAAACCGATGCACATCTTCTTCGGAAGCAACACAGGGACGTGTGAGACATTTGCGCGCAGATTGGCCGACGACGCCGTGGGATACGGATTTGCTGCCGACGTCCAGTCCCTGGATTCCGCCATGGAGAATGTTCCGAAAGACGAACCTGTGGTGTTCATCACGGCATCATACGAAGGTCAACCGCCCGATAACGCTGCTCACTTTTTCGAATGGCTCAGCGCCTTGAAGAAAAATGAGCTCGAGGGTGTTAACTATGCCGTGTTTGGCTGTGGTCATCGTGAGTTACCTTTCTCTCTTCCTATCGGTCTATACCTATCTTACCATGCCTATGACTTTTTGTATACCGTTGCTAAGTTTAGTAGACGATTGGCAGGCTACCTTCCACCGCATCCCCAAAGCGGTCAATCAGCTTGTTGCGGAGCATGGAGGAAACCGGCTGTGTGATATTGGACTAGCCGATGCGGCCAACTCGGACATGTTCACCGACTTTGACTCCTGGGGCGAGTCCGCCTTCTGGCCTGCAATCACATCCAAGTTTGGAGGTGGAAAGTCCGACGAGCCTAAACCGTCGTCCAGTCTCCACGTAGAAGTCAGCACGGGAATGCGCGCCTCGACCCTCGGTCTTCAGCTCCAGGAAGGATTCGTGGTCGACAACCAGTTGCTTTCAGCACCCGACGTCCCGGCCAAGAGAATGATTCGGTTCAAACTCCCCTCGGAGATGAGCTATCGATGTGGAGATTACTTGGCGGTGCTGCCCGTAAACCCGACCAGCGTCGTTCGCCGGGCCATTCGACGTTTCGACCTTCCCTGGGATGCCATGCTCACAATCCGCAAACCGAGCCAGGCCGCCAAGGGCTCCACCTCGATCCCCCTTGACACGCCCATCTCGGCTTTCGAACTTCTCTCCACCTACGTGGAGCTCTCTCAGCCGGCCTCCAAGCGCGACCTGACCGCACTGGCAGACGCCGCTGTCACCGACGCCGACGTGCAGGCTGAACTACGCTATCTCGCGTCCAGCCCTACTCGATTCGCCGAGGAAATCGTCAAGAAACGGATGAGTCCGTTGGATTTACTGATCCGGTATCCTTCAATCAAGCTGCCCGTCGGCGACTTCTTGGCTATGCTCCCGCCCATGCGGGTGCGTCAATACTCCATCTCCTCTTCTCCGCTGGCGGATCCCTCCGAATGCTCGATTACGTTTTCTGTGCTCAACGCGCCATCTCTGGCCGCGGCATCCTTGCCACCGGCCGAGCGAGCGGAAGCTGAGCAGTACATGGGAGTCGCCTCCACCTACTTGTCCGAGCTGAAGGCCGGCGAGCGTGCCCATATCGCCGTGCGGCCGTCTCATTCCGGCTTCAAGCCGCCGATGGATCTGAAGACGCCCATGATCATGGCGTGCGCGGGCAGCGGACTTGCGCCCTTCCGCGGGTTCATCATGGATCGCGCTGAGAAGATCCGGGGGAGACGCAGCTCGGTCGGAGCTGAGGGCCAGCTTCCCGAGGTTGAGCAGCCCGCCAAAGCTGTACTGTACGTGGGCTGCCGCACCCAAGGCAAGGACGACATCCACGCGGCTGAGCTTGCCGAGTGGGCTCAACTGGGCGCTGTGGACGTGCGGTGGGCTTATAGCCGGCCCGAGGACGGGTCCAAGGGCCGTCATGTGCAGGATCGGATGCTGGAGGACCGTGAAGAATTGGTCAGCCTGTTTGATCAGGGCGCTCGCATCTACGTGTGTGGCAGCACGGGCGTAGGGAACGGGGTGCGCCAGGCCTGCAAGAACATTTACCTGGAGAGGAGACGCCAATTGCGTCAGGAGGCACGAGAACGTGGCGAGGATGTCCCTGCAGAGGATGACGAGGATGCCGCGGCCGAGGAGTTCTTGGATAAGCTCAAGACAAAGGAGCGATACGCAACGGATGTATTTACTTGAGGGATGTATATGCTGTCAGTTGCCAGGCCCAGAATGAGCTTCGAGTCCAGGAGGTCTGTCTCCGTCCTATCGCCATAAACAGGCTGCAGATTATGTTGTATTGGCCTTATCATCTAGCGTGCTTGGCTGCAGCTTGGCTCTACAACGTGGGCTTTATCAGCGACGGTTACTGGTGCAAATGACCGGGATATGTAAATTGCCCTGGAAATTAATCTACTTATCTCCTGACGATAGTTAGTTAATATCTGTATCCAAGACAATTGCCCCGGAGTCCGCCGAGGTGACTGACCCCTCACGCTTTCGCGTATAAAATATGAAGCCAGTCTCGTCCTTCCACGACCCTTTCTAGGACACGAGATCATTCCTCTTAGTAAAGTCGGTAAAATGAAGATAAAAGCATTCTCCCTTTTCTGCGTCTCGGCGCTCGTTTCCTCCACCTCAGCCCTCACCATCAGCCAGATCAATGGAAACCAATACCTCTCGCCCTACGCAGGCAAAACAGTCTCCAATGTCCAAGGCCTGGTAACAGCCAAAGGCTCCGCAGGCTTCTACCTGCGCTCCACAACCCCGGACGACGACGACGCCACCTCGGAATCGATCTACGTCTACGGCAGCGCGGCCGTGTCCAAAGTCTCCGTCGGCGACATCATCACCCTCACAGGCAAGGTATCCGAGTACCGCTCGTCATCCGCGTACGTGTACCTGACGGAACTCACCTCGCCGTCTGCCATCAGCGTCGTCTCGAGCGGCAATGCCGTTGTCCCGGTGGTGGTGGGCAAGGGCGGCCGAGCCCCGCCTACGGCGCAATTCTCCTCGCTGGATGGCGGGGATGTGCTCGGAGTGCCGAACAATGTGAGCCAGGTCAGCAAGGCCAATCCGGTGCTGCAGCCGCGGCAGTGCGGGATGGACTTTTGGGAGAGCCTGAGCGGGGAGTTGGTGAGGGTGTCGAATGTGCGAGCGATTGCGAAGCCGTCCTCGTATGGGGATACGTGGGTGCTTGGGGATTGGGAGGTGAGTGGGGAGAATGAGAGGGGTGGGTTGACCATGCGGAATAAGGGTATGCCTTTCCCTCTTCTCTTCTGATTTTGTTCTTGCCGGTTCCGGTTCCTGGGCGCCCGTGCAGCAGGTGATGAAGGCTACGAGGTGCTGATGTGATGAGCGTAGATCTGAACCCCGAGGCTGTCATCGTTGGGTCGCCGCTGGATGGCAGTAAGAATCCGACCGATACCAAGCTGGGGGATTCGATTGGGGATATCACGGGGGTCATTGCGCCGGCGTACGGGTACTATGCGCTGCTGCCACTGACTGCATTGACTGTTACCGGGTCGAACACGACGGCCGCTGCGGCCACGGACCTGGAGTCGACTGGAACATGCGGCGCTGTGACGGTTGGCTCGTACAATGTCAACAACCTCGGTCCCGACTCGACGACGCTGCCCAAGATCGCCCAGCACATTGCGCAGTACCTGAAGAGTCCGACGCTGGTGTTTTTGCAGGAAATCCAGGATGATGACGGGCCGACGGATGACGGCGGTATGTCTTCCGCTCTTGCTCCCTGACGAGCTGGCTAATGCTATGGTGCAGTGGTATCCGCCAACAAGACGCTCTCAACACTGGTGCAGTCCATCGCCGACCAAGGCGGCATCAACTACGCCTTTATCGATATTGACCCGGTCAACAAGGAGGACGGCGGCCAGCCCGGCGGAAACATCCGTGTCGCCTACCTGTACGACCCGTCGGTCATTCGCCTGCGCAACGCCAATCCCGGCTCCAACACCGATGCCAATGAGGTCCTCGCCGGCGCCGAACTCAAGTACAACCCCGGCCTGATCGACCCGTCCAACGACGCCTGGGACGACAGCCGCAAGCCGCTGGCCGCAGCCTGGGAAACGCTCGACGGCAAGAACAAGTTCTTCACGGTGAATGTGCACTTCACCAGCAAGGGCGGCGGATCATCCATCGAGGGCGATGCCCGGCCGCCGGTGAACGGGGGGGTCGCCAAGCGCGAGGCGCAGGCCAAGCTCGTTGCTGTACGTTGTCCTTGTTTTTTCTCACCTTGAACGAGTCTAATGACAAAAGGCATTTACATCGTCCATCCTGGCCGAAGACTCCTGCGCCAAGATCATTGTGTCCGGCGACTTCAACGAATTCACATTTGCGCAGCCGTTGGAAACCTTCCTGGCTGAATCCGGGCTGGAGGATCTCGATGAGGTCGCTGGCATTGCGACTACGGAGCGGTACACGTATCTGTACGATATGAACTGCCAGCAGCTGGACCACATGTTTGTGAGCCCGGCGCTGGCGAAGGGGGCGCAGATGCACCATCTGCATGTCAACACCTGGGTTTCGTACGGCGGCCAGGCGAGCGACCATGATCCTACGGTGGCGTTGCTGAACGTGTGTAGCTAGCTTTGATGATCACTGTCCAATTTGATGTGCTGGAGATTGCAAAGCCCTTGCTCTGATGGTTTTGGTACTTGGCTATCCAGTCTTTGTACATCTTTGGGGCGGCGGTGGCGTTTGAGGATTGTCTGGGTGTCGTGACTCAAGTGGTTCAAGTCTTTGTGGTGCCATAATGATCAGCACATTGTAGATACTGTGTAGTGTATGTTATGCCTGAAAGAGCGGGTGTCATCTATACCTACTTTATTTCTAAAGTAGAATCACAACTTACTACTTGCACCTCATAAGCACGTCCACGTCGGGGTTGATCGTCGCCTTGGACCTCGACCTGGATACGCTCCGTCTCCATTTGCGCTGTTCCTCGAGGATACTGTTAGATACAGATACATATAGTAGGTATTATCTGTATCTGTATACCAACATAGCAATGATTTACAGAACAAATCACATATAGAGTACAATCAGTTTAGATGTACAGGACACAACCAATCAGGTTGTGTGATCTTAGATGCAATGATTGATAAGATTGGCATATTATATTGGCTGCTTTTTATTGATATTGCACCTGATAGGTATGCATTATTTTACTCTGATAGTGCACTTCTCAGGGTTATAGGACTGTCTTGATTGTTTATATACATTGTCTGTCCAACCCATCAGTCCATAGGATAGAGACTCCGCCGACAACCCTGGGATATCACTCCAGAAAAGCACATCTCCATCTGATATGAGCCTTACTATACAGAAACAGGTAAGTCTGGGTGACAATGGAAAGGACGCAGTTATCGTGGCTTTTAGGAGAGCTTCATAGGGTAGAAACGGTGTGATCACAGCTAGACCATCATCTCCTATTAGCCATCCAAGAGTATGACACCTTGCGCGGAGCTTGAAAGCAATAAATGAGACTTCTGAAACGTAATTACAGCATTAGACAACAGAAAATGGGGAATGGCAAAAAGGGCCTCAGCAAATCTCTCAGGTATGTGAGGAAAACAATAATGCATGTGCCAGTTGAAGCAACCACATAAGATCGACTGTAGACACACGCCAATAGCATGCAGTACAGAGATAGAAGATGCTACAATTTTTTCAGTAGGGAGTATTATGTGCGCGTGCAGTATCACTATTACCAATTATCCATCTGCTAACCCCAAGAGACCAATGGCCCTGAAGCATTTCTACATTATATAGATGCAGAAGATGACCCCAGGCATGTTGTGTCACCAGTCACCACTGCTGCTTGTAGCAACAAACTTATCTCTGTCCCATTTTCTAGGCTCAATCAAAGCGTTAATAAAATGTAGTAGCATACTACATTGAGGTAATGGAATGTTGTGTCACCGTGCCGCTTGAAACATGGCATGTTGTGTTACACTACACTGCTAGAGTCCAATACATACTAGACTTGCTAGCATGGGGAATGGTCTTTATCTGGGATGCCTTTCATCCGTCATTCCAAAGTTTTGAGAGTATAAACAGACTGAATCTCCTCCGGTAACCCTGATCGGCGTTCATCTCGCTACCAAACAAGTACTCACCCTCGCTATCACACGGGTAAGTCTCGATGTCTCTATGTTTCAGGGGAATGCTAACAACGCACCGCAGAATGAAGTTCTTTTACCTTCTTGCCTCTCTCTCTGCTATAGCTCTGGCTGCACCCAGTCCTCAGACCCCTTCGGGCATTTGCCTTACTTTAGGGGCCACTTGTAAGACAATCTTAGGTTCGTTCGGAACCTGCTGCGAAGGACTTGAGTGTGTATCAAGCCCATTCATTTTAGCGATGTCGGTGAGTATTATGTGATCAGTATGTGCAGAACCTGGCTGATTCTCGCATAGTCCTGTCAGATGAAGATGCAGACTTGACACTATATCGGAATGGCAGGACTGTTGAATGCACTCAAAATAATCCTTTTAGCTAGTCGATATAATAGTGCAGCGACATGTATGTTAATGCTCCTACTATGCGGAAGAGAGGAGTACATCCACCAGAAGAGTACTCCTAACAAGCTCTCTGCTTATCATGGGTTCACTAGTCTGAGCAGCATGCGTGTATATAAATCTACTTGTTAAAAATGTTATTAGTAATGGTTTCTAGTACCCTGATCTTTGCCTTAAGCGTGTATGTGAGCTATTAGCTTCGTGTTGTTAGCCTTAACCCTTAGTGGGTAATGACTGTGCGGACAGCAAGCTGTTAGGCATCCCATAAATAGTATATACTTAACAATATATATTAAATAAGCTTAAATGTTAAGTAGAAATCACTTCCAGAGAGAGTCTGTGGAAGATGCTCATGATATAGGAGTAGTTAAGGAGTGGTTAAGGAGTCATATATACAAACAAGCAAGCATAATAAATAGGTATATTAATTAGTTTCCATAAGATTATTGTAACCTTTTGAGAGGCACCTTAGCCAAGGTCTATATGTCCTTGTGCCCAAAGGTCAATATGACCCTTTCTGGATCACTCTGGATGAAAATACAAACGAAACCATGACTTCCAGATGAGAAGTAGAGCACAGCATTATATGACGCTGGTCAAGATGATGAGAAATCCATCAGGCAATGATTGAAAGAGCTATCAATTTTACGGTCGAGCCGAAATATAGCTCATGTCATGCCATATATTCATGATGCCGTCAAAAATGGCAGAATACTACCTCGACCTCGGTTGATCGCCGAGAGGTATCATCGACGGAATACCAAATGTGTCGTTGAAGAGATCTTTGACTGATACTCTCGGCTCTGAGACGACAAAGGGGCCCCAGGTGACTGTCTCACGGGAGTTGTCAACCTTCAAGTTCGTCGAAAATCACATAGACCTCCCCTCGACTAGCGGCCAGTGTGGTAAAGTTGCAATAAGTTGCAAACCATCATGTTTCACCAGCAGATCATCCAGGTGGAATTCCCAGGCTGCAGCAACCCGATCATCAGGTTTATATGAATCACAAAGTCGAAGCTCCCACTCGGCGCTAAACGAGCCCGTTGTGTTTGAGAACCTGAAATTCAGATTGGTCGAGTGATTGAGATCAAAATTGATGGCCGTCAAGCGAGGCATATGCCTGGCGGCATAACCTAAAGAGATAAATAGTCGATGGAACTGCTCTTGCTCGAAGATGGGTCGCTGCATGCATCCTCTTTCAGAGTCGCAGATTTCTGCCTCCCAGTCGTCGATCGCAGCGATCATGGCTTCATGCTCTGGGGTGGGGCGAACGATCCATTCACCTATTGTATATTGACAGTTAGTGACTTAAATGCAATATCCATACAACATTTGAATATTGAGCAAAAGTTCTTACCTGAAGGAAGCCACGGCTGGAATTGCTGTAGAGTCAATATTTCCAAATTAGGCCAGTGTAAAGATGTGTTACTAGCTAGTGAATGACCTTTCTCATCCAGAGGCCACAGAAAATCTAGAGACAGAGGGACTTGAACCAGTCTCAGCTCACGAAGGGAAAGGCTTATATCTCGAATGCTGATGGATAGGAAATCAACGCTCGAGGATAGGACATTCAAGGCGGGCATGGTATCCTTCCAATTACTCTCATGTCCATTTTCAACGCAAAAAACCCTCAATGTGGAATAAATGTGTTTCACACCTTCAGATACAGCTGCCAGAAGATCAGTAAGGCTGTAAAATATGCTGTGGGGCTTCTGATAAGCAGAAAATGCCTCATACCTTGACGCCGTTCTTTCATGTATTCCAGATGATCTGGTCTGATATAGTCATCCAAGTCTAAGTGCAGCTCTGTCAGTTCCGGACAGTGGCGAGCAATCTGCATGGCCGCGCCAGCCCATATCTGGGGAGGAAGCGATATTTTGTCTATGCAAGGAACATCGCGTAGAATTGATGCACCATTATCATGGAATCGCGCGCGATATACGGGAACAGACCGCGTGCGCCCATCTGTGTAGTCCCAGGTATACAGTCCAGCTTCATCATCTTCTTCTGTAGAAGGCTCCTGGCCTAGCTCACGCCCTTGGAGAACTAGAGAGACAGAGAGGCGACGAGTCTTATCCCATGACTCCAGCGTGTTGAATAGATTCACGATTGCTGTTTGAAATGCAGTGTCATTTGCCTGTCGAATGGCATTGTTTGTGCTGTAGCCTTCCTCTTTACGAGCGTTCCAGTCTGGGAGGTCAAAGGGGACAACAATATAGTACTGCAGCTGACGAATCCATGCTCGCCTTGCGACTCCTGCCCCAGAACTGAGTTCCTGGAATTGTCCGAGGCAAATCCCGCCTTCATTGAAGCCATCCTCACTGTAGATATTCAATGTGGAGTATATGAACGGCTCAAACGCTGCCTGCCAGTGACGGCAGACGGCTGTACATGCAACTAGGGAAGCACCTGCATTTTTAAGATACCCTGCTACCTCAGCTAGAAGCTCAAGTGGGAGTGAGGCTGCCATATCTGTCGCAATGAGGAGTGGTTTATAGCAGGCTGGTTGATACTCAACCACTCTTGAGTTGGAGGTTGTACGTCCCACGGCGTGTAGAAAGTAGTAGGACTTCGGCATGGGGCAGGCAGTGAAAAGCGGCAGACCGGCGGTTCAATGAGGGCTGATTTCAGCGCCCCGCTAACCGTCACAACATATACCTGCAAATACAGAGATGCACTAGAACAAGCTTTATGTTTATCAACAATTTATCAATCATAATAAGTATAAAGGTCATCTAAAGGATGGTGGTCATAATGGGCCCGCCAAGTTTATGAAATCAAGTGTGTGGAGGTAGACTCTGCTAGATATATGACCAGTGTGTTAGAAAAGTATCATTAAATGAAGCCGATACTAATACCAACAATGATGGAAAGCTGGGCCAAAATCAGATGGTTAGCCCTTCCTCCATGATCCTGGAATTTCCCCATACTGCTCGATCATGTAAGGCGGCCGCGCGTAGAAGTTATACCACCAGTCGTACTCATTCAGATGGTCGTAATAACCCATATAGTCATCAACGCTCATGTACGTCCAGCCAACATCCTCGTCGTCCTCATCCGTCTCACCGTCCTCGTATTCTGGATGTACGGCATAGTTTCGTTCATGGGGCTTCAGGGGTCCCCATTGTCCCCAGAGCAACTTCACCACGGGACAGCTCATCTCATCCAATGACTCAATGCAAATATCGTCCACAAAGAGACAAAAGTTGTATCGCGTACCCAAAGACCATTCTGGACGAAGGCCGGTCAAGCTGCATTCTTCGCGTGCGAAGAACTCATTTGGTCGCGATACCACCCGGGGCAATTCCTCAGCCACCCAAGCGATAATATGATCGCGGACGTCATGCGAGGTTGCTCCTTCCAAGGTCTCCTTGTTGTCCACTATAACCGGCTTGTGCCGCGGATACAGGTCCATCGCGTCGTAGAACTCGAGCGTGCCGCGGACAGTTTCGTCAATAAGGTGCAGCATGCGCTGCCACGCCTTGTCATTGCTATAGTCACAGCGGTAGATATTGAAGCCCCAGGGAACATCCGGCTTCAGGTCGGGATCCGAGAGATAGTCATCCAGTAATGCTATGTCACTTTGCCGAGACTTAGAGTCTATACTTTGCGTAGAGAACCCGAGTCTTGCGAAGTAGCAGGAGAAGCGAGGTACGGTTGAAAGTGTGCCAAACCGCAATCCCAGTGTTCTTGAGGTGGCTCTGTTGGCTACGGAGCAAAACCTATTCATAATTCCCAGGTTTCCTTTCCTGCCTACTTTTCGGATGGAAGAATGGGGAGATTTTAAGATAAAATAATGAGATCTGCACCCCTAAGATATTTAGAGAACGCAGTGGGCACAAATTATAATAGCAGATTGCCTATTTAGGCTTAGACCTATAGGGGTAAGAATAGAGTAAAACACCCAATGTAGCAAGATTTGTACCGGCATCAGGATAATCAAGATTAGTTTCCTGGTTTTTAGGACTTTCTGGTTCTCCAGGTCAAAATTTCGACTCATACTAAACCAGAGATTAGAAGCGAGGGAAGCTGCACGACTTGAAAGCCCACGAGGCTGCAACAATGCGCAAAGTCATCGGCGCCTTCTCCATGACATTCCATACTTTTAAGTTGGTCTGTTAAATTTCGTACCGAGGGCGAGGCATAAGAAAACAGTTAACCTGATCCTCCTTCGGACTTGGCAGGTGATTCGAATCGACTCTATCGACTCCAAGCGCTTCTTGTCTCATCGATCCGGACGCTAACATTTGTCTATCATGTGCGAAGGACATTGCATTGACTGAACCTGTATGGCCCTCACCCCAAGGCACTTCTAACTGTAGTGATTATGGGTGATTGTTGGTGCAATTGTTGGCTTCCTTGTGCCAGCTAACCTATTCAGCCAATGCACCTTACCTCTTCACAACTGACCTAATTATATATCTCATGAATGACCATGACTCGAGTTCCATGTAGACAGAGAGGATGGAGTTGTCTTTAGTATAAGTTGAAAGGTGCCTTAATGGTGTATAGCAAGTGATGGAGTATGTGCTCTAGCAACAAACTATAAGTTAGTCTAAGCCAGCTATAAACTTGCTGCTATCCTAACCCTTTTTCCCTCAATGATATCATTAAGAGAAGATGACTCCACCACAGCAGTTTAAGGTATCACTGACAGTAAGTTATGTGCATACACAGTGTCCGTCCCTGCTGCTTAAGCCTTGTGGGTATGGTAATGAAACTATAAGTACTAAATATGTGCACAACCTGAATCCTTCTAGCAGCATAAACTAGATGCTAGAGCTGAAATACATATCATTTGACAAAAGTCAATCCGCCCACATACAAAAGATGCACTTCGGCACAGGTCTCAGACGATAATAAGTCATCCAGAATAAGCTGCATAAGTGGAAAGGCTGAAGTTCGCAAAATGGAGATAACAGACTTAGGATGAAGAAGTAGAGGGAAAATGCCGTGATCTTCTACCTTTGGTCCATAACAACCCGCCGGAAATCCCTCGGATATCAGTCCGGAAAAGCACCATCTCCATCGGATATTGGTCTACTATATAATCCCCTCACAGCCATCAAAAAGCCACCGTATCATGAGCCTTGGAAAAAGTAAAATGGCTCTTTCTAATTCCTACCCCCTAAAAACAGGCCACAGCATCCCGGCCATCGGCCTGGGGACATGGCAGTCCAAGCCCAACGAGGTTAAAGAGGCCGTCTGCACAGCGTTAAAAGCCGGATACCGCCACATTGACGCTGCTGCCGTCTACGGCAACGAGAAGGAGGTAGGAGAGGGGATTAGACTGTCTGGTGTTCCGCGCGAAGAGATCTTCGTATGTTGACCGTCACAATCAATCGTGGTTCCTTGACTTCGCTGACTGCGATTGCATAGATCACCAGCAAATTATGGAACACACATCACGAACCGGAGCACGTGGAGGAGGCGCTCGATCAATCACTCCGCGATCTGCAGGTTGACTATCTAGATCTCTATCTGATCCATTGGCCCGTTGCGTTCCGGTACTCGACGACAACGGTTCAGCCTGTGGATGCGGAAACCGGGCTGGTCGATGTCATTGACGTTCCGATCAAGGATACCTGGGCTGCGATGGAGAAGCTCGTGGAGAAGGGAAAAGTGCGGTCCATTGGAGTGAGCAATTTCACTCGGCAGAGGATTGAGGAGCTCATGACTACGTATGTTCCTCATCTGTGGTCTTTTGTCGAGAAGAGGGGGCTGAATTGAATTGCCTAGCGCTCGCATACACCCCACCGTTAACCAGATCGAGGCACATCCCTATCTCCAACAGAGGGATTTGCTAGAGTGGTCCAAGCAACAGGTATTGGCATCTTTGCCTGTGTATATTATACAACTACTGACGGAGTAGGGAATCGTGATAACCGCTTACTCGCCCCTAGGAAACAACATCTACAATATTCCTCGGTGAGTATGCTACGACCACACAGTGTCCATCGCTAACGATCCAGGGCTGTCGATGATCCCACCGTCATTCAGATTGCCAAAGAGCTAGGCAAAACACCCGCGCAGGTGTTGATCAGCTGGGCCATTCAGCGCGGGACATCCGTCGTCCCCAAGTCGGTGACGCCGGAGCGGATCAGAAGTAACCTCGAGGGTATGTCATCTATCCTGAACTGGGATCAATGGTGCTGACTAGATAGTGTTCGTCTTACCTGAACATGCATTCGAGAGAATCCAGGCGTTGGACCGCCACCAGCGGATGAATTTCCCGGCTAGACTGGGAGTCGATATCTTTGGGGAGGTGGGCGAGGAATCGGCCAGGCAGAGTGCGTTGGAGTGGGCGAGACAGCAGAAGATGCAGACAAAGTGATTATAAATAGAATAACTTATAGATATGTATATCCAGTGAAAGGAGTGCATTTCAGTTGCAGTTTCCACCAGTTCTTGCCATAATCTTACAGGAGATAGTAACTGGCTTTGTGATTGCTGGAGAGCGCATAGACCTTTAGCTTACTCGGATATATTGGTAGGATTGCTCCAATCGAATATCATAGCAATAAGGTAGTAATAATTTCTCCGAAAAGCTTCTGTTCCTCAGAGATGCACGGTTGCTGTATCACCTTTTCCGACGGAAATGGCTGCACACGAATCTCCAACCTCGGATAAGCAGTTGAGGGCTTTGGATCTCTTGATATCAACGTGTACATGCTTGACAACGCTTCGGATAACTCCTTGGCATCCCCGCATTTCATTGCTCCTCTCTTGGCTCCGGATATGCATGTTATAGGCCATGTGCCTGCTCTGGATACTCCGTGGGGATATGTATACCCCAGATCAGCGGGGAGCCAAGGCGCTGCTTGAAGGAGATATAAAAGCAGTCAGTAGATGCCGTGCCCACTTCTTTATAGCCTATTGCCAGATATTGCCAGTACTTACAAACTACCCACCATGAGCACCAAACACGAAGGGCAGGTCGAACACATCGACCACTGTGACGAGGTGTTGAAGCCGACTCCTCAGTATGACAAGTTTGGCTCCGCCGCCAAAACCGATCCTAGAGAGATTGCTCTCGTGAAAAAGATTGACCTGTACATGATGGTTGGTCAACGCATACAGTATACTGCCTGATCTTGCTGACAGAGGCAGCCCATTCTCTGGCTGATGTACTTTCTCAACTTCCTCGACCGAAACGCCATGGTCAATGGCAAGCTCAACAACCTGTCCAAAGACCTGCATTTGCACGGAACGCAGTACAATACCTGCGTCAGCATCCTCTTTGTCGGGTGGGCATATCTCTCTCAAGAAAGAGACGAATGTTGACGAGTCCAGTTACCTCCTAGGACAGGTCCCGTCCAACATGCTTCTCAACCGCGTGCGGCCGTCGTGGTACATGGCCGGGTTCATGATGGGGTGGGCTGTTATCTCTACACTCACCTGCCTTGTCAAAGACTACCACGGCATGCTCGTTTGCCGGCTCCTGCTTGGGATCGTCGAGGCCCCCTTCTACCCGGGGGCGCTCTTCATGATCAGTGTATTCTATAACCGCAAAGAAGCCACTACCCGCATGGCCGTCCTATACACTGGAAACATGCTGGCAAGCTCATTCTCCGGGCTCATCGCCGCGGGGGTCTTTGCCGGACTCGACGGTGCCCACGGCCTGGCCGGCTGGAGATGGCTGTTTCTCATCCAAGGCGTAGCCACGTTCGCTGTGGCCATTGCCGCGTTCTTCCTGCTTCCCAACTCGCCGCTGCAGACCCGATGGCTGAGCCCAGAGGAGCGCCAGATGGCATACGACCGGATCGCCCGCGACACCACGCAGAAAGAGGACCGCACGAGCACATGGAAGGGTCTCCGCGAAGCATGCACCGACTACCGCACCTGGATCTTCGCCCTGCAGTGCAACCTCCATCTGTCCGCCAACGGCTTCAAGAACTTTATGCCAACCGTCGTCAAAACCCTCGGGTTCAACTCCACCATCACCCTCGTCCTCACCTGCCCGCCGTACCTGGTTGCCACGTTCGCCTCTGTAATCGTCTCCTGGTCCTCGGGCCACTTCAACGAACGCACCTGGCACATCACCATCTCCAAGCTGCTAGCCATTATTGGGTTTGCCGTAGCCTGCAGCACCCTCAACATCGGAGCCCGCTACTTCGCCATGATCCTGTTCGTGGGGGCCACATACGGCGTCAACAATATCAACCTTGCCTGGACCGCGGCTACCCTGGGACAAACCGACGAGAAGAAGGCGGTGGCCATTGCCATCACCAACACACTCGGGAATCTGGCGAGCGTGTACACGCCGTACCTGTGGCCGGATTCGGATGCGCCGCGCTTCTCCAAGGCCATGTACTGCAGCATTGGGTTCTCGGCGGGAGTGATAGTGACTGCTTGGGTGCTGCGGTGGATTCTCATGCGGACGAACCGGCGCATCCGGGCTATGGACTCGGAAGCGATCAATTTTTATGCTTATTAGCGCGTGGAACATGGAGAAGGATGCAGCTGCTTTCATAATTATATAACCTGATAGTCAGAGTTTAGGAAGCCATCAAGCTCTTTATCTTGAGAGATCAGATTGTAGGCCAGATGCAAGAGTTCTCTGAAATCCTGAATACTAAGGCAGTAACTTGTACTTCAGTTAAAGTAACTTTAGTTATAAAGACGTCTTTATTCACAGTCGAGTATACCTCTCCTGTATCGTGTGACCCACGTTTGTTTATATCTAATCTCAACTCATCACCTCTCTTCTGCTTTCAAAATAATTACGATGCAAGGTCAATACAAAGCCTATAAGTTTTTCAACAGACATTTCAGCTCATCTATAAGCGCTTTCCGACACTCGCCGAGCTACATCGCACCTGAGTGTACCAAACAGGATGCGCCGCTCAGTAATCGCCCATCCCTAGATACCGATTGCGTCTCGATCTCCTGTATTAACCCTCTTTACTGAGCCAGAACATTCGTCTGCCCTCCTGTATCAGACTATCTAGATACCCTCATATGGCAGCTACACTATTTCTCGGCCAGGTTTTGAAAGGCCGAAGAGGGCTTTACACTGTCACAAAACAACTGCAGGACTGTGTCTGGCTTGCTACGTGCGCCCTACCTCCATATGCTGTTAAAGCAACGATCTCATAACAATTACAGAAACGAGAATCAGCAGAAAGTCGTGGCGAAGAGCGTCAGACACTTCCGATTACACAACGAACGAGACATTCTACTACGCTTTCAAAACCGAACTCCCTGTATTCGCCCACTGATCGATGAACTCGAAGATTCAGCTGTTCCTCCTACGCTCATACTCAGATACCTGGACGATGATGCTCTTCGTGCCTCGAACAAGCGACGGCTTACTCGTCCAGAGGTGAAGTATGTTGCAAAACAGGTGCTAGAAGCACTCTCGGTTCTGCACGATGAGGGATTTGTACACACTGGTATACTCCGCTTATCCCAGGTTTCTTCTATGCAACCTTATTGATGGGACGGTGGTAGATATCAAGCCGAGCAATGTGTTAGTGAAATATGGGCACAGCAATGTCCGTTTCACAGATGTCCAATTAGCAGATTTTGGAAGTGCAGTTCACATGGACTCTCTTCACGCACAACACCGTGACCCTATCGGCACACCTATCTTCAGAAGCCCGGAAGCACACCTTCAGATGCAATGGGGTACTGCAACAGACATTTGGTCTTTTGGTGCAATGGCAAGTTTAATCCTCAGTCGCAGAGCCTAGACCGGATATTAATGTCCGTCTACCATGCAGCTTATCAGCCTTCTCTACGGGGATGGATTCCACATCTTCAAGCCAGATGTTCCTGCAGACCATGATGGGTACGACCTCGGAATTCTCATGAAGCATCATAGATGCTTCGGGCCATTCCCAGAATCGTACGAAGAGATCGCGGATCAGCAACGACTGGCAGTCCTTGTTTGGGTCATGCAGAACAGCCCTCCCGAGACACTGCGGCCATTTCATCTGACCACTACCAAAGAGATTTGTCAGGAAGATAAGCATTTTGTGCTAAGAGCAATGAAGCTGGATCCTCGGGATAGGCCGTCAGCATGGCAGCTTTTGGAAGATGGGTGGCTTCAGTCTTAACGACTTGCAGTGCGAGGTCAACCCCAGTTCAGACATCTTAGCTGTAAGACCGTGCATTAATATGATGATTAGTATGGAAAAAAATCTCCGTTAGTGTAGCTGCTCAAATTATCCAGAACACCACACTCAGAGATGTGATTCTGTGCAACGATCCCAGCAGCACTGCTAATTTGGGCCCGGGTCGAGGGATAGAATGCCTCAGGCATTGACTATTGCTGGCCTGAACGGGTCAATTCTTCTGTTCGTCGTCAATTTGAGCAGCAAAAGGTACTCCGTACCCACAACTATCATCCTCAGTAATGCAATCCAAGGGATTCCATCAAAGCAGACAATGTTTTGACCTGGGACCAGTGTCTTGTGTCTTGTGGGTGATTTACCTCTCAAATTATTGACGGCCTCGAATCTGGAACACAGCGCCCAGATTTGTCTCATCGCTCGGGCCAGATACCATATCCGGCGTCCGTGATCAGCGCCCTTCCATCAATCTGAGGTGAAAAAGGGCACTCTGGAACAGGGAACGGCATCATAATCGCCACCAGTTATCACTATCACGCTGCACTACTGCATCTTTCTCACCTGAATTTCTTTTGCGCGGCCTAGACGGAAATTTTGCAGACGTCGCCAACTGGCGATCCCGCGCCGTCTTGGACTTGTCACACCAGTGCCGCGAAGACGAACATCGAGTAACCGATCAACGCCACGGACACGTTCCGAAGAGGCCCTGGCTCCTGGCGAGGCTGGCTCGACTGTGGCTGAACCTGGAGGAATGAAGTATATTGCCGTCCAGGGCTGTAGACGTCCTGCCGATCGGGAGAAAGTCGCTCAGAAGAGATATGATTGGGCGTTGGAAACCCCCTGTGGGCCTTGATTCCATGGATATCAAACGATCTTCGTCACATCTGTTAAATGGGAATATTGAATAGCAGGGATGAGGCAGCACATACCGGGCAAGGACTTGCAAGGCTATCACCTTGAATTTCTTGCGTGGATTACTGGGGCTTCATCATTTTCGGAACCCAGCAGACGATTGTGCCGATTGGGTTTATCAATGGTCCGCGAGAGGATTCGTCATGGTGTACGGAGTATAGATGGATTGTTCTCAATTTTGAGGCCAAGGATGATCTTGAGCCTCGAGTCTTGACTCTCTCGCACCTCAACTGACCAGGGTCTCAGCCATATCCGCCATCTGCAACAGCCCACGTTTCACAATACGTATCATCGAACCGCCCATTCAGGGCTAACGGTACCTATCTGCCGAGTGATGATGCCGTATGGAGATGACACATAGGCCAGCACATTGCCGTCCTGTCCAGCTTTGTCGCGGACCTTCTTCCTGTTGTTTCCATCAATGGTGACTCCACTGGAGACCACCATGGTCAGACCGTCAATTTCCCACTAAACGGGCATGGACCCTACATCCGAAGCCCTGAGTCCCTGGCCAGCCTGTTTCTTGTTCTGACTCGAAGACGGAAGGATTGACATTCTCATCCGTTGTGTTGATCAATTCCTTTATTGATTTGTGCTGGAAGTTCCCATCTATAAAAACAGGCATTGTCTCTCTTGATTTCTTCAACTCCAAGCTCGCTTCGTCTAACGCAGGCTTGACGTTCATTTGAAGACACTCTCTACTCTCATTCTTTAGCATCAAAGACCACCACTTTCATACATCGAAATGAAGCTCTCCATCGCAGCGACTTTGGGCTTTTTGGGCTGTGCCCTCGCGTTGCCCGCACCTGTTGCCAAGGAAGCCGACCTGCCCTTCCCAGCTGGCGGCTCTGGTGGCTCTGGTAGCCTCCCATTTCCTGTTCCTTCGGGCGCCCCTACCGGCTTTCCGTTCCCTATTCCTTCAGGCTTGCCTAGCGGCTTTCCAACTGGTTTTCCATTCCCTATGCCGTCCGGCATGCCAACTGGATTCCCATTCCCTATTCCATCCGGCGTGCCCGGTGGATCCGGTTCCAACGGTTTCCCCGGCTTCCCGGGACTGGGTGGTAGTGGAGGCTACGAAAAGCGCGAGGAAGCTCATCACCGTCACCACAAGCCATCCGGTGGCTGGCCATGGCCGTGGCCCAAGCCGACTGGCCATCATTCCTTCCCTCCTGGGTCTAATGGAGGCAGCCCTACTGGCGGCTATCCGGGCTTCCCAAGCATCACACCTACTCCGAGCGTGACGCCTACTCCCAGCGCAACTCCTTCCGGCTTCCCTTTCAGGGGCTGAGTGAGCTTCAGCAACTCCGGTCGACCGTGGAAAGATGAGGCAATTGACGATAATGGGCAGGGGCAAGGAAAACTGTGACGCTTTCGGTACGCTGCTGGACTGGGTACCTGAGGAATTATGTATATTCTGTCTTTTTCTGTTCTAGAATGGTCTTGTTTTTGTGTATCTAGAAAGCAATGAGTTTGCAATCCCCTTACAATCTTTCAACTGAGAAGGCATTTAGGCGGTCAGCTGCAGGTTGACCGTCATTTCTACAGCACATCCAGCGTCGCATTATCTACTTAACAACATGAATTAATTCTCTGGTGAATATGCCAGAAGCATTCTGTCTGCTCTGCTAACCTCCGTCCTACTTATCTTTTATCCTCCAGCTTTCCAGTATGCTGCTCTGTGCTCCTGCGATCCGTGGATAGGATAGGTGTCAATGGCTGTCCTGATGTACTATTCAAAGTCATGATTAAACTTCTCATAGGGATATTCACAAGGTAATTGTCAAACCTCCAGCCAAATCAAGGGAGCTAGCTATATGATGCCCTATCCTGCAGGACTCTGCTTGCCCGCTGCCACCAATTGACGGTTATAGGCTATGGCCCCGGCAACAATGCCACTATACGGTACTGACAACCATCGCAATATGACCAGTTTGATGACACAAATCGCACAGAAAGTAGACTTGAGTGGAATCCCGGCTAAATACACCTTCTGCATCCCCCTGCTGCAAATTATCCCCCAATCATCATGATCAGTGGTACCCCTCACTTTTACTCCAACTAGTACGTCGATCACTATCTACAGTATTTATAAGTCCTCCTCCTCTATTCTGATCAGAAAATGCATAACTAACCATGTACCTCGCCCTAGCTTCAGCTCTCCTTCCCCTCGCGACAGCCAGATCCCTCTGGTCTGATTCCCCCGGTAGCTATGCGGATCTTATCACTACTGCGTTTCCGTTAGGGAATGGTCGGTTGGGAGGTATGCTATACCTATAGTCATCTTCACCTCAATCGAAGCTTAATTCTAACGAACGTAGCAATGCCCCTCGGCCTCACCGGGAAGGAAATCATCAATTTGAATATTGATTCCTTGTGGCGGGGTGGTCCGTTCGAAAGTCCAGTAGATATCCCTTACGGAGTACTACAAACAAATCAATGCTAACACTGGAAAGGATTACTCTGGAGGTAATCCCAACGTCTCCAAGGCAGATGCCCTCCCCGGCATCAGACAGTGGATCTTCCAGAACGGCACGGGGAATGTCTCTGCGCTGCTGGGGGAGTTTCCGCATTACGGGTCATACCAGGTTCTGGCGAATCTGACGGTTGATTTGGGGGATTTTGGCAGTGCGGCTGATTACAGGCGGCGTTTGGATTTGCAGACTGGGGTGTATGCGGATCAGTTCTGTGTGGGGGGTAGGTGTGTTGAGAGGTAGGTTGACGGGATGAAAGAAGTGAAGAGTCGTGTTGATGTTGATGTTGATGTTGATGTTGATGTTGATGTTGATGTTGATGTTGATGACAGGGAGGCATTCTGCTCGTATCCTGACAGCGTATGCGTTTATCGTCTTGCATCGAATACGAGTCTCCCGGCTGTTGCGGTCCATCTGGAGAATCTGCTGGCGGCACCGAAGCCGAATGTCACCTGCTCGGGGAATAGTATCAGTCTGTATGGGCGGACGTTCCCGGCGATCGGGATGCGGTATAATGCTAGGGCGACGGTAGTAGTTCCTGGTTTGAAAGGTGATTTGTGTGCGCAATCTGCAGTCCGTGTGCCAGGGGGTCAGAAGGAGATTGTCATTGTGGTTGCAGCTGGAACGGATTACGATGCATCCAAGGGAAATGCGGCAGCCGGGTTCTCTTTCAGAGGGAACGACCCCTCTGATGATGTGCTAAAGACAGCGTCCAAGGCAGCGGGGAAACCGTATTCACGGCTAAAGTCGGCGCATGTCAAGGACTTTCAGAGCATCTTTGATGGCTTCACCCTCACCCTCCCAGACCCGCACAACTCCGCCAGCAAGCCGACCACTGCTCTCATCAACGCCTACACCCAGCCGGGCGACCCGTACGTTGAAAACCTGCTCTTCGACTATGGTCGGTATCTGTTCCTCTCGTCCTCGCGACCAGGGAGCCTTCCGCCGAACCTGCAAGGGCTCTGGACGGAACAGTACTCCCCGGCGTGGAGCGCGGATTACCATGCCAACATCAACCTGCAAATGAACCACTGGGGCGTCGAGCAGACCGGGCTAGGCGGGCAGACGGAGCCGCTCTGGTCTTATATCCTTGAGACCTGGCTGCCGCGCGGTGCAGAGACAGCGCGGTTGTTGTATAACGCCGACGGGTGGGTGACGCACAACGAGATGAATATTTTCGGGCATACCGCGTAGGTCCTGCGTCCCCTGGTCATTGGACTCACTAACAATGCACGCAGGATGAAAGACTCGGCGCAATGGGCCAACTATCCGGCCGTCAACGCGTGGATGTCCCAGCACGTCTGGGATCATTTCGACTATACCCGGGACATCAAATGGTACCGAACAGTCGGCTATCCGATTCTCAAGGGGGCAGCCCAGTTCTGGCTCTCGCAGCTCGTCCAGGACCAGCACTTTAACGACGGAACCTGGGTCGTCAATCCTTGCAACTCGCCCGAACACGGTCCAACGGTAAGTCCTCTTCCCCTTTTATCAATCATCCCCCGAAAGCAAAGCTAAGCTAAGTCGACAGACCTTCGGCTGCACCCACTACCAACAACTCGTCTGGGAACTCTTCGACCACGTCCTCCGCGGCTGGACAGCCTCAGGCGACACCGACGCCTCCTTCCGCTCCGCCATCGCCTCCAAACTCGCGTCTCTCGACCCCGGCATCCACATCGGGTCCTGGGGCCAGATCCAAGAGTGGAAACTCGACCTCGACACGCCAAACGACACCCACCGCCACCTGTCCAACCTCTACGGCTGGTACCCGGGCTACTCCATCTCCTCGGTGCACGCGCACAACACAACCATCACCGACGCGGTGGCTACAACGCTCACCTCCCGCGGCTCCGGCGTCGAAGACTCGAATACCGGCTGGGGAAAGCTGTGGCGCAGCGCCTGCTGGGCGGTCCTCAACGAGACTGCCAACGCATACGGCGAGCTCACCCTCGCGATTCAGAATAATTTCGCCGCGAATGGGTTCGACATGTACTCCGGTAACCCGCCGTTTCAGATCGATGCCAATTTCGGGGTCTTGGGGGCGGTGATGGCGATGCTTGTCAGGGATTTGGATGGAGCGGGAGACGTGCAGGCTGTCCTGCTGGGGCCGGCGATTCCGGCGAGGTGGGGTGGGGGGAGTGTAACTGGGCTAAGGTTGAGAGGGGGCGGGAAGGTCGATTTTCGATGGGATGACGATGGGGTTGTGAGGTCTTGCCGGGCTGATCTGTCTGGGAGGAGAGGCCAGAATACTTTGGTAAAGTTCTATGTTAGGGGGGGTGCTGCCATTCGTTGTTGACGGCCGCCAACTCAATGCAATTCTTGATGAAGGAAGTCCGTACGACTACTATGATGCAAATCCACCAGCTTGAGTAACACGATTCCAGTTTAGATCCTTGATTGAATCCAGCAGAAGCTGATAGACAGATGACGAGGCGAGGCGGTTCGACTTAACGCGGAGTGCCACGATTCTAGTCTGATTCCTTTCTCACAGAAGAATCCTTCAATCCTCAATTAACCCAACCGCCAATCATGCACCCCTTTATGCCTCCGGGGTATTGTCCCCATGATCTGCAGTCCACCGGATAAAATGGCTAAAATGCTAAGCCCATCCCCTCATCTTGTCCCGGATATACTCCGATTACCCCTCTCAAGACAACAAACAACCACGTAGCCGAACGCTTCTACGCTTTAACAACCACATATATAATCTATAACCACGTATACAAGCATGGACTCCGTCAAAAACAAAGTCTACGCGGTAACCGGCGTTGCGGGCATCGGCCTAGCCGTCGCGGAGCAACTGCACGCCCGCGGGGCGCGCCTCTCCCTCGCAGACATCGACGCCAACGCGCTGGCCAGCGCATTCGCGAAACTCGGCTCCGACAGTGAGACGGTCCTTACGACGGTCGTGGACGTGGGGTCCTCCGCTTCCGTGGATGCGTGGATCGATGCCACGGTGCAGAAGTTCGGGCGGCTGGACGGCGCGGCGAACATGGCGGGGACGATTGGGCGGAAGCACGGCGTTGGGAAGCTTGTGGAGCAGGATGATGAGGAGTGGGATTTTCTGCTCAGGGTGAATCTCACGGGGATGATGTACTGTCTGCGGGCGGAGGTGAGGAGCATTGCGGCGACCGCGGGCGAGGGCAGTATCGTCAATGCGGCCAGTATCCAGGGGCTGCGAGGGTTTGCGCTGCATGCGGCATATTCTACGACCAAGCATGGGATTGTGGGGTTGACGAAGAGTGTGGCTAAGGAGGTTGGCCCGGCTATCAGGGTCAATGCGGTTGCTCCGTAAGTTGACTGTTTGATTGTCTTCTGGGATGTCGCTGATTGTCTGCAGTGGGACTATCCAGACGCCCTTGCTTGACAAGGCTCGTGATATTCAGGGCACGCTGAATGCTATGCCCACGATTATCCCGCGCATTGGGACGGCCGATGAAGTCGCGCAGTCCGTGCTGTTTCTGCTGAGTGATGCCTCGTCGTATACGACTGGCTTGGTTCTGAATGTCGACGGTGGCTGGGATCCTTGAACTGATGATGTGATCTATAAGATGTAAGGCGTGAGGTGTGAGCAATGTATGCCATCATTCATTTAAGTATTGACAAGGGTATCTATAAGGTTTGAGCATTGTACAGTCGGACCATTTGTCTATATGCAGGTAAGATGCGATATGCCAATCCTGGGCAATCGTCACATCAGAACATACGCCACTGTATCTGTTAGCTCCGAGTCTGCGTAATTGACTGAACGCGTACCTATCAAAGCGGATATACTGAGAATATACTTTGGACGATTGGCCATTCCGCTGTTCTCTACGGCTCTGCAAGGGTAAGTTTGGTGTCTTCTCCTGAAGGGTAATGCACGTACTTTGCTGCTGGCCATCCGTCCTCGTACTCGAGGTAACTCCAGCCCAAGTGTGCGTCCTTCAGCATGTCAGTACTTTCATTACCTAGTCCTGATCTCAACTCACATCATCTCTGAAGCCCATCGATGTATTCACTGTCAAGTCAGCGCAGACACACAAAGTTGAAGGAATTGACTCACAGTAGTGATAATACAGAATGTCAGGGTGCTTCTCGGTCGCAGGCAATACACCAATTCCCCCAGGCGCATAAACAACACCATGGTTCGAGGCGTACACAACAGTCCCACCGCCATCGGTGAGGTTCTTGCCGTCTTTATCCTGAAAAGGTCCATTCACACTAGTCGACCTCCCCACCCGAATCTCATACCTATCCAAATCAGCCAGCCTGACACAAAACCGCGGAGAGAAACACCCACTCTTGTCCCATCGCCGGGAAATCCTTGGCATTCTGAGCGCCCCCAAACCGGCAGCACTTCCCATGACTAGCCCAGAGATAATAATACGGCTCCCGAAAACTCATCCACGACCCCTCGATCGGCTTGAAATCCTCCGTGGGCACATAGGCGAGATTGATCGCGCGTGGGTGCTCCGCATCTTCAACCGAGAGCAGATCCCCAGCTAGGGGGACCTGGAAAATCCCGTGCCAGTAACTGCCGTAGTTCAAATACGGCTTCCCCGTCGCATTGTCGACGATAAACGACGCATCGATTGCGTTTGACTCGTTGTAGGGGTAGATGTGCGACAGTTTCCCGGACCCCGTGTTGATCATCGCTCCGTGGTCCGTCCATTTCCCGCTGTCGAGGGAATCAGTCGTCGCGACTCCGATGGAGCTGTTGCGGCTGCCGTGGGTGCTGATTGTGTAGTAGCAGTAAAATGAGCCGTTGTGCTGGACCGTCGTCGGCGCCCAGGGTCGCGTGCGGTTCTGTTTCTCGATGATGCTGGGCCCATCAAGGACTGTTCCGACCCTTGTCCAGGGCCCGTCGAGACTCGAGGCCTTGCTGACAAGGATGTGGACGCCTCCTATGAAGAGGTAGAAATTGTCGTTGTATTCGACGATGTTGGGGTCGTGGGCGACGACATCGCCCTGGTTGGGGAGTGGGTACTTATCCGTATTGGAGAAGAGGGATGCTTTTTCTTTGGTTGATAAGGACGGCGATCCGACTACAACTTGGTGAAAGAGTAGGGAGGCCTGTAGCAGAAGCCGTATTCGAAACATTGCGTCGTCACTTTCTCTCTTTTGTCGTGACAAGGATGTGACGAATTAATGGGAAATTGACCATGAACGGTCTCTTGAAATTGTAAGCAGTCAAGGAACAATGCTCATCTTGATCGAGTCAACGGAGATGATACGATGTCACTGACGCCAAGACGGTGATGAGATGGAAGCGTCAACGATCTGGGTGCAACAAGGCATGAAATGGATGCTTGGAGAGGTTGGGATGATAGTATCTCTAGCTGAGCCTAGAAGAATAATAATACTCCGGACATCATTGTTAAGGCAGCAGTGTCCCGCACTGTCGAGGGTAAACAGTTTAGTGCACGTTTCAGATTAAAGAAAAATAAAGCTTGTTAGATACAGTATTACTGGGAGGTACCTGACTGTGTCCAACTGGATTACAGAATCACCCCCCGTGGATCGTGCCATTTCCCCCTGTTGAGCTAGGAGCAGATTCTCCACCGGCACCTTCAGGGGCGAGAGCCAATGTCACTGTGAGAATGGTCCCTGAAAAATGCCTAGGTAAACTCTATGATGTACTCCGCACGGAGCATCCGATTGGAAGGGTACCTTGCGGACATGGCACCTAAGCATTCAGATACAAAGTCATACTCAACAATGTTCTCCTATGTTATGCGACTTTGAGTACCTGAGAATAGCGAGGAATGCGTTTATTCAGGCACTGAAAGTCAATACTGCTGACATTAGTTAGTTACCTAAATTCCTTTGCATGTGGAGCACTTGCAGATCAGTGGATGTTCCAGCCTCCACACTCCGGCCTCCAGCAAATTGGTTAACTCGTTCTAAGCTCAATTCGGTATCTTCCCCTGCCTTTATCATGTTTCTCAAGCTATGAGCACATCACTTCTTTCATTGAAGACCATGTTATATCATGCTACATTATGTACAGGGAAGAGGCCATCCCGATCGGGGTCAACCCGCGTGAGATCAGACCTTCGTAGGCCAAGGGTGGATAACATCCCGAAACCCACTATGACGGAGAACAGGATTACAACATCCCGGGGCCAACAAACACTAGTGTATCGTACGGAGGACCGGTTATACATAGAAGAAATAAACAATAAATCATCAGGGATCGTTATCGGTTCCAGCCCATATCATTTTGACGTCATTCTCCAAGAGTGATTCCCGTCAAGTCCGCCCAGTTGAAGACGTCCAGGAATGGGTCTATGTCTCCATAAGGCTAGATTCCACACCATCAGAGATGCGAGTGAATTGAAATGGGTCCAGGTACTCACCGCGATACAGAAGTCTGGCGATTGCAGGGCGCCATTCAGGTCTGCGGCAAGAGGAGGCGCCAAACCAGGGCCAGAAGTCATGCTAGGGACCTGGAAGAGAAGGGTGTGTCAGCGGAGTGGACGATAGGAAGTGGAAGGCGGCCAGCATTCACCTGATCTGTTCCGAAGCAGCCCTGCCCTCGATCGCCCAAGTGAGCGCAATTCGCATGCCGCGAGAAGAGGGTCTGCGCAAAATAGATCACCCGGTCGACTACCTCTTGCTTGTAAATGTTTGCCTGCACCGGCCACAATTTCGCCTTCACCAATGCCAGGAGAGTCGACATGAAGAAGTACTCCTTTGCGCCCTTGACTACAAGCAGGAGCCGCGTCTCAACAGAGGCCAAGACCATCTCGAGCAACGAGACGAGCGATTCGGCAAGCCCGGGTAGCGTGTGGGTGAGGAATGTAGGAGAAGATGCTACAAGTGAATGTTAAGAAATGGCATCTGAGCCAACCCTGAGATCGCAAACGGCCGGGTCACTCACCATGGGTGCTATTCCCCGCGTGCAATATCTGACATACTGTACAGAATGCCTGCATGGTCCACTCCCCAAAGTTGCAGAGAGACAATTGCTTCGAGGTTTCATGAAGGCGCTTCTGGTTGGAAAGGATGAGGGTGGCAACCTCTAGGCGGGAACGCGCAGAGGGTGCAAAGAGTGGCTCCCGTGGGGCTTCGATTGCGAAAGGGGTATGAAGGGACAAAAGACTATGAGCGATTTTCGTCTCCAGGAGGGATTTGAGTAGAGTGACTTTGTTCTTGCTCTGATAGTCGTCATTCTCGGCAATGGGCCAGGCAGGGATTTTCTGAAGATATCTCCCGAGCTCCCAGTCCAACCGTTGAATCTCCTCGTAGCGGCAGCTGATCCGCGGAGAATGCATCAGAGCGCACGCTTTGAGGCGCAATGGGAGTGACTGCGTGAGAGCTGCCTGGAATGACGAATCGGTTATTTCGTGGAGCGGCCTCTCTCCAGGAAGCTCGGTACTGGTCTCCTGGATTTCACTGTCATTGATGTTCGAGGCCGGAGCTGTATCATAGTCCGATTCTTGAACCGAGGGGGGCATCCCCCGTTCAAGGGCAACCTGAAGGTCGAGTTCTACAATGGTCGTCCAGATCCGTCTGCGCATCTCCTTGTTGAAGACGGAGATCTTTGTGTACCGGCTAGGATCGCGATGATATCCAGCAATCATGGCCTGCTTGACCAGTGTTCCCGTAGCAAGCCAGGCATGGCTGCGTTTCATCCCAAAGCTATTTTGGGCGATGATCAGGAGAATTTGCATTCGGAGAGCTGTGATCTCTGGCCGTTTGATGTGTGCGTTATCCAGCCACTTTTCGACGTGTAGAACCCACTCCACCGGAGTATAGCATTTCAGGCTAGCTTCGTTCTTCAGCTGGAGCGTATCAAAGTCGGCTAGATTCCAAGCACAGGCGAGAACCAGGAGGAGTTGCACGACAAAGCCGGTTGACACTAAATCTGGATTGTCCTTTTGCGCCCAGAACTCGTCCAGCTCCTTGAGAAAGGACGGAACGTGAAGAATACGATGCGTGGACTCGATACAAGTCAGATACAAAACCACTAGTTCATCAACTGTTCGACGGGAGGGCAGCATGTCAATGAGCGACTTTGTGTCCGGCAGTGGGAACGACTCATTCAACGGCTTTCGTTTCCACAGCCCCTTCTTTACCCTTTCCAGGTCGAAGCGCAGTTGCGTAAGGTTCGGACTCGAAAGTCGGACCTCCTCCGCAAACGATCTGATATCTGGGAACTGCCACAGCATTAACCAGCACGAAACTCAAACAACAGATGGCTGTAACTTACCTGCGCAATCAAGTTGGCCAGTATGCCCGACCCATTGAACCGCGTCTTGGTCTCCTTACCTCGCATCATCATACGCGGCAGGATATCAAGCTGCTGGGAAGGCGATGCAAGCTCGTCGTCATCTTCCAAAGGCTGTGACTGTGCCTCGTGCCGACTCTCAGGAAGATGCCGGGGCCGCTGAAGCACTTCGGTGTTCACATATGGTTCCTGATTGACACCCGCCTTGGGGGCTCCGAGAACAGTCTCGAGAAAGCTTCGTTTCTCTTCGCCATGACGGCCATGCGGTGTAGATGGCAACGGTGGTGGTTGGGGCCGAGGCGGCAGACTGCTTAACCCCGAGTCCGGGGTAGTGAGGGCGGGCGCCCGATCAACTCGGGGCATCTGAGCCAGTGCTGTGGAACCTCGGTCGGAGAAGACGGGCGATGCAACTGTATTGGGTTGCTGCCACAGAAAGCCATCCTCATAGGTGCATTTGGTAGGTGTTTTGCTCTTCAGACATCGGCCGCATGTGGGATATTCGCGATCGCACCGGAGCTTTCTGCTGCGACATTGTGTGCAGGCCATAGTGCGTCTGCGCCTCTTGCGCACGCGTTGCTCTGACGGCTGGGGCTGCTCCGGGTCTGGAAGCCCCATTTTCTGCTGAATTTCGGTCATGATCGATAATACATCATTGCCATGATTATGTTGACACTGACGACTTCCAACGATGCTTCATTCTCCTTTCTCAGCCTTTATTCTTTCTTGAAACTTACCAGTAAGCGGGCGCAGGCTCGGGGCTTTTCATAGGAACAAGCGGAAACAGTTCAGCCAGCTTACGTGTGTGGCCCACCGGGCTTCTTAACCCGATCGGGCAATCCCCTCCGTGAAGGTCTCACTTGTTTGTCGTATTGGGAGGGAAGTAAGGCCTAAGGGTCTCAGGGTCCTACACGATCCACTCTGCTTCAACTCTCATCACTGGTAGGTAGTCTAGTCTTGTCTCTCTACCTTATATAGGGGGGTTCATCTCTTCTAAACATCGACAAATCGATAACGCCAGAAACCAACCTTAATAAACCACGGAGTGCTACTGTCATCGCGTTGTCCTTTACAGCAATCTTACCATACATGGACCTACCTGACTTCAGCCCGTGTATGACTCCGTCTCACCATACCGCTCGACCCAGTAATCTTGTTGCCTAAGCATCATACCCAAAGAACGATGATCTTTTTAAGCTTAGACTCAGCAAGGCGTAGTCTGCCGAACTTTGACAAAATGGCTACGAGCAAGTCAGATTGCAAGCCTGACGGCAAGCCTTTACCGCCAGCCCTAGTCCCCCGGACCCGCCGAAGCTGAAGGATGGCCTCAGCACTATCAGTTAATGGGTTGATGTAAAAGACCACACCGGTTATGTCCTCGTGTGTTATGCCGGTTTTCATTTACATTAGTAAGGCTAAAATTTCTTAATCGTCATACCATAATCCAATCACCAACTCGTCAATCCCCGAAGCCGATCAAAACCGCCTCTAAGCTGACTCTCTGGATGTACCACTTTGCCCTGCAAAAGGGTGTACTTCACAATGCCCTCGCAATGTTCCGGCCTGACCCGCGCCAACCATATCATCTGCTGCTCCTTCTTGCGATAGATCATGACATTAGCCGCGAATTTATGACCACCGACATGTGAGACGAAGAATATCCCAACACCCCCGGGGCGCTCATCATGTGCATCGCGATATAGTTCAAGAGGACGCAGATGTCTTTCAAGCTCTTTCTTGATCAACGGCGCTGTGATCCCGCAACGGGCATCTCGCCTTTTATGCGAGCACAAGAGCACAACATAATCATACTCGCACTGTCGTGACCTAAGTGCAGAATTCGACTGCGAGTTTCCAGCGTCCTGCGGCGTGTCGATGTAGCGTTCAACCAGCTCTCGCACATCCCCGGGCTTTACGGCGTCCACAAACGTGAATGAAGGTAGAATCAGCACGGTATTTCCCTCGTTATCCTTCTCGGTCTCATGGTTCTCCGGCGAGCGGAGATTTGACGCAGATATCATGATTCGCTGGCTCTGTCAGAGAGACGATACCCATACGTAAACCCCTGGAGAGATACGTACACCATGTCGTGGCTTGACAGAGTCTAATGCTTCCATCAAACTGCCTTTTTCTTGCGTCACTTTTTCTACCCAGTCTGACTTTCCCGTAGCCACCAGTACATGTGTATCGACTCGTTTGATGTGTCCGTAGAGCGGTGTCAAGCTCTCGATTTTCACCTTGGACGGGAATTCAACCGTGCAATCGGCGCAATCTTGCTTGCAGTCCGGTCCATCCTTTTTTGGATCAACGGTTGGAAAGATGTAATCTGTGTTGCGCTGACCAAATGATAAAAGTGATCGTAACATGGTGGTCGGGATTTGCGATCGCGACAGGGGTACTCCGTAGATGTTTATGATCAAAACAGTGAGGGGCTTATCTAATGGACAATAAATGAATTTGAAGACACAGGCGACGATAGTCAAGGATTGTCTGATTACCACTCCTACTATAAATACTTGTAGATGCGTCAAATCCGAGCTGCATAAGACCGAAAATCCCGAGCTGTTGTTATCCCCGAATGCTGCTGCCGCAAAAGACCAGCTTCGGGCCAGAATATGTTCTCGGAGTGGAGATGCCCAATCCCCTGTCTTACTACTAGTCGTGGTGCATTTTGACACCATAAAGACTCATGTCGCATGTAGTCCCTTGTCCCTGCGAAATGCAAGGCGATTCGAGTAGGCTTACTGCGCTGTGACCTGACCACCTGACAATACAGCTATCTGCTTCATTGTCTGCTGTTTCGCTCCTCAGTATGCAGCAGGTACACAGCCACAAAGGCACAGTCAATTAAAGCAAGCCACTTCTAAATCCTGATTTACCTCAATTGAATCAACAAGAACGCACGAGGATAACCCTCAAAGACTGCCCTATGCCCTACATTTTGCCCGTTCAGAGCTGTCATGTGATTGTTCATTGGGAGTAACGCGCTACGTCACCCGCGCTGTCAAGCCCGCGTTAATTGATTCGCGACCGCGTCAAGGGGCCGAGCGGTCGATTTGCCCGCTCAGAAGGAATATGACTGAACCACTGATACCCGTTCTAGTAATCTGTCGCTGCGATAGGATCTAAAGTCAATTGACGCTCGACATGAAAGATGGCAAGCGCCGCCATCTCGGAGATCCTGACTCAATCCGCAAATCTGCGCGCGGAACTGAAAGAGTGGGAGAGAGCCTTTGCAGCGCAAAATGGTGGGAGGAAAGCAGAGAGGAATGATATCAAGAAGGTTCCTGAGATCGGTATGCTGTCTCACCTTCAATTCACTAGAATCATACTCTTGCGCGGAGGACACTAACACGGCACTATATACAGCTGCCAAATACAAAGAGTACTCTCGACTGAAAGCACTCGAATCGTCGTCGGACAACCCAGACGGTCCCAAGTCCGTCCAGTTAGAGGAACGACCCAGGAAACGCAAACACACATCCAAGGATGGCCCAGATACAGCTCAGAATACTTCTACGCCACGAAAAACCGCCAAAGGCGCTTTTGAGACGCCGTCCAAGAATCGAATCTCAAATTCGCATCCTTCCCAGGTCGATCCTTATATCTCACCCACGGCATTGCGCAGACTCTTCAGTCCATCCACACACCGTACACCGCTAAAAAATGCCGTCGGTCCTACCCCTCAACGCGACGGAAAGGCTCTAGGGCTTTTCGACCTCTTATCGGAATCCGGCGGAAGCACAGCAACGCCCTCAGCAGATCGCGTGGCAAGCGTACGTACCGCAAATGTGCAGACCCCGTCGAAACGAAAGACCATGGACACAATCATGGAAGAAGACGAAGAGGGAGAAGAGGAGAGCCCGCGAGCCGGACGCACCCCGGCATCGTCCGGGAAGAAGTGGATGCTGTCAGCGCTATTTGCGACCCCGACCACGCTCCGCTATTCCGCAATGGTTGAGGACCACAACCATATTACTGAACGGAATCAGAACTGCCAGACTAATCCCGAGGGCACCGCCAACGATATCACTGGGTCCGAAACCCCGTCTTTCCTGCGACGCTCAAACTCAGCGCGATACGCCGCCTCTCACTCTGCCAACCCCAACGGCCTGAGCCCGATCGCCGTGCGCAAACCGCCGCAATTTGTCGGAAAGGGCCTCTCGGCGCTAGTGCAAGGACTACGCGACATGGAAGAGGAACGTCTGGAAGATGAATTGGACGTCCTCCGCGAGATTGAGGCGGAGCAGGCAGCACTGAACGTCGAGGTCGCCGATAGCCAGGCGCCCGCTGAAAACATCGGCCGGCCCTGGAGGAAGAAGGGGCAGAAACGTACAACGCGCAGGGTGCGCATGAAACCTGTCATCTCGAAGCCAACCTCGAAGCCGCAGGGTTCGACATCGGATGGTGAAAGCGAACACCAGGCAGCGGATGAGGATGCCGCAGAGCTTGCAGCAGTCCCTGACACACAACAGCCGAGGACGCTCGACGCAGCGTTTGGTGAAGATCAAGATGACAACTTTGACGAAGAAGATGATCAAGTCTCGCTTCACACCATGTCGGAGCCAGACTTCGACTCCGATCCTGACTATGGAGAAGATACCAGACCCGTCACGAAGAGCAA
The DNA here is from genome assembly GCF_001078395.1 of Aspergillus udagawae. NCBI lineage: Eukaryota > Fungi > Ascomycota > Eurotiomycetes > Eurotiales > Aspergillaceae > Aspergillus > Aspergillus udagawae. Next base: position 2,546,790 of record NW_025091265.1, on the reverse strand, counting down.
GAGCTTTTCGGAGAAGATGAAAGAAGCTATCGGAGTGGTCCAGCCACAGCCAGCAGAACGTCCGGCGAAAGCCACCCAGCCGGTGGTGGAAGAAGAGGAGACCAAGAAGGTTCGCGCGCGCAAGGTGAACCCGGAGGCGCATGCAAACTACCGCTCTTTGAAGATTCGAAACAAGAACAGTAAAGGCCGGGGCGCTGGACGCTTTCGTAGGAGATAGGCGGACAGGGAGTTGACCACGCAAGGTCTGCACCTACAGTTCTCACGAGGAATGACTACCACACATACAGCATTGAAGATACCATTTGGCCATATATGCATTAGTCTATATTCTACAGCGTTATCCTATCTGGCAAGGATTTTATCCTGTAACATAAGTGACCTTAGGAGCGCTTCCGCGCGTTAATCAGGAATATACCTGTCCCGTGCGTATTGTAGCCGTCTCGCTTGCGCCAAGGCATCTCTCGACCTGCCTTGTGGTTGGTACCCCCGGGGCCGATGAGGTTTTGATACTCTCCCGCGGAATGAACGTTGTGCGCCTCGGTAGACCGGAGTCGCTGTCCGGTCAGTGACCTCGGATTCTCCCCCAGCTGGGCGAGCCAAGGGGCCACCAGGAGTACTATCCTCGTACTGAACATGGCGGTCCCAATCCTCCAGAGAAGTGTAAGGGCTCCGAAGCCAGGCCTGCAACTCATGCAAGAACAAGCGCGCATTGTCTCTTCCTAAAAAATCGCGCAAGAGCTCTTCCGCCTGCCCCGCACTGCCCTTGATATCAACAGTGCGAAGAATCGCAATCACGTACTCGAGTAAGAACTCGGCATTATTCCCTCGTCGGCTCTCAAGCCGCTGTTGACCAGGCCGAGCCACCCGACTAGGGCCTGGCTCTGCCTCCCCTTCCGGATTCAAGAAAGTAAACACCCTAAGCTCGCGCCGGATCCATTTCCGTGCCCGAGAGACCAGCTCTTCGTCACGGTTGAACGATTCTGGCGATAGTTCGCGGTACTGAGAGAGCCGGTTTGTGCCGACTCTTAGAGAGTAAAGCTGATGACGGTAGACATATTGCCGCCGTATTACGGGATCGTCCGGCTCCCCAGGTCGTGGGCTTTCTGCAGGGCGTCGTCGGTGGCGAGGACCACGGGGTAACCGCCCTGGGTGATGAGGAGGTATAGAGAGGGGCGCAGTGGCAGCGGATGGAGGAGCCGGTGGTAGTTTGTAAAGCTTCGGTCCTTGAGGGTTCTCAAGCTCGTACTTGACAGTGTGAACATCACTCTTGCCTAGGAAGGTCAGTCTGAAGTGAACCGAAAGCGAGGTTTTAAACGCAGACATAGAGAGGCATACATAGCGGACAGTTGCGGCGCTGCTCCAGCCAGCTCACGATACATAAAAAGTCGAAATTCGCATGTGCGCAAGGCACCGTGACAGCTGGTTCTGTGATTGCTTCCAGGCAGATGACGCATGGGTTAGCCACATCGTCACCATGGTCCTCTTGCGCTACTTCTTGGAGCGTTTTCTGCAGGATCTCCTGTCGCACATCGACATCTCCAGACATCAGACATCCGACTGATATTCAAGTAAAGGGGGTCGATCTGTCCAGTTTCGGCGAAATGAATGTCATCGGCGAGGAAAGAGCGCCGCTCGGTTGATACTACTACTGCGGCGGGCATAGGTCACGTTGTGGCGGGAAAAACCAAACCTTGCGGAGAGTTGACTTCGTCGATATCCACCAACGCAACTCGCAACGCTGGAACCCATGGTGGAAAAATGATGAGGTCGGCCAAATCTGCCATTGCTGATAATTACTTTGCTCCTCTTAGCTCTGCCGCAAGTATGGCAAGAGGGAAGGCCAATGGAAATGGCTTCTCGAACCATGCGAATGGCAATCAACTTATCTCCCGCACCATAACAGGGTTGAAGCGGTGGTCCATCATCAACAGAGATTTACCAGGTGCGAGATCTGTTTTCACCTGGACTAAATATCTTGAAGTTCATTACTAACTCTCTCCATACAACAGCGGTATCGCAGGTAAGAGCTATACATGTGTACGACTTCGACAACACCTGTGAGAGCTCCCGTTCGCAATTGCTTCTGTATTTCGAAGCTTATATTGTGCAGTGTTCCTGAGCCCCTTGCCGAATCCGCAACTTTGGAACGGCCCGACGATCGGATTTCTACAAAGCCTGGAAAGTTTCACAAATGGAGGGTGGTGGCACGACCCGGCATTGCTCGCAGCTACAGGTGAAGGCATGGCCAAGGAGGAGCCGCGGGCTTGGAATGGCTGGTGGAATGAACAGATTGTGTGACTTAAAATGTCTTGGATGGTTTGGCATGGTTCGCTGACTGGCCGCAGGTACGGCTGGTCAAGCTGAGTATGGAGCAGAAGGACGCCCTCACAGTACTTCTGACGGGGCGAAGTGAGAATGGCTTCGCGGACCTTATTCGACGCATGGTGGACAGCAGAAAGCTGGAGTTTGACCTCATCTGTCTCAAGCCTGAAGTGGGACCCAACAGCGAACGCTTTTCAACCACCATGGAGTTCAAGCAAACATTCCTTCAAGACCTCGTTCTCACTTATGAGCAGGCCGACGAGATTCGGGTCTATGAAGATCGAGTGAAGCAGTAAGCCTCTTGTCAGACACCCGTGCCTGAGAGATCACTCATTTGTTGCTAGTGTCAAGGGCTTCCGAGACTTCTTCGAGGATTTGAACAGGTCGCTGCAGGTTGCGCCAGCACCTCGGAAGCCGATCAATGCGGAAGTGATTCAGGTCGTGGAAGGATGCACCTTCCTCTCCCCTGTAGTTGAAACTGCCGAGGTACAGCGTATGATCAATTCCCACAATAAGTCTATCCGCGAAGCTTCATCAAATATGACCCGGTCGCCATATGGTCGTCTGCGCATCAAGCGCACCATTTTCTACACTGGATATCTTATATCTAGCGCAGACTCGAATCGTTTGATCAGCCAACTGCTGACCCCGCTTCTGCCCTCTGGGCTTGCTGAATCCAATGATCTGAAGTATATGGCTAACAGTATCCTCATTACCCCGCGCCCTGCCCCTCGATCTATCCTGAACAAGGTCGGCGGCATTGGCAAAAGGCTCACCTGGCAGGTCACTGGGACTGCCGTCTTTGAGAACAAGGTGTGGGCGGCTCGAGTCGCTCCTGTTCCTGCGACGGAGAAGTACTACACAGAGAATCCATTACCCGTGATAGTTCTAGCTGTGCGCAAAGGCGCTCGTCCTATTGATGCAGGCAAGATTCAGAACTGGCATCCTGTACCAGCTGAGAAGGCGTTGACTTTTGAAACTGTCGTCGGTGAGAAAGTCGTTTTGCGTGTGGAAGAAGAGAATCCCCATGAGGGCGAATGGGAGAGTCAGTTCTTGAACAAGAACCGCAAGAGACGCCATCAGCAAGAACGTGATCAGGATATCCTGTATCCACAATCCAGTCAGAATGATGAGCCGCCATCCCAGACGAGACCACCACCGCACTATAATGCCCGTTATGGTGGGACCAGCCGCCATCATGATGATGGACCACGCCGTGGTGGCTCGCACCGTGGTGGTCGCGGCCGTGGAGGCGCGCCACGAGGTAAGGGCCACTCAAGTCGTGGAGGCGCGCGTGGTCGGGGCCGTGGGCGCGATGGCGGTCCTGCTGGCTATCGGTCCTTGGATGATCATGGTGGATATGATGGCGGTTACGAAGACAAGCCTGGACCAGGCGGTGCTGGACCTGTCATGAACTACTAATACTGAGCTGGCGATTAGGGATTATTTCCATGGGAATTGCCGCATCTTATTTGTCTTTAATAATATCCATTGTTCCTGTGGTCGGTCTCGGCGTCGGAGTCTTATCTGGGGTGTGAAATGATGCCTTTCAATTGATTGATCTAGCATGGCCGGCTTTTATACTCGCCCTTTGGACACCCTTGCGAACTTTAGTATCTGCCTTTAGGGTCGAGCCGCCATGGCATTTCTGATATTCTCTTACAATTAGCAACGAGGTACTCTGAAAGTGATACAAGGTGTAGTCCTGAAACATATGGAACCCGTCACCCTCTACCTGTTACGTCCTACTCTGTCCCATGTTTCTGCTTCTCGGTTTTGGCTTGTCAGTCGCAACCATCGAGAATGATTGAAATATGCAATTGAAGGCCGCTGTAGGAGGCAGACTGCAGAAACAACCATGCATCAGTTCATCAGATCATCGGATATTTTGGCCTGAAGAGTGGCGTTCTTTTCTTTTCTTTCTGGTTCAACAACTACATAGATACGATTTTTTATCTACTACCTGTCTGGAAGAGCTAGAACCTGCGAGTCATTAAGGAGAAGGGGATCGAAGCCCCACTATCGTCTCCGTCTATTCAGACTACTCTCTATCCTCCCTTAAGATCTATCTATCCTTTACAACACATTCCTTAGATGATCAGATCTTCTCCATGCAACAAACATCCTCACGCACATTCGGTCCGTATTTCCCCCTCTTGCGGATTCCACTATACTAGCGCCATGTGGCTAATTAGACCCCTCTTGGCTGTCAAGCAGACCCAATCTAGGGGAAATGAGTCCATTTCGTTAAGGGACGAGTGTAGCCTCGAACTTTGGCTAAAATCTCACTGACGCCGGATTCGAACTGGTCGATTCTCCGTTAGTTGGCGGTACTGCAGAATCGGGATGTCTGGTGACTCCCTTTCAAGGGTCGAGATGAGTCCTCGGCTAAAGTTGGACGCCCACGATGGCTTGGAGACAAATACGATTTAATTCTTCAATGCGCTTGTCTTTAATACAGGCCCTTCATCTTGAGGGCCTTATTATCGTCGATTTTAGCCCCACACGGCCTAACCAGCATGCTTCCAGGCCGAAGTCCCATTCCCTACCGGCTGATTTCCGTCTCCAGGTGACTCCACGGGTCTGTGGGGGATTCCCTAGTCCTCATTGCACTTTATCCAGAATCTGGAGGGACTTCAAATAAACGGGGGGTCCCCATAGCTCTTGCGGAGAAAGCTTTTGATAAGGGGTCACTGGTGAGGTGACACTTTACTGTCGAGCAATACTTCTCCCGGCAGACAGGAACTGTCAATCAAACGTCTTTCCTATTGGCCCAATACGAGACAATGGTATGAGTAACCATCAATCAAGCCGATAACAATGATGATACGTTCCTTCGTCCTCGGGAGTATTGTCCCTACTGTGCTCGGACTCGTTGCGCAGCATGTGTCTGTGGCCAACGAGAAGACTTCTCTCACGCTCCTCTATCAGAACAATCTGAATGCATCGGATACCTCGAACCACATCAGTGTGATCCTACTTGACCCAATGCACCAGCAAGATGTGCGTGAGGCATGTCAGGAATTTGGAGAGACGCTGATCTCCCAAATAAGCCTTCGAGAGCACAAAGAGGACTTCAAGCATCTCTTCTCATGGCTTGCACACTCGGGAAGAACAAAATCGGACGCACACTTTTACATTCGTGAAGGAGTGCTCTCCGTTTCCAAAGACTCGGATGATTTCTCTGTCTCCAACTTTCCGGCTCAAAATGCAAGGCTTCCCGTTTTGTGCACCCAGACAGGCAACGATTCTGTGGTTAAAGACACAGACAGTCGTCCGAAGCAGCTGCGAGTAATGTCCGAAGGCAACTCGTATATCGGTTTCCGCGATCAAAAGTCGTTTCGCTTCTTGGGTATTCCATATGCCGATCCTCCTCGACGCTTCAAGCACGCAACACTCTATTCGCACAAAGACAAGGTTATCCGCGCGACCAACTATGGTTCTGCATGTGCTCAGGGCAGCGGCGGCAGTGAGGACTGTCTATACCTGAACATTCAAACACCCTACATACCAAAGCAGGGTTCGCGAGAGGGCCTGAAGCCTGTCATGTTCTGGATTCACGGCGGTGGCTTTACTGGAGGAACAGGCGCGGATCCGCTTACAGACGGTGGTAATCTGGCATCACGCGAGGACCTCGTGGTGGTCACATTTAACTATCGGCTGTCGACACTTGGATTTCTGGCTATTCCTGGCACTGATATTACCGGAAACTATGGGATCTCAGACCAGATTCTCGCCCTTGAGGTACTAATCCCACTTTTTCCCTACAGATGGCCCCAGGACTAACAGCCACAGTGGACTATTAAGAATATCGCGCAATTCGGAGGTGACCCAAAGAAGATTACCATCATCGGTGAATCGGCCGGCGCTGGCTCGGTCAGAGTGCTACTAGGGTCTCCTCCTGCTTCAGGAAAGTTCCAAGGCGCCATTGCCATGTCAAACCTGGGCGGCGGTGCTGGGCTGGGGCTGGAGAGCGACTACGCAACGACGTACAGTTCATATCTCACAATTGACGAGTCCTATAAGCTAGCGGGTCCGCAAATCTTCTCTGAAGCAGGCTGCAACAGCGGTAGTCTGGAACATAAGATATCTTGCCTAAGACGTGTTCCTGCGTCAACCCTCGTCGGATTGCAGACTGTTGCGCGTTATGTCGTCCAAGACGGCCATTATGTGACAACAAAGGAGCTCGATCTACTTCGGAAAGAGGTCACCACCTCCAATGTGCCGGTCATGTTCGGCATTGTCACCGACGACGGCGCTTCGTTCAGCACGTACCCCAAAACTCCTTTTAGTTCTGAGCTTGAAGGCATTCAAGCAGCCCTAGGTATCAGTGAGAAACACGCCCAAACTGTCATCGACTCGGGTCTATTCCCTTACTACGACACGGGTAATGTGACTCTGGACTCTTTCAACGTCTCTCAACGGATAGCAACGGACTTGCAATTCCGCTGTATTGATCAGGCCACTGTATTTGCCGGTGTTGTCTCTGGGGTGTTTCAACCGTCATACTTCTATCAGATACAGAGAACAACCGGTGGGTATGACCCTAACAATCTCGGCGGCCCTCCTGCAACGCCAGAGTTTCCAAACGGTGACCCGGAGCTGCCCTACTTCCGTCTTCACGGTTCAGATCTCCCTTGGGTCTTTGGAACGCTAACCACCCTGCGCGACCCTCTCGATCTCTTTTCCATGCAGCTCGTGTCTGCCTACTTTGCCGAGTTTGTTCGATCAGGTCAGCCGAACCCTGCGCCGGAGTACCTCCAGGCGCGCGGGTATAAGCAAACCCTGGACGCTGTCAACAATTTCGACCGATGGGAGCCGGTGTCTCACTCCGAGGGACCGCTGCAGCTCCTCGATTATCCTAGTGTGCGAGCTCCTTTCCAGGATTTGGCTCAGTGTGAATTCTTGGGTTACCCGATCACATACTACTTCCATTAACTTTGACCCGTTGTCAAGTAATTGGATTAGATCCACTGGGGTGGGTGCTGCATAACGCATTCTAACAAAATCAACTCTACCCACAAGTCGACGCAGAGAAGCAAGGAACATGATTCATTGACGGGCTCATCGGCATAATTTGCAAATGATCTGACGCCGGGATCATAGCATGTATGCCCATAACGAGGCTCCCACCATGTACAGATATGGCGCGAACAATACACCAGAACTAGAGCAGTAGAGGTGCAGGAACTACAATTCATCCAAAGTGAATGTCTGCACATATGGTCATCACGAACCAGCACCCTGATGAAGATATCATAATGCCTGCCATTCTCTACATGGGCTCACGAATTTTTCGAGGATCTAGTATAAATTGAAGCTGATATATAGCATAGCATTTTCTTGTTTATACCCTCTCACCATTATATCGTCCGTCGTCATAGAATCTGAGCTATAGGCGAACGGGACCATGGAGACACCATTCCTCAATAACATATTGCTTCCTGCTGAGCTGCAACTGGAGCGATGGGTGATGAATTCTGAGATATTTTGCCATTGCTACGTTCATACCAGGTCTCCTTGTAGCCATTCTCACAGCTTGAGGCAGCCCTGCTTGGGACATCGAGAAGATGCTGACGCTTTATGCGATCTAAGAAACCTTGACCAATCATTCATATTATGTATCTAGAACAAGGTTCAGGTCTGTTGTGCGTGGCAGGATAGGTGCTACATTTCCATCCACTTCCACTCCACTTGGTCCCCAACACGTCCAAATATATGTATCAGAAGTAGCATAGATTTCATCTATCATCTTGATTCATATTGTTAACTGTTGAATCATTGTCAAACATTGACATGCAAGCACACAGATCCCCCAACCCAAAACGAAGTCATCACTCTGCTATGTCCATATCCCATCCATGTGAGTGATGATTCCAACACCGCACATAAGTAAAGTAAGAGGCAGAAACAAAGGGGCATCATCTTTTATACATGATAAGAAATCAAAAAAAAAAAAAAAAAAAAAAAAAAAAAAAAAAAGAAATCCGTCGCAAGTCATCTAACAAAAGCTGAATGTACACCCGCAATTTCCAGGTGCCTGTGGGCAGACAGCTCCAACTCGTCCTTTTCATGAGTCTCGAAGTTCCTTTCCATACCCGTTTCCCAGTCCCAGTTGTCGTATTATTCGTGTGCCTTTCGTGGAAACATGTCGACCAATTAAACATAAAACATACGTCGTAAAAAAAATCAAAAATGCAAGAGTGCTGCGGATTGTGGCGCTTATTCTTCATCCGTCAACTGCCTTATCAGGCTGATGCTCAGGATCATCACCAAGAGACCTATTGTTACGACCACTAAAAGGACGAAGCCGAACCAGCCAAGCACCATGGCGGAAGTTCCAACCCCAGACTTGACGCTCCCATTGCCCATGTCCTGCGCTATTGTCGTTGCAGCAACTGATGCTGTGTGCTGCCATAGGACCGACACGAGCACAAAGACTGATGCGACGAAGATGAGTGCCAAGGCAGCTTGGGAGACGGGGCGCGAGGGAAATGGTTTGACCTCTCGTTCTGAGCCGGTGGAATCGATCTCTTCGTGCCAGCCGGGGAATGTGGCCAGGAGGATAAAGCAGAGGAAGGCCAGGATGACCGCAACGATGCTGTACGAGTGAGCAACTGCCGCGCGAACCGACGGGGGATCAAAGGACTTACAGCAAGTAAGGGAACACGACTGCGTCCTTAAAGGTCGATGCCACCCAAATTAAATTCAATGGATCTTGGTCGACGGTTACAATCTCAGCCAATGCCGTGGCGTTTGAGTTGCAGATGTAGGCTCCGCCAGATGGTTGAACGCAGATACCGAAATATCCCACGCGGACCTCCATTTCTGCACCACCAACAATATTTGCCATCGCTGTCACTACGCCAGGATCCACCTGCGCCTTGTCGAAGACTGGGCTATAACGCTCATAGTATAAAGAGATCAAAAAGATATCCGGTATTTGCGGTGATGATGACGAACAACCGGCTAGTAATAAGGCTTGGATAAGTTAGCGACATTCCGCACGCCATGTGGCAGAGGGAGGACTCACAGAGAAGGATGATCGCCACGGCAATGATAATCATGAGTACATGATGATAACCAATCATTGGAATAAACCCTGATGTCTGGTCAGTATACTCTGATACAAATAACTGGGAAGGGCACTACATACGGGCAAGCCCGGCGCCAATTCTGAGAGCCATTGCGCGAGCAGATTCGGATCTCCCGTATGTCTTTCCTTCACACTGAGTAACTCACTTCTCGGACCCCCGAGAAGGAGTGCCTGTAGCGCCGCTGCTGGTCACTTATACAGCGAGGGGCGCGGTCACAAGACGTTTCTGAGCCAGTCGGACTTGGTGGCACGCAGGTTGACTTCGAGTACAGTCACCACTATGTAGTCTTGTATAGAAGACCCTGATGACTGAGATAAGATAAGATTCTCAGATGAGTTGACGATGCTGTGACAACGTGGTGGTATGGAATGTGGATGTTGTGGATCGAGGCTCGGATGGGTCACTCGAATAGCTCAATGCGATACAGTCGACGGAGCTTTTCAAAGAATGTGGCTTCCTTCAAAGAACGACACCTGATTATTCATTCAAAATGGTCAGAATCTTCGACTCAAAGCAGTCTGGGATATCAGATTTGGCGAAGATAGGTATGTGCCAAAAGCAGGCAAGTATGAGAGAGGGTATTGTAGGAAGAATGATGGAGGGGGAAAGAGAGGGAAGGGAGCGTAGCTGGACAAATCCACAATTGTGGCCTAAACCTCCTTCTCTGCTTCTAATTTTTCACAACGAGAGACAATTACAGCATCAGGGTCCCGGTGATGACACAGATGGTGATGATGCTGTGCTGTACCTGGTGGCTGGGAGACTATCTCATACAATGCAGGAGGCTGGGCCAACGCCTTTGTTTACGCCGCCCCGTTCCCCGGTAACCATGTCTGACCGCCTGCACTTTCAGGCAACCCCGCTAGTGCCCATCCAGATCAGAGTGACCCACTAATTGCACTATACCTTGATAAAACTAGCGCCATGGCTTATCAGGAACATGATCGATCCAGCCTCGCGATTTTCAGGTGTCAAGGTCTCCACTGTCAGCAATAGACAGGCACAATAAGATTAAAAACTATGGGATTGTTCATTTTTAAGTCTCAATGATGAAAAAAAAAAAAAAAAAAAAAAAGCCCAAGGAACAATATGTTCTGTAAATATATTACTCCAACCTAATCATGTCTTTTCTCTTGCAGTGTCAAACACCTCCCAAACCTTGTAACCTAACGAGACCGCCCAATTCAGATATGGGTATACCAAAAGTATCAATGCAAAATAGTAGTATGCAAATCGTCCCAAGTACGCCGTTGTACTCCGTTGAGTTAATGTTCACTTGTCCATGCAAACCAACAGATTCTGCTCCAACAACCGGAGTACCTCTGTTATCTAGCATACAAGAATTTTTCCAAATTAATCGGTTCCTGCGGTTTGCTGGTATCGTCGCCATCATCCTCATCGTCAGTGTTGGGAATAATTAAGTCTTCACTGCCATGAGTAAAGGTTGTCGCTGAACGTTCAACCAGGCTGGGAGGGACGAATGCCTTTGTCTGGGGCAGGGCATTCACTGATCGAGAACGAGCAAGAGCAGTCTGACCAAGGCGCTGCAAGGGAGTGAGCCGACGCCGCGGGGATGGACCAGATGAGGTTGACGACGTTAGAATGCGGGATGAGCCAGAGCCACTCTTCTTAGCCTGGGGCTTGAAGACGTAATTTGACAGCACTGGTTTGCCATCTTTCTCGTCTGACATATACAGTCCGGGCGTATCAAGACCTTCCTTGGAGTCGCTGGAACCGTGATCGGGGTCAGGAAGGTGCGTCATTATCTGCTCTGCAAGCTCATCAGAGAAAACTTGCAACGTCGATTTGCGTTTGGGACGAGCAGCCTTCGAGCCACTTGGACTAGAGCTGTTGGTGCAAGGCTCGAAGAAACGACTGCGGCAGTCCGCACGCTCCGGCAAGCTTTCTTCCTCAGTGTCGGCGCAAAGGCGTTGCCGCTTGGCCGGTTGAAAAGTTGACGCTTTAGCCGCGCGAGCCAAGAAAGAGGTACGCTCCACACTCCTGACCAAGGGACTTGATAATCGGTTGGAGGAATCAAGAGCAGACGCAGACCTCATGAGGCCTGCCTGCGATGGTGCAGGACTACTCTCCCAAGAGCTATTTGCATGGCGTTCCAGGAGTCGTTGCTGACTCGGAGACGGTGTTAGACTGTTGGGGTCTAGTTCAGCCAACGGCATCCGCTTTGGAGTAAAGAATGCGCTGATAGGCTTCTTTGGCTTCAACTCTGCCGCAGAGCCGAGCGTCTGCCGCCGAGTAATTCCGCTTGGCATCTTCCTGGGAGCTTGGGGTTCAAGCACGATTTGCTCTTTCGTCGTTGGATCCAAGTCGCCAAGTGCAACTCCCAGCGCAATTTCCGCATCCACATTGCGCCCGATAAATGGCAGCTCCTCCAGGTTCACATCCTTTCCGGGTGGAGTCAAAGGGACGAGCTTGCCGGCCTTGGGACAAAAAACTCTCTGGTATAGGAACGTGAGCTCAGCTTGCTTGAAATTCTCAAGGTAATCAGCAGGAACGTGAAATTGCCCGTCAAATTGTAGCATACGAAGAGCTTTCTCAACATTCTTGTACTTTCGTATGCTCCGATAAGCTGTCTTCAGACCCATTCTGGGGATGTTGGGAAGATAATCGCAGCCACTGAGAATACACATTCGTCGGAAATCGGCATCTGTCCATCCTATTAAGCTAACCTCGCGACAGGCCGTGAAGTCTGCTCGATTAATCTCAATGCAATCGCCATGTTGGTCGAGTTTAGACAGCAATCTCTTGGCGCCGAAGACAAGTAAATCCGAATCTTCAGATATGATACCATTGATGATGCCCTGCCGTTCAAGATATACCAACTGTGCATCTGCCTCGTACGGCGCGACGACGTATTGGACTTCCATCTTCTTCAGTTCCTCGATCAATTGGCGAGCCATATAAGGAGTCACATCCACGGCCTTTTGTAGTTCCTGGTAGGCCTCTGCCATACGACCCTTTCGTTGAAGCTCCAATCCAAGAGCCTTACTCGCCTGCCGTTTCTGAAGCCGCTCGGACTCGGTACCGGATTTACTGGGGAGATTGTCTCCATCGAAAACAAGGTACGGGGTTACCCCGAAGTAGAGGAGCATGCGGACACGATTGAGGACGAAATCGACATGTCTGCAGAAAAATCAGTCATGTCCTCCCGGAGCGTCTTGGTTGTGATCACATACTTCGTCGTAGGCCTGTCGAGAACGAGGTCAACAGCACAGGCAACAGTGCCGCGATGTAACCAGCCATACGCATCTACCCCGAGGGTTTGCCCTTTGAACTTTTTCACGTGGCATGGCTTCTGAATTGACTTGAGAAGGCCATGGAGTCCTGCATAATAAATCAGTTTCTCTGCCATTCATCATGGCGGAGAGGGAAAAGCTTACCTTTGATGCCCATGGTGGGCACTCTTGCAAAGGCAAGACACTCCTGCCGTTCACTTAACCGGCCAAGACGGGCATCAGCTCTGGTGTTGTTAGGCCGAAGGTTCGAAGAGGGACGTGGGGTGCTGGGATGCCACGTTCCTATAAAAGAGGGATCAACGACAGTAGTCAGTCACCCAGACCAACCGACCAGAGACAAACTGATGGGCCCTGACAACGAGGCTGGAATGTTTGTTCCTTCTTGTCCCCATCGACGCGCGAACGCGGTATATCGAGAGAGAGCGGCTCTGATTGGATCCAGGAAGGCGGTCTCTACTTCCGTCATCACCGCCTGTTGATTCTGCCGTCCGTACCAGAAAATTATCAAAAAAGGAAGTTTCGACTTTGCCAATGGTAAATTCACATTGACTACCCCTCGACATCTGGCAAGTATAGAAGCTTGGGAATCGACACAATGCCAAAATCATTCGCGAAAGTACACAAGCATATTTCCAAGAAGCGCGGTGTGATCGATGCGCTCCATGAGAACAGCAGAGATGCGAAGAGATTGCGCCGAGCCAACGGAAGGGACGATCGAGTAGCTCGAGTCTCAGCATTGATGGCCCGTGGAAGACAGTCCTATAGTCAGTCCATACTTCAGAGTCTGCAGGTTTGATTGAGCTGGTGCTGAGACCCTCTCTCTAGTTGATCGCGTTACGTACTTCCAAGAAACCGTTGCGGAAGAATCTAAACCGTTCTCAGAAGACGACATGAAGGATTTGGTCGTTCGGTATGTCCAGTGCCGTTACTTTTTCTTGCGCAGTCGCATGCTAACATCTGCTTCGCTAGGTATATTAACCGTAGCGTCCCTGAGATCGAACAATTACAGAGTGAGCGGAGGAAAGGCCGACCTCCAAGCAAGCGAGAAGAAGCCTTACTACAACGGACAGAGGTTGAGAACAAAGAGTTCAAGACTGGATTCTGGATGCCTGATTTAAGCCAAGAAGATGTGATCAAAGGCCTCGCATCGTGGAACGGAGACTGGTCCGGCCTTAGCATGATGAAATTCATCAGAATTACCAAAGACGGTGGAAAACAACCATCGGTTTTTCCACCCAAGGGACTTTCATGAGGCGTGTTTCCTTCTATCTCTTTTCTTTGGTCTTCTTTTTTATACATAACGAGGCGGATGATCTTCGGCCATGATGCTACATATGACATATTACAATTACCACTTGTCCAGGCACGTTGTTGTGCATCATCAATATTTTTCAAAGATTCCAGCTTAGAATGTGACCAAATTACGTCGCTCTGCACATTGAGCATGAAGTTATCATACTATACCGCACTTGAGTCGTCAAGCAGATATACTCCATATCTTGCCCTAGGTTGCCTTAGAGCTTAAATGCGGACGCCGTTCGACACCCATTGAATCAAAATTGACGCAGATAAAGCACAGATCTAGTACAAGTAACTGGAAGGCGAAGAACCGAATATTTTTTCCTTCTTCTACAGTTGGATAAGTAGGTTCATCCTGTATTGCGCAGACGAGTATAGTTGGATCAGCGGAGATGGCAGAAGCTTCCTAGTCTTGGCGGGCGGGTCGGAAGGTTAACATCATCGGTTCGCCTCACGCCAGCTTCAAAACTTCCTCTCTCTCAACTTCATACCATCTTATTACTACCTTATTATCTGCCATTCTTGCGCATCACGTTTTCATCAATCTTTAAGATGCTTTCTCTTCGTACATTCGCACGTTCCGTGCCTCGCACACTCTCGCGGTCCCTCGCTACCACTTCCCGGTCCTCCTTCCTGTCGGTTCCCAAGAATAGCTTTCTGCAAGCTTCGTTGAAGCAGGCTACAAAGCCCTCCTACGCTGCCTTCTCTACCTCTAGTGTTTTCAGACAATCTCCTGCTGAAGGTAAAGTCTTCTATAAAGATTTTCCTCCAAATTATCTATGGAGGGAAAGACAGTCTCAAATTTTCTCTTCTTATCTTCATTTATTGATCGGGCCCGAGTTCCGGTGGCTTCACGAGGCTAGTTTTATTGAGCAAAATGTCAAGCTAACGTTCAATGTCTTCGAATTAGGTGACGTCGAACTTGCTGCTAAGCTTGAGGATGAATTGAAACATGAGAAGGCCTCCGGCCTCGAGGATCTGGAGACCTCGGTCCAGAACATCCAGTATGTTCTTCAGAACAACTCCTGGGAGGTGAGTATCGAGCCACAATCATCATTAATTTCGACACGACTCACGGATTGTACATAGGTGAAGGATGTTCCTGGTGAACAGGAAGTTGTGTTGACCAAGAAGTTCGGCAAGGAGGAGTAAGTATCTCTCACAGAGAACCTTTGGCTCCTTCGCTAATACTTCCATCTACGGACAGGATTCGACTCACCTTCACCGTCGCCGACCTCCAGAACCTGAGCGAACAGGAGGATTTTGATGACAGCGCTTTCGCCGATGAGATGGACTTCCAAGGCCATCAGCCCGCTAACCAGGGTCGCGGTGCCCCTGGTGGTGTTGCTCAGCACCCCGAGGATCGCATTGCTCCCGCTGACCGCGAAATGGAGGATCTTGACCGTGATATGGAGCCAAGCTTCCCTGCTCGTGTCAACATCACCATCGAAAAGCCCGGCAACGGTTCTCTCCTGATCCAGACTGTTGCTCAGGACGGTCTGTTCCAGATCGAGGAGGTGTCTTACTTCTCCAAGCCCGACCTCGCCCACGCCCAAACTGCCGAGCAAGACTGGGCCAGACAGAGCCTCTACGCTGGTCCTCCTTTCGAGAACCTCGACGAGGACCTGCAGACCTTCCTCGAGCGCTACCTCGAAGAGAGAGGCATCAACGCCGAGCTCGCCAACATGATTCCCGACTACATTCAGGTCAAGGAGCAGAAGGAATACGTTCGCTGGCTCGAGAGTAAGTTTGATCACTGCCATTCATGTGTTCGCTCGTGTAGCTAACACCGTCGGTCGCAGACGTCAAGAACTTTGTCGCCGCTTAAATGCCCGAAATCTTCGTGGCCAAAAACTGCTCTGAAGTCCTTACTAGGTCTTCTCGTACATTGTATCAAAACCCGTTGGGAAATCATACCTACTTATCCACTATTCCCCCATTTGTGTATCATTAGAAACGAATTCAGGATCATATGTTGTACGTAGTTCACATTTAATTGAAAACGTTAAACCACGTTAAACCACTATTCAACCAGTCGTCAACACTATCGCCCAGTTTGCCATGGTAGCGTAGAGTGACAGGTAAAATATGAGTTTTCGTATCGGATCCTTGATTCAATTGCGTGGCTTATATACAGCCTAAGTAACACGTATAAACGCCTTTAGTTCGCCAGCATAAACCAATATTTCCGCTAAGAACAGAAACCCGGAAATCCCAATATTAAGAACCCAACCATGAAAGAGAACAAATGCAGAGAGGATATGCCCTTAAAATTCCATGCTTTCTGATTTTACCTCAACCGGATCTTCATTTCCTCGTTTGCCGACGCGTTCCTCCTTGTTCAGAGAAGCGATGAATGAACGAAAGTAGTCAATATATGGCTTGAGGCTCGTCTTCTCGTACTCTTGCAATTTGCGACTTCCTTGGGAGTCGCTAGGCGTGCTGCTTTCGCCCTGGACAGCTTCAGCACCTGTATTACTGCCGGAGTGTTCGGCATCCCATGCATCAATCTCCGCCAGTAATTGAGTGACTGTTGGGACGGAAAGGGGATCGAATTCGTCCGCCTTTTTAGCGTCGATGGGAACACAGACACGCCCCGTACCGGGATGGATGACGAAAGGGCTCTTGAGCAAATGGATCATTTTCTTGCTGACTTCGGCATCAAGACGCGGGTATGTATATTCCAATACGATATCCTGTTTCGCGTCTCTCAGAGTGGTCGGGTTGAGAGTGCTGCTCTTGCCAGTTTTAGCAAGCGCGTCGATGTCTGCCCATTTGTTCGTACTGGACCGGTCGGGCAACGAGTCCCATTTCTTGCGCAGTGCGTCATTCAGTGTCTTGTCCGGTAGCAATGAGAGAAGGCGCTCCGCTTGTTCTGAGCTTGCGAACGTATCCTGGTCGACAAGTGTAGTTTGGGCGAAGAAGGGTTTGAGAATTTCAAGACTGCGGGACATATGTGGGTGTAATGGCCGCTTCATATTCACGCGCTTCCCGCTTTGAGAGCCGCCTCGCACAACGTCGAGATAGCCGGCAATGGCCCTTCGCCGGTCATCGGGAAGACTGCGAGCGCGCGGATCGCACACCCATGCGTGAGCACCACGACGGCCTGAGTACACCCAAAGGATGTGCTCGAAGCCAAAGTCTTCACGCAAGGCAGTGTCCACCACTTTCATTGCCATAGTCACGAAAGTCCAGCATTTCCGACAGATATTTGCCTTAGTGCAGCAAGACCGAATGTCATCATAATCCGTCAAATCAATATCGAATACTAGCTCTTTGGAGATTGGTTTCATCTGACCGCCTCGTAGTGTTTTCCGGTCCCGCGGGTTTGTGTTATACACCGGACCGATCTCAAATCGCGAAGGGTTCATTTTCAAGATATCCTTACGGAATCTAAGGGAAGCATTTGTCAGGAATCGATGAATTCTACGTGCACAGCTTCCCTCACTTACAGATCTGCAGTCGCGTATGATTGATAACGAAGATATGCGTCATTTTGAAGCGTAAGAGCGAATTCACGGTTCCCGAAATCAGGAGAGGGTATAATTCCATGGTTCAGCCATTGAAAGAGGTAGCGGAATGGAAACAGACGCTGGTAGAATGCGAGCATTATATCTGTGTCGACTTGTGTCGATTGAGGAGCGGGCCTGAATGTACATCAATGTTAGTGCCCTGCTCGAATGCAAGAACAAACTGCGCTTACTCCGAGGCAGCTGGGGGTGCTGTCGACTCATTCTGCGCTTCAGGAGCATTCAAAACCGGAAATTCCTCGTCGTTGTCCTCATCGCTGAACATATCTTCTAGCCTCACGCCTGTTGCCTGGTTTTCGCGCGCGGTTGGCGCTTTATCTTCCGTAGTGCTAGAATGCGCATCCGCCCCAGGGGCATCAGGGAGGATCTCATCATCATGCTCGTGAGCGGGAGACGCAGTGGAGGAAACTGAGTGAGGCATTATGTATCTGGTTGATAATGAGCAGTTGGGATAACTTTACGGACTCTCTGTCCTACAACATCATTCATGTAATCCACATCCATCAACGCGAGACGCGTCCCGAACGCGTGCCTCTAATTGAACGGGACACCGAAGTGACCCTTATCAGCCCTAGCCCTTATCCTTATCGATAGTAATCACGTGATGTTAATTGACCTGATAAGAACTATAACCGCAAACGGTCAGTTTCCCTGGAAGCCTCGTGCAACCACAACCTCGCCAGGAACGATCTCCTTCCCCTTTCAACTTCCGCTTGCGGAATCATTGTAAGGTCGTTCAACCGGTCGTCAGAGATTTCTTCCTCTGTTTGGCCCCTCTCGGGTGGTATGATGCTTACATCTGCCCTGATTCTCACGAAGACATCCAATCAAGAGAGATCCTCGTTACATCCAGAGAAAGGCTCCACCACCTTCGGCTTCAAATGTTCCTCGGGGTTCTTTTGCCATCGTACTTGAGCTTAGAAGACTTTATTGGCTGCAAGTGGTAACAGTGAGCATACCGAGATCTGTGCTTGGATCTGATATGCGTCATCGTCGATCGAACGCTTTTGCTTTTGAAAGCGCTTGACCACACTGGCAGCAGGCAGTAGCCAGCATTTGGGCATGGAGGCTCTCTTCTCTCGCAACGAGCTGAGCATTGCCCTAGCCTCCACTTACATGGGCCTCAAAACTATGGAGATTGGCTAAGCCTGCTGGATTAACTCTAGTACCTTTTGCTTCTCGTTGCTGCTAACCTTTTATTTAACTTCGGCAGGTAGCATTGTATGGGCGTACCCATTTCAAACTCCACATTCCAGTGTTTCTTCAGTCGCCTTTCTGCAGTGTGGTTCGATCATCTCAGACTGAGGCTCCATCGTGGCGCTCAGCTGTGAGCGGCTTTTTCCTATTTTTGCGTGGGGTGCCTCTTTCGTGACCAGATCTCAGTATCCGTGAGGACTCCATTCGGTAATGCTGGTTCATGTTACGTTTGTCTCACTAGGTGATGTTGGTGACGCCATCACTTGTGGTCCCTAGACTTCAGTGCCTCCTCTTGTTGCCCCATTTCTTGCGAGGTCGCGAAGGGTATCCTCGACCTTTCCCTGAATGACACTCCGAGATGTCACATCGATCTCCTGGTCTTGACACACGACACGCTCCCACGTAGGAGTTTTCTCTTGATAGCATTACATCGATACCTCTGTTATCCATGGTTCGATGGGGTGTTATCAGCCTACTCAGGCTGAAGGCGAATCAATGTTCAAGTTACCTGGGACCAGATATTGGTCGTCATCCTCGTTGCTCTTGGATACGACATGGTACCACTACCATTATCGGTAATCTCGTGAAAAGAGCAAGCGACTCCACCCTCGAGATATAAAGTTGAGTTCCTCCTGCGATCCTGACTCCTTTTCCTCTCAATTCTTTCTTTCACCTTTTCGTTAAAGAAAGTCGCTCGCTCTCAGACTCTTCATTCGTTATCTTCCTTGTTTCCTTCGGGAATTGTCATTTATTGCTATCCAGGAACTTCTGTCTCAATATCAAGCAATTAATTCTCAAAATGGTCAACGCTGGCATTGCACTTGTGGCTCTGGCCGGGCCAGCCTTTGCTGGCATTCTGCCGAACAAGGGACATGACGAGGTAAGCGTAGACCATCCAAGTCTCTCCTACCTCCTGCATGGCAGACCACTAAGATATGCTGTAATAGGGTCACTCTGGTCCAACTGCTCACCGTGACGAGCCTCACCGGGTCACCAGGACGAGAACTTTCTTGACCACATCCTGCCCAAGTATGGTGCTCCACCTGACCTTTTCAAGCGCATGTGTCTAATACTCTTATCGCAGTTTCCCACTCGACAGTCACTTCTGGAACCAAGACTTTGACGGTTCCTATCACTCTGACTGAGACAATCACCGTGACCACCACTGACGTCTTTGACTTGAACCTCGAGACTCAAGTGGTCGTGCCCACTGGAACTGTGTCTATCCACACTCTAGTTCCAACTTCTGTTCCCACTCAGAACGTGACTACTATTTCGCCGCCTCCATTTACGATTATCTCAACAGGTGTACCCAGCAACACTACTGTCGTCCCAACCCAGCCCCCTCCTTTCGCCAACAGCACCACTGTTCCATCTGTTCCTACTCCGCCCGCTCCTTTCGCCAACAGCACCACTGTTCCATCTGTTCCTACTCCGCCGGTTCCTGTTCCCCCTGGACAGCCTTCTGTTCCTGCCCAGCCTTCCGTTCCTGCCCAGCCTTCCGTTCCTGCCCAACCTTCCGTTCCTGCACAGCCTTCCGTTCCTGGTCAGCCTTCTGTTCCTGGTCAGCCTTCGGTTCCTGGTCAGCCTTCGGTTCCTGGTCAGCCTTCGGTTCCTGCCCAGCCTTCTGTTCCTGGTCAGCCTTCTGTTCCTGGCCAACCCTCTGTTCCCGGCCAGCCCTCTGTTCCAGCACAGCCCCCCGCTCCTCCAAGCCAGCCCACTGCTGTCCCACCGGTGCCGCCAGCTCAGCCTCCTGCCCAAGGCTCCGCTTCCCAGTTCGAGCCCGCCGCCGGTCTCCTGGCTGGTGTCGTGGGTATCATGCTCATGCTTTAAAGCACTCATCTATGGCCTTCCGTTTTCAAGGTGACTGGTTGTCATACGGGCGGGAAAGGTATATTTTCGATAATCCTGGATTTTCTCTTCTCGCACGGTTTTGACTTGGTCTCTGTTTGTCATATGACATCCAAATTTCGGCCATCCACTTGGAAAAAGTTGTTCCTTCGCTCATGGTTTATGGACGGAGTTATTGTTTGTCAAATAACGAAGTAATAGTAATATAATGTGGGCGTAGCAAATACATTGCAAGCTCTAATAGAGTCAATCACACCCTACTGTCTTTCTAATGACTCTCTTAAGTTTAAATGATAAATTTCGAGCCTGTCTAGTCAGCCGGTTCCTACCACGTCGGAATTATGTTCAGGCCATCAGACTGTAGGTGAAATCTCGTACATCCGGTTCAATTCGTAGACGTGTGTAACCATATTCGAGAACAGCGACTTGCGATTATATAGACACTGCTGAAGCGTCCTCGAATGCAAAACTAAAATGTCAAGCCGGTAGAAAAGTTATCCAAGTGCCATCTATTTGACATTGATTCTATGGTCAGGTTTGCTCTATGCAAAAAAATAGCTTAAAGCAGGGTCCCAAAAGAAAGACGCAGACGCCTCCATTTCATCAATCTAAACCTTTAATAGAGACTGAAAGGAGGAAGACTAGAGGATATATGAAAGATAAATACATTTGTAAGAGAACAGAGAAGTGTTGTCGAAACGGTTCACTACCTCAAGCCCTGGAGCTCCTGCTCGACTTCGGCCTTGACCACTTCTCGGACACCCACCCATCCGGCGCCGGCGCGGATAGGAGTGACTCTGCTTTCGCGCTGCTCGAGCCCAATGAATTCCTGGGGAAGAACCTCAGTGAAGTCATAGCCGTCTTCGGTGCGCAGGGCCAGGTCGACGGCGCTTGCGAATTTGGCCGGGTGGGCAGTGGAGAGGGAGATGTGCTTCACCCCAGGATTACGCTCGATGGAATGGAGAGCTGCCCGCACACCGACGGCAGAGTGAGGATCGAGAATGTAGCCGCCAGTCTTGGAGCTCTTGGCGCTGCCGGGGCCGAGGTTGGAGGGGAAGGAAGAGGTGTAGGTGGACTTGATTTGGTCAATGGTCTCGTCGTTGCTCACCCGCTCACTCTCGAACTCAGCCTTGGCGCCCTCGAGGACGGCCTGGGGTACGGTGAAGCCACCCTGTGTCTTGAGCTGATTCAGCCAATTGCTGACGCTCTCGCAGGCGTGCTTGCGTCTTTCGTCTGCAGAGCTGGCGCCGTCCGCCTGGAAGGCAAGGAACCAAAGGAGACGCTCGAAGTTGCTGCTGACGAGAATGTCCATGGCGGGGCTGTGAGTCTCCTTGACGCCGTCGGCCTGTGCGGTGTTCTTGGTGTACTGGCCACCACTACGGAAGAAGCGGTCCAGGATGTCGTTCTCATTCGTTGCGATGACAAGCTTCTCTGCGGGAAGGCCCATGCGCTTAGCGAACCATCCGGCGAGGATGTCACCGAAATTTCCCGAAGGCACAACGAAGCGCATCTTCGTGTCTTCGGAGTAGCCAGGGGTTTTGGTGAGAGAGAAGTAGGAGTAGAAGTAGTATGTGATCTGAGCCAGAATACGAGCCCAGTTGATGGAGTTAACAGCGGCAATGTTGTGGGTCGAGTTGAGATCAGGATCGGCAAACAAGGCCTTGACAATGTCCTGGCAATCATCGAAAGAGCCCTCGACTGTCAGGTTGTGTACGTTGGCATCCAAGACAGTCGTCATCTGAGCCTGCTGAATAGGCGACACCCGTCCAGTGGGGAAGAGGATGAAGATGGAGACATCCTTCTTGCCCCGGAGACCATAGATGGCTGCAGATCCAGTATCTCCACTGGTGGCACCAATAACGGTCAAGTGGTGTCTGTCCTTGCCCTGCTTGCCCTCATTCTTGCGCACCAAGAAATATTCAAAGAGGTTTCCGAGGAACTGTAGCGCGACATCCTTGAAGGCGAATGTTGGTCCGTGGAACAATTCGAGCAAGTAGAGGTTGCGTTTTCCGTCCAGTTCAACCAGAGGCGTCCGTTCAGGGTGCCGGAACGTAGCGTATGAGCGTCTGATGATATCTTTGAGGTCTTCTGAGGGGATTTCGCTCGGTGAGATGTACAACGACATGATACGATATGCCAGATCTTCGAAACTCAGGTCGCGCCACTCCGTCTCCCATCCCGCAGGAAGCGAGGGAATCTCTTCGGGGATGAACAGGCCACCATCAGACGCCAATCCCTTAAGGACGACATCTTCGAAGGACAGCTATACAGCCAGAAGGGTCAGCAGAATATTTTTTTTTGGGATGAGGTTAGAATCTTCTCGACCAACCCCGTAGGAGGCACCCCGCGTGCTGAGATATTTTTGCGAAAGCGTATGAGACATGCCTAGGAAGTAAAATTTGATGTCGTGCGTATACCAGCTGTCTCAATTGGGATGACGGCCCCGTGTACAAGACAATTGCAATTAGAGACTCAATTGTAAAAGAATGAACGAAGGCGAGTCTGGTGATGATTCATCCCACCACAAAACTGAACTATCTTCAAAACGCCGCGGGGAGGACCATGCCTGTTTGGGGCTTAGCGTCTCCGACAACGGACACACCGAAATCACGTGTATTAATGGTTGGCCCGCTGATATCTTGGCATCATATGATGCAAGGAGGTAATACTCGGCCTGAATTCAAGCATAGTCAATCAAATGAACGAGCGAGAGAACACAGAAAAATGAATTTGGATAACTATGTAGGTTAATTATTATCCAGCTCGGTGCGAATGGGACAATGGTATGGGATCTATATCAACAACTGTAAATACTACTCCTGGTTGAGAAGGCCACGCCAAATCATCAAATAACCAGAGCTTCCCCGCGTTAGAATAGTGACAGAATATCCTCATTAGTCTTTTTTTGCTGACTGGCCCCCGGGGGTGGCGATGTGGTGTTGGCGGAGAGATCAAGGCCAGAGAATCCGTTCATGAGATCTGCAGTGGCACCACCGCCGTTGGGAACAGCGTTGCTGGATGATGCGGTGGCACTGCCACTATCGCCGAACACGCCAAGGAGGTCATCCAGGTTATTGCTTGGGGCAGGAGCGGGTGCGCCAACAGCAGGAGACTCTACTCGAACGGGAGTACCAGCAAGACCCTCAAGACCAGACATTCCACTAGCAGGTTCTTTCTGAGTCGAAGCGGGAGCTGCGCCATCGAAATCGATATCCAGGAGGTTCTCGATGTTGCTCTGAGCCTGTGGCGGGGGTGTAGCACCCGTGACTGCGGCAGCAGCAGCGGCTGCAGCCAAGGGGTTTTCACGGGCGTTTTGGATTTGTTCCCTGTTCCATCATATTAGCTGAGTGCTCAAGAATGGATTGAGAAGCAGGGTAACGAACTCAATAGCAGCGCGTTGCACGGCATCTGCGCCAAATCTGCCCTGACCGACAAATTGCTCTGGTGGTTTGTGGTAGACGGATGCAAGAGTAGAGAGTTCACCGATCAGCTGTTCAAGAAGAGCGGGGGGTAGAGAGTGGATCGTCGTGACGATAGGAGGCTTCTGGGAAAGAACAATGTTCTTGGTAGCATTGGGATCGCTTGTGTTCGAGAGAAGACGCCAGTATACGTAGGCTCGGTCACGGACATCGGGATTATCGTTCTCAGCCGTTGCCGCCTGGAGAACTTTCTGAACCAGTCCTTGAGCCTTCTCAGGCCGCTTCAAGAATAGCTTTACGACGGCAGTAAGAATCTGAAGCTGGGTCTGATTAAAGAATTAGCTTTGGCATCCACAAGTCGAGCGCAGCAACCAGACCTGTGAGAATTCCTCATTGAACCCTTCCACAAACCCGGCCAGAATATCCCCAGCATTGCTGATCTTCTCTGCATATTCTCCCACGATCCAGATGAGCGCGGCACGGGCGTTTGGTTCATCCAATTCGTCAATGCATTTGCAGAGAGTAGGGATGATGCCTTCGTATCCAGGGTATTTTCGGAAAATGTCTTTGATGACAACGATAGCCTCCTGTACGACGTAGTTCACTTTGGTGTTGATCAAATCCAATAATGTGTTCACACACTTCTCGCACGAACTCTCGATCTTGATGGCAACCTGGCCTATGGCTCTCACGGCGCGCCGCACGAAATCCATATCGACTTCCAATGCGTACTCCCGCAGCTCAGCGAGGAGCTGATCGACGTTGCGGTCGTTGGCTATGCGGACCATAATTTCCAGTTTCTGGAACTTGACATAAGGAGGGTCATTGTACTTGCAGAAGAAAACTCGCAACTCTTTATTCAGAATATCGGGCTGCTTCTGCAACAACAGATCGATGTTGCGCAATGCGACGTATTGTACTTCCGGGGCGGAGGACACCAGAGTCACTATATAGATATCAGCGTGCCATGCCTTCGGGATAACAAGTCGGCTCGAGAGGAATACCTAGAGGGGGAGCCATCTTCTTCAAGTAGTTGCTCGACAACTCCTGCTTAATGTTCTTCATGTGCAGGAAAACGACCTTGACTGCTGCCAGGACTACACTTGGATTGGCATGTTGAAATTGTGGCGCGACTCGCTCGCAGATGTGCTCTGATTCTGTCACATCACTGGTTTTGTATTCTGCCAGAGTCGTCAGGATTGTGACCCGACCCCACTCAGTACATTCATTCAACGCCATCAGCAACTTGCGCAGTATGTTCGATGTCACTTGGAGGGCTCGAGCCTCGGGAGCGGCATGATGGATCTCTGAAAGCGCGGTCACCGAGTTTGCAACCACCATCGGATTTGGATCGCCGATCATTTCCTGCAGCATCTCAAGGAAACCATTCTCCAAACACAATGAAGGATTCAAGTCGAATAGCTTCGCCACGCAGATCGCGGCAGTCTTTCGGACATAGGGTGATTCGTCCCGGAGTGTCTTGCGAAGTGGCTCCTCCATGTAGTCAACCATTTTATCCACCCGAATACATCCCATTGTTCTGATAGCCAGTGCTCTAATCAACGGGTTGGGGTCTTCGGAGTCTTGTACAAATGTATTCACGGCGAGAATGCAAAGATCCGGATGAGATTTGGCGTAATTCCTTTTTTGACGCATGGTGGATCAGCGAACGGAGCGGCCACCGAGCGAAATCAGGAATACTCACATGAGATATAGATATACAAGCTTCTTCTGTTCAAGATCACTCGTCGCAATATTCTTGAGGACATCAGGGAAAAGAGCCGAGACATCCTTTCCCAGAGTCATGGCCATGATGGTCTTCTGAATGGCTTCCTTCCTGGAACAGTGTTAGAATGCACTCTCAATCAGCGGCGCAAGTAGTAAATAGGGTCAAAAGAGCTGTGAGAGAAAACAAAAGTATTCCACATACCGTTCGTACGCATACTGAGATCTATCATTCCGGTCAGCGACACAGTCCGCTTAATGAAACTTACGTAGGGTGGAGGAACTCCGTACACAAGACCAGCTCGCAATTCAAACGTTTCTCCTTTTCTAGGCACTGCAAAAGCGCCGCGGATCCTGCTCATCGCCATTTTGAGGCACGAAAGCTTCAGCGACGACTAGGTCGCGCCTCCGCAAACAATATTTTTACCGTAGGTGAGAAGAAGTGCTTCGTTGCGGACCACTGCGGGGAATTCGGCGGCGAAGCTTCAGGGACCAGTTCGACTCGAGCGGACGTGACGATGCAACACTTGAAATGAGACCAGGATCCCGAATGCCCAAATTGGTCTCGGGTTTATAGAGAAAATAGATAAGGGCAGAAAGTATGGAGCAATCCGTCTCCCTCAAGTGTGCTGGTGAGGTTAAGGAAAGCAAATGGTCTGGTCTGGTCTAGGTCAATTGTCACGGGCCCAAAAGTGTCCACAAAACGCGGCTCATGATTTCCCCAAACCGGAGCCACCACCAATCCATCCGACTCCGTCTGGTCCACTTCAGGTCCCTAACTCTTCGAGGATTCTCTGATTTATTGACCCTGTTGTAAGGAGCACATTTGTTGAGTTAGGATTTGATGTCATGGTAGGTACCGCTTGTCATGATGGACGTCAATTATTCATTTTCATCGCCAGGCGAACCTCCCTAATCTGCGACGCCTGTTCGTCGAGGCAAGAACAGAGGCTGAAGAAAACGAGCACTCAAGGACAGCTGTATGTTCTCATCTACCGTATTCAGTGCAAGATCCTATGCTGAAGATAATTGCAGTTCTACAACCTCGTACTCTTTATCTCCTCGGTCGCCGTCTTCAGCTTAGTAGCGCAACGAATGAGCGGCTCGAAGTCAGGAAGATGATGAACGCAATGACGCTTTACTTCTATCACTTCGTCAATCTAAGAGTGCCACATCGTGGTATCGAATGGCACATTCTACTCCCTGCCAATATCGGAGGACTCGAGAGGCAGGCAAGATCCCAACATCGAGATCAGACGCGAAGTTGGCATTCACAAGAGTGGCCATCAAAATGTCAAGGGACTTATTGATAATCAAGCATTCATTATTATGCTCCCGAAAGACGAGATGACTTGGTGGACTTGGTCACCTGCCTTTGTCTGGGTTCTTCTTTCACTCTCAGCCAGGGCATATGGAGGCTAAGCGACACCATGTTGGAAGCAGTGGCTGTCCCTATCTACTATGTCTGCCTACCTGATTAGCTCACAGGATGCTGTGTGTTCACTGAAGCTCTGTACAGTGGAACAGGTGACAACATGCTACGGCTTCCTCGTTAACGTCAATAGAAGAAAATCGCTTGAGGCTTACTTCTGTTCTCAACATGATTGGAGCTCTGGCTGTCACTTCGCCGCCGCAATGCTTGGCCAAATCTGCTCAATGAACCCCGTCAAGTCCTCTTTCAGGTCCTGGGGTCGCTCAAGCGCCGCAAAATGGCCGCCCTGAATGAGAGAGTTAGCGGGTCAGATGAATTTGAATGGAGACCAAGGTTCATACCTTCTGGTGATCCTTGAAGAATATCAAATTTCCTGTTGTGGCCACCCAGGATTTAGGAGCCGGATAAAGCTCCATGGGGAAATAGGAAAAGCCAAATGGTTTCCGGATGAACCACCGTGTACTCAGTTCAGAGGTGAATTTTCTATGAGGATAGTCCTGTTTCACCCTGTATCAGCATCCCTCCTTATTCCATTAGATCGGATCCCCAAACCTCGCGGTAAAAGTAGATGGCCCGGGGATATGTCTCGGTAAACCAGTACAGAGAAACAAAATCTAGGATGGTCTCTAAAGGAAGAGGATCATCCACCCAATCGAGGAATTTCTCTCCAACCCTAGTCACGCGGTTAATGGGATGTTTTGCGCTTTTGAGCATCATCATGCTTACCAGGCCAGCAGCGCCATGGGGTTGGTAGACAGGACAAGACCTATGGTGCTTGGTCTAGTGCCCTGTTCGATTGCATATGCTGTCCCAGTCGTCAGGAAGGTATTCAGCCTCTCTACTCCGAGTTTCTCAGAGGCAGACAAGCTGTGATCTGAAAAGCCCTCTGGGCGTGGGACAGTAGTGAAGTTCACTATTACTTGTTAACACCACCTCAGACAGGCGCAGAAGAAATAAGCTCACGGTGAGCGGCTACAGCAACGTCAGTATGCATTACAATTGAAGGCGTGAACTTTGAACTGACCTTTACAGCTTTCGAAATCCACTGCCAGCACCCTGGAGATGCGACTTCCGATATCTCCTCCCTGGGCGATATAGCCGCCTCCAAAACCGAGCCCTTTCATCAACTGGTCCATCAATCGTGCCACGTCATGGCTCTTATACTCCCTGTCCAAGGGTGGGCCAGACGAGAACCCATAACCCGGAAGCGAAGGCACAATCAAGTGATACGGCAACGTGGTCGGAGTGTATTCCTCCTTGAACAGCTGAAGCATGGGGAGAAACTCCAGAAAACTACCTATAGTTTTCCGTAAGCACCGCACGAAATAAGCGAGGGCAATCAACCATTACCAGGCCATCCATGAAGCAATATCACAGGAACTGCGTCTTTCTTTTTTGAGAACAAAGCTGCGAAGTGCAGCGATATGTCCTCAATCTTGGTTGTGAACTGAGGGAAGCTATTGATACGGGCCTCAGTGGCTCTCCAGTTGTAGTCGTTCAACCATTTCTCTCGCATGGTCGTCAGCCAGTCGGACGTGACGCCATATCGACGGTCCTGTTGCTGGTTCTCGAGCGTGGGTGGAGCTATCTTAGCGAGCTTCACCAGGGTCGTCAACTCGGTTATCTGTTCATCTGGAAAGGCCACTCGAAACGGAGCTGGGACGATGGTTGCTGTTGAAGGAAACTGGCTGAATGGGACAGACATGGTGATAGTTGCTGATGTAGGGAAGATAGATGATTCATGTGAGACTCTACATTCCGGTGGATTTCTAAGGCAGAAGGTCCCTAGTATTAATAATAACAGAGGATGTGAAAACAGGCTGCAGTGCGGGGTAAGTCAACCAAAATTATGGATATCATCCATTGCGATAACTGGTGACCTTGTATCCATGATGGCCGAAGCTGTATAGTTTCCTCGTTAGGAGGAATGGGACCAAATTCAAAGCTGTCCTAAAAAGTGGGATTAGATAGACAAAAGGCAGTATGCTATCAAAGATTCTTATATTTTCACCGCCCACACCTTTGCCCTCATTGTCGGTCTCTAAACACCATTCTGCGGGAAAAGCTAAAGAAGACTGTATGGGTATCCTGATGAGGCAAAAATTGAAGTAGAGTGAACAATATAATAGCCCGAGGATGTTATCAATTCCTCAGCACCCCGTGTCTGCAGCGACCATCTTCCTCGACCAACCACCAAGCTGTCTTCAATTCTGCCCTGCAGCACCAAACAACTTTATCATAGGCACCTATCTGCTATCCGAGAACAAAGACAGCGATGGAAACGTGCAGCAGACGAAGACTGGAAGCCTCCAATTATGGAACTTCAATCCGCTGAACAATGAACTGTGAGATCTATATCATTCCTCCTCCCGAATCCCAGGCTGACCGATAGGCTATACAACACTCAGCTCTCTCATTCAGCGACTATCACTGCCATATGCTGTCTTTGATCTTCATTTCCATCCGAGAGATCCCAGCATCCTTGCCATTGCCACAAGCGCTGCATCTGTGACACTTTTCAAAATCTCAACTGACCCCGAACCCACCATCAGCCATCTATGGACCTTACCCGTCCACGAGGATCCCTCAGTCCCGGCTTTGTTCTTAGCCTGGGCCCCTCAGAACTGGTTTCCGAGTAGCGAGCAAGACGGGTTCGTCGTCACATTCTCGGACGGCCGGACGAGCGTCTATGGCACCTTCTCTGCCGACAAGGCAGAGGCAGCGCTAACAGAGCAATCCAACATTATCGAACAGGGAACATTCGAGGCCACCCAGCCCATCGAAGTATGGTTCGTGGCTCTGGCGTCATTCCGCGAGCCCGCATCAACTGAGGAACGCAGTATTCCCCACCTCTTCACAGGGAATGACTTCGGCTCGCTGCATACATGCCAATTCAGCGCGCAAGCAGGAGAAGGAGAAGAGCCTTTGGCGGCCCTCGTCCTCGACTACGACGACCGTGCCCGTCACCATACGGCGGGAGTAACGAGTATCCTCCCTCTGCCCCTTCCGCTTCGTGAAGGCGCTCCCTTGCTGCTTACCGGTAGCTATGATGAGTACCTGCGTGTCTACCATGCCACGCGTAGGGGCCAGGTGCTCGCTGAAGAATGCCTCGGGGGCGGTGTCTGGCGACTACAGCTGTTGAAGACGGAACAAAGGCCTGCCTCGGAAATGGAGGGCGAATGGTGGAGGTTTCTGATTCTAGCTAGCTGTATGCATGCTGGGACAAGGGTGGTGGCGGTGACGTGGAAACCTCAGGGGGCAGATGACTCGGGGTCAGAATGGAGTATCGATGTCCTGGCCCAGTTTACGGAGCATGAGAGCATGAATTATGCATCTGACGTGTGGAAACCGGAGGGAGGATACGACTTGGAAGGCAAGGACATATCGGAGCTGGTTTTTGTTTCCAGCAGTTTCTACGACCGACGAGTCTGTATATGGAGAGTAGATATACAGGCGGAACAATCTCCAATTCAGTCAGAGGGGTAAAATAATGGAATTTATTTGTCGTGAGAAGATAACGCTCGAACAAGATTCATGATGCAAAGCGAGAGGTATACAAATACAACCCCACCCGGAATCCGGAAAACACTCAAAAATGGCAAATGGAAGTCGTCGCATAGATCTGTTGATCAACTAGACAATCGTCTCCAACTCCCGAGCGTAGCCTATCGTGTTCTCGATGACCGTGCTGCTTGCTACCAGGATGTCCTTCTCAGACCGAGCCGCGGCTTCGGGCTCGACTGGGAAGTATATCCGTCCATCACGGAGTACCCACCCTCGCTGCTGAGCGAACTCAACAACAGCTCCCTCGGAGTCAAGGAACAAAAGATTCTTGGCGTTAGAAATGGGAAGCGAAGGATACGCTTTCTCGGAGCAGTCCGCGATTTCACCTCGAATGGTTCCAACAAGGACCTATTGAAACAAAATCATCAAAAATTGTTCAGCAGCAGACCAAAAGAACAAAGTTCTATGGAAGAAGGATAGACTCACGTTGGAAAACAGAGCAAAGTCCTCCGAAGGCACTCTCTCTGAGTTGGTCTCTCTCCACACCTTGTCATAACTTCCCTCCATCAAGCTCCGCTCCAGGTCAACGGGGTATTTGATGTACAGATCATCCTCCACGCGCTTGCCCTGTAGACTCGCCTCCTCAACCAAGCCTTCCAACACAGTGTGGAAACTAGTGCTATCACCCATGCTCAGCAAAAGCATCAGATACAAACCTGTAATCTTGCTCCGCTGGCTAGACCTAGTATCCACATTCACTGAGCCCGTGCTATCCCTCTCAAGGTCGTAAAAGGGTTGCAGCTGCTGGTAATATCTCGTGAAGCCTTGTGCGTCGGTCTGTCGAATGGACGCAAGGGCTCCGAGTTCCAGAACTTCACGAGCAAGCGGGATGAGCTCAGATGGTGTAGAAGGTGTGGGAATCAGCGCATTCTGAAGGAGAAGAGTCCGCTTTGCTCGGCTGAGGAGGTTGTTGGCAGCATCGAGCTGTTTGCGGTTGAGAGCATTATGGAGCTCTGAAACGAGGGATCGGAGCTCGGCGCCGTCTGCCATGGTAGTGACGTCTCCTTGATATTCTCTTGTCAGGGGCGTAAATAATCTATATGAGAATGTCCAGAGCCAGGTGGAAAGAGAAGAAAGACTATAGAAGCAGTGTGATGGTGTAGGCGGAGGTTGGTTGATGTTGCTGTCAGCTCCCAAGAGCTTCTCCAGCGACAGTATTGTCTTGGCGGGCGGTCAGTTACATCACGTGATCTGACGTATCTTGTCTGGACAGTTAGCTGTCTGGAGAGCATCTTCGTTTCAATTTCGACGTGCCTACGGTAAACCACTACTGCCAGTCCGCAATACCAGTACTATTGTGATTGAGTATCTGCTTACTGCAGATATTGCCTCAGTGCCCTACGCAGACTGGATCGCTAGGCAGGGGAGGTCCTTAAGGCGCTTACAAGGGCTCTGGGGTGTAGGGAAATAGTATACTAATTTATTAAAGCATCAGATTACCCCTTCTTTTTCTCCTTCACAACCTCATAAGGTACTTTAAACGCTCGTGGCTAGTTTTACCAGAGTATTATAAAAGGGCGTTCCAAGCCCGGTAACAGGATCCCATCCCGGCGTTGCGTTCCAGCTTGCTTGGGGAACCAGTTGTTCGTTGCTGGCGCCAACATAGCAACCCGATGAGCCACCATCAACAATATCTGTGAACCCTGTCTGGTTGAGGGAATAGAGCCATGGATTTAAGAACCCTAGTCTTGGCAGACCATCCTCTAGTCGGGCAGCATTTAATCGGGAGACGATGGCTGCAAATACAGGCGCAGATGCACTACAACAACGGTTAGCGCGAAGTTTCTAAGAGCGACACTTATCTTAATAACGGACCTTGTGCCGCCTATTTTCAACGTTTTCCCGTGATCAATGATGACAAAGTTAGTGGCCTGAGCGGCAACGTCAGGGAAACCTCTCCCGCTCGGGTTGTATAAACCGTTCCACCTGCTTCCGAGCTGCTCTAGGTAGCCCTGAACGCTCGAATCCTGATACGACGGACGTGGAAAGCGATCTGAGAAGCCTCCGCTAGAGAAGCTAATTGCTTTCTCGGGTTGGACATCGTAGGTACCGCCAACAGCGGTAACAAATGGACAGGATGCTGGGAAGACAGGCAGGAATCGGGTTCTGTTGGTTCCATCGTTTGTTATGCATGTTGAACCAACGCCCGAATCACCGCTACTGAAGACGACAGACACACCGCGTGCGCCGAGCTGCGCGAAGAGATTGCAAGTTGCGTTTGTGTATGATTCAGGGACGCTTTGCTCATCTTCGCCATACGAGGTTGAAAGAACCGCGGGAAGTTCTTCATCTGGAAGATCAAGAAGGTAATGAAGTTGATCCAAGTAAGGCTCATTGGTCGACACGTTCGTATCCGTCTGACCTTCCTCAGGCACAACTGGTCCTCGGCCTCCCGTTGTATAGTAGGTTCCAAGCGTTTTATACGCCAAAGAGTAGGCGTATTGGACGTCTAGGCTGGCTTCAGTGCTGCTTATCGATGAGTTCTGCAGGTTGAGACCGCCATTTATCGAGACCACGGTGAAGTTGAAGTCTGTCCTATTGGGTGCGTACAAGCTCATGAAATTCTCAAAGTCTTCATAGCGTGCGTACTGATCTAGGAATCCGGAAACTCCCAATCTGTTGCGGGGGTCGGGTTGGGCACTGGTATCATAAATCCCGTACAATTCGCGAAGGCAATTCGGCGTTATGGTTGCGGAGCAATTCGCCGCCAGCTCTTCCAGGCTAGCAGCAGTTCCCTGGAAAAGTGGTTGCCGTTCGTACCGGACAGGTCGTCCAAAGCGGGTCGTTGGTTGGATCATCTGAATATAACGGTGGATGTCATCGGGAACGGAATACTCAAGTGTTCTGACTTGCGTCGTATTTGTCTCCGCATGCTGGAAGGCATAGAAGCGCGTTCTTAGCATACGTTCCGACTGTGAGACCGGGATAGTGAAAGTGACCCAGCTGCCATGATTTTCGATCGAGCCAGCAGGAACATTCTCTGATTTCAGCCAGGAAAGGACTTTGTCCGTGGCCTCATCGGAAGGACGCAGGAATTCCCAGACATCATCACGCTTCATATGTTGTCCATAGCTCGAGTGACCCGGTGTTGACATGTCAATGACCCTTCGCTCGAATTCAGCGGCTCTTTCCTGGTTCATAGCCAGCCGAAATCTGACCAATTCAGACGCCGGTGCAGCATCGCGCTTTATCCAGCCGTCGGGCACATTTCTGAGCTGCTCAACGACCGCGTACCCGGACTCTGCAGCTGCGCCAAGATCAATGAAGCAAATACAGAGGGACAGGATCCCTATCAGGAACGCGAATGGAGCCATGTGAGCTACACGGCACTGAATCGCGTATCTAGACGGCAATATAGCGAGGAAACACACGGAAATAGGCAGTCAGCGACCCTTGTGTTGTCTGTCACTTATAAGATGTGGGAAGCCAGTATCCGCGTCTCCTGCGGATTAGCAAATAAATAATGGCTGCAAGTGACCAATATAATGGTCGTCCTGGAACTGTGGCTCCCGGTACAGGTACACGCCCGAGGCGCAAATTCATTTGTGTACACAGTACCTACTTGTACTGTACGACTTGGCGGTCTGCCTACGGCCAATCGCTCATTTCAGGGGTCGCAAGGGAAAGGCGCATGCCGATGTCCAGCCATCACGTCACCAAGCCAGGGAATGTGACTACTTGTTGGGCAATACTTGCAGGGGCAGAATGATTGCAGAAGTGCGATTATCATAGTCTGCGCCTTTCCTGGGGAAAACCCTGCATGGTGCGATGAATTGACTTCTTTGTCCAGATTACCAGAGACATGAGAGTGGAAAGCTTGAAGGTCGTAACCCAGAGCTGAGAACGCCATCGTCAGGGCTCGGTAGTTTGACAGCCTGACACTTGATGCCGTTAAGTTCAGGGCATCCATGCCGGGTAGCGGCATAAGCCTCTCATTCTCATCCCTATGGAGCTTCTATGATGACCAAATTGGGAATTTGGGAAGCAAGGGATGATCAGGTTCCAGCCAGTCATAGTCCTCAGAAAGGATGACTGAGCCGCGGTTTATTTAAGTGGATTATGCTTTTCTCGTTCCATGACCAAGTGGACCTGATTGCCCGCTAGGCTCAATTTGGCAGATGATCGCCCACCTATCAAAAGGTACCACCAGCAACATTGTAGATACCTGAGCCTAGGTACCTTAACTTAGGTGTCCCAGAAACCAGCCTCCTGCACATATGATTATCTCTGGTGCAATGGAGAAGTGACGGGCGTAATGGTACATACCATCTTAATATTTCTGAAGTCGGTAGTTGGTTCTTGGGTCACCAGCAGTCGGACACAAAAGCTCTCCTCCTTGTCATTACCCGACACCTGTCGAGACGTGAAACAGATAGCAAAGTTTATGTAGTGGAATGAGGCTGGATATGGGCTATGGCAATAGTCTCCGACAAAACAGCTTAATGTCTACTCACGTATACTAGGTGAATAAACACTGGAACCGTCAATGATCTGAAGCGTAACATCTGTCCCGGCGACATGGGTCACGTTCACTCAATCGCAGCAGAAATCACTTAACTGGTCAGGGACTACGAAGAACTCAGGCCCTATCAAGGCCGACAGGAATGCAGCGACCCTGCCGAAATGCAGGTCATTGTCTCAAGCAGAATGAAAGCATATTTCCCTCCGGATGCTCGACCCAGAAGCTTAACCTTGGTATAGAAGAGTGAACAATGGTGCAGCGCAACTCTAGCTGTATCCAGTGAGTGTAACACATAGAAAGAATCAAGTAATGAGGGTTAATTTTGTTGCCGGGAGGGTGACGGTAGACCCTGTTCAGTAGGTGTTAGACTATAGCACAGCTCATCAAATCGTCGAGACGGGCTTCTGATATAATGTTCATGGTATAAGGGGCTTCGAAGTATAGGTAT
The DNA here is from genome assembly GCF_001078395.1 of Aspergillus udagawae. Classification (NCBI taxonomy): domain Eukaryota; kingdom Fungi; phylum Ascomycota; class Eurotiomycetes; order Eurotiales; family Aspergillaceae; genus Aspergillus; species Aspergillus udagawae. The sequence continues at coordinate 2,511,190 of NW_025091265.1, read as the reverse complement.
ATATATTTTCCGCAGGCTGAGAATGCAGTATTCATCATAACAATCGCAGTAGTGCACTTTGGGTTCCTAGTGATACCTGGGTGTTCCTGTAAGAATTCATGGCCTAATCTTAGAGAAAAACGAGGAGCCTTTCTCAAGCCCTGATTTGTTGAGCCTACTTCACCTCGCTGGGCTGAGATTATGAACGCTACAAGCGTGCTCCATCTTGCGTAATGTTCTTTAATTCGGACGAGCAATGCCTTTACCTGTCAATAATGCAATTGTCTAGTTTCTTGTCTGCATCTCTGCAGACGGCGGATAAGTTCGTAACTTCGTCCTTCCCTGCCATTTGTGCCACGTCAAACTGAGCGACCTGGAGATTAACAACACATTCGGAGAGGGCGCCGATGATCATCCGGAAATTGAAGCGAATTCTTCTGGTTGGTTGTAATTCGCGAGGCAGAAGATTCCTCAGCGCAAACAGCAGGGATTCTGACTGGCCAGACAATATCGGCAGTGGAAGACACCAACGCAGCCTCGCATCAGCGGGAAAGAAAACGCTGCAGCAAACGCCCCTCACGGACCTTTCACAAGATGACATTGGTCTCCATTTGCTGCCATCGCCTGGCAAGATGCTAAATTTGCATTTTCCCCATCTCCATCTACTTGATAAATTCATTGCGGCTTTCCATCAACAATAGGGTTATTATCCTCGCCCCAAGAGGGGAAACTGTCGATGAGAGCGCGATAGATGCGATAAATCCCTTTAGCATTCAAGTCCCGCAGGGCTGTCAACCCCGCCTTCTCCATGTCACATCCTCTCGTGGCGGCTGTGTGGGAACAGCTCGGTCGTCGTGATGTAGGCAACATTCTGAGGGAGATCATCGGCGAACATGCGGCAGAGCTGGCTGTAGTCCAGATGCAAGATGATGTCTCTCGAATCGAACCGCTTATACGACCCGTGCTTTGGATCAAGGCCATTTTTGACCTACAGCGAGCTTATCTGCAGGGCTTGACCAATGTGCACGATTGTCATCCATACTTTTTGCCGTACCTCTTGCCTTCGGAAGCGATTTTCTCGACTCTTATGTACCTGATTCGGGTCAAATCAGACTTATTCCCGTCTAATACCCCGGCGCCTCCCGAATTTGCTCGGCATCGTCATTTCATTGCGCAAGTTCTACTTGGAGGAATCCGACTGCTCCTGTTGCGTGGTGACGCCATTCCACCCGATCTGAGATTCAACCTGGAGCGGGTGATGAGGGCAGCATGGCACCATCCCGATTTATCCAGTGCGGAAAGTTATCTGATCATGGACCTATTACCACGAGCGATAGATCAGATTGGTTCTCCAGAGCTGTCAAAGAAGCAGAGCACTCTGCTGACCTCCAATAATACATCTCTTCCATCTTTCGCATCAGGACTCGTTAGTGTGGCCATTCTCATCGCTGATCACACTGGGCTGATTTGACGACAGTATCCCTTTTCGATAGCCCCGGAAACTCTCATGACAGATCTGTTGACAGGTGTTGTCGCAAAAAAGACCGACTATCTAGCGTCATTTTTTACTCTGTTCGATATCATAAGTGCCGCCGAGTTTGCGCTTATCCAGTGTCATGTTGATCGTCGCCGTATTTCACAAGAGCAAGGATATTCCAATGCCGCGGCAAGCAAGGTAGAAGAGGCCTTCGCACAAGCTCAAGAGACGCGCAAAAAGCTAGTGAGGACTGTAATGGCGGCATTCGATGATGAGTTTTCTGCACCATCTCTCCAGGTCCTCGCAACTCTCATATTGAGCCATAACGCCGAGGGACAACCGCCACTACAAACCCGGCGCATCAGGGACAGCTGGACGCGCCTTTTATGCATTAGAGGCGTTCTGGAAGATTCTCTGGGGCTTCTTGTCAGATGGCTCATCAATCGCCGAGTTCAGATGTGGGACTGCAATGGGGAGCTGGAGTCGATCTCCCAGGATTACCAGCGTCATCTGACACAGTGGCTTCAGAATGCTTCGTTGCCGGATCCTGCGGCTCAGCCCCAGAGCCGGGACAAGCGGACCAGCATTATGTACGCTGTTGACTGTCCTGCAGTTCACATGGTTCCCAAGGCCCTCCTCGAAGAGCAGTTGACCAGCCGCGACACACTCTATGAGGTATGATATTTCACGTTTCTCAGACGCATTTACACCAGGCTATGCGAATGTGGGCTCGTCAAATGAGTTTACCATTTCCTTCCCAATTAACAGTTTCACCAGCATTTGCAGGAGAACCCAGAGTTTCTCACGCTGAACATTTCCTGCCCATTATGCCCTGGAGATATTCGAATTCAGCACGCTCGCATGATCAAACCGCTAGAACAGGCATCAACTGCATTACAAGATGTACCCGAGTCAAACCGCAATAGACGGTATTTTATAGCAGACTCTGCTTCCAGAGATACAGCATCGCAATCAAGCTCGACTAGTCACACTACCAGCTTAGACCCTAGTGAATTCCCCAGAAGCCCTGTTTCGCCCATAACACGCACCCTCGGCTTCTCTGACCTTATGACAAAGCATTCGAATACGACTGTCACGGAGCTGATCAGTCCACTTTCATCGCATGCCTCTTCTGATCAGTTGCGCGAAAGACAGGGCACCAGGAGTCTTTCTAGGGAGCTCAAAAGCGTGAAAATATCTTTCCCAAGCGGGGCGTCACTATTCAGAAAAGCCTCCACCAAGCAGAAGTTACCGCGGCAGCCACGGTCCTGCTTCTCCGCGACAGGACGGACTCTGCTCATATGGGGGGCGGGTACCAGCTGGGTCATGCGGTTTGAGCTTTCAACTGTGGAAGGGCAGAGGAGCAAGTGTCACAGATACGACGTGTCTGGGGTTCAGTATGCTGCAGCGGGAGACAAACGTTGCGCTGTGATCGCCGCTGTTGGAGAGGTATTCGCGTCTCGATTCTGCCTGTTGATCCTGTTGACTCTTTTTCGGTTTGCTAACATGTCTCTAGCATCTCGAGCTGCTAATATTCGAGAGCACTGGTACCATCGCTGATGCGTACCTGACGATTGAGTCTGGACTCCAGAATCAGTCCATACCATCTATATGTATGACCATGTCACGTAACGACAGATTTGTCGCCTTCACTATCAGGGAAGAGGTCCGAGTATATGAGATCGGTGCAGGAGCTATACGAAGAGTTCCATTGGGTGAGCATTTGGATCGATACCCGTTGCTTGGAGAAGAGCCGCCTTCGGAAACGGCAATTCCTTCAAAGGAAGGACAATACGCCAACAACCAAACCAGACCAAAGGCAGTTATTGAGCGAAAGATCCAATTCTCCGTCGATGAAAAGCACCTTGTGGTAGCAACGCACCTGGGCGACCATTGCGCTTATGTCGATGTCTGGGGCTGGAATGCTGGACAATGGATAATCACGCCGGACAAGTCAAGGTCGTTCAAACTTCCGTCAGTAAGTGACATCACTTGGGCGATTGTCGCGGCTTTGGTGCTAACTTCTCAAGTGGATGGCCAATGATGGGGACCTCACGTGTGTTTTTTACGACAGCTTCCATTTCACTGTCATAATGACAGCATTCCTAGGAAGAGAATCTCCGATGCTAGTCTCTCTTGCTGACCCGAACATCGTCAGCGATCCGCTCAGCATAAGGATCGTTCATGCAGCGCAATCGCCTTCAGGGACACGGTTCGCCATGGCAAATGGTGCAGGCGAGATCTACATGTGCGAGTGCAAGGCCAATACTCTCCTCGCTCCATATCAACTAAAGAAAGCTTCGACCAAGATAAGCCTGGCTGCTTTCAAACCTGGGAACTTGACACTATCCTTCCCACAGGAAAATGAGATTCTTGTCTTTTGGGCCAAGGATGGTAAATTGTTACTCCGAGCAATCAGGTACAGTGAGGGTGTGGAGGTAATTAATGATTTTGACCTGCGCCCGGACTTTGACCGTCTAGTTGTGGAACGGGTCCCAGCTGGGAATTCTCCAGCACAGCGAAGACAGAACTCATCACTTTCAAATCAGTCAGTTGCGGAGATGGATGCGACGACGCCTGTTCGGAGACCTGACATGGCGGAACTGCCAGCGAGATTACAGTAAGTTGCGCTGATACAATCAACGCAAAGCGGTGGTAGTCTGGAATTTAGTCCATGGTTTTATAGGCACATGTATCGATGTGACAAAGATGTCACGGAATCTGGCCGCCCACAGTATCAGAAACACTGTTTTTGTAATTAGTCGGCGTCAAGCCACTCTGCTGTATGTTACAGGAGAGGAGATGTTGACAGCCGCTCAAAGAGGAAAGTCAGGTGGTGACACACGGAATAGCAGACCTAGACTATACCACAAATGGCTAGAAAGGGGAGTGTTCTTGCCCGGAATACGAAATTATCCGACTTCCGCTGATTGCTGAGTGGTGATCGACGTCACCACTAGCAATGATGAGTTAGCTGTGGAGGGTTGCTTCTGGACGACAGAGCACTCAACACTTGATGTCTAAGAGTCCGGAGCAGCTGGGATTTTAGCTTGCCATTCTAGGTGAGTAAACATGCTAAAGAGATTATCTGCAAGCCTGGCCATCGGGTTATCAGCTCAGCATCAGACAATACCTGTCTAGATCAGAGGCTTCAGAGCATGCGACACTCAATTGCCCCACCCACTTTATTGGTGTAGCTGGGCCTTTGGACTAATACTTGACTTGTCCTTGTTCATAAGGCAAATAGGCAGATTGAATTGCAATCTCATGCTCTGCCCACCACTTTCTTAACGGCCGCTGAATCCTACCTGGAGCATTTTATTAAGTTGCTGAGTGACTGTACGTTGCATCTCGGCGTCGACGTCATCACTACATCCCCCGGCACTCGCACACGAGCTTCGGATTCCCGAGAAGCCGACGACACATGATATCCTCTCCACATCACTCTTGCTCTCAATTGTTTTCTTTCAACTCTATCAACAATGTCGCAGCCTGCTTTCCAGTTCGATCCATCGCGCCGGCCGTCGCAGGCCGAGAATCAGACCGTGCTGAAATCCGAGATCCCGCTGAAGGAACGATTCTTCCGTTACTTCCAACATGAGATTACCGGTATGTCTCTGTGGTATTTGTCGTTTTGTGTTTGTTACGAGAATCATCTGACGTCGACGTACCCCCTATAGCTCTTCAGGAAGAGATGGACCGTCTGGCAGACACGTCCCTCATAGGAGGGGAACGGACGGATGCAACTGACCATTGCCTGGCTGGAATTGCAAGACTGTCTAATGAGGTTAAGGATGCAGCAAGCTATATCCCGACCTATGATCAACGTGTGTATGCAGAGGTATGTCAAGGACTGTCATAACCTTGGTGTGTACCTGGTTGATGGTGTTGTCTTGTCAGGCCATCAAAGCACTTCAGGACAAGCTTGCCGAGACACGCTCTGCGTTTGAACCACGCCCCAAATTTACCTTCAAGACAAAGAAGAATGCATCCGCTGTCTCGCTGTCAGATGCGGCCGAACTAGTTGCCCAAGGCCACGGGGCCTTGCCCGGCTACCGCTCCCCAGGGGAATCTTCGGTCAATTCGTCCGCTGGCCAGACGCCGAATTACCCATCTACACCTTTGTACGAACCAGATTTCCTTCAGCCCCACCGGCCAGAAGTCGCACCGACGTCGGTTCCGGCCTTTTCCACTGGTATGAGGGAAACTGAATCGAAATCCAAAGGAGACTCCCATAAGGGTAAGGCCTTCGCAGCCACTGCTGTGTCTTCTGTCTCCGTAAACGATCATTATGGTCTCCATATTATGCTTCCTGCATCAGGCTCGACAGCGGCTGTACCTGCATCTATCACATCTTTGAACCATTGCATCGTTGATATGTCCATACCGACTGCAAACGGCAAGCCATATGCCAGTCTTACTGTCAAGGATGCCGACGAGAGCTTATTGATCTGTGGCCAAATTGACGGGCCAGCACATATAACCGATGTTAAAAATAGCGTGATTGTGGTGTCGTGTCGCCAATTCCGCATGCACAACTGTACTGGCGTGGACGTGTACCTGAGCAGCTCCAGCAACCCAATCATTGAAGATTGCACCAACATTCGGTTTGGCAGAATCCCCAGAGCATATGTAAGTAATCACTCTCTGGCGAAGACCATTTCGATGCACATACTCATGTTCACAGGCTCTGGACCACGATCGTCCGGATAACGAAGACCGCTGGAGCCAAGTTGAGGACTTCAAATGGATCAGGCCGGAACCAAGCCCCAACTGGAGCTTGCTAAGCCCTGAGGAGTCGATTCCAGAAGAAGTGTGGGCTGAGATTGTTCCCGGTGGCCCTGGATGGTCACTCGAAGACATACTACGCGCGATCAACATTGTCAAAGATTAAATTTGTTTTTCTCTACGATGCACGGTTAACCATGCGATGCAAAGCATTCCTGGAGAGGATTCGCTATTGTTGAATTGTCCCTCAGCCCAATTCTGCTTCGAAGCCGTGCCTTGGGTTCTTCGGTGGTTATCAATGACAAATGGTGCTTCAAGTATTTGGCATACTTCGCAACGGAGAATAGGCGTTTATCTACTTTGAATAGTATATGTCACTCGCAGTTAGCAATCTTTTTTGGTGAATCATTCTGTGCAACTCTCGTTAAATCTGCTTTTTACTCTATATTAGTAACATCCTCAGGCACGGTCATGGCCTACTGAATGGGATTGCGCCTCTCCAAAACAAAGACCCTTTGAATGTACTTTACCACCTTGGTTACCACTTTGCCGGGCTGTATATAAACGTATAATTTAGCTTAGAGCTTATAAATGGCTATTCTTGCATAGCTCTTATTCCCTACTAATCAGTGACTTTGGAAGAGAATGGCCTATTGGGCCTGCATTTCAAGGCATTCAAAACATGTCGGGTATAATGGCTACCCGCTGCCAGCCAATCAGCGGTAGGAGTGGAAGTGGAAATTCGATGTAAAAGTGGAGTTTCGCTCCGCTATTCAAGTTGGCTACTTAGCTACTATCAACAACTAGTCGAAGCTCTCAAGTATCTCACGACCTCAATTATGTCACGATCATCCTTTAAGGGTTATAACTGACCCGTACTGCGCTAATTCTGCCTGGATTTCTATGGATTGTGGCTTGATGATCAATATCGATGTCTTTATGTTGGGAGATGAGAAGGACAGACACTCTCCATCCGTGGCATCATCCTAGAGTCGGCTTAATACAAAATGCCCGCCAACGAACAAAGAAGTCCGGAGAGTCATGAAGAATTCGGCCATTCAAGCTCGACTACAAAACCAAGCAACTCTGCAGTTTCGGAAGATGTGTATGTCGAAGATACCTCTTCTCGCGATTCTGGATATGAAGGCGATATTGAGGTAGTGAAACCGTACGCTATTGAGGAACCAGACGAAGAAGCTCCTAGGGTCGTCCCTAGGTTAGCCATTTCGCCCGCTTCAAATGATGCCGATTCGTGGCAAGGGGAATTGGTGGATTCAATGCAAGATCTCCACTGCGACTCAGATCATCCTGACTTGCGGTGCCGTCCGAGCCACAAGAGAGGAAGGAAGAGGAAAACACCCACCTTCGCGGCAGGAAATTCCGCGCCTGGTCGACGACAGGTCTATGAGACAGCTCCCGATATCCAGTACGAAGGACCTAGTGTGAGTCCAAAGAGATTACGACGACGAAGCATGCGCCCCAAAGAAGGCCAAAGAACTCTCTCACCACGCAGCTCGACTGAAACCGATTCCCCTGCAAGCCTTAGCCTGAGTCCTCAATCAACGGATGCAAGCGGGGCAAGCCCGAGCAATAAACCTAACGCTAGTGATGAAATGGACATAGATTGATTTACACATGCATACTATTTCTAAAATGACTTGAATTGGCGTGATGTTGGTCATTCAATCGTCTCATAGATCACGTGATGATACGCCGTTCTATCGCACCCTAATCCGGAAGGGATTGAGGAACATTCTATGACGTCAGGCGGTTCTCATTGCGGTCACTCACTCCGACTTGGGGCGACTGATGTCGTGGCCCCTTCTCACCTTTGCTCTGCTTGTCGTACGTTTTGATCGCTCACAAATCTGTCGCATTAATCGAGACATCTCAGATCCGCGCAATTGGCCCAATTCTCCATCGCGAGCAAACACAATTCTCTCATAATGGCCACTAGAACATCGTCGCGCCAGGCCGCTCAGAAAGCGAAGGAGGCCATCACAAGCACCAGCGATATCAAGCCAAAGAAGACCGCCGGTGCAAAGCGCAAGGAAACCACCGAAAAGGGACCGGAACCAAAGAAGGGAAAGAAAGTCGATCGCGAGCCAGATCATGAGAAAGAAGAGAAGGAGCAGGAGCAGCAAAAGCGCGAAGAGAAGGACCGGCCAGAACTGAAAGAGCAGGTGAAGGAGGAAGCGGTCCCCGGACCCGGTGAAAAGGACGAAAAAGAGGAACAGGAAAAAGCCGTAAGAAGTATGACCACATTGATGGAATTTCTTACGCCGCGTCTAGCTGACAGTGACCAGAGCTCAGTGAACAGCCTGAAGAGCGAGCAGAGAAGCCAGAACAAGAGCCCAAAGAAGGTGCAAAGGAAGAGGCTGCCCCAGAACCTCGTGAAGCCGAGAAAGAGAGTGAAGAGAAGGGCGCCAAAGGTAATAAAATCTGCGGAGATATTTGGCCAACGCTAACAGTAACTACATGCAGAACCAGAAGAAAAGCCTGCTGAAGTGCCGGCAAAGGAAGGGGTTGAGGCAGGAATCAGGAAGTCGCAAGAACGTGAAGACATTGTACCTTCCAACATTCTCGAAAAGGGAATCATATACTTCTTCTTCCGCCCTCGAGTCAATGTTGAGGATCCACACAGCGTCAAGGATGTTGCCCGAAGCTTCTTTGTTCTACGTCCGACCCCTCTGGGCGCAGTGTTGGACGCCAACCAAGGCACGGTTGCAGCCGACGCACGCTGTCGCTTGATGATTCTGCCAAAGAAGAAGTTCCCTACTTCGGGTAGAGAGAGAGATATGGGATTTGTGGAGAAGGCCGGAATATCCATGAAAGACCTCCACGATAGCTTTATGGTGGGCGAGAAATATGAAACGTCGACTCGAGGAGAACGTGCCGTTCAAGAAGCGCGACCATATGCGGAAGGAGTCTACGCCATAACCTCTGGAAAGCGTGCCTCTCACCTGGCCTACATTCTGACTATTCCGCAAGAACTGGGCTCAATTCAAGATGACTTTGGTCTCCATAGCCAAGGCAGTTGGATTCTTCAGTCGAAGAACCCCAAATATCCTGGCCCGTCCTACGCACATCTTCCCAAAGACCCTGAGTATCCAGAAAGGTGAGTCAATGATCGTGCGATGATAGCATAGAAACTGACATCTTCGTCGCAGCGTCCGTCAAAAATTCGGAGACTATAGATGGGTTCCGTTGGAGCCTGAGTTCATCGACTATCCCAACGCACAGTTCCTCATGATCGGGGAGGCGACCGACGACCTTGGAAAGGCAGCCACCGCAGAGCCGGGTAAGAAGGAGGCACATGAAGAGCAGCCAGGCGAGGAGTTGGAAAAGCTGGAGCAAGAAAACGAGGAGAGAATCGAATCTCTAAAAGGTCAGTTATGCCATGCTCTGCTCCGCTACGTCGCTGACCCGCACACAGGCGACGAAACTGTTTATGAAGACCTAGGACTGGATGCGAAGAACTATCCCAAGGTGCCAACCACCTGGGAAAAGTAGAACCTGGCACTGGTGTACAATAAGCTCGGATTATGATTCCGGACATAACGGACCAGAAACATTCAATGTAGTAATGCTGAACTTGATGTTATTTGTTCTATTCAATGATAGTCCTGCTTTGAAGATGTTCAACGGTGGAAATGAGCTTGCATCAACTGATCTAACCATGAGCTGCAGAAGATGGCAATCGAACGGCTCTACCTACGCCTCCCGAAACGCCAACGACTGTACGGTTTACGCAGCGTCAGATCGGGGCTGTTCAATGTACGAATATTGGAGCCATCTCCATTGTCCAGTGATTCTTATGTGGTGTATTGAACAAACAGAATTACTTGTTCCTTAAAAGGACTGTCATCTAACTAATGCCGGGTGGGGGTTGAGTTTCCTGCAGCCAAGATGATCGGGCTTTCTACTCGTATCTCGGAGCGAATGGGATTGACGATCTTCACCACGTTCAATGCAAGCTGCCAGGATCTCGATCTTCCCACGAGTCATTTGCCTGCTAACACCACGAGGAACCAGATGTCGACATACATACCGCCAAGCGATTCCATCAGGATCATTGTTGTTCATTCGATAGCGATACACAATGCAAGGCACCTTCCGCAGCGTCTGCTCTGATTGGGACGCTCCTCACGTGCCAAGGTTAACCATGAGGAGTATAAAATCGCCCTGCTTTCTTCTCCCCAGTCGAGGATGTCAGGAGATTATCTTTAAGCCGCAGACAGCATCATGAGATTGAATCCATTGGTGAGTGTGCTGCCATTGACAGCCGCCGCCACAGCTGGCGCTCGTACTCCGCACAGTTCGTCCAGTATCGTGAATCAGACAACATGTGGCGGCACAAGCTACGAATATACTGGGCTTGCGGGATACGGATTCATTCCGTCCAATGCGGTTGATAAGTATGGTGATACGTTAGGAGGCTTTGGCAGCGCCGTCGCTATCGATCAAAACTCCTGGCGCAAGACGGGCCGTGACTCGTACTCTGGCATCATCTACTGCTTGCCTGACCGTGGCTGGTAAGTTGCGCTAATACCATGGACATTGAAGGCTTGAATTGAAATCTGATCTGCGTCGATTGTAGGAACACCAACGGAACGCTCAATTTCCAGTCGCGCATTCACAAGCTGGCCATCTTCTTCAAGCTGGCACCAAGTGCATCTGCTGAGAATCCATCGAAGCCGAATCTGCAGCTAAAGTACCTCGACACCATTCTTCTGACCGGTCCCGATGGCGAGCCCACCACAGGTCTTGATGCAGACGCCACGGGCTATGCCTCGTACCGCGGCTTCCCCCCTCTCCCCGCAGCCACATACATCGGCGATGGCTTCGGCGGCGCAGGCAAGGGAGGAAAGAGGATCACGATCGACGCCGAGGGCCTCGTCCTCGACGACGACGGCTCCTTCTGGGTCTCTGACGAGTACGGTCCCTACGTCTATAAATTCAGTAAGAACGGCAGGATGGTTCTAGCCCTGCAACCGCCGCAGGCCTTTCTCCCCCGTCGCAACGGAACCATCAGCTTCAGTGCCGCCAGTCCGCCCCTCTATGCCCCCAACCAAGCGCCTGTGCCAGGGGATCCTAAGACAGGCCGCAACAATAACCAGGGCTTTGAAGCTCTTTCTATTTCCCCGGACGGCAAGACGCTGTACACCATGATCCAGTCGGCGCTGAACCAGGAAGGTGGCCCGAAGAAGAAGAACCGCCAGCCCGCGCGGCTGCTGGAGTATGACATCTCCTCGGGCACACCGGAATACAAGCACGAGTATGCTGTTCTCCTGCCCAAGTACAATGATTATACGGAAAAGGATCCATCGGACGCGGCAAAGGTGGCCTCACAGTCGGAGATCCACCAGCTTCCCACCGGCGATTTCCTTGTTCTCTCGCGCGATTCCGGCTTCGGACACGGGCAATCCGAGTCTCTCTCCGTCTACCGGCACGCGGACGTCGTCTCCATTTCCGAGTCTACGACTGATCTGAAGGGTACATATGACGCTGCGGATGGATCTATCGCTAGCTCGAAGGGTATCTTGGACTCGGGCATCACCCCGGCTGAGTACTGCCCCTTCCTGGACTTCAACGTGAATTCAGAATTAGCCAAATTCGGCCTTCACAACGGCGGCGCGCAGGATGCTGGTCTTTTGAATGAGAAGTGGGAGAGTCTGGCTCTTGTGGCCGTTGACCCGCGCGGACACAAGGATAAGCATTCCAAGAAGACGAGGGAGTATTTCCTCTTCAGCTTTAGTGATAATGATTTTATCACACAGGATGGTAGGTTTCATGAAGCGTTTCGCCTTCTCCAGCACAAGTATGCTGACTACCACTCGTACAGGACGCATGAATTTTGGCCGTTTCAAGTACGCCGATGAATCCGGCTACAACCTCGACAACCAGGCTCTGGTTTTCAGAGTGAGGTTTTAGCTGTGGATGTGCTTCCTCTAGAAATAGTAATGAACATGTGATCCAGCCTATCGATTATTGATAGAAGACATCGTGCTTGGCCGAAACATAAAATCAACATGCATGATGTGCCACGGAAGAGTCAAAGCAAACAAATAGAGTCTGGGATAGCCTTTACCACCATGACTTTCTTGCACTCAATGGTCTCATCATGTCAGTCATGTGTGTATTTAGGTCCTTTCTGATTAGCCACATGTATAAGATTTTACGCCCAATTCAGTCCACATAACCAGCATAGTACATGCTTCCCTACATCTCATTAATTAGGGGATATAAACGTAGCTAGACATCATTATCATTACTTCACTCAGACCCATCAATCGGTCTCTTCCCCTTCGCTTTCTAAGAAGGCCAGAGTCTGTCGACCGCGATTGAGTCTCCGTTGAGGCCGGTTGCTATCACTTTCCTCCTCCACACTCCCCCGGCCCCAGTGCTTTTCACCCTCTTTGATCATGGCGAGGTCGGCTTCCAACTCTCGTTTCTCTTTGATTTGTTTGGCCTTCTCTAGTGAGTAGCGTCCGTCCATTCCCGCATCCTTCAACATGTTCTTCAGATGCTTAATCTTCGCTTTCGGTGTGTCATACGGAGCCAGCTCTCGAGACCACACCTTGCGAATACCACATTTGACCAGCCATCCTTGCAACCGCTTGATTTCAGCTTCATTGGGATCAAGGCCAGCGTCCTTTGGTTTAGCGGGGGCCTTCTTTTTCCCCTTCGTCGACATGCTCTCTGAGCTTCTCCCTCGTTTGCGGCTGGGTTTGGGTTCCTCATCGAGGACAACCGACATTTCACTTTCCGAATCGACCTTCTCTGTATTTGCAGCTTCTTCCGCTGCACGAGACTCGGCTGACGCGCGTTCCGATTTGGTTTTTGACTGTCTTCCAATAGGGTTCTTGACTTCGTCCTCGCTGTCGCTGGGCGCACCGGTTTCCTCATCGTCTGAGATCTTGGGCTCTGGGGTCTCTGTCTTTCTGCGTTTTCTCGACGTAGATGTACTTGTAGGTTTTGCGCGTTTGGTAGGTTTCGCGGTCTTTTTGGGAGGCAAGGAAATATCTTCTTCTTCATCCTCCTTTACTTCTTCGTCCTCCTGTGCCGGTTCTTGCGCGAGCCTGTCTTGCACCTCCTGCAAAGTGTAAGCCGCTTGCATGAGCATTGGCCCTCTAGGATACTCAGGCAGGATAACAATGACATACCACTTCGTCCTTGATGATCTGATCACTCTTCGATTTCCACGCGCTATCTTCCTTGAAGAACCCTTCCTCTAATCCAAGTGCCCTCTCCGCCGCCAATCGCACTCTCTTAACAGTCAATTCCTCCATTTTTCCCGACTGGTAGATCTTGGCGACGGCGTCGCGTAGCGCTTTTTCGAGAGCTTCATCGGAGGGGTTTGAAGCTGCCACTAGTTGATTTGAGTCTGAGTCGTCGTCAGACTCGGACACGGCATATCGAGGTGCCATTCTGTTTGTCTTCCCCTTGTTCCTTTTATTTTTGTTTTGAATGAGTTCGTCACAAATTCACTAGGACAGATGATAGCGGATGGACAGCCAGCGTTGCGGCGCGACTCCGACGCGACAATGGAAATGAGTCGGGAGCGCGAACCAGCACGGATGTATAAGATTGGACTGCTAGGGGGCCAGATGAATTGATTGGTGTTGAAGCTTTGAGCGCATCTAAAAATCAATCGTCCTTTCGCAGCACTAATCAAACACTAGTGTATACGTCAGAGTATCCTGCCGGATGTTATCGTTCGCGCCGAGCTCTATCTAGATTAGACTATCGGCGCAACTGTGCTGACAAAGCCGATATAGAAATCCCCGAGCTTCCATCCAGCTGCTTTCCTTTTATCATTGGTTTTCGTTTTTGCTTTAACGCTAATCTGCGGATACCTTCCTTCTTTTCTTTGAGGATTCACCTCCTGTCCATAGTTTGTCAGCAGGCTGCCTGGAGAGCAGCATCTCAATCGAGGTATCAATTTGCTCCTCCGCCATCCTCCGCATTCTCCAGTGCAGCACCGAGACCATACTATATATCTCGCCTAAACCGATTTAGACAGCAGTGTACGCCTGTCATCATGTCAGATCCTCGCCCGCAGGAATCAGGAATACAACCGAAATTCCCCAAGACGCTCTTCCCCCACCAAATCCCCGCCGCCGCAAGTTCCTCCACAGCCTCCAAAGACGACGATGTGCCCGCAGGCATGACCAAATTGCCCAACGGGGTAATCCTAGACAAGGATGGGAAACCGTACGTTGCCTCTATGCCCTACAACCCGCGCCAGGAAATCTAACAGCCCAAAACAGCTGCCGTCTCTGCACCTCCGCCGCATCATGGCGCGCATTAACAAAACAAGCCAAGAGTCAGACTGCAGCCGGGACCGCTCCAGCAGCAACCGCACCAGCAGCAAAACCCTCCACGTCCGCTCCTGCCCCTTCACCAATGCAAACCGAATGCCCCCCAGATGTCGAGGAACTGGGCCGCTCAACCTGGACGTTCCTGCACTCCCTGACGGCAGCATACCCCGCCAAGGCCTCTCCAGAGCAGCAGAGTGAGATGCGGTCATTCCTGAACCTTTTCTCGCGACTGTATCCATGCTGGGTGTGTGCGGAGGACTTCCGGACGTGGATGGCGGAGCCCAGCGGTCGGAATACGCCGCGGTTATCTGGACGAGCGGACTTCGGGACGTGGATGTGCGAGGCGCATAATGAGGTGAATCGGAAGCTGGGGAAGAAGGAGTTTGACTGTCGGTTCTGGGAGGAGAGGTGGAGGACTGGCTGGAAGGATGGGAGATGCGACTGATCAACTTTTATGAACTGCAATAGATGGACATATTTCATGACTGTATATTCGGCATATTGTACTTATAGACGACTCGACTCACTGAAAGATATCTCTACTCAACATTCGAGCAAGGGAAGACCAGCTCGTTTGAGCGAACAGACACAC
This sequence comes from Aspergillus udagawae, assembly GCF_001078395.1. Lineage (NCBI taxonomy): Eukaryota > Fungi > Ascomycota > Eurotiomycetes > Eurotiales > Aspergillaceae > Aspergillus > Aspergillus udagawae. The sequence continues at coordinate 2,496,090 of NW_025091265.1, read as the reverse complement.
TTTCCTCTACCAACATCATACAAAGCAGTTAAGTCTGTATCATCTCGATTCAAAGATATCGCAAAGTTGAAGAATAAATAGGAAGTCGCTGAATGAAAAAGGCACAACGGAAGCACACATCTAAAATGTTTGCAGAAGGCGTCCTCGTTCCTTGACGCCCCCGCCACAAACCTCTTCCCGACTATGGAGAATATATTTTATGGGTTGAAATCATCACAAGCAGGGAGATAATACAATTGCGAAAAGCCCATCAATACATTATGTTTACTACTGACCGGGAACGAACAGACGTAGCCCGCTAGCCGGTGCTCCAATCTCTGTCACTTCAGATATCCGACACACGGTACCCTTGTACTGTTCATGATACTTGGCACCGGTGAAAGGATCCGACACGCTAGGAGAACCCCCGTAAATAGGAGTGAATGAGGCGGCGCAGATGTCAAATTCGGCGAACTGGTCGAACTCGATATCAATCTTGTCTTGCGGGCTACGCTCGCACTGTGCCTTGATCTTCTTGGCCTAGAGATTTGATTAGTATTGTATAGAACAAAGCGATCTGCAAGAAACCAAATGGCTTACCTGATCAAGAAGCTTAGCCGAGCCTCCGTTGGCCAACATACGGTTGGCAAAGCTCAGGGCGGACGAGTAGTTCTTGTTGGCAAAGGCAAACTTCATTGCAGCCATCAGTGCAAGCTGACGATGAGCGACCTCCAGCTTGGGAATGGTAAAGTAGGCAGAGAGCTCGAGACTCCTCTTGAGGTTCTCGGGGGTATCCGTTGATAGGGAGCGGCGCTCAAGTTCGAGAGACATGGCAAGAATGTATTCCCGAGCGGTTTCGATGATCTTCTTCGCCTGCTCGACCTCGGCTTCGGAAGACACGGTGTTGAGCAGAACAGCATGTAAAATTCCCTTGAAAATCTTCACGCCATCCTCCAGTTTGTTCGCCCTCATTGCAGCGTAACCCTCCTGGAGGTCGACATTGGCGATCGTCTCTAGATCCTTGGGAATGATGGGCAGGACTTTGCGGCTGTCAGTCTCCTCAACAGTGCGTCGCACATAGTTAACCAAAGGAGGAAGCCCGGCGGTAGCGGGCAGGTAAGTCCTGGACGCCTTATATACTTCGAGGAAGCGACTCTTGAGAGGAGCGAAGTTGACAGCACCAACTTGCCGATTGAGAAGCTGCATGGCGGTATCGAAAGAACCAGCAGCGACATGATCAGCCGCCAGGGGAGAGTTACGAGCCCAAAGGTCGGCCTCAGAGCTGCCTGCACCAGCCTCTGCGCTGTCGACGTTGACGAAGTCGACATCCTCCTCCACGTTGATCTCTTCACCCATGTCCCATCCGGCAACATCTTCCTCTTCATCCTCAAGAGTCTCACGGGCCAGAACGGCCTCCTCGCCTTCTTCCTCGGGCTCGAGGCCAAGGGCGGCAGCCTCCTCATCTTCCACACCCCCTTCTCCAAGCAACGCCTTCTCAAACGACGAATGAGCTGCAGTCTTAACAGGCCAATTCGACTTGAAAGTAGGGGCAATGGGCTGAGGCACCGACAGAGGCTCCTCGGTTGTGGGAAGCGTGATCTGGTCTTCGGTCAACCCGCAGGCTTCGAGAATGGATTCAGCCTCTTCAGTCAAGCCGTGGGACTTGGCGGTAAGATAGGCCAGAGGGTCTGCTTGAGAGTTAGCTGAGTATAGTCACGTTGATCCCAAAATCACTTACACAGATCGACTTCCTTGAACATCTGAATTCTATCTTCAACATCGCCACGGTAGATAGCATTTTGGAACCGAGATGTGAAGTCCCCGCGATGCTCTGCAATCTTGGCCATCCTAGCCAATTTTTCAGAATCACCGGTGGACAAGTAAAGGAATGAAAGCTTGTCGAAGTTCCTTTGCTTCTGATAGGTCATCTCCACAGTTTGATGGTTGCCGTGAGCCAGAGCTTCCATTCCCAGTCTGCTCCACAACTTCGGGCGGTCCAGCTCGCGCGCCATTTCGATGGCAACTTCCAGGTTACCACACTCGAGAGCAAGCTCAAAACGAGTCTGAGGGTCCTGCACGAACTGTAGGGCAATCTCAGGGTAGCCCTTCTTTTGCAGATACGAAATGATACTTTGGCCGACCAAGCTGGAGGTCTTGATAATCTGCAGCATCTCGTCGTAGTTGCGCTTAACCAGGGCGAGCTTGAAGCGGTACTCGGTAGGGTCGATTTCGAGAACCCTGGGCTTGGCATTACGATCCAGACAGTAAACGTTTCTGCCCTTCACCTTGACGAGGTACACGGTGTGGTCCAAAGTGCGGATTATGCCGTTGTCCCTACGAGGTTGTTAGCATCGGCATCAGCTAATGAAGGGGAAGTCTGTACACATACCCATTTAGAAGAGAGTATTTCACGTGGTTCAAGGTCGAGTAAAGAAGGACGCCTGCGTCATCCCACGCCGCGCTCTTGATGCGAATGGTCTCGTGCAGGCTGCTCACTTGCTCGAGGGACTTGGTAACAATGGTAACATTATGCTTGCTGAGCAAAGCAGCATAGAGTCCATCATTGGACCAAACAACGTACTTGACACCGCTCACTGCAAGCTCTGCCAGCTGCTTCTTCTGTTGGATGTCAAAGAGAACCACGGAGGTGGGTGTAATGAAGAGTAAAGCTCCGGTTCCACCAAAGTAAATATCAGTTGTTCCAGAAGGCGGCTTAATAGTTTTTGTGGTAGAGTTGCTTAGATCCTTGATGTCCACCTGTTGATTGGCCTGGCTGAAGACAGCAAATCGGTTACGGGCGACGAAGACGGCGGAAGAAGCCTGGCCGCGCTTGACGTCTGTTGGCTCGACAGCGCCAGTTGCATCCCTCGGCAAGTGGATCAGCTCGTACGCTCCGCCATCAGTGGGAGATGTGACGAGAATGGCGCGCTCAGCGGGGTTGTAAGAAAGAGTCCTTGGCGGCACCCACGGTGATCCCAACTTGCGTAGTGAAAGCATCGGCGGCGACTCAACATTCTTGGCAAAGTCGTACGATTTGACGTGCTTCTCCTTCGTGATGTAAAACAATTGGTTTTGGTAAACAGCAGACGCAGGTCTTTCTCTCTCCAGCTTGAATACCATGACACCGGTGTCATGACCAGCTGCAAAGAGGTTGATTTCCGGGTGGGCAGCAATGACCCAGAACCGATCCACGTCACGTTTGAAAGACTGCACCGAGGTTCTCTTGTTCAAGTCCCACACTCGGATGGTCTTGTCTTCGCCGACGGAGAGGATCAAATCCTGGTGGGGGTGGAATAGACAAGCGGAGGCGTTCTGGAAATGACCCCGGCATGTATCGACTTCCCAGGCTTTCGTGTCTACACTGTAGTGTCAGGAGATCCAGAAATCATTTGAACAAAGAACAACAACATCTTTGGCACGTACCACTCATTCTCCACAGCTTGACCAGGCGATCGTCTCCCGCGGAGACAATCAAAGGTAGAGTTGGGTGGAAAGACACCCAGTTCACACCTCGGTCGTGGCCCTCCAGGACAAATTTCACAACAGCGTCGGTGTTTCCAAACATATCCGCCTGGCTGGGGTTGGCTCGAGCCATCTGGTCTTCGAATGTCATGGAGGTCGGTGCCGAATGCTTCTTCCGCAGCCCGGAAATATCCCAAATGCGAACAGACTGATCGAGCGACGCGGAAGCGATTAGGTCCTCTGTCGGATGGAACTGTGCACACATCACATAATGATTGTGGCCCGTCATTGTGCAGACTGGAACTCAAGTCAGCCTCGCTTGCTGGGACAAGTGGCCAGAGCCCACTTACTCAACGATCTATTCTGCCAATTCCATATTCTTATTGTTTGATCGTCGGAGGCAGAGAGGATCCAAGGAAGTTCGCGGTGGAAGAATACCGTGCGCACGTAGTCGAGATGCCCGTTCAAGGTGAAAAGACATCTCCGTGTTTGAAGACTCCAGACCTTAATCTTGTAATCGTCGCCTCCGGAGACGAAGAGGGGTTGTGTCGGGTGGAAATCAATGCCGCGAACAGGTCCATCGTGCTCTTCAAAGCGATCAATCAAAGTTCCCATGCGATAATCCCATAATTGAATCGTCGACGAGTGGAGTGAAACAAGGATCCATGGTCTGTTCCAGGGTCAGCAGCTTCTCGATTGCAACGCGTTAAGCAATCCATCCAGGACTGACCGTTTAGGATGAAAAGCAATTCCCTTCGCACGAGACGACTTCGACTCGAACTATTCGTTAAGCAATTGTTTAGTTGAGTGGCTTGGTTTGCGCGGGGATAGGGGGTAACAGAGGGGGAGCAACGTACCTTGGTAAGCATGTTTGGGGAGGACTGCATCTTGCAAAGCTGGCCGGAGCCGCACCATTCAGTAGCAAGCTCCGCACACTGATATAAAGAAAATCACAGACGTGATCTCCTCATCCACTGTCACAGGGTGAATGGGTAGGAGCAAAGCGAGAAACGTCTGGACTATGGGGACAGATAGTCTGGACACCTAACGATGGCGGTAACGTGGACTTATTGAGGTCGGGTGTGTTTCCAGGCGGCGAGCCAATAAGCGAGTCCCGCGGTCCAATGATGGGCCCGGCGGTGAGAAGCTGCCAGGAACACCGATTTTGAGCCTCTGTAGGGAGTATCGCAGTGATGACTTCATGCTTCCAATTGACAATTGGATATCTCGATCAGAAATTGACAATGTCTGAGACTAGGGTACTCATGATTGAGTACTCGAGGAGGGTTGTGTGGCTACGACATCCTCTGTCGAACGAAATAGTCAAACTCGATCTCTGAGAAAGGCAAAACCCATGCCGTGGAAAAGATTATATACTTCCACTCGCGATCCTCGAACTAACGAATAGGATAAACAATGGCTAGAAGAACCGCATTCTTCTCTGCTCGTCATCAGGCTCTCGAACCGATCCAATGAGTTTTTGCATCGAGATTTGGGGGCAATATCGAGCTATTTACTTTGTAGGTAGGCCAAGGTGTGATGAACACCTAGTCCCCCGCTATGGATGTCCCAGATCGGAAATATCCAAGACCTTGACTTAACAGTCAAACTTGCAAATTATATTGGTCTTTTGAGAAGAAGGTCGAATAAATCAATTTCGTCGATCTCAAGCTCAATTGGTCGTATCCTACTTGTCCGTTGGGATACTCTGTTAAGCACTAATTAGACTCTTTGTCCAAGCACTTGACTTCATGCGGGCTGAAGGCTAGGTTCAGTCCAATTGCGAGTTCAACCAAGGATATTTAGCACAAAATCTTTGGCTTCATTTCAAATCACTCTCTTCCTGCTCTTGTCTCGTTTATAGTGTTGGTATGATGGTATCTGCACCACAACTCCACCTACCGATAAGACCGAGGTCCTCTTATCAGCACCCATCACATTCATCATTCCAACCTAGGCACCCAAGCATCAAACCCAACGTAATGTCAAAGTCCCGTCAGGCTACGAATGACGACCTTGATGAGATCTTTTCTGATGAGTCCAGTTTCTACGGTATGGCCATTCTACCTGGACCTGGTCTCAATGTCCATATATTCTAACTATTGAGAATAATAGGCGATGACGCAGAAAAGTCCCGTTTGGAAGAGCTAGCCCGATCGTACGATCCAGTACCGTACTGGACAAACATCCACCCAAATTTGCTATCTACGATCCAGCATGAATTACGAGCCCCAGAGCCCGTTCCTACACCCTCCGATGGCGATCAAGCCAAAGGCGAATTGTCATTAGTTACAGACCTGCTCGCCGAGATCCCTCCCACAACACTGCGCCGCAATGCGCGCAGCCCAAAAGAGCCCGTCCACGACTTCCTAGCGCGCCTACCCCCATCTACGACAAAAGAGGAAGACGTCGGGCCATGGGTATACGTCACGGACCCGCACCGCAAAGCCGATCCAGACGAGCAGGCTATCGCCAACCTCGTCCGTGAGGGGACCGAACTACTTCACAGATTTGAGGACCAGAAAGCAGAGCTAGAAGCGGAGCATGATCGCTCGAGGTCCAAATCCAAGGCAGCGCTGACGCGCAAGCTGAACCCGTTGCGGCGGACACTGGAACAGGATATCTTCGCGCTGGCGCGGAAGACAGGTGTCGTGTCTGGGAAATGGATGATGTTTATAACCGCCGATCGAGTGGATAGGTATTGGGAGGCTGTTGTGACTGGGACTGTATCTGGGCAACTGGGCGATGCGGCCAAGGTTGCGACGGACGATGGCTCAGGGAGGCCGCGGTTGATCGCAATCTACACGAGAGATTATGCGGATAGGCAAGACGTAAAACGCGTGCTTGAACAGATGGTAGATTTGGGCCTTGTGAAGCCAGACGAGAGGCCCGTCTACTACAAGTGTGACGCATTCACGTACCTGCGCATCATGAGCGATAACCCATACGGCCTCAAGGCGAGCATGGCCTCCAGTCGGGATATGTTGGCAGGTAAGGTGTGAATAGTCGAATAGGAAGATATAGGTTAAGGTTAAATAATGATGCTGATGAAAATGATCAGAGAAACCAATAAATCCCATTTCAAAAACAATCTAAATCATCTGAAATCCGACTCAGATGCAAGTATCCTCAAGTTAACCCAGTAGCTCTACATCATACTGCATCCGCCTTTCTGGCATTGCTCAAGATACGATAGCTCCTCCCCAGAGACTGTCGGGTCGCCAGGCTTGCGTTTGACGCCTTGGATCTTTATGTTGTGATCACCCTCGGGATGCCACCAGCGTAAGCGCTGAAATTTGACGGAATGTATCTCTGAATAGTCAATCGTCCACTCTCCACCGCTGACAGAAATTACAGTGTGAGTGTCTGGGAAGTGAAAGTCAGGGAGATAAATCTCCGTTGCGGCCTCTTGTTCCAGCCCTTTCTTTTCCCCAAGTAGTCTCATGCTGAATACACATTTCTTGAGATCGAAACCGTATTGCAATATCTGGCCGTTTGTAATGATTGGACTCGGACGAACCCATGCCTCTGCAGCCCGGAACCCTATTTTGTCCTCGGATGACTGAGAGATCTCGGATGATATAGAGGGTGATTGAAGAGCCTGCTTCAAATCTCGTGGACCCACTCGGTAGCTCTCGGTGTTGCGTTGGCTCTCAGAGTATGCTGGAGACTGAGGATCGCGTTGGAATTCGCTCTCAAAAGCGAGAAGCTTGCCGCTTGGCAGTTCTAGATCGTCACGAGAGTATATCGACAAGTCTTCCCCGTTCCAGTTGTCACCCCATTCATGGTTATTCTCAAATGTGCGTCAGTTGCTGGATCTATGAAAACTCTCGGCGCGAGGTAGCATAGATATACTTACGGATGTTGTATATAGCCATAATGTGAACCCGTTGGCGGTGCTGCCTTCGATTGCGAAATGGTTCGCGTCCATAGCACTGATTTGACCGCTGTAGTCTCCTGTCTTGTATGCATGTCTGTCGTCCATATCGAACGGAATGCCGATCTCCGTGAAAATCAAAGGATGAGTCCCCATATATCTCAAACTCTCATCCCTTAGAAACTTGAGCTGATCACGCAGGCAATTTCGAATCGCTGTCTCTCCAATCTTGACGGCGAATGCTGGCGTGAGATACTTTCCACGAAGGACGCCTATGACATCAACGTTGTAAAGACGATTCCTAGGGCAATTAGCAGAGGGGTCCAGACTCAGGCTGTTTCACTCACCAATGCTTCGTCAATAGAGTAATGCCGTCGTAATAATGCACTGCATGAACCATGTTGGGGTCGTCATCAACTGTTCCCTTTAGATCGGGCGGCACCTCCATGACGGGGGGTTGGCAGAAAAGGATGGCTCCTGGCCAGACACTCCTGAGAGCATCTCTATAAGCTCTGTAATGCTCCATAAAATATGTATTGGTGAATTTGTCATAGTTCAAGGGTTCACCGGTTTGAGGCTTTTTGGCGAAATAATCCTTTCGCAGGAGTTGATCTGAGGACGGATCCCAGACGCCATGTTGGGCCCAAAGACATTCTCCAAGCTTCCAGCCAGGATCCCTGGCCCAGCCATACTTGCTGTCATCGTAATCAGCCGGCAGCCATGCGGTCTCGCCCTCGGGGTCCACGAGCTCCCTGCCTGTCTGATGGGGACCAAATCCGCCAAAAGCCCAGGTAGACTCTTCGCATGCTCGCCCAGAGCCCGTCAACATGGCCTGAAAAGCAGTAGGCGACGTTCCTAACTGCAGTTGCTGCTCGGGTGGTATCACAGATATATCTTGCACCCCAATCAGCCCTCTATTAGGCTCATTCATGCTTTCCCAACCAATGACTACTTCGTTCTCGATGTCGCCGGCCTCGTGAATTTTCTGAGCAAAATATTTGCATGCAGCAATGAAATGGCCCTGGAGATAGTCTTGAATGTTCATGCCATCTATGATGGCCTTCGGCGCAAAATCCCTGCCTCCATAGAACAACGTGAACATCGTCTGACACACAAGCCTCGTGTAGTTAGTGCTCCATATCATCTTCGGGAATTCAGCCGGATCATCGAATGTGTTTTGAACGAGGGCTGCCTCAGTCTTCTTGAAGCCTCTGGGGTTGAGACCTGCGGCGTAGAGTGTCCATGCTGGGGCACCGGAACCTCCCGAGAGTCTTGACCACTTCAAACTGTCAGCTACACAGAGCTCTGTTCTGGGACTGGGTTTTATCAAAAACATACAACGTCCTGATGCGGATCAAGGAACACGTAAAACCCATACTGCTTTGCAATCCGAAGAACCTCGATAGTGAATGAGATCCATTCATCGTCATATTTGCCTGGGCCCGCATGCTCGATGGCTTCCCAAGTGAAAACATATCTAATGGTATTGTAACCCCATTTTCGTAATCTGGAGAAGTGTATGTGCGCATCGTCAAGAGAGAACGGTCGACCCACGAATGAGACATCATCGGCATCGAAGAAGCCATCCAAAACGTAAGATGGGATATCGGGTTTCTTGGGATATTTGGCCTCACCGGCTACATTGATGCCTCTCAAAGTGATTTCACGATTGTCAGGGTCTCTAAACGTCTGACCATCGACTCTGAGCCGTAGCACACCCATAGTTACTGTGTGGTCGAAAGTCGTATGCTGGCTGGCGGAGACAACGAGAGGAGAATATAGGGCGACGACCTCCGCAGCAAATCGACGGTGAGTAGTCCTCTAGGCGAGTATGCTTAATAGGGCAGGTCCCCCAAAAAATATCGAGCAGAATCTACTATATGCATAGGAAGGTCAGCAACAACATGCAGAATGTTGGCCATGATTAAGTGAATGATCAATGAGAGCACTGACCCTCTGATAGCTTGCTGAACCGCTGGTTAATGACTGCCTAACTTGATCATCAACAGGTACTGAGGATCAAAACACAAAGAAAACCTAATGGAACAAAGATTCTAAGAAATCTGGAAGGTCATATCATCTCTCATAATCTTTAATGAACATTATAGATCAGCAAGCATCACAGAGGTCTCAGTTGTGGACTGGAGAGAGCGATGCCAGTAGGCAGCGAGTGATACGAATACGAGATAACGGTGACCACGGGATCGGCCTCTGACGTATCGCCCGCCTGACTTTCCCCACAAATCACACTATTCGTTTCAATAGCCAGCCAGCTGAGAGGCACCCACATCCAAAGCTGCCATTACGGCAGGACAATGAAGTGAGCTGTCCAGTATGTCCACAAAATCGGCTCTGAAGGCAGTGCGCATTGCGCTGGACTCCAGAAATTTCGAAGATGCAGCCGAAAAAGCCAAAGCGGTGGTGAAGCAAGAGCCTCAAAACTATCATGCGTATGTGACGACCAAGCGTTGCTAATTCGAATTTGAGCTAATTTCGATTCTACAACCAGAAACGTCTTTCTGGGCCTAGCGCTGGATAAACTAAACAAAAACGAAGAATCCGAGCGCGCATACCTCGCAGCAACTCGTGCAAAATCCGACGACAAGACAGCGTGGCAGGGATTGATCAATCTCTACGAGAAGCAGGGAGGCTTTAAGCTAGATGCTTATCATGAGGCAGCTCTGAGACTTGGTCAGATATTTGCCGAAGTGTACGTCTCGTGTTGGAAGGTGTATATACCAAGAACAAGTGCTAATCCGATCCTAGCGATGACAAGCACCGTTGCCAGGATGTCGTGGATAAATATATCAAGTTCGCGAAGAAGCAGGGCACTCGATCGCAATATAAAAAAGCCCTCGCACTACATCTCCCAACGAGTCCGCTTTATAGCTACCTTGAAGGACGGATACCGCATCCTTCCCACACATACCTCCGCCTCATAGAAATGACGGAATCGGAGGAAAAGGAATTTATTAACAGAGAAATTGGAGAGCGAAGGACCCGGCTCGGTGCGAGAATCGATCATGTGACCATGGAGGTGAAAAGAGAGGCTTTCAAACGGGGGGAGCTTGAGCAGCTATACCGTGGGATAGTGGATTGGTCCCATGACGACCAAGTTCGACGTATCTACGAAGAAAAGCTTCTACAGCGAGCTTATGATGTACTCGTCGTTCTCCCGCCAGCCGAAAAGGCTGAAAAGCGCGCTGAGGTCTTAGAAGCTGCTCGCGGCATGGTCATCATTAAACACCCTTTTGAGCTGGCCTGGAAGATTATACTTGAGTGGCACGACATTCAAAGCTTCTCGGAGTGGGACCTCAATTTCCTAAAGGATTTCATCGAGTTCTTCCCAGAAGATGGACTTACGAAGATTCTGAAAGGCTTCTTAGCCAGTGACCTCTCCCCCTTCCCGAAGGAGACGAAGGAGACGAAGGAATCTACACCCACTGAGGAAGAGGCTGAAAATGAAAACGGCGATAATCACGAGCTGGATGTACAGGATCGATTGTTAATGATGGTGGAAGGCCTCGAAGCATCTCGCTCCTCAGTCGTCGCAAATCGCATCATGGGTGAGCTTTATTTGTCGCTGGAAGAATACGATAGCGTTGTGGATGTTGCACGGAAGGGTCTCTCAAATATCACAGAGCTCGCCAGGCTGACCGGGGTAAGCCTAGTCAACACTGCTGACTGCCTAAAAACTCTACTGGCGAACTCTTTGATCTACTACCAGATCCCTCGTCATCATCCCGAAGCTAAAGAAATATTCGAAGAGATTTTGCAGAGAAAACCAACATCCACAGCCTGTCTCCTGGGCATTGGATTGATTCTCAAGGTCGACGAGGACTATGCTGAAGCCGTCAACTTCTTGGAGCGTGCTCGAGAGCGTGACCCGTCTAACCTTAAGATCAGGGGTGAGCTTTCGTGGTGTAAGGCCCTCAATGGGGACCTTGAGACTGGTCTGCATGGCCTTCAGGATGTGCTCGCTGAATTACAAGACACAGAGTCGCCAAATCGCGACTTTAAGGGTGAGATCCTTTACCGTATAGGTTACTGTCAATGGGAGCTCGATCCATCGCCAACTGCGCGCAAGGATCGCAATGGTGCTTATGCCAGTTTCCTTGGATCCATTCAATCCAACATCAACTTTGCTCCTCCATACACCAGCTTGGGTATCTACTATGCGGACTACAAAAAGGACAAAACACGAGCACGCAGGTGCTTCCACAAGGCGTTCGAATTATCCGCGTCCGAAATCGAAGCCGCTGAACGGCTCGCGAGGACCTTCGCAGACCAAAAGGAATGGGACTTGGTTGAAGCCGTGGCTCAGCGCGTTGTTGATTCGGGCAAAGCAAAGCCTTCACCGGGCTCGAAGAGAAGGGGCTATAGCTGGCCATATGCCGCTTTGGGTACCGTTCAAATGAACAAGCAGCAGTATGCCCAAAGCATCGTCTCGTTTCAATCAGCTCTGAGAATCTCGCCAGGCGACTACCACTCGTGGGTTGGCCTTGGAGAAAGCTACCACCACTCTGGGAGATATATCGCCTCTGCGAAAGCTTTCGATCATGCTCAGCAATTAGAATCAGCTCTTTCAACCGATGAAAGAGAGCATATTTGGTTCGCAAGATACATGCTCGCAAATGTAAAACGGGAGCTCGGTGAATTTGAAGATGCCATCTCACGCTATGAGGATGTTTTGAAGTTCCGGCCGAATGAGCTTGGGGTGACCATTGCGTTGCTTCAGACTCTCACAGAAAGTTCTTACAAGAGCCTCGAATCAGGCTTGTACAATGACTCTGTCGAACTGGCGCGTAAGGCTATAGGTGTCGCGGCATCGCTTGCGAAGGAACGTGTGGATATTTTCAATCTGTGGAAGGCCGTTGGCGACGCCTGTTCTATGTTCACTTACGTCAAAGGAAAGGCGAGCATATTCCCAGTTCAGGAAGTGAAGGGGCTGCTTACAACTCAAGTTGAGCCCTCGGCTTTCGATATATTTGCCGAAATAGACGAGCTCGGCCAAGGCTGTCTGTCGCTTCTCGATGAGGTTAGTGACACCGTCAGTCCTTCAGACAAGTGTATATATGCCTCTATTCTTGCATACAAGAGAGCTATTCATGTCTCGGCGCAAGATGTACATGCTCAAGCAGTTGCCTGGTACAATCTGGGATGGGCAGAATACAGGGCTCTCAGATGCGTGCAGGTTCACTCTGGCAACAAGGGCAAGAAGCCGACACGCCGGTTCCTGAAGACAGCAATGCGCTGTTTCAAGAGAGCGATTGAATTGGAAGCCGGCAATTCGGAGTTTTGGAACGCTCTGGGTGTGGCAACTACAAATATGAGCCCGAAGGTTGCCCAACATGCTTTTGTGAGAAGTTTGCATTTGAACGAGAGAAGCGCACAAGTTTGGACTAACTTAGGAACGCTTTACCTCATTCACAATGATATCCAACTTGCCAATGAAGCTTTCACGCGCGCGCAATCCACCGATCCGGACTACTCTCTGGCATGGGTTGGCCAAGGGTTCCTAGCGTTGCTATTTGGGGACCCACATGAAGCAAGAGGTCTTTTTGAGCATGCCTTCGACATCTCCAACTCCTCAGCCACATTGCCGAGACGCCAGTACACGATCACCTTGTTCGACCGCCTCCTCTCAGACTCTTCAGCATCGAATGAGATATCACAGCTCATTCAGCCATTTTTCGCGCTCCTGCAGCTTTCCTCTCAAGACCCGTCCAATTTACAGTTTATGCATCTTACCGCGCTCATGGCCGAGAGAATTGGCGAGCTTTCAGATGCGGAGACTAGTTTGCATGTCGTCTGTTCCGGTGTCGAGGCGGAATACGAGGTGTCTGAATCGACCTCGTCGCTATCTAGATATGCACAGTCGAATGCAGATATGGCCCGTGTTCTTCTTGCACGCCATGAATTTGAGCAAGCAGTAGAGAAAGCGGAAATGGCACTTACCCTGTCTGGTGAAGAAGACGGGAAGAGATTCGACCCGGAGGCAAACAGAAAACTACGTCTGTCAGCTCATCTCACTGCTGGATTGGCGCATTATTACTTGAAGTCAATGGACAACGCGATTGACATGTTCCGCGACGCCCTGCAAGAGGCAGATAATGCACCGGAGGTGGTATGTCTTCTAGCACAGGTTCTGTGGGCCAAGGGTGGTGACGAGGAGCGGACCGTGGCTCGCCAGCAGCTGTTTGACTGTGTGGAAGAACACCCTGACCATGTTGGAGCGGTATCACTTTTGGGAACTATTGCGCTACTAGATGACGACAAGGACGTCATCGAAGCAGTTGCTTCAGATCTTCAGAACATGATCACAAGAGATGACATTGATATCCACGACCGGACTAGGTTGACTAAGCTGTTGACAGCAATCTCTACATTGGGCTTGACAGAGGACTCCCAAATTCCAGAAGACCTCAGACGCCTTGGAGAGGCTACGGCTGCCGTCATGAGGTCGCCAGGTCAGCCGCAGGGCTGGCAGGAGCTAGCAGCAGCATCTCAGGAACTGTATCCCGCGGAGATGGCTGTTGACAGAGCATTGCGAAGCGTTCCACCACGAAGCAATCTCGATGCTGTCGACCTCTGTGAAGCGTATGCACAGACTGGCAAGGCAGGTGATGCGATCAAGGCGATTATGGTCGCACCATGGAAGCAGTGTGGCTGGGAAGAGCTCAAGCATGCTGTGTCAGGATTAGTCTAACCTTTTTGACGGCCTAAGGGAACGTTGTACTGTAGATATTAGACACTTTAGATGTTTAGAAATACGTACCTTGCGTACATGATCAATCAATGCTATGATTATTCTTTTAGAGTAAAGCAGCCCTTGTTTCCGGCACTTTTCGGTCAAGGTAGAGTCATAGCAATGTTAGCCTGTGGCCATTCCTGTAGAATTAACGGCATCTTTCCTCGGTTCCGGCAAGGCCACGAATGCACAAGGACATCCACATTCAGGAAAGACATACAATCTACCTGGTGGATAGAGCCATAGGCATGATCGAGTATTATGATTAGGGGCTACTTGATATGTAGACTTAGATGGTCCGGGCCTGCCTTCTTCACGAACGGAGATCGTGCAGGGAAAGTCACTAGGTCTCCAGACGTGCTGCTTCAGTGCCCCATAGATTTTATGTTTGCGATCACAACGCCTGCGACCTTTCCATCTCTGTAATCCGAGCCGTTAACTTGGCCTTTCTTCCCTCTTTCCAGGCTTGGTCCAAGGTCTCAATTTTGCCCCCAAGCAGGGATACAGATTCAGGCGTCAGTAGAATCATACCCCGGGCGACTGTCGCATCACGCAGGAGGAGTTTCGCCCCAATGGGTATCTTACCCAGCCCAATGCCTTCGACGCGTTTCAGCTCGATAGCTACGGCTCGAGTCCCTGCCGCATCCTGTAGTATCAATCGATGGGGGCCGTTGCTATTGCTTCCGGCCCCGCTTGCCGCTGAATTTGCAGCCCTGATATTACCAGTACGTGCTGCGCGCTCCTCACTGTCTTCGTCCACGTTGACTGTCCGCACGATCTCGCGCCCCCGAATAGCCTCGCCGCGTTCAATGCGCTCAATCGCTTCAACTTGGCTCCATAAGCTTGTTCCGATGTCTTCTATATCCACTATTTGCAAGGGGATTGGGCCTTGTATACGCCTTTCTTGAACGGAAGTATCGAATATGTCAACAGGGAGTAGGGACGACGGTGTCCTTGTTGATAGCGATTCTCTGAAATCTGAGGCAAGAATACGAAATAGAGCGGTCCGAACTATAGCGGAGAGCGGGACATTGCGTTGAGATGCAGATGAGGAGATGAAGTTATTCAGCCAGGATGGAGAGACGGGGAGGGATTTGCTGTTGAGGAGTTCGGCAGATATTTGCGCTTGGATGCTCGCCATCTTGGCTGCAGGCTAAATTTAAATCAATCAGCACACGTAGGAGTATACACAAATCGTGTCATGCTCATATTGATTGCACATATTGCAACCTGATCAATATCTGAAAGCCGAAGCTATCTCGATTTCTGATCGAATTTGGTTTGGGGAAAGCACAGACCACCGCTTAACTCCTTCTCCTATCATTTACGTTTCTCCCCCGACTGTCGACATTTCATAATCACTTTGGCCTCGTTCACTTCACTTTGGCCTCTTCCACTCACCATCCGAAGTCCTGACCTGTCTTCATGATGTCGACAGTCTCATCTCCCCGTCCGTCGATTGCTTCCTCTCGCGCACACTCACCCACGCCAGTATCGTCACGCCGTCCATCTCTTGACACCTTGAATACGAATGTCGGCGGAGGTCTAAGTGCCTCGTCTACTCCGTCCACAGCCAGAGCCGTCTCTCCATCTCTCCATCCAAGACGCAATCGCACCGCACTTCGGGACTACTATAATTTAAGACCTTCCGCTGCTGATCCCTCTGGCAATGGAAGCAACATCCGCTCCCGCAGCGTCCCCAGACACACCGATGCCGGGGACATGTCCAGTCCGTCATCAGTAGTAGCTACAGGAACGGAACTGGATAGCCCGGACTTCGATCCTCAGCGTTACGTTAGTCACCTGTTGGCCACTTCTTCATTGGCGACTGTGCTCAAGGCGGAGAATACTCTCGTTGGCGATATCAAAACACTTGACAGTGAACGCAAGGCCCTTGTCTATGACAACTACTCGAAGCTGATCCGGGCGGTGGAAACAATTGGCAAGATGCGCCGAAGTATGGACGAGCGTGGCGCTCCTCTCACTATGACGAAGACTCTCGGTCCGGCTATTGCATTTGTGGCCGAAACGGCCACATGTCTGATACAGGAAGGCGAAGAGCAGCGGCGGCGCATGCGAGAGGCCAAGGCTACAGACGGAACGGACTGTCGGAAGGCAGAGAAGGAAACGGTACAGTGGGTTCTTGGAGCACCAAGTCGGCTAGAGAAGCTTCTGTCCGAGGGCCAGTACGATGAGGCCACCAATGATTGGGAGGAGATAAAGAACCTGCTTGATAAGTGGAAGGGCGTTAGTGGGGTGGCTGAGATCCGTCAGGCTTGCGAGAAGGCCATGAAACGCGATGGAACCCCTTGAGAAATCGAGAAGAACCGTCTGTCACCGAAAGGATTGTGTTGAATGAGATCAACGCCTCTTGATCCCGCTTATGAGCATACATTATGCCCATTTATTAACGATGACTCGGTCATCTGGCATTACACCCCTCAATCAATCCTTACTTGCACATGGGCACTGGGACGTGTGTTTCCCATGCTTAGTCAACTCGTGCTTTCCAGACCCACCATCAGGAATCAGCTTCATTCACAAGGACCCTGAGGACACTGGCGTGCTGGTCGCCCAAACGCATGAGTCCCGTGAATATGTACTGCATATGAACTTATGTGATAGCCGATTGCACAGCCATAACGGTATCTCGCGCTGGTCGTTGAGACAAGCAAAGACCAGCCATGTATTCCTACCTGAGGTAATGGCCTATTGCTGAGCGAAGCGTTGCACATCATGAAGCTGGGGCATTGTGCGTCCTGCCCCAAACAATGCCTTGAGCTTATCCTCGATCTATGCATGCTTTGTGTATTCATCTATTGCGGGATAGGTGCATTCATATATGCATGACTAATGCACCGATCCATGCTCGCATAGTTGCGTGACTGCATAGCAATAGCCAGGCGAGTGCTGATGTGGGCTGCACCTCTGGCAGCAACATCGGGATTGGTCCATATCTCACATCGTTCGGCCTGCGCACGCAGCATGTTAGGCTTACTATCCACGCACATATTGTTGTCAGTGAACCCAACATCTTCTGAGATTAGGGCATCTCCTACACTGGTAAAATAGCGTCTGCCAACAACAGCGTAGAACGTACATTCTCGCCTACCTCATGCTCTTAAGGTCTGCGCACTGAGGTCACGAAGCGAGCCAACGACTCATCGTCAGAGATCTCTATATGAGATTTGTCGCATATCACGCTCCCTTCGTGGAAGTTCATGATAATAGCCTGTCTATTGAGGAGGAAGCTATACAGTCAAGCCGTCAACATACTCAGGAGCTCTCAAGCTTATTCACCCCTGCCCTCTAATCACTAGGTCGACTTACCTTTCATTTAGAGATGATTTGCTTTCAAAGGCAAGCCCGCTATGGTCATGGAAATGTTTGTTTGCTGGAGGCGTGCCTCGTTAGTCAGCCCTTAGTTTTTTACCACTCCATAAATTCTTGCCTCATCTGGTACACCTGTACATTATTTAAATTGCCTATTCAGGAAGTGAATCCGGCTTCATTCTTCATTTCTTGGTTGTTAGGCTACTACACTCCGGTCACATGGCCATAGTACGCCAGATTGTCCAACGGATTTTCATGTTACAGCCCAGTATGCTGTATTATCAACCGGCGTCTCACTGCCATTAAATCGTCATGATAGCATTAAGTACACGCTTCTGGCGGGTCAATCATATATCGTAAGGTAGCAACCTGTTGTTGTAAGCGGTGTGATTGTGAAGCTTGCCCCCTCCGAGTCGGTGTGGTGATTGGAGCGGGAGCGCGTGGAATTTTTCTGAAGCTTTCTTTGGCAATTTTGGGTCCTCCCGCTTTCTCCAAGAAATCCATCCAACAACTCCCGCCCGCTTCAAGCACAATATAAGGTATACGAAGTTAAACGATAAGACCTTGAGGTGCCGTCGAGCAGCGAGGGTAAATACATCCCTCACGTGATCTTGGAGAAAGAAGGAGAAATTAAGACAGACGCAGATCTCACTCGTCTTTAGGCAGGCATCTGCGGAGGGCAGAATCGGTGAATCGCGGTGGTCATTCTGCCCGCCATACAAACAACACCAAAACCGCTCATTTATTGTTCCTTTTTCTGGAACAATTCTAAAGAAAGAGAAGACTGCGCAGAAAGCGTGAATGATGCAGGAATTGTTACTGCAGCTTGAATTGGAAGTGAGAGCTTAAAGAATCCAGTGGGGCACTGAGACCTTCCTTCCTTTTCTGAGCCGACCATTATATAGTGACCACCATTGGCCTCTGGACCGGTCGACGGAATGGCCGCCCAAGATGAGCTCTCAGAAGGCGGCATGGCTGACCTCGTTCGGGCACTGGAGCTCATCCACAGCCCTTCGTCGACAAATGAACTCCGCAGGCAAGCCCTGACCTTCGTGGAATCTCAAAAGGAGAGCAAGCTAGCTGCTCGTAATGGGTTTCTTCTGGCTTCACGGATAGAAAACGCCCCCTTGGTCCGCTATTTTGGCTTGACACTCTTGGACCATGTACTGCGTCACACGTCTTTCACCTCCGCCGATCAGGTGGCTATCCTCAGAGACTTTGTTCTCAAGCTTGCTGAGTCAATCCGGCCAGAGGACCCGGCCTATTACCGCAACAAGATCCCGCAGTTATGGGCAGAGATCGCCAAGAGAAGCTGGGGCCTAGACTGGTTGGCAATGGACGAGATTCTTGTGCAGTTTTGGGGAGCCAGTCTTGTACACAAGGAACTTGTTCTGTCTATTCTGGAAACATTGTCAGAAGACATCTTCTACCGCGAAGACACCGTCTCGTCCTTGCGAGGCACAGATCTCAACAGAGCACTAGTGGAGATCTGCACACCACTGTCAGTCTTTGAGGAAATCTATCCAAAGCGCGAGCACCATGTTGAGCTTCGGTGTGGGACCGAGGGCTGGCTCGCAAGGACATGCGAGTTCCTCATCTACTGTGTTGAGAACCTGCAAGCCTCCACGCAGGCCAGAGACGCAGCGCTCAAAGGCCTTGCGACATTGAAGTCCATCTTGGTCTGGGCAATTCCCAAGGCCATCATATCCGCAAACTGTGTCTCGAGTATCGCAAGGACCCTTACCTGCAACGATGAGCAGGTGTTGTTGGTAAGCACACCTCGATCTCTTCCCCGGAGCGGTAAGGAGCGATGCTGAACTATTAATCCAGGCTGCCGTCGAAGCGCTGCACGCTCTCTATAGCAGGTCGAATTTTGAAATCGAAGACTTCCAGCCTCTTGTGCACTTGATGTATGAAACAGAGTACTTAACACTTCTACAGAAATTGTACGAGTGGTCCATCGTGGGACCGGACGACATCGATGATACTAGGTACACGATTACCAAAAAACTATCCGAGGTAAGAGCTTCTCCACCCAGACAGCTGCCATGATCTCATGCTAATTTGTCCGGTAGATGCTCTCGTACCTTGCGGGATTCCTTGAGGAGAAGGGCTTCTCTCTTGAGACCGCACATGGCATGAACCTCGCTTTCTTTTTCCACCTCCTGATCAGCGTCATTCAGAACCAAAGCTTGACCGTGTCGATACCTGTCCTTCACGTATGGTGCAAACTACTTGCGTCCGAGAGGATCGGGAACACCGATCTGGTGACTGGGTTGATTCCTCCATTGCTTAGCATATGTACTGAGCGACTGATCCGCTGGGAATCGCTACCAGCGGACTCTGATAATCCTACAATAGTCTTTCTGAATGAAGACATTGATACAGTCCCAGAACGGCACGCTTTTGTTGGAAACTACAGAAGATATTGCTCGTCCATCATCGAGACTATTGTTCAAAAAAGACCACAAGATGCTATTCCACATATCCTCGCGGGCGTTGATGCAAACTTGGACAATCTTTACAATGGGGCTGAGCCATTTGACGGTGAGTTGTGGCGGGTTCTGTCGATGAGAGTTGATCCTAACTTAGGCGTCAGTGAAAACATTCTCCAAGAACTCTCTTCCGTTGATGCGCGCCGACACTCAATTCGCTGTTGTGGAAGCTACACTCAAGGGTTATAACAAATGGGTTTCAGCTCATGGCAAAATGCCTCAACAGGATGTATGTTACTTGCGGTCTGGCACTTTTGCGGCTCTAATACGATGCACAGGAGCAGAAACGGATAGACTTGGAAAGTGCGCTTGAGACATGGGCTTTGAGTCTGATGCAGAGAAACTACGAGGTTCGTCTCTATCTTGTGCTTCATCCTTGACTACTTGACTGACTCTCTATTGAAGGACCCTATTTTGAAACAGCGTATCATCAAGCTTATCGTTGACATCTCCTCCAGAGCCCTTGACAAGAATCCCAGCTTTTCACTTAAAGTCCTTGAGCATATTCTCATGACTCGTCTTCCTGACCTGGTTGAATACCCGGCTTACTCTGAAGCTGTGAAGGAACTTCATGGTCTGGCCAGCCATGAACTCCGACGCCTGGCTATGCGCTATGCTGACTATTTCTCTGTGAGTTGTATTCCAACGCCTTTGGAACGCGTTTTTACTAACAAGAAGCTGGAAGACATTCTACGATCTGCTTGAGCCGAAAATCAAGGAAATCACCATGGCCAACCGGGTGGACGACAAACTCCACATGGAGCATACCTCGATACTCCTCATTATCATGTATGACACCTCGGATCCCCTTTCCGTCCTTGTAGCACTGGACTAACTAGCTAGGCAACGTGCCAACAACGTCGATCCATATCTGCGTGAAACCCGGCTGAAGTCCTTTCTGGAACCTATCAGGCAAGCCTGGCAAGAAGAAGAATTTCGGAACACAAGCTCCTCCTTCGAGGGCTTCTGTGGCATGCTTGGGCTGCAAAATGTTGGGCCCTATATGCAAAAGAAACAAGCGCAGAAGATGGAAGACTGGTCCGCAGTGCCGCTGGATAATGAGGGGAAGCAGATCCAGGAAACTATGACAAGAAAGTTTCAGGTACTGAGTTTATGCTCACATTTGGGACCTAACTTTGCACTAACTCGCACTCCAGCAACTACCTCTGAGGGGAACAAAGACCATGCTCGCAGTCTCCACTGAGAAATTAAAGAAGACCGATCTTGCTTATGATCTTGCTTGCAATATCTGGCACGACGTCATTCCCATTATCTTGCCGGTATTGTTACAGCTTGTCAGGCATGTACCCCATACCGTTAGATGTGCTTAGCTGACGTATTTTCGGCAGTAATGCTCATGCCTTCCACAATCCGGCGAACTGGGGTGGCCTGCCTGATGATATGCGAGGTGTCGTCGAACGTATCCTGACCGACCGGTTCTGGCAGGCTGGCATATCTACTGGCAGCCGCGACGAGTTCTATGCGAAGATAACTGCATCGCGGTCTTCGCTCGAAGGGTTCGCTTCCTCCGTTCGAGGTAAGGTTAGGGCTGTTCGGGAATCTTGTTACTCAATGCTGTTCAGCATGAGCAGATTGAGAGAGCATTTCTATGGGTTTGCAGAACTTCCAGAACCTCTCTCGCAAGCTCTCTTTAAAGACTCGCCACACTTATCCTCTCACCAATTCTCTGTTCTCCTCAATATTTCCAGGTGCTTGATCGACGATTGCCCTGTCCGTTTCCGAGCACAGTTCCTTCCTCCTATGTTGGCAACGCTCTTCACCAACATTGATAGGAAAGTCACAGCGGAATGGGACCTTATCGAGCAACGCAAAGAGGGACTTGCGGACGGGGATTTGACTGACGAAATGAAGTCAGAGAGTATCCTTCGCCAGTTGACTTATTCTGCGGTGCTCATGGTAGCAAGTCTTTTGGATCCGCAAAGAGGCGGTGTGTGATTTGATGTCGTGACAATTTGTTGCAGGACATAAGACTAACATTCATTGCAGATCCGGACGACGAGCCAGCTGAGCCTAGCGCACCGCAGCCACCCCCAGCACTTTCCGACTCGATTCGGCACTTTGTTCTTTCTTCGCCGGAAATATTCGAACCTGTCATGCTCTTCTGTACACATGCGCTTCGAATGCGAGATACAAGGTGCTGCAGCATCATCACTCGTGTTATCCGGTCGATCTTGCAGGACTTCGCGCCTCCAAATCACAGCCCAACAATAGTCACGATCCGCGAGTTCATTTCCTCGGAAGTCCTCAAGGCCTGCATTACATCTGTACATGAGCCTTACTTTGTTGACATGCAGAAAGATTTAGCCCAGCTGATTGCGTCAATTTGGGTTCTCTATGGGTCGAGTAGCCCAACACCACGCTCGGTGATCCTCAGCCTTCCTGGAATGGATGAACAACGGGTGGCAAGTACAGAAGCCGCGCTTCTACGATCTACGGCAGCACGGCAGCAACGTGCACTCGTGCTAGACCTTCTTGAAGGCCTCAGGGGCGTGAGTATTGCGGAGCAAGGCAAGATTTTGGGTTCCCGGGAAGAACGCCGCAAGGCACGGAGTGCCTTGCAAGAGAGATATATGAGCAACGACATGGAAGGCCAACAAATCAGCAAAGTTGATATTAATGACGGACCTGATTTGGGTGGTGTTGCCGACATGTTTGGTTAGAGGTGTCCGCCAACGACTGGCCCTCTCCCTCGTGTTCGGAACTACTCGTCCTGTACAGTACTAGAGGCTCGATTTCTGATTCCTGCCTGTACTTATTTTCTCCTATAATTACCTTTCAATGTTATCAGAAGAATAGAGCTAAATAGATTGCTTTCTATTCGATTTTGAAATTTCACGTAGTAGCCACAAGCTGGCATGATACATCTGTTGGACTCGACGGCAAAGGCATGTGTGGAAGACGGAAAAGAAACGAAATGCATTGCAAAACTAGGCAAACTCCCCAGAGGCAATATATCTACAGGGTACGTTTTCTTGAAGACTCCCCAGACATCTCTGACTCCCGTGAAACACCGCTAAGACAAGCGGCATTTAATGCACCACTCAATGCCCTCAGAATCGTGTAATGGCACCAGAATCATGACATCTGGCGTAGTATAGAGACGATTAAGCCTGGCATCACAGCTCGTAACAAATATCATTCCATTTATTGAGTGACCTTGGAAGGGGTATAGACGAAAGTAGGACGAACGAAGCTAAAGCACACGCAAGGGAAAACAAGGTCAGTCAACTGTACCATACCGAAAACCAATCTCATGGGTTCCACATACCGATCAGAGTTGTAGACCTTGCTCTCCGTACCCAGGAGCTCCTTCTCACGGGCCTTGTCGGCAAAGTGTCTGCGGACCTGGTCACGGTCTTCCTCGGCCTGGAGCAACGGGACCAGGTGAAGTCGGGACCAGATCTTCTCGCGGGCGAGCTCGTGCTGTTCGCGAATACCATAGAAGAGCTTGTAGTAGCCGTAGGCCATGAAGAGGTGCATTCCAACGAGGTAGTAGATGGGACGGAAGCCGCGGGCAGGGAGGTTGCGCTGTGGTTTGGGTTAGTTCGACAGGTGGATTGGGTTTTTGCGCTGGAATTCGCAATTGAGAACTTGCCTTGTACTGGACAGGCGCATAGCCCCCCGATGGGGGCATGTCCTGAGGCATTGTGACGACTGGGAATGGAGATCTTTGGAACAGGCGTATGGAAGATTGGCCGATGATGCTGGCGGATGAAGTTGGAGTTTGGGTCACGTGATGGCTATCGGGATTGAGTAATTAGGGCTGCGGGTGCTGTGATTGGTTGCGGGAGGGTTTTTTCCGATTTTGGGGTTTCCCTTCGATTACATTGGAGGGCGGTAGATTTATTTTGAGTCTCATTACGGCGGACCTTCAATCAATCGTATTTTCTCCTTACTTGATTGATCGAAGATGGAGGATGACGAGCGGCCTAGAAAATACCCCAAATTAGACCACGACGAAGCGCGGGAGGAAGCAGAGCCCGTCATGACTGGCGCTGTGGGAGCCGTTCGGGACGATGACGCTGAGAGTGCAGATGCCGACAACCATGCCTCGACGTCGGACAATGGAAACGGGAACGATGCAGAACAAGGTGGAGTTGAAGAGGGGCAAGAATCACACGGGAAGGAGGCACCGCCCGCATTGTCCAAGAATCAATTGAAGAAACTCAAACGAAAAGAGCACTGGGAAGCAATGCGGGAACACCGCAAAGTGAAACGCAAAGAGAAGCTGGTCGCAAAAAGGGAACGAAGGCGAGCCGCTTTAGAACATGCGAAACAAGAGAGCGCGGAGGCTACAGAAGAAGCTCGAAAGACATTCGAGCCCACACAAAAGAAGTTCCAACGGTCGACTCTGCTCCCAGTCACACTCGTGCTCGACTGCAGTTACGACGATCTAATGCTGGACAAGGAACGGGTATCCCTCGGTGCGCAGATTACGCGATCTTACTCCGATAACAGCAGGGCCCCCTTCCGCTCGCATCTGATCATTTCATCATTCAACAAGTTGCTCAAGGAGCGTTTCGATACGGTGCTGGGAAAGACCCACGAGAACTGGAAAGGCGTTCGGTTTCTGCCGGAGGACTTCGCCGAAGCTGCCGAGATGGCAAAGGAGTGCATGCAAGGACCTAAAGGCGGCGAACTGGCAGGCGTTTTCGCTGACAAGGCGGACGCGAAGCCTGAGGATGGAGAGGTTGTGTACCTCAGCAGCGACAGTCCCAACATCTTGACCGAATTGAAGCCCTACAGCACATATATTATTGGAGGTTTGGTGGACAAGAACCGCCACAAGGGCGTCTGCTATAAATCCGCGGTAGCCAAGGGTATCAAGACCGCCAAGCTACCCATCGGAGAATATATTCAGATGGCCCACCGTCAGGTACTGGCAACGAACCATGTCGTGGAGATTATGATCCGGTGGTTGGAGCTGGGTGACTGGGGGAAAGCATTTATTCAAGTAATTCCTCAAAGGAAAGGGGGCAAGTTGAGATCAGCAGACCATGAGTCTGAAGATCAAGCAGCACGGGAGAGTGTCGAAGCTGCGGAGGCCGGGCCAGATGGAGAAGATGCTGCGGATGAAGCAGGCGAAGCGGACAAAGAGTAACCTGTGTTTTTATTCAGGTAACTTAACTCTGTATATATTCTGTCCTATTATGCTATGTACACCACTAATGTATGAATGATCTACCTATCCAGCACAATAATACCTGTTAATGGTAGATATCTATTCCAATAGTTATGCCTACCATAATCCATATACGGCTAGTCTCATCTGCCACTTGAGAGGCACAGCCACAATCTCTCGCCACACTGGTTGCCACAGGAGCCGATCGATGACGGCAGATCAACAGAAAGAAAACATGTGGTGATTTTCCTTTTGCAAGAACGAGCATCACAAGAGCCAGACATTCAACAGGATTAGTTCTCAGGAAAAGAGATCCGCTGCTGAATTTCATCATTATTTCTGGTGATGTTGGATCTCATCTATTAGAGCACTCTTTTTATTTTCCGCAGAATCTGTTCTTTCCTTTTGTTTTTGCCCCCCTGACATTACCTTCCTTGCCGACTGCGTGCCTCTTAGCACTACGTACTAGTAAGGAATAATCAGCTGCTCCTTATTAAGGTAGCAGCCTTCTGAACTCTACAGCTATGTTCATGCTCCGTAACGGTGGGTTCTCTCACTTCTGTCTTTGTTCCAACATTTACCAAGTCGTTCACTCTACCCCGCCATCTACCCCTCCTTACTTTACCTCATATCCATTTTGGGATAATTTCTTGTGCATCATGACATTCAGCTAACTAATGTTGGTGACATCACAGTGAGCAAGTTCCTATTTGGAGACACTTCCAAAGAATCCATTATCGAGATCCCTCAAGGCCAGCTGTATTTGGTCCGCCCTCTTTCTCCAAAGGGTTACTCGGAGCTCATTTTCAAAGACGCCGTAGCTACTATTCGACGCACCGGTCAGGAGTTTCAGTATCAACTCGTCATTCAGCGCGCCTACGAGGAAGGTGAGGAGGAGCTTGCCGATGACGAGGATGAACAAGGCGCCAGCGACAATCTAGACAAGGACGAGAAGGTATTCTTGCTTGACCAAGGCTTGCACTTCCGTGTTGAAGCCCGCGAAGGGGGTTCGAAAATACTAGCTTGGAACGATTTGAGTGGCGACGTCGGTGATCTTTTCGAGTTTGTCTGCGACGCATCTGTGTCGGCGGACAAAGTCTCCACCTTTGAGTTAGCAGCGTGGCAGTGTCAGTACGAGAGGAAATACAGGAAGAGCGCCCAGCGAGCAACGGAGCAAGAGCTTCAGGAATTCTCCTTCAAGGAAGAGAAGTCAATCCCTGCCGCCAGTCCAATTTCCTCGCCAGTTAAATCGCGCGCACACTCGGTAGCGTCCGCAGGAGAGTCCGCCGCTGCCATGGCACGTGATGTTGAGTATTCGAGGTCGAAGGGCCTCATAAAGCCAGTTGGGGAAGGGGAGGAACGTACAGTAGCCCCGCCCTCTGCGGCGCAGCCAGAGGCTAAGGAGATTCTCGCAAAGGAAAAGGCGGAATTGCACCTTTTCGACTTCACCAGCGGGACTTTCATTCTTCAGGATCCCAATGTGGTTGCCACTGTTTCTGAAGTGGGCACCTGGCATTATTGGTTGCAGATCAGTGGCGAGGATAAGGAATGGCTTGGTCAAGCGGTCGTTGCGGACATAAACCCAGTCTTCAATTTTGAATACCTGTCATTCATATTCAATCATTACGGTGAAGACGGATCCGCTTACTCATGGCTACTCCGGTTCAAGGATCAGGTCACAGAACAGAGGTTTCAAGAGGGCCTAATGCAGGCCCTTTGGGAACAGCTGAACGAAATGAAATGGACCAAGGTCAAGGAGAATGATCGCGAGTACGTGCTGGATGCTTTTCAGGATCTTACAATGGAGGATGCCGAGACCGAAGAGCAGGAGGAGGCCGAGGCCGAGGATGAAGAGGAGGAAGAGCAGGACGAAGGCCAACGCAGCGAGCACTACGATTCAGACGAAGAGCAGGAGGATGTCATCACGCGTGATGATGATGGCAATGTCAATTCTCAACTGGCAGTCGGCTACAAGCACGATCGATCATTCGTTGTCCGTGGATCTAAGATCGGGGTTTTCAGGCATACAGCAGATAACAACCTGGAGTTTTCGACCAATATTTCTAAGGTGGAGACGCCTAAGGGAAAGCTTTTCAGCCCGAAGAAGGTCATGTTGCATGCTGAGGATCGCAATATGATCCTCCAGAATGGCGATGACCCGCACTCGCTGTACCGTATGGATCTCGAGTACGGCAAGGTCGTTGATGAATGGAAGGTGCATGACGATATCCCGGTGACCACATTCGCACCCGAAAATGTAAGTTTACCTTCTCTACGCCTATTCGTTTGACGCCGTTGATCTAACTGACGTCTTGCAGAAATTCGCCCAGATGACCTCCGCTCAGCCATTCATTGGTGTCTCACAGAATGCACTCTACCGCATTGATCCTCGATTGGCAGGAGCCAAACTGGTAGATGCGGACCTGAAACAGTACGCGAGCAAGAACGACTTCTCTGCGGTGGCCACCACTGAGAAGGGATACATTGCTGTGGCCTCCAATAAGGGCGATATCCGCATGTTTGACCGCTTGGGTATCAATGCCAAGACGCATATACCTGCTTTGGGAGAGCCCATCATCGGACTGGATGTGTCTGCCGATGGCCGCTGGGTCTTGGCTACCTGCCGAACCTACCTGTTGCTCATCGACTCGCTCCAGAAAGAAGGCAAGAACGAAGGCAAGCTTGGGTTCGAGCGCTCCTTCGCCAAAGACTCGAAACCACAGCCTCGCCGTTTAGGTCTTACTCCTGCGCACGTCGCCCAGTTCCAGCATGAGACTAAGAAACCCATCTCTTTCACTCCAGCGCGTTTCAACACCGGTGTTGACTCTCAGGAGACATCTATTGTCACTGCCACTGGCCCTTTCATTGTCACTTGGAGCTTGAAGAAGGTGGTTGCCGGCCGGAAAGACCCCTACACCATCAAGCGATATGCAGAAGATGTCAAGGCGGATAACTTCCGATTTGGCTCGGACAAGAACGTCATTGTTGCCCTTCCGAATGAAGTCAACATGGTCGCGAAGAGGACTTTCCAGAAACCCACTCGGGAAAGCATTGCAGGGCCTCCTGTGACGCCAAGCCGTCGTAGCACTCGATGGGGCAGCCGATTGGGAAGAGATGATATTGTCAATTCTCCCTATTAGATACTTGGGATCGCCAGGTTGATGAACTTTCTCTTGTGTATCATTTTATGATTTCTTTGATGTGTTATTGACCGCATACCCCCTGCTGTTGTCTTTTCGTCTTTACAATTCTGTCTTTCATCCAGATTTAATTCACCCATATTGCCTGTTTCTCAATTTAAAATAATAATTGTCAATCGCTGTAATGATGGTACCGCAATGGAGTACGCGAAGGAAGGTTAGTGGCCGGTTCATGCTTTGACATCAGATGTTAGCATGACCTATCTTTACAATAGTTAGCTTATGTAGCTAGGAAGAATATGACTGTGATCTATGGAATTGCTACAGCCACATTAGAGCGTGGATTTCACGCTCAGCTATCTTACTAGGTTTCATCTTCTCCCCCTTTCACTTCTTCAATTAAGATGCCAAGATCGAAGTAATGCAATCAGGACTATGGCACGATGGAGAACCAGCACGCATCGCAGCAGGGTATTATACGGAAGAAAAGCGTAAGAGAGACCTGGGACCCGTGAACTCACGCCCCGACATACCACACCTCCACACCGAGGACGTCAAACTTGACCCCTTCGTCGGACAAAGGCTCGTTCCCGAACGTTTGACACGAAGCACTGACGCCTTTTTCCAAGCTCGAGTCTACCCATAGCCCGTAATGGCCGTCTCTGTTGCACATTAGCTGCCGACTTTCGTCTACCAGTGACGCACCAGGTACGTTGGAGGAAAGGAACTCACCCGCCACCTAAGCTAAGGAAGCCAGTCTCGCAGAACATCATGTAATCATTCACGCCGCTATAGGGGAAGGCCTTGAAACGGATCCTCTCAGGCGTGCTGGCACCACTCGCCGCCCCAGCCCCAGTCCCGCCATTGGCCTGCGGCGCCGCGAGACGGCCATCGCCGTGACCTCTTGAGTCACCACGTAGTGTTGTCGAGCGGCCCGCATGCGTTGTATCCGCACTGGGGGGCAACGGCAGGCCCGCGCGCTCTAGCATTTCCTCGGACTGGGGGCCGTGGATATTCAGCAGGTTCGTCGGCGAGGGCAGGACGCTCGCGCGCCAGAGGAAACACTCGCCCGTGCCAAAGTAGTGCGAGCCTGGGTGTGGGGGATCGGTCATGTAGGCGCCGAAGACGGCACCGGCGGGGGAGGAGTCGCGGACGATGAGTACGTAGCCCGCCCGCGGGCTGCGGTGCGAGAACTCGCGGCAGTGCTCGTAGAGGGTTGTGAGGGACGCGCCGTCACGGTCGAGGCTGTAGGCTAGGCGCCAGGTGTCGACGAGCTGGAGGCGGGCTGGGACCAGCAGGCGGATTTCTTCGGCCAGGGCGCGGGTGAGGAGTTGTTGTTGGGGGATACCAGGGCCGGGGGTGAGGGTTAGTGGCGTGAGGGGTGGTGGTTGGAAGGGTGATGCGGTGCGGATAGGGACGAAGATATCTGGGGAAGTTGTGGACGGGCTGTGTTTGTTGCTGGCGTTCATGTTCCCCTTGGGGCCGTTGCTGTCCTTGCGTGATGCTTTGGCGATGTTGGGATCTGTTAAGCGGCGGTAGAGTCCTGAGACGACGTGTGTGACAGGGTATGAGAAGTAGGATGCGGCCGATTGATTGAAGGGAGTGCTTGCTTTCGGAGTGCGAGATCCTGATGCCGAGCTAGATGAGGACAAGGGTGGGGTGGCAGTCGATGAGGGCGAATCTCCCTTCGAGAGGGGCGACATGCGGACGGCGATAGAAGAGATTCAGCAGGTCAGGGTATCTAAAGGAATAGACGAATGGAGGAGAGCATTAAGGACTCTGTTCAATTGAGATGGAGAAAGCTATGGAGAAGTATGCAAGAGAGGAGACAAAAAAGATACAGGCAAAAGTGAAACAGCTCAAGTGGAGATGATGATGATTATGATGATGATGGCTTTAATAATGGTAATGTGGGGAGACGACGACGCAGCTGTTGATCCCAATTCCTATCGCTTCCATCCGCCTCAAGGAATGATGCGCATTTAAGGTATGCTGCTATCTTCCTCAGACATTGCTGGATTTAATTCAGATGCTTTCTACTATTTGTTGAGGACAAACGAGAAATGGCAAACAAGCAATGCTGATGCCGACACTACTTTCTGTGGATGGCAAGTGGTGGCATGATCACCAAGCTTACGGCCATCCTCGGTAGAAAGCCAGTTGACAAATCAAAACAATATATAGCAATGCGATTGAACGTGTTCATGTTCATTTTTGAATGCTGTAAGAAGCAGACGTTCAATACGAACGAACTGACTGGATTTGATAGGTTATCTCACAGCTGTGACCGATCTAGATAGCCACCACCCGCTTCCCTCTGGTCTCTTCTTCCCATTTCCATATTCTCGGAGGCATCAAGGAAGCCATGGTTCAGACACATATAAAATGCTAAGAGGCCAGGCGGACTGTACCTCCGAAATGAGGCAAACGACGCCATAGTGACTTTCGCCCCAGCTGCAGCCGCTATATATTGATGCGCAGTTCTCAGCATCAAAGCGCACAGCAAGCATTCATCCATAGCAAATTGAGACCTTTATTGCAAGGAATTATCAACTATCGCTCGTGCG
Organism: Aspergillus udagawae; assembly: GCF_001078395.1. Taxonomy (NCBI): domain Eukaryota; kingdom Fungi; phylum Ascomycota; class Eurotiomycetes; order Eurotiales; family Aspergillaceae; genus Aspergillus; species Aspergillus udagawae. Next base: position 2,465,343 of record NW_025091265.1, on the reverse strand, counting down.
CTCAGCAACATACCTTTGAACGATCCATCGGGCCAAGAACAAGAAATATCAATATGACCGCTGGTCCGGCAGACAGACGAGCCACACAGCAAACGACTACTGTTCCGGGGAACCGTAGGGGCTCGCGACTTCGGCGACGGCCCACTCCCGAGCGAAGGCGTCAGTATAGCGCAGGTTCTGGTGCGCGGCGTCGCTCTCGATCGCGCTCCCGCGCCCCGTCTCGGTCTTGGTCTCGAAGCAGGATTTTGCGGGAATGAGTGGATGAGTCGAAGCCACCGGCCAGGTTGGATGAAAGATGTATGTGTAATGTACGATATTGTATAAAGGAATGGAGAGCATGCATACCTACTTGACCAAAGCTCATGGTGGTGATTGGGACCTGTAATGAGATGGTAGAGTAGGTAATCTCAACCTGTCGTACAATTGATAAATTAATTGACTGCCAGTCTATAAGGGATGTCGTGGTACGAGCAAAGCAGTAACATCTTCTTGTCGTAAAAATGCAATGTATGCTAGACATAGCAATGATTCTAAAGCGGAGGGCAAATGCAAATCACTGGAGATGGTATCATAATAGCAAGCCATATCATGCATAGTACATCGCAACATCAAACATCAAACCCGGGATTCCTTTGGGCGAAGATCCACGGTCTCGAATTCCAACCCTTTGGCTTCAAAGACGTGACCGGGTCGCAGCGCATCGGTGTAAATATTAGTCTCCGCATGGGGATGGAATAACCCACTCTGCGTACAGTTCAGGACCGTCTTAAGCCCCGGGGGATCAGTGAGTCGGAACGCACCCCAATCAGGGGATTTGCTCGGCGCGCAAACGATCGCAATGCTCTCAGGCAGCATCACTTGGTATCCACAATGCGTGTGGAGGTCCCTGGAACTCATAAAACAAGTCTGTGTGGGGTGCGTATGGATCCAGCCTAGCACCATCAAATCCTCGGAATCGCAGTAGTCGAAGATTGCAGACTCGTTTACGGTTTCACATGTGTCTGACGTAGCCGTTTGTTCTGGAATAAGCAGCCTGGAGACAAACAGTGCGTTCGAAATCAAAGTTCCGCACAAGATGCCGCATGTCTCTAGGTTGCGACGCGTGTTGGGAGCCGCTACGGCCAGAAAATGTGTTCGTAGATCGGGAGGCAACCACATGGTGCGCAACGGTGTCCCGTTTTCTAGATATGCCGACGGCTTGAATGTGAAGCTGGAGGGGTTCAAGTCTGGACGTAAGTTTCCGCCATCTGCCAATGGCTGTCCTTTCTCTGGAACAGCCGGAGCTGGGGTCGACGAGACCTTGTCGGGCAGTGGTGGTGGGGACGCTCCGTCAGTAAATGTCGGATGGCTTGATTCGAATCGCTCCTTTGGCGGTGGCAATGGAGCTTCCGAGCGCAAGTTGTTTCCATCTCGGGACACGTTTGTCGACGCAGATGGCAAAGGCTCCAGCGGTTTTGTTCGAGGGACGGAGGGATACTTGTACGTGCTAGTGGACGGCTGTGCAGGTTTCATTTGCAGCGCACGAGAGTTCGTGTGAGTTTGCTGGTCGATGTTGAGTCTCACATCTTGAATCCGGCGGCTCAGGTCATTGTCCATGCCGCGTCCACTTTTATCTATAGCATCTTCCCAATTGTTCCAGACACCCGCCGTACGCCGACTTTGCTCCTCGTCTAGTGACACACCAGCCTGGCGCAAGGCTTTCCTGACGGTCGCCCTCCGGCTAATCTCCGTTCGTGCAAGCTGCACTGCCAAATCTCTGTTCTTCCCTGCCTCCAAAGGCTCGACTACTCCCGCCAACGCGGGGTCGTATGGTTGCGCCTGGTTCGGCGAGGTTGTCTCCTGATGCGAAGTCCGAGATTGACGTTCGCGCATCAATTGGGCATAACGCTCAAATCGTTTGTTGATCCGGGGTTTCAGCGCCTCTAATTTCCCGAGATTAATCCGGACCTCCTTCTCGGCCTCCATGAGAGCCTTTCTGTACTTTTCATCTTTAGCATCTGGGTGATTTGCTAGGTTCACGAGTACGAGTTGTGCGTGTCGAAATAACAGTAGGTATGTTTGCTCGTCATGGCCTTCCCGTTCGTATATTCGAGCCTAGGATGGAGCACAAAAGTTAGTGTTGAAAGCGGAGAAGGTTGCTGGGTATCCTACCTCTCTGAGGAGTGTGGATGCGGTCCTCAGCCAGTTTCGTAGCGGTATAAGGGGGTTGTACTCGTAGTCTTGCGCAATCCGTGTGATCTTCTCCACGCTCTGAGGTGGTGACGCTCCCATGCCGGGTGTGGGTGGATGCGAAGCCATGATGTGCTTGGACAAGTAGACGTTATTGGCCAGACTTCCGGAAATTTGTTATCTGATGGTCCCAGTCCAGGTAATTTCAGAAACGAGAACGATCAGGTCAAAAGTGCTGTGATTCAGTTCTGGCGCAACGACCAGCTGATGTTATGGTGGGGGAGGCCTCATTTAGGCAGCCAGACCTTGGTAGCACGGAATCTCAGACGGTAGAGACGGGGTTTGTCGTCACAACACTGGAAAAGTAGAGGATCAAAGTCAGAGATGGAAGGATAGGCGATACGCATGAAGGTGTTCAGATGAAGGGTGGGACTTGATGTTATGGGAAACTTGACTACTTCTGATCCCGCCGGCAGAGCTTCAAGTTCAAAGCTCCCCTCCTCCGCTATCACTTCTCCGACATCTTTTTTGCATACTTTAGATAATTTTATTCAAACTGGAAGACTACCCACAAATCAGCATGGAGCTGCTGTGCGGGTTTGACTGTTTTTACTGTGATATATCTGACTGACTAAATCTCATTCAGTCGCACTGAGCGCGCATCAGCAAGATGAAACCGAACCGATGGGCGCCACTCGCTCGATTTCCGATGACAGGACTTCTGCAGAAGCAGATACCCAACCCATTGAAGAGAAAGAGGCTACAAAAACCGGAGATTGTCAGCGAGAGCTTATGTGGTCAGTGATGTGGAATGAGAATAAAACGACTTCCGTGAGCGATGCTGATACGCCTTGTCGCAGATGACATCCTTCAACGCCTCGGGCCGTATCTCCTTCGAAAAGCTCCAGTGGATGTCCTTGATCTCAGGCCCGGTGCTGGATTATGGTCGTCCAAGGTAAACGATTTTCTGCGCCCTCGACGCCATGTGCTTGTGGAACCCAATATCAAAGTCTTCGGACCGATGCTCAAGGCTCTTGCCGAAAGCAAACCCTGCTACAGTTTAGTTTCTCAAGATATACACGATCTCGATGAAGATTGGCACGGCTTTCTCGCCGAACATTTACCAGAACAGGGATTCTCCAACTGCGATGCTTCGGGCGTGTTGGCTAAAAACGACGCGTTACTGGTTTTGGCCAATGTACCTCCGAACGCTTCCAAACTAGATCACTACACACCGGCGCGGTCATGGTCGGCCCTCATGGAGGCCTGTATGCGGCAGTCCGGTCTCCATACATATGGAAGTGTCCGTGTTATTGCTACACTTCCTTTGTTCGAGGCGCAGACGATCCTTCCACGATCAGTGTCCCACCGTAGCCGTCCGGCTTTGGTAACGGAAAATGTCGCATTACACGCCTTTGAAGTCGCATCAACCCAGGATCAAAGCACCTGGACTATGGCCAAGGGATGGGACCTAGCAGCTGCCAACGCGGCACGGGTCGCTGAAAGAAGCGCGCAAAACAATATTGTAGTTCCTGCAGGACGACAGGTCCCGCCGATCCCCTTGGCTCCAGAGGCTCCTGAGCCGGGGCAGTCTCCTTATCCCTATGTCCCTCGCATCAAAACCGATATGCACGACAGGATCTTGAAAACCATTAAGACTGCGGAGGAATCTCCCGGTGATACCGCTTTGAAGAAAAAGAAACAAAGGGCACTCATCCAATTGAGATATGACAATCGGAACTCATATCTTCGTAAAGAGCTGGCACACAAACAGATCAAGATAGATGAGCTCAACCGGTCCCTGTCGCGTAAGGCTGCGGATCCCACCGCCAACTTGCAAGCTCTCCAGCCGATTCTGGACCAGATCGCTTCCCTCAGGGCCGAGATCACCAAGCTAAGCTCCGAGGTCCACTTCGAGGTCCTCCACCACGTCCCGAACATGATCGACGACGCCCGCAGCGCGCTCTCCACCGGCACCTTCGATGAGGCTGTCCTCTTCTGGGACCGGCGCCCGTTTGAGCCCCTCCACATCGAGCCCGAGGAACTCTACCCGAGAGATACTGACATGACCATGATCTACTTCGAGGCTGACGCCGATTCCCCCATCACGCGCCTTATCCACCAGGTCGACGAAGCCTCCAGAGCCAACCTGTACCGCATTTACGAGGCCGTCTCTCTCATTTTCGGCAGCCGCGGCGCAATGCCCGTCTCCGAGCTCCTCAATTCTCTCTTCCCTAGCCGGCCCATCAACGACCTCGTTCGCGCCATCCCTAGCCTAGCAACGCATGCGACCAGAACGCCCAAGCCCAACTTTGACGATCTTCCCAAAACCGTCCACGGTCGGCCGGGAGAAGACCCCGGCAAACCACTAGACCCTGTGTCTAATTTCCAGGAGAACCTTGACTATGACCTGACCGACGTGCGGATCCGCTGTCTTTCCCCTATCACCCTGTGGGAGATTATCCTGGAGTATCAGAAAGATAACAATACGGAGGTCAACATGGTGCAGTTGAATCGTTTGCTTGGGGGGACGTTGACCTCGTTCCGAGCTGGCGAATATAGCGTCGAACCTAAGAAGCTTAGATAGCATTGTCTTTTGTACCATACTCACCTTGTACTATTACGATAATCGACTTGTACCATTACCATCGTCAATAGATACATCATCGTCATCAACTGGTCACCTACAGACCAAATCACCCTATGCCTCTAGGGCCATGGCCACCAGATAACCACAGCCATATGAGGACCCTTCCATGAATATAGTGATCTGAGCTTCGACACAAAATAGCAACGAAGAGGTACCCCAGCGATCCGATAGTATCTGCTAGCTATTGGAGCTTATCTTTACCCTAAGAACTAGAAATTATCTCCTGAGAGCAAGGACTTTCGGAGCCTGGTTTTTACCCGGGATCCTCGTAACTCCAAAGCGATACCTTTTGTTGCTGAGTTGTACTGGATCAAAAGTCCCATATAAAAGAGTAGCAGAGGCACCTCACATCTACCCGTGGCATTGCCCATGGCCGTCGTACCCTAAGGAAAAGGCGGGTTGGCCTGGAGACGAGGAATGGACGTATACATGGAATATACTCCCAGACTTTTAGGGATAGTAATACAACATGGCATTTTTGGACTGGCCTATTGGATACAACACGAGTACCCCTCGTGGCAAGGATGATTATCACACATAGCAAGCGGATAACATGATCGTACACTGTAAACCCAGAACCCAACGTATCGACATAGCAGCCATGACAAGAAAAGAAAAGTATATCGCATCAACGTCAAAATGGTCCAGAATCTATGAAAATCTAATCGGGTATCCTTTATAAGGTTTTGTTTAAGACATGAGAAGAAGAGAAAAAGAGAAGAAGAGAAAAAGAGAAGAAGAGAAAGAGAAAGAAAAGTATAAAGACAAGGGCGAAGGCCATAGCCAAGACAAGGCAAGTAGAGACGAGAGGCAGAAGCGTCAGATCATTCAGGATTGGAGTTCTAGGAAATTGGAGAATGAAGGAGGTAAGTCTGAAAGATCAAGTCATGGTGTTTACCACCAGCCCCAGCCAGTCGGCAGGATCGATGCGCTGGGGCGGATCCTTAGCAATGGCAGGCTTGATAATCCGCTCGACAATGCCCTTTCTCGGAATGCGAGCGCCACTCTGGCCCGAACGAGCAAAGTCGATAACTTGGTGTCCTTCACGGGCCATGGCAAGACGCTGCATGCTGTTCGTGCCTGGGTAGAGTAACAAGTCTCCCGTCGCGGCTGCGAGGAGAGTCACCGCGAGCGAGAAGACGTCTGACGCTGGAGTCGGGACGACGTCGGGGGACTTGAGCGCCGAGATGGACAGGAGTTCGGGGGCGGTGAATGGGGGCGTCAGGGCTGTCAGCGCCGTGCCCTTGGTTGCGGAGTCGCAGTCGCCGATGGGGTGCGCAGAGGAAAAGTCTGCGAAGAGGGGCTCAAAGGGGAATTCGTCGGAATCCGAGTCGTTGGCAATAGGGCGGGGGCGCAACAGAAAGTTGTAAGGTTTGATATCACCATGAACCATTTGAGCGCCTTTATGGAGCCAAGCGAGTCCCGCGACAAGCTTCTTCGCGAGACCGTGCCATTCGGCCATGCCTTGAACGGGATCAAACATCGTGGAGGTGGATATATGCTTCTTGGCTGCACTGGCCTTTTCTTCAATGTAGGTTGAGAGTGCAAGCGGCACGGCGCCCATGACGATGGCATGGGAATCCGCAATGTAGCCGTGGAATGGCACGATATGGTTCTCGCAACCAGGAACCATGCTCAGACGGGTCAGTGCTAGGGCCTCGGTGTCAAGCACTGGAGGTGCATCGCGTCGCCCAGGCATTTTGACGGCCACCACGCGGCTTCCAGATGCGGGCGAGCCTGGAGGGCTCAGTGCAGCTGGGGTGGAAGATGCGCGGGAGGATGCCATGTAAACAACACTCCAAACGCCACGGCCAAACTCGAACTTGCGGCCCTTGGAGTCATACTGAAACTCCAAATCGTCGGAGAACTTGCGTGGCGCGGTTACAGTCTGAAGGTCAGATGGTAAAATGTCATGCAGGTGTCCTCCTGAAAAGGACACAGGAGATACTGAGCGACTGGGGGTATCGGCTCCAGGTGAACTGCTGTCATGACCGATAGTTGGGGTAATTGGAGGGGTTGGCTGTGACCCTTTTGGAAGCTGGGGGTGCTTGCCGTCTTGGGTGCCAGTGTGGACCGAAAGACGAATCGGCATATTGGGTGCCGCCATGATGGATAGTGATATCAATGCGCCTGCGGTAGGTTCGCCTTGATTGCGCAGCAGTAGTTGGACAGTACAATATCTGGTCAGTCGGCTATGAGGAAAGGCCACTTGAAGGGGCAAGAAATGCGATGAAGCGTCGTCACTGATCTTATTTGCAAATATGTCGTGTATATAGCTCGCAATGTGAAAATAGATGCTGATATAAGTAGTTGATATTGCGGAGGCGATTGGTGATAATGGTGGAAAATGCGTTGGATTACTTCATGTGAACGACGCTATATGCGACTGGAATTATATAGATGTCTGACGCAATAAGCGAGTAGGTGATAGGCACGACAGGCGAGCAACCAAGGCGCATACTCTGGATTAAGCGACAAGACGTATCGGACACGATCTATGGATCTATAGAGGCACAAGTTTGGGGAACGAGTATTTAAAGATGATGTGAGTGGCGATGCGTGAGACGTGGGTGACAAGAGGAGCCTCGTGGTTGGACCCAGGCCCAAGACGGAGACGGGTGGTCAGAGGAAAGTAGGAGCGGAAGAAAACAGAGTCAGAGACAGACGAAAGCGACGAAAGACCGAAAACATGATGGAAGACGCTGCAAGAGGAATAAGATCGAGGGAAGAAAGGAAAGAAGGATGAGATGAGGGCGAGTGAAAAGAGAAAAACGAAAAGAGAAAAAAAGCAAACGGTCTCGACCAGGGAAAGTCGAGTCACAAAAAAGTGGGAAAAAGTTCGGGGATCGACGAGGAGCTTAATTGACAATAATGTTAAACCTGAGATGGACGACGATGGATGAAACCAAGGAATTACTATTAGTCTATCACAATCTAAAAGGATTGAGAAGGATTCAACGGAATACGATGACCGACCATCATTATTATTTTACTACTGTTACACTTGGAGCCAGCCATAGTACACAGAGTAGGTAGTTAATTCTTAGGTGGTTTTTATTGCTTGAGGCAAGGTAGCACTGCGACGGCTATCACAAAGGGTTACAGTAACATGGATCCTGTCAGCAAACTGAAATAAAAGACGATTAATCCTCTTACACTGGTAGTTATAAGACATCATATTATTCACCCCATGATCTTCAAGTTGAGAATACTCTCATCCCTGCCTATCTATATCAAGTGCGAGGCAAACTACACTCATGCTTGAACAAGTCCATGAGCGATTAATCTGCCCTTTGCATTCTTTGAGATTACCTTAACCAATGATTTCCCTGGAGTCGTAACGGTACGGTAAGTAATAATATACCGCGAACAGGGTCTTGCCTGCCTTACCTAGTCTCGGCCCTTCTGCAGTTCCCAAGCACGGCCACTAAACGCAAACAGGTTTGGTTGAGTCCCCCGTTAACCCGGTTGACCCAATAGGGTATTCCAGTGGGTATTGGTTCGTCTCCGCTCGGACGCCGACCAAATTAACCGGAAGCGCCCAAACGGCTGTCATTTCCGCGTCAGAGAAGAGCAATATTTAGGTAAGCATACAGAGAGAGAACGGCCTCAGGGCAGAGATAAGGTAGGTCACGATAAAGCATCCGACCTGATGATAACAATAATTCTCTATCAAGAATCATTAGTCATACCCCCAATCTTAATTCAGTCGTTGTTTCTCAGGCCATGAGACCCTTGCCTCTCCATAACTTTGATCTATCTTCGCGACAAGTTCGTAGCCAATCTCCACCCCCACGTGTGAGAGGCTCAGACTCAAGCCACGGAAATTTACTGACTATCGAGACTTTCGCATAGTGAGATTGAGGGATATCTTCTCCACATTTTACGCAAGTCAGGGGCTGATCCTTGCTCGAGAGAGAATTAAGAACACCCATTAACTATGCACTAATCCTCAACTGACTCCAAAGCCTCCAATTGCCTTCGAATCAGGTTTCAACTGAATGCAACGTCATCGCCGATATCTTTTGGTTTTAGTCTGTAACTAAGAGGTTTCCGCTTCGGAATTACTCCGGCCTCACTAGGTTCAGTCTAGTACTTAATAACCGCGGAGATATATTTATCTGTCTCTCAAGCCCCAAACTATGACATAGACCCGTGATTTGTTGAAATTGACTCATGCAGTCCTCATGGTTGACGCGGAGTAAGAGTCTGCAATAGCAATGTAGATATAGATATCTAGCCGCTCAGGATTGTTAAATATAGCTCTAGAGGAGGGTATATGTGTCAGTACTATCATAAAAATACGAGCATCAGGAAATCAAGGAATCATCACACCGGCTTCCCTGAAATCGATTTCTGTTACGCGAACATCCGCAGGAAATATGACTGTTTCCTTGTGCCGTAGTTCCACTGCATCATCGTTTAGGCGAACAGCATCAAGATACCCAAGCAAATGGTAAATCTGGAACAGCTGATGCACATATTCAACATTCCACAGTCTCTTGATCAAGTCCTGCATGTCAGCCGTCTGAGAACCCCGTCAAACCAGTGCAGATTCCGGAAACCCCGGCTACAACCTGTCGATCACCATTTGCGGTCACTTCGCAGTTGCTTCGCATTCAATTCTTCAGCACACATAATCAAACTCCTGACGACTTCCCCTCAACATATCCCTTCAGATCCCGTACCCAAATCTCAAAGTTTTCCTTCAATCGACCCCCAAACATCCACCGCACAATATACACCAGATATCCAACCTGGGCCTCCCAATTGCGCACATCAGTCCCCAGCCTCGTCTGCCCATCTTCCCCTGGGACCTCTACCTCCACAATCTCATGTACCCTTTCTGCCGTCAGCAGCGACGTAGGAAATCCGCCCTTGGCATTGGGGTCGCTGGCCCACACAATGCGCCCGGGTTTCTTGGCGCTGGGATTCGGCGGCTCAAATTCGATGACTGCAAGCTGGGTATCGTTTGCCTTTTGCGGTTTGGTCGACGAGGGATTCATGTGTACGTGGAAGGTCATTCTGGTTCCTTTTTGTAGGATCGGGGAGAGGGAGTCGGGGGAGGCATCGGGGGAGTTTGGTTGTTCGCGGATGGTAACTCGCGGGACAAAGGTGTTCCACGTTGGCCAGGTGGAGGTGTCGATTAGAGCATTCCAGACATCTTGTGAGGGTGCGTCGATGTGTGTAGCACTGCTGAGGTGAAGGACGGCGTCGGATGCGGAGATGTTGGGGGTCGAATTGGAGCTGAGGGACGCGGACGCGGATGTAGATGTAGGTGTCATGATGATTTGTGATCGAGTGGAGGTAGTACCTTGAAGGTGAGTACCAATAGTCTGGTGATTTGAGCTGTCTAGCGTGAATCGGCTGAGGTCGTCGTTGTCGATGTTTATCTAGATCACGATGGCCCACTTCTCCACATAAGCTTGAGTTTAGTAGGTCAGGTGTAAGGCTCAGAGCCTGAGGCTGCAAGGCCCTCCGCGTCAATCTGCCAGCTTCAGATCAAGACTCAAAGGAGATATTATTATTGGAAATCTTCATCTCGCGATGATGATAACCTCGGCTATTCAATTAGCTACTGTCAACTATGGAGTACCCCATATTGCCCCCAGTCTCCGTCCTAATTCCTCCACCAATGCGATGCCATATGACCCCATACTAAGCATCCATCTTGGCTCTGATCAGCTCTATACGGGTGGAGCTCAAATTTCCGTCCATACAAGTCATGTAACTTTCGAGTTTCTCCGTGCAATAGGGCTTCGTAGCTCCTTGAGGTTCTGCTCGATGGAGCTATCCAGATAGAAACTATTTAAATTCACCGAGTTATGCATCCATGGTATGTGTCCCAGCAACAGCTTTTCTACCCCATTCATGATGCTGATTACCACACCAGCTCTTCTGGGCATTCTTGCCTCTCTTGCCCCGCTGGCTTTGGGAGCTCCCAGTCACTCATTGCAAGCTCGCTCGAGAAAATGTGTGGTTCCTTCGAGCTACGCATCCTCCCAGGGAACCGCAGATGACTCCCCTGCCGTCGCCAGCGCCTTTGCCCAGTGCGCCCAGAATTCGGTCATTGTCTTCCAGGAGGGTGTTGACTACAACATCTTCCATCCGATCAAAGCAACCAATCTCAGCAATGTCGAGATTCGACTGCTCGGGAACCTGCATCTTCCCCAGAACATTACCGCCGTACAGAACATCGTCAAATCAGGCCAAACTACTTGGTTCACGTTTCAGGGGCCCCGCGTCGACTGGACGGGACCCGACGACATCAACAACGGCTGGATCAACTCGTATGGTCAGGCCTGGTGGGACGCAAACCCGGCCAACAGCAGCAGTTTCCCGAACCGGCCGCACCTGATGAGCTACGAGACGAGCCAGGCATCGATCAAGAACTTCCGCTCGCGCAAGCCAATCGCCTGGAACGTCAAGCTACACGGCGACGACATCACCGTCACCCACGCCATCATCGACGCCGAATCGACGGGTGGCTTCCCTTTTAACACCGACGGCTTCGACGTCCAGGGCACCAACATCCGCATCACCGACAGCATCATGTACAACGGCGACGATGCCATCGCCGTCGGCTCCCCCTCGCACAACATCGTCTTCGCCCGCAATACCATCGGCTACCAGTCGCACGGGATGAGCATCGGCTCGCTAGGCAAAAACCCCACCGACTTCGCCAACATCACCAACCTCCGCTTCGAGGACGTCACCGTCATCGATGCGCTTTACGCCGCCCGCTTCAAGTCCTGGTCCGGCGGCAAGGGCCTCGTCAAGAACGTCATCTGGAAGAACATCCGCGTCTACAACGTCTCCTTCCCCATCTTCGTCACCCAGAGCTACTGGGATCAGGGTGCCTCGCGGGCGGGCACCATCGACCCTTCCTCATCCGTCATGATGGAGGACTTCACCTGGTCTGATTTCTCGGGCTCCATCAATACCTACCACCCCGGTGATGGGTCCTGCGTCACCAATCCGTGCTGGTTCAACGCCGGTCTGCCGAACCTGAAACATACCGAGGCCATCGTGCTCGAGTGCAACACCGAGGCCTCCTGCAAAAACTTCAGGACAGAGAATATCCAGCTTTACCCGCAGAGTATGGACTCGCCTAGTGTTATTTGCATGAAGGCTACGGCGGAGCTGAACCCCAAACTCGGGTTTGAGTGTAAGAATGGTACCTTTGTTCCTCATTGACTGGTCGAGCATGTATGTACCTAAGTATAGATAATTGTACCATGCATCTCTTTATATTCTCCAGTATAAATAATTACCCCCCTCATCCAGTACGGACTAACAACATACCTTTTGCATAAAGTCTATAGACTTCGCAAACCTCCAAAGATCTATTACATTCCCCTCTGAAACCAGTCTATCACCCGGCAAACCCCGAGTCCCGTCTTTGCTTTTTCGCACTTTCCCTCTCGGTCGTACTCCCGGATCTTCTCTCCGCATGATCCAAATCCCACCTCAACTCCCTAACAACCTGGATCCCATCCGTATCCTGCAACTCATCCCCATTGACCGAGCAATTCCCCGTGACACTAGCCGAGTAATTCCCACTCGTCACAGCGAACGGGTTATGAAGATGGAACGAGTAGACAGAGGGTAGCTCCTTTTCCCGTTGACGTTGGCTGTCGCGGGGGCGCGAGCGCGGAGAGAGCAGGCGCGGGCAGATGCGGGTGAGGAGCGGTTGTAGGGGCGGTAGGCAGGTGCAGATGATGGCGACGTTGGCCTCTATGGAAGACCAGTTTGCTGCTGGGCCGTTGCGCTCTTATGATCTTGTCAGTCTTGTTGGGTATAGATTCGGGGCATGCAGTGTTACCGGAGAAATCTTCGCTGTCGCCACTGACGAGTTGGATGATTTTAACAAGGCGGATGATGCTCATTGCGCAGACGCTGGTGGCGTTAGTATATGGTTGGAGGATAGAAGGGGAAGGGAGAGACATACAAGAACCCCAGGGCGAACACTAATATCAGGGCGAACTTTTGTCTGGTTGGTAGACGCAGCCGTGCGAGCGTGGGCATCGGGGTCGTGACGACCACTAGATCCGTTACGATTTGTAGCGCAGCATTGAGACACCATACGACCGCGAAGGGGCGACATGTGGCCTGAACGGAGTGGTCCCAGAACCCGCGAACCGGGAGGCATATTAAAACGGAGCCCAAGAGGGTCCATAGACCGACAATGATTATGAAGACGAGAAAGACGATGAGAAGGGTGCGGAAGCGCTTGTTCGTGGCCACGAAAAGACGCATATACAGCAGGATCATGGAGATTTTGGCCAGCGTGAGGGTGAGATTATAGAATGGGATGGAGACCCAGAGGGCCTGCGGGTCGAGTTGGCTATCATGGCTCCACTTCAAGTATGGGGTACGTACCTTGAGCTGAGTTCGCACATCATGATCGCCGATTGCATCATCTTCCTTTCCCAAGTGGTTTCGAAGTTCTACTCGAGGATAAGTTGAGGCTAAAGGCTCACACAAGCCGGCGTCTTACCAATTATCAGGCATGTATAGAAGACATAGTTTGTTCCCTTAATTCGTCAACCAGTCGTGCTCTCATATCAATCAAGCGACCATTTCATGAGCTTACCACTGCCGCAACAATCAATGCATCGTCCCAACCTGGTGTTCGAACAATCACAAACCGAGTGAACAACCGCAGGGCAACCGTCAAGGTCGACAGTATTAAAAGTGCAGTGGTAACTCCCAATATCCGGGGGTTCATGTCCATGAGTGAAGGGAGTCGCCGTGAAGAGGCGACGGCATCTTCGACAGCACTCAGTCTTCAATTGATGCGAGTAGCTGCTGCTCCATACTCTTAGAACATCTTGCAAACTTATCTGCCTGATGTTACTGCGTTGGATAGAGATATGTCGTTGTGGCCAAGTGCTTATTAAGACAGCCTCATTGGAATGTGACTCTATTGCGTCAGCGCACAGTGAGTCCCGAACTCTGCCCGCATCTGGATCGTCCATCGAAATATAGCACCCTGGTGGGCACTTCGACAACCCACGATTTTGACTGGCATAGTGAAACTTACTTTGGGTGGCGGATCAAATTCCGGCATCGAATAGCCCCTACATACCAGCCCCGACACATCACCGGCGTGACCCCAGTATTTCCGAATCAGGCATAAGGGTCCCTTGCTGATCATCCACTCACTTCTCGAGGGAGCTAGGTGGGTCACGGAAGTAGAACCGTCAATAGAATCAATTGGTGTTGGTTTCCAAAAGTGTAATGAGGAGCAATTCGATACGTGAAGAATAATGCCGATTGTCGAGAGACAAGGGCCTTGCAGCTTGCCTCTTTTGAGTGGGGCAGCGAGTCTGCGACCTTAAAGCACAACACGGCATGCCTCAGGCAGCTCCAACATCATCAAGAAAAGCTGTTCCGCTGCAAGTAGTGTTCAACGAGTCAACCGAATCTATCCCAAAATAATTTTTATATTGCGGCTATTCCAGAAAAGCCTTCATGCTGAAAGTGGTATTTAATTACAATCAATGCAAATCAAATAGAACAAATCGAAACGAGTTAAAACGCTTACAGTCTGGCCTTGAGGTTAGACTTGAGTCTGCGCTCAACAGCAGCCAAGTACTCCTTAGTGGTAACCCAGGCCTCACGCTCCTTACGGCCACAGGCCAGAGCCAGATCCTTGGTCATGATACCCTCCTCGTTGACGACGTCAATGCATGCGCGCTCGAGCTCTTCGGCGAAGGCGACGACCTCGGGGGTGTCGTCGAGCTTGCCACGCTGAATCAGACCACGGGTCCAGGCGAAGATCGAGGCAATAGGGTTGGTGGAGGTCTCGCGGCCCTTCTGGTGCTCACGGTAGTGACGAGTGACAGTGCCGTGGGCGGCCTCGGACTCGAAGGCGTTACCATCAGGGGTGGTCAGAGTGGAGGTCATCAGGCCAAGGGAGCCGAAACCCTGAGCGACGACATCGGACTGAACATCACCGTCGTAGTCTTCACAAATCAATCAGCAAGAGACATTCAAGATGGAAAGACACCAGGACAGACTCACTCTTCAGAGCCATAACGAAACCACCTTCGCTCTTGATCATCTGAGCAACCATGTCGTCAATGAGACGGTGCTCGTACCAGATGCCCTTGGCCTCAAAGTCCTTCTTGTAGGTAGACTCGTAGATCTCCTGGAAAATATCCTTGAAGCGGCCATCGTACTTCTTCAAAATGGTGTTCTTGGTGCTCATGTACAGGGGCAGTCCCTTCATCAGGGCCATCTTAAAGCTGGAGTGGGCGAAGCCACGAATGGAATCATCCGTGTTGTACTGGGTCTGGGCAACACCGCCGCCGTTGAACTCGTAGACCTTGATGGCCTGGGGCTCACCATTCTCAGGGGTGTAGACGAGCTCGAGCTTGCCGGGTCCCGGGACGACAATGTCGGTAGCACGGTACTGGTCACCAAAGGCGTGACGACCAATGATGATGGGCTTGTTCCAGCCCGGGACGAGACGAGGAATACGGGGAATGACGATTGGTTCACGGAAGACCGTTCCACCGCTACAAGGAATTAGTATTTGACCGGAAGGAGAACCAATAGATTGAGGACAACATACAGAATGTTTCTGATGGTACCGTTGGGAGACAGCCACACTGAGGAACTAGTTAGAGAATGGTTCAAGGACGTGAGGCGGCAGGGCTTACTCTTCTTCAGCTTGAACTCCTCAACACGGGCCTCATCGGGGGTGATGGTGGCGCACTTGACACCGACACCATACTTCTTAATGGCCTCAGCAGCCTCGACGGTGACCTTATCATCGGTCTGGTCACGGTATTCAATACCCTGGAACGAGATTAGCGCTGAGGCCTTCAATTAAGAACATGGAGAGTAGAACATACCAAGTCGTAGTACTTGAGGTCAATGTCAAGGTAACTAATCCAGAATCTCAGTTCACATCCCACTGGCAGTCCGGCGAAGACAGTCGAGAGGACTTACGGAAGGATCAACTTTAAAGAGACGACGAGTCAGTGACATAGGTCTTAGCTTGAAGGGAAAAGGAGGTGATTTATCATAAAGGTTCGGAGAGGAACGGCCCGCATGCAGATAGAGCAGGCAGCGGCGGGGATGAGGACGAAGAACTTACTTTTTCTCTAATCTCCTGCCAGATGATACGGGTCATCTAGAATAATTGAAACACCAATCGTTAGCCCACATATCCATCAAACAAACGACTTGCGAATCGAGAGAGCATTGTTCAGTATGAGTCAATAATCCTCGGAGATTGGCAGCTTTGTCCAGGCACAGCAGGCGCAGTCCGCCGTTTTTCCCCGGGTTCTCGCAGACTATGACGAAAATGCACGTCGGACGCGCTTGTGACAGTGAACCCAGCAAAGGTTATATAAGAACGGGGATGCAAGCGATCTAGCTGCAGATCCAACTCAAACTTCAAATCCGACGAGAGAAAACCTACCTCATCACCATCCAGTTCAACGACTGGGTTCTTGACCTTGATCTTGGTACCTTCGGTGGCCATGGTGCGCGATTGGGTCAAACGAAACGAGGTTACTCCGGACCAGCGGGAAGAAGCAGAGAGCGAGGATGAAGCAAGAGTACGCTGAGGACGAGCTACAGCAGCAGAGGTAGACAAGGAAGAAGAAGACGAGGAGACAGAAGAAGTAGAAGAGGAAAGGGAAGAAAAGCGAACAGCGGAGGAATAGAGAGGGGCAGATCGAGGAGGGGCGCAGGCGTGGAGGGAACGTCGCGCAAAAGCGGAACTGAAACGGAGAGAGCTCATATCGATCAGGGATTAGGGAATTGCAATATAACACTCTCGCGCGCCTGTCCTCGCTGATTCTACGTCTCGAGCCTATTGGAAACAAAGACTTATGGCGTGGATATTGGTCGGCCCAAGGCGGTTCGCAAATCGGTACTTCCGCTTCGCTTCTAAGGGGAAAACCAGGTTGCTTCAGTCAGCCAAGCGCGAACTTTGCAGATTCACAGACTCGCAGTACCCGAGGGAATAGCAAGAAGAGGCTCGGCTGGAAGGAGGACAGTGGAGTCGGAAGCAGCCGTCGAGCCGGAGAAGGTGGTCAGGGAACAAGCATAACTTACTGATTCAAGAGCTCTCACTTGCTAAATTTCTGGGGCAACACGGGGCAGAACGGACCGCCCGGAAAATTGCTTAATGGTGATGATAGTAATAGTTTGGGGATGGGAGGAATATTTTAGAGGATGTTCGAGTGAAGAAATCCGGTCCAAAAGGATGAAGGAGAAGGCGTCCTCTTATTCCAGCAGGAAAAGCCTTTGCCCGGTTGCTCTATGACTGATTCTTTTTGCTCCTCACGTCCTTCAACTGATATGAATTTAGTTGTTTTTGTTGACCATTTTTCCTTAGCAGAACTTGGAACTCCGCTCAAAGCGCCGAAGCCGGACATTTCGAATGAACCACTGCCATGAACCCGCTGGCACTACTCCATTACCTACACCAATGTTCATGGTCCTGACATTCTACTAACACAGAATCCCCATGACTTTCAGTTTTAATATTATTATGATCTTATATTGATTCCTACTGATATTATTTCCTTTTGTCCCTCTGAAATGAATGAGAGGTGTACGTCAAAAAATAACCTCGGTTTCCCGCGGCAACGGATGCCATGATATACTACCGCCGGAAAGCGATACACCGAGATCGCCTATATGCGGAACTTTTGGTACAGCATGGGAGTGGAATTGGCTTCGGTGAGAGATTCAAGTTATCAAGTGATAATAACGATGATTAATTATCCGAGTCGATAAATATCAGTCTCCCAGACTCGTCGCAGGTTGGTGGAATTTTTTTATCATTTCTATGATATATTTACTATCTAGTTCTGTCCCACATATCGGGGAGGTAAGAACCATCTCCGAGTCTCCGCACCGTATTTCCATCCCAGTATGTTGAAGACCACCTGCGTCTAGACACAACATTCAATCTAATGTCGTCATGCTCATACATGTTGAAATAAATTCTACATCACAATCAATTATATGGTATAAATTGGAGGAGATAAACATCGCTCCGAAAATGAAAAAAGCACTGAGCAAGGCAAGGGAGGATCTCATCAGCCTAGAACAGGCCATCAATCTCCCCAGTCTCGGTGTCGATATCAACATTCAGATAACCCGGAGCAGTCGGCAATCCGGGGATAGTCTGGATGTCTGCCGCAAGTGCGTAACTGTGTGGGTTCATCCACTGGTTAGCTGATTGATCCGCAGGAGCCATGTAATGAAATAAGCACTTACAGATATCCACCTCCAACCGCCAGCCGAACATCACGGATGGGAACTGTAAAGCCCGTTGGGGCGCCCTTGAGCGCGGGATCATGACTCAAGGAGTACTGTGTCTTGGCAATGCAGATCGGGAGATTGGAGAAGCCTTGTGCCGTGTAGGTGTCGACCTTCTTTTGCGCCAGCTCGCTGAACTCGACCTTCTCCGCACCGTACATGGCCTTTCCAATGCGCTCAATGCGCTCCTGGATGCTGCCCTCCAAGTCGTACAGGAGCTTGAAGTCCTTAGGCTTGGAGCTAGCTGCCAACACCCCCTTGGCAAGGTCAACGGCCCCGGCACCTCCCTCGGCCCAGTGGTTGGCAGGAATGGCATCCTCCGCACCGGCAGCAATAGCCTCCTCCCGGACTATACCGATTTCGGCTTCCGTGTCCGTCTCAAACCGATTGATGGCTACCACCACTGGCACTCCGTACATCTTGGCGTTCTGGATGTGCTTCTTGAGGTTCACACAGCCCTTGCGGAGAATCTCGGTGTTCTCAGTGCGGTAAATCTCGTGGAGCGGCGCCCCAGGTTTGATCTCCGGCCCACCACCGTGAACCTTCAGAGCCCGGACGGTGGCAACAATGACCACACAGTCTGGGGAGAGACCAGAAGACCTGCACTTGATGTTGAAAAAACGCTCACCTCCCATGGTGAAGTCGAAACCGGCCTCAGTAACCACGAAACCAGTCTTAGCCTCGTGATCCTCATCGGGTTCAGTACCCGCGAGCTTCAGCGCCAATTTATCGGCGATAATAGAGCTGGCACCAATACTGATGTTGGCGAAGGGACCGGCGTGGACTAGCACTGGAGTTCCCTCCAAGCTCTGCATCAGGTTGGGCTTGATGGCATCCTTCATCAGGGCGGCCAAAGCTCCGCCGGCGCCAATATCGTCGCAAGTCACGGGGTCCCCGCTCTTGGAGGTGGCAACCACCATGCGTCCCAATCTCTCGCGCATATCTTCGAGACTGTTGCTCAACGCAAGGATGGCCATGCATTCACTGGCCACGGAGATGTCAAAGCCCGTCTCGCGTGACAGACCCTTTTCAGTAGGGGCCTGTCCGACTGTAATGCCACGAAGGTGACGATCATTGACATCCAACACGCGGCGCCAGGTGATTGTTTGCGGATCGATGTCAAGACGCGCGAAACGGTGGATTTCTTCCTCGGTGAGATCGTCGGGGTTCGTTTTAGTGATGCCAAGCTTCTTGAGTCTTCTGAACATGATGGGCTGAAATTCGCGCTTGCCCTTTTTGGCAGGGACCAGGCGCTTGTAAAGAGCAGCATCCTTCTGGGTAGCCTCATGGAACATGCGAGTTTCAATGGCAGCAGCCAGAAGGTTGTTGGCAGCAGTGATCGCGTGAATATCACCGGTCAGGTGGAGGTTGAACTCGTCCATGGGAATGACCTGGCTGTAGCCTCCACCAGCAGCACCACCCTTGATACCAAAGGTGGGACCCTGACTCGGTTGCCGGACATTGGCAAACACGATCCGGTTCAGATGTGCGCCCAGCGCTTGAGTAAGACCGAGCGTAGTCGTGGACTTGCCCTCTCCAAGAGGGGTAGGAGTAATACCGCACACCAAGACATAACGTCCGTTGCGACGGTGAGCCAAGCGGTCCAGAACACTTAAACTGATCTTGGCCTTGGTGTGACCGTATGGCTCCAGCTCGTGGGGAGCAATGCCGACCTCCGCGGCGACTTGAGTAATCGGCTTGGGGTACTGAGCACGGGAGATGGCAATGTCGGAAGGAACAGGCCGGACCAGCGTGATGGGAAGCGGAGTGACATGTCTATCCCGCTGTTTCTCAAAGTATGCCTTGGCCGAAGTAACGACATTCTTCAGCAGCATGGCAACTGTCATGGGGCCCACACCTCCGGGAACCGGTGTGATCTGTGAGGCTACCTCTACGGCGGACTCGAAGTCGACGTCTCCGACGAGACGCTGTCCGGACTTCTTCGAAGGATCAGGCTTGTAATTAATGCCAACATCGATAACAACGGCACCAGGCTTCAGCCAGTCGCCCTTGACGAACTCTGCCTTTCCAATAGCTGCAACGACAATGTCGGCGTTCTTCACGATACGGGGGATGTCTGGCGTCTTGGAGTGGCAGACAGTCACGGTGGCATCTGCATTCTTCAAAAGGTAGCTGACAGGGCTACCGACGATGTCACTACGGCCAAGAATCACTGCCTCTTTGCCGGCGGGGTCTACTCCACTTGCCTTGAGGAGGTCCATAACAGCCAGCGGGGTGCAAGGGACGAAGAGGGGATGGCCACCTCTTTTGGCCAACTCTCCAATATTGATTGCGCCGAAACCATCGACATCTTTTTCATCCGCAACCGCAGACGTGACTGTATGTTCTGACAGGTGGCTAGGAAGGGGAAGTTGAACGAGGATGCCGTGCACCGAGGGATCGTTGTTAGCCTTGGTGATTTCCTGAAGGATCTCAGGTAGAGAGATCGATTCGGGAAAGTTGATAATCTTGCAGAGAATGTTCGCCTTTACGTACGCAGTGAATCAGTAAGGCTCGAAGGGGGGTTATAGTCAGAGATTACGAGATTTATATCCATACCTCTTCAGCGGCCTTCAATTTCATGCGCACATATGTGCCTTGAAGCAAATTAGAACACACCTTATATATAGGCGCCGAAGATCATAAAACTCACTCGAATCCGATCGATTGCCAACTAGAATTGAAGCAATGTCAGTACCTCCGCCGGGCCGGGTTGATGATGTCCAGCTAAACGTACCCTGAAAGATAACCAGACTCGGCTTGAACCGAGGATTAGACTCTTGAATCTTTGCAATCTCGGCTTTCAACCCTTCTCTGATGCTCTTGGCAATGGCCGTGCCATCAATCTTTGTGGCCCCCATGACGGTAGATGTGCTGGATAATGAGCGACGGGAAAGTGATGGTCTCGGGAAGGTCCTGGGACAGGAAAATTCCACCACACGTCCAGCGAAGTGACGTCGGGAAGTCCCAAGGAGAGGCGAAGTCACGGATGGGAAGATGTAAGAAGAGTAAAGCTGACTGCGAAGATGACACGAGAAGATCTTTGAATTCACAGCACAGCGGGGTAATGTCGCCGAACGAGCGGGGTGACAGGGCATCGACTGCTGCTTGTCGGGGGCTTTAGGTGCAGCCCTCGGACGAGTGACGATAGGAGATTTCCGTCGGGAAAGCAGTTAACAACTTAACTCCACCTTGAATGGGATTAAATGAGTGACCCCTATAAACAATTACACAGTTAAAAACATTGAAGAAATCCAACAATAGGCTCATCTATACAATCGATCACTGAGTTAAGTCAACTGGACTTTCCAATTTCTCCCATTCCCTAAGAGAAACAAGAAAAATCTCTTTTGAGTTTTGAGTCATTCCATAACTACCTTGGGTACTGTTCCCGCTAGATCCTCACATGCAAATGCTTGACTCTGACTTAGTAAAAAGGGTTATGTAAGATACAGGGTCTTGACTCAATCTGGAATAGATAGTTAACTCCAGGTACCTTGAGAGATTTGGTAGAGGTGATGAGGGCTGACTGATTATTAAGAGCCTGAGGCAGATGCTGCTCGAACATCGGAATATCCTCAATCCGACAATTGTTTGATTGAGGGGCAAACAACCTCAAATAGGCAAAGGTCTTGGCGCGCAACGCCTGACTGAACTGTGCGATCAAATTCACTAAGAATAATTAGTCGACGACACCGACAAGGACAGCCCGCCAGCATCCCCGCCTAAATAACGCAAGTACTGGACACTCCTGTTGCGGAGGACGTTTAATTCAAGTTTAATTCTTTTTCTCTACATCCGGACATTGTTTCTTCTGGCCCAAGATGAGGCCTATTCTGCTCTCGGGCCATGTACGTTGTGCCCTCAAATCTCCACCAGGATTTGCTTGCCGCTTTTTTGGAACCAGCGACTGACATTTCATCTTTGCTGCAGGAACGGTCCCTCAACCAGATCAAATTCAACCGTGATGGCGATCTCCTGTTCTCCGTGGCGAAGGATAAGATCGTATGTGCTTGGTGGTCGGCTAACGGCGAGCGACTTGGTACCTACAATGGCCACCAGGGTGCCATCTGGACTGTCGATGTCAGCCCCAACACAGTTCTCCTGGCGACCGGCTCGGCAGACAACACTGTGCGACTGTGGAACGTCAAGACTGGCGAGTGTGTGAAGGTCTGGGATTTCCCTACCGCTGTGAAGCGGGTCGCATTCAACCCCGATGGAAGCAAGCTCCTGGCTGTGACGGAAAAGCGTATGGGATTCCTCGGTACAATCGCTGTGCTCGACATCAGCTATGGAGACGGTCAGGGTGGTGGTCTAGAGCTCCAGGCCGATGAGCCTAGCTTAAGAATCACCTGCACAGAGAGCAAGGCCACCGTGGCTGGCTGGAGTTACCTAGGCAAGTACATCATTGCTGGACACGAAGACGGCAGTGTCAGCCAATACGATGGAAAGGTGGGCATATCTGCTCCTGAAATCTGGAAAAGTATGCTAATTTGCGCGCAGACTGGTGAGCAGCTGGAGAACGTTCAGGCGCACGAGTTCGATCACCAGATCAACGACATCCAGTTCTCTCAGGACCGTACTTACTTCATCACTGCTTCGAAAGACAAGTCCGCCAAGGTTTGTTCTTATCCGTTCTGTCTGCCATATGTCGTCAAAAGCTGATCATCGCTAGCTCATCTCCTCTCGTAACCTCGCCATCCTCAAAACATACGTTGCCGATACTCCCCTGAACAGCGCCACCATCACTCCCAAAAAGGATTACGTGATTCTCGGTGGTGGCCAGGCTGCTATGGATGTCACAACCACCTCCGCCCGGCAGGGTAAATTCGAGGCCCGTTTCTACCACAAGGTCTTCGAAGACGAGATTGGCCGCGTCAGAGGCCACTTCGGTCCCCTCAACACCGTTGACGTCCACCCCAACGGCACAGCATATGCCTCCGGTGGTGAGGACGGTTACGTCCGTGTGCATCACTTTGACAAGCCCTACTTTGATTTCATGTACGAGGTCGAGAGAGAGCAGCTGAGGAAGTGAATCGGATGATATCCACAAACTCTTTGTTTTTCAGGTCATGCATTATCTGTATGAGTCATGAGACGAACGCTTTTTCGCTCATTAAAGGAGGAAAAGCCAGGCGCGGCGGAAATGGATAGCCTGGCGGGGTCAATTACAGGGCATGATTTTTCTCGTTTCATCTACGGAGTTGGTACCTCTTTTACTATTCTTTCTTCTTGTTCTCCATCATCATCCTACCTCGTCCTCTTGCCATCTTACTCAAAAGAATTGCCCTTCTGCTTCTTCCCGTCAGTTCTCCTTCACTGTCCAAATTCACCTGAATCATGTGCCCGGGCGGAGGAAATACCCTCGTCAGAAATATTGTTGCCCATCACTTCGTCAGGGCCGATGGGTGCCTGATCTTGATGGCTTCAATACGTTGGCTTCTTCATGAGAATTGAGCACCTACCGTTCAAAAAAAAAAGATTCATGGATAGACTTTTTCGACCAACATAAACCAATTCTGGATTCATAATCCTCATACCTATGTTAGAGTTCCTGCTTGCCTCTCTACTATGTAGGGTTGACCATTCATAATCCTCTAAGCATGCTAGCCAGACTTTTTGCCAATAGAGAAATAGCACAAACGATTGACTTTTAAGACTTTTTCCGGAGAACCTTGGGTTTACTGCACCATTGGCCACATTTACCCCTGTCCGTTTGCCACCTCTTATTCCCTACTCCGCGATCACCCCAATAGCTTTCTCGGCGCACTGCATTTCAGTGAGCGCCTTTGCAAGGGCCTTGAAGCATTTACCGTGTTGTTTCAGACAGGTTGTTACAATAGGCTAACATTAGAATTATTTGTCCAAAGATAAGCAGGCTAGGCGCCAATGCATCTATTGTTCTATATCCATGAAACATTCTATAGACAACTAGGCGAAACCAACGCGCAAACCGAGAGAAGCCTCCAACTTTGCAATCAGCAATCCTGTCGATGTCTTGAGATTCCTCTTATAAGATGAATGTCCAGAAGCGGGGATAAAAACGCAAAGCGAATCCGTAGAAGCGCCCGAAAAGCAAGTGGTATTTTATGTCGTGATATATGAATCGTTTCAATGCCAGCCCAGCGCTCTTCCGACCAGCAGAAAACATAAAGATAAAAAAGGACACGGGTTCTAACTGAAGAAGAAAGGCGTATCATGACATAAGAAGAAGACATCAGGAAAAATCAAGAACTTTAGGTTTTTCATCTTCCCCAAGAAAAAGGCGCGAGCTCACCCCCGTTTTACTTCTTCTTAGGGAACTTCTCCTTCCCGATATCAGAACCTCTGAGCTTGACGTTCAGCACACGCTCCATAGCGCTAAGCACCTTCTGGTCGGGCGCGGCCGTACCCCTCTCGAAGTCCTGGATGACTGTGATGGTGGTGTTGCACTTGGTGGCGAGTTCCTTCTGTGTCATCTTGTAGCCCTCATCGTTTCGGCGCTTCTTGATGGCGTCTGCGACCTGAAGACCGACAGTCTTGGGCTTGACGATATCGTCGCTTCGGTCGACCTTTGTCAGGTGCTGACCTTCCATGGCAGCTGTCTTTCCGGCCTTCAGAAAATGTCAGTAGGGCCTCAATATGGAGAGGGTGTGAATCCAGAACATACAGCATTGCCAGTTGCGAACTTCTTCTCAGTACCAATGATGAGACCTTGGCGCTGAGCAGCGTTCAGAGCACTCTTTCCCTTGACTACTGTCTCTCGGGGAGCGGCACCAGCACGGTGCTTGGTTCCGATGCGTGTGACAGAATCCCATTCGCTCATTTTGAAGGATGTGTAGCTCGAGACGTATGGAGGACTAGATAAATGACGATGTTGGGAATGAGAGAAGTGCCCGAGGGGGTAGAGTAGATGGTGGCGGAGAGATTGGTCGCGTGAGGTTGTGACTGAGAAGGAAGAGAGTCCGCAAGAGCCACCGAATTTATACTGATGACACAGAAGCTTCTCGAGCCCTGAGCAGCGCAGTTTAGAGGGGAGTCATGTACTATTCCTTTCTGGGACTAGCGTGGCTGACATCATTACCACTCATTCGGAGACTCAAAAAGGATTAGAGACGCATACCAATACTTCTTTAGACACACTCAGTGCCGAATCAACATTTCCGAATCTGTAGTCAGAATTGACACGGCTATCATTTGGATATTACAGAAGAGTTTCCCTTCTTAGTTACAGGAGAGAAGATTGAGTGCAGTCCCAGTTAAACTTTCCTCCTTCCTTATTTTCTCATCTCGAACACTGTTGATTGTACAATGGCGTTTACGCCACCACCATAAATAAGCATAATGTGTATGAAATTGGTGTGTACAGAAGTATTTCAACATCGCAGAGAGGAAGCAAAGCATTCGACATTGTTCCCGTAGCTCGTACGCAACGGGAAAAAAAATTGCTGAGAAACAAAAGAAACCTAGCCAAACTGCCTCCGGGGAGGATCGAACTCCCGACCTTGAGATGTCCCAGAAGTGATCCTTCTGATCATATAGAAGATATGAGACTCACGTGATAACCAACTACACCACAGAGGCGGCTATAGCGTACCCAATATGTCAATTTCCTACAAGAGAGGTCGTGATCAAAGTTGGGGGTAATTGACAGGTGATTATGATTGTCAAGCGTAGACAACGTTTGAGCAGCAATATCATCAATGCTGTGCGACATGGTCCACATATTGTTATCAAATTCTGATATTTCCTATTATGAATACCCAGGATAGGTTGAGCAAAAATCCGCCTGAACGCCGTTCCCATGACTGAGGAAGAAACCATTCTCAAACCCAACAAGACTTCAGGGATTAACGCTAGAAGATACTATTCACAATGTTGGAACCGATAGTAGCACCGGCACCAAAAATAGCTAAAACATAGTCAGTGACCACAAACACATCCTCAATGGAGCCACAATCGACGTACCGGCATTGCCCATCTTCTTTCCAAACTTCTTGCCCTGCTCCTCGAATTTGCCCCCGGGTCGCTTTCCATCCGGGGTAGATGAGCCGTTCTGGCTAACCTCAAGAGGCACATTTCCATAGTTGCTAGGAGGGGGAGACGACACTCCCTTCTCTTCTATTACGTTCACATAGCTGCGAGGGAAGATACCCTCGAGGTTGGTCCGTTCGTTACGGCCACGCCACCCTATGTCTGTTAGCTTGAATTCCCTGACATCGCCTCCAAACCAACGTACAATCTGCGTTCATGTGTTCCAAAACTTGGACACGGTCGTGTGGCTGCAGAGCAAGATCACCAGCATCTGTTGGGGTATATGCATAGAGTGCTGTAGCGACGGACAATACGGGCGCAGCTTGAGGATAAGCGGGTGGAGGAACTGAGGGGGTCGAGTATTGTTGTTGCTGCAGAGCCGCCTTTTCGTTCAGAGAGCTATTGGCAAACTGCGATGTGGGAGGAGCATATGATGCTGGGGGAGGTTGAGATTGAGCGACAACCGGTTGTTGCTGTTGTGGCTGAGGAACTGGTGTAGCGGCTTGTTGGGGGGGCTCATTAGGCAGCTGAGCCAGTATCGACGAGAGTTGCTGACGTGTAATAACCGAAGCATCTGCAAGAAACTCGAGTTCCTACGATATATTAGCAAGGCGTGCGACTGACATCGGAAAGATGGAGAAACCAATGCGGCATCATCATACCGATCGGATGGTGCGGAGCGAGCGATTGCTCATCGCGGTCATGAAGCTGCTTTGGGTAGCCATGACGAAGCGGATATTGATTTAGAAATGATTAGAGGTATTACGGCGATGAAATGGACGGGTGGAAGTGAGATGGCCGCTGGAACAGATGTCGACTACAGGAAGGCGTAGTCGGTTGTCACTAATAATATATGTTTTCAGGAACTCAGGCACACATGGCATTGGACTCGGGAGAGGATGGAGCCGAAACAGAGCCACAATTTCTATGTCTTTATGGGCTTGGCAGGCTATGTTACATTGCCATGCCTACAGAATGCTACTAGGTAAACTTGGATGTTTCCATCAATAATAAAACAGAATCATTGATTGAGTGTGCAATCTTATAAACAAATTAGTGAAGTATTTAAGTGACCATATTTCTGGGTAAAAGATTCTGTATTCTGTATCTATTCTCTGCCCTAAATTTGAATTGTTCATGCTCGATTTACTGGCTAATGCAGGCATGGTACAAGTGGCTATGCTGATGACATACCGTAAGAGAACGAACGCCTCTCTTATGGGACTGGTGGGATTACTTCTCGCATGGAAATAAGGTACCTTGCTAAAGGAAACAGAAATTGTAGTATATCAACTTTCAAACCTTCCAGATAATGCAAATCGCATAGTTACTGTAGAGACAAATTAATCCACTCTTTCCTGAAGACAAGGATGGATATCTTGTTGCCTGATTCGCTTTGCTAAATAAAGGTAGAGACAGGCTGTTCCAAAACGTTTCAAGTGTATGCTAGGTCGATTGCAAAATCAGGGTAACTGCCAGTTCTCCTTTACATCCTGCGGAATTTGACTGCGTAGAGCGAGGATAAGTGGTTGCTGGGAACTGCGACCTGGCCAAAGCTGACCAGATATTGCAGTCATTATTTATGACCATAAGACATGAGTTCATAACAGAGTTACGAACCGAAGATCACCTGTATCTTGGGGTTTGTGGCTGGACTGTCCGCATCTACCCTTTACTTCGATTGCCCCACCATCACTGATCTACCATAGTACTTCTTTACACTTGGAGATGCAAACGAGGGATCATCGATATTGCCCATGAATCAATTCACGGTTAGATACTGACATAGCACAGGAAATGAGATGTCTTCAAGATGGGCAACCCTTTGCGCAGTATATTGGGTGCAAAACTCCGCTTGTCCAAATTCGACAATGAAAGACAGTCGAATAAGAAGCCTACATCACGTCCTATGGCCTCTGATTAGAATGTTCACAAGGCTTCTGAGACGATGCAACGACAAACGCCAGACAAAATTGAGTATTTTCTTGAATACGGAGTCTCTGATAGAAATTCTGGGCGTATGCTTCAGGCGAGTTCAACCATCAGATTGAGGCTAAGCTTCTCACCGAGGGTTTGCCTCAAGTCGAAGCGAGGTTTCAAATTAAGGCGAGGTAAAATCTGGAATACGAGTACGGATTCGCGTCAAGGAGGATGAGTCCTTAGCTATAGCGGTGAGCTATCCATTACGATAGAGCTGTATGGGAAGAGGAAGCACCAGGACAGGTTATACTACAACGATTGAATCTTCCGAAGATGCTGAAGATGCTGAAGATGCTCGGGTTTAATTGGCGAAACCATTCGGAGTTCGAACTATGGGCCGGCTGGCTGAGGAGATTGAAAGTCACTGTGCGTTTACCAGAAGCGTGCGCAAGACCTCAAGGATGCCATGATCGCAAAGCCATCTCGCAACATACATAGCTCCGATGGGATTGTAGAATATATATCGATTCAAACCTCAAGAAGCGAGCATCGCCGTCCTCTAGCATGGAAGAATGATCGTCAAAAATGCGCCTCTTCTGGAGGATGCTGCGGGAAACAATGCGGACGATTGTGAGATGCCTCTGGTGGCCGGTGTTGAAGCGTTAATCCAGGACAGCGTCACCAGAATCCGCGGACACTTTACTGAAGAGGGTCTATTATAACTTGGCTCGAGGATCCTATACTCCCACAGATCATCTTCCAAATAATGATACTGGGATATCCGACAAGCAGATGAGGTATGCGTTCTTGCCAAACGAGGAGAGACCTATCTGAGACAGATCAAACAAAATAAGCAAGCCAGGTTGAGGGAACACAAGTTTTAGCAGCCTCACTTGAAGCCGTGTGTGATGGAGTGCTGGTGATGGGATCGAGATGAAGAGGGAGAAGTAGCTCCAGGAAAAGAAGAGGAAAACACCATGCTTCATGTTGGTACCTGGAGTCCTTTGGCTGCTTTGGTCGAGCTAACTAGGACATGCACGAGACAAGAAGCTGAGACACCCTTAAGGGGCGGCTGTGGTGAGGGCAGTCAATTAACTGGCGACGAAGAGTTTTCTGTAGGTTGATGTTATTCTCGCCTGGAATTTGTTAGCCAATATGTGTGCCAGGTGAACAATGGCGGCTCTTATTGTTCTACGGATACAAAGATATGTCCTTGACCATGAATGTAACAGACTCTTCAGCTACTGGATCCATATAGGTAGGGGAAATTTGATTTCTATCTACCTGATGATTTATTTTGATCTCCTTCAGAGAACAACAGCCACTTTGTAAGCCATAGCGCAGCACAATAATGTGATGGTCTCTTATTCTCACCTGTTCATCTACCCCACTTCATTCCCTCCCCTCGCCCAGACTGCCCAGATTGCCCGCAGTCTCAGCTAGAATCTCTCTTGTCATGGCACAGAGTCTCCCACCATTAAGATTGCCGCAATGAAGGACGAGTGGCCCAATGACAGGAAGATACAGATTGCACATGCTAAAAAAACTTAAGATGGACTAATCCTGCTGGATTGGGCTTTTCTGCAGATCCTATCACAACTCTCCCCACCTAATTCCTCTAAGCGCCGACAGCCTTCAGTCCAACCAGAACAAGGAGATGTCAGGATGGCAGGTGCTCAGCGGCTATCGATGCCACAGCTGCGTGCTCATATATTTCACCAGTTTGCGCAGTTGATCTTTCGAATAAAAATATAGCTGTCAACCAGGTTGCATGGTCCTTGAAAGGAGTCCCTTCCTCAAGCTAGAGCGGCGACAGATTGAGTTTGGAAACGACTGACGAATACGAGGATATCATATTTAGGTTGTGCTCAGTTTCCTTTAAATTTCTTCTCATTCCGTCTGTTGTCTCAACTGCAGCTGTTAAAAACTACTGAAGAAGAGGAGAACAACGGAAACCATGGCAAGTTCATACCCGCCTCCTCCGACTCAAGAGGGCCATTATCCTCGTAAGTACTACTCAAAGCTAAACTAGACTAATATACATGCTAATCCTCTCCGTGATTAAGCGCCTCCAAACTCCGGAGGTATGATAACAAACCGTTTCTTGCATTGGGAATATAGTCTCATTGATGCTCTATATAGCTTTTCCACCTCCTCCCCAGCCGTCACCAGGATTCCCACCTCAGAACTTCAGCTACCCTCCGCCACCGAAGCAACCGACTCCTGCAAATCCCCCGCCAGGAGAAGCACATGCGGCCGCATATGCAACCAATCCATACGGACAGAGCTCTGTATCGCCTCCCCCGCAGCCGCTGAGCCACCAGCCGACTCCATCTCAATCTTCGAACATGGCTGTGCAAGCCCAGCCGACATCCGTCGGGCCGGCTCAGTTCGGCCAGTTCGTGAACTCAACTACCCAGGACGATGTTGGGACATTCAATGGCGGAAGCTACAGGATCAGCCACCGGGACTCAAATTCCCTTCTGACGCTGCAGCTGGCGGTAGGATGTCCAATTGAAGCCAAGCCAGGTAAGTGCTATTTCTTCAGAACCTGAAAAGCGACGAGACTCATGATACGGTCAGGAGCAATGATCGCAATGTCACACTCGGTCACACTAAGAGGAAGCGTCAAATTCTCCCTGAAGAAGATGTTTACCGGCGGCGAGATGTCATTGTCCACATACACCGGCCCCGGCGAGCTTCTGCTTGCGCCCTCGGCACTAGGTGATATCATTGTGCTGCGCTTATCCGGCTCGGATCCGTGGAAGGTCGGAAAAGACGCATTCCTGGCCGCGACTAGTGGCATCTCCAAGGACTACCAAGCGCAGGGGCTGTCCAAGGGTGTCTTCTCCGGAGAGGGATTGTTCGTGTACAAGCTGTCTGGTGTCGGCCTCGTGTGGCTCCAGAGCTTTGGCGCTATCATCAAGAAGGATGTAAGCTGCTCTTCCTCTCACTTCTTAGAGCCCACTCTTGCACCATCCACTATTCTGGAGATTCTCTTGACTCACTGACACGATGAAACTACCCAGATCGCCGACGGCGAATCCTACTACGTGGATAACGGACACCTCGTCGCCTGGAACTGCAAGTACAAGATGGAGCGTGTCGCTTCAGGAGGTATCATTTCCAATATGAGCTCCGGCGAAGGCCTGGCATGCCGCTTCACCGGTCCTGGAACCGTGTACATGCAAACGAGGAACGTCACTGCCTTTGCCGCCCATATCGGAGCGCATACTGCCAGTAACTAGAGTATGGCGCTAGATGGATGGACAGGAGCAGGAGCTTCTACACTCTCATTTTCTGTAAATTCTCATGTTTGGCGTTGTGATTCCTGGAGCGAATGCTTTTTTATCTTGATTCACCTCTACTGGCATTTTTTAGCTCATTATCCGATTACGGATAGGCCTTACAAAGTGAGAATAAAGTGGTTCCCGGACACGCGGACGTTACTTCTGGTCTGCACGTCTCTATTTTTCCAAATCCTGCATAACTCACGACATCACATTCTCGATCCTTTTGCATCATCATCATCCACATAGAAGAGGAACGTTTATACGAACATGGGGGAAATAAACAGGAAAAAATAAAAGAAAAGTATCTTCCCACAGCTGGCTCCATATAGATCCCCCACCCAGCCATAACATCGTTTAGCCTTGTCTCTTTCTGCGGCCGACCTGTCCACGGAAACCGGTCTTGATGGCGGCGACCGAACGACGCGAACCGCAGGAGTTGCAGGTAACGAAGTACAGACGGTTTTCACCCTTGTTGAGTTCGGTATCGGGGCTGCGGCAGGTTTTGCAGGTAACATATTCGACTGGAGATTGTCAGCTACTGTGTTCAGTTACAAGAGGGGCGAAAAGTAACATACCGATATATCTTCTCAAGACGTTCTCAATCTGCTTCTGCTGGAAACGACCCTTGATGACCAGACGCCTGCTACCGTCGACACTGCCGCTGGTACCCAATTCGGCGAACAAGAATTGCATGACGTGGTCGTCCGAACGCTTCATACGCTTGCAGATATCGGCGATGTTTGCGAAGATGGTACGACGGTTACCTTCACGCAGACACTGAGGAGGAGGAATCTTATACGACTTGGTGCCGCTGGACAGCAGGTCGGGGTGGTGGCTCTGGATGAGGGAGAAGAATCGGGAGACGAGGAGCGAGTACGGGATGGCCTGGGTAGCGTCGTGGGCCCAGATACCGGTGCCGGCTTCGAGATCGCCCTCGGGCAACTCGCCCTCCTTCTCCTCGGCAGCGGCCTTCTCTGAGATACCAGCTTCGGCGAGCTTGGCCTCGAAGTCACCCGCGTCGACCTTCTTGACCTTCTTCTTCTTCTTTTTCAGGGCGGTGGGGTCGAATTCGCCATCAGCGGCGCCAGCGGCCTCGTCGCCTTCACCGGCCTCAGCGTCCTTGGGCTTCTTCGTCTTCTTCTTTTTCGAGAGGCCCTTGAAGAGTTCAGTTACTTCGTCGACTGCCGTGTCTGCTGTGCCTGCTTAAAGTCAGTTTCGCTTGCGACCGCGGGTGTGAGCAAAAGGTGAAAGCATACCAGCTTCATTCTCAGCTGTGGTGATTTGAGGAGCGGGAGCCTCTGTGACTTCGCCGTTTGTGTCCATGATGACTGCACCTTCACTGAAGGCAACGGATTTGCGCTGCTTTTGAGGAGTGGGCTCGACCTGCTAATGCACCCGATGACAGGTTAGCAAGGTGGAAATAAATTAACAGAGACGATATCCCTCAGAAAACAGAGTCTAGTGATTGTTCACTGCCTAACACAGCTGAACAGCTGAACGTTTCAAGTGAAGGTGAGGCGGCAACGTAAGTGTGATTAGGCCGATTGGGGAGGGGGCATGAAATGTGAAGATGTCCGCATTAAAGAAAATGTGGGAGGGCAGAATCGGTAAAGGGAAAACAGGGTGTGACGTACAGCATCCGCCATATTGTATATTTCTTTCTTGCAGCAGTAGGCACTTCCAAATATGATAACAGTCAGGAAGAATGTTATTTAGCAGTAAAGACTATGCTTCTAAGCAGCCTGACGAAAGGTCGATATATTGGTAGAGCCATATCTTTGAGTTCGCGATGGCAATTCTGTTATCGCGGTACAGCCTCACGTGACTGTGAGTCAAATTGCTGTGCTCTCGTATTGCCGTAAGATACGCACGTGACTTGGCTCTCCTGGATTACATCAGGCCTGTGTCCAGATGCCTCGCAAGTATTGGGGTTCCGAGCTTGAATATCTCTATCGGTCGGTAACACTTCATGCTGCAATCCTTGTTCAGGCAGTAGGCAGGCCGCTGCTTGATCTCATTATCGGAGTTTTACTTCGCTCACTGACCGGTCCGGTTTCCCCAACCTAAGTCAATTTCACCATGTCGTACTCCTCACCCTCTGCCTCTAACCCGTCCCTCGCTACGTCTGCCTACATGGTGTCTTCGGTAGACAGGTACACATCTGGCTCAGACGATGAAATTGCGTCCCTTCCATCTGAGTCTACCACCGCTTCAGATCTAGACACACTTTCAGACGACTACTCGGATGCCGAAGAGGAATGGAGAGAAAGCATTGAGCAGTTGGAGTTACTATTGACCATGGTCATCGTCCCGTTTATCGGAAAGTATCTGGGAAGGAGATGCGCTTATTGGGGTATGCCCCTTGATTTCCGCAACTTGCAAACAGGACTGATGTGAGTGATGTAGGCTGGACTCGCTTTATGGAATGGAAATACCCAGTCGAAGTCGTCATGACCAACAAGGCAGCCTTCAGGGGAGCCGGTGTCCTCGAGGCTTTATCCCCACTGTGAGCGTCTGGACAAAGGCAATTCATCATCGCAATTCGATCTGCAGTTGCGGTCGTACCATGCATCGAGACGCAATGTCGTGATACTCTCGGTCCCTTCGGGCAGCTCCGCGAAGAGCAGCAGCAGCTTCCATCTCTGGAGGTTGTCCCATCACCCTGCGATGGCGGCTCTTTGGTTACATTCAAAAACGAGAAAGCTTTACCTTGCGGCGTAGGAGGAGTTAGCGATCTTGTCCGCTGAGCTGCTTTCCGAACTTGGGCACAGTACTTATGTAAATATAGTTAGAGGCACACTACCAAGTTTCCTTTTATACCCAATCAAACTATTTACCTATTTGACCAACTCGCGAGGTTCGGAGAGTGGAGCATATTCCGGTGATCGTATGGACGCTCCTGTAGGTTGCTAACCGTCCCAATGGCCGAATATACATATGACCGCTTCGATGAAGAATGGAACACGGTCAATACATCAATGAAGTCTAAGGGGAGTGCTTGAATTTGAATTTTTAGTCTATAAGGAATCTTAGAAGAAAAGTCGGAAAAGTATGTCGCCATGCAATGGCCGTCAACCAATCTTAATTATCTCGATAGGCGAGATGGAGCGAAACTGAGAGACAAGCAAAAAGCACTAATAAATTCCATCATGAACTTGTGCGTCATTCCACGCTCAAGAAATGCGATAAAGAGCCCGGCATGATCATTTTCATAATCGTATCTCATAACTTATCTGGCGGAAAAGGTACGGAGAGAAACGAGCTAGGTATTTTCGACTGAGGTATTTAAGCAGCGGATTGTCCGTTACTCGAGGGACGCCAGCCTGCAGGAAAATTAGGGATTATTCGGAAGAAGAGCAACTGGTTCTACTCACTGCCACCGCCGTAACCCTGGCCTCCTCCATAACGTTGGCCACCTGTAAGACTTGTCAGGATAGAGATTCGTTGAACAATTTGATTTTAGCACATACCACCGGGAGCACCCTCGGACTGGTTGTAGCCACCACGGCCGTGGAAACCACCGTTGTTACGGGGAGCGCGCTCGGAGGCCTTGTCAACACGAATGGTGCGTCCATCGAACCTATATGCGTCATTTGTTAGTGCTTCTGCGATGAGAGATACGGCTCAATAGAATATAATTTGGGCACTCTGGTACAATCTAGGACCTGAAGAGATTTGGGAAAGCTTACTCCTGGTTGTTCATATTCTCCATGGCAGTATCAGCCTCGGAATCGTTGCTGAAACGGACAAAACCGAAACCACGGCTGCGGTTGGTGTCACGATCCTTGACAACAATCTGCGTGTTGTGAAAAAGTCATTAGTATGGTATGGTAAAGCAGTAGCAATAAAAAAGATGACGTGAAAGTGAACAAAAAGAGGGAAATGGTACTACTAACAGCTTCTTCAACCTGGCCGAAGCGCTCGAAACCCTGACGAAGGGCGTCATCAGTGGTGTGCCATGCAAGGCCGCTATTAAACCGTTACTTGAGAAAATGCGTTGAAGATTTGACGTAGAATGAAAACACACCCGATGAAAAGCTTAGACATGTCGAAGGTTGATGAATGGAACTGTTTAGTTGAATTAGTACTGAGATACAGTGTCAAAGGCGATCGAAATACGTGGATGAAAAAAGATGAAGAGGAGGGGAAGAAATCAGGAGCAGAAAATTTCTCCCCTTTCTGAAAGAAATTTTTTCACAGGTAATCTCACTGCGGCTGTGCCTGAGGATGTCGCTGCTCTGTGAAACAAACAGAGCATTCAGCAAGACAAGGAACACTCACAGTAGAAACTTTTTGTTGCTGAAAGGCGGCAAGAGTCAATATCACAGATGATTTAGATGAGAGGAAAGGTGGTCTTACAGTTTGATAAGACAAGAAGAGCAGTGGATTAGCTGTGCAGAACCTGTGAAGTGGGAGAATGAAAGGGAGGACTGGAGGAGGTGTAGCAAAGTTGCAAAGCGGGGGTTACTGATTACTACTCCTACTAGCTACTATGGTACTCGGCAAAATTATTATTATTTCTGCATAGGAATTATAAATTGATAAGCGGGAGTCATTATATTACTATTATTCTATTAATGCATGACAAGCGTAAAAGGGAACAGTCTAAGGACGCTAGAGTATGGCCACTACTGACCTGAGAGCTGATGCGCACCTCCGTCCTCCTCATTGGGAAGTCAGCAGCCCACCTGCAGTGGGAACTGGAAAGGCTGGAGCAGGCAGAAGCCTGAATCTACTCCAGATAGTCAAGAAATCTGTGCTTGAAAAGAGTCGGTGACTCGAACGGGGTTCTGGGGGTGGGAGAGTTTTGATTTTGAGAAGATACTTTTAGTCCACCATTTATCGTACCATGGGTGGTATTTTCACCCTGTACCTCGCATATCAACTACATTAGTCGGAGTTTGTCCATCCCTGTCTATGTACACTTCTGCAGAAGGTAGTATCTCCTAGTATGGCGCTATTTCTCATCCTAGAACGTGACGCCGTATGATACAGTATGAAGGCGTAGTGAATTGCTTGTTGAATTGTGGAGTCTTGGAAATCAGTGAAACTTGGTACCACCGTTGGGAAAGAGAAAAACAAAAAGAAAAATTCAAAAAAGGAAAGGCAGAAAAAAAAAAAAAAAAAAAAAAGGGAAAAGAAAAAGGGATAGGGGAGGGGGAAAGTGGGAAAATAAAATTTCGAGAAGATCTCCATTGTTTGATTATTTTACTGAAAAGCTATGCCTAGTCTAAACCGTGTAAGTCTAGCAATAACGAGCACGCAAGATTGTCAGTCACATCGCATAGCTATCTCTCAACGACTGTGAGCCGGTAGATGGTTGTTTTGGTTGGTCAGCTTGCAGTTGACACGGATGCCAAGAAGAGCCAGACACTCCCATTAGGGCAAGTGATTCGATAATTTAACTGCTCCCTTTTGCCCCCTCCTCGCGCTAGTATTGAAACTGATCTCGATCCGACCGACCACTTTATATCACTTAGGAAGAGGCCAAACAACGAAAGTTTGGAGAGGAGGGGCAGAATTGATAGTGGTGGAGAATTTGATCCACATGTGGTGTTATCAACTTATCTAGGCTCATGCCTTGATTAGAAATATAAGCGAGACGCTTAGAACCCACCTTAGCTTAGTACTCCATAGATAGATTAGCTTTATCAGATTATGTACCTCTCTAGTTGCATAAGAAGAGTGTCATGTCTTGTCTGGATCTCAATGTGATGAGGTCAGTTTGTTGACATTTTTTGCCATGACTGAAGCTCACAGATGCTTCTTTGATACCTGGATGGCCCAAGACAGCTGGCAAGGAAGCTGCTGTCTGAGTCATGATTTCCCGTTATGGAATTGATGCATAGACAATCATCCGTCACCGATGGTGTCAACTCCAGGAAGAACGGCTTGCCAGCCGACATGATCCTACTGGCAACAAGCTCAGCGCAACGAGCAGCCTTAATCCGAGCACAACTATATCCATGCAGCAATCCTCGCGAAAGCATGGTCACCTGGCACCAGATGCCCAGGAATTGATTTTCAAATGGCTTCTCGAACGGGAGAACTCGCCGACGACTTATACAAACCATCATGCCTCGGATCCTACAGAAGGTGATTTCTTATCCGATCATCCCCACATGTGGTTCTGTAGGGACCTTTTTTGGCTGACGGATTCTGTTTATCATTGAACAAGCGACTCGAACGAAGAGCCAGCTATGCCACAGCAGTGGGCTTCCTATGCATTCTGTTTCAACTCCACCAAGTAGGGCCCTACGCGAAGGAAGCTCTTTCGCTCAGCGTTCCCCTCCCGTGAACCGTATCAGATGGTCGCCTTATCCTGTAAGGCATCCTACTGAGAAAATGACAATTCCCACCAAGGGAAGCAAAGGTGGATACGAACGCAAACCACGAAATAAACCCAAGGAAGATCGTTACGAGTACAAGGGCTCAACGTCTCGAATACAACGGAAGCAATCGCCGATAAAAGCGAAAAAGTCATTAAAGCAAGTTAGAAGACGTACGATCAATGACAATTTCCATGCTTCCAATGTCCCACGAGATCGATTGACAGTATGCATTGTACTTCAGTAATCAAGGCAGCCATTGCTGACAGTTTGAACAGCTGCATTCGCACCTAGGTCTGGGTATCTTCAGAAGAGGGAAAACCTCATCACCAGTGAAAGTCGGCGAGCTTCGAAATTTTCCCCATTTCTCCAGCATTCGCAAGCTGGTAAACCGAGGTCGAGTGCCTGAGAAGGGGTTCTCAGAGATAAGATTCTTGAGCAAAAATTTACGGAGCGATAGCGAAAAATGCACAAGCCATCAGAGTCCGAACAAAAACAGGAAGACCCGAGCAAATCCCGAGGATTCTCAACTACTCATTTCGAACTTTCCACTGGGCTCACTCGAAGATGAGGCTCGCATGCAGGGTTTTGAGATGGAGGCAAGCGGTACCTCGTTGCATTCATCAAACTTACAGCCACAATCCCCAGCAGACTGCAGCGTGCGCAACACTGCAGCGAAGAGGCATGCTGCTGTTGCCGTTCAATCTCCAGCTGATCAGTGTAAGCACTCCGGGGCGTACCATCCTGATTTTCAAGGGTACGAAGCCCCTCTGTCATCAACACCTATCAGTATTTCATGCAATGAACATGCCACATTCTTGTTTGAAAGCTGGTCAAAATTTTACATGAAACAGCTTCTACATTTTGATTTGAGCTCACAAGACAAGGACAAAGAAGAGTCTACCCATTCAGGCAGAGAGTACTGGAGCTTGGAGGACCTGAAGCTCCTGCTAGAGGAGCGAGAGAAGTTTCGGCAACAAGAGACGGGGGTCCAGGTTGTGTCAGAGAGTTCACTCTCAGGTAGCAGACGCAACAGTCGCAAAGCAAGCTCTATCTATGACGTGGAGGACGCTGATGAAGACCATTTAAAGGAACGCAAACAAATGGTGCTATTGGAAAAGATGGGAAATAGTTTCGTTGAGGATAACGCAAGCCTTGATACGAAGTTTATCTTTCCAGGGCACCTTGATAAGGGTCTCAACAACGAGCCAGATTTTCACCACACATCTAATACACCTCTAGCGAGACGCAAGCAGACGACGCTGGGTAAATCGAGCAACGCTGGCGCGAAGGAAGAATTTGACTCCTGCTCCGATACGTGGAAATGCCCCGAGCATCCTACCAAAGCCCAAGATGAGCGCTTCTTCTCCGCGGTATTTCAAGCCGGACCGTTTGAACAAGAGGCCGACCTCCAGCTCGCTTCAGGAGCAGGAAGGGATAAAGTTGATGACCACATGGTCATGTTCTTTGCTGAGGAACCTCAACTTCATGATGGTATCTATGATTACTTTGCCACACAGGCACTCGGTGCGGCAGCACATGACGCGATCACGCATCCAGAGGAAGATACTTTGGAATGTGTGTCGGACTATGCAATGCGGATTCCTCTGGGTGCTGACAGTTTCGAAGACTACCCGGTGTTTCAAAGCGTCCTCCCAAGTCGAGTCCTGGCGGATAAAGCATCACTATATTGTCCATGGGACGCTGCACCATATCCGTCGCATGGCGTTCTATCCTCGCATGAGACGATGGAGCGGGCATCGGATGTCCGGGCCGTGAAGCGATGTAGCATGGAACTAGGTTTAATTGATATACCCAGGGATTTTTGGCGGCAGAATAGGTTATATTGATTGTCGCTTGGTACCGCTTCACATCAGCTTGCTTGGTAGAAACGATTGTTGGTACTGATCGGTAACTGTTAGTGAGCATCATCGCTGATTTTGATATATATCAGTAGAACTGTGTATTATGATACTATCTTCATTATTTTATGCTTCCGAACCTTGTTCCTTTCTTCTCCTCCTTTTTCTTCTTCCCTCCTTGCGATTCAATGACGGATATATTTCATGCAGGAGAAAACCCAAATCCCACCCGAAGGTGGTCGAGTGTAGGG
The DNA here is from genome assembly GCF_001078395.1 of Aspergillus udagawae. NCBI lineage: Eukaryota > Fungi > Ascomycota > Eurotiomycetes > Eurotiales > Aspergillaceae > Aspergillus > Aspergillus udagawae. Next base: position 2,425,563 of record NW_025091265.1, on the reverse strand, counting down.
TCCAGCAGAGCTTCAGTAGGGCTATGGGCCGTTGCTAGCCTTTAGCATCACATCTATAGGCACCGCAATATGTGTGACGCACCTTCCACCTCGTGGTGTACCTAACCTCCCAGCTTGTTTGGCTGGATCTCACCAAGCAGTTGGGGAGAGTCCTAGGTACCGACTGTCGTTGATCCTCGCGCATTATTGACCATTCTCCTCACTGGTTTCGATATGTGTAATGAAGCTAATAAGTAGGTCGGATTCAATCATTGGCAGAAATACTTTGTTTGAGTGAGGAGTACTACAAGTCAACGAGACTGAATACCTGAGTCATTTGCAGATTCCCGTGCTAGATTTCGGGTCAATTGTCCCATCTTTCCACGGACTTGATAAAGCCAATTCTATTGGATAAAGCGGATTATTGTGACAGTCTAAGCGAGGAGGACCAGAAGTCCTGGACCGGTTTTGGGTCCCAAAGGTGCATCTGGATTTGGATGGGAAATCCTTTGCTTTTGTAGGGCATCAATGGCCTTGTCAAGGTGGGTAAGAGACACTCTGAAAACCATAGCATGAGCACCGTGTTCGCATCTAGAGCATGCCTATCCCATCTTTGGAATGTCTATCATCGAGACTAGGTATATCGATGTCTATCCCGATTTGGTACATGATTCGTTAGTCGTTCAAGCTGGAGGTATGATGAATAGGACATTGTGGGCCGGCGTCGATTACGGCGAGTGACTATATTCTCGCCATTGACATCATACAATCACTTTGAAAGAGAGATGGAACTGCCATGTACATGTATATGTGCAATGCATACCGTCTATTCTATCTAATCATCATGCATAGCCGTCATCTGTACATAAGCCTGCACACTATTCGATCTTCGAGGGCTGCCTATGCGCCTCCGCCCAAGACGCTTCGAGGGATTGCTTCACATCTCTTTCCGCAGCCGCCTCTTCGGCTGTCGATTCCTCAGTATTCTCGATCGCCTTGACGCGTCGCACCAGATCAGTGACATGCATATCGGCACTGCCGAGCCCTAGCCCCTCCAACGCTTTCTCAAGCAGGTACAGATACTCGGTGTTCTTCCCGCTCTGACCCCGCCCGCAGCTAATCACCTCCGCGACATCCTGCGGTTCGCGGCGAGCCGGGTCGCGCAGGAATTGCGGATTGGTAGGCTGCCCGATATATACCATGCAGATGATTGGTGCGGCGTGCGCCTGCGAAGGCGGCTGCGTCTGTGGCGCCGCCTCCGTCCCGGGACCCTTGGAGACGGTGGATGCGGAGACGGTAGATATGGGATGAAAGGGGGTGTAGTGGACGGTGTAGCCGTCTATTTCCCGGTCGTCGAGGTAGTCGTGGACTTCCTCGGCATGGGAGGCGGGGATGTGGTATGCTGCGCCCCAGACGCGGGCTGTTGAGGATTCAAGATGTGCGTGCTGTTCGGTTAGAGACAGATTTTAGGTAAGCGTGAGGAAGCGACTTACCGGGTCATCTAGGGTTTCCCAGAACCCCCGTTCTATGACTGTTACCACACGACCTGGGGCTTCCGGGGTGCCGCGATGGTCGGTGCTATGATTGATCAGCGACATCTTGGCAATAGCCGAATTTTGGGAGTGTGTACCTGGCCTAGGGAAAGTCAGAGACGACTAGAGAATGGGCGCATCTGGTGAAGTACAAACCTGCCAGAAGCGTCGGACATAGCCGTCGATATAGCCTGGGATTCGTTGGTCTGTGCTAGAATTAGATGCAAAGACCATGTATGGTTTGACAGATGATACACACCATAGTGTGGTGGTGGTTTCCAAATGAGACTCCTTTACGACAAGTCAGCCTTAAAGGTCAACGAAGACACGCAATTGGATTGGACCGGCAAGGAGCGTGACTTACCCATAGCCAAATACCCAAAGGTCACCGTCAGGAAAGTAGTTGCGCCATGTTCGGCCCGCTGGTGGACTTTGAGTCGTTTCTGGAGTGGTCATATCTGCTGAGTCCCTTGTCAGAGCAGCCCGAACGATGTCCAACCCTCTTCTATAGATGAAGTTCGGTAAAAAGGATGATACCTAAGCCGATGACCCAGGCATCTGATCACACACGGCACAGAAAGTCCTGGCGAGCGATCAAAACAAACCCACTTGAAGGCAATTTATTTTTCCTGGTGATCTCAGTAACGTACTAAGTAGTCCACAAAAGAAAGGTATGTTGGACTAAGATGTCGATAGAATGGCGACAGTTTAATGCCAGATTATACAAGACGCGCTCAGTGTTTGCAGTGTTTGTTTCCCCTCACTCTAAATTCAATAAATCCAGTCAATATTCAACCAGAAGCGCTCTAGATAGAGCTACTCTTGGAGAGACTACCGGTATATCCAAGGAGCGCTTTTGCATCTCTCCAAGGCCATTATTTGTGTACACTGCTAGTGGTATGCCAGCCCCGAATTGGATGGAAATCACATTCATGGCTTGTTCTGCAGATTTAGGAGAATACAGACTGCTCTATCTCTTATACCAGGTAAGTATAAATTGCTACAAGAATTGAATTGGCCATTTTCTTCGTCAATTTTATTTGTTTATTTCTTTATTTTTATTTTTTATTTTTTTATTTTTTATTTTTTTCTCCCTTCCAGCTCCCCATGACAAGTTTGAGCGTTGAACTGATAATATAGCTCTATCTACCCGCAAATCTTCTTGCTGAAGCACCTTTGTTGTCAAGAGTTTGCCCAGGTTTACCTGCTGTATAAGGTCATGTAGCTCATTGTTGCTTTTCCTATCTCAGACCAATATATGATTTTCGTACGCCAACGTCAGCTACATACTCCTGTTTTATTACAGTCTCTATCATCATTACGGTTTGCCTTTTTTTCGCGTTCTGCAAATGGAGTCTCCAGAAAGCTCGACCGGAATCTCCTTTGCAGGCAAAACAGTGATCCTGACTGGGGCAACCTCTGGACTCGGGTTCGAGGCCGCCATCAAACTGCTCAATCTCGGTGTGGACTTTCTTATTGTTGGCAGTCGCAACCTGGAGCGAGGACAAGCGACTAAGGCTGAGCTGGAGCTGCGCACCAACAGACCGGGGGTAATCCACGTCTGGGAATTGGACATGAGCAGTTTCCAAAGCGTCAAGGATTTCGCAGCTCGCGTCAACAGAGAGATCGAACGGCTGGACGTTGTATTGCTCAATGCGGGATTGTGGAATCGAAGTTATACAGCATCTCCTGATGGATGGGAGGAGACGCTGCAGGTCAACACACTGTCCACTTCGTTGCTGGCAATTTTGCTTCTTCCCAAACTCCGGAGTAGCTCGTCACCCGAAAGCCCCAGTCACTTGAGTGTGGTATCAAGCAAATTGTATACCAAAGTAAAAGCGGACAGCCTCCGGACTGAAGGCTCACTGCTGGAACATCTCAATGACCCACAGCGCTTTAATGGACCCCAGCAATACCGGATCTCGAAGCTCCTGATGGAATATGTCCTCAAGACCGTCGCGCTTCACGCGCGTGAGGGGAATGGTTCGGTCCCAGTGATCATAAACACTGTCAGTCCTGGGTTCTGTGCGTCCTCTCTGGGACGGCAGTACGACCGATTCTACGAGCGATGGATGATGTGGTTAATATATAAGCTCTTTGCTCGCACTGCGGAACAGGGGAGCCGGTCTCTGGTCAGTGCAACTCATCAAGGACTTGAGACACATGGGAAGTGCTTGAGAAATGATGGCTACGTGGAGTAAGCATCCGGCCAATCTTTGTCCCTTTGTACTATGCTAATAGATAACAGTGAGTCGGCTGCTTTGACCACGGGGGAGGAGGGCAAACAACTTCAAGCCAAAGCGTTTGAGGAAATCTTTCAAGTTCTTCGGCACTCGGCTCCAGAGGTCGCAGAATTGATCCAGAAATCGTAATGAAGGTGTCAATATATGGCTATCTGCCTGCAAAATAGAGGATCCACCCTGATATCGGCCAGCAAAAGTTACATAGGACTGGTGGGCCGTTACCATCACCAGAACTCGTAGGGCTGAACATCTTATAGTCCGAGGAGGGAAAACAACCCATGTTGGCTGGTTATTTGTTACTGGAAATACATTAGAAACTCAGGACGAGCTTAGATAACATACTCTCAGAGGTCGTCTTCTAGATACCCAATGATAAAATCATATCCCTTAAATCTGTCGTTTTGCTTATTATACCTTGGCATATTGACGGACTCAAAAAAGATTGCCCCACGGCTCCGCTTTCACCTTTGCTGTACGGGTACGACGACAGAGCTAAAAGATAGTCAAGTCGCACCTGAACTTACTGCGTACTCCTGAATCACCTTCCGCCTATCTACTTCATCTTCCTCATTTATCCTCCTTATGAAATTGTGGATGTCTTGAATCCTCCCCCGTCTTTTTAGATAGGAGCCCTCTCCTTCGTGTCACTCACTGTGCCCGCCCGCTTTTACGCCAGGCTACCATGGCTTACAACAAGTCCTACAACCCCGATGCGCTGCCAGCGTAAGTGTTTGTAATGATGAGGTGACTCTTGTGTCTGACTGACCGAGGAGGGCAGGCATGCTGAACCAGAACAAGTACGAACAACTTCCGACAGGCAGATGTCCCACACCCGCGACTGACAAGCAGCAGGTCGCCCAGTTGATCGGCGCGATGCAAGTATCCTCACAACCGCAGGCTCAGCGACCTCCTCGAACATCGTCTCATGCTCCGCCCAGCGGCGCCCCCCAGCGAGTCCCCGTCACGAACGCTCAGATCAACAAACCCCTACCCGCGACCGGGCCGCCTCCCGCAAGCCATAGCCATGCGCGTCCGCATCCCCTCCACCCCTCGCCTCCACCCCAAAACTACGGCTTCGGGCCCCCTCCCTCGCAGCCCGTACGCAATCGCCCTTCCCCAGTCTCGCGTCCCCCTCAATCGCCCCATCCACCTCCTTTGTCCGCCCCGCACGATGACCCCCAGCAGCTCTTCCCACTCTTTCGCGCTGCCAATGCCTCGCACTCGGGCGCCCTGACCGAGATGGAGCTCGGATCCGCCCTCGTAAACGGCGACTATACCTCTTTCCATCCCAAAACCGTCAAGATGATGATCCGCATGTTCGACCGGAACAGCAGCGGGACCATCTCGTTCGACGAATTCGTGGCACTGTGGCGGTTTCTAGCGGCCTGGCGGGAGCTCTTTGACCGGTTTGACGAGGATCGCAGTGGGCGCATCAGTCTGCAGGAGTTTGAGAAAGCGCTGGTTGCATTCGGGTATAGGCTCAGCCAGCCATTTGTCACGGTGCTCTTTACCACGTTTGAGAGCAAAAAACAACAAATAAACGGGGGCCATGCAATGGGGCCGGCCAAGGATGGGATGAGCTTCGATCTGTTTGTGCAGGCGTGTATCAGTCTCAGACGAATGACGGACGTGTTCAAGCGGTATGACGAGGATCGGGACGGGTATATCACTTTGAGCTTTGAGGAGTTTTTGACTGGTAAGTTAGCTCTTGAACGCTATCAGGTCTGATTGACTGATTGACTGACTGAATGACGCGATGTCGTGTAGAGATCTTACAGTTACAGGACTAGAGAGGGATGGGTGGATTGTGCATTGTGTGTACATGATTATTTTGCATTTTCAATGTGTTCTTGACTTGTACTTTTTATGCTTCTTTTCCCCCCCAACATACATTATACCCCTGAATAAATCATTGAAGCCATAACACAGCTCGTCACGATCTCAATGGTTGTCTCATTGATGCTGTACTCCCGTGCCAAGGAATGCTTGATATTAGACATTGCATATAAAGCTAGAGGAAAATAACAAAAAAGTAAAGAGCTCGGAGAATAAATTATTCTATCAAGTCCTCAGACCTTCATCTACTCCAAAGCCTTTTCCCTAGCCCCATTGCGAAAAGCATCGCAGGTCAATTGTTAACAGACATGTGAATGATATCCCAAACTCCATGTAGTGTGAATTATCCACATTCTTTTGGCCAATTGTTATTTTCCCACTGTTCGTATCATCAAAAAGACCGCGTCTGTTTCGACATCCGAGTATGACTCAATGGCCATCATGAAAGGGGAACATGTCCTAGGGCGTTGGTGATGGACTCGTACTCGGCCTTCGCTTCGGACTCGGGCTCGCATAAGGCTGTTAACGCCGGCAGTCTACACTTCCGGTTGACTTCTTCAAAGGGTTCAAGACTCGACAGCACTTAAGACTGCGAGTGACTCCGGTTTCTTCTTCTTTCATCTTGATCTAATCTCTAAACTTATCTTTCGCTGAAGACATCCTTGTTGGCAGTTTGTGGTCGTGTCGATCGACGATCAATTCAATCCTTCTCTTCGATATTTTTTAAGCTGTCGGCTTTACCCGAAACTTTTTCGACTGCCTCGTATTCTCTTGCTTTCCCCGCTGCCAAGTTGGGGCGACTGGAGTAGATAATCGTCAGATTCCTTTTTCTCGGCTCTTTGTTTTCTCGTTTATTCCTCTCAGATCATGTCAGTGAACGAGAAAAGAGATGACGACTACAACGACGATAACAACAAAAGCTTAATGATGACGGACAAAATCTTTCGCTCCGAGGAGGACAGCTCGGAAATGTCCGCCACCACGACGCCTCCGTCCATTGGGAATGATCAACTGCCTGTCACCAACTCAGATCATCCGTCCCATGAGAAATCAGCCGGGAATGACGTTGAGAAAGATGGCGCGCCGTTGGACCGGACGCACTCTCAGGCGCAGAAGTTGGGGAAGAAGAAGATTCTGATTATCATGCCTGCGCTTTGTGTATGCATCCTCTATAGGTATTTGACCGCTGCCATAGAACTATGCTGACGATGTCTAGTTGGTGTTGTTTCTGGCCGCTCTGGATATGGTACGTGGCTCCCACTCTTATTGATTATTCCCAGGAGTCCAGACTGACTTGTCTAGACGATCGTTTCAACGGCCCTTCCAACCATGGCTGCCCAGTTTCACGCCTCAGAAAGTGGTTATTCATGGATGGCTTCCTCGTACCTACTCGCCAATGCGGCGTGTATCACCCTCTGGGGCAAGATCAGTGACATCTGGGGCCGTAAGCCGATACTGCTTATAGCCAACGCTGTGTTCCTGGTTGGCAGTCTGATTTGCGCTCTTGCGGTCAGCATGACCATGATGCTGGTTGGACGGGCGATCCAAGGCGCTGGGGGTGGTGGTATCATTGTCTTGGCCAATATTTGTGTTACTGATTTGTTCAGCGTCAGGTAGGCTGAGCCTCTTCCTTTGCTTTGGACTACTCAGTGCTGACTCTTCAAGGGAACGGCCCATGTACTATGGTCTTTTCGGTGTGACGTGGGCCATCGCCGGTGCTCTAGGACCCATTATCGGAGGTGCCTTTACGACTGCTGTGACCTGGCGGTGGTGTTTCTACCTAAACTGTATGTATCACTTTCGTTGACCTGTGTTGAAATTAAGCTGATTTGCTCAGTACCCGTCGGTGGCGTCTCGTTGGCAATCCTCGTCTTCTTCCTCAAGCTCGAATCCGGCGGCACGCCGCTGTTCGAAGGCCTCCGGTCTATCGATTGGTCCGGCACTGTCCTCATCATCGGAGGCACGCTCATGTTCCTCTTCGGACTGGAGTTCGGCGGCGTCAGCTACCCCTGGGCCTCGGCCACAGTCATCTGCCTGATCATCTTTGGCGTGGTGGTCTGGGTCCTAGCGATGCTCAACGAGTGGAAACTCGCCAAGTACCCTCTGATCCCTGTGCGACTCTTCAAAAACTGGCACAACCGTCTCGTCCTCATCGTCTGCTTCTGCCATGCCTTCGTCTTCATCGCCGGCTCATACTATCTCCCGCTCTACTTCCAGACCGTGCTGCAGGCCAGCCCGATCCTCAGCGGCGTCTACGTCCTTCCCCTGGTTCTCAGCCTCTCCGTCGTCTCCGCAGGCACAGGCGTTGTCATCAAAAAGACAGGCCGCTACCGCGAGATGATCGTCGGCGGTCTGGGGCTCATGACCCTTGGCTTTGGCCTTCTCATTGACCTCAAATACTACGCCTCCTGGCCCCGCATCATCATCTACCAGATCATCGCCGGCGTAGGTGTCGGCCCGCTCTTCCAGGCACCCCTTGTCGCCTTCCAGGCCAACATCCACCGCTCCGACATGGCAAGCGCCACCGCAACCTTCGCCTTCATCCGCCAGGCCTCCTCCGCCATCGCCGTCGTCCTGGGCACAGTCGTCTACCAAAACGTCCTCGCGCGCCAACTGCCTCGCATCGAGTCCGTCACAAGCCCCGAAACCGCAGCCACGATTGCCAGCTCCTTCGCAGGCTCCACCAGCTCGCTCGTCAGAGCGCTCCCTGAGTCTGCGCGCGTCGTCGTCCTCCAGGCCTTCACGCACAGCCTCAGCAGACTGTGGATTTTCTACGCGGCTGTCGGCGGCTTCGGCTTCCTCGTCAGTCTCTTCATCCGGCCCGTCGAGCTGAGCAAGGCGCATACCTTTACGAAGACCGGCTTGGCGGAGCAGGAGCGGGCCCGGAAAGAGATTCTCGAGGAGCAGAAGGCTGCCGCCGCGGCCAAGCGGACGGATCCGTCGTCTGGTTCGTCGCCAAAGGCGGAGGTATAACCGGCCGTCTAGCTTTCTTCATCTTTCTCGAACGTCTATACTTAGATTTAATGTACATAGTCGGTAATCGGGACCGTGCATGGGATGCTGTGGTTCGCGTTTCCGTGCACGGTGCGTACATGGTGCTTTTGCATTACATTCTCCAACGGTCAGGCACCTATAAAGCGTACCTTCATACATATTCAATTTCGGCCTTCAGTAGGACGGATGTGATTACTAGCTGTAAAGCTGGAGGTCAGTGCTACTCCAAGAGATACATAACACGAGCCTCGCGGCTCAAACAATTCTGTTACCTAATTAGTACAAGCAAATACGAATCACATTCCCAAGTTCTTCCAGAAAACGCACTGGAGCCGTACCAACAGCAAGAGGACCAGAAAAAAAAAGGAAAGGGGTATAAGCTATCAACAAATCCAAACTGTGACAAATTGAAGGTGAAAGCAAAATAAAGAAGGACGAGCCCGTGCACATCGCGATATCCAAAAAAGCAAAGAAAAAAAAGCCCCAACGCCCTAAAATGCCTTAGGTGAAACAAGATTTTTGAGACAAATCAAATTGCAAGCGCAGTCCCGATGAGCAATCACGTCTTGGATTTCTTTGCTGTTCCCTCAATGCTAGGGCCACTGTCGGGACTTTTGCGCTTCTTCTCCTGTTCATCTTCGCGCGTGAACCCTGGGCCGGTCTGAACCGCTGGAGTGGGAAAGGTCAGAGGACTAGGCAGCATGTTCGTATCGGGACCGGACCTGCCGAACCCCCATTCCGGGAAGAAACTCGATGGCGACGGAAGAAGAGCATCAGACACAAATCGACTGGGCAGAGCAGAGATCGGTGTCTCTATATTGTTATTGCTGTTGTACGCATTGCTGTTCTGGCTTGCAGTTCCCGGCGGCGGCGGTCGAGCGAAGGGATTTGGGGGCCCGGTAGCGCCTGCGCTCAGGATTGCACCAGCAGATGGCGACGGCGGAGGGAGAACCACGCCGGAGTGATTGGTGTCGGGATTAGCCTTGGCAGGAGTCACCGTCTTGTTTCCGGTGGAGGACGACGAATCTGCTGTAGCACTCCCCCGGTCAGAATTCTCGCTTGGTATTTGTACCTTAAGCTGTGGCCGCTTTGAGGGCAGTTGACCACTATTCGTCCGTGGCGGTGGCTTAATATCAGGAGCTGACTGAGACCGCGCCGCGTCGGTGGTGGACTTAGGCGGGGGTGGAGGCGCAACAGATTGAGCGGGTGGCTTGATTTGTTTCGAGTTATTCTGCTTTGATTCTGCCTTCACGTCGGTACTCTCGGTGCGTGGAGACTCGCATGTAGGCGGGCCGAGTCCGAAGTGACGGGCCAGAACTGAGCCGCGGTCATCGATCGGCGTGAAGATACTGCGCGATTTCGAGGACAACGATCGCTGGTGCGGAGGAGAGGGGCTTGTTTCCACCTTCAAAGGACCAACCATCTGATCTGCCGAGGAAGCATCGGGCAGGGACACCGGTCGAGGTGGTTGCGACTGTTCTGTCGGAAACGCCGGTGGCATCGAGTTTCTCCCTTGTTCGGGCAAGAAAGGCTGCGCGACCTGTGGCATTGACGCATGAGGCGCTTGCGAAAGTCCCATCGCAGGTGTCTGCTGAGCAAGCGGATGCGGATGCTGGGGAAGATGCTGTTGGGCTTGATGGTGCGGCGGGACTGGTTGAGGCATGGTATGTGGAGGGATGGCGTGCGGCGGCAGTGGCTGTTGCGGTCCATAGTGTGCGAATTGGGGTGGCCGTGGTTGTTGGGCCATGTTGGGGTTGGCATTGGGATGATACATCGAGGGATTGGGAATGTATGCGAATCCATTCTGTGGAGGAGGCGGTGGAGTTCCATGATGTTGCTGCGGGCCCAGATTCGAACTCACGCGTCGAAGATGGTTTCTTGACGAAGGTCTCGAAGCGTTTTGAGGTTGCGGAGTGCCATGACGCGGGTCAAAGGGTATTCCATTGGAAATGGGCGGGGAGGCGGACGGTGCGTGATTGACGTGTTGGAAACCGGGATGACTGGGGATGTGAGCGGGGACCACAGCAGGTGGGTTCTGGGTTGTAGGTTGCATCTCTTCCGGAGCAGGAGTGGTCTCATCCTCGTCATCATCATCGTCTCGTTTTCCATTGAAGTCCTCGGGGCCTTTATGTTCGTGCGGCGGGCCGTACTGATATTCATGTCAACATACTCGAAAAAAAGCAAGATAATGGGATGTAACGCACATATTGGTATCGACCCAATGTCTCTCGCATATCACATGATGAGAATTCGTAGAGCTTCTTGTTGTGACCAAAAATGATGACCGCGACATCTACCGAACATAATACTGCGAGTTCATGCGCTTTCTTGAAAAGACCACCCTTTCGTTTCAAAAAGGTACTAGAAGCAGTTGGCGATGTGAGTCACTGTCACATTCAAGACCCGTATTGGGTGATGGATGCCGGATGACTTACACTGATCGGTTGCGATCATCCTTGATCGCCTTGATCTCGATCTTTCTTCGACCCATGGATGATGCTTATGTGATAAGCAGTAAACAAGGAAGACCACGCGTCAGACAGTTACAGAGGATTGCTGAAACACACGACAGGACAGCCAGAAGAGGATGTGGAGATGAGCTTGTTCGTAATAAATGGCGCGGCGCGAGTTGAAACAAAGAAGCGCCGCCTGAAGAGGGAATAGAGAGATAGCGGAGCGCGATGGGTTAAGGATAAAAGACTGCGTGCTGCGGGCGCCAGATTGCAGTCTCTCCGGGGGTGCTTTTGGTCTCCTATTTCTTATTCCTACTTATCGCAGAATACTATCGTTTGCAGACGGCCTTCTCCACATCAGATGGGATGAAATGTTGAAAAATAACGAACGGAAGGATCAGGGAGGTTGAAAGAGTGCTGGAGAGAATATGATGTGTGATGCCCTTAGGGAGGGATGAACCCGCGGGCGCGAAGACAATCAGGGCGTTTGACCGGTCGGGAAGAACACAAAACAATCTGGTGACAGAAGGACAAGGAGCCTCCAGACTCCTCAGGTCGCCGAGTAAGAAGAAAGTCAATTCAGACGATGAATAAAAAATGGTAAGGTGAATGGATGCGAAGCCTCGATGAAGATAGGATGGAACAACAAGAGTCGATGGACGGCGACACGCGGGTGATGCAGAAGATTCTAAAGATAGAATAGAATTGATGGAAGGGAAAAAAGTGGGATGGTGACTTTTATGGCATCGCGGCCAGTTCTCCATATGTGGCTTTTGCTAGCACCTGATTCGTCAGTCGTTCGCTACAGACAGCCGCCGTTGCCGAGCCTTAGGCGCCGCTATTTTTAGCCAGTTCAAGTCGATATCCTATAAACTGTGCTTTCGCACAAGTCGCTACCGACACAGTCAATACAAGACCTTGACTCTGGATGAGGTATCATCATAGTGGATACTGCACATAATTTTCACATCATCAGCATCATTGAGTAGTCTGGTCAGGTTGGGCAGCCGCACGAGCCTGGACCTGCACAGCCACACCCGGACGAGAGCTTGAAGCCTCGAGAATCTGATATGGTCAGTGCCGTGCTCAGGCGTCATTGATTCGATTTTGATTGGTTCTTTGAGCTGATTATTGATGCTTTCATGAATCATTAGCGGTGATTGATGGGTCGACTGTTTCTGCTTACCATTGTTAACAGATTAGGGCTATAAAGCAGTCTACGGAACCTCTTTGGTTAACATTATATATAATCCACCGCATACGCACTCAAAGGTGTTTCCGTGATAGAAAAATATCCAGTCGTTTGACAATTGCGCAGGAAGTATGGCATCTATTTGGATCGTTTATCGGTGCGCTAAAGGTTGTTTAACTCATCCTGATAACACCCCCGGATGAATAAATATTGAGATCCTTGAAAGTTCCTCGCGGCCTGTCCGCATCCTCCCAAGCGTTCGACAAATGTAACGATTAGTGACTATCGGGTCAGAGTTGCAAATCAAAAACTCACGCAGTGCGCAAATTTCCTGCTAGTCTTAATCCCGAAATTGATTAAACTGAGCTGCAAGCTAGTCACTTGACATGCAGACGTACAGACGTACAGATTTGGTTCCATTCTAGTCTGTTATGCTTGTTTATGCGCGCCGTGATCGACCAGCCTCGATCATGGACAACGAGTGTTGGACCTATCACAGCCAGACCAGGCATTATTTGCATTGCATAGCTGCCAGATGCGCTTATACCCTTCTGATTCGGAGTCGTCAGAATGAGTTGCGGAAACTGGGTACGGATGATGAGAATTATCCTTCTAACAATTCCTTATCTAGCAATAGGCTCTGTCCTTCATGGAAGCCTTACGCTGGCGGTGAAGGCGGGTTGAAATGTCGGTTATCTGTTTGTAAAATATGGGCAATATGGATGAGAGGTGAGAGGTGATACTTGACTGTATTCTGACGACTTCTAGGAGGCTTTAGAAGATCAACCAGACGCATACCACATTCTTTCTATTAAGGCAAGATCATTCGGTACTTCGTATTTCTTTGATTGTTGTGGCAGGAGACTCACCGCTCATTGTCCATGGATGATAAACAGCAACAAGCAAGCAAGCTAGGAGCCTGAGAGTGAGAGGTATAAGTCTGAGGACCCTTAGGTCCATCCACTATTCAGTCCTCTAGAAATCCAATTTTAAGTTAGCTGAGTCACTCTGGACTGCGCAAAACCAATACCATCTTTGTATCAGCTTCAAACTGGATGATACTGACCTTGCCCAATCAGGTGTAGTGGCTTTTATAGTTGATTTATAGTTATGGGGATCAAGTCTGGACTTGTCTAGGTACCTACGGAGTAGACTAGATATCTTCACACAGAATGCTCCCAGCATCCATAGGACAATATGACAGACTCAATCAATAAAGACATGCCCAATCGAATAGTCTCAAATCCCATTTGTAAAAGTCAATTGCTCATTCTTTGATACTATATTATTGTTTACTCGATGGGCATCACTATGGCTGAATCGTCTCCCCGCTACCTAGTCAGGGCCACTGAACCATGGCATGGCGCCTTTTGGGCGTAAGTAATAGAATTTCAGCCCCTGAAACGAGCAACACAGTATAGGTACGGCAGATCCTCATCATCACCAACTCTTTATTCCACTTCCTAGCTTTTTACCTTCGTTGTTCCTCCTCTCTTCTCATTTCTTCTGTGTTTTGGGTCTTTTTGTGTGCTTCCTCATTCCCACGGTCTCTCTTTTCTGCTTTGTCTGGCTCTTTCCGCTTGTCCCACTCACGATCTTCATGTGGTTGTCCACTCTCATTATATCAGATCCAATCAATCCACTTTCATACATACATCACATAGTGTTCGTTGCACGCTAGGTAGACGTGCTGCCCCATTCTGGGCTGCAGTTGTGCCAGTTGAACCCTTGGACACCTAGACGTCGACCTCGTTGTCTGCCTGTCTGCTGTCTGGCATCCTGCTTTGGAAATTCCTAGACTCAATCATTGACTGCCTTATAACTGTTGCTTCTTCTTCCTTTTTCCCGCCTGGCCCTGCTTGATCCCTTGGTGATCTCCTTTCTCCTTTCTATTCTCTAGTCTTTATTTTTATTTTTCATTTTTATATTTTTTGCCCTTTCCCCTGCTCCATCCCGCCAGTTTGATCCTTGCATTTTCGCACCGTGCATTGCGACAATCGCAGAAACTGGTCTTTTAATCCCTTGATCTGTTTGCTATCCATATCCATCGTTTGATCCGCATTTCGGGACGCGACTTCCCTAGTCCGCCCCTGAGCACATTTTCCTGATTAGCCAAGCAACATAGCAGCGGTTCTTTAAATCCAGTGGGGAGGACATCCGTAGAGGAAAGATGCCCTTTTTCACTCGTGTCTTTCGGAGTAAGGACTCCAATGCTGCAAAGAAATCGACCAAGACCCCAGTTGTCGAAAACACGGGTCCCGCAAAGCCCACATGGACCGACGCGTGGCAGCGAACGGAAGTCGCTCCTGAAGAAGTTCAGGATCTCCTCCGTGGATGCACTCAAGAATTGAAGGCTCGAGGTACGTTTGATCGTTTGCTATCACGAATTTCCAATATTGGATTGTCAATCGCTGGCTGGCGCCCACAACTCCACTGTGAAATCTAAGACATCCACATTCTTCAGATCGCTGATCCTTGCTTCGTTTTGTCCCATTTGACAGCTCTCCAAACTCCGTTTCTACTATTACCGTTCCGACCGACCACCGAGTCCTCCGATGCACGTTATTTCATCCGTAACTACTTTAATAAGTCTGTCGAGAAGGGCTCGCCTTGGAGTGGAGATGCATTGTCCCAAGAGCTACGACTTACGGACCCGACGGTGAGCCCATAACAACAAAACGCCCACACATCGGAACATAACATGGCTGACCGGTTGTCTTCTCGATGGGCGATAATAGGTCCTCTGCAGTGTCTTGAAATGGTGCTGGAGCAGACTCCCTGGAGGAGTTGTCACCTGGGACGCGTATGAACTTTTCAAAGTTGGCGAACAGGGTATGGGCTTACACTATATAACGGCCGGCGGCAGGTTGCATAAGGCTGATCGAATTGCAGATTCTCAACTCGCCCGCGACGCGTTCTCAACATTCATCCCAATCAGTGTCGACTCGGATGCTCGAACCAAGATCATTTTCGACTTTTTCGACCTGCTAGCTGCCATTGCAGCACACGGCAAGTCCAACGGTCTCGGAGGCCGGAAGCTCTCGAGGTACGCTGGGTGGTGGGCTTTCGAGCATTCGGATACGGGCAATGGCTTTGAAGCTGCCTACAAAAACTGGGCTGCGTATGTTTCTTTCAATCGGATCCATCTGAAACTGATTTAGAAGCGACTGACCGTTTGTTTCAGCGCTGCTGATGCCACGAGCCATTTGTTCTTCGCCTATCTCCGCTCGATATCTCCCGACTCTCCCCGTGGTATAAGCGGCATATCGACCTTGCCCATCGCTCTCCAATCCCTGGTCCAAGCAACGGAGTACCCGCCTGAAACGCCGACCCTTCTGCAGGTATCGACCACAAAGGTCGTCATGATCGTTGATACCGTCTCACCGACTCCGTTCGCCCTCTTGCGACGTGCGAAGAACTTCGAATACCGGGACAGTGACTGGCATCTGCAGGAATTCGCCAGCTTTGACGACCCTGTCAAGGCCCTTACCGACGAGTGTTTGCGTGTCTTGAAATGCATCTCGTCAACGAATCAATCCAGTACCTCCGACCCGACGACATCGGCGCAAGACGCGTCCTGGTCGCGGTTTGAGGATCTGGGATTTGGCGCCGCTGACTTGGACAACGATGCGGATGCAACTTCATTAGCAAGAAACGAGTTCGCGGGCGGTCTTCGGTCCGCTCCTCATTCCGTCGCCGGGGACTTTGGTCGTCCTACAACTCCATCTTGGGCAGATTTCATGTCCTCCGGCTTCAATGACGGCAACGGTTTCAAGCCTCAAGTTGCTCCTTTGCTCCTTCCGCCTGACAAGGTCCTGCCTCCAATTGCTACTGTGCGAGGCCAAAGCTCTCAGTCTCACAAGCGTACCCTGGACTCAGAGCTTCCCGTCGAACCCGCCGAACTTGCCAGCATCACTACGCTGGATCTGGACGACTCTTTCTGGTGGGTTTGGATCAGCAGTTTGGCCGTAGAGGAACCTGCTTCGCGGAAGGCGGTCTTTGGTAGGTGCGCATTGATCGAAACGATCATTAAGGACACAAAATGGTTAGTACTTGAGGAGCAGGTTAAAGGTGCTGCACCGGAGCCTGAACCAGGTGCGTACATTGTCGAGAAAAAGAGATTTTTTACCTTCGCATCTCGCAAGGGAAAAATCAGTCGGCGCAAATCGTCGGCCAAGAAAGTGACTGCCGTTGAAGAGTCTTATAAGCGTGCCAACAATCTCGCTCCTCAGAGTAAGACCAGCATTGCACCTGATCAGCATGCTCGCATTCAGGCTGCTGCTGCGGCTTTGCAGAAGAAGCATCGGGAGCAGGAGCAGGAGGCCGCCAACAGATCGAAGGCTAGCGTGCCGAACAACTCGCGGTACTCGAAGGCAAACTCCATTATGTCTTTGCAACCGGGAATCATGAGTGAGGCTTCGCAAGCGATGAAATGGGCCAGCAATTATGACAAGAATGCCTATCGCGCCGCCTATCTCAAGAACAACCGGGCCGGGACAGGTGCGCTGGCCGAGGAAAAGGGGGCGACCGCGAACGAGCAGATGCCAGATCCGCCAGCTTCTCCCGCGCCTAGCTCGTCAACCCGCCAGGCGCCACCTCCAGTGCCAAAGGACAGCGCGCCAAGCTCTCCTGCAGCCACTGAGCGTCAGCTAAGAGGCAGTGTGGATGAAAACGCCGCCAGCAGACAGGGGAGCATCAGTGCTGCCGCGGAATCTTTGCCCAAGCAGTCTACCGACTCGACTGATGACTCGAGAGCCAGACTGAAGAAGAGGCCCGGTAACACGGGCTTCAAGGGTATGTTCGGGACCAAGAAGAAGGACGATTTGAAATCGAAACCGCCAATGAAACCTACCGGGGCTCAGCCGTCGGCTGTTGCTGCTGCTCGCGCGGCTTTGGAAGGCAAGGCAAAGGAATCCCAGGAGATAGTTCGCCCCAATGGCGCCTCGGCTTTGAGCTTGAGAAAGAAACCCGTTCCAGCTCCGGCGGTGGCCCCTCCCGCTGCTCCAGCCGAGGTCGCAAGCGCCCCTGCAGACGTGAAAGAACCAGTCCCCGAGCCGCAGACCGCCACTGCCGACGAACAGCATGATGGCCCTCCCAAGACCCGTCGTGATGCTGAGTACGATGCACTTTCCCGCGTAGACACCAACGAGCGAACGGCAGCCGATCATGAATTCTCCCGATTCGACCAGGGCCCCTTGGTGGAACAGCCGGCATTCGTTCCTGATGATTCTCCTGTCTCTGAGACGTTCCATGACAAGTCCGCGCCTGCTGCAGCTGTTGACGATACGCCCGTGAGGACAGACGTTTCCGAACGGGCAACAAGCCCTACACCAGCCCCGGCCAGTACATCTTATGACCGCTGGGCACAGATTCGCAAAAATGCCGCGGAAAGGGCCGCTAAACTTGAGCAGTCCGGTTCCTACCGATTCAGCCAAGAGGAAGGTAACACAAGCGAAGAAGAGAGTAAGTGGAGGCGGTATTCTTAAACCGGCAATAACGATGCTGACTCTGACCAGGCTTCGAGTCTCGTGCTGCTCGTATCAAGGCGAGAGTGGCCGAATTGACTGGAAATATGCAGGCCGCAAGCTAAAAGACGTGTAATGTCGGCTTGGCCTCTCCCATTCAAGGCCATCTCACTTCCATAAGTCCTTTGTTGCTTTACTTTTTCCTCACTGCCTGGTCTAGTGCCCGGCTGCCTTCCATCGGTAGATTTTATACGCCTTGATGTTTTTGATACTCCTTCCATGGGCCAGGTCTCATATTTGACAGCGAAAGGACAACAAGATCACGCCATTATGCCGCTTGTTTTACCGCCAGTTTGTACTCGACATTGTTGTAATATTCTGGTCGATTCATCTATCTTCTTTCGATGACCAGATGTGATTCTAATTTTCGATATCCTGTCGCTTCAATCGTGATTTCACTTGATTCCCCTCTTGTTGTATGTTTCTGCATGTTCTTGTTCCATATACCTTGGCAGACTTTGTGAATTCAAACAATTTGCTTTTCGTCTCTTAACGCGCCCCTTCTGACGCTCAGCCCAATATGACTCTGGAATATGGTATACTCGGATCAACGACGTCAATCGCACCCCAACACCCTCAGAATCTCCCTAGCCACCCCAACCGCACTGGCTGGATTCTGCCCCGTAATCAGCGGCGAGTGTAGCCCGGCCGTCCTAGATACAACCACCTTCTCCATCCCTGGTCGGTCCGCCTTGACATATCCACCCCCAGATACCCGCTCCAGCTCCGTCTCCAACTGAAACGGCATAACAGCGGCCATTCCCGCCTCATCCTCCTCCTCCCTCGAGAACCCCGTCAACCGTGCTCCAGAAAGCAAAGGTACGCCCGACGGCGCCGTCGCATTCAGCAGCGCCGCTGGCCCATGGCTCACCGCCGCGATGGGCTTCCCCACCGCCGCGATATTCTGTATCAGGGCAAGCGAGGCCGCGTCCGTTACGAGGTCAAACATCGCTACACCGTCAACATCAACATCATGTAATGTAAACCTCAGGTGTAGATCGTAGACATAGACATAGACATACCACCGCGCCCACCCACATAGAACACCGCATCGAACTCCCCCGCTCCCGCACGGCCAACCACCTCCCTGATCCTGTATGTGTGCGTCCAGGCCTCCCAATGGTGCGCTATAGAGGATATGTCCGTTGAATCGGCTTCGTCGGAGGCGGTTTCTGGTTTCGTGGAGGCTGAGGCTGGGTCGAGAGGTGCTTCGCCGCCTTGGGGGGAGGCGATGGTGATGTTGACTCTGGGTTCGAGGATGGAGTATGGGTAGGCGAGTTCGGACTGGGTGGTTTCCCATTGTTTCTTTGTGAGTGGTTGAATATCTGGGGTCAGTGAGGTGGACGTAACGTACCAGCTGCCAGCCTGTTTGTTGGCGGGTGGCGGGGATTAAGCCCTGCGAGGTGAGGACTATGAGGACGTGGGGCATTTTCAAGCCTGCTCGATTGATGATATGGTTTGTGGTCGGAGAGTATGCTGTCTGTTCGGGAGAATTATGCTGACCTACTGGCTTGATTGGACTATATCAGTATATCGTCATCTCCTACGTCAGTCAGTCGCTACTGAGTTTGGAGACAGGGTAAAAGGCTATGTTCATGATTATGTATTATCATTAGTTCACTATATACCAATCATTGGCATGGATAGTTGCCATCAGATCTAAGAAAGGATATATCCAGAATGCATATACAGTCGGGCGATCTGGGTATCAACGAGACATGAAACAATCAAACGGAGCAATACAAGGGATTGGACAGGAAACAAGACGTCGCTGATCGTACATCGTCAGGGAAATATATTGTGATGCAGGTGAGCACTCACAGCCGTCAGCGAGCATAACGTAATCGTCGAGTGGCTTCGGCGGCTACAAGTGCACACAAGGCACCCACAAACAGGCAGATGGATATAGCATTAGGACCCTCTTTATCTCGGCGTATCCATTGCGAGTCCTGCGCGGAGTCGTCCCGTTTCGTACTGCCGGGTTCGAGGAGGCTGAAGACTATCCAACTGATGAATGTGCCGACAAATTGCGGTAGTGTTGTGTACACATTCAACACGCCGAGGTAGATACCAGCCAGTTCGCCAGTGGAAGGAATATTTGCGTCATCCTCCGAATCGCTGTCGCTATCCGTATCATGATGATTGAGTCGCAGGACGTCCATCTCCGTGTCCGTATCATAATTGCCGGAGCGGATAGTGGAAGACGTAATCATGGTCACGCCAGAAGAGCGCGCTGCGGCTGCAGGTCCCATCGCCAGCTTGTTGATTTCCACTCCCATGAATGCAAAAGGCGCCCAAGTGCTGACCGCCCACGGAATACCACACGCGGCCACGAGGAAGGTTGCAAATGCCCGAGACCGGGCCAGAGGTGCAAAGATCATGGTCGCAGCAAACATCACATGAGATATCAGCCATGTTGTGTGCAGGTCTGGTCGTATCGCAGTGATCTTCTTAAGAAGTGCAGCTATACCAGGTGGCGGGCGCGGTGTGAATCTGGACCGTTTACTGTCCGGAGGTTGCACACAGAATGGTAGAAGCACAGAGCTTATGAAAGTGATGGAAGAGAAAACTACCAGAGACAGACTGCCGACGCGTCCAATTTCGCCGAGAAAGTCGCTTGACTGTGGAGCGTCTTTGGGGACTTCGTATCGGAAGTAGGTCTCACCGACCCACGTCGTACTGTAGAAAAGGAAGGGGAACCAGCCTAAAGCGAGTCAGCGACGCCTTCCAAATCTTCTCGAAAGATGCTGTACCAATCCAGGCCCAGAACTGCGCCCAACAAATTGCCTGAATGCGAGGAGGAAGCTCCATTGTCGTCTTGAAAAGCTGAGAAATGACTTGAACCGCTCCCGCTTTTCCGTCGGAATCCCTGTATGATCAAAATCAGCACTAATATGGACAAACTGGTTCTAATTATCGTCACCTGGCAGTAATAAGGATCCTCTCATCCACCGAATAACAGGTGACGGAAACAGCCCCAATCAGCGAGAGTGCAGCAATGACTGTCATCTGTTTAAATTGCGTATCACCGATAATGGCGCCGAAGACGCTGACCGTATCGATTGAGCCAATGGCATAGCTAATCAGCTGACCAATTGCGGACATCCTTGTAGCTGAACGTCGTTAGCTTTTGGCCTCGTGGACAAATGTAGGATCATACCCCATGCTGAACCAGCTTGTTGCAATGGAATTGGCAATGTGTCAACGATCAAGCTGCGACAACAAGCCTGGACTGCAGGATGTCAGTTTAGTTCAGGCGAGTGCGTCAACATACTCACCGATATTGATCGCAAAGTCAACTGCATAGATACTTAGGACGGCAAGGGCTATGGTGACATTTTTTGCCTGGTAAAAGTGAGCGGCGGAGTCGCAACAGATACCAAAACCCGGCTCAAGTAGAATAGACATACCTTCTCTGCATCTTTCACGAATAGGCTGACAATTTCCGTCGTCCACCCTAGCACCAGCAAACACAATGCGACAATGGCCGAGCCAACGACCATAAACGGCCTGCGCCTTCCCCATTTCGAGCGTGAACGATCCGCGATGACACCAATCAAAGGCTGAATGATCAACCCAGACAAGGGGCCAGCGATCCACACAAGTGAAGTCCGTGACTTTGTAAGACCCAGCTGGAGCAAGTACGGTGTGCAATCTATTTCGAGTGCGGAAATGGTCAAATCGCAAGACGCGGTGACTCCGGTGAAAGGAAAGGCTTACAGGTCATTTCAATGCCCCATGTAAATCTACAACAGGAGATTAATCAGTAATCCGACTGATGAGCGAGGTCAAAACACATTGGCAGTGGTGGACGAAAGTACATACTGCAACCCCAACAAGCTGAATGTCAACAGTGCCATTCGCATCGATTCTGATTTTCCCTTGATGGAGGGAGAACCCACCCATCTTGCAGCCTGCGGCATCCTTACGACGCCCGCATGCAGCTGACTGAATCCAACAGTATCCTCAATTTGCCATACACCGTAGTGATATTTGTAGTCCCCTGCTCTTGGTCAAGCCGAGTCGCAACAGCCTGGTCGCAATCAACCCGCAATAGCCAATAAACTAACAATCCTCGTACGTAGCTGGATCTCTAGAAGCGGAGCGTCACGAATAGCGAATCAATCGTTAATCTGAGGTCGACTGTGCAGTATGCTCTTTGCACTGTCCGACTCGATAAAATGACCGGAGTTGGAATTGTCGATTACTAGGTTTGTAGGGTCCCCGATACGACGAAATTGTACAAGTTGGTCAATGGAACGCGAGAAGCCGATCTCTTCCACGATTCACTTCAGAGTAGGATAGGAAGGATTTGATACAGAAATAAAGAAAGGGGAGAAAGCAGGGGAAATAGGAAGAAGACCCTGAAAGATGGAGGTGAGGCCCAGCGCCCAGGATGCCCAGTGCTCAACTGCCAGAAAAGTGCAAATCAACGCATGCGGGCCCCGGGGTGTCCATGCACTGCGGTTCAGGTCTAATCCGCATCGGTTGGGTTCTTAATTTCCTGTGACCCACCAGCCATGAGGTAGTTGTTATTAATAGTCAGAGAGAGAATGATGATGACTGTTCTCTAGAATTCAGTTTATCTAGAGTTGGCTTGACAATCCCACCTATCTGGGTGAGGCTTGTGACTAGGGACGATCTTCAAATTCCCCAGATATGTGCAACCCCCCTTATTCCGGCTAAGACACCAACATGTGTTGAAATAAGGGAAGGAGTCGAAGATTCTACCTTAGGCTTACATTACCGACAAAGCCGAGAATGGCCTATTTTTTTTTGGCTATATGATTACTCTCATTCTTGACAAAGGCTAAGATGAATGGTAGGCTACGTATCGAGGCGCGACCTCGAGGCCGTTATATGTACCTAAGGCAGCGTAAAGCAGCGAGTGGAGCAAGAGCACCGTGAGTGAATTCCTCTGACGCTCGACAGGCTAAAGACAACATCCTTTCAAATCAGGCCATACGGCTTGCATGTTACATACCCACATCCGTTATACCGGCCGTCCTGGTCTGGTCTTGCTCATAAGCTTCTTCATTTCTAATAACATATCAAAGCATATCCGGCTGATCAAGACTAAAGAAAACCCTGCCATAACGACCCAGACATCATGAAATCAACAAAATTCGTACATTAATGCTTTTTTTATTTCATAGTCATGCAATATCCCATCCCTCTACAAACGGTTGGGGGTAGTGCTGGTCATGGGCCACTGGTAACCAGCAGCATCGCTGAATTTGTAGCCGAACGAAGCAGTGAAATCATCAAGAACAGCGGGTCCTCGGGAACCTTTGACAGTATCAGTAATGATATTAATCAGAAGAGTTTATTATAGTACATACCGTAGGGGTATTCCATGGGGATGATCTCCTTGTTGTCGTCAAGGTAGTGCAGGAGAGGCGTGAAAATCTTCCAGCTTGCGTCGAGTTCATCGTCACGCACAAAGTTAGAGTGGTCACCCTTCAGAGCGTCCAGGATGAGCGATTCGTAGGCTTCGGGAATCTTCAAATCAGAGAAACGGCGGCGATAGGTGAGATCCAGCTCAGTCATGACGGTCTGCATGGACAAGCCAGGCAGCTTGGAGTTCATCTTGATGTACACCGACTCGTTGGGCTGCACTCGGATAACCAACTCGTTACGAGGGATATCCTTGAAAATACCAGAAGTGACATCGCGGAATTGAATACGGATCTCGGTCTTCTGCTCATTCAGGGCTGTGTGAAAGGTGAGTATGCGCGTGACTCTACTGGTCTGACAAGTAAACTATGCTTACCCTTTCCAGCCTTCAGAATGAAGGGAACACCATCCCACCTCTCATTTTTGATGTATGCAACCATGGCGCAGAAAGTCGGGCACCGAGAATCCTTAGGGACAGTGTCATCCTCCTTGTATGCTGGCTTGCTTCCATCCAGAGACTTTCCATATTGGCCGATGATGACGTTCTTGGGTTCGATGGGATCCATGGCACGCAAGACACGAACCTGGGGTGAATTAGTTTCGCTCGTCGCCTCTGGTCAAATAGCTGAGTGGCCTACCTTCTCGTCACGGATATCTTCAGAGGAGAAGGAAATGGGACGTTCCATGGCGAGCAATGTCAGGACCTGCAGCAAGTCTGAAGAGACGAATATCAGCATCGCTCATTCACGCAAGCAGATGGCAAAACATACGGTTTTGCATGACATCACGGATAATGCCGAATTCATCGAAATAACCACCACGACCCTCTGTACCGAAAGGCTCCTTAAATGTGATCTGCGGCAGGAGCGAACCTGTCAGCAAGTTGCTCTCAATTCGGAGGATTCCGACTATTTCAAGTATCCCATACCTGTACATTGTCGATGTGGTGACGGTTCCAAGTGGCGTTGAAGAATTCGTTGCCGAAGCGCATGATAAGGATGTTCTTGACCATCTCCTTACCCAGATAGTGGTCAATCCGGAAGATCTCCTCTTCCTTCCAGTTGGGGTCAAGGGCTTTCTGGAGGTCACGCGAGCTCTGAAGGTCTTTACCGAAGGGCTTCTCAACCTGTACACGAAGGAAACATGCCCATCAGTCGTTGACTCTCCTCTTCGCATTGGGGGTGGGAAACTCACGATGATCCGAGCAATGCCGTTCTTGGGATAGCAGTTCCTCTTCAGTTGCTCTGACACAGTGGTGAAGACGCTGGGAGGCAGCGCCATGTAGAAGACTCTGTTTTGCTCCTTGTGGCCCTTCTCAACCTCCTCGAGGTGGTTTCTCAGGTTAATGAAGGAATCGTCCTGGTCATATTGACCAGAGACGTAGGTGCAGAGATTGCAGAAGCTGTCCAGCTGCTCCTCGATTTCTTTGGTGGGAACCTTGATGTATGATCGCACACGCTTCAGGAATTCTTCGTGGTCCATCTTTGTCCGAGCATATCCGACGATCTTGATATCCTTGGGAAGGAACTTGTTGCGGAACTGTGGATACGGTCAATCTAGGTGTGTTTAGACCTTTGTCAATAGAGGTGGCACGTACGAGTCCGAAAAGAGCAGGGAACTATTGAGAGGTTAGCTTAAAACAACTGTCTAGAGAGTAATATCCGGTCCTGGGACAACGAACGGTCTTCTTCTTAGCAAGATCTCCCGAGGCACCTAGTACTACGATGACGGTGTCATCTTTAAGTTCGAGTGTGCTGAGCGCATAATCCATGTTAGCAACTGATTTGTACTGGTACTGTTCAAGGCGAGAAATATTTTGCTAGGTCGATCAGGGTTCGTTGTGTGACTTGATGGACGCAGGGGTGAAAGAGAAAAAGGGTAAAAATGGATGGAGAGCAGAAAAAAGGCAGTAATGGACAAATAGTCAACTCTGTAAGTTGCAGCAGGAGCGAGGCTGAATTGAATTGAGCCAAAAGACAAGGGGAAATGAGATGCTGGTCAAATGGTAGCTGACGGGTTGCACATCGGTGACCAGTACGGAGCAGTCGCAAGCGGTGGTAGGGTCTGAGGTAACGGGAGTGTTTCCGCCGTTGGAGGGGGAGGGGTGTGATGTCAGAGAGGCAGAACTATGGGAGAGACGTACCCAGCATTCTGGTGTTCCTCAGTTCGGGCTATTGTGCTGGCCATCTTCGCAAGAATTGTTTGAAACTGACACTTCGATCTTTGGGACAGAGGTTATTTTAGGAGTGAGATATAAAAGACGAGAAAAGAGAAGAAGAATGAAAGGGATTGTTGGAAAAATACCCAACAGTTCCGGCGGAGCAGTACTTTTTATTTAACACCGAGGGCTCTCAAGCTGACTGCTACAGTAATGCAAGGTGGGTGGTGGTGGGGCTGGCTTGCTTTCTTCCACTACGTCGATGCTGCCGTGCGACCCCGTGTGTATTATGGGACGTAGCATTGGGGATAGTCGAATGGGATTACAGGGAGGAGCATTAATATATGATTACTGATTATTATTTGATAGCCTAATTGTTATGCTACAGCGCCCAGCAGAAGCCAGGTCATGCTCTGGTGTAGGCATACAGGGCAGCATCGCATAGATAGAGACGAATGTCATCGCTTTCACAATTAACTGCACCGTGGCAAAAGTTCTTCCCCGTTCTTATATCATCAGGGCCCATGGATATGATCCCCTTACGAATTCGATCATATAATCAAACTTCTAGTTTTATCCGAGCTAACTAACCAAGACGTACATATGGGACTTCTAACACAGTCAGCTCCACTGTGACCCAACGGATGATTTTCATTTAAAGATACGGACTGATTTGATGCTGACTTGCTGACCCCGCGTAAACCAACCTGGCCGCATCACACTGTTTGCGCCTTCAATGAGGGGAAAGGCTTACAAGGTCAAACTTTTGACTCCTGCGTGATGTCCCTCACGGCTGTTGTAGTAGACCACCTATTTCGGTGCTGCATGCTCGTACCTCAGAGGCGGAGTTTCCCTTCTGATCGCGGAAGCTCAGGTTCATGATCATCAAATCTCAATTGAGGTTTGTGATGACTATATTAGTCAGTGCCTGTGTTGTTACATAAAGGTACATCCTGGAAAGGACTATTCAGGATAGATCTGGCTTTAAATCTCAGTTAGCGTAAGCCTTGGGAGAAACAAACTTCGAGAAGCATGGCTTTCAATTCCAGCTTCCTACCTAAGACCATCATGCAGCCCATGATGCATACCAGTACTGGCAGCGAGTAGCGACTTCGGACTCCACTATCTACTGGCTGGTCGCAGAGATTGCGCCAGAGCTAGGTGCAGTGGAAACTGGGAGCTAGAGGCCCTAGTCTTGTAGTTTGTAGGCTACGGAGGATAGCCAGAAGAAGCTCTCCCGGTGACTTAAACCGTGGAGATGGATCAGCGAATTTGTCATGGAACAATTGGTAGTAACTGATCACTACGGATTCTAATTTCCCGTGAGCGAAGAAGTTTAGGATAGGTACGGACTATGAAAATCGCCCGGACTTTCTTTGCTCAACCATATAAAGATAATGGAATAGCTTACGAGAGCTCGGGGTTAACGGGCGCAACTCCGTAACCTAGAGATATCAAACAACTAACTGCCTCTAATTCAGATCTGCAAAGCACATCGGTAGCTATTATCATTATTCAAACTATGCGAGCTGCGAAGAGGGTTAAGAGAAGAAAGTATATGCTGGCTTTTAGCTTCGATTCGACGATTGCGTGCTCATCAACAGACCCGAGAGTCCCTTCTTCCCAACGATTGCTGATAAACCAGCAAATGTCAGGTCTATTGCCGATGGCCTTGCTAGTGGGGCAGCGGTCTCGCTTTATTTCCAAATATGTGCTCTCGGTCTGCTGGACCGTTCGGAGTACACGCGGGTTTGTCAGGAGAACATTAGGAGTACTTCGTAGTATCAACCAGTATCGACAAATTACTGCCTACCTATGTACACTGTTGTAGCCCTACACGAAGGCAATGATCGCGATAATAATGGGAATAATCATAAAACGGACCAGGTTCTCTCTGATAGAGCATAACTGAACCCCGCGGAAATGAAAACGGCATCAATAAAGGATATCTCACTGACTGAGCTTATCGCCAAACGAAACCCTTGCGTCGCTACCTTTTCCAGAGGGGGAAGCCAAATAAGCATCGTTTGTCAGCATTCGACGCTCTAGACAACTCACGTCCACCGGAGAAGCAGGGGGAAAGCAGAGCCAGAGACATATCCGATGTCCAATGATCTGGGAAGCCGTCGAACCGTCCTCGGACCACTGTAGCCCGACGGCAAAACAATGTCGAAATGAATTATGGAAGCAGTGGGGTTGCCCTGGCTCAAAGTGTGTCATGTCTTGGCGGAGATATTGTTATCATTGTTTATCAGCTTATCTCGGAGAGCGGAGAATCCAATCTTCCTGGTCTATTCCCAAAGCGGCTTAGGCCTTTTTTAAGATTCTCCATCACGGGACTTCGCTTAACCCTGGGCGGTTCAGCTCGCTAAGATCCCGTTTTGGGTTAGGGCGAGCCGCCCCGAACGCACCTTGCAAATTGATCATTGTGTGGTCGGCTGCTCGTCTCAAGACTATCGAAGCGACGACAATCACGACAACCCGGACGACTTTTTGCGGGTCATCTTTGCCTTCCTTCGACTTGTTTGCGTTGCCCGCTGTTGCTCAGATAAACCGTCATAATGCCTTCGGAACAAGGTCACAGACGTGAGTGATCCCTCTCCGTTTAGTTTGATATCGATGTGTGCGCGCGGGTTGGAGAATGGGTTTCGGGGATGGATGCGGTGCGATTATGGGATTTATAAAGAAACCATGCTAACGGGATATTTTCTACTTGCACAGTCTACGTCAAGTAAGTTGCCACGATCTTCTCATCGATTTTCCGTCGGGTCGCGATCATTCGGAATGCGATATACAAATATCAAATGCCGCACTGTGGGATCGGGCTAGGGGGCCAAGTCGAAAGGAAATCATACGGACAGATGGGTTAATACAAATTCTTTATACAGGGGTCGCCACCTGAGCTACCAGCGCTCCAAGCGCGCGGTCAACCCCAACACCAGGTAGCTATCCACTGTGAAGCTGGACGTCAAGGGATATGGGAGGCTGACACCTTGTATAGTCTGATCAAGATCGACGGTGTTGACAGCACTGAGGCCGCAAAGTGAGTATACACTGGTCGAAAGGGTCACGACTTAAGGAAGAGAACATGCAGCTAAGACGGTTGTTTTACAGCTTCTACCTCGGCAAGAAGGTTGCTTTCGTTTACCGGGCAAAGCGTGAGGTTCGGGGTTCCAACATCCGGGTCATCTGGGGCAAGGTTACCCGGCCACACGGTAAGTGATTTCAACGCGACGGATCGGTGATACTGGCATCGCAGCCCTGTTGGGCGATGGCTGCTAGGAGGAACAACAACTGACGATATCAACTCTACAGGCAACTCCGGCGTTGTCCGTGCTCAGTTCCGCCACAACCTCCCCCCCAAGTCCTTCGGTGCTACCGTCCGCGTCATGCTCTACCCCTCCAACATCTAAATGACCCATGTTTATTACCTGTTTGTTGGGCAATCCGGAAACTTCGCACAGACAGTCGGGCAAGGAGTCGACGGTATGAGCCGATGTTGAGATGATGGAGTTGGCGGGTTGATAATGTTCGTGGGAGAGGCAGGGCCGACCAGCCCTACGAATTAAAATCAAAAGAACTTTTGTTGTTTTCTTCAGACTCTACCAGCGTGGTGACATTGTCGGCCTCCAGGCATCTAGAAGGGCTTGTCGTGTTTTCTACATTGGCGGGCATGACGTGCCTTGTCTGACAACATGGCTTCTTTCCCAGTGTATCTGACACTCATAAACAACCAAATCCACACATATTCAACAAAGAGCGCGTTGCTTTCGTGTCGGGCGTATGGTAGCGGAATGTCGGCTGGATTCAAGGATAATTGGGTCAGGGGTCTTATTCGCTTCGGCGCTCTGCCATCCCACGCCAGGAACTCAACTTTGATGACCTCGTATAGTCTTCCAACACCTAACGCAACATGGCCGCTGCATCTCGAAATCGGTCCTGTGAAATCCTTCTGCGACACGGCTCTATCTGCCAGGCTCATTTTAGTAACCTGCTTGAGCTTCCCAGGGATTTCGGTTGCTCTATGCCCAGTAATTACAGCTAACGATTCACCGGATGGGAGTAACCATATAGAACAACGGATCACATGCCCCGTAGCTGGAACAAGCAGTCTATGGCAGCCTTCGGCAGGTGCGTTAGGAATGAGTAGTCATGACTTCTCTCACACCTGTAAATCATACAATATAGGAACCGGATGCCATACTCCGATTGTAACCTTGACAGTCACAACTCCGTTGACATGCCCGCAAGACTCAATATACCCAGCCTGGTGTTATCCCTCCCTAGATATCATGTCTACAGCATCTCAGTGCGTTCAGTATGAGAGATAGATCATCACATAGATGTTCGCTTGCTAGCCTATTGAGGTAGAGGCCGGACAGGTAGGACTATATTCGACGTGGTACACAACATGCAGGTCCGAGAACTACGTACGAAGTACCATAGCTTTTCCTGCAGTCAAGTCACAATGTATTTCGAGGAAACAGTCACTTCCGACTGGTTGTAGAGTCGGCGCGATGGCTTGGTAACGGAGTGAGTAATATGATGCTTCTTCTGTCACAGTCCATATTCCTGCGATATGTCGGTCTGCAATTTTATGACCCGCGTCCGGTTTCGTGATGTACTTGGAATGCTCGAGTCAATTTCAAGGCATCGCATGCAGATTGCTGAAACCGGATTAAGGATGACTGGCTTGTCTGCACGAGGGGTTCAAGTGAATTGAGTTTACACACACCAGTTCAGACATAGGAAGTGATGTACACATATCTAAGCAATCTGCTCTTGCCCGCTGCAAACTATCCATCAGCTTTTTCTTTCTACCTTGCGTCCTTGCAGTGTGAATATCTGTACAGGAATTATCTTCCTGAATATATGTATGCGATCTGCCAAGCGAATGTGATATCGGAACGCAGAGCCAAAATGTCAAGGTTAGCGGAGTTCTGAACCCCTTGCGTCGATTTCTCAGTAGATCTGAGACGACCGCGAGCCCAAATCATCTTAATGCTTGTTCGTTTGTAGTCTCTGTGGAGTGATAATTAAAGTAGTGCGCCATCCCGCACCACAGAGACCCACCAGATCATACTGAAGATCCTCACTAAATCGTGCGTCTTGACGGCCGACGAGCCTGAAATCCCCATTCGAAGCAGTGTTCGAAGCTTATGTGCATATAATAGGGATCTTGTTAGAGAAAGGGATGAGAGTGGCTTCTCTTTTGACAACTAATATCGACCCAAAAGTTCAGGTTGTAATTACTAGAAATGTCTGAGCTATGATGCTGTCTAATGCTCACTCCACGCGGCAATAAATAGGTAAGGACTGCATACGTGGTACTTTGTAGTTTGTGCAGTGTAGCATAAGGCAACATAACCCCGCCCTGTCATGACCTCGAACGAAATTCTCTGGTTGTATCCTCAAAGTCGCCTAGCTGTTGGCACGGGAGAGAACCAATGGGAGGGACGCGGATACAGATGGATTCAGAAGACAGCTTATTGTTTGCTTTGAACAGGGGTTTACTGAGCTTTTCCGCAGCTAGATATGCCTATGTTCTTACCTAGGCACCCTTCTAAGGTACAAATAATAACAATGTAACAATCGGCTGCTATATCCATACTCTGAGAAAAAGCACGATGAAGCCTGTCTAAAGCTAATCCGTTTTAGAGTTAACCTAAAAATAAAATAACCTGCCCACCACAATTAAGTAATCATGACATAGTCGCGGATTCCAAACACTTCACTATTAACAATTAGTAAGAATATTCTTTCCTTTTTAACAAACTATTGATTAAACAACAATTCTTTCCTAATTACAAAATGCTCCTATGCTTCCTATTTTTGAAACAACCGCATTCTCTCAAGCACACGAGTCCATGAGTCTCGCTTTTGATCACATCCAAGGAACTGTTGACTCAAGAACTGGATGGACCCAGTTCCTGAACTTCTCTCGGCCAACGAGACGACCCGCTGACGGTGGCTGGGGAACCGTCCGGTAGCCGATTGGTTTACTGCCTAACGGCCGCCAGCCAGTGAGGGAAGCCTGTGGGCCGCTCAGAGCCCTTCTTTGTCTTGGATATTGGAGTAGCCGTATTAATTCGTTTGGATTCTGATTGAGTCAATTGACTTTTGGGTCTAGCGGTATTTTACGTTTACTGAATTTTCTTGCTTTTTATTCCTGGCTGCCTAGATCGTGGTCTTGTAATTCTATCAAGATGGAAAGAGATGCGTTGTCGCAGTTGGGCACAATGGCAGATTCAGGGCTCTAAGAATTGATGTTATTGTTGCTGAGATATTGTTTTCCTTTCTCCATACGAAGAGAACGTAGCGTAGTCTATAAGAAAGGTAGCCGATACCAAGATCCTAAGGTGCTAACCTACCAGAATAGACATACGTACCAGAGCCTTCTACGTACTCGGCAGTCAGGTGGCTTGAATAATTATATAGCGCAATCATCCGACTCGTGGGAGGCAGTTCAGTCAAGCAGCACAGCATGGCACAGTAGCACTTGCTTTGGGTTTTATTTTTATTTGATTCTTTGGTTATGGTTCCCCTCTCTTCATAATATTGCGTGGCGTCTGTCGTCAACTTCGAAACTGTGTCTCTCGATTACTACCTACCTACCACTATAACTGTGGCCTATCTGCCTGCCTTTTCTTTGGTCTCTAGCTAGCTGAATATTATTATTCTAGCACTTCTTCTCACTGACCTTCGTTTGGAGAGCACCCTAATTCTTGTGATACTTTGCCGTCTGTCCCAACTAACGTCTAACAACTTCTACCACCGTCACTGTCGATCTTTGCGGCACAAATTCAATTATCTCGGAAAACGCTCGAACTATCTATTTTCTGCCGATCCAGCAGTCTTCTGGCTGCTAGTCGCTTCTCGGTTTATTCCCTGCGCGCTCGCTCGATACATCTTCGCAAGTTCGCACGGTCTCTTTGCGCATATTTATGAAGTAACTCCGTACACCCTCTCGTTTCCATTCTGCAGTGACGATTTTCGGAAGTGCTTTCTTTTGCTTTTTCCGACCTGCTGGCTGCTGAAGACACTACCAACAACCGTAAGAAGAAGATACCTGTCGGTTCAAGTTCGATCAAGCAGCGACTTCTCTGCAGCCTTGTATAGTACCAGCGTCTCCACAGCATAGACACAGCAATCTGCGGAAGCGTTTCAAAAGCTCAAGCTGCCGCTTCCACTCGTTGGCCACCGTCCACCGTTCGCTGCATTCAAGACTCCTATCTAGGTAGTTACCGAGCTTTTGATAGAACCAATCCAAAGCAACACAGCGCAATCGTGTTCGTTCATACAATTCTTGGCAGTGTCCACCTGTTGCGCTCCACTACGGCCGCCAACCTGCCATAGTGCAGGCAGATCACGACGGAGCTATTCCTATCGTCAGTGGAGCTATCTGTTGACAAACTTGTTTATCGGCCACTAACTGACTTAGTTGAAGCAGAAAAAAAACGGGCTTTGACATAAAATAAAGATGGCCCCCTCCCAGCCGGTCGCGTCTCCCAGACCCAGTCGTGGTTTCAGTTTCGGTGGCAGGTCCGATAAATCTCGCCGGTCGAGCAACGCTGCCAGCAATAAAATCTCTCTCAGGGAGTCTTCGGAGGAGAAGCACAGGCGCAGTTTACATACCAAAGCCGATCCAACGCTTGCTATGAACGAAGCACAACCAAGTATGTTGGTCCCATCTAACTCTCTTTCGGTCGCTCAATATTCTGCGACATCGTCCACGATTGGACTCCACACCTAAACTTCACTTCCCCCCCTCTATTTTCTGCTAGCTCTTGCGCGTAGTAGCTGACTTTTTGATCAATCAGTGGCTGTTGCCCTCGAACAGTCGACCATGGGCTCTTTAAGAGCTATGCAGCACAAAGACCGATTCGGGCAGATTATCAGTATGTAGTGAGAGGTTGTACAATCTGCTGCGACTTTCCACTGACAGTGCTTGTGATCAAAGCTGATCCCGATCTTTCCAATCCCACTCGTCCTCGATTCGAACGTCCATTAGAGACCATCCGAGCTTTTGAAGCTGCTTTTGAAGGGACGTACAGTAGTAGACCCGTTTCCTGGGCGAGAACAGGTGAGTTCGAATCTTTATCTGTCATGCATTTCAGATTGTTAACAAGCTTATCTACAGAGTCACCTAACGGTGGAGAGCACAACAAACGTGGCAGCTACTATGGAGGTAAATACGCCCTTTTAAACTATCGTCTCTGAAGACAATATTCTGTCGCTTGAACTGTCATTTTCTGATATACTATGCTAATGGCCATGGTCACATGTAGAGCCCAGCCGTGGAAACGGGTACTATCCAAACAGAGGATACAGTGATCAGAGTGGATACGTCAATCAACGGGGAACCTATTCGCGACCAGAGAGTTATGTCGATACTTACAATGGCCAGCCTCAAGATAATGGCTACTACCCGTACAACCAAGGCGGCGGTCGTCGAGCACGACCCAACCCGCGCATGTATACCGATCAGACAGGATACAGCAACGGCTCGAATGGGTACGCACAACATTCATACCAGAAGTCCTTCGATAATATCACTGCGGCCTCTGGGTCGGGTGGAAGCCACACTGATGCCTGGGGTAATTCGACCGACCCAAGTTCCGTGAACAGTTCGATCGACCAATTGTCCCAGCAGTTACAACTTGGACAGCAAGGGTTCAATTCTCAACCCAATCTCAATGGCTATGCGCCGGCACCTTCAAAAGCTCCCGTACATAGCTTCAGCCAAGCACCAGCCTTCGATCCTAACGCTGGGGGCCCTGTCGGCGGCACCCCAGCCGCCGCGTCAGTGCCCAATCGCCGTCAACTGCGAAAATCTGTGAACATGTCCGATACAGGAGATAAGCGAAAGAGTTGGTTCAAGCGCAAGTTTAGCAAGGATTAAGGGATACATAGGTGGTTGTCTGGTTCTCATTCGCTATTCTTCTAACGTATGTAATGATTGTTCTTAGTGGGCGTTTTTCTCGAGTTCAGACATGGGAAAACAGGGAAATTGCGTCTTCTCTTTTTTTTTTTTGTTAATGTTAATCCTCCTGAATGTTTTCATCGAGCTGTCTTACAGCTTGATACCTTTATGCTTGACGATGTCACGATACATGGATGCCCAAGCCAATCATGAATTGATTAATGTGCCGTTCTCGTGTTTGCTTGATATGTCGAGTACATAATTTGTGCCCTGTTTCTGATTACGTCAAAGGATATACGGAAGATGGGGATCAATCCCACTGACAAATGGCCGGTCCTTTGGATCACAGACTTGTTATCAACAGGCGGTGTAATGTTGATTATCACACCTGAGTTCTGCATGTTCATAGGCTTATGCAAGATGACGATAGATTATGAGACTGCGGCTGTATGATGAAAAGATGTTTACAACTTTATATAACGAGATCTGGACCCCACTGTGCGTATCACTTTATCGATTTGTTCTACAGACTGACAACGATAGACCCAGCACTATCAAAAAGCAGAAAGGGAATCATAACAATATCCTAGACACAGTACTGCCATACTAACAATTTACGTTTCCCCCACTCTAACATATCATCTAACCCCTCCCAAAAAGCTTATGCTTGAGCTTATCCGCCAACCCCTCAGGATGATGCTGATGATGCTGGCGTTTCTTCTCCTCCTTCTCCTTGCGGGTTTCCTCGTCCAAGTGGACGTTCCCCTGGCCGCCGCGCTGGGTAAATAAGGTACAGTTAGTTACAGCACACCTCAACGCTCCAACCCGCTTGCGCTGAAGATAAAAGGGAGACTGGGAAGGACGAGGAAGACATGAAAGTGGACATGAACATACACCAACATGATAGTTTTCATCCGTCGACTTGCGGATTGCCAGCTCGGGGATGAATTCCGCGTCGTGGGGCGCCCGCGACGTTGGCCGCACGTTGGGGGAGCCGATGTTGCCGGCTCCGCCGCGCTGCCATCGCATTCTCTCAGTATCTGCTCATTTGTCTGCTTAATTGGCGTGGGACAGGGTGGGACTTACACCGGCCGAGTAGGCGCCGTCGCCTTGGTCGCCGTAGGGGCCTTCGCGGACGATGCCGGCATCGACGTATCTGGGGTTAGGTTAGAGGGTGAGTTGGGTGGTCCCGGGTGCGGGGGTCGACGCACTGGGTGGAGTCTGCGCCGATGTTCCCCTGGCCTGGTTTGCGATATGGGCGTTAGAGGGGCTTTGAGAGGGTTATTTTGGACTAAGTATGTATGGTATGCGTACCTCCGCGGCCGTGCGAGACGATTGGTTCGTTTTCGCCCATGGTGGTGGGCTGTTTGTTGTTTATATAGGTTTGGTAGGTATGTACTCTGCAGAAGCGAGTGCAATACTGCGATGAAGAGGTTAGAAGTATTATTAGGATGAAGCTACGGATACTATGACTTACCTGATAATAAACAAGATGCTCCGTTGAGGGGCCGTAGGCAAATGCGGGATGTGAGAGATATATAAAGAGAAGGCTTAGAGATGGGGCAACTTCGCCAACAGGTCAGACTACAGAACAGGAAAAATTGCGCCACAGATCCTACCCCTGAAAGGATCGTAGGGATTATTAGGAAACCAAGGTCATTGTTATATGACAATGATGATCCAGTCATCAAGCACGCATCGAGCCTCGTGGTCTCGGAGACTGGAGAGAGTCCCTGTGACGTCGAGTCGTAGTGGGCTGATAAGATACGCCAGCAGTCTTTACTGATTGGTCCGAGCTGGTGACTAAAGTGGTTACTGATAAGAGATGTCTTGGCGATGATGATACGTACTTTATTATCAACCAGATTATTCGAGTGAGCAATGGAAATTATTTCACAGTCGAAGAGTACTTGAAGACCAGTGGATCGACAAACTTTATTCAATACTTGATTAATACTACCTTTTAACATACTATATGAAAAAGACCGTCCTCCAGATCTCACTGTAACCGATAAAGCTCGAAGACATTATCACGATGCACTACCTTCAATCTTCTAGAAGCCGGCGGTCTTTGTTTCTTTCTTCTCAGGGGCGGGAGGTCCACCGCCGGTGGTTGGGAGACCCATGAAGATCTTGAACGAGTCGTAGCTGTAGAAGTCAGTACGTCTGCCATTGTTTCTAGCACTTGAAGGGTGAAACTCACATCATCCATTGCAATCCAGTCTGTGCAAAGAGTTGTTAGCTCATGACCGCAAACACATGCAAAAAGAGGACTCACAAGAGTTCCGATCATAACGATTCTGACGGGGAGACCGTTCCAAAGGCCCTTGAAGCCAATATCCTTGTAGATACGGCCCATTGCAGCACCAAATGCCTCGCCAGGCAGTCGAGTAGCATTCAGCTTACTCACCATAACATCAGCGGGATGAGACACGACGGCGCAAAGGATACCGGCCAAGTAACCACCAGTAAAGGCGACTGCAGTCTGCGCGCCCTTGCCGTATTCTTCCTTCTTTCGGGGCAGCCTATTGTAGATAGCTTCCACAATGGTCTCGAAAGACGCGAATTTCATCATGGTGTACGGGATTTGTCGACCCCAGAGCGGATACAAACCTTTGTAGAGACTATGTTGCGATCAGTGGTGAGAGATTCAGGAGGTAGATTCTGACGCGACATGAACTTACCCAGCCACTCCTTCCTTGCCGACGAGTTGAGAAATTCCAGAGAAAGTCCCCTTGAACTCAGGAGGAATAGATGTCTGCGTGCGCACCTTGACAGCTTCGAATGGGCATAGGGCGACATCAGCGATGAGTTCCGCCGAAGCACTGGCGGCGAGATACAAGGACGTCTTCCACTTATGGGCACGCTCCGGTCCCACGAGATCAGAATAGAACTTCTTGAAGAACTCGTAACCGCCATATTTGAATGCTCCTTGAGCCTTTGCCCCCTGTCAGTCAGTCCTGATCAAAACCGCGCCATAAACCGTCAGCTTACGCTGTATCCGAAAAATGTCGGACTCCAACCGGTGAACACGCCTCTCAAGCCTTCTGCACTGCGAATTACGCGGAATGCCTCCATGTTGCTCTTGTACAGCTGCGAATCAACTTGTCGGCGGCATTTGATCAAATCCAGTGGCGTCACTGCTGTGTGGGTGAGACCCTGTTAATCGGTTAAAAGTAGGTCAAAATAGATGATATCAGCTCCTGAGACCTACACAAGCCAGCATACCACCGAAGGTACAAGATGCATAGTACTTAGGGGTCCATGGCTCAATCTTGCCTGTTTTGGCTTGAGCCTTTTGACTGACGACATCGAATTCTCGAGCCGCCTCTTTAGCGAAAGCATCGGCTTTCTTCTTGGACTCGTCAATCACACTCCACGCCGGGAAAGGCTCCCGTCTGATCGAAGCCGCAGATCCCGGTTGCTTGGGCTCTCTGGGACGGTTCAGAGGATTCTGGGCGTTGAAGGCCTCGAGGATCACACTGTCAGAGGGAAACATGATGTCAATTTGGAATTGATTAGCAGTTAGCTACAACACTAGTGATTGATGGCGTCTCGTTAATTGATCTGATGAGCTGGTACGAGCGGATCCTCGATACCAGGTCGTTGTCTCCACTCGTAGGGCTGGTCAGCGGAATAGCCAGTTCGAGGAAGGTAAGCAGATGAATACTAATACAGATATGATTTCAAGCTTTGCACTTTAAAGAAACGCCACGGGCACAGGCAATCCCAAGCGAAATTATTGAAGATTACATCGAGACGAGAAACTGGGGAGGGGATGAGGAGGTCTGACAAGGGCCGGAAGGACGATGACGTCGGGACTTCGACCGTACTTTGGCATCCTGATTAGCTAAACACCCGTTCTCCGCTCACTCCTGTCACAAAATGGCGCTCGTTTTTCCCCTCCGCGCCGATCCCGATCCGCCGAAGTTAGTGGGCCGCAGTCGACATAAAATTAACCTTGACTCAAGCTCGATTGCTATTACAGTCAATAGCGCGACGAATAATTCTTTACAGGCTTCTTGTGACTCGCATTGTAGCAAGAGTGCCATTGATTGATTATCCGCAGTCGACTCACTACTGAACGCCGTTCTGCCCCTCATTCTAATCCACCCTTCCTGAATCTGTGACTATATTCTCCGAGAATGGCCTCTTATATGACCGCCAGCGAGGCATTTGCTCGCGAGAAACTCGCCCCAAATGTCGAGGTATCCACAAGCCAGACTGCCTGGGCTGACAAGTATAGAGGGGTTCGTCTTCCCTCTATGACAATCAGAATGCCACAAGGAGCACCTCGATGTGACTAACCTCTGTTTTAGGCTACTGTTGAAGACCTTGACCCCCCTCCTGCGCTCTCTGTCTCTCCTAGCGATTCTATTGCTTCCGCTATGCTCGCAGCATATGAGCGCGATTATACCCACCTGACAGTCATCTCATCGAACCGGTCTTTACTAGGATACCTCAGCATACCGCGACTAAAGGAGCTGCTCAAACAGGGCACCGTCAAGGAAACGGACACTGTCTCAATTGCCATGCAGCGCTTCAACCGCAAGCGTGGCACATATCAGGTCATCACAATGGAGACGCCGTTAGAGGAACTAGAGCAGTTCTTCGAGAGTGAAAAGGGACCCAACGGAGAAAGGAGAGAAAAGCAGCAGTTTGCCGTGGTCACTGATGCGTCCCGGAAGTTTGTACTCGGGGTTGCAACAAAGGCTGATTTGGAGGAATTCGTCAAGAGAAGACCGGCATAGTTACCAACACTTGTTTAGTTTGCGTTTCTTTGAACACTACTTCTTGACTTTAGCACATACCACGAGTCTTGTTCGTGCATCTGCAGGCGTCAGTGGCCATCTGATTTGAGTCTTGGACATCTTGTAAGGATGACTATATGCATGCGACGCACATAGTGCGTGGCGATCATCGCATGCTTGACCATGAAACATAATGGATCAAACGGGGCTATTCAAAAAGTATCAAACAGAATTGCTTCAGATCTTTTCAACACACAGCGTCCACTACTTTGCCGGTCGAACTCATAACATTATCAAGTATACATATATGTATTTTGAGAAATGGAACAAAGCGTCTGGAACTAATTTGCCGGCGAAGTGGACCCAATCTACTGGGCCTTTTTCTCTGTCTTCTTTGATGCTGCTTTGCTCTCTTCTCGATCATCTAGCCATGCCACGTAGATATAACCGAATAAGACCAGATTCGCAGTGACGGCGGCCGTGATACCAGCCACAATTGAACTGGCTTTTTCAAGTCAGCATGAATCTTGAATAAAGCGAAATTACTGATCGGATGGAAGAAAGACATACCACCAGAGTTTACTGTGACAAAGTACATTCCGATAGGACCGACAACCATGGCAGCCGTGAATCCCAGTAGCTTGTAGATGACATCTCTAAATAAGTATAAGCCTATATCAATCTAATATATGGACCAATTCATATGCTTGGACTGCGGACAGTATAGTGACATATACTGGAAACTACTTACGCAGGAACTGCAGGGGTAATATCAGAGCTAGCTGATTCCTTTGACGGCGGTGCGGCAGCCGCATCTGCATAGGATTTCTCTTGAGAGCGACGGCTAGTCATTGTGAGTGAGATCAAGAAGAAGAAAACACCTGTTGTCTTGCTGTTGTAAACGTGGTGTCGAAAGACGGAGGAATAGTTTCAATATGCAACTGTAGACAAGTCGAGAATTGTGTGAACAGATGAGAGTCCTTTTTCTTTCTCCAGATAAAGTTGATCAGTTGCTCTCAATGGAGAACAATGGTACATAAAAGGCTGAGCTATTGAGAACTTGATATGCATCTACTCCTCAAAGTGTTACTTCATAGTAAGGTAGGTAGCTTAGCTTAAGCTAGGTACTGACCTAATAGACAGTACAGGTATGGAGCGCATTGAGTGGAGCTGATGGAACGGAAAAGCCATTCGTCAGCGGCTGTGATTGGTCAGTTTTGTTAAATGGTGTAATGGTGTGAAATACTGGCGACTGCTTTCGAGGCAGATGAGTAGCCATAGTCATGATCATTTTTGCCATCTGACAATGAAAATATAAAGTATTATCCTATTCTTACATCTGGTCGACTTGCCCGTAGATGCTGCATTATTCACAGGGCTATGTGTTCTTGGTTCCAAGTTGGTCTTAATTGAGGCGCCAGCTCACGTGACCCAGGCGCGTCCCGCCGCGTTTGTTGGAGGGAAAAAAAGACAGTGATGGAATGAATTCTGGAGAAGCAGGCGAGCTCTCTTTTGGCGCTCTGTTGGGGTTTTGCTCCTCTTTCATTGCTGTCTGATTTGTCCATCTTTAATTCGATCTTTATTGCTTAATAGCCTGTTGTCGGTTGACAACATGGACGATTCCGTCCCTGATACCCCCGTCAGCGACAGGAAGATTGTCCGTAGTACTCCTCCGACCGGCATCAAGGATGATGTTGAATATGAGACTATCGCCACTCTTCCGCTGGCCGCTCCACCCTTCCAATCGCTTGCAACACAATCGTTGACCCCTGCTTCTCAGCGACTTACTCAACCGACACAAATCATTGAAGTCCCTCATTCAGCCAAAAGTACCGTCCAAGTTGCTGCTTCTTCTCCCCCAGGCCCGGCGTCCTCGCCGTCCCGTCCTGCCTCGCTGGGAGGTCGCCTTTCTAATTTGATGGCACCTCCTGGAACGCGGTTCTGCCCTCCTGCCTCTGCCGGACCTGCAAAACGTACGCCCCTCATAGATCTTGACGACGACGGTCCAACATACGTCGGTGGATCTTCCGACGAAGACACCCAGTTGGAAAGAAGCACGGATATCAAACCATCTATGTTCACCAAGGCATCGCGAAGTCCCGAAAAAGTCATGGATTCCCCGCTGAGCGCCAATTCTTCGTCTTCGTTTGATCGGTTCAAGGAGATCACCTCCTCCGCGGTCTACAACCCGAGCGTCAAACGCGCTGCTTCCCAAATGGACCCGACCCCCAAAGGAATTCCCATAAAAAAGCCCAGACAGAGTGGCCCTTCCCGCGCGCAACCAGTGGAGGGTTCCGTTATGTCATTACAAGATATTCAAGACTACCAGATGAGGGTCAAAGTGGAGAGAATGTTGAAAGTGATGCCGCAGAAATCGGTCCAAGCTTGCATGCAAGCTCTTGTGTTCAAGCGGGGCAATTATGAGGATGCATTGGACCATCTGGCAAATACCGAGGAACGAGATGCACCTGGTTCATCCGATGATGAATTGATTGCAGCTCAACAAGCCGAACAGATCGCGCCAGCGAAGCAAAACATTAAAGCTCGAGGGACAATCCAGGATAAGTGGTCCGCCATGAACCTGCAGAAGAACTTGGCAAGCCAGAGGGTCCAATCGCAGCCGCAACCACAACCGCTGGACGAGGAAGAAGCGAAGCCACGCAGACGCTTGATGAGAGGACCAAAGAATCGTGTCGTTTCCCCCAGTCCTACTCGTTCCGAGACTCCTCCCAAGAAAGAGCCTGGACGACTGGTACAGGGACGGAAGCAGCCTTCACCCGCACGTTCAGAATCACCTGAAGCACCTTTGATCATAACGGACGACTCTGACTCTGGTGTTGGCGATGCGTTAGAAAATGGGGAATCCGAAATCAAGGTTTTGAGGTTCATCAACACGTGTCAGGCTGTCGAGCTTGCAGATCTGGCTGCAACGACGGAGGATGTTGCCCGAGTCATTATCTCCCACCGTCCATTCAGGTCCCTAGACGAGGCCCGCGCTGTACCCGCCCCATCAACGGAGCAAGCCACAAAGCCAAAGGGCGCCAGGGGCAGGAAGACACCGAAGCCAATTGGCGACAAAATCGTGGACAAATGTCTCGATATGTGGGTGGGTTATGAAGCGGTGGATTCATTAGTTGCCAAATGCGAAGCGCTTGGACGCCCGGTTGCAGCAGAAATGAAGAAATGGGGCGTTGATATCTTTGGTAAGCGGGACGGTGAATTGGAGCTGGTATCGATTGACCGAGAGTCGCACGATTCTGGCATTGGGACACCTGCTAGCCAGCGTACCGACGAGGATAGCGATGGCCCTGCGTCAGGTTCACGCAAGTCTCGTTTCATTTCTCAACCCGGTATCATGAGTGACGACCTGAAGATGAAAGATTATCAAATTGTGGGGATTAACTGGTTGTCCTTGCTGTTTGAGAAGCAATTGAGCTGCATTTTGGCCGATGACATGGGGCTTGGAAAGACATGCCAGGTCATTGCATTTTTAGCGCACTTGTATGAAAAGGGCATAAAAGGACCGCACTTGGTGGTTGTGCCTTCGTCAACGATCGAGAATTGGCTTCGGGAGTTTCAAAAATTTTGCCCGACGTTGTCTGTCATGCCCTACTATGCAGGGCAAGCAGAACGCGCCTTGATCCGCCAGACCATCGAAGATAACCGTGATGACATCAACGTGGTTATCACCACCTACACTGTCGCAAAGGCGAAGGTTGACGCCCATTTCTTGCGCAACATGGACTTCTGTGTTTGTGTCTATGATGAAGGACATATGCTCAAGAGCAGTACATCAGTGTTGTATGAGAAGCTGATACGGATTCCGGCCCGTTTTCGACTTCTCTTGACCGGTACGCCGTTGCAGAACAATCTCCAAGAACTGGCCTCACTACTGGGCTTCATCCTTCCAAAGGTCTTTCAAGAGCGCAAGGAAGACCTTCAGTATATCTTTGCAAACAAGGCAAAGACCGTGGATGAGTCGCACTCCACACTTCTCTCGGCGCAGCGCATTGAACGAGCCAAATCCATGCTCAAGCCGTTTGTATTGAGGCGGAAGAAGCATCAGGTCATCGACCTGCCCCTTAAGACCTCTCACGTTGAGTATTGCGAGTTGAATAGCGCTCAAAGGGAGATCTATGAGCATGAAAAGGAAGAAGTTCGTCAGCTCCTTGCTGACCGCGCCGCCGGAAAGAAGACTGGTAACAGGTCCGCCAACATTCTTATGAAACTTCGACAGGCTGCTATACATCCTTTGTTATACCGGCGTCACTACACCGATACCATCCTCAGCCGTATGGCCAAGGCCTGCTTGAAGGAGGAGCAATGGTCTCAATCCAACCCCGACATCATCTTCGAAGAGCTGCAGGCTTATAATGATTTTGAATGTCATCAATTATGTGTCAATCACCCTCATTCCCTGGGAAAGTTTGCTCTCAAAAACGAGGAGTGGATGAACTCTGGGAAAGTTGACAAGCTTTGCGAATTACTCAAACGGTTCCAAGAGAACGGGGATCGAACACTGGTGTTCTCTCA
The DNA here is from genome assembly GCF_001078395.1 of Aspergillus udagawae. Taxonomy (NCBI): domain Eukaryota; kingdom Fungi; phylum Ascomycota; class Eurotiomycetes; order Eurotiales; family Aspergillaceae; genus Aspergillus; species Aspergillus udagawae. The sequence continues at coordinate 2,382,047 of NW_025091265.1, read as the reverse complement.
GTTCACTCTGGTTATGGATATCCTCGAGCATGTCCTTGAGACTCTCCATCTGGGTTTCGTTCGATTGGATGGTCGGACGAATGTAGAGGATCGCCAGTCCATTCTAGACGCTTTCCACGAGCGAACCGACATTCCTGTATTTCTTCTTTCGACCAAGGCCGGTGGTGCAGGAATCAATCTGGCCTGTGCGAATAAAGTCATCATCTTCGATTCCAGCTTTAACCCACAGGAAGATGTGCAAGCGGAGAACCGAGCACATCGTGTTGGGCAGACCAGGGAGGTAGAAGTCATCCGTCTTGTCACCAAGGACACGATCGAAGAGCAGATCTACGCTCTTGGTCAAACCAAGTTGGCTCTCGACCAAGCCGTTGCAGGCGACGAAACCGACAGCAAGAAGGGGGAAGAAGCTGGAATGAAGGTCGTGGAGGATATGCTTCTTGCAAAGCAAGAGGAGGTGAAGCCAGATAGCGGGAACGCCTGATCTTCTTTCAGTACTAGAGTCATCGGTTACGGTTGAGCTGGATTAATCTTCTTGACTGGATTTCTGTCTAGAACGCGTTTTCTGCTGCAAGCGAGTCGATCTGCATATCATCGTGTTACCGGATTGTTCAGGCACACACGCGCATTCTACTGTTGTCTGATCTGGCAGGGTTCAATGGTTCCCGCCATTGTTCTTTCTTTTCAGGGGTTCTATAGCATCCACAGCATTCACCAACGCTACAGCCGTTGGTGACATTCTTAGAATAATAGGAGCATGATTGGGTTAACCAGAGATCATTGGTCCTCTGTGTCTTTGATTGAGCAGTTGCTTTACCTTTGCTGTAACCCTCTCCATTGCGAAGAACAAGATGCCCATGGCTGGTGATGCGGCAGTACGTAAGACAGAGGCCTTAATACGCTTCAAACCAGGTGTGTAAACAGGTATGTAGTAGGACCCCCGAGGCGCCCTACTACGTATCACTAGCCTCCATGGCATCCAACCATTCCCGGTTCTGAGTCTCGATCTTTGGCTCAGCGGCTCCTCATGATGACTCTAGCAGCATGCTGGTGAGCTCTTGCCTCTGTTGAGGATAAGCCTCGTCTAGACATCCTTGTCTTTCCGGTAGATCCAAAATGGATGATCCTGGACGTTGCATTGCCATGCCCTGTGCGGCTGATAATTACTACACTCTTTGTTGGACTTGATGAAGGTTTTCGCTACAAACTGCGACACAACAGACGCGATACGGACTACTCTCCACCCATGGGAATATGTAGAGACTGCTGGTTCATTACTGTAGGATATACTTTGCGTTCAACCAAGGTGAATGAATATATTCACAAACCAAAAGATGGGAATCTATAAACACATTTCTAAAGACAAACTCCGGACAAAGAAAATCCAGCAAAGGCCATCCATACATACACCATAACATGCAGAATTAGAGCCAAGCTATGCAGTGCGATAGAAAACAGGAAGAAGGATGAGTGAGAATGGAGGGTCCTCGGACGCAACTTGAGATGGAAGATGAGTGCTATATTCATGCAGCAAGCTCCTGCTTCTGTGTAACATCTGGAGCTGGGACAGTGATATCGATAGGGTGATCCTCCGGCTTCGGCTTGACGGGGGCCGGGATGGAGTTAGTGCGGATGGGGCCACCGCCACTCACAGCTGGTGAGGCTGCTTTGGGCCTGGGCGCACCACTTGCTGCACGAGCCGTCTCATTGTTTTCGAGGGCGTTTTTGACGGCGGTATCGCGAGCGGAATCTTCCGTTTCGTTCGTCTTGCACACAGACTTGTCGGTGAGATTGAGGATCTTGTCCGCTTGGGCGGCCCCTGGAAGTAGGTCATCGAATTTGAGGAAGTGGCAGTAGTCAGAGTAGGACTTTGCTGTCTTTGCATCTTTGAATTCCCTGTTTTTCCCGGGGATGAGGATGTTCAGAAGGAATTTAGTGTTGCCGAAGCGGTTCTCGCACTCAATAGCGGCTTGAAGATAGTCGTGGACCACCTCCCTCCAGGGGAGCAAACCACCCTCTGCTTGGGAGCGGAAACATGACGGGTTTGCCTCGGCCGCTGTCGCAATCATTGCTCCGTCCACACCGAACTCCTTCATAAGCGCAAGCGCTTCGTCCCGAGAGGTGACGTCGCCGTTCATGACGCATGCAACGCCAGCATCGCGACAGATAGACGCAATCATTGACAACTGGTCACGGATGGCGCGTTCGCGAGGTCGCATTGGTGTCGTGCGGCAATGGACAGTCAAGCCTGTGATACCTGTGGCAACGAGTCTCTTGACGAGGCTTTCGGTCTTCTCCCGTGTCTCCAGGATACGTATTTTGACCGAGATGCCGATCTGATAAGGATTTCCGACTTCCCGTACGAGCGATTCAAGGATAGAGACGAGCTTGTCGGGGGTCCGTAGGAGTGCTGCTCCCATTCCACCACTCGTACTGAAAGGTTTGGGACATCCGGAGTTCAAATCGATCCCCGCAACGTCGCCTGCGACCAATTTGGCTGCTTCTACGGCTAGCTCCGGGGATGCAGAACCGATCTGAAACACCAATTTTCCCTTCTCACGCACTGGGTCAATCCGGTATAGAATGGACTCTTGCGCAGGTTTGTCTGCACGACCACCGTTCGAGGGGAATCTGATATACTCGATGCATCCGTTGCGAGGGTTCACTCGGCGGGTGGCTCCGATGAGCGATCGGTCTATCGTTTCAGGACCCCAAACAAGATCCGCACCGTATTTTAGAGCGAGAAGACGTGAAGGCAGCTCTCCCGAACGTACCATCGGTGCCAGGACTACTTTGCCACGGTAGTCGACACCATTGGCGGGGATAGGAACGCGGGGTGTCGTGAGCGAAGTCATTGCGGATCGGAGGAATCTTAGCATAGCATTATTGACTTTTTGAGACACGACAAGTGCAAGTGAACGACAGAGAAGAGGTGTATAAATAAAGTTGTCCTGCAGAATTATAAATCGACGAACTACAAAAGTGGATGGCGACGGATATTGAAAAAGCGGAGATGAAAAAGTGGAAGTCACGTGAAGATAATCTGATAAGTCTTCGTTCGATTTCAATCGCCGGTACCTTACTTCGGAGCACTCCGGTCGCCAGACGGATTTCCATTCGAGAAATCCTGGGATCGTAAGGGAAAGATATGTTGGTATTCTGTCACCATCTTTCTTATATTGATGAATGATCTCTCTCCCCGCTTCAGACAAGATATAATTGCTGTGCTTATGTTGTAGCTTCCCGCCTGCCCAAGCAGTACATACTACTCAATACTATGGAGTACAGAGAGTAAACCAAGGTACCATCATCTTAATATGGCGGAGTAAGAGGCAAGGTGAAAATAAGGTTATTCAGGTCAGGCGCCGTGATCCCTGTAAGGTGAGTTATCAGGGCTCAAGGTATGGAGAAACTGACCTGAACCGTTAATGTTATTGTTCTTTTATCAATAATGGCCTTGTGAACAGGTCATTGTTCATTAATATGGGACTCTAATACCCGCACCCGTCGAGTACCTGGGAGCACCATACGTATGACTGAGTACCATGATTCTACCCCCGAGCTAGATATCACCATTACCTCAAACAAAGACATAGTAGCATCACAGCAGCGGGATGGCACTAGTATAAAATGCGGAGCCCGCTGATTATTCTTCCCATGCACCGAGGATCTCTGTCGTGCCGACTACCTCTGGTAGCTGCCGGGTACATTTGAGAGACGTCCAATAACCATGGTGGATGGTCATATTTGAGAACTGTTTCCTACTATGATTGCAAAAGCAAATTGACAACAACTGACAGCAGGAAGAGAAAGTCCATATTCAATGAGTATATAGAGAGAGAGAGAATGTTTTTGTACCTAGGTATCTTTCACAACGAGCAGTGTTCCTATAGATGGGCCTCGGACACCTGTCACCAGAATTCCCGACGCCGATTTTCCATCCCGATAATTCCCAGCAATTTTTGTCTTCGATCCCCTTCGCTGGAACAGCTGCTATAAACGGCGTAAAGCCGATCCAAGGTCACGATCACAAGCTTAAAAATCAATCTAGATCTGTCAATTGAGGAACTCTGCCCAAATTCCTTTTCCTTTATATACAATCAATGTCCCCGGTGGCTCTGCGCATGAGCAACAGAGCACTACTGCCCCTGTCTCCATTGCTCCGACTGTCCACCGCCTCACCGGCCCTCGCCCGCTCTCGTTCGTCCATTCCACGCACATCAGCAACGCTGGCTCCCCCCACTCGACAAGCCCCTCCTCCCTCCCTCTCGTCCTCCTCCTCCTCTTCTTCCTCCTCCCCTCAACAAGCAAATTTGTCTTCGTCATCATCGTCAAGAGTTCGTTCGTCGGTCAGCTCCGCGTCAACTCGTGCTGCTCTTCTTTCTAGACATTTTTCTTCGTATACCCCGCCGCAATCGCCCAACATGTCTTACACCGTTCGCAAGATCGGCCAGGCTAACACCCTGGAGCACCGTGTCTACATTGAGAAGGATGGCGTCCCAGTTTCCCCCTTCCACGACATTCCCCTCTACGCCAACCCCGAGCAGACAATCCTCAACATGGTTGTTGAGATTCCCCGCTGGACCAACGCCAAGCAGGAGGTACGCAATCTGGATCCGCGAAACACTAGGCGGTTGCTATTTCTCGTTACGGAGCATTCGCTGATTCGGCTTGGATATTTAGATCTCCAAGGAGGAGTTCCTGAACCCTATTAAGCAGGATGTCAAGAAGGGCAAGCTCCGTTTCGTCCGTAACTGCTTCCCCCACAAGGGTTACCTCTGGAACTACGGTGCCTTCCCCCAGGTAAGCTAGCTTCGTGGACATGGTGCATGTCCAGGCCAATCAATGCTAACCGGAGACCTTTCTATGGGTTAGACTTGGGAAGACCCCAACGTTGTTCACCCCGAGACCAAGGCCAAGGGTGACAACGACCCGCTCGATGTCTGCGAGATCGGTGAGCTTGTTGGCTACCCCGGTCAGGTCAAGCAGGTCAAGGTTCTTGGTGTGATGGCTCTGCTCGACGAGGAGGAGACCGACTGGAAGGTCATCGTCATTGATATCAACGACCCTCTTGCCCCTAAGCTTCACGACATTGAGGATGTTGAGCGTCACCTTCCTGGCCTTCTCCGTGCTACCAACGAATGGTTCCGTATCTACAAGATCCCCGATGGAAAGCCCGAGAACCAGTTTGCCTTCTCTGGCGAGTGCAAGAACAAGAAGTGGGTCCCTTCTTACTCCGTCTGATATCGTCTCCTTGTGGCTAAAATTTTACTTTTCTAGGTACGCTCTCGATGTTATCCGCGAGTGCGCTGACGCTTGGGAGAAGCTCATCACTGGCAAGAGCCCTCGTGGTGATATCAGCCTGTAAGTACTTCGTTGTCCATAGTTGCGCCTATGAGGCAAGGATTCAACTGACTTTGACAGTGCCAACACTTCTGTTGAGAACTCCCCTGACCGCGCCGACCCCTCCCAGCTTGCCAGCATCCCTAAGGGCGATAACTTGCCTCCTGCCCCTATTGATGGCAGCATTGACAAGTGGTTCTTCATCTCTGGCGCTGCTGTTTAAATCTATATTGAACAAAAGTTCTAGAAATTTAAAATCCTTTCCGTTCGTCCTTAGGGCGAATACTTAGTCCTTTTGTATATCCCTGCATTTGCTCATATCATGTAGAAAAGTGCTGGGACTGATCTGGTAGCATCCGTCAGTTCTAAATAAACTAATGCAAGTAGCATGAAATCCTCTTCCACGGGAAGCTTACATATTGCTGTCAAGAAGCATAAATAAACAGGTATGGCGGGTTGAAAAGTAGAAATATTTTGTTCAATGCTAATATATACAAAGGTCGTCGCCTCACGTTATGGCTCGTCAATGTCTTATCCAAATCTCACACACAGCAATCATTGCTCGCCCTTCCCTTCTATAGTACAAATGCACAATGAGAAAACTCGAACCCGATGTCCTCGGCGCCGTAGCGTAAAACCCGCAATGATACCTAGAAATCCACGAAAAAACAGTGTGCAGACTCGAAAATCAACCCTTGAGGGTCTGTTCTCGCTCGATACTCCGTCCCACACGCGCAAGTTCTTCGATCACATCACCGATCTTCATTTGGTTCTTGCCCACCTCGATCTTGACCTCCTTGCCTCCTCTGAACCCTACCGTCATCTCGGGGAGCTGTGTCGAGTGGCGCGGCAGCTGAGTAACTTGGATATCGATATGCGTCGGACTCGAGGCGGGTGTGGTGGAAGGGTTGCGGAGGAGAGAGAGGAGCAAGCGACAGGGACGAGCGGACCGGGAGAACGGATTGAAGGTCGCCCGGAAGGACGTGATCGTGTGCAAGGGGATGGTCATTTTGGTGGTTTCTCCTTTTGATGTACGTCCGAATAGGAGGGTGGAATGATCAATTGGTTTTTCGCTGCTCAAGGAGTTAGTTTCAAGCCGCAGGGAGTAATTTGTTGAAGGTGAAGGGAGAAACATACAAGATCTTATGGTTACCGCAAGTCGGATGCCGGTTGTCACCTTTCCGCGCTTGATCCGGTCAATCGAGTGAGTCCGTTTAATTTTTCGGGAGAACAGCGACGGGCGCAGTCAGACCCTTGAAATGGAGGGTGGTGGTTCTGAGATCCAGAAATCGATTGTATAGCGATGAGGCCGTTGCCTGTTCCTGATACTACCTAGAAAATTACCTCGCAGTCGACGGCTGGAGAGTTATGTTTGTTAAAGATGCAAACATTTTGTGGCCTCAGGAACCAATGACGCTGTTGATTGTGGACACGAGTGGTCACCGCAAAGCAATCGCAGTGGAAAGCAAACGTATTCCAAGGCGAAGCTTGAAGAACGACAGCTTGGGTTTACCATGGTGCATTTCTGAACACTCCATACACAATATCTCGGACATATCCCATGACCTTTGCACATACGGCCGAACAATCTTGATATACACTGAATGCACACTGCCAGGATGGCTTCACCATCTGCTCTCCAAGCTCGCCTCAAAGAGCTCTCATTAGCTCTGGCTCAGATACACCCGCTCATCGATCGACTAAGAAATTTCACAATGGCTATTGGTCAAGGTGACGAAGCCCGCCTGGAATTAGGACAGGAAATACATGGCTCATTGAAAGAGGCCGAGGAGCAGATGGAGATTCTGAAGGTTGAAGTTGACGCTCTCGAAACTGGTAATGAAGGCGCACGGAAAAGTGTGGACAATGCCAAAGAGATGGAAAAAGAGCGGATCATTTCGTTGACGGGGAGGTTGACCGATGAGATCAAGAGGTAAAGCACCTCCCCAGGTTACATTTACCCTGCTAACATACTTGCCTAGGACGAGGGTGGAATTTCGCAATGCTCAGCTCCAGGCGAAACGAAACGCGGAGGCTGCAAAACGCAAGGAGAGGGAGCTATTGTTTTCGAGGTCACAGAGCGCCGAGCGCCGAAGTCAATCTACCGAGAAGCTGTCGCATGATGATATTGTCAAGAACGCCTCAAGCGATGTTACCGCAGCATTACGCAGGACGCACCAGCTGATGCAGGCGGAACTATCTCGAAGTCAATTCGCCCACCAAACTCTAGGTTCGTTATTCTTGCATTGGGAGACGGTCTTCAATCTGCTAAGCCTATAACCACAGAACAATCGACAGCTGCCCTGTCTTCACTGTCGGAGTCATACACCGATCTCGACTCTCTTCTCTCATCCTCCCGCAACCTCATCGGCTCTCTCCTCAGATCCCAAAAGTCTGACACTTGGTACCTGGAAACAGCGTTCTATATTCTGGTTGGAACAATATCTTGGCTCATATTCCGTCGCATATTATATGGACCACTCTGGTGGCTTGTGTGGCTGCCGATTAAATTGATAACGAGGTTCGCATTCGCTATTCTTGGAACAGTTGGAATCACTAGCACGGCCGTTCAATCACATTCGTCAGCATCCCTCAGTCAAAGCATGCCTGAGGAAGCACCAACATTGGGACAAACAGCCGTCATGCCTAGCGCTTCCATAAGCGCTTCTCGGGACCAAGCTCAGGCCTCTGAAGAGCAACCTGAAACGGATCGCATGATTGATCAGATTGGCGATATGGTAGAAAAGAACGGCAGATTGGAGGAAGAAACCAACATCGACGACGTGTCACCGGAAGAGAGGCAACGACAGGAAGGGATACCGCGAAATCCAAAGAAACGCATGTACGAAGCTACGGAAGTCGAACAAAACCAGAGAGATGAGTTATAGATGTAGATGAACCTATTTATCAAGACAGAATACAGACCATGTTCTCGATCAATTCGCTGCATCACTTACGAAATATGAATAAAATGAAATTATTATTGGAGAGCTGAGCAACCGAAAATTAAAAATAAGAAAAGGAAATAATAGATACAGTAAAGACATTAGAATCAAAAAAGAAAGATCTGACAAGAGTGGGATTCGAACCCACGCCATCATACGATGATGAGGAAACTCTAGGAGCTTGGTATTAAGGTGTACCTTAACCTCACGCCTTAGACCAACTCGGCCATCTTGCCATTAGATGTCTAGTCCTGATTATTTTGAATAGATGAGCCAAGCCCGTGGCGAATTCTGAATCTCCGTATTGCAGGTGATTTGACGTCACATGACGATCTGATGTACAGCGTGAGGAGAGCTGTTGCCGAACGGGCTGTCAGCTCATTTGCATGCATACTGACATTCCGCATCTAGCAGTCCTTTGTCACGGATCCGGTGTCTGCTCTTCCCTCTTTTTTTCAAACTCGCCTTTCATGCCCTCATGAACCTCTATGACAACCCCAGATGCCTTTCGCGATGCGGAGTACATCGCTGACGTGTCCGGCATATCTTATGGAAGCGTCGCCAACCACACTGAGCAAGATGCTAGTGTGTTGACTCGCGAGAATGAGCGCATGAGAAAGCTGCAGTCTGCCGCAAAGGTCGCGTTCATTGATCGTTTACTTCGCGACCTTGATATCCTGATTTACTGCGAGCTATCTGCGCTCTATTACATGGAGTGAGCTTCCTCAATTTCATCGTGACAGCTTTCTGGAATTGCTCTGACGAGCATGTCGTCGGAATGTGGCTTGCGCTTTACTAACAGTACTCTCGTCGCTTTGCTCCAGTTGCTCAGTCATACTCTTCGCAATCCGTGCTATAGTGCAGCTGATATTCTTCACCCCCAAAGCCCCTCCTTTTGATCCGACGCGGAATCAACCCTTCATCGGAGCTATCTTCGTCAGTAACATCTTTTGTATGATCTTTCACAACTTCTTCAGTCGTCCTGAGGCTGGAGAGGCTACTAGAGGGTATCTTCATGGAGGGCTGTTGATTGATTTTATCGGACAAAAAGCCCCAATTTCGCTATTTCGGCTGCTGTCGCTCGATTTTCTTGTCCTGATTCTCGATCTCGTTATGTTGGGTCTCATAGTCGAAAGAGTGAAAACAACCGGGCAAACCACACCTACTCCTGCAGAAACGCCAAGGGTACAAGACCATGACTCGGAGGAACGAGGCGTCCACAGGACTCGACCCGTATCGCGGTCTTCCGGTGATGGAGCTGAGCTTGATGAGACCGACGCCCATGTTACCCTTGCACAGGCCAGTGTAGATGAACAGACGGAACATACACAATTATTGGCAGACCCGTCAGAGGATGGTCATACGCCTGGTGCGAAGAATATCCACCCTCTGGACACTTTCTCCTCAGGACAGGCTGTGATCATGGACCTTGGGTTCTTTGATGTCATCCGTGATCAGTGGAAATATAGTACGACTACTCCGCCGGCACGGACATCTTCGTACATACCGTCGGACCAGACGGCAGCTTTTCTACGAGCAAGATTTGGACTGCAGGTCGGGCCTGACGGACGTGTTCAGCGGATAGAATCCTGACTCTTTCCCTCCCCTTGTCCACAAGTTCATCCTCAATACCTTTTTCTGTAAATATATGAGTGTTAATACAAACGCTTGATGAAATCGATGTGCACCGCGGGGCCCGAGTCACACCTCATTGGGAGGGCCTGGATAAAAGAGTCGCGATTGAGCATTGCGTATGCACTTTCATTGAGAAGTAGATATCAACTGCTCCGTTCAAGGCACCGGCGGCTTTCCTTCGCCTTCTCCCCCTTCGTTCTGCGGCTTTACCCTGCGGTCAAGAATCTCGTCGACGATACCCATCTCCAAAGCCTCTTGCGCACCCATAAAGTAATCACGCTCCATTAACTTCTCGATCTCCTCAAGAGACAGCACCTTCTTGCCCGTCAGGTGCCGCTGGTAGATCTTGTTCAATTGGCTGCGAACACGAAGAATCTCCTTGGCGTGGATGGCGATATCGCTTGCTTGTCCGAAGTACCCGCCCGAGGGCTGGTGTATCATGATAGACGAATGGGGGAGACAGTACCTTTTCCCTGGATTGCCGCCGCAAAGTAGTAGCGAGCCCATGGAGGCTGCCTGTCCGACACAGATTGTGCTGACGGGGGATGCGATGTAGGTCATTGTATCGTAGATGGCGAGACCTGTGTTAGATTAGCCCGTTTATACGACCCAGGTATCACGTATGTTGGATTTACCAGCCGTTACTGAGCCACCAGGGGAGTTAATGTATAGATGGATAGGTTTCTGAGGGTTATCGGCTTCGAGGAAGAGGAGCTGGGCCACTATCGACGCGGACATGGTTTCGTCTACTTCGCCATTGAGGCAGATAATGCGCTCCTGGTGAGAACGATTGTAAGTAAGGACATTTCATGGAGTTTACTTATAGGGAATCTGCTATACCTTTAACAATCTGGAAAAGATATCATCTTAAGCCCGTAGTTAGCTTGGTGTTGGCTCCGCAGATTGATACACTGCCAGGAACGTACATGTGTGCCAACCGCCTCCCTACAGTAACAGTAAGTCAATCTAGCCAGTACCCAAGCATTCAAAAATTGGAACTCACCACTGTCTCAGTCACGAATGGTGTCGGGGTCCAACCTCTCGTAGGGATGCCTCTTGAAGGGATTGCGCTGGACAATGCGGGGATGGAGCTGGTGAAGCTTCGAGACAATACAGGCCGTAGGGCGGTGCGGCCCAGCCATTTCATAAGTCTGCTTGTGTTCATGGCCAGTCAATAAGCTAGTAGATGGTAATCAAGAAGCAGTTGTCTCGTCAATGAAGCGAGCAGTGGATCCTTGGTCGACAGCAGGGTACTGCCGTACTGGTCAGGATTTGGAGTAGGAGCATCGGAGAGCGGAGAGCGGAGAGCCCAAGTCACTGATTTCTCCGCTTACTCGCGGATTTCTTCAGCTTGTGTATTCGTGTCCAGCCAAAACAGCTGCAGAGCATGGAGAGCTGTCGACAACGCGCTTCATACGCGTCATGGCGAATAGCTACGTTTCGTCAGCTTTTTCTCACATCTACCAGTCCTGTATCGTCCAATCGCATCCCTCGGCGTGGAATCTCAAGCTTCATCGGCCGGGACGAGTCGCGAAGCCCCGAATCTCAGAATGAAGCCGACGCTCAGGAGGTAGATCGAGGCAATGTGGGGGAAAAGGGGGAAGCATCGTCTCAAACAGCTCAATCTGTCCGTCCTTCGCAGCTACTGCCTCAATCGCCCTTACTCACAAAAGCACTTCCTGGAGGCGAGAAGAAGCGCAAGAAACGGCCAACTCAGAGCGATGCAGACCGATTACGCTTCAATCCCTGGGCAGTAGCACTGGCATCGCCTCTACGTATGTGTACAGTTACCGGAACTCGCTTGCCACGGGAGTTTTTGACGGATTGGGGTCTGGTCCAACGCCAAAACGACGAGGGGCTCTGGTTCATGCCTGTCGGTCTGCTACGAGACGAATTATCAACATCGAAAGTCGCGCAAGCCGATCGAGATGATCAGGTCGAACAATTATCCCCAAAGAACAAGTCGCTACGCTCCCTCACTCTACGAATTATCGACCGTCTTCCCCTGCTGAAGGACTTGACGATACCGCTGGCGCGAAACAAGAGTGGGAGGAGGCCTTTGATTACAAGACTGGTGCCCTTTAGATGGAAGCACCCGCTGGGCCCCCTTACAAATCGAGAGGAGAAACGGCTGATTTGGCGGGAGGACATGCCTGAGTTCGTTCTCGAGAGAATGCGGAAGCATGTCCTAAAGAAACTCAAAGACATGTACGGTGCGCAGAAGCGGTCGAAGTCAAGACTTGAGTCTTTAAATATCATTGAGGTCGAAGACAGTTCTTGCGATGCTCTTTTGGAAGGCCTAAGACGCTTGGAGAAGATCGAGCGCATGGAATGCGGTGGGGTGCTGGTCATGGGCCGTCGGTTGGAACAATTCGAGAATGGAGATTCTTCCACCGCTCAAGAGCAGGTTCACGACCACGAACCAGCAAAGTCTCCGTATCCGGACTTGGTGACCCTACCACAGTCCCAGTCGAAAGTACCCGTCTTTGACCTAACTGAGCTATTGTCTCAAGCCGATCTAGCGGAAGTCAGGAACTATGGTCCACTCTTTGGGAACACTGCTCTGATCCTGAGCCCAGACAACCCGGCGGCCGTTCAAGCTCTTCTGGCACTGTGGAAACTGAAGGCATTCATCAGGCCCCAGGAAGCATGACCTGCTTGAGAACTCTGAACGCCTGTCGAGCCGTCAAGGGAGTCTAGTGTTGCTTGCGCGTTGATGCAATTCCTTTGATGATCATTTTATATGTCAAATTATATAACAACTCTATGGGATATCTCGATGAGTTCTATCGACGGTGAATTTTGCCTCGAGGTGCCTGTACCGGGGCCGATGCTTGAAAATCAGCAATGGGAGACGTGCTCGGTGATGTTACTTCACTTCGCTTCTAAAAGGTCGGAAAGTTTGTCTAGGTACACCGAAGGCCTAATAGGCCCAGCTAGGAAGTCCTCCTTTGAGCTGACTCCAGTGAGGACACCCAAAGTGCCTCCGAGCTTGCCTTCTAATCCAAACCGGATGTCGGTGTTGGCACGGTCCCCCACCATACACGTCCGAGATCTATCGAATTTGAATTTTCCCTCAATTGCGTCCATCATTGCCTGGTTGGGCTTGCCTAGCGAGACAGGCTCCTGGCCCAGCATCATGATAAGCGGCGCACTCATGGAACCCGCGCCGGGAAACAGCGTTCCTGAGTTCGGAAGTGTGGAGTCGATATTGGTCGCAAGGAAAACCGCACCACGTTTGATGTAGTGAAATGCGAGAGCCAGCTTCAGGTAGTTCAGATGGAAGTCCAGGCCTACGAGAACGACTCCGACCTCGGGATCAAGTAACGATGGGTCCCCGGCTGCAATAAGCTTGTAGTCGTCAGGTCTCACTTCGCGTCGATACGCGGGATCTGTGCCTCCAATGAATGGAACGTTCTCCGTTTGCAGCTCCTGCTCAATCCCCGTCTCTCCGATGACGAAAACCTTTCGCTTATTCTCTGGCAGTTTGAGGATACGGGAAATATAAATGGATGCGCTGTACGAGGAGGAAAAGATTTCTTCCTGTTTTCTTCTGTCAGCGGAGGCCCCTGTACCACGCCTTCTACCCTGGCCCAGCTTCGGCAAGCTTTCGCTTGAAGACGTACCGTTGTGCTAGGAATCCCCAGCTTCTCCAGCTTCTTTTTGTAGTCGGCCCGTGACTTTGTGCTGTTGTTCGTGACGAAAACGACCTGCTTGCCTGGTGGATATGAGTCTCTAGCTCGCAAGCTTCTCCCCAGCAGGTGTGCGCATACCGTTGCTCCTCAACATTTCCAGCGTCTCAACAGTCCCAGGGAAGAGGTGGTCGCCAGACCAGAGGACTCCTATATCAAACATTCTGTTCAGCAAGGAATCGGATAAAGTGTTCGCAGGATCGTCATGCCCATAGGACGGAATACGAGTGAGCGAAGGGGGGCAGCACGAACCATCGCAATCGAATAGAAATACCTAATAGATACAATCAGCTTCTTGGCCAGGATTAAGAAGTATAAAGTGAATGCCATTGGAGCGCGTTCACTGATTAGACTCACATCGAATTTATCCAAGAACTCCTTGATCTCCTCCTTCTTTCCTGTTAGATAGCGGGGTGCGGGCGTCATCGAGGGGTGCTCCTTAGGACTCTCCGGAGGTGCCATTTGGTCTTTCTGGACTCGATCCTGAAGTTTCGGTCCAGAAGAAGTCTCCCTAGTAATATAAAAGTGAAGAACTTTCAGGAATTGGCTGGTGAGACCAAAACCCAATCCAAGTACTTCAGTGACTGTTAAGCTGCGGTTTCGGTCAGCTTATCTGTACGCTGACTCTTCGGACAGAAGCGCGAGCGGGGCACACACGTGGTTGTGGGGCATGGCCAGAGGATTCTAGACGCCCATGCTTCAATAACACTTAGGGCAGCAGTAAAAGTAATATTGATGATTGCAAGGTGATTCCGATGTCTTGTCTTTAATTTTTAATATGTACTCCTATAGCAACCCGGAAATGCCTTACCGTGAGCAGATTTCGTACGTAAGCGGTACATAAGCAGTCAGGGTTCTACTCAAGGTGAATACTTCAATACATTCTATACATTGGACAAGGGTCATGGCCCTCATGTCTGAAATTAGTGGCTGAAATCCTTGATTACGTCTATATCAATAAAATCATGAGCCGCCTAGGATGCCTGATATCCGAAGAGCAAGATCTAGTATCGACAAATGTTCGTCTGCCCCGTCGACCAGACGCTTGTCCATCTCAGAGAATGCAGTTACAATCTTGTTCTTCTGTATGTCCGGAATAGCATCGTTGTAGACAATCCGTCGGTACAGCTGCCGATGGTTAGCATCTTTGACCACGTGCAGGATGGAATCTCGCGATATGTGCAATTGAACGGAGCCTTGTACAAGGGAATGGCAAAAGAGCTTACCTGCAAGACAAGCTGACCCGCGCTCCACCCATCCGCAACAATATCAGTGACGACGGCAGAGACAGCCTCGTAGGAAGACCCCAATTTCTTCGGCTGCATGGCCTGAACGAGTCGATCTATGACACTTTCAGGGACGACACCAGCAATCTCTTCGATCATTCGCACAGTGATAGGTTCCGAGCTGGCGTCTGCCATCTCAGAGTCCTCGTCCCCATCTTTCTGACCCGTCGGGCGACCAGCGCCTACCAACCGGGCCGCACTCTGCATGTATGTAATGGCACGCCGTAAATCACCTTCGCCGCAGCTGATCAGCTTATCAATGACGCCCTCATCAAGCTTCAAATTCTCCAATTTGGCAATATGCGCCAAGCGCTCTGCTGCGGCCGAATTATCCAGCGGCTTGAAGCGGAACTTGCTGCATCGACTGGCAAGTGGCTCAATGATGCGAGTGACGTAGTTGCAGACGAGACAGAAACGGGTGATCCGGCTGTATTGTTCCATCGTGCGTCTTAGCGCAGACTGTGCATCCTGAGTCATGCTATCCGCCTCATCCAGGATGATGATCTTGAACGGTGGGCAGGGGTATTGTTCGAAATATGATGGGTCCAATCCGGTCGGTTGGCTGAGTTGCGTGCGGGCAAATCCCTTGACCTTTTCTCGGACAATGCCAATGCCACGCTCGTCTGAGGCGTTCAGTTCGAGGATACGTGACCGATAAAGAGCAGGGCCGAATAGCGATTTTGCAAGGGCGAGGATGGTTGAGGTCTTTCCTGTACCGGGGGGGCCATAGAAAAGCATGTGAGGGAGCTATTTCTGTCAGTCATGTTCAACTGTAAATTTGGTTTTGTAAGAAGTCTTTTATGTCGTACATTTGAAGCTTGTAATGTCCGTTGAAGGACTTTCGTGGTGTGGTCTTGCGCGGCTACATCATCGAGGGTCTTGGGCCGGCTGTTGATTCCCGTTAGAACAGCCCATTGCGTAGAATGGACAATAGAATAAACGTCACATACTACTTCTCAACCCATGGCTGCAGTCGTGTCTGCTCCTCCTTTGCATCCGTTGGCTTCTGCTTCGAGCTGGTGGATGCTGCAGCTGCAGCTGCAGCTCGGGCCTTGTTGTTAAAGAAATTGGCAGCCATGAATAGCTACTCAAATATGTGAAACCACCTGAAGTTAAGTAATTCAGAAACTTCGATAAAGCGCTCTCATTGAAATTAAGATGGGCTTAAAGATGCTATCTTGAGCACAGGTACCCAGGAAACGTGTCTGAGAGACGCGTCTACACGTGATACGCGATAGACCTCAATATCGGGATGACCGCCTTCCCATTAAAGTAAGAATATGGTCGGTAACAGCTGGTGTCTACACAAATGCGAGAAACAAAGGCGGGGGAATCTATTGCTCCAGATCAAGAGCTTGCTGTTGATGATTTCTCAAATTTATCTGACATAGTCGCGACTTCTTATAATGAGCACCCTAGTGCGGTTGCCCTTGGTTTTTTCGCCTCGTTGGTGAGAAGCGCCTTCATAGCGTGAGAGTGAGATATTGATGTTTGGCGAGGCTGGTAGAACATCGATGATATATTATTCCTAGTTCATTCGACTATGAGAAAGGCTAATCCTGCGCCTCTGCATGCTGAATGATAAGATGTGCGGTTTCGCTGACAGGTATTCTAGGTTGAAATCTCAATCGACCAGAATCTGTTTAGAAACGCTCGAGTAGTGTTTGAAAAAGCTGGTAAATAGGCGGATCGAGTGTCCCACATCGTAGGTGCCGCCAGTCTCACGGATACTGTGCATGCTTAATTGTGGGTTACCCAGATCAAGGGTTCGAGCACCTAGAGCAGCAGACAACATTGGCCCAATAGTGCTGCCACAGCTGGAATCGTTGCGAACGACGAAGAGCTGCAGAGGGACTCCCTCGCCCCCATTTTCCGCCGCCTTTTGAGCAACTTCCTGAAGAAGAACAATGCCAGGCGAGTTCGTAGCGTAGCGAGCGTTGGCGTTGATTTTGATGACAGGGCCCTTGTTGATCTCCGGACGGTGATCGGATTCGTACTTCGCAGCGTAATTTGGGTGTACTGCATGAGCCATATCGGCGGATAGAAGGAAGGAGGTAGATAAAGTCTGCTCATAGGCTGTAGATAGATCGTCTTGGTCGGACGAAGACGAAGGGAGCACCGACAAGCGATGGATGACGGCCGGAAGGAGGTTTGAGTCAGCGCCCTGAGCAGTACGGCTTCCAATTTCCTCATGATCGAACAGTGCAATGAGTCGGATAGACGTCTCATCATCCAGTGCCGAGGAATCCGCAACAGACTCGATCAAGCCGACAGTGGCGCAGAAAGAGCTGTTGAGATTATCCAGTCTAGGTGAGAAAATGAACTCCTCGTGCATGCCACCAAGGCAGGATTTTTGAGTGTCAAACAGAATCATTTCGAAGTCAAGGATGTCGACGGGCTTGACACCAGCCTCAGCAGCCAAGAGCTCGACAAAGTAGGGATGATGACGCTCAGTTATCGCCTTCAGAGGAGAGAATTCTGCCTTACTCTCCTGCTTGGCTTCGGCGTCTTTGGATTCTCCGGTACGGTTGAGCTCGGCTGCCACAAGGCCAGCAATAGGGAACAGCTGGGTCTCCTTGTTGAACGAGAAAGTTTCCTGGCGGTCAAGATGAATGGCCAAGGTCGGAATGCGAAGGACTGCAATTGAGGTCAGCTGTCGGTTCCTTCCGCAAGAGTTTAACACCGAGGAGCGTTACTTGGACGGTCGATCTTAATCAATTTCTGCACAATGGAGCCATCGCTGGTCTTAACCATAGCGCGACCCGCAACACCCAGGTCACGGTCAAACCCTGACGACCATTAGTTTTGAGTGAGCAGTGTAGGGATAGAATTCAGTAAACGGACATGTGTGCCAGAGGCCTCCACCATACGCCTCAACACCAACTTGCATGTAACCCTCGCCGCGCTTGTTGCTAACAGGCTTGACTCTCAGAACAGGGGAGTCTGTGTGCGCACCGATCATGGAGATGGCATTGCCTGGCTACAATGGGCCGACGCTTTAGCTTTTTTGACCGAGGAGGATGTATGCTGTATCACCTGGTATCGTGCAAACATACCTTCCATTTCTTGCCTACTGCAAAAGCTACGATGGTTGAGCTATTGCGGGTCAGATAATACTTTCCGCCAGGTTGGCATGTTGAAGCCCAAGAGTCTTTTTCCTATGGGGAAAAAGTGAGACGATTGATATTGACATGATCTGCGCCCCTAGACATAAAATCCGTACCTTGATTTCCTGGAATCCTGCTTTGATGAGGAGCTCTTTTGCAGACTGAACAGCATGAAAGGCTAAGAATTCGCGCTGCTGTCAGTTCCAGTCTGTGGATAAGAATCGGAGTTCAACCATAAGGAAGGTATATTTACGAGTTGGAGAGGCATTGACAAAGGACAAAAAGTCCAAGGCGGGTTGCTTCAAATTTTGCGCAAGCTTAGAGGTCATCTTGAAGGAGTACCTTGCTGGCTATCGGGTAGCTTATGGTGAAGTCTGGAGTAAGTGGAGAGGAAGGATGATCTATTTGTTGGCATGAGATCAGATTATAGATAGGTATTCTCCAACAATCTTGGCGGTCAGTGTGAGACTAACCATGTTCGGTAGTCTTATAGAAGTGAAGATCTGGCAGCTATAAAGAACATGATAAGGTAGTAATTGGCAACTTAGTCTGTGTACTAATTACTAAACTGAAAATATGACAAAATCTGATGACTGTATTTTTAGAAGCTTCATTTGTTTGTCGTACAAATATATCCCACTCACGTGGTTACTTTGTTGATCTTCACTGTGAAGCACAGATTCGACTATGAACAAAAGCGGAGATGATTCATCTCATCTCAATCAGATAAAGGAGGGTAAAAAGTAGTGGAGGCAATTGTCCAGAAAGTCAGATGCAAATCTAGTAACTATATATACTTTCATATTGTAGTGCAGTATGAAGTAGCCATGTTGAGGTTGAAGGGTCTGAGACCGAAGTGTCACGGTGGTGTAGAGGGGTAGACAGATGAAGAAATCCGGAAGAGATAAGGTATGATTTCATCATCAGATCAGTCGATTGACACGGGGAATTTCTGCCGTAGACAACTGCTCAGCTGGTGGTAGGATCGACAAAGGTTCATGACCAAAGAAAGAGTTTCTTTGGCTGCAGAGGTGGAAAGTAAACTCTCTCCTTCCCCATACTCTGGCCCAAGCTCTCCGTCGCGTCGAGGGCGCGTGGAACGACAGGCGGTCGCGAAACCGATAGGACAGTTAGTGCGCCTGATTGATAGGGCACAACAATCAATGACAGGCTGAGCGCGCTCTTCTGGTTAGGTATACTGGCGCTTCGCGTTAATGAAGGGGTTTTGTTATTGTTTTCAGAAGACACCAATGTAAGCAGATATATTGATTTCAGTCATCAGATGCAATAATTCCCATATTTGGTACGGGACTCCATTATTGTAACCAGTGTTACTGTGGGCGCCGGATGTATACAACTGAGTGATCTGTGCTAACCACATGGTTAGCCAACACAACGACAACAGTAAACTGCATCCCAACCCAGTCAGACTTAAACGAGTCATTGACATAGTTCCTACAGTAGTTCTTATTCTGTGACAAATCCTCAGGCTTAGGATAAATGGCAGTATTAACAAAGATAATCCCAACACGTTGATCCATCAGCCAACCTCCTGTGTCCCGGATAGGCTTAGTGCTCCTGACGCGTGACTGGGAGGGATGGAATCCCCTTCGAAACTCCGTCACCCCCCAAAAGAGAGAGAGCCCGTAGCCCGCCCTTGGATTGCTTTCGCTACTTACCAGTCTCTCATAGCTCACCAGACGGTGGTCAGGTCACTTTCAAATGACCTCCACAAGCTACCAGATTCCGTCAAATCAGCCTTGGGTCTGGTGAGAGAAGTGAACAATACCTTGGCCCCCATTTGTCGCTCCTCAAGTCGCCTACCTTCAGTTATTTATTGTTCGGAGCGGAGCAGAAGGACTTGGCCGTTGCTACCAACAACCTTATTTATTCTACGAACCACCAGCTCTTAGAATAACCTGCCATTCAATTAGCAAGACGGACCGTCGCTTATCGGTTTGAAAGCGCACCACCATACTGTTTCTATATATCTCTCCACATCGTCACCGGACATCTGGACCTGTCGCATCACCTCGCTGGTCTCTCCTACAGTCGATACCAACCTCGAGCGCTTGCGCCCTGAATAGAAATTACGTTTATGAGTATGGGCGACAAGAACAAAGATCCGGATTCTCTGGCCGCTGCTGGCGCAATGGCGGTCAAATCCACTATGAGATCGTCGGAGAGAGTCCCCAATGCCTTAAATATCGCATCCCCTCCCGGATCAAGGACGCCTCCCAGCATGCCATCAAAGAAGACGATTTTCTATCCGGCTACATCGGCAAGAAAACAGAAAAGCCACAGCAGTTCCGAACCCGTTGATCCCAACTTGCTTGCGAAGGCTCTGAAGGAGTACGAAGATGCAGGACGTCCTCGGGAAAGAACCCCTGGAACAAGTCCCAGTAGGAAAAGGCAACGAGTGTACGGCGATAGGTGAGCATCATTGTACATTGTATTGTCTCTTTGATGGGCGATGATTGACCGAAGGCGCCCGCAGGTTTATACCAAATCGCGAGGGGCAAGATCTACAAGCAACTTATAGCTTGCTTCATGAAGATGGGTGTCCCTCTACTCCTTCCAAAACGAAAAAGCGCGCCCCTCACTCGGAGCTTCACTTCCAAAAAAGTATGTTTACCACGGGACCTTGATCGACTTAGCTGGAGCTGACATCGCTTGTAGCGGAAGAAGCAAATAGAATGTACTCGCGCGTACTCAGAAGTGAGCTTTTTGGAAACACCGTCCCGCAGGCCGATCTGGATTCACTGTCTCCTGACCCATTACTGGGAATTCCCAACGGTATTAATGAGAAGACACGCTCCCACACACCTCCTTCACACGCCATCTCGAATCTACCGCCCGCCAGTATCACGCCATCGACGCCTCACAAAAACCTCTTCACTTACGCTTCCCCGAGAATTGGATCTGGTCAACCGACACCGTCCAAGACGCCTCGAAGTCAACACGGTCCCAACTTAAACGTGCGATCCGAACTTTACAGTCTATCGCCGATCAGATACGACAGTCAACGTATCCTTGAAACTCCTCGCAAGCAACCTCGTTACGTCAACAAAGTACCCTACAAGGTTCTCGACGCACCCGACTTGCAAGATGACTTCTACTTGAATCTGGTGGACTGGGGCAGTAGTAATGTGCTAGGCGTTGGCTTAGGCAATTCAGTGTACATGTGGAATTCGAACACCGGCCGGGTGACGAAACTCTGCGAGCTAAGAGATGATACTGTCACAAGTGTCAGCTGGATTCAGCGGGTAATGAAAATCTCTCCATACGTTGGCAAAGATTACGTGTTCCAGAACTGACATTGGACAGGGCACACATCTTTCGATAGGAACTGGAAAAGGTTTTGTACAGATATGGGATGCAGAGCACTGTCGCCGTCTTCGGACAATGATTGGACATACCAATCGTGTGGGGGCTCTTGCGTGGAACGATCATATCCTTACGTCAGGTTCTCGGGACCGACTGATCTTTCACCGTGATGTTCGCTCCCCAGATCAGTATTTACGTCGACTGTCCGGCCATAAGCAAGAAGTTTGCGGTCTCCGATGGAACACCGAAGATGGACAACTAGCTTCAGGCGGAAACGACAATAAACTTATGGTGTGGGACAAGCTGAATGAGACGCCGCTCTATCGCTTCTCGGACCATACCGCGGCCGTAAAGGCCATCGCCTGGTCACCCCATCAACACCACCTCCTCGCCTCAGGTGGAGGCACGGCGGACCGGACCATCAAATTTTGGAATACGGCTACTGGTTCAATGATCAAGGAAGTTGATACGGGTAGCCAGGTCTGTAACCTGGCATGGTCGAAGAACTCAGACGAAATCATCAGTACACACGGCTACAGTCAGAACCAGATTGTAATCTGGAAATACCCGCGCATGGAGCAGATTGTATCGCTTACCGGCCACACTTTCCGTGTACTCTACCTTGCGATGAGCCCCGATGGACAGACGGTCGTAACCGGAGCTGGTGACGAAACATTGAGATTCTGGAAGATTTTCAATAAGAGATCAGGAAGAGAACATGGACGGGAGGGCGGCAAACTAGCCGAATGGGGTACGATTCGATAATACCGGCGTTAGAACTCGAGGTTATCATGACCCTGCAGCATCTTTCACTTCCCGGCATGGTTTTCACATATGCATTAGACACGGCGTTCCAGGACATTGGCGTTGCAGCAATCCTGGGGGTACTTTTGGTCTGTTTAAGGGAGGAGTTTTCGCTTCTTTGGCATCTTTTCGCATTTGTTCGTGGGTCTACAACATTTTCAACGTGGGGGACCAGGTGCTTCTCTTTTCTTCCCATCTCATCATATCTTCCTGGCATGTACCTTCGTCGACTTTGCTCTTCTGCACTTCTTTTCTTTCCACGCTCTGCTTCTCGTCTCAGGCGATGCTTGTTATGCATCTGGCCTCGAGCAAATATTCTTGACTCTTTCTGAAATGGTATAAGCGGTGGCGCTCATGGTGTTCACACAGGTGGGAGGGACTGGTGTTGCTCATGGGACGGATGGGCTTCAACGGCCCAAGAATGAACTCTTTTCGCTCATACTTGCATGGTGATAGCCGTATCTTTATCTCTGCTGAAATTGATGATGACATGATACATAAAATTGCACGACACTTGAAGCTCCTTGACTGTGCTTTCTTGCTCTTGGTAGATAGATGGGTTGCATACGGCCCTGGAGGAGGAGAGAAGCTTTTGTGATATCATGAACAACTAGGTAACTAATGCAGTGTCAAAGCCTACGTTAAAGACATTCTAAGATGCTGATGAATGATTGTCTTTGCTAAAGTAGAAATGCTAACGCTACGGTACATGGGACTTGTATATTTATCTCATTAGTGCTACATTGAAAGACAATTAGCCATGTTGTACAAAACCGCTGGTTATTTTTGACTACTTACTTTCAACAGGTATATGAATTAGAGGTCTATAGGACAAGCCTTCCAGGCTCAACTGTCAACAGGGTCTTCACCCGGTCCAAGAAAACCCTAGCCCTCGTCTCATCACCAACAGGAACGGTCAAACTAAACACATTCGCGGCAGAGCCGGCGGGGTATTCCTCCATGAATGCCTTATGCGGCGCCTTCTTCGGAGCCTTGCCGCTGAGGATATCGATGATGTCTTCCTTGTCGGGCTGAGGGGGCTGATATTCAGCTGCCTCCAGGGCATTCAGCTCGGGAATATAATCGCCCCGGGATGTCTTGACGGGCTCAGCGCCGAGGATCTCATCAAAGAGCTCGTCTGCGGAGGGCTTGGTGCGGGAGGAACGGGGGAGGTCGTCGTTCGCCAGGTCGGTGGCACGAGCAAGGAAAGTGGATAGCGGCACGGTGACGCCGATCGAATCCTTGATCTTCTTCTGGACGGAGAGCACAGTAGCAAGGGAGATGGAGACGGCTACTGAGACTGTGGGTGGGGGTCTAGCGCTGGGTTCCTCGACAACTGGGGCCTTGGTCTCGGCGGGTTGCGGGGGAGCTGCGATCTTAATGTTGCTTAGGTCGAGGTGGGAGAGCTTTTCGATGCGGGAGGCTTGGCTGGATGGGTAGTCGGTGGGAATGGCGCCAATATAGGCGAGGACATCGCCCTTGAGGAGACGGCCCTTCGGACCGGAGGCGGGAATCTTGGAGATTTCGGATTCTGGGATGCCCTTTTCATGGAGGAGCACTTGGACGGAGGGATAGAGGGGATAAGCGGGGTTTTGCGTCTGGACTGAGGAGGAAGAATTGAGGCCTATCGATTCCGCAGTTAGCGTCTGTAGATTGCATGCTACACGTATACTTGGGGTATCATCGAGTATTGGTTTGTTTCCAGATCGCACCCGATTGAATTGCGTGTTGAGGTCGTTGGGTCACTTACGTCTGGTGGTGCTGATTACCCGGGGTTGCCGTCTGGCAATCATGGCCGACACACGGCGCACGGGAAAGCTAGAAGCCATATCGCTCGATCTAGCGTCTTGATATGGCTCAAAGGTGCCTTTTCTGATCGAAGTGTATCTCCGAGAGCGCTTGGCGCTGAAGCTGGATTCGGAAGGCTTGAGACGAACGAGAGGTTGTACCCCGTCGATTAAGCCGCACAGAATCCCTGATGGATCTAGCTGCTGCAAATAGTAGACCGCGTTTCAATGTTAGACGTAGAGATCCATGAAGACAGGATCAACCGCGATAAGCTCTGTTTGTACTTGCTCTAGATGTTGAGGTTGTTGGGAGCTCACCGGCGGCCCGGACGGGAACATTTTTCTGCCGCGGAGAACGACCGGAGTATTGCGATGCGAGCGGAAATTGACGACGGAGAGAGCAACGGAAGTTTGAACTTATTTTCAAGGTTAGTCGTCCAATCTCTGTCGATCGCCTTTTTCGAAGATGCTCTCATTGCCGTGCTAATAGCATCTTTCTAATTGCTTGGTTCTCGTTACAGGAGCTCTCCGCTAACGTGATGTGATTGCTTTTCAGATTATAGGCACTACAATGATTCCCAGGTCATTTGCCTTTCGGGCATTCGCACAACAATGTCCTAGGACACCGTTATTACTAGGTCCCCAGTCGTCACCGACATGGAGATATTTCTCTTCTTGTGCTCCTCGGGCAAAAGCTGTTGTCAAGCCCACGGCGCCCCGTAATCCTTCAAAACCCTCGCAAGAAACGCTCAAGTTTGCGGGGAGACGACCCGAGGGATTCGGTAAACTAGAAAGGAAGGTTGCGAAAGAGGGCGACTTATTACTTTTTAAGGCACCATCACATCGCTTCTATGTGTTGGGTGCTTACGGTATCGCAGCATTCTGTTTGGCCTACTCGGTCTACAACTCGACCATCGTGTTCGGAGACCCAGTTGTAGCTCTGCCGATGTGGCAAAAGAGTCTATTTGGTGGCATTTGTGTCATGATGAGTGTTATGGGAACAGTCTTCATTGTCAAAACTGCGCGGTTGATCAAGGCCGTTAATGCCATTCATTTGAATGGCAAGACATACCTTCGCTTCACCGTTCGAAGCATGATTCCTTTCCGAAAGCCGTACCAGTTTGATGCCCTACCTCGCCAGATAGCCTTTTCTCGGCGTCTGGTCGTCTCCCCTGAATCGCTCAACCCACAGACGACTCCAAATGCTCAACCAGCTAAGGTGAGCATCTACAGAGCGCCTTTGACAAAGATGAGCCAGGTCTTCTGGAAGGGTTTCCGATCTGTCCGACAGCTCTTTACACAGGAGGATATCATCCTCTTGGAAGTCGAGGGTCAAAAAGGTGTTTTCCGAATGGATTCAGCCGGGTACATCTCCGAGGATTTTCTGGTGATTGGGAACCCGGTGAGCATCAGAAGCTATTAGAGTATTTCCGCGTGACGAGGAAAGGCGTTCTCAGGGTTGTCTCCCTTCTCAAATGTTTAACTACATAACTTTTCGCTTCTGCTTTCAAGCCTTGAATAGCGCGTCGAGGTGCTTTCTTGGCATTCTGCCATCAGGAATGTTTGCGCCGAAGATCCTTTGTATATAGATGTAAATTAGAATTCGAATGAGAAGTTAAATGATAATAAACAAAGAGGTGAAGCTTTCATTTCGTAGTGGTTGAGACGGGAGGCATACAGCACGTGATCTGCCGCCCGTGCAGCGGCAGCGCGTCCTTGGGCTCCGAGACGCGACTCCATGATAGCCAACTATCGCGCGGGGTCATCCAAACACTGCTGTCAGTCGCTGCTCCATCGCTGCAGCTATATTGCTGAGTGAATCGGCGCGGGCGTCTTCATTCCCGTTTTGTGACTTCAATTTTGCTTCTGCAGTCGCGAGACAGCGGCTGCCTTATCGCAAGATGGGGAAACTTATTCGCCTTGAGCTTTTCAGTACGGGCTAACCAATCACTCGTCGGCGAGTAGTGCTAACCATTCCTTAGATTTCAAATCCTACAAGGGACATCATGTTTTGCTGTTTGGGGATGCCTACTTCACATCCATTATCGGACCTAATGGGTCTGGCAAGTCCAACTCGTGCGTATCATATAACCGTCCGTCGCAGTGTCCATTTCCGCGCTGACGAGATTTAGGATGGATGCAATTTCTTTCGTCTTGGGAATAAAATCCTCACATCTGCGGTCTACGAACCTACGCGATCTCGTCTACCGTGGCCGTGTCCTGCGCACATCCAAAGTCGACGCCGATGGCAACGCTACTGATGCGGTACCGAACGGAGAAGAGCCAAACGAAAACGGCGTGGACGGGGAGGAATCGCAGGATCCTAGTGGATCGAATGATCCAAAATCCGCATGGGTCATGGCCGTGTACGAGGATGATGCGGGCGAGGAGCAGCAATGGCGACGGTCGATCACAAGCTCCGGCGTTAGCGAATACCGAATCAATAATCGCATCGTGACTGCGCAACAATACAACGAGGCTCTCGAGGCGGAAAATATTCTGATCAAAGCGCGCAATTTCCTCGTCTTCCAGGGTGACGTTGAGGCGATTGCTTCGCAGTCCCCCAAGGACTTGACACGGTTGATTGAGCAGATTTCCGGAAGTCTTGAATACAAAGCTGAATACGAACGTCTTAAGGCGGAAGCTGAGGAGGCTGCGGAGCAGCAGACTATCCAGCTCAACCGACGGAGAGGTATCAATTCTGAAATTAAGCAATACCAGGAGCAAAAGCGTGAGGCCGAAAACTATGCTAGGAAGGCAGAGGAACGTGATCAGGCCGAGATCACTCACATTCTCTGGAAGCTTTTCCATTTCCAGCGTTTGATTGACGCGTCCAGCGCGGATATTCAGAAGTACCAAGAGGAACTCAAGGAATATCGTCGTGGAGTGGAGAAATACGAGAGAAATGTTGAGAACGCCAAGGTAGAACATGCGAAGGTTGGCAGAGATGTGGCCAAGGCAGAGAGGAATATTATCAAGAAGGAGAAAGATATCGAAGAGGCGACCAACGCCTTGGTCCCTGTGGACGAGAAGGTTGATATCACCAGGAAGAAGGTAGAGAGGTTTGCCTCTCGGATTGCCGAAATTGGCAAGGAACGGGATTCTCAGGCGGCCAATGTGAAACAATTGGAGAAGGACCTCAAAGTCGTCGAGAAAGCCCAGGCTCAATGGGAGGCCGAATGGCATAAGACAATGAGCAAACAGGGCGGTCGACTGAGCGAATCTGACCAGCAGGAGTACAAAATGCTCAAAGAGGAAGTCAGCAAGCGATCGTCTGCGGAGCAACTCAATCTCGACAATCTAAGGCGTCAGAGAAAGACGGAAGCCGAGGCCTACAACAGTTTGAAGAGCAAGTTTGACTCAACTGAGTGGCAGCTCAAGAGCTTAGAAACTGATACGCAGACCTTGACGGAGCGCAAGTCAGCTTTGAACGACACGGTCAAGACCACTTCTAAGGAGATTGACCGCAAGAAGAAGGAATTGAATGCGCTTACCTCGGAGCGCTTGCGCATCTCTCAGATGAGGACAGAGCTTGAGGAGAAAGTCCAGGTCGTCTTGAAAAAGCTTCTTGAGGCTGACGATGGCAAGAAGCAAACAGAGAGGGAACTAAGAGCTAAGGAGCTGATCTCGACTTTGAAGCGCATCTTTCCTGGTGTGAAGGGCCGTGTCAGTGATCTTTGCAGACCTAAGCAGAAGAAGTATGCCGAAGCCGTCAGCACGGTCCTGGGTCGTCACTTCGACGCCATCGTCGTCGATAATGAGAAGACTGCCAAGGAGTGCATCCAGCACCTCCGAGATCAGAGAGCGGGCCAGGCAACCTTTATCCCTCTGGAGACCATCCAAGTCAAAGCCTTCAACTCAAATCTGAAAGGCATTCACCGAGGAATGCGACCAGCTATTGAAACGGTAGACTACGACGACTCCGTTGCAAGGGCCATCAGCTATGCTTGTGGAAACGCCATTGTCTGTGATGATTTGGCGACAGCCAAGTACCTTTGCTATGAGAGGAACGTAGACGCAAAAGCCGTCACACTCGATGGAACTGTGATCCACAAGGGGGGGTTGATGACTGGTGGTAGAGGCCCCCAACAGAACTCAAAGCGATGGGAGGATTCCGAGGTTGAGAATCTTCACAAACTCAAGGACAAACTGATGGCCGACCTCGCCAATCTGCCAAAGGGCCATCGCAGAGGCACTGAAGAAGAGACTTTGCAAGGTGAATTGGTGGGTTTGGAGCAGCGCCTAGCCTACGCGCAAGAGGAGCTCAAGGCTCTCGAAAGAAACCTCAAGAGCAAGCGCACGGAATTAGATTTTGTGAAGCGCCAGCTCGAAGACTTGAGACCAAAATACATGGAGCGCCAGGAAGCTCTTGAGGAACTCGACCAGACCATCGCCCAGTCGCAAGAGGCTGTCAGCAGCATTGAGGACGAAATCTACCGCAAATTCTGCAAGCGCCTTGGTTACGCTAACATTCGTGAATACGAGGTCCAACAAGGGTCTTTGCAAGAGGAGGCCGCTCAGAAGAAACTCGAGTTTACGACGCAGAAAAGCAGGATTGAGAATCAACTCAGCTTCGAGAGGCAACGACTTCAGGCGACGAATGATAGGATTGCCAGCCTTCAGGCACAGCATGAACGGGATGAGAGTCTAATCGAGGAACTCAAAGCCGAACAAGAGCAAATCCGGAATCAGCTGGATGAATACAATGCTGAGCTGGATGTCCTTAGGGAGCGACTGCAGGAGCAAAAGGAGGCTTATGCGCAATCAGCGGAGAACCTCGCACGGCAGCGCCGGGAACTTCAGAAACGCAGCAAGGACGTTGAAGGCATCCTAAAGAATGTTAGCGCCTTGGAGGCCGAAATCCAACGTAACTCGTCCGGCCGATATACTGTCCTAAGGCGCTGCAAACTCGAGGATATCAACATACCTCTCACGGAAAACTCTAAATCGCTTGACCAGCTGCCTATCGATGACATTGTTCAGACAGCCGACCCTGATGCAATGGACGTTGATGAGGATGCCAATGACAGAAGCGGTATAGTGCAAGACTATGGTATTGAAGTCGATTTTGACTCGCTAGGAGAGACCCTCAAGGAGGTAAGTACTATCGCACCGGCTCACATCGAATATGAACTAATCAGAAACAGGAGGGCGACGAAAAGGTAGAAGAGGAACTGCTCGACAGGATCAAAACTCTCAACAGCGAGTTGGACAAGATGGCGCCGAATACACGTGCAATGGAGCGTCTAGAAAGCGTTGAAAACAAACTGCGAAGCACTGAGAAGGACTTTGATGAGGCACGCAAACGGGCTCGGAAGGCCAAAGAAGATTTTGAGGAGGTGATGCGAAAGCGATCAGATCTCTTCAACAAGGCGTTCTCTCACATCTCGGAGCAAATTGGCCCCATCTACCGTGAGCTGACTCGCAGTGCCAATTATCCGTTGGGAGGGCAGGCGTAAGTTTTTGTTCTGCAGATATTATGTTTGTTGCACCTAACTGAATCTTGAACCACAGGTACTTGGACATTGAGGACTCTGACGAGCCATACCTCGATGGTATCAAATATCATGCCATGCCTCCCCTCAAGCGTTTCCGGGACATGGAGCACCTATCCGGTGGTGAGAAGACTATGGCTGCGCTGGCTCTGCTCTTCGCCATCCATTCTTACCAGCCATCGCCCTTCTTCGTGCTGGACGAGGTTGACGCTGCCCTTGACAATACCAATGTGGCTCGCATCGCCAACTATATCCACGACCATGCGGCTCCTGGCATGCAGTTCATCGTCATCAGCTTGAAGACTGGACTGTTCCAGAACAGTGAAGCATTGGTCGGTATCTACCGAGACCAGTCTGAAAACAGCAGTAAATCCTTGACGCTTGATGTAAGTTTGCCTTCATTCTTAGAGCCGCCAATTCGGGTACTGACCTCTCCCGCAGCTCCGAAAATATAACTAGATTGATTTCTATACCTCAATTAAGCCTGCCTCGCAGGAGTATGATCCGGTTACTTCCCATGGCCTTGTAGAATAGCGCTTCTCCTTCTCCCTTTTTTTCCTCTATCTACTTTGTTATATCCCTTGATGGCTATGAGTTTCTTCTTTTCCAAACAGTCGCGATGGATGGCGGGAAGGTTAATGACAAAGGCATCATATGATAATCAATGGAATAAACTTCGCCTTTGACTTTACGTTTCTTGTAAGTTGGCAGAAGAGGGGCATTACCCCAGAGGCACGGTAGATTATTCTGCTCAACATTCTCAAACAGAATATAAACACCACAACATAGACTACCTCGTAGTACTTTTGCAAGAGCCACCCGAGTCCGCAGGTACTGACCACATCCACCTCCGCTGTAGGCAGTTACTGAGAAGTATGGCTTGAATGCAGTATGACGTGAGGTCAAGCCGCACGCCAAATATGGACCTGCGCCACAACTTAGCACAGGCGCGTCGACTGTTCATTCTGGAGAACTGCCTACCGCATATCACAAGTGGTTGGCGCAAGTTTCTCTGATTTACCAGTGGGCATTAGGGGGTTTGCATTTATAATTACAAGGGGGGACGCCACATCGCCTGCTGTGACACGCAGAAGAATCAATAAGTTGAAGAATAATGGGACGTCTGTCAACGAAGGTTGGGAGGACAGCACCTCCTCAATCTGCTTACGATATGGCTATGGCGAGAGAAGTGCTAAAATGGGAAGCTAAGAGCTTTTTCAATTCCTTTGAAGCTGCTTGTTGGGGGTTATCCTTGTATGCTTGGTAGCGGCAGTGCAGTAGTACGCGCACAAGGGCTCAGTTATCGGTCCGTCCCGTGCGATTAAGATGGACAAGTCCCCTTGCTACGGAAACAGAATGGGGGGAGGCCATGATAACAAAGGGTCGATCATTTCTGGTCACCAGTTATCCCAAGGAAGATTGTCTTCGGGTACGGTGGTGCAGTGCTAGGTGATGGAAGAGGGACAGAGTTGCGGGATCATCTGGAAAGGCTAGCTGTGCTTTACGAGTTGAAGAACAGGTTGCCGGCTCGATCCGGGATGTACTGACGAGCCTGTCGAGCTGGGTAATGATGGATTTGTGGAGGCTGGATTGCCGCCTTCGAGAGCTGTTGTCGTGCACTGTATCTATGGTGACTCGGCCTCACGGCAGAGGCATGCCTGCAGAGAGTCATTTCCAGGCAATCCATGCATGACGCATCCGCGGCCCTGGCTGCAAACCTTAAGAAAGAGCTGTTTCAAGTCACGAGGACTTCAAACATCGATATGTAGAATAGGCTCCGACCAACTATTGTTATTGTTTGAGATTGTCCTTCCCCGCCAGTAATGACAGTAATGATCGAAGAATTCTGAGATCGGGATGGATATGGACTTGTCCAGAGATCATCACCTCTGTTATAGTATAGGAGCAGGGAACTTGATCCAAAAACTCATAGCTGCTATGGCAAATCATGCTTCGATGACTCCGCAGGTAGATGATCCTTTCGATCTGAGAAATCTTTGTATTTCCTCTTCCGGTCACGGTATGGCGCAGTCCAAAAGTTCAAGGCCATTGAGCATCCGTAGCCCCAAGGTGTAGGGTGAGTCCCAGAAAGAATTTGATTCCTTACAAACGCTGTCAGTGATCGCTCAAAAAGTTTATCACGCGAGTCAGTCGCCGAGGTCTAGTGAACTGTTCAGGTTACCCAGGCTCCAATTCCGTACACAGAATAAAGCGCTATTGGCTTTGTACTCCATAGGAGGTGGAGCGAATGGACGCACGCAGAAAAACAAGTTGCATTGACGGATGTGTGGCATTTGTAGGATGCGCATATTGAGAAGCCAGTCACCACGCTTTCAGAAGACTATTCTCAACGTCAATGGCGAGCGTCATTAGAGCGGCACATCAACCGATGGTCGGCAGACAGCGGATGTACGCCATGAGCAATCCGTATGCTGGCTATGATTAGCATTGAATTGTCGGTGAGAGACATAGATAGTTGATCATCAGATGGAGCATTGTATCTGCCCCCCATACCCGGGCGGATCGCCAAAAATATTTTGTCTTCAACAACGGCAAAACGATGCCGTGTGAAGATGCATCATTGTCATCCAATCAACATGCAGGCCAAATAATATCTCGATTGCTGCAAGTGCTCAGACATTTATGCAGTCAATTGAAGACCTCCTGCAGCAGCGCCATGAGCAGAGACCCCGCGAGAAGGATCATTTCGCTCGCAGAATAGCCAACGAAAGCATATCAGGTTTACTTGGGTATTAGTTAGCGGAAGAAATCTCACCGCTTGCAGGGCGATTGCCCTTCGCTCCAAGCCCATAAGGCCTGGAACTGACAGAGAGGCTTGAAGTTGTCGAGCGGAGTCCAGACAGCAGCCACCAGTTGCCACATGCAGCTGTTCCAGAAATTGGAGCAGCTGACATTGCATGGATAATCTCAACACAGAAAGGGTTTCTGACAGCAGCCACAAGTAAACTCAGTGTGTTACCTGGTAGAAAGTTGATGGATAGAGGCATTTTTTCAATGTGATGTTGACTAGTGGACGAGGGCGAGGAAACAAGAAAAAAAGAGAGAAAGGGAAAAAAAGGAGTCCACTTTTCCCCGCAAAAAAGCAAGGGAGCCATGACTGTTTTCTTGTTTACTTTTTTTTCTCAGGTTGATAGGTACGTTTTTATCTCTCTTCTTTTTCTTGCCAGTGGCGCGAGCTGCATAACAAGACCATCAATGGTGATGTAACATGTCACTTCGCCTCGCATACGGAGAGGCCTGTCCGCACTCCGCAGTTTGCATTCTCGGAACTTAGAACTGTGCTGGCTTTTGTTGGTTTCGGCCCTTCGAGGCAATCGTCCATGCAGTCGGTTCTGAGTCTCCGGCGGATCAGGTCCCAACTTGATCGCCGAGAACATACAGCCATATCCAATAGTGGTTGGTGGTTGTACTATCCGCCGGAATGGAGCAATCCTGTCGAAACCCTTCCTTATCACAGGACAAGGAACTGTTTTTGCCTACCATAGAACGGGACATGGACTTGCGAATGTCAGCTGAAACGCGATGGGTCAGGGCTATGGTTTTCTTGAATGATAGCGATAGATAGACCACTAGCAGGAACCAGGCACAAACCTTCTTCAGCAGTGAAAGTCTAGTTCCGAGAAATCTGGTCTGGCTCAGTAAGGGCTGGAGGATCAGCGGTCGGTCAAATTACTGTATCATCCTTTAAGTTAGTACGAGTGTTAGAATGTCAGCTCCAACTGCATTCAGCAAGCGTTGTCTCTAGTGAGTAGTCAAACGGGAGCTGCTTCGAGAAGGGTAAAGCGATGCTGATTCGATCATAGGAATCGGACCCACTGGTGGAACAGACGCCGGTTTACCTCTCTATACGTCCTGCCCATGGCTGCTGTTCCGGGAGGTCAAAGGGTATCCAGTCAGTCCACGCAGCTTATCCAAATACCAAGGGTCCCGAAGATCTGTGTGGATACTTGTGGAAGGAGCTAAAGCCTTTGAAGAAAAGGGCGCTAATGCACTCTGCTTCAGACTGTCCGTGCTCCAAGCCCAACCTTTCTCGACCTCGAAGGTTGTCCCCAGGCGACCAAAGCGATAGCTCTTCAGGCAGCCATTCTGTCGTCTGGCGTCTGGACTCTGCATTCCGGCAACTCTCCACGGCTCGATTGAAAAAGAAAGCCCAGAGAGTTGCTGCCGATAAAGGAGTTGGAAGGTATTGAGCAAAGCCAGCGGATAACCATCGAATGCGCGAGCATTGACCAATAGCTGAGGCCTACGTTAGACAACAACTTCCATGTAGCTGCACTGACGCGCATGGTTTGGACAGCCGACGACAGAAAACTGATACGTTGACTCCGCTCTTTGATTCGGTGGGAACTATCTGTGATTGATGGTGCCAGACAACTGTCCCCACAGGCTATCTAGATGGCGCAGATACAGCAGGCTCCGTCGGCGGACATTGATTGCCACCGAAGTCCAAGCTACAAGTTCTTCATTCTGGTCACTGGGACGGGCATCTTTTTCCGGGAGCGAATTGAATAAAATCGTTTGTGCATTGAAGGCGAGCACGTCGCTGCTGTGTTCCTAAAGCCTTGGTGTGCATCAGGACATGGCCCTGGGTGACCCTATTACATCTGTGATCTCAGAGGCGTCATGAAACTCAGTGCCGTGCCAGAAGGACGACTCTGATGACAAAGGTGGTCAGCAATTTGATTAGACGGATAACGGACCCAATCCTCGGACATGGTTCGGATCGGACAAAAAAGGGAATCGCTACTCCCTGCTAGGATGTGCCCTGACTTCTCAGGCCGCAGGCTAACTCTAAGCTAGCTTCCCCGGCCTTAAACTGACCCTAGATCATTAGTTGCTATTGCTTTTTTTGGGGGCGGTCCATCGACGCGCTTGGTAGCACCATTGACAGAGCTTCCATCTAGCTGGAAAGGCGCTGTACGGTCACAGACTTTTAGTCCTGGGTGATCTTCATGCTTAGGAGGCGACTTGTTGATTCCCCGATGGGGATAGCTCGTAAATAGCAAGCGTCCTTTTGTCCTCATTCGGTGATTGGTGTCATGAGAGGCGTTAAAACCCGATTCCGTACCAGAAGGTATGTATCAATGCCCCATCTGCCTAAAATAATGGCGGCCATGCGTCAATCGCACCTTTTTGTACAGTCCATAGTGTCATTTCTGCATGTATCTGTCTGTATTACATTAGGCTCCATGTTGAATCCCGCCACCGAAGCCGTCAGTGATAGTGAAATTCTAAAAGCTCACATGGGATGCTTCGTTGACCAGTTCTTCAATAGGGGTACTTTTTTCCACACTGCAATTGGCCATTCGGTTATATAACGTAGCCCAAGCCCATTGTCCGGCAGATTCTTTGGAGTTGTCACAAACTGTCAAATCTCGGATCACATACGTCCTTCCTGGAGGACTCACCATCTGGCCTCCAACGGCATTTGCTTCAGCCGGCATTGGTACCTTAACGCATCTTTTGTACCCCAAGCTCGATTTGCGCAATGGATCCAACAGCTCAGCCAGGGGCGCAGGAGCATCATCAGATGTTGCCCTATGATAGCATGACGGGCCAGCAAGGGCCAACGGTATGCATGACGCTTTGTCGCAACAACAGGACAACCCACTAACGTGATATTCAAAGGAGAGCCACTGCCCAATGCCACGGGCATCCAGCTGCCCTTTTCCCCACTTTGCCATGATCTATATAGACAACAATGGCGAGCTCGGTGTGAATGTCTCTACATCCCTTGCAGGCTGTGAAAGGGCCATTTTTACCGAAGATCTCAAGCAGAGCTTTGTCAGAGCTGTGACTACCGATTGGCAGCCAAACATGCAGAATTTCCCGTCCGGTGAGAACGCACGTAAGACCCCGACATTATAATTGCTGACTAGCCGTGTGTATTACCAGCCGCGACGATTGGAGCAGCACATGCTGAACTTCCGGAAAGGCAGTCCTTCATGTTTAATGCCGGACTGGATCTACAATCCAGCCAAGCGTGGTTCCAGCATGGCCCACCGAGGCATCCCAGGCTCATCCCTTGCGAATTCCAGACTTTGCAGAATAAGCGCCCGCGGAGGAACAGGAAGCGCACAAGCTCGGAGATGGGTGGTGATTCAGATTCAGATTCGACTGATGGGGCAGCCAAACGGACACCGATTCGCGTAGGACAGACCGATGTGCTGCGCCAGTTCTACGAAAAAGCTTTTGAAAATCTTCAACAGCTCAATTGCAGGGTGATTGCAAAGGCGTTTGTCAAGTTGGTGGAACCTCGGAAGCAAGTCAATCACCCGTACAATGGCCGCAGGACAGTGATGGGAGGACCTTGCCAGAAGTTGGACCCTGAATTGACCAAGCCCAAATGGTGGCCTACAGGCGTTCAGCACAAGGAGCCAGATCACCTCCTCAAGCATGGTGTGTCAATCGCGTTCTTCCCTCGCGTGCTCTTTTGTGGATTCAGTTGAGGTCAGTAGTCGCTAACTCTTTGGCCCTTCTAGAGAGAATTCGACTTCTTATGCACATTCTCTGCGAATTGAGGGAAAGCAATGCAATCACCGCGCAAAAGCTCCGAGAGGCCGGGCAGGATGTGCACCGCCAAATTGCACCGCCTCAGCGCCTGTTCATCTTGGACGAGATTTATGATGTCCGCGAAATCGAGGAACTCTATTTGAGCGGAAAAATCAGTATGTTCGGACTCTAACGAACCAGTGGTATCAGGCTGATCGTTAATGACCCAACAGGCGGTGATACCGTTATCTATGTCTCCTCAAAGCATCTGCCAGAGGGAATCGAGCCGGCAGTAGTGAACGTGAACGAGAAGCACATCGCTGACGCGGATTACTTGCCTTTGTCCCCAGTGTCCATCAGCCGCAAAAGCTCAGTTGAGAGCGGACTATCATCTCTCTCAAAGGGTATGGATCCATCCATCAATTCCAGTGAGCAAACGCAGGCACGGGATGCCCATGCAGCGCCTTCTTCGACTGCCTCCAATTCTTTGCCGAGTTTCTATGCTCAGCATTCGATATTGTGGAGCCATGGAACCTCTGCGACAAATGTACCATTTAGTATCTCGTCAAACTGACTGGAACCTGTTATAGGAAGGTCCGTTCCCGTGAAATCTCGCCTGTAACCTGAATCTGAGCCCGTCTCTGACCTCCTCAACAGCCTGTCCCTGCGACTTTCCTTATCGCTGGCCGTCCCCTTGGTATTCTGTTAATAATGCGCGTGGGCGTATCTTTCATTTGTGTTATTCCCTTTGTTGAATCTTCACTGTTGCATATCAATTAGCTCATAGCGTTCTGAGCAAATGAGCCGTTCTTAGGCCATTGCTGTGTTCTGGTGAAATAATGTACACTGTCCCATTCACAAAACTGACTCATTGTCAGGAAATTGGAAAGTTCTTGCTCCCTGTATTGTTACCAGACCAGCTGCGAGTGCCCTGGGTCAGTGTACACTAGATCTCTCAACTGCCAGACCGCGAGGTCCAGCATTCACCGTTCGTCTGACGACCAAATTTCAGAAGCAGAACCAGCAAATTTATCAAGTCCATAGAGAAGCATGTGGTCAGAGTTCCCAACCTTCTCTCGCACTATGGACTTGAACCGGAAAGTCTGGATTCAGGAGGGTCCTTACTTTCTGAAACACTATTCTCAAGCCCTTTCCTCTTGCAAGGATTCACAGAAGACAGATTCAAGTCACGCAGTCGTGTCGACTCCATTTCGCCTCCTCGACCTCCCTTTCGAAATTCGCAGCGAAATCCTCTGCAGGGCTATTTCGAGCACCGATAATTACTGGTTAGACCGTGAAGTCATCATTTTTGGAGAATCGTTAAAGTCGACATATTATATCCGTGGCCGCACCGTCTGGCGAGACTCAAATGGCGTGTACATGAATATTTTAACCACGAGCAAACAGATGTTTGATGAGGCGCAGCAGGTCCTTTTCAGCCGTTTTGCGTTCGCCGCTCTTGGATGGGGCTACACTTTGAGATACTCTGATCCTTCAAAAACTCCCAACCATCTCCCCAAGCACCGCATCATGCACATCGCCTATACTCCGTACTTCACCGAATACATGCGTGAGCATCGCCAGAGCGTCGATCTCATTCTCTCCGGGCTTCCTTTGCTTACCTCAGTTCGTATCATGATATCTTGGGCCTGCGCACAGCGTTTGGTCATATGTGGCGACACTCGAGCTGGCTCTCTACATATAGTGGCTGTGGCACGCCTGTTTCGGCAAGTTGCAAAGGTTGCGGTTGTCGGCCAGTCCTTGATGGGTGAGCTGCAGAAGCAGTTGGTGATGGAGGCAAGGAAAGAACTAGAGGATGAAACGTGGTATTGGGAGCTTGACCTGGATTATCATATATTCATGCCTTTTCTCTCCAGTACTGTTGAAGAGCATCTCTAAGCCGGGGAGGGTGATTTCATGATGGACCCGAACATTCTGGGCGTGCTAATACCGCACCATTACAACTCAGCGTATGCATTCGGACTATGATGTGAATTCCATGCTGCTGCTCTAAGCCATATAGCTGACGAACTGTCGTGAGAGGTACATTAGATGTACAAAGGCTAGGACAGCATAGACCTGCAAATTGGAAGTCATTGATCCTTGCGATGTATGGCTGCCGCCATGTCTCCATCCGAACACGGCTCAACTGGTTTTTAGATTTTTACTTTCTTCAAAGAAGATCCATCTGGCGTCTTGTAGCCTGCATATAGAGAAGTGCATGAACCTAGTTCAGCAAATAATCTCGAAGGATCTCCGGTGACGGACAGTGTGACTGGCTTGCAAATAGATATCAATACTTAAGAGGCATCCTCAATCTATTCTTGCTAATATTGTGGATCTACTGCACGCATTCTTCCTTCAAGTGAGAGGGTTTTGTTATCTTCATGTGGTTGCAAATCTCCAATAATAATAATATCACGTCTTATTCGTCCTATAAAACGGAAAGAATAACCTGCATGTTAGATAACAATGCGAATGGACACAGAGCAGAGTGTAGGGTATCGACGGACAGTCTCACACCTCAGGCAGCAAATCATCGGAAGTGGCAAGGGGGGTTCTGTGGCTGAAGCTTATTGGCTGGCTGAGCAGATCATGCCCCAGATCCCAGGGAGCATCAAAAGCCGGACCTTGGGAGTAGCAAATCAGCCACAGCCAACCAGAGACGTCACTTCAAGCACACGTCGAGCTTCAACTTCCCAACGGGCCTTTTCTCAACACCACGGTCCTCCCGAGCCGACTTTTCCACATCCTTTCTCCGCACGTTGTTGCGTTCGGCAGTACAGTTGACTCTTGCATGGTATCACGCGCCCTGAATTTTGAAGGAGACTGGCGCATTTGACCATTGGATAACAGTCCCAATCTTCATTGGACGAAGATTCGTTGTTTTTGCCTTGTGAGTCCTCAGCCTACCTTGTTATATTAGCCCGTCCTATCGATAAGACTTCCAGACTCTTGATGCTTCCAGCATTCCAGGAGTCACTTGGTTTAATTAAGCCTACGTATTCGAGCTCTCTCATACCTTGTTGGGGGACGGCATCTGAGTTCGAAGCAACATGGTGATGCTAACTTTCGGCCGCTTTCTTAGTCGTCCCTACCCTCACAGCCGGGAAGGCCCTACAATCTTCTCGTTCCAACAAAAACTCATCATGGAGGGCGTCGGACTCGACGGTGATCAAGACGGAAAGACGAACCGGACGACGGGCGTGCATGACTCTCCTGTGTTGCAACCCGTGGCAGTGGAAGATATGGATGCCTTCTATGACACGGATGAATATGCCAACTCCTCCAATCGCTCATATTCGCCGCCAGCCTCTCCTCCTAGGCTGTCGCGAAATCCTTCTTTCTCATATCAGGATGATTGGGAGACGTTTCCGCCGCTAGATAAACTCACCGTGTTTGACTTGCTTGACAACCTTTCACTCTCTCAGAAACTCGAGAAATGGCAACAGGCGATCAATGCGCAGAGAGAGAAGGTCCGAAAGCAGCGCGAAAAGCTGAAGTCTACTTCAATGAACGCAAAGGATCGAGTGGTCGGAGAATGGAAGCGGCGGATTCCTACAGCCGATGAGCAGTTGGCTAAATATCGCCGTCGGATGAGTGACGGTGTCAAGCGGCTGGAGAAGCAGTGGAGTGCCACGGCCACGGTGACACTACGCGAGAAGGTTTCGTTCATCGCGGGTGTTCTCAATATCTTCATCAGCGGCTACCTCATCGGAGCCTACCCGGAATACTTTTATATCTGGTTCAGCGCGCAGTTGGCCTATTTCATGCCGATACGATACTATGGATACCACAAAAAGGGATATCATTATTTCCTTGCCGATCTTTGCTACTTTGTCAACATGCTTTGCATGCTCAGTATATGGGTTTTCCCGAGGTCCAAGAGACTTTTTATCAGCACCTTCTGCCTCACTTTTGGAAACAATGCCGTTGCTATTGCAATGTGGCGAAACTCCATGGTCTTCCACAGCATGGACAAGGTCGTCAGGTAGGTGCCGTTGAGAAATTTCCTAGCAGAGGAGCATTTGCTGACGTTTCTCATGTGCAGTCTCTTCATTCACATCATGCCACCAGTTACCTTACACTGTCTCGTCCATCTCACTCCTGCGAAAATGCTGCAAGAGAGATTTCCGGCGGTCTACGACGTCAAGTTTAGCAAACCTGGCTCTCCCAACCACTATTCTCTCCTTTCCATGATGCTGTGGGCAACCGTGCCTTACATGATCTGGCAGCTGACCTATCATTTTTTCATTACCGTGCGTCGTGCCGAGAAGATCGCCGCTGGGCGTCCTACCAGCTTCACGTGGCTTCGCAAGTCCTACGCAAAGACCTGGATTGGGAAGTGTGTGATCAGTCTTCCCGAATCATTGCAAGCACCTGCCTTTATGATGATTCAATACCTTTATGCGGTTCTGACCATGATTCCTTGTCCCCTCTGGTTCCGTTACCGGTGGGCCAGCGGTGTTTTCTTGACTGCCCTATTCATTTGGAGTATCCATAATGGCGCCACTTACTACATTGACATCTTTGGCAAACGGTTCCAGAAGGAGCTGGAAGAGCTGAAGAAAGACGTTGCCCGCTGGCAGGCCTCTCCGGCTGGTATGACCAGCCCGACGCTGCCGATCTTGAACAACCCGTCTTCCGCAGGGGCTGGCGTCCTC
Source organism: Aspergillus udagawae (assembly GCF_001078395.1). NCBI lineage: Eukaryota > Fungi > Ascomycota > Eurotiomycetes > Eurotiales > Aspergillaceae > Aspergillus > Aspergillus udagawae. The sequence continues at coordinate 2,341,452 of NW_025091265.1, read as the reverse complement.
AATGACTCACCGTCTGCGCACAAGGAATGCGACAAGTCAAGTCTCGACCAGATCCCTCCGCTTGACGCCAGTGCGGTGTCGACTGCCATAGATGGCTCCAATTTTGCGGACGCTGCGATTACGCGAGAGAGAAAGTAGAATCCATATCGCCTACCCAGTTTTGGGAACGCTCTTTTATCTCCTCGAGTCTGTCTACTGTTAGTTTACCTATGCTCTAGCAATGCTTTGGGATTGGTCATCGGTTGTTTTTGTCTTGCTCTTGATGATACCCTGCCTTAGTCATTCTTTTGTCTCTGCGACTTGCCTATATTCATACACTTCATGCCCATATGATCTAGAATGTTGATGATTGCGGTTGATTTGATTCCACAAATTGCACGAATTTCCTTTCAGCTGGTTTCTGTGATTTCAGTGGCGAATGTATTGCGTTGATTATGACTGCTATGAACATCATGGTCTACTAGGTTGTTACTAATTTCAGAATATGGAGCAACTTGAGATTAATACGTAATAATGATCCACCATAAGAGCGGCCGATGCCAGTAAAGTAGAGAGCTTGTTTCCATAATCTCAATGGGATTTGATAAACTCCGAGCCAGCGAAAATAAACCCCGAAATCCGCTGTGATCACGTGAAGCAACCACATCTTCTTGCATGGCCCTCTGGAGAGTTCTCAACGACATCATTACTTCAAACTCTTGAGTGTCATAGTACTTTTTCTTCTGCACGGTTGAGACCATTAAGCGATCAGGAATACAACTCTCTCCAAGATTGCTGCGCCCGTCTGCTATACTCGCTCGTCACCCCGAGCATTTCATGCCCCTAGACTTCCGCAATGTCCGTCACCATGAGATCGGCCAGACTTATGCGCACCAATTCTGTACGCCCCAGTTTGATCGGTAAGTCGACATTTTATGCTCTTTTAGCCGTCTTATACTTGGAGGATATTTATCGTGTCTAATGATGGTCGTTACCAATAGTCCGACCCCGGTATAACGGCGCCCTGGGCGCTGCATCGGCCGCAAATCTCCGGTTCAACGGACGGGGGTTCCCAACACACCTACAGACCATTGCGATCTTGGTCTCCCATCAGCGCGGCTATGCCACAGAAACTTCTACCTCGACATCTTCGCCCTCCAACCCCTTGCCACCAGGCTTTAGCGCCGAACAGGCCAAGAAGCCCATTCTCAAGGAAGATGCGTCGCGACTTGCGGCTGACAACGGGAGCACGCAGGTCGCTCCCAAGCCAGAGATGCCTCTTGCGTCGGAGAACAGCGTAGATGCACAAAAACGCGCCGAGCTGGAAGCGGCGAAGAAGACGCTGGCGGATGATGAGAAGAAAGTGACTGAGGCGAAGAAGGAGCAGAAGAAGTTGACGATTGGGCAGAAGATTAAGAAGGAGGTTCAGCACTACTGGGATGGTACAAAGCTTCTTGCTACCGAAGTTAGGATCAGTTCGCGACTGGCATTGAAGATGGCTGCTGGATATGAGCTCAGCCGGAGAGAGCACCGACAGGTAGGTGTTTTGCTACCCTTGCGAAGTAGCGTTAGTGGATTCAACTTACGCATAGAACATCTAGCTTCAACGAACGGTGAAAGATCTTGGCCGATTGATCCCATTCTCGATGTTCATCATTATCCCCTTCGCCGAACTGCTACTTCCCGTTGCCTTGAAGCTGTTCCCCAACCTGCTGCCTAGCACCTACGAGGGCCAGAAAGCGCGCGAGAAGAAGGCTCTTAGTTTGAGCTCAACCCGGAAAGAGGTTTCGACCTTTTTGAAGAATACTCTCCGAGAGAGTGGTCTCCCGGTGACTCCCGCCGCTGTCAGGAACGAGGAATTCGCAGAGTTCTTCAAGAAGATTAGAACCACTGGGGAAACCCCCTCGACCGACGACGTGATCAAGGTTTGCAAGATCTTCAAGGATGACTTGACCCTGGACAATCTGTCCCGCCCTCAGCTTGTCGCCATTTGCAAATACATGAACCTGAATTCGTTCGGTACGGACGCCATGCTCCGGTACAACATTCGGCACCGTATGCGTCAGATTAAGCGTGATGACCGCGCGATTTTCTACGAGGGGGTGGAGTCCCTTTCTGTGCCTGAACTGCAGATGGCTTGTGCCTCACGTGGCATTCGTACGCATGGTATTTCTCCTGCTCGCCTGCGGGAAGACCTGGCGATGTGGCTGGATCTGCGTCTCAAGCAAGGCGTTCCGTCCACCCTTCTGGTGCTGAGCAACGCGTATGCATATGCGCAGGGCGGCAAGGAGGCAGAGATGGCGTCTCAGATTGAAGCGCTCCAGTCTGTGCTGTCTAGCATCCCTGAAGAGTTGTTCCACGAAATTGAGCTCGAGGTCCATAATGCTGAGGGCGCCGCCACCAACAAGCAGCGTCTTGAGGTCATCAAGGAACAGCAAGAGCTCATCGAGGAGGAAAACGAGCAGAACAGCAAGCACGAAGAGAAGGGCGTTTCGACCCCCAAGGACATTGAGGACATCGACGAAACAGAGGACGCGAAGTTTGAGACGTCGAACAGCCATGAGAAGCAATCCAATGAGGCTGTTGAGGCTGAGAAGGAAGGCGACAAGGCCGAGCTGACACAGTCAGAAGAGCTGGCTGCCAAGGACAAGGACGAGAAGAAGGGAGGTTCCTCTCAATAGAGTGTCGCCGGCAGATGTTTCTCCTTCTATATCCCCTCGCCTCGCTTTCGACCTGAGATGATAAATCTCCCAAACGAATAGACTTGCATTTTCGTCTGATTTTCCGCAGGCGCTCTCTACCACTTCCACCATGTTTTATTTTCCACTCACGATAGACTTCTTATTCGGTGTCTCTGATGTCCTTTCTCTTGGTCGGACTACTCTCCTCCGCTTACCATCTTTATTCTATTCATGAATTTGATTATTTGTAATGTATTGTCTCGATAGATATCAGGAAATTCGACGGAGGTTTGGCATCGGGGAGAGGGTTCCTTTCACATTGGACCACTGGGTTGTTCTGCCCTATGATTCTATTAATGCCCACTCTCTACCTTTCTTTTTCTTTTTCTTTTTGGTTAAATTCATTGACTTTTGAGAATGATGTAAGCCTACATGGATGCAATGGATGCATGCCAAAGTTGAATCTGGCGCATTATGGTGAGCATCTCGCACCTAACTGCCGCTGATTGAAGTAGGGTGTCAGTTGGAGTTCGAGTAAATCATGCAACCTACAGTTCTCAGGCAAATGAATAGGATGGTATATAATTGTTTCACTCTATCATTTGTCAATAAATATATAATCCAAAGCGCTCACTCCTTTGTTGGTTGTTTACCTCACTCAATCTGAATTAAGACCTCTGCATAGCTTCATACCGCATAGATTGTTGTTCTGCTGGGGCGGCTCGCCATGTGACAAAGATGGTGATGAGGCAGAAGATAGTGAGAGTGAATGAATTGCTAAGCCATTGCTTACCACCCTCACCTCCCTCACCTCACTGATCTGTTTGCAACTCATCTAACATTAGTAATTTCACTATCAGCTTAACAGCTTGCGCGCTGTCCTGGATGATGCAGATAATTGATTCTTCTTCTTTGATTCTTCTTCTTTGATTCTTCTTCTTTGATTCTTCTTCTTTGATTCTTCTTGGAGCAGGTGAGCTTTTACACCATAGGACTACTAGCATTGATAAGAAACAATTCAGTGAACACCAGGACTGACACCGCCGCAGAGCCAGTGTCTCCACCATGTCTTCCATCGAAGAGAAAGAACAGGGCATTCTCAGGTCTCTTATTGAAAAGATCAGGTCAATTCCATATGAGCCTTTCAGAGCGGACGCAAATTGCCAACTTCCTTACAGAATGCCACCAAGGGGACCATATCTGCTCTCTCCTAACGAGTTAGAAGTATGTGCAAAGGAAACATATGATGATACGAATCATAGAGCTTAGCTAATTCTTATGATTCAGGGAGATGCGAGGGAGATGGCCCAGCACCAGTGCGGCCAGTGAGTTCTTCGCTGTCGGGTTTCTGGGTCATGATCGGAAGTCCCATCAAGAGAGTTGTACTGGACGAATGTCACACGAACAAGAGAACAGACGGTGCTTTTTATAGTGCGGTCAAAGCACTGTATCGGACAGCAACCATTATGTTGTCTGGAACAGTTTTGAGCAAGGATATCCCTTCTGGAAAGGAATGTGCTACGAGGATTGTCTCAATTGCCGACGTGCAGCTTCTTTACCTTTGTATTCTTTAGGGTTTTTTCCAAGACAATAGGTATTTACTCGTTTTGGATTGCCGCATCACTAGGGCTAATATGACACAGGAAAGTCAGTACCGTCGACCAGTATAACCACCAATACAGACTCTACTCAACTCCCGAATCTGCAATGTGGATTAACAATACCAAAGTCTTTCCCTAAAACACCAGGTATGTATTCCCATTTTCACCAAGTGCATGCAATGAGGCTTAGTCGACGACATCTAGGATAAACCATTGGTATTAGAATGAAGTCCAGCTGCGGGATGGATCAATAGCAAACAAATTGATTTACAAAGAAAGCTGGTTCCACCAGCCTTAAGGGAAAGACTATCCCTATATACTTGATAAAAATTGTTTAAAATGGTGCATTCACCACATTACTCTCACCAATAGTTAGTTAAAGCCTGGGGGACCTCCTCACGACAATCACTGAAGATCTCAAGACAAGAGGGTACTGAGAGTATGCAGCCAAGCTGGAAGATTTTTAAATGGCTCAGTAGTCCATCAAAAGAACCAAATCCAGTAAGTCTATTACCATATGCTGTGGAGTAACAGCCATTATCTAATGCTTTATGGCAGCTACTCATATGACGCCCAGAGAGAACTTCCTGTATTTTGCTACTAACATATGAAGCACTATCATGTTGCCTTCCCAAAGCTAGGGAGGCTCATTACTACTACAAGGCCTGGACCTTAACCTGAGCCCTAGCCTTCAGGTACTGGCTCCAGGCGAACAGATTCAGACTCTATAAGGATGGGTAAAACTTTGCCTTTGATGGGAATCGCCGCTATTTGCCGTCTGCTGGGTATTCATGTCATCTACACCACTCTCACGCACTTTGCAGCTGACGCTTGAGACTACTGATAAGTTTATGCAGCTAACTCATATGTCTATGGACATCTTGCGTGTTTACAGGCCAGTTTCGGAAGCTAGGGCTTCCAGGTAGTAGCGCTCCGCAGTCTTTTTGATGAGAAACGTGATTTAGCAGCAAAGTCTGCAGTAGATATGGATGGCAACCCAATTACTGCTCCCATAAAGGAGGTAAATTCTCCCCATGGTTAGATTACAGGTATATTTACTAATAAGAATAGCAATAGGGCTTTCCAAACCCACGGAAGGGAGACAAGAAAGAAAGAAGAATGGAGATATCATTCGCCTGCAAGAGAAACGACAAATGTAATGGACCGATATAGATAACCCGGTAACCATGTTGCGTGGTCACCCATTTACTACGAAAGAGAGATTTACTCGAGGATTCTCTTTCCCACCGGTGAAAAATAGGTCCAGTGATTCTGCAGAACCAGGCGTGATAGCATTACAACGCTTTCTACTTGCTATTGTCGTCGCAAGACCTTCCTCATCCTTGGAGCTGCCCGGTATACAGCTAAAGGATGCCATTTTTGAGCTTGACGATACCGAGAAGAACCTTGTTCTGGAATATACAACAAAGTTCGAAAAAGTCAGAAACACGATTTAGAACAGAACGAAAGGGAATACGGGTCACGTTGATATCGGCGAAGCGTTGGGCTTTGCTGTGCGGGCGCAGCTGTATGCTGCACACAACATGTTGTGTGAACAACCTACATCCTCAGATGAGGCCATGCCATCTATTGAGATCGAAGATGAGCCTGAGATATAGCTGTGCATCTTATTGACATGCTCAATTCCGAGTCGCCAAAAAATCGAAAAACTTGGCTTCAGAGACTAGATAGATGCAATTTAGCACAGCTATTGGAATCATCGAGAGTGAAGTCACTTCTCAAATTTGTGACATGCGCCCTCAGAAGTTTTCCAGAAGAAAAGATCGTCATCTTTTCAGCTTTCCTCGAATTCCTGGACATCAGTGCCAGGGTTTTAAAGGAGGTCCTACAAATTGACTACCTGCGATTGGACGGCACAATGGACAAGGGAACGAAAGCCGCAGCTCAGCAAAAGTTCAAAGCCGAAGGGAGAATACTTTTAGTCACCGGCGGGTGTGGCAGCATCGGCCTGAATTTGCAAACTGGATCCATTGTGATACAGTGCGAAATCTGGTGGAACGAAAGTTGCGAAAGACAAGCTTATGCTAGGTGTCATCGGCAAGGCCAGTCGAAAGCAGTCAAGGTCATGCGTCTGTTCGCTGCTAGTAGCAACATCGTTCTATCAATTAAGCTAACCCAGCAGCGAAAGATGCAATTGAATAATGCGATTATGCGACCTCTGGTCAGAATGCATGACGCTCCACTCAGGATCCCCGCGTACGCTCATCCAGATCGTGCAACTTGAGTTCTGGATCTACTGCTTACCTTATTTACCGAGACGGTTGATGTTCCAGGAAAAATGGTGGATGCGCATCTACCACACACCTTCCGCAGGAGCATATTCAGCAGTGGATTGAGCGTCTTATACGCAATATTCAGGAGGTCGTTGATCTAGAAGGTGGTAATGAATATCAGGAGGGCCGAACAGGCAACGACAACCGTAATTGGAAGGGCCATTGAGCAAAGGGTACTATCTCTTACAGGCAAGATATCAGGGACCTGGCCTGGGGAGATATCCAGTCTGAATAGCTTCAATATTCGATTCTTAGGAGTTGAAATTAATCGAAGTAAGCTGCCATACAAATTACTATGTAAAGGTGCTCAGTATTATTACCCTGCCAAGCTTACTAGTCGAGAAATCAAATTGTTAAGAAATCGAATTGTTAACTAAGGTATATTATCCTAGAAAGAAGATATTATTATCTTCAGATATCTCTACTACGGTAGTCATTAAAAACATACATATACTACTAAGATAGTTCAAGGCTGGTGGTTCTACCCCGGGAACCCAGGACTTATTCCAGACCAGGACCCCAGACGATCCACTACTAACCTCGGCAACGGCAATGGAGCACCACCCATCTCCACGCCAATATTAAAGAACCAGATCATAGTTCATGTCGTGACGATATAAAACAAAGCTAAGCGCCGTAATCGCTCATATCCCTGCATATTATGCGAAGACTCCAATTGCCCGCGATAAACCGTGGCTTCAGCACCAGCACCAGCAGGAGACTTGCGTCACAGCCCGCACCTGCAAGGGAGAAGATGCCTCGTTTGAATCCGGTTTCACAGGTACGTCCTTTTAATTTTGAAACTCGAAGGCAAGCTCGATTTAATCGCGCGTTACTGCACCGGTCTTCCCGTTCTGGCTCTTTTCAGCGGGCTGCATGAGGGATGGGTATGTGGATGTTTCAGAGTGCGATAAATGGTCTCATTTCATTTCGAGGTCTACGGCTGTCGCCGCCCTTGTTTTGCTTTGGGGACTGGCCTATCAATGGCCCGCGCGAAATCGGTGATGACGACGACGACGACGTTGATGATGTATCTTGGCTAACCAGCACCGCTACTACGATTGCGTTGAACAGAGAGCGATCGATCGTCTAAGACAGTATCGGCCACCGCCGACGAATTATGGACTTGTGCCATTGTCGCGTCGAGCGGCGGTTCTAGTGCTACTCTATGCGGATGCCAAGGGGGATCTGAGGGTTGTGTTGACCATTCGGGCGAAGACACTGAGTTCGTGTGAGTACTCTAATAATGCTCCAGGGAATGAATGTCGAGGTGTCGATGATCATATCATGACAAGATGATGAGGAGGATGATCTACTCATACCGCTATTTCTACAGATGCTGGCCAAGCAGCTTTACCTGGAGGTGAGTGGAGTGCTCCAATTTGCGGTCAAGAAGGAATTCAAGATTCGGAGGAATGAAGATATCCCACTGCATATGATATATCATCTATCATCATTTGAAAACTCAAAAACCCAAGAATGCGATTGTGAAAACAAAACTCCAAAGCCAAAATATCAAGCACTCACACCACGCTTCCCAGGACGGGCGGATACGCTGGAAGAAACCGCATTCCAGACGGCACGCCGCGAGGCACGTGAAGAGATAGGGTTGCCTGATCTCAACCAGTCATTTCCCCGGCCGTTCAGCGTTGAGCATCTCTGCGAGTTCCCGGCTAATCTTGCTCGAACGGAGGTGGTTGTCCGCCCTTGCGTGGCGCTGCTCCATTCGTATGACGAAGGGACGGGCGAGAATGCGGACCCAGAGGTGTCGCTGATTCCCAGGCTGGATGCCAGAGAGGTGGCGGCCGTCTTTACGGCGCCGTTTCACAACTTTCTACGCATGAGAGATGCGGATGACTGGGGCACCGAGGACCCAACAGAATGGTATAAGGGGTCTTGGACCGGATGGCATCAGTCCAATTGGAGAAGTAAGTGGCACTGTCCTCCGTTTGCAATTGGGTACCAATGCTGTACCTTACTCCTGTACTCCGTAGAGTACATTGTTTGACAGGCGGTGTACCGTCAGTTGAACCGGGTTGAATTTCAATGAAATAAAGAAAAAGTCAAAAAAAGGAATCAAGCAGAAGGAAATGACAAAGAAAACAGAAACACAAGATCGTCGGTTGATTGATTTTTGCTTTTTTTTCCGGCATTTGTCTGATTCTCGACTGTCACTGACCCACTCTCAGTGCATCAGTTCTTTGTCCCCATCAACAGCCGGTCGGTCGTCAAACCGCGCAGCAGCAGCCGGATGCAGAAACGGGCTGCAGATGAGCTAGAGGAGAAAGAAAAATCAGGCGAGGTGACTCGCTACCGGGTGTTTGGCATGACAGCCCGCATTCTGGTCGATGTCGCGCGAGTGGCATATGGCGAGGACCCGGAATTCGAGCACAACAGCCACTTTGGCGATGAAGCGATGATCTCCAATCTCCGAAAGATGGGCCGTCTAAGTGCCGTTCGTAAAGCCACGGACGAACTCACGCCAGAGACGATGCAAAAGGCAGCCAAACTTAGTTAGGTTTAGAGTAATTAGACGTGTCGACTTCTCCAGGTACCTGATTAGTGGTTCACGAGGTTGGGCATCTGGGAACCCAGGTACATAATGTAGACTGCTAGTACACAACACTACCGTTAGTACCTGAGCTTAAGCACTCATCCCGCAAGTACATAGTACATAGTACCTAGTCGTATGGAGTAGTTTGTACTCCAATCCGCATTGAGGGTCTCTATGAGTACTGTCCTACCTACTCAGAAATGTTTCACTCAATCTAAAGATACTTTTCTTATCTTTCACCGTTGAAAGTTAACTAAAACATGTCATGATGATGACGGACAGGAAGGCAGTGCAGAGGCAGGACGACAAAACAGTAAACTGGGCATCCCTTGCGTTGGCATGTCACCCCTCGCGACAGTCCATGAGGCTGTTTGCTGGTGATGATGCTGATTATCCTGCACATAACTCGCAATCTGCGCGGCTGCATGATTGACCTTGCTTTATGATTTGTTAACCCTTCTGTTTTCTGCCTTATCTCTTCTGTTTTCATAATATTGTTATTTGGCTTTTTTTTTTCCCCTAATCATTTTCTATCTAGGGGGAGGGCTGATTTCCCTTCCACCTGAATATTCACTCGTTTGGGTGCATCTTCTATCCCTTTACCTCGCATTGTCTTTTTTTATTTTATTTTATTTTTACTTCTCTTTCTTTTCCTTCGCAGCCCTGTTGCTTTATTCTCCCGGTTCTCCCCCTCCTTTTCTTCTCTCTCCTTCTCTTCTTCTCTTCTTTTCTTTTTGCTTCCCGAAGATGCTTGTTCGTATATCTCCCCGCTGTATCCTTCCTGTGCATGCCCACTTCGAGGCTCGAGCGACAGGCTGACTTGCGGGGAAAGGGTCTTGTGATCAGCCATCCCCGACACCCCCAGTGGTGTTGACACGCAGACAGAACCCGTTCCTTGGCGGTTTGGGTTTCTTTGTTCTTGAGATATTACTGAACCTCGTCTGTCTACTCCGTAACTCAATCTGATCCGTTCGCCATACCTAAATCCAAAATCCACACACTTCTGTTGGTGGTTGTTTTGACGAAACACTTACTTCCCCACTTTCCAAGCAGAATCCCTCGTGGAAGGGAAGGATATGCCTAAGCTGTCTGCTGACGATCGAGTATAAAGTTGGGATCATGTTGTCTCCCACCTCTCTCGCTTACACCCGTCAGGCTCCTCCAGTGAGACCATCTCGATCTCTAGAGGGACTGGAGCAGGTAGTCCCCCCGAGAGTTCCTCAACACCCAGCTCGTCCTACCCCGCAACTGGACAAACCTCTTCCCGACCTTCCCTCACAAGTACGATCGCTCCCAGATGCCTCAGAGATGAGGGGATCGACAGCATGGAGCGATGACAGCAGTACCATTAGCAGTGTGGATAGTGACGGCAGTCGAAACCGCGAATCCACCCACTCCACGGAAAGCTATCCCGTTTTCGTCCGTTCGGCGTCGGATGACCTGGCCGGGCTTGTCGATCATCCTCCGATTTCGTCCTTGGATCGTGCCGAGCCAATAGTGGATCCTTATGCGAAGCCATCAACAATAGCTTCCTATTCTCCAAGCTTGTCGCTTTCCCAACATGCTCTATCAATATCAAAAGACGACCGGCATGGAAGCCCGCCAGAATGGGCCCAGAAACGGGCCGGCCCGAACCACTATTTCCGGGAGAAGAAGTGGGATTTCTTCCCCGAATTAGCGACCCCCTCTGCCTTGGGTCCTGGAGCAGCTGGACGGTTTCCTTCCGCCGGTTCGCAATCGCGGAAGAGGAACGGCAGTAAATTGCATTTATCCTCGTTTGAATTTGGAAGGAATCGCCGGCGTTCAAATACCTCCGACCGTGGGACTCTGACGCTCGCGCATGAAGTTCGGGACTCGATCCGTTCCTACGTTCATCGCACATTGTCGAAGCGTTCTGTGGAGAAAGACAAGTCGAAACGCCCCGGGCGGCCCACCACCGCGCCCTCCTTCTACCCGCCCAAGTATGCGTCTTCACAGGGGGGCGCCACCTCGAGCGACCACTCCTATTATGGACCATCTAGAGAAGAATCGAGCCCGGTGGATATGGATATCCGGATGAGAACCTTATCAATCTCAACTGCTTCGACTGCGAGCGAACGGTGGGCAGAAAGCCCCAAGCCAGTTCCTCTTCACCGAACAAAGCAGCTTGCTGTCCCCATCACTCCGTACCAGAAGTATGGTGCGGCCATCTGGGACAAATCCGGCGGCACAAAGAGGGTCAGCTACCGGCCGAATCACCAGGTGAAATTTTCAAAGCACCAAAGGAACATTTACCCGTCTTCCACGCAAAAGTCGAAATCAAGTCCGGACATCACATCTGCCAATCCCACTGCGCCCTTATCGCCGCTGGTACGTTCCGTGATCCAGCAGAACACTCGAGAGGCCATGCGAGTGTTACAGGATGGAACAATTCAAGTGCTAGACGTGCTTGGTGAGGCGAAGAAGAAAGTGATCGGGTCGAGCGTTGACCGTCGACGAATGCAGCTCAAATCGCAGATTAAATTGATAGGGCCGGTCAACCCATACACTACCTATGGACGCGTTGATTCTTGGATATGATTTGCTTCTTTTGCTTTCTATCTCCTAGTGTTTCTGCACATTGTTTCGATCGAGCTTCTGACCTTTTCCCGTTAACATTTTCTCATCTTTGATGATTTTCATTTCTCCCTTGATATTTTGATACCTCTGGAAGGGCCTAAGGCTTATGTTTGGCGTCTCGGCACTGGAATTGAATGATTGATGGGAGTGACTTATTATGCCAGCTATATGGGTTATACACACTTTGTAATTAAGAATATTCTGCAATGGATGAGATCTCCACCTATTCATCCAACCATACTTGTCGAATTCTCGTTCTCAATGCAGGGGTATTAACCCTGTACTCTGTAGTGATTAATTACGCCGTCCGGTGTGACACTAATCGGTGACCTATGTATAACCTGAAGCGTATCTCGGTCCAGGTGATGCTGTCATGGTACAAGTCCTACAAGGATATTTATCAATAACCCTGTCGATATTCAGTTCCTTCAGATCATATTCAGACAGGCGAGTAGAGACATAGACTAATTCCTGGTACTAGACGAATCATGCAACATCTAATGACCATCGTTGATGTCTCACATTCCACCTCATCCGCTCCGTTTCCCCGCCATCTGCCGCTGTTGACTTCTCCGCACTTAAACGTCATCCCTGTTCCTGGCGAATATCCGGCTGGACTCCATTCCCTACCGTCCCCTATCCTCTTCTTTCTTCATCTTCCTGGGGAATAAAGACCCTGAATCCAGAGTGTTCATCACCATAGTCCTTAACCAAATTGTTAAGGTATATCCCCTCAACCTATCTGCATCAACGGTCTAGGCCCGCCGAGATGGGTGGAGACGTCCCATTGCGAGCTCCAAGCTCGCTCCCTCGAGCCCCAGAACATCCCGTCGGCCAACGCATCAATAAAATCTACACGGATCGACTGCGCCAGTTCACAGACTCAGGCCAGTACCGTGAGCAAAGCCTCATCTCGTACGTCTATCCCTTCAACAGAAGAGTCCCCGCTAACTCCACACCAAAGCAAGCTTCACGAAGCCACCACCTCCGATGAAGACCATGTCAAGCTGTCCGTTTACTCTCCCCCGGACCTGCAGCGTCCAACCTTTGAGGAGGCGACATCGCACGAGTTCACGCCCACGCATATCGGCGCCTCATTCGGCCCCAGTTGGTCGACGCACTGGTTCCGGATTCGGCTGACGGTCCCACGGGATATGCTCGACAAGGAGCGATTAGAGTTCCACTGGGATGCAAATAATGAGGGCTTAGTGTGGATGGAGGATGGTCGGCCGGTGCAGGGGTTGACTGGTGGCGGGGATCGGATCGAATGGGTTATTCCTGATGCGTGGCGCGACGGCAAGGAGCATACGTTTTACATTGAGATGGCGTGCAATGCTATGTTTGGGAATGCGCCTGGCGGCGATTCCATCCAGCCGCCTGCGCCGGATAAGTACTATACGCTGCATACGGCGCGGATTACGGCGGTCAATGTAGAGGCGCGGGCGCTGTTCTATGATTTTTGGATCATTGGCGGTGCGTATATAGCTGCTGTTGATGTGTTTATTAGTGGCTGACTTTTGCAGACGCGGCCAGAGAGTTCCCCGGTGATTCTTGGGAGGCTCATGAAGCGAATATGGTTGCCAATGCCATCATGGACGCTTTCATTGCCGGTAACGGAAGCCAGGAGTCGATCAAGGAAGCGCGCAAAATCGCTCAGAGGTATCTTGGAGACAAGGTCGACTCGTCCGAGGTTTATGAGACGGATACCCAGCCCATCGTCTATGCCATCGGGCACTGCCATATCGACACCTGCTGGCTCTGGCCCTGGGCAGAGACAAAGCGCAAGGTTGCTCGCTCATGGTCTAACCAGTGTGACCTGATGGACCGGTATCCGGAGCACCGATTCGCTTGTTCTCAAGCGCAACAGTTCAAATGGCTCGAGCAATATTACCCTTCGGTCTTTGACCGTGTCAAACGATGGGTGAAGAAGGGCCATTTCCAGCCGATTGGTGGCAGCTGGGTCGAACACGACACCAACATGCCCAGCGGTGAGTCGCTGGTGCGACAATTCATTTACGGCCAACGATTCTTTGAGAGCCGATTTGGCGAGCGTTGCAGCACCTTCTGGCTGCCGGATACCTTTGGATACTCCAGTCAAATCCCTCAGATTTGCCGGTTGGCGGGCATGAGCCGCTTCTTTACCCAGAAACTCAGCTGGAACAATATCAACAACTTCCCGCACACCACCTTCAAGTGGGTTGCGCTTGATGGTAGCCAGGTAATGTGCCACATGGCTCCATCCGAGACGTACACCGCGGATGCCCATTTTGGCGACGTAAAACGCAGCGTGACCCAGCACAAATCGATGGACCATGATAACACTTCGCTTCTGGTATTCGGAAAAGGTGATGGTGGCGGTGGCCCTACCTTTGAACATCTGGAGAAGCTGCGCCGCTGCCGGGGTCTCAGCGACAAGGTTGGCTTGCTTCCGCGCGTGAAGATGGGCGACTCGGTCGATGATTTCTTCGAGAGGCTTGAGCAAAAGGTTGCAGATGGGACGGAGTTTGTCACCTGGTATGGCGAGCTCTACTTTGAACTGCATCGGGGCACATACACTACGCAGGCGAACAACAAGCGGAACAACCGCAAGTCTGAATTCCTACTGCGCGATCTAGAGTATCTGGCGACCCTCGCGTCCCTTACCAAAACGAATGGGGAGTACAAATATCCAAAGAAAGACATTGATGACATGTGGGAAGGTGTGCTTTTATGCCAGTTCCACGATTGCCTACCCGGAAGTTCCATCGAGATGTGCTACGACGATTCGGATAAGCTGTATGCGCAGATTTTTGAGACGGGTGAGCGAGCCAGACAACGAGCTCTCGAAACGCTTGGATTTTCCGAGAAGAGTACCGGCAAGAGTCTCGTTGCCATTAACACATTGCCTTGGCCTCGCACGGAGATCGTCAGAATACCAGATGAATTCGTCGCCTTGACAGGTTCCCGGTATGCTCTAGCAAGCGGAGATTCTGGCATCATTCAATGCCAGGTTCTAGACGCTAAACATACACCCTCCGTGACGGTGGCAGAGATACGACCGGGTCTTTTCCGTCTTAACAATGGCAAGTTGAGGGTAGATATCCAGGATGGCGTCATTACTTCTTTGTATGACATCGAAGCCGAGCGAGAAGTCATCGCCAAGGGAGGCAAGGCGGGCCAGCTCGTCATCTTTGACGACAAGCCGCTCTACTGGCAAGCCTGGGATGTGGAGGTATACCATCTCGAATCGAGAAAAGAGCTGCAGGCGGGAAAGACCTCGATCGCAGAGGAAGGCCCGCACCGTGTCAGCGTGGTCAGCAAAGTCCAAATTAGCGACCAGAGCTGGGTCAAGACGACCATCAGCCTGGCTGCGGCGGTGAATGGCCAGCCCTCATATGTCGAGTTTGAGAGCGAAGTCGAGTGGCAGGAGACCATGAAGTTCCTCAAGGTCGAATTCCCTGTGGACATTACCAACACAGAGGCATCCTACGAGACTCAATATGGTATCACCAGACGACCGACGCATTACAACACCAGGTATGTCAAGCTTGACTTGTCTTATGAGTAATACTTTCTGACTAAAACAGCTGGGACATGGCCAAATTCGAGGTCTGCTGCCACAAATGGGCTGACCTGTCCGAGTACGGCTACGGCGTCTCGATTCTCAACGACTCCAAATACGGCTTCGCAACCTGTGGTAACTTGATGCGTCTCTCGCTTCTGCGTGCCCCCAAGGCGCCGGACGCCCATGCCGACATGGGCCGCCATCACATCCGCTACGCCATTCTCCCGCACGCTGGCCCCCTGGACGCCCGCACCGTTCGCGCGGGTTACAATTTCAACAGTCCCCTTATCCTGCGCCGTTCGCCGGGCTTGGAAGCCGCTAACGTGTTCAAATCTATCACTGTCACCGGCTCGCCGTCTCTCATCCTCGACGTGGTTAAGCGCGGAGAGGACGACGAAGACGTTTCTCGGGGTGAATTGCCCAAGCGGTCCGGAAAGAGCATCATCCTTCGTATCTATGAGTCGCTGGGCGGCAGATCGAGGGGCACGATCCACGCTAAGTTCCCGGTCAAAAAGGCTTGGAAGTGCAATGTGCTCGAAGACAATGAGGAGCGGTTGGAGATTTGCAAGGGCGACGAGGCCGTCGCAGTCAAGATTGAGCTGCGGGCTTTTGAGGTTGCCACCTACCGCTTGCAGCTGTAGATTGCTCATGATGTCGATTTTGAGTTCGATGAATGTGTTTATATCGATGAATAATAGCCTAGTCAATGCCATTATTTGCCTTGAGTCTAATACAGCCTTCATACAAGTGGATATCAACTGAAGAGCAAGAAGACAGTCGTAAATGCTCACATGTGCCAGTCCCAAAAGAGAACCACCCTGCGCCTAAGCTCCATTTTCCCACCCTTCCCTTGATGCATAGAACGAAAACCCACAAAACAGAACTCCTCGAGCCGAGTCCAGCAAACCTAATCCCTCCCATAAGTAATCTTCAACCGCTTCGCAGGCGGCTTATCCCCTCCCTCATCACCCTCATCATCCTTATCTTTATCCTTGTTACCGGCACCATTCGCACCCCCAGACTTCTTCTTGTTCTTCGATGACGACGACGAAGACGAAGACCCCTTCACGCTCGCCGCAGCGGACGACGTCCCCTCGCCGTTCGGCTTCCCGTTCGACCCGTTATACGTCGACGTCGGCGTCGGCGCATGCGAAGGCGTAGTCTGCACGGATGATGGAGCGGGAGAATCCTATCACTGGTCAGTCCATTGCTCCCATCCCAGGGATGTGATGTTGGATAGTAAAAACGCTGACGCACCCGCATGAAACTCGCCGAACTCCTCGAAAACACCCTATCCGCGTCCGTCACCTGTGCCTTACGGCGCGCTGCGCCGCCCATGCCCCCCGCCAGCGCTATCCCGCTTGCGCCGAGCCCCGTGCTCGACCCGGACCCCTTGATGTAGTTGTCGAAGCCCTTGATGATGTTTCCAGCGGTGGTTTCTTCGAGGTAGGATTGCTCGAAGCGGAAGATTTGGTCCTCGAGTTGGGCCTGTCCGCCGTGCTTAGTTCGCGGGGTTATGGGGGCCGATGAGGGGAGGGAAACCTACCATGCTTTTGTCCATGAGGCGTTTCTTCTGCAGGGCGTCGCGGAGGTCGCGGCGGAGTTTTTCGTAGTAGGGGAGGCCGCGGTTGCCGCTGTTTGGGTCTGTGGTGGTTGTGTTGGTGTTGGCGTTGCCGGTGGCTGGGTTGTTGGTGCTTGGAGATTGTGTGTTTGTTGTTGTGCCTGCTGTTGTGGCTGTTGCACCTGTTGATGTGCCAGTTGCGGCTGGGGCTTGTGCTGGGAGTGTGTCTGCCATTTTGTGTCGCGCAGCAACGGGTGACAGGGATTGAAAGTGCTCAACTAATACGCTATGAATTCGTTGATAACAGGTCGAGAGGGCGCGTGTTGGTCGTGATGCTTGGGCTATACTCTAAGGCAGGGCGGTAAGATTGAAACCGGTTGGAGGATTGGACTCCCGTATTTAGTAAGTGTGAAGCCAAAAGGGAGGATCTTATCGACTCTGTTTGTCTTGTTTGCATTGAGCATACGTTTCGTCCTTGATGAATGCATCAACTGTCAGCATCGATCTGCCTCTGTTTGTCATTTCAGGATTCTTGCATTTATATTATATAGTGTGTTCTTTCTGAGCAAATATATTACTTACATCTCGGAACGATGGACCACAGCGCGATGCACCATTCCGGCATGGATATGGACCATGGACATGGGGACATGGATATGGGTGGGCAGTGTAATATGAATGTGAGATCTTCTAGCTCTGGTGACATTTATAATCTTGTACACTGACACAGTCAGATGTTATTCACCTGGTCTACCAAGAACCTTTGCATCGTCTTCAGCCAGTGGCATATCACCGGCCCCTTCTCCCTCCTCATGTCCCTGATTGTCATAGTGCTTTTGACAGCGGGCTATGAGGGGGTCCGGCAGGCCACCCGGAAATATGAAGCTGCCCATGCACAACGCCTGAACGCTTTCTCGACAACAACAGCTACGATCGGTAAGTACTTCGGTCTATTCTGAGCTATTGGACGTGTATCTACGCAGGCATGGTGCGTTGGTGGACTCTGCCGAGCAAGCATTTGTTTCATTGAAATGTACTCCCGCTTTCTATGTCTGCTTTGGTCATAGCTGGACTGGAGCCCTCATTGACGAACGATGTGCAAGGCAATGAGTTCGCCGACGAGTCCGCCACGGCCAACGGCCCCCCTAGTCAAACCCCCAACGAGAGCTCACCGCTACTTGCAGGTAGGGATAACAGACGGGCCGTGGAGAGCAGAGGCAAGATTACCCTTGCAGCCTTGTATGCCGTGCAAGTGTTCTATAGCTTCTTCATCATGTAAGTTTTCGCTTCCCCCTGTATGCTTCATCACTTTAGATGCTTAAAGGTGCATAGGCTGCTGTTCATGACTTATAATGGGTTCGTCATGCTTGCGGTTGCCGTTGGTGCTTTCGTCGGATATCTGGTGTTTGGAGATAACCAGTCAGCCGCTAAGACGGTTGCTTGTCATTGATGATTTCGGATGATGGTCGGGTCTCCCAGTGTATGTAGGCAATCTGGCGCGCTTTGAGCGCCTACGAGGAATACATATGATGTAGACCGTCTTGTGCCAAACTCCAAGCAAATGGAAGCAACTCAAGGGACTTCCACGTCGCTTCCATCGTCCCCAAAGCCGAAACTGAATCCACCTGCTTCAGAGGCGTCTCCGGCGCCCTCCTGGGCCACCTTTCCGTGGACCAGCTCATCCCACTTGCGCTTCCTGCCATCTGACTTTTTCTTCAACTCATCCAACGCCTGCTGGAGTAACTCGGGATGAGTCTTGCGCATGTTCTCCACAAACCGCTCGTAGGGGTTATGCACGTCTTTCCTGAACCCAGAAATCTGATCGGCCTTGTTAGACAAAAAGTCAAGGGTGGCAGTCAAATGCGCACGCGGAGTGAAATTCTGCGTAATAGCAATGGAAGGTTCGAGATTCACGACCAAATGCCACCATCCTGAGGGCACATGAAGAATCTCCCCTTCGCCACAGATGCCTTCAATGCAACCAGGTGTGCGCCGTGCCTCAGCATGGAAGCCGAGCAGCCATTCTGCAATGCTCAGGGGTGATGTGACTTCGCTCTGGTCGTCCGAAACAAAGACACCAGGCGGGGGTGGCAGTTTCGAAGACGAGGGAAACATGATCCAGTACTTGGAGCCGCGAACGACGGCGTTCCAGGCGCTGGTCGCATTGGGGTCCTTATGAAACGTACTGCCTGAGCGCTCAGGGCCAATGATAAGCCATTGCCTATCCGGGCGGTCATTCCCCAGCACAGAGAAGAAGTCTTCTCCAAAGCAGGGAGGAGGCCAGTAAGTCGCTTCAGGTTCCTCCTCCGGTGGACCAACCTTGAGCCCCATTTTCGACACGAAAGCCCGGTCAAACAGATACAAAGGAGACTCATCTGCGTTGTTCCTCATGTAATCCACGTAGGTGCTCAGCTTCCAATCCACAGCCTCGGCACGAAAGACCGTTTCACCGTATTTGGCAAGCAGTGAGTCTACGGACCAGTGCTTGTAAGCCGGCCACTGCTTCACCGGCTGGGTCAAAATGAAGGGCCTGTCAGACCATTCTGCTTGGAAATCCTCCGGAGAAAGATCCGGAAGACGGGTGATCTGATTTCTCGAGGGAATATTGTTCACGTAAGTGTCCAAGGAGATGTGTGCGCAATAGAATGGACGATGAAGAGCATCAGAAAACAGACTTGAGCAGTCCAATATGGCAACTTTGGACGGAGGCAAGTTGAGATAGGTCGAACGCCATGTTCCTCTCCATGCGAACGACGAAGGGGGCGACCTGAAGATTGCCTCTTAGTGAAAAGTCTCAAGGCTACTAGATTCTAAGGTCTAGTGATCGTGTCTAAATATACGAAGATCTATGTATCCTTACCATATGAAAAGAGCCTTCCACAATTCCTCCGCTCTTGTAAATGCATAAAAGGCCTTACAGGTCCTCCCGAATCGCAATAGACTTGGACCATCCAGAGACTCTAGCAGCATCAAAATCAGCTCATCCGGCAGAAGATTGAACGTCCCAATCGCATGACGGAGATTCTCATTGGCAAGTAGGGCGTTGCCACTCGGCTTTACGCCTAGCGGATGACAGGGGATTGCATCATGACCAGTTAGACCCTGAAGGCTGTCATCCGCTAAGAAAGAGCGAGAATCAGTCTCACCACCAAGTGGGTGATTCTGCAAAGATGTAATATCAGGCATTTGACTTCCTGGTCGCCAAAGCCTCAGTGATTGGATCTGACACTAAGAATGGGAAGAAGTGTATAACGAAAACAAAAGTACGGGGTACTCCGAATATACGGGGTAGTTCTGAGAGGTTCTGGAAGCTCTATATCAGAGAACAAACACGACAAGAGTCATGATAAGAAGAATAATAATTGCATCCTGCACGAGAACCTTCTGTGCCTCTATCAAGTATCATAATCACCACCACTCACAAATCACCCACGGCAAAAAAAATCCCACGAGGCAAACTATGAATCCCGAAATAGCAGGCGGTGGATGTGGGTTGGGCAGAATTGGCGCTAAACAGGAAAAAATCAAAAATTTCGCGGCTTCACCAAATAGAGACCAAGGAAAATCTTTTTCTCCCTCTTCTCCAGCCCACATTACTACTACCCGGAGAATCCATCTTCATATCTTACTATCTCAACTACCACCATCACTACTTTACTAGTTCCTAAGAAATCTCCATCGTGAGAGTCGTGGTTCTAGTCTCTAAAAGTATCTATTAGGGACTTTCATTACTCTCAAATCTCTTCGACTACAGCCCCCACTGGGACCTGTCGTCGCTAAGAAACTTCCAAGTTCACAACCAGCACCCCACTGTTTCATCGATCACAGCTTTTTCGCTTGTGATCACCACCTACTACAGTCGCAATCATGGCTTCTAACGACAAGGGTTTGGAGGAGATCCCTGAGGGTATGTTTGAATGTCATTTTCTTTGTGTTCTGATCAGCTGTGGTGTTACGGTGTCGCTGCAGACATTTTGTGGCGTCGCTTGCAGCCGAAAAATTTTGGCAAAAGATTCAAGGCTGACAATTCTCTCCAATTTTAGGACAGATCGAGTCCAACTACGATGAGATCACTGACTCCTTCGACTCCATGGACCTGAAGCCCGAGCTGCTTCGCGGTATGTTTCGCTCTTCTCAACCCGACGATATGGCGGGGTATGTGTGTAGCAAGTATTGACGACATCTTCCCCAGGTATCTACGCCTATGGTTTCGAGCGTCCCTCTGCTATCCAGCAGCGTGCCATCATGCCCGTCATCAAGGGTATGTTTTCCCCATTACGGCCTCTGAAAACAGTGTCATTAATCTGGAAATCACAGGTAGCGATGTTATCGCCCAGGCCCAGTCCGGTACTGGAAAGACTGCCACTTTCTCCATCTCCGCTCTGCAGAAGCTCGACCCCAACGTTAAGGGATGCCAGGCCCTCATCCTTGCTCCCACCCGTGAGTTGGCTCAGCAGATCCAGAAGGTTGTTGTCGCCATCGGTGACTTCATGAACATTGAGTGCCACGCCTGCATTGGTGGTACCAACGTTCGTGACGACATGAAGGCTCTCCAGGAGGGTCCCCAGGTTGTTGTCGGTACCCCCGGCCGTGTCCAGGACATGATCCAGCGCCGTGTCCTCCGCACCGACCACCTGAAGATGTTCATCCTCGACGAGGCCGATGAGATGCTTTCTGTGAGTTTTCTTTTGCGCATATTTCGCCCCGACATCTATTCTAACGTGGTATACAGCGTGGTTTCACCGAGCAAATCTACGACATCTTCCAGCTCCTTCCTCAGTCCACCCAGGTCGTCCTGCTGTCTGCTACCATGCCCCAGGATGTCCTCGAGGTTACCACCAAGTTCATGCGCGACCCCGTCCGTATCCTGGTGAAGAAGCAGGAACTCACACTGGAAGGTATCAAGCAGTTCTACATCGCTGTCGAGAAGGAAGAGTGGAAGCTCGACACCCTGTCCGATCTCTACGAGACCGTCACCATCACCCAGGCCGTCATCTTCTGCAACACCCGCCGCAAGGTCGACTGGCTCACTGACAAGCTGACTGCTCGTGACTTCACTGTCTCTGCCATGCACGGTGATATGGAGCAGGCTCAGCGTGATGTTATCATGAAGGAGTTCCGCTCTGGTTCTTCCCGTGTCCTGATCGCCACCGACCTTCTGGCTCGTGGTATCGACGTCCAGCAGGTCTCCCTGGTCATCAACTACGACTTGCCCGCCAACCGTGAGAACTACATTCACCGTATCGGTCGTGGTGGTCGTTTCGGTCGTAAGGGTGTTGCCATCAACTTCGTCACTGCTGACGATGTCCGCATGATGCGTGAGATCGAGCAGTTCTACAGCACCCAGATCGAGGAGATGCCCATGAACGTTGCTGGTAAGTTCAACTTGTGGAGATCGGCCTTGATTGAATGTATGCTAACATCCTGTCAGACCTTATCTAAACGCCCCAATCTCGAGTTACCACCCGCATCATTTATGGTGCGGCTCACGATCGCAGTATGCCAATAACGTGCCAAGGGTAAGCTGCGGTGGAAAAAATGGCGTTTTTTAACATCGTTGCTTGTCTTTTGGCGAAGGAGAATCCTTTAAAAGTGGCTTTCTGTGTCTCCAGCTCTTCTTCTGCTGGCAGTGGATTGCGGAGGGTGCAGTAGAAGCAGCTACTGCACATCTTCGGAAGCTGCTGTTCATGGTTTCCTTTGTTTTCTAATGGAGATGCGACATGTTCCTGTGCTTTTTAACGCTGTAATTCATGGTTTCTCTTTTCCTGCATCACTTCGAGTTTGCCGTCTTTTTTCCCTTACCATTTTGTGCTTGGCTGGCCTTGGTTGGTTAAGGATGCTGCTATCATGCTTAACCCGTCGGTTGAGTGGAAAATGCTATTTGTTCATTCAGTTGCTTTCTCTTTTCTGCTTCATGAACAGACAAGGCACTTTGGGTGGATGAATACAGATCATGACAAGGAGGTGGTTTCATACCTGCAGTACCATAGATAGAGGTAAATGCCATTCCAATTGTTTAAACTGATCTTGTACTCTGTTCTTTTCTTTGCGGATACTATCACCTGGCAAGAATAGCCTATTCTTGACTCGTTTAATCTAACCTCATGCAACACTCACGCCATCGTCTATTCAGCCATCAAAATACAAATTCCATGATACTCACCCAGCATCCCATCCTTGCCTAGAGCATCTCTTATCATCAAAACCATCTCTGCATGGACAAAACGACAGTACGCGCATGGGACCCAACAGCCCCCTCCCTCCTCTGGGCTCACCAGATCCGCCGCGAGAATGTCCACCTGGTCAACCAGCTCGACAGCACAAGAGCAGACCTCGCCGGCGCCATCTCAACGATCAACGACCTGAAGCAGCAACTTAACGAATTACAAGAACACGCACAGACAGCTGACACCGGCCATGATGCATGCGACCGGAAGCTGCAGGACCTTACGGGGAGAAGTGAGACTAGGTTGGAGGGTATCTCTAGTCGGATTGGTTCCCTTGAGCATGAGAGTCGCCGCTTGAACGAGAGACTCGATGGTATCGAACGGGGATGCAGTGAAGATGAATTGAGGAAGTCGATACAGAGACAGGTTCTGGATGAGGTTCGGGTTTGGTTTATGAGAGAAAAGGAGGTTCTTCGAGGTAGAGTGGGATGTCCACAGGGTGGTGGTATGTGTTGTTTGATTTCCTGTTGAGGTTGTATTTGAGAAGCGCGTCCTTGCTGATCAGGACAGGCTCTACGGGAGTCAAGCAGGCATCTCCCGAACTAGACTTGGTTCCCGATTCAATGTGTCTGGATGAGTCTGCTCCATTCGCTCGGAATGACTCCTTGCGAACTCTCACGGAGACTACGTGGGGTTCCACGAGCCGTTCGCAACAATCTTCGGGTCAGGTTGATCACGACCTGGAGAGAAACCGGATTCCCGAACCCGATTCGGCTACGCTTCCGCAGATTAGACAAGCCGGGCGAGCTCTCGGGGCGTATCTTTCGTCCGTTGAGGACGTGCGCGCGCAGTTGCCTCCGCGGAAGAGAGAGGGCGAGATCGTTGAGGCTTTTGTGCGGGGGCTTGATGATGCGGGGACGAGAGGTCGAGTGGAAGGCGAGATGGATAGAGCCGGGTGGTCGTGGGATACGCTGGCGAAGATAGTGCGCAAGGAGATTGAAAGGCAGCACAGGCCGGCCGTGGACCTGAAGCGAGCTGTCAAAGGGGATGTTGAAGAGCGGGTGGAAGTTATACAGGCTCCTGGTGAATCCCACATGTCCAGACCACGTAAGAAGCAAAGGAGGTTCATTCCGATCGTGCCAGCAGATGAAGATGATCTGATAGTGTAAATGTACATGGACTTGGAACGGTCCGCAGCGTGAATTGTTTTTGCAGGGCATGTGTATATACATCAGCTAGCTCTATGTGCAATGTCCAATTGATACACGATATCACGTCTCACTGTACACATATCTGCCCTCGCGATCCTTCACCTCCACCTCGATTCTGCCCTCCTCGATCTCCTTCCCGTCCACCTCGATGGACGCCTTCATCACGTCACCGGCTTTGACCTCTCCGACTCCCTTGGGGGTACCAGTCAGAACCAGATCGCCCTTCTCCAGCGTCATAACGCGCGAGATCTCTGCCAGCTGCCTGGGGATCCGGTAGAGCATGAGACCGGTGGAATCTGCCTGGCGGAGCTGGGAGCCGACGCTGAGGCGCAAGAAGGCATTGTGGGGATCGGGAATGCGCGACTTGGGGATCTCTTCGGAAATGGGCAGGAAAGTGTCAAAGCCCTTGGCGATAGACCAGGGGAGGCCCTTCTTCTTTGCCTCGTCTTGGACGTTACGGCCGGTCATGTCAATGGCGACGAGGTAGCCTGCCACGAGGGTTCCATGTCAGTCTTTCGAAACGGAGAAGACAGCGGAAATATCTTTCAAGGGTACTGACTGCGAATCGCATCCAGGGCACCCTTCTCATCGTTCGGGTCCAGATCCCGAACCGTCTTGCCCATCACCAGCGCCAATTCCACCTCATAGTGCAGGCTGACTCCCTTGGGACGCAGAATGGGTCCCTCGCGCGGCAGAAGAATAGAGGACGGGGGCTTCAGAAAGAAGAAAGGCTGCTTGGGCTTAGCGTTGTTGAGTTCCGTAATGTGATCGCTGCGGGGGTCGCATTCGTCAATGGTGATAACACTGTTTGGGGCCATGGGAGTACTCACGCATAGTTCCGGCCGATGCAAATCACCTTTCTGCAATTGGCTCTTATGGAGGCGGCCATTGCGAGGAAGTTTGGGGTTGGGAGGGAAATTAAGTCTTGCTTAGAGGCGCATTCGCTGTCGATTGTCAATAAATAATTGAGTCAAGTCCCCGTCGTGACATCAGCCGGTGCATCTCCGCAATTCGCAGAGAGCACTCCGAATCTCCGAACTCGGCACTTCATGTGCGGAATAGTCGACCCAATGCTGTTTAGGAATTTATAGTTATGCTAGTCGATAGAAGGGTGAAGATTGCCATGATAGCGAACAAGATGAGCTCGAATTGGGTTCTTGCGTTGAGGGCTAATGAAAACACCTGATCACCATGCATGATCCTGCCAAGACATCGTCATATTCCCACCTAGATATCGAGAAGAATATACCTTCTCAACCACCGAATTAGACCCGTCATACTCGCCCATAATGCAGGTTGCAGAGATCCTCTCGGATCTCACCTCACTGCGAGTCTGCGTACGTTCGACGTCTCTAAGACCCCAGCTTGATAGGTGCAATTTTTGAACCAAGACAGGACTACAATGATGCCCTTGCCCTAGTCACCGTCAACGAAAGGCTCAACGAGGCACGAGTACCGCCAGATGACAGAAGCAAAGCAGCTGTGAGCAAGCGACAGCAGGAGCAGCAAAGTGATGACCTCCGACGGGCAAAGGAGCTTGTTGATCTGCATTACGAGATGAAGACGAAATATGCACTCGGCTCGGTTGATGAGGAGCTTACTCGCGCTCGGGAGGAGGTGAACCGGGTTCTAAGGGAACTGGAGGGTTGAAACTGTGTTCAGGGACACTTATTTCAGTCTACATGTTAAGGTTGCTACTGCCATGATGCCCATGATTTGATGTTACAGATGGTTGCCGTTGATCGGGTCACGGTCACATATCTAGTTCGATTTCCAGTATGTCAGGATCAGGGGCTCGCGTCATTGCGTCCCTTGCATTGTCGTACTTCACTCAAACACACCTACCCAGTGCAATAGGAGCACTAAAGAATTTAGCATTGTTCTCTACTCCGTACTTCAAAGGCCGAGGCTCGTCATTCACTAATCTGCTGTAGTCGGCCCGACCAGACCTCCGAAGTACGGGCACCTTTACGGCCACAAACGCAATTTGGAGCATCGTCGTCGCAGTTGCACGCGTTCTTCCTTTTTGCTCAATCGGTGTTTTGGCTGTACCGCGAATCGTCACAGCGCATCCAGTAAATATGGCGTCCAGCATAGATGCCAAACTACTCAAACAGACCAAGTTCCCTCCCGAGTTCAGTCGGAAGGTGGACATGAAGAAGGTCAATATTGAGGTTATGAAGAAGTGAGAATCGACCCTTGAACGCAATTATCCAGGAAGAGTTCTTTCTAACGAAGGGGCCGGATTGTAGATGGATTGCTGGAAAGATCTCTGAAATACTTGGAAACGAGGACGACGTCGTTATCGAGCTCTGTTTTAACTTATTAGAAGGCTCTCGATTCGTATGTTTCCTTCGGCGCATGTTCTGGGTGCGGAGCAGTTTACTGACCAATTGCTTTACATTTATAGCCTGATATCAAGTCTTTACAAATTCAGCTTACGGGCTTTCTGGACAAAGATACAGCCAAGTTCTGTAAAGACCTCTGGTCATTATGTCTCAGCGCTCAAGAAAACCCCCAAGGCGTCCCGAAGGAGCTCCTGGAAGCCAAGAAGCTTGAACTCATACAAGAGAAGGTTGGACTGCCAGACTGCTCGACCGGCTTTATATCTGATGCTGATACGATTTCCGCTAGATTGAGGCGGAGAAAGCAGCGGAAGAAGCTCGCCGCAAGAAGGAGCAAGAGCAAGCGCGCGAAAGGGAGCTGGAAGAAATCCGGCGAAGAGAACGCTTCGATCGCAATCGGGGCAGGCGCGGTGGTGGTCGTGGGGGCCGAGACTTCGATAGACGACCATACAGGGACAATCGATCGCCACCCAGGCGACGAAGCCGCGAGCGATTTCGTGATCCACCCTCAAGACGAGAGTTTGATTCTTACGTTCCCTCAGGTTCACGCCGGGGCCGTCGGCCGTCAAGGTCGCCGGGCGCCTCTCCCTCCCGCTCTCGTTCCGTTTCCTCATCTCGATCCCCACCTCGTCGACGCCTACCAAACAGAGACAGATACCGGGATAAACGTCGCCGCTCGGCGAGTGGCTCCGTCTCTCCAGAAAGAGGAGACCACAGGAGACCGAGAAGACGCAGTCCAGACTACGGTGATCGAGCTAGATCCATTTCCCGCAGTGATTCATCGCGCTCACGTACTCCCAGAAGAGACCGAAGGAGACGAAAATCTGTCTCTTCGCGCAGTTCATCTCGTTCACCTGCTCCCCGAGACCGGCGCAAAGGGGACGACCGATCCCGTTCCAGGTCAAGGTCTAGGTCGCGAGTCCCGGATGAGAAGAGCAACAGACGGAGGGGATCCTCACCTCATACCTCAAGAGCTGACAAGAATGAACCAACCGCTGATTCTGCAAAGGCCCGCAAGTCCCGTGATGATCGCCGTTTGAGTCGCAGCAGAGATCGCGATGATGAGCCTAGACGACGGCGCTCAACCAAGAGTGTCAGCCGTAGCCGCAGCCGCAGTCGAGGCCGTTCTCGCACTGGCAGCGTCAGTCCCAGGCGTGCTTCTCGCAGTCGCAGCCGCAGTCATGCAAGAGAAAGGAAGCGACGTCGCTCTATTGAGAGATATGCCCCTGCTGCCCGAAGACGGCGCAACACCTCTTCTGTATCTACACATACTGAGAAACGACAGAGGATGGCCGATCCAACCGAGGAATCCGCAAAGCGGTCGTCTCCACCGCCTGAGCAGCCGAGCTCGACAGATCACGAGACGAGGGAGACTGAAGAGGTGGGTAACTGATTTCGGATGGATATTATACCCGATGAGTAACCGGATTCTTTATGTTCGTTCCCTTGTCTCTTAACCCAATTCCCGCTCCCAAAGAACTAATCAGACTGACGAATTTAGCAGACTATCCATTCAAAACCGTATCAGCCGCGCATATCGGGCACGGAGTTGCGCGAGAAGCTTCTCCGCGAAAAGCTAGTTGCAATGCGCCGTACTGCCTCTCATGACAAGGTAGGTGGCAATACGACAGCGTCCAAGTAGCACACGATTGGAACATGAAGCCGGGTGATCAATAGACACCTTGACAAGTGGGGTGTGGCTTACTAGTGATTTAGAGAAAGATAACTATATGCGTTTCGGGAAATCCCTTAGTTCTGGGAACTTCTTTTCTTCTCACTTATGGTTGTAATCTTGGATACGTGGAGTATGGATACCACGTGGAGCTGATCAGCAATAGTGTCAACCATGCGTCTTGGTTGACCTTGGTTCGCGATCTGCACTATTTAATAATCCGAGTGATAGTAAGCCAAAGTCAAATAAAGTCAAACTAAAACTCAAACAACCACACCCCATCCCCCCTATCTGTAGCGGTCAGGAGGATCGCCCGCCCAGAAGTGTCAATAATAACGATCATCGCCTTGCAGAGGCCCCCGTTGCACTCTTCGGAGTATTACGGGGTACTCAATCTGTCCCTCAAGTCCATGCGTAGTTGCGTACTGTAGAGCGTAGACTACAGAGTTTCTGGACCGACGATCGACGTGCATGCCATGCCGACTGTCAAACCGTCGATCAACACACATACTACCCCGTACTGAAATTTGATCAACGGCAGCCAGCACCCTGCACTCTGCACTCTGCACTCCAATCAGCAATCCCAACTGCATGCATGCATGCGTCCCAGGCCCTCAGCCTCTCAACTCACGTCATGCAGACAAGACTGCCGCTCAGCCCAGCCCAGCGTATGGAAGTCCTGATTGCCTGTTTGCTTCCGGTTCTAGTGACAATCCGCTGAGCGGTGATGAGCATGACCAACCATGCTGATCGAAATGTCCTCTGCGCTAGTGGCCCGCTCTCACTCATGGCTACCTGCTTGAATCCTTGCCCTAGACTAACTAGGCCAAGGGCTTTTGAAATGGTCGGTCAGCGATGCGAGGGGAAGGTCCATTGTATTTGTATCCGTAGCTAGCTGTCTTTTTATCGAGAGCAGAATTTGGGTAGGGGCGAGCGAGAGGAGAAGTACTGCGTACGGATTGAGGCCTAGCAATGAAGTGAGAAGTGGTGGGGACGGTATGGAGGAACAGAGGCGAAGGTAGGGAAGTTATTATGTCAAAGACGTACATGACTCCAGGCTACAGATTAGAGATTTACTGTCGCTTGACGATCAGTTTGAGATAAAGAAGTTTAAAGACTTGATCTATTCCATGTGAGAAATGTACTTCACTTAGCTGACAATGAAGAAGAATCAAAATTATAAGTGATATGTTGATGTCACCAATCTGGCTCAACTTCACGATCCTGATAATAAGGCTCCAGAATATGGAACAGCAGAATTAGAATTAGAATTAGTTATGTACAAGACTATTGCACCGTTTCTCCCATTTCCATCGTTTCATAAGTTGTAACTGGGCTTGACGAGCCAAAGAGCAAATTTAGTAGTCGCAGGCAGTAACGGTGACGGTGGTGGTCATGGTGACCACCTTGGGGCCCTTAGAAGGCACCGCGGTGGGAGCAGCGGTGATGGCCGCAGCACCGCTAGAAACGGCCTCGGTCTTGGTAGCAATGGGGACAACAGTCTCGGAAACAGAGGTCTCGCAAGGGGTCTCGCCGGCCTCAGAGGGAACGGAACCACCAGCAGGGCCAGTGGGAGAACCACCGGAGGGAACGGAGCCGCCAGCAGGGCCAGTGGGAGAACCACCGGAGGGAACGGAACCGCCAGCAGGGCCAGTGGGAGAACCACCGGAGGGAACAGAACCGCCAGCAGGGCCGGTGGGAGAACCACCGGAGGGAACAGAACCGCCAGCAGGGCCAGTGGGAGTAGCACCGGAGGGAACAGGGACAGCCTCGGTGTTGGTGGCAACAGGAATCACGGTCTCAGAGGTGAGAGTGTCGCAAGGAGTCTCCGAAGCCGCGGGAGCGGTGGGAACATTGCCGCTGGGAGCCCCGGTAGCGGAGGAACCAGAGGGAACGGAGCCGCTGGGGACGACGGGGACAGGCACGCTGGCGGCACCGGTAGGGGAAGCACCGTTGGGGACGGAGCCGGAGGGAACAGAGCCGCTGAGAATGCCGGAAGGAGTGGGCACAGCAGGGACAGAAGGCACACCGGTAACAGAGGCGGCAGGAGTTGTAGGAAGGCTGGGGACACCGGTCCTGGTGAAGCTGGAGCCGCTGGGGAGGTGGCCACAGCCGGTAAGCCATCCGATGAGGATAATTTCGATGCTGGAGTCGATCTCGATGCCGGCGGCACCACCAAGGATAGCAGCCAGCTGGGCACGAGCGTCAAGAGACAAGGAGGCCATGCTCTCGCCAGAGGTCAGAATAGAAACAACGCCGCGGAAGACGGCGCCGAGAGTAGCCTCGATGGTGCCAGTGAGGAAGGAAACAAGCTCGCCAAGGAGACCCGTGGACACGCTGACGGAGACATCGGCCTCGAGGGCGAACGAAAGCCAGAACAGAACAACAGCCTTGAGCTCAGCTCCGAGCGAGCAGCTCGAGCTGGTGAGCCAGGCAACGAGAGCGGTACGAACTTCAACATCAATGGAGACGGCGGCACCGCCCTTGGCGCAAGCCTCGAGGGCAGCCTGAACGTGGGCATCAAGACCGGCCGAAATCTCAGCTTTGAGGAAGGCAGCGAGAGAAGCCTGGGCGCTGGCGGAGAGAATGCCAGTCTCCTCGACAAGGGCGGCGACGGAAGCACCAGCGGAGATCGTTGCCAGACCACCGCTGGGCAGAGAGCCAATGGCAATGACATCGGCGCCAATCTTACCCTCCAACCAAGCCAAAACGGCAACCTTCAGAGAAGCGGACAGGCTGCATTCGGAGCTGGCGAGCCAGACCTTCAGGGCGGCCTGGACATCGGCGGCCAGGTCGACGAAGACACCACCGCCAGCACAAAGGCTGAGACCAGCCCGAACCTTGGCGTCGAGGGCAGCAGCGACAGACCCAGAGAGGAATGCGGACAGAGAAGCCTGGGCGGAAGCGCTCAGGACAACATCTGCGGCAACCTCGGCGGCGGAGAAGATACCCTCGATGGTAACAAAGAGGTCGCCCTTGGCGGCGATGTCGGCGCAAGTGGGGATCAGCACTGAAAGTCCGGCGCAAACATCCACGGAGAGGGCGACAGACGCGTCACCTTCACACCAGTCGAGAAGGGATGCCTTGATGGATGCATCGAGGAAAGCGGCGGCCTCAGCACGAAGCCAGGCGGCCAGTTCAGCCTTGGCGGCGGCATGGATCGCACCAGCCTTGCAACCAAGTGCACCTCCCTGCAGGGCAGCGGCTGCCTGAGCACTCAGACCAGCAAGGAGAGTGGTGGTGCTTGCGTGTCCACCAAGGATAGCACTGATGAGCCCGCTCAAATCAAGACCACCATCGATCGAAATTCCCGCACCAATGGAAAGATCACCGATATCGACGTCAGCGCCCAGCTTGAGGTGGCGGCTCTCCACGTCGGTGGGAAGAGCGAGGACGTAGCTCGCCAGACTGGCGAGCAGGAAAAGGTTGTTGGAACGCATTGTGTGAGCGTAATAAACTGAGATGCTAATGAGTGTCTTGGTAGGTAATAGAATGGATGTATCCTAAGAGAATGACGGGGCTACGAATAGCCGAATTGGATAATGACAGGCTGTTCAAAAGAAGAAAGACTGCAAAAACAAGAAAGAGCGGAAAGAAACGAAGCGATTGAGGAGGAGTTGATGATCAATAACAGACGTGATGATCATCCAGGTATATATACTACCCCTGGGGGGACTTGCAGTACGGCCGGTCATGATGTAGAGACTAAAGAACACTCCCCGGTCTGCTGCACGATTGGCGGACCACAAGCAGCGCCACCCTTGTCTAGCATTGGTGCTAAACTAGCCAAGATTCACAACAGGGCAGGGCCCAAAAGACTAGGATTATTAGGAAGGAGGAGTCGTTTAGCACTAGCAGAGCCTGTGTTGTTGATTCTTTGGCATCGCGGACCCGGATCTTCAAGGTGCTCGTTAACCGAAGTGGATCGTTGGCTGCCAGTGAAATGGCCAATGGATCACACTATCTTCCAATTGTGGAAACATCCGAAACGCGCGAGTGAGAATACTATTTCAGGTAACCTGGTATCTAAGCCGACCTGCCCTCCAACGGCACATGAAGAAATCGGAAAGATCGATAGCCAGATAGCCGAAGATTGGGTGAACCATCATTGCGTCGCCAGGGGGGTTCGCAGAGCACATGAGTGAATTACGAGATTCAAACTATCATGTGTCTCGTGCCTGGGAAAGCATAAATCTGATGGTATGGATACCTAAAGCTGTCGTGAGAAGGCAGAAACTCAACATAGTCAAAGCCACCAAACGCATAGTACGGAGAACCATCATCAATGCCAAGGGAGACCACATAGGTCTGGGACTGAGAGGGAGCCAATGATGACACCTAAAGAACGGGGAATTTTCGTTCAAGCTCGTGCCTTCGCCATTCGAGGAATTTGGTCCAGAAAAGCAGTTATCCCGTGATCGACGACAGTCGAGTTGTAAACAGCAATGATCGCGATTGATACTGCGAATCAGACCGTTTGTTGATTGTTTTTTGCGGAGCCGTTAGACCTAGGCTAGGCTGCCAACCATGCTTCTGTTAAGGACGCAGCCAGAGCCAATTGCGAGTCGCCAGGGACTTATTTTCGACCTATGCTAAATCAGCAGATCAATAGATTAGTTAGTGCTCCATAGTACAGAGTAGACTGTTGGAAATGGACAACTGCGGGACCGCGTTCGTTGCCGAGTCCAACCATGGGCGATCACAAGTCACAACAACCGGTGTTTCGGCCCAAGCTGCTAGCGGCTTGTCTTGAGTAATCCATATTATTGTAAACTATGAAGTTAGTACCGTCGTTAGTATCAGGTGTGGATGTATCAAGAAACCATCCAGTGCGGAAAAGCTTAAAACTTTCTGCCTTTTCCTTTTCTTGGGGGAAGACGATAAACAGGGGGAGAAAAAAGTACAAAAAAAAAGTGGTCTAAGGGTCATTGCTTGGGACAGTGTACGAAGAACCTCCCCGAAGATAGTTTAGTTGGACAACATAAAATGAAGCCCTCTTTTTTTTTGGAGTTCATTGTTGACTGATCAATTTTTGGGACCAGTGGGCCCGGGTGCACATAGTACATAGTAATCCTTTCCGACGCGCAGGAATCTGGATCGCATTACAGATACTGTCGACGGCTAAGGCTGAATATGGCAAACTCCATCATGTTCACTGTTCAGAGTGGCTTGAAGCGGTTTCGCCGACCGAAAGCATTGAAGACAGGGACTAGGTCGCACCGTAGTACCACATAAATTCAAATTGTTCGAACTATCATCTCTGTGCTATGGGTGCGTTGTTTAGATGGTGAAGCCTGCTGTGGTCGTACCAGGCTCTGGGCGAGTCGTTGATTGCCTGATAAGTCAATAACCCAGCCAGGGGCAAATCTAGACTCTCGGAAGCTCGGAGAAATCAAGGATGCTAGTGTATGGTGCAGGTCAGCGCAGCTTGTCAGGCTGGATGCAGGTAAAGGTATCACAAAGTGACAGAAAAGAGCTCGGAATTGGAAAGTGTCCACGAACATGGCAACCCCTGGCGACTGTGGGTGACGATGTAGTATCCAGTTAGTCAGCGACAAAGAACTTCGGTGCATCCGCTAGCCAGTTTTGGGCATTACACTCGGAACTAGCATCGACTGGCGAATAGTACTCCGTTACCCGTAGTCAACAGCTCGTTCGAAGTATGTGTCTGGTTAGGTTTGTCTGTCATACTCTCAACTTCTGTGGGTAATGGAGCCAAACACAGCGCTGAGGAGCAGCCGGCTAGGAGATCCTCAAAATGAGAACAGCCTAGATAAATGGTCAAAGTTAGATCTTATCCAGTTAGTTTGTAACTCAGTAGACAGTGTGAAATATATTGATGGGTCAAGGATACGGAGGAGTAGTATTGGACGATACCATGTTGGGAACCGTTCCTGAACCAAAGTCCCAGTAACCGTGGTTCCTGAGGCCACCCAGGAGTCCACCAGCAGTGGTCCATCCGCTGTTGGAGCTGAACTGCGAGGATGGAGCCACCAGGGGAAGTACGACCCGTAAATTCTCTCCTCCAGCAATAGCATCATCAGATAAAAATAGCTGATACATTGGAGAGAGAATGTGATTTCACTTGGTCAAACAAGGAAACCGACATCAGAATTTGTCCTGCTGAAACGCCCACAAAAGCTTGAGATCGCATCACGGTTTCATCATCCCTGGCAGTGTCTTTGGATGAAACTTAGGCCTTTCCAATTTTTGACTTTGGAGAACCAGGGGCAGAAACGGATAGTTCGGCGATACTGCTCTCCTCTTGCGGATTCGGGAATCGACTGCCTGCTTGTAAAGATGGCCGAGGGAAAGGAAAAGGGAGGGGAATTTCCTGACGTCAGGTGACTAGCAGGATAGCATGTGTCATCGCACTCTGAAAGTAACGATATCATTAGCTTGATTGCTAGCAGAGTCTGTTCATCTAAGTGTTTTCAATAATAGTAGGAGCAAACGAGAAGAGCGATCTGAACAGTGATGCCTTTTCTCGGTTGCTGTAGGAATAGTGACTGACTACGGTGTATATCATCCTATAGTTGATAGTTGATCCTGCCCGCGATCACGATGACGATACGCTCGACACATCTTAGGGTGGAAGTCAAGTTAGGTTCATTTAGAATTGAGAACATGTTTCAGACACTAATGCTCCATGTGTGATGCTTATTTAGTGAGCATCCGATGACTCCCTCCGGCAAAAGAATTATATACTTGCGGACGTGCAATCACTGGCCATTGAAAGCTTCGCAAGCAATAAGCTGGCAACGACATCCTACAGCTGAGCCACACATTTGCAGACCAAGTCGTATATTATTGCCCTTTCAATTGATTTGATAGATACGAAGTACTCTGACTACGTAGTTCATCCATTTTGTGATGAATGTTGTTGCTCTCTAATCGCCCCGGCAACGAGATATTATCAGGTGACTTCGTCCCGAGTCCCCAGCCACCCGTGATGTTTGAACCAGAAACAACAGCATCAACTCCACCAAGCGACACAACAAACACGAAAACGACACGCCCCCGCCATTGGGGCATCCGATGATTTTTGGGAAACTTGGGATAGGCGCATTGGTCGACACGTCTATGTAGGATTTATTGATTTGAGCTGAAAAATGTTATGATGGCCTCTCCGAATTCACTTTCTTCCGCATATACTAGTGGCCTGCATCGACAACCATCGCTCCGGCAGATGTCTCGTTCTACACTTTCTCGCTCCAATTCCAGACGCTCTTCACCGGCACTCGACTATCATACAACGTCGCGGAATGAGGGAGTATCGATTTCCAGACAGTATTCGGCCGGTGACAGCTCCGATGATGAGGTTCCGGAGCCCAAGTTCAGCGCTTCCGTCAAGGCTCTCCTCGACGAGGACGGACTAGGCTCGTCCCCTCAACTCAAATATAGGAGCAACGAGCGTCCCTCTTCAATTGAACGCGCGACATCGGCTGCGACAAGTCAATCGAGGCAGTCCCGAACATCGTCACCCCTTGATCGATCAACCGGAAGCCCCGCTCCTCGGGTAGTGCGTATAGCTCCAGCGCTCGCCAACAGTAACAGGCATGCGCGAGAAGGCTCCCCTCTATCGCAAAGTGAGACCGCGGGCTCTGGCGCAAATTATAACTCAAAAGATCTCATCACGCCGGCCCCCAGACCGCGCAGTGTTCGCATCACTGGGTCGCGAAGTCATACACGGTCGCCTGCTTCAGTGTCTCCCTCCCAAAAGCGGTCTGCTGATAGGAGCCCCATTAATGAACATTCGAGCGCAGAGCGCTCGGAAAATGGGAGGACGATGAATTACGAGGACGACTACGCCCCTCGATTTGGCACTGCGTCTGTGCTCCGCTCGCGCCATGGGGAGGATGTGGGCATGCAGAGTTCCCTTCGCGTGAAAAGAGTCGGAAGGCTCACAGGGACATTCCTGAATGGACCTGCGAGAAGGGGTGTTCTGCGTCGGCAGAGCGAGGAGAACAACGACCCTCAGAGCTATTCCGCTGAACGACATAGGGAATCGAGTGTCGACCCGAACGACGACAACGCCGAATACCGCTACAAAGCTAAAACAAGGACCTCCTCATCGCCCAAGGTAACATGGGCAGACCCCAGCCCGCCACAGGAAGCCGAGCGACCTGGAGCATATGATCCCGCTAGTGCTTCCTCTGGGGAGGGCCCATTCTCCAGGTCTTCCTCGCCGAGATCCTCCGGATCACATTACAAGTCGACACCTGGGTCCGCCTCGGAAATGTCCTCCAAGCCTTCAAGTGCTCCTGAGGAGCCTGTTTTCAAGGTCCCGCCGCTTCGTCAACTCCCAGCAACCCGAGACCAAGAGAATGAGCCTCCACCAACTTTCAAACGCGATAAGCCCCAGGGTCTTAATCTCCTAAGCAAACCAGAAAAGCTCTCTGTAATCTACGGGGACGACAAGAAAGACAATGCAGAGACGCCAGCCGGAAATTCCCCGCGAAAGATTCTAGCAACACGGAGCAGCAATACCCCTCACCGGCCAGCGCCCCCTCCTCCGAAGATGTCGATGCTTGAGACCGCCACAGCGACGGGAGGAGCGGCGACGGCATCTCAATCTCGCAAAAAACGAAGCCAGGTCTCGGTCAATCATAAGCCATTCACGCGGCTGGATTGCATCGGACGTGGGGGAAGTTCTCGTGTCTACCGGGTCATGGCCGAAAATTATAAAATCTTTGCTCTGAAGAGAGTGAATCTCGAAGATGTCGATCCAGTGACGCTAGCTGGCTACAAAGGCGAGATCGACCTGTTGAAGAGACTGGAAAACATTGATCGGGTTGTCCGGTTATTTGATTGGGAACTCAATTCGGACAAGCACACCCTCAGCGTTCTGATGGAAATCGGAGAGTCTGATTTGGAGAAGATTCTGACGTACCGGTTGAATGCCGAGGATGCTGTCTTTGACATCAACTTCACGCGTTATTACTGGAAAGAGATGCTTGAGTGTGTTCAGGCGGTCCACAATTGCAATATTGTGCATTCCGATCTGAAGCCCGCCAACTTCCTCCTCGTCCAGGGAAGGCTGAAGCTGATCGATTTTGGAATCGCCAACGCTATCCAGGACAATACGGTCAACGTGCATCGGGAACAGCAAGTCGGCACACCCAATTACATGTCACCAGAAGCGTTGATCGACTCGAATGCTTCGCTAGGGCTGCCAGCCAGTGTTGGAAAGATGATGAAGCTCGGCAAGCCCAGTGATGTCTGGAGTCTCGGCTGTATCCTTTATAAAATGGTATATGGCCAACCGCCATTCGCCAAGATCGCCAAATATTACGAGCGCATCCTGGCCATCCCCAATCCCAAAGTCCAGATAGACTTCCCAGCTTTTGGCGTTGGAGGAGTTGCAATACCGCCCGGGCTGATCCGCACCCTGAAACGCTGCCTGCAACGGGATCAGACCTTGCGGCCGACAGTGGAAGAACTTCTCAGCCAGAGAGATCCATTCTTGTACCCTGACGCACAACTGGAAGGCACTGTTCCCGTTAATCAGGACATGCTGGGCAGGATCCTGATGAATGTGGTCCACCACTGCCGCACTCGGGGCATACCCAAAGACGAAGAAATAGCCGCCTGGCCGGCCGGATTTTACGCGAAGATCAAGGCGGCGCTAGAAGAAAATGCTTGATCACACTTGACTCGCCACGATTTCCTTTGTCTTTTGCTTTGGTTGAAGATCTCATTTCATGATATCCTGGATGATCCGACGACACGGCGTCCAACTTCAGGTCTGCTCTGCTGGAATAGTTTCCTTTGTCACTCATTATCTTCTTGTAAATATTTTTTGGAGTCATTTTTCCCCCTTGATATGGGGAGTTGGGAGTTTCTGTAATGCGCTTCAGCCTTGCATGTGTTTGCCGTGACTCGTTGCATTGGGAAACCGTTGGGTCAGCATGGTATTTGGAGTTTCAGTATATGGAATATATCCAGTTTATTATCTGTTGAGGCGGTTTGCCTTATACTTATCGTCTACCCTTTCTTCTATTGTTTTGGTTAGTCTATCGTGCTGTTTGTCTATATATATATCCACAGCGGACTTCATTTATCTAACGCGGCCGGTTGCATAACACAAAGTTAAGGTGGACTAAGAGTCCTTGAATCCAACAAGAGCAGATTTCAGGGGTTCGACTAAGAAGAAAGAATACCTCGGACTGTAGAGTACTCGAACCAGTTTAGCAACATGATGTCCTGGAAGCTATCTACGGCCGATGCGGAGATCTGCTCACTCATGATGTCTATTTCTACTGACTTGCAAATCGGATCGATGGACTAGAAGTATACTTTTAATAGATGGAATCACAGTGCGCGCCTTGAACGCCTCCCACGAATATAGACTGCTGAACTGAAGTAAATGCCAATGAGAATGCAGACTTCTGCAACGGAACTGGTATCAAGGTGCGGTGGGCCGCTCGGTGAAATGAGATTAGACCAGGAGGACTCTGAACATGAAGATTAGCTTGACTCTGTTGGGAAGATGAGTTGGTGAAAGGGGCAACGTACGCATTGACTGTCCCGTCGTTCTCGGGAGTATTGGTGATCTGCGCATATTTACCCCAGACGACCTTTCCGCTTGTCGTGACGAGACCCAATTCGGAGACGTTGACTTCAATGACGGTTCCCTTGGTTAGGACACCCAGTTGGGTGTAAAGAGGGTTCTGCGGGTTCTTCTTGACGCCCAGGATGGGCAGTTGCACTGTGACGCCGAGCTCCGGGCTGAGAGATTGTCAGTCGAGCTGCAACGAAAAAGACAGGGAGAAAGGGAGAAAGCATACTGTGTGACGTTGGCCTTCTTGTAACGCAGACCCATCGGCCGGATAAAACGCTCGTACTTGACCGGTCGCCGGGTGAAGTCGCTACCGACGAACGTGGGCTTCGTGATCATCCGCTTCCACGACTTCTTGTGCGTCTTCTTGCCGGTGTTGACAACCTTGAACATCTCCTCCTCGCTGATACCCTTCACCTTGGGCAGGGGCACCGCGAACTTGGCGGCCTTCTCAGCCCGCTTGTCCTTAATAGCACTGGACAAGGCCTTGGCGTTGGTCGCCTGCGAACGGTCGAGCAGGTACTGGGGCAGAGGGGTCTTGGACGGCTCGTCGGGGGCGGAGGACTTGACGTTCTTCTCCTCCTGTGCCTTGATGCGCTTGCGCATCTGGATCTTCTCGGCATGGCGCTTCTGCTGGTACAGCTTGGCCCGCAGGCCGCGCAGGTTCTGGGCATCCTGGGACTGTTTGTGCGATTCACGGGCCTGGCGCTTGCGGACGCGCTCGTCGTGATCGAGCCGCTTACCGTGCTGCTTTTGCCAGCGCTCGATATACCTAAGGTTCTGTTAGATTGTGGATTGACCACAGCTTGAGTCGAGAGGGGTAGACGAACTCGTTC
The DNA here is from genome assembly GCF_001078395.1 of Aspergillus udagawae. Taxonomy (NCBI): domain Eukaryota; kingdom Fungi; phylum Ascomycota; class Eurotiomycetes; order Eurotiales; family Aspergillaceae; genus Aspergillus; species Aspergillus udagawae. The sequence goes on along the minus strand of NW_025091265.1, from coordinate 2,301,848 downwards.
TGAGGCTGTATTCAGAAGCAGTTAGTAAAGGTTCAGTAATTTTTCACCAGTGAGAACTTGGCATGTGGGCTCCATGGAGCAGCTGATGCATGATTCTAGGGATTGTGAACAGGGTAACATACCATGATGAACGTATAATAGACAGAACGTTACTGACGAGTGATGTTGATGGTCTCCTCCTGGCCGAGACTGAGACAAAAAAGTTGTTCTGCGGGCGATGCAGATATCGATAAGTCACGTGATGTCCTTATCGTGCTGAAATTTTGTTGGCGCTCTGACTGCCGACAAATCGCTTCACACAATGACTTTAATTAAGTCATTGACTTATTGATCCGAAGACTGAACCGGAGATTCCAAACAGAGCAACCTATTTGACTCGATGAATGAATTTGATACCGTAGTTGTGTCGAGTCGATAATATCACGTGCCACTACGGAAAGCGAGGCGGCCACATCCGCCATTCGCTGGAATTTCTCGACTCAAGTCAGCCAACGCCGACGCCCATCAACAACCAGTCCATCCAGCATCTCAGCGTCCATTGCGTCTCGTCCTCGCTTGGGAGGAACGCAGACAGCTACAAGATCCATTGGCTTCAATTGAAGCAAACAACCGATACCCGCTTCATCATGTTCTCCCGAACAACGCTCGCAAGAGCCTTCGCTCTACCCTGGGAGCAGCACAACGCACTCCTGCGCCCCAGCTTCCGCGCCTGCCTTCACCAAGCCACGAACACAAGTAGCAGCAGCAGCACATCACACCCCGAGAGCCCACTCAGCGCCACACCACGGGCCCAATCCTCCACGCCCACCGCCCAAACTCCATCCCAACCCTCACAGGATCAAGCGTCACCCGTACGCCTCACCAAATCCCTCCTCGAGAAACTCCCCTACCTCACCTCCCAAAAGCCGCACTACATCACCGCGCACCTCCACGCAAAGCCCTACCTCCTAACAGCAGGCGACCACCTCCGCCTGCCGTTCCTCATGCGGGGCGTGAAACCGGGCGACATCCTCCGCTTCAACCGGGCCTCTGTGCTCGGTTCGCGCGACTTCACGCTCAAGGGGGCGCCGTATATCGATGAGCGGTTGTTTGAGTGCCGGGTGAGGGTTATGGGCGTGGATGCGGAGCCGTTGCGGGTGAAGGAGAAGACGAAGCGGAGACGGCGGCATGTGCAGAAGGTCAAGAGCAAGCATAAGTATACGCTTTTGCGGGTGATGGATGTCAAGGTCAAGACAGCGGAGGAGCTACTTGAACAGGGGGCGGTGGTTGTTGAGGGGGAGGATGTACCGAAGATGGAGGCTAATGCTTAAGCAATTTTTTTTGGGTATATGCAAAGGAAAAGCTGATTGGCATATGGGACTGTTAAAGGGTATGCTGGGTTGTATCGTTTTGCCTATATCCACTGATGGGCATGCTATGTACAGATAGATCTGACTGCACCTGGACTGGTGCATTGTATTCTATATTGCAACTGATGTTGATTGCTTCTCGGTGTTTCTCCTACAGCGTTACTCTGACAGGTCGAGAATATTGACCTTGATACGGATACGGATAGTGATGTAGCTAAGGCTATCTTCCAGCTAATATGTCGTCTGCAATCTTCTCCGCAAGAGCATACACCACCGCCTGCGGGTGTCCCGGCGTTATGAACGGAAAACTACTGGCGTCAACAACACGCAGGTTCTGTACCCCGAAGACCCGAGCCGTATTATCCAGGACCGCCAGGGGGTCATCTTCTCTTCCCATCTTACAGGTGCCAGCCACATGAAACACAGGAATCACACTTTTAGCCAGGTACTCGCGGATCTGCGAGTCCGTCTGGACATGCTCTCCTGGGTACGCTTCATGCGAATCAGCGACCCCCATTCTAACGAGCACCTCCCAGATCTGACGCTGACGCTTGAACGACTGGACCGCCAGATCCACATCGGTGGGATCAACAAGCCATTGCGGGTCGATGACCGGCGGCGTATTCATACTCGCACCTGCCAGGGTCACGGTCCCCCGGGAGAACGGCGCAACGAGGGCCGTGGCGATGGTGGCGTAGTTGTAGCCATCGCGCGGATCGCCGGTAATGAAGTTGGATCCGTCGCCGACCCAGGAATTCAGCGGCAGCCATTCGATCTCTGGCCAGTCGTTCGGGATGCCGGACAACGCGCGGACGGAGGCCTCGGAGAGCTGCGAGCGATACGGTTCGGGCAGCTTCTCGAAGCCGTAGTATCCGGCGCCGAAGATGGACAGCGGGCCTGTGGCGTTTGCGAGGTACTGCTCCACCTGCTTCGCAGCCAGCGCTGGATCGTTGGCCGATGCAGACGCTGTAAGGACGTTGACTCGATGTGCGGAGCCGAAGAAGGCGTGGTCTTGCAGGTTTTGGCCTACGCCGGGCAGGTCGTGGATGCAGTTGATGCCGAATTTTGCGATCTCGCTGCATGCTCCAACGCCCGAGACCATGAGCAGCTGGGGAGACTGGAAGGCGCCGGCCGATACAATGACCTCCTTGCGAGCAATCAACGTGTAGTTGACCGGTGGCGTGCCGAATGTCCCGGCGGTCGAGACCTGGACGCCCCTTGCGACCTTGTTCTCGTCAAACAGGATTCTCTGCGCCATAGCATTGATGTAGAGCGTAGGAGGCGAGCCGCTGGCGATGGCTTCCTGGAGAAAACTCGCCTCGGACGAGGAACGCTGCGCATTCTTGGGGTTGATCGTAGAGGTGCCGTATGCAGCGCCTAGCAGCCTGCCGCTGTTCAGGCCTTCGAGCTTCTCCAAGCCCACGGCAGTGAAGGCACGCTGGGCCCAGGTTCCAAACGCATCGACACTATTTCCAAAAGAAACCTGCAAAGGGCCCCCCGAAGGATCAAACGCGTCCGGAGTCTGCGTATTAGTAGTATTGACATACAGACTCAGGTCCGGAGGCGTATAGTGGCACGACTTCTTGAAGTACGGGAGCATCCTGTCGAACGTATAGCTCTCGTCACCCACCTCATCCGCCCATTTCTGCATGCTGTCCGCTGTAGGCCGATGATAGAGCATGAAATTCCGCGCGGAGCTCCCCCCTAGCGTCTTACCTCGAGTATAATGCGCGGTGCGATTGCCTGCACCAGGCTGGGGGGTTGTTACGAACCCCCAGTCGATGAGCGGCTGGTAGTCCTCCGGGTCTGCGCCAGCGTAGTAAGGCCCGTAGCCAGGGACGACCGATTTATTCCCATTGTCGATCTCGTAGAAGCTTCCGGCCTCGACGACCGCGACGCTCACTGATCGGTTCTGGGCGAGTCTGCTGGCGACGGTCAGGCCGGCGTTCCCACCGCCGACGATAACATAGTCGAAAGTTGCGTTCGCGCCTGGAGTCCCAAAGAAGGTTCCTAGGAGAGGGCCTTTTTGTCCATAAGAGAGGAGATTAGGCTTTGAGGCTACATCTGCTGCCGCCCCAAGGCCGGGGAGAAGCAGGTAAAAGGCACGCATTGTTGCGGTACCGGGTCGCTCACCGGAAGGCGTCCTTATTGAGGGGTAGGCCCCTTCAAGTTTAAGGACGGAGTATTTGTGGTTATATGTTGTTCAGGAAGAATGTGACCCATCACTGAGTAGGGCTGGGAGCATTGTTCTGTAGACATACGACCCACACTGGTTGTTTAAGGTCCAGAACACTATAAACCCGCCACTGTGAGTAATATAGGAAGCCACCGCGTCTTGGGACAATGAACAGCAGGGGCGTCGAACTTGGTTGCTGGATGAGCATGTCCTAGGCTTGAGCAGTCAGAAACGAAAGAGCTTGGCTCCGTCTAAAACGTGATATCGCATCAGCTCAATGCAGCAAGGATTGCAATAATGCAGCCTTGGAAACGATTATCTCCTCGAGGAAGATGCTGACATGACTAGACAATGGCCAAGCAGTTGATGGCAATATTTGGTCTGTGTGACACAGACATGTCTGTCTCGAGAAACGTGCCTGAACAATGACAACCTGTCTCGAGAATGTAGAATGATGGTGGAGTTCTTAGAGATATCACATTGCACCCCAGCTTGGAGAATATGTTCTGATTGAACTGATATGTACTGCGTATTTGACAGATATATTTACAATTAGGTGCTACAAGGTGCTACAGTCCTTGGGCTCTAGCACTCTCCAAAGCTGGTACATAGCACAGAGGAATTCTCCCTGAATTTCTATATGAGACACAAGCGTTGGAATGACAGCACTCCACTTCTCGTCAGACGGAACAACATGCGCCATTGATTAAGTTATTTATGAAACGAGAATAACGTCTCTCTTATCCGTGCCGGATAGGACCGCTACTGACGAGATACTCATCTCCGGAAACATGCCAGTTAGCTACAACGTTATGTATGTCCCTTCACATCGACCCACTTGAAGAATGCATTTTGGTCAGATTTCCTCTGTCCTACAAATCAGAGGTAGAGAATCCTAAAATGTGCATTAAAAAACTGCGTTGTGAAAGAGTGACCTCCAACTGGCATATCTCTATAAGCTCCCTGGCCTGTCATCAAGGAAGCTAAGACAAGATACGTTCGTTTGACAAGAGACTTGGCCTGGCCAGTTGATCAATGAATTAATGAACAATGGCAGAGACAGTTTTAAATTTATTCCCAACGAAGTCGTCATGGTTAGATATGAGCGGTCTATTAGCTATGCTAACGCCATATAAGATTGAGGATCATCCACCGACGAAAATGAAGACCTACTCCAATGGAATGAAATCATGCGCTAATAATGTCACTGTCGCCTTCAATGGACCCAACTCCCAGCTGCTGGCGACAACTCTCCAAACTCTCTTGCTGGATCTGCTCGTACAGATAAAACTCGTCCAACACGGGAGCCCCCAGCATCCGTTGGAATCCATCCAGATCAGTATCAGCCTCCATTATCAGCAGCTTAGACTGTGGTGTATTGGCCAAGTTCGAATTGAAAATACCCCCCGCAGATAAAGGCAGGAAATCCTCGTATGTGACGGGCTCGTAGTCGAGCACATTGTCCTTCACCAACTGCGCCAGCGAAACAGAGTCCACGCCCTGATAATCCCGCTTCGAGGCATGTGGCGTCACCTGATAACAGAAGAAAGCCAGTTTCTGAGCCTGAAGCTGCGCCAGGTCATCAGGAAACTCCTCGAAGTGTTTGCTCAAGATCGTCTCATACTCCACCGAGCCAGCCGCCTCGCGATTCACCCGCGCAAGGATCTGATCGTACAGCTGGCGCCCCTTTCGCGTGAGGGCATACCCCCGCTGCTCGACCTCGCCAAACCGCGCCGTATGCGAGCCCCTCACGTACTCGTTGCGCGCGTCACGGAAGTACACCGTCTCCTCCAGCGCCTTGAAGCTCGTCTGGCGCAGCAGGATGGGATTCGCGCGGCGTGGCGGGCCCTCGATGCGCTCCTTGGCTGGCATCCCGCGCTCGCGCATCATCCTCTGCACGAGGTCGATGTCGATCGTCCGCGGGGTCAGATGGTTGATGTGGCTGCTGGGGAAGGAGACGATATCCGCGACGAGCGGATGCTCCGCCTTGAGGACCTGGTACTCCTCCAGCGTGACCGTCGCCCGCGAATGCCACCGGAAGGTCTCCAGCCCCTCGGCGATGAACTCGTCGCACTCCGCACCGCTCAGCGTCCCCTTCCTTTCAGCCAGATCGAGTAGCTCCAGCAACCGCGGACTGAAGATCTCCCGCTGCGCGAGCGCCCGCTCCGCCAGCGCCCTCGTCCGCTCACTCAGCAACTCCATCCGCAGCACGGTCGTGAATACCCGGAACGGATGCCGGGCGAGTGCCTCGCGCGTGCGCGGCCGGAACGCCGTCGCGTGCATGGGGAACCCGGCGGCGCTCAGATCGTAGTACCCCACGGGGACCATGCCCATGACGGCGAACATGCGGCGGATGGTGGAGAGTTCGCGCTGGGTGCCGAGGCGGATGGCGCCGTGACGTTCGACGCGGTTCCGGGCGGGGAGGATGTCGTCTGGATTGATTGTTGTGTTGGTGTTCGTGTTGCCGAGCTGCTGCTGGGTGGTCTGGAGGGCTTCTGCGTCGGCTCTCCAGACGAGGTCGACGAGGTCCCCGTACAGGGGGACTTCGGCCTTGTACATCTCCGAGAGGACATGGCAGAAACGCGCGCGGAGGCTGTCTTGGTCTAAGGTCATTTTGTCTCCGGATCAAATCAAGCTGACAGAAAGCATGCAAGGGCAATGAGGGTCTTATACTATCCTATCCTCGCTTCTTCGCAGTGCGCAGGGGAGATAACCACGGTAAGATCACCGATCTCACCTTGAAGACGTCGACTATATACATATTGTCAGGGACAAGCCCCGGAGCTGACAAGCTCACGACTAACGTCTCTTCTCCTCACTGTCATCAACAACCATCTCATAACCGTGCATATCCGTCCCGGATCCTATCCGACGGATCACGGATCTCACCCAATCAGCAAGACATCAATTGCCGTCTATCCTCGGTTTTAGGTAACACAAACAGAGACTAAATTGGAGCATGCGGGGAAATGCGGAGAATATCACATTTACGACCTGTTGGATCGAAGTATGACTTCTGTATGGAGTATGGTAGGGCTGAAGAGGTGGCCGCTTCATCTCGTTAGGGCTGAGTTTCTGTGGGAACCTGCAAGTTCAACCCATCGCCGGATGTGCTAGGGTACTGCACAGCTGAGTCGAGTCGAGTCGAGTTTACCTTTCGGTCGGATGTCCGACATTGCATAGACTAATCTGAGTCTACTCATGATTGATCGCCAGCCTAGACGGCGCGCGTAATTCTAGCGAGAAATACTGTATAGGTGAGGTAATACCATTAATTCGTGATCTATCCCAATCGCCGATCCAGTCTATATCCGGGTTCATCATGAGCTAGCATACAGAAAACAATCATCATCGAACAAGGTATAATCGATCCAGGCAATTGAATCATCCAGTCATCCATCCGGGGAATCATTCGTAAATCAAGATCCAGTGAGCAAGCCAGGCGGTTGGGTTGAGTCCGCCGCCCGGTAGAAGAGGTTGAAAGGGGTGAAAGGTCGTTAGGCATAAGTTGATGTAATGGAGGTGATATGTACAAGGAGAATATGAAGAAAGTTACAGCGGAGGAACTGACGCCTCCTGGACACTTTCATCGCTGACGGAGGTGGCCGGAGAGGCCAGTCCCGAGATGACAGACGAGGTGCCGCCGCGGGTGCTGTCGTGCGCGTGGTCCATTTCAAGCATCGACTCGTCCAGCTGCGAAGCAGAGGGCAGATGGGGGTTATTGATGGTCGGTGCGGCGGCGCTGGTCATCAGCTCGTCGATGCCCGGTTTGCCGGGGACGTGGCGGTCGAGGTTGGAGGCGTTGTCGAGGCTGTCGAGGGCGAAATCGAGGAACTCGGCGTGCTTGCGGCTGACGCTCAGCGTCCAGCGGTACTCGCAGAGGCGGAGGCGGTAGAACTCGGCCTCCTCCTTGGTGGGTGCGGTGATGCGCAGGAGGATGCCGAAGGAGCCGATCAGAGAGAAGTTGGTGCGGGAGGCGGCGGGCCAGAATGAGCGGAGGTGGGGCTGGCGGAGCCGGTTGATAAAGTCCATGGCAGAGATGAGACGCGTCTTTGCGGCAGAGCGGCAGATGTGGGAGAGGTAGGCGTCGGCCGTGTCCGGGGAGAGGGACCGGATGATGCAGCGGTGGAGGGTGATTTCGGTTGCGAAGTAGGAGAGGTGGAGGGGCCCGTTGCGGGCGGTGTCTTCAGTGACGGTGTCGAAGAGGTCGATGCTCGAGTCCATCTTCAGTTGTGGGGGCAGCGATGCAAACCATTCCTTCAGTCGGATCTGGGCGGGTTTGGCCCGCTCGAGGATCATGCGTGTCCGGTTGCCACCGGCCGCTTTGAACTCCTCGATCGCTTGAAGAGTGTAAAATCGGTCCAGGATGTCGGACAGGATGGTGGTCAGCGCCACCATGTGGCAGAAAAAGAGCGGACCGTGACCGACGTCTGCGTCGTCCTGCTGCGTGTTGTCCGTGTGGAAGGCTTCGGTGAAATCCTGTTCTACCAAGTCCTTGACGGTCCAGTTGAAGGCGAAGATGTGGGACGGACGGCCGTGGACCAGCGCCGACCATTTGTCCTGCATATACAGGGCCCACGCCAGTCGTTTTCGCAGCCCCTTTTCCCAGGTCTCCATGTTCCACCCACTGCAGTCCTGGTGCAGCCCCAGTTCGAACCCGGCGGTGACCAGCTGTGCATTCAACGCATGGGTCGCGATGGTGGACTTCTCCATGAGAAGCAGACCGGCTTGGATCGTCGAGATAGTAGCATGGGGCAGGGACTCGATGAGAAGTTTGAGCGCGGTGCTCTCCAGACGGCCAGCATCCGGGCGTCGCACCGACTGCGAGGCAGGGCCAATATCCACAAACTTCAAAGCCAAAACATAAACAGCGGAGAGCAAGAGCGGAGAAAGCCCTTGTCTGGTCCGATACGACTGACGAAAGGCATCTTCCATCAGGATGGGAAACACTGGGTGGATGCTCTCAAAGTACTTCTCCACCAAGGTGGATCCATAGGGAGCAACCAGGCTCTCGATAGCATCGAGCGAGACGGACGGAGAGTCCACCTGGGACGGCGGTTCGACGACACGCATAAAGGTACCGTCGTTGCCGATCTTACGTACCCGGGCTGATGCAACGACTCCTTCGTCGTTCTGGTCGAGGGGAAGATGTTCGAGTAGGGCCGGCTCTAATTCAGTGGTCATGCCAATATACTTGGCAGACTGGGACCAATACCCTGACGGGATAAGAAGGTTGCGACCATTCACTGGAGAGCGAGAGACATCTGTTTTGGAAACGGGCGACAGGGCAGCAGCTGCTGGTTGTGGGTGTTGCTGTTGTTGCCTGCCAGGAGGAGAAAGCAAGAAAGATTAGTCTTTTTTTCAGAACATGCATAAGCATAACTTGATGTGACATCCGAAATCGGCATGGGGTAAGATTCCCCACGAGGAAGAAAACATGATGCATCGTCATACCTCTTGGTAGTGTCCACTTCCTTGGGAACGAGATCTTCTAGTTTTCGCTTTTTGGGTTGTGAGTCCGCCGTACCTGGACGACTGAGAGTGAAGGTACAGTCCTGGCGATGGAAGTCGCACGAGTAGCATTTATTGACCATTTCGTTCATGGCACACCGGCTCTTTCTACGCAAACAGGCGTCACAACTTGATCCATCCCGCCCAGGTGCTGGCAGATGGGGCAATGATCCAATGGAGGCAGAGGGCGAGATAGGCGCAGGAGTCGAGCTAGCCTGCTGCTGTTGAGAACGGGCTCGAAGAAGGTGGTGGTGATCTGAGGGGTGAGGCTGTTGAAAGGGAGCTGCAGACGTAGCCGCAGCGCCAGCCGTCGTGGACGACTGGAGAGTGATAACGGCAGCCATTCACTGTGGAGAGATTCTCAGGCACAGTCCGGGGGAAAAGACGAGAAAAGAAGAGACGATCCCGATAGGGAAGACGTAGATAGAAAATGGAGATAGCAGATAGCTAGGTAGATAGATAAGAGATATTTGTGCAGGGATTATGCTCCCACACAATCTGACAGATAATTCAATTGGATTTTGCTCTCGTAAACCGGAATATCCGGAGACGCCAGGTGGATGCTCCGCAAGAAGCTAGAGACTGCTCTTGGACAAGGATCCAGAAGAGAGCTGGTGTTGGGTTGGATGATCTGTCGGTAGATACGAATAGCTTCAACGCACTCCTCCAACCAATCAATGACTGGGGATGCAGCCCAAATCGACGGGGTTGAGAGCAACGTACGAACCGCGGAGGAGAAGCTTATCGGTAGACACTAGACAGGTGAAAGACGAGTCTAGATAGAGGTAGACAGACTAGACTCGACACAATGCGAGGTAGAAGAAAATGTAGTCCGGGGATAGTAGTGGTCAACTGTAAAAGGCGATATCGACTGGGGGAGCGGAGAGAGCGGAACCGGAGCAAATAATTGATAGCGCTGGTACCAGTTTGGCTGCAGTCGCGACAATTGATTGATCTAACGATGATGATGAAGATGAGATATAGATAATAATCAAGATCTTTCTGTGCTGTTGTAAATAATAATAATAGAAAAGTTGACGATCAGACAAAGTACTGATATGACTGTATTGGTGTTTATCTTCAACAGGCCTTCGCAAGCGACTGCAGCAGTATCAAATGCTTGATAGTCCGCTCTGTCATTCCGCGGAGGATGAAACCGGTTCACTCTATGACTTATGGTTGAATGATAGATATGATGTTAATGATACGAATCGAGTAGAGGAAAAGCTATCTCTCAGGATCCAGGTTGATCGACTCCAGGTGTAGTATATACATGTGTCTCTGGAAGGCTCACAGTCATTACACCTTTCCACCCGGACTTTCTTGCCTCCCTCCGGTTCAGTTAAGATTGGATAACAGAAACATCAACATTCCAACGAGATCCCGACTCGTTCCATGCGATCAGCTCGGAAACGACGTTTCCCACACGTAACAGATTGCCTCTGCGCTGCTGCGGTTTCCCCAATGATGACAATTGCCATTATATGATTGTTCCTGTGCCGTCGCATCTCTGCTGCTTTTGATGTTGCCTCCCAAGATAAGACATCTGCGCCTGATTGGGCCGGGGGCGAGGAACCTCCTTTAGATTACGTACTGGCAATTCCTCCTGGGTTAGTCAGCATGCGATCACCCCTACCTACATACAGGGTATACACTTCCACCGAGGACAGCATATGAGGAAATTCTTAAAAGACCAAAAAAAAATTCACATTTGAGCTTTCGACGTAAGAGTAGCTTACATCCAAGCGACTACTGTTCAAGGGCTCTCAGAAGTGAGACATCAAAGCAAGGCTCAATGAGGTGAACTCGCCCGAGAGCCCAGAGATAGAGATAATATCATCCAATCAGCAACCTCTGATAACACTGCTTCCCTCTCCAATCACGCACGCCTTTTGCAACCCAATCTGGCTTGGTGCAACACCGGCAACGGGGATCGGCCTGCAGCTGTTCTTTCTCCACACCCGACTACTCCCTTTCCGGGCAAGGGGAGCGCTACCCATCCAATGCAAAGCACGAGTGGAGACCTGGACAGGGCCTTGGAGCTGATATTAGCCGGGGTGCCATTGGTCTGGTTCTGATCTCGGGCATCACTGCTGATGAAGCTCTGTGGCCTACCAGCATTTTAGGAAATGAATCATCTGAAAAATGAGGGAGGAGGCGTGCCTCCTGAAGTTTATACTCCTCGGTACTTTATCTAATTCAGTCTCCTCCCGTCTTTTTTAGCTCACACCATAGGTCTTCGGAGTACTGCCCCCCGTCCTCTTCTATTATTAAGTAACATGTGGCGCTCCATTCTACACATCCTTGGCGCGGTCGAAAGCCGGCACATTAGTAACAGAATCGTCTGCAATTGGGGTGGATTCTCGCAAGATCTGTAACTTGCAGTGAAGTAACTGCAACCATCAGGCTATGATTCATACATCCGTGACTTAAATGGAAACTGTGCCTGTGATTTCGATTAGTTGTATCAGTGAGCCGTTTGAGTTGAACCCGTCCAGTCCATTGTTTTTCTAAATATGTACTGAGGTATGGCTTGATGAGCAGCCTGCAGATGGGAAGATTATCCATATCAAAAGCAATTCAAACCTAAAACCATCAAACGTATTTACCGAGCACCAATCCTACTGTCATCTGTAATCCATGAATGCTGCAACATCAAGCCGATGCATGGTCATGGCGACCACTGACCAGCCTGGCCAACTTGATTAAATTTCATTTCTCCAGACTCCGGGCCTCCACATGAATATTAGCTTCTGTCTACACCTTACCTCGAACGATTGATATGCTGGGTCTTAAGAACTGAAATAACAAATAACTTGGATAAAGTTGTAGTCAATGCAGATAGTAATCCTTTAAAAGTGTAATTACAGTTCTCTATGACGTCCTGGCTGCACTCCAGATGTATCTTCCCCACGGGCAGGATCAAGTCCAGGCTCATGGCATGTGAACGACACCCCACGTGACAGAGCTTTTTCAGACTCCGGCATGTGAGAGCATCTGAAGTGGTCATCAGCGATATAGACCAAGTCGATGTCAAGTCATGCGCGAGTGTCAGCGTCAATTCAATAACTCGAGTATGCTCAGTTCCAATTCATATGTACTGTCCGCTCAATATGCCTGCCGCAAACAACAACACTCTACAAAAGTACCTGTAGAACAACAACCTTCCCAAACGCCCAAAACTCCATGCTACTATGATACCCAAATCAACCTCGTTCAACGGTACTCATACTCCGTATTCACTCAGTGAAATTCCTCAGCTTTGTCAACTCATCCAACAGCTCTTGCAAATCCGCATCGGAGATCTTATGCTGCAAACTCGGAATAAGTGACTTGGCCTCTTCAGCATTATCGCAGCACAAGCTCCCTTTTTCACTATCAGCAAACAGCCAGACACAATAACTCAAAGCAAGACATACCCAGCTGCGACCGCTCAAACATCTCCAGCTCAGTATGCGAGTTCAGCAGCCGCTCCACGGCCTTGATGTTCTCCTCGTCCTTGAACCGTGCAAACACCTCGAGGTAGTCCAGAGTCTTGGTAAGGTTCCTAATTCATCCCCACCTGTTAGTCTTGTGTTCGTACATGGACGGACAGAAAAAGAATCCGTCACTGGGAAAGGCGACGGGCAAGGCAACGCAACGTACTCCGGTTCCTCGTATTTCTTGCCCCCGCGGCGCTTATTCTCCAGCACCTTGTTGATAACGAGCCGGGCCTCGGACAGCGAGAGGGTATGTGTGTTTTGATCGGCGCCGAGTTTGAGGGTTGAGGCTGCTTCGAGTTCGCCCTGGGGGAGGGCGCGCTTGCGGTGTGTGGCTGGGGGGAGCTGGACACTCATGATGAGGTTGTTGCCTGATAAAATTTGGACTGGTAGAGGAGAATGCTTCAGTGTGTACTTCCGTAGACGGTGGGAAGTTGACGAGGTTGACAGATGAGGGATGCGGAGCTTGAACGTTGAGCTCATGCCCAAGCGGGAAAACTTCGAGGTGGAGGGCGCAAGGCAGTTTGAGGCGGTGGCATATTCACCGCCTTCCACGTACGGTTTTCCATAGTGTGGATGCTAAGTTGCGGGCTTCATAATAGGGTATCAGGTTTGTTTTATATACAGAACACCATGCCTAACGCCTCATGCTATGCGAGGATTGTCTATGAACAAGATCCCCCTAATCTAGAATTATACCTTTTTGAACGCAACCTCCGTAGGCAAACGGAAGCTAGCACAGAACATCTGCTTCTTAGGACTGACCAGTCTCACATTGTGAATTGAGAGCTCAATGCTCTCATTCCCACTGCCTCCGATTCGATCCTCGGGCGTGATGGTGTACCCGATACGCTCGGATATCCGCTGGCAGATGTCAATGTGGTCGTCCAGCTCGTTCTCGGAATGGCCCGAGAAGCAATACACATGGACCATAGGTAGACGTTGGGAAGTGTGCGGAGCGAACAGCGACTCCCTGCCGGCGTAGACGCCTGGGAACGCATCGAGAAACTCGATTGCCGTGGCGGGGAGGTTCATCACGTAGTGGTCGAAGAACACTGGACGGTGATACTCCTCCGGATGAGGCGGGGGAGCCTGCTCGACCTTACTGCCCGACTTTCTGTCCCGCCGCACCTTGGGATGAATGGTGACAGTCACCGGCTCGGCCTCCAGAAGCTCCTTGGCAGACCAGCGGATAAATTCCCGGCCGTCCATGTTGAACGGTGTGACGAAGCCCTCCACCTTGTTCCGCTTGATTGCGTCCTGCATCACCTCGTACCCGTGTGGGTTGAGGTCATTGGCCCAGACAAAGATCTTTTTCTTGCCGGCAGGCACTGCAAACGGTCCCACGCCCGCCATCACATCACAAACTATCTCGCCCTTGTTGAATTTCTCCACGAGCCGCCGATGCTCCGTCTCCAGACGACTGTTCCAGTAGACGCGGGAATAGTCAAAGCGAAACTCGCAGTCCTGCTCGTGCTGGACAACATTCAAATCATTATCACCCGCCAGAAGCTCAAAGGGAAACGTGCGGAATTCGCTATGCGATCCAACATCCTCGGTTTTGTTAATCACCGTTCTAATCGCCTTGTTCTTGTCCTTCAGAATCTCCGCAATGAGATGTTTGTACGGGAGGTATTGCTCGCGAAGGTTCAAATGCAGAACATGTCCCACTTGAGTGAACCCCTGCGGAATCTCCTGTAGCTCGTCCTCGGGTAAAATCGAGGAGATAATATCGGCGTACGTCCAAAAATCATAGTCCAGCGTCAAGTCGTACGGCCGCATTGCGATCCTTCCGTTCTCCACCAGTTCACTTATCTTCGGCGGCCATGTTTCCTTATCGTCATGCTTGACAGTTTCGCGCAGCAGCAACGCTTTCTTTATCTGCCCATCCTGGTCTGTCACGTCCCGGATACAGTTGAGCCGGGGCACGGCCAGGAGGTCCCGGCTCTTGTGTAGCTCCGCTCGAACCTTTGAAATATCTGAGTTTTGGCAAACCGCAGCAGCGGACAGAGGAACCGTCTTGCGAAAGAACGAGCGGTCCAAGACACGCATCGCGCGATTTACCGGTGGTCGAAACATTTCCGGAAGGTCGCTGCTGCGGAGCGAATTGGAGGAGTCGGTCATGGAGTCCATGGACGAGGGACAGGTGCCACGGGTGTATGCAAAGCGGACTTTTGTCTAATTATACGATGTGAGGCATCGGTATCTTGCGATTGAGGTCTGTTGATGTTAGTGGGGAAATGATTCATACTTTTTAATTTTATCTTCTGGACCTTATCAGTCACGTGATTGATATTGATCTATACCTGGCGCCTGTTTGCTTTTGCGATCTCACATCCAGCATAATACATTGATGATTCGAAATGCTCATAGGGTATAAATGATATTGATGTTTTTAACAAATGATATATAATTCACTCGATATGGAGAGACATGTTCTGTGGTGATTATATGTGCCTTTCAAGGCATCGACTTCGACCCTCCAGACATGAAGAAAATAAAATTGAAACCTTAAGAAAATCGTACTTACATTGCCGGCCAGGGTATCATGAATGCAATTTCCCTATCCTTCCAACCACCCCGTTCAAAATCGATTCTCGTCACTGTCCCCTCAACCCATCAATGATAGCTCGATCCATTTCCCTCTGGGTCTCCAGGCTCGCAATCCTCTCATTCAACTTCATAATGGTCTCGTCCTTCTTCTTCAGCGCAATTCGTGAGATGTCCCTCCCGCGGATAATCCCCTTCGTCTTCAGATCATGCTTGTTCAGCAGCGCCAACAACTCGTCCTGCGCCTCTTTCGGCACGACCACCTTGTGACTTTCTAGGATCTTCAAAGCCTCAAGACCTAGCTCAGACGAATCGTCACGCGCATCCGTAGGCAGCACATTCCTATACCTGCCCGGCGTAGGCGTCATCGAGACCTCCGCCGAAGCTGGCGGCAACCGTGTCTGCATGCGGGGCGAGGAAATAGACGTAGGCGTAAGCGCGGTTGTACTCTCGCTTTCCTCCTCTCCTATCTCCGATATCTTTCGCTTGCCAGGAGACGTGAAGGCCTCGGTCCGCGGCGCTTTGCGAGGCCCTTCCTGTCCGAAATCCGGCTGACGAGGCCGCTCAAGCAACTCGGCCAGCTCCTCTGCGCCTGACGAATCATCCCAGCTAAACTCATCCGTATCCTCCGTCATCATCCTAGCCTTGCCGCTCTTGGAGGGGGTCGGCGTGCGGTTGACGTTCATCCCGCGGACATCCTGGACCTTTGTGTCCGTCTGTGGCGTGAGAAGGCCGCTTCCTTGCCCTGATGGTCTCGTAGGTGTATTGTACGCTGAGCGCGGCTCAGTCCGTGAGCTCGAAAGCACAGCTAGTTTCTCCCGCGCTTCTGCGTCGCTTTGCCAGAGAAAGAAGTTGCAGCGCTTGTGTTGGGGTTTCTGACAGGTGTAGACTGTATCGCTTCAACAATGATCCTGTATTATGCTAGTCAGTTTCCTCGGACGGAGACTTACACCATCTCCCATGGTTGACCCCATGGTTCTTTGTTTGCAGCCTGATGGCTGGTGGGCGCTCGGGACAGTTGCACCTCCACACTCCATCAAGAAAAAGTCCCCGCAGTGGGACGGCGGTGCGAGGCGACAGCCCTCCGGCCGCACGTTTCTGAGGAGAAGTCATGGCTGTAGCAATAGAGCAGTATCTCCCATCACATGGTGAGGGCAGATACAGCATCGGAGTAACTTTCTACTGTTGTGGTCGTTATGACGCAACGAGTGGAAGCAAATGCCTTGCTTGTCGCTATGGAAACTGATAAGCCAGACGTTGCAAAATAGAGTGCGGGGAATCGATATGAGTGTGATAGTATTCCACAAAATCATCCAAAGCAGCATGTATACACCCGGCCGCTTTCTGATGAAATGATAGATATTTTTTCTTATTATGGGATGGAAATTATAGGCGAGCGTATACCAGTAGCAGATAAGTAGGCCGTGGTCTTGCCGGAAAAGGAAAGCAGGATAACACACCGCTGAAGAAGAAAGCAACAGAAGTTCTATGATACTGCCTTTCTTTGTATTTGAAGTTGAAATCTAAGAGCTATCCAAGATGTCTATGCTTTGATCTAAAGTATGCAAAGTGCAAGCAAGCAGACAGGCAAGCATACTCAAAGTGACTAACTGCAGGGGTATCATCGCGATGAGTCGGACTTATTCGGCAAGGACCTGCCTTAACATAGCATTAAAAGGCTCCGAGAGCTTGAGAATCTCATGGACTTCCGGCTTGACAGGTTCTCCTGCGGTGCGGCGAAGCTGATCCTGTCTCTTAACTCGGCGTCTCCTCTCAGCGGTGATCGGATCAAGGTCGTCCTCTTCCATTTCCTCGGACTGTTCTGATTCGGCGTCGGAAATGGCGAGATCTTGAAGGTCGGCCTGGGAGTCGGTTAGAGATGAAGATACAAGCCCTTTGCATTACACATACCTCATCCAAGCCAAAATCACTGCCGCGGAACGTCGCGCTCCCGGGGAAAGACTCGTTACCAGTGCCTTCAGCCGCCATCTTCTGGCGCGTCTTATTCAAATGCCACCGTTTGCGATCTTCGTGCCACTTGATCAAAGAATTAATCTCCTCAATGGCCTTGGCCTCATCGATCTGCCCGACATCCTTGGCTCCATGGAACAGAGCATTCATGTCAAGCTTACCTCCTTGAGGCCCGTGGCGCAGGAAGTCAAGAATATCTTCAATCCAACCCATGAGAGAGGTAAACAAGCCATTATCGTGAAGGTGCACTTCGTGAATGAACTTGTAGAAGTTGTCTTGGTGTCGTTCGCATAGATCGATGAACGCCTGGACGGTTTGGTTAGGGTCGGCCGAAACATCCTGCCTGTGATATTTCTCAATCACAGCGATCGCGTCGTCGGCAAATTGCGCAAAGTCAGTAATGCTACTGTATACATTCGCGGATTTGTAGACGCGCACGAGGGGCTCATAGAAAATCGTGAAGAGATCGCGGAATAACTGAAGGGTGACAGGCTCCTCGATGATGCTGAGAATCATTGCCTTGTCGCGTTGTCGAGTGTAGAGCTTGAGCAACTGCTTCACGTTCGCGAACCACTGAGCCCCTTCTTGCATCTCAAGATCCACGTTGTCCACCGCATGATTCCAGGCCACATAGGCATTGAACACCTTTCCAACCTGTTCAGGAGTAAGTTCAGGTGATATGAGCTCCGACCTAAGAATGGCAACAATCAAATCCACATCTTCAGTCGCAGCCTCTGTCCGAATTTCATTCTTGATGTCCTCATCTGCATGCGCGAATTCTTTTAGCTTTCCAGTCAGGACAGGATCGTCAACCTTGGCTGCCAGCGAGTCAATGGACTTTTGGAATTGCTTAATGCCGTCATTTAGCGCCATGGAAAAGATGCGCTGTAGCAGGGACCGCGACCCAAAGGGCTGGGCGAGGAAAAGATCTAGGACACCACTCATCACAGCGGCTGGGTTGGCGATGCGGATAACATTCTTTAGCAGAGTGTACGGGACAAGAGAATGTATCCTCTTGAACTGCGCAAACATCTCGGGAGAGTTATCCTCGGCCAGAAATACGTGGTAGAGAGTTGCCGCAACCCTAGCAATAGTCAGTCAAGATGGACAAATTTCTGGAGATACAGATAATCAAACGCACTCAATTCGAAGCCATTCAGCGAATTTCTGGTACTGAGGACTAAGGTCCGCTATCGTGTTCTTCTCACGAATCTCGGAGAATAATTTTGTTAGACCATCTGAGTTCAAGATGTCAGTAAATGCGGCCCTGGGTCATTGGGACTCGTTGCTCACTGCTCTCCACTATATCTCGGCGGAACTGCTCCATGTAGACATCCAATTC
Organism: Aspergillus udagawae; assembly: GCF_001078395.1. Classification (NCBI taxonomy): domain Eukaryota; kingdom Fungi; phylum Ascomycota; class Eurotiomycetes; order Eurotiales; family Aspergillaceae; genus Aspergillus; species Aspergillus udagawae. The sequence continues at coordinate 2,283,470 of NW_025091265.1, read as the reverse complement.
CGCCGCACGCTGCCGTGCAATTTCGTAGAACCGCTTCTGCTCCTCAATCCTGATGGCGTCTGCTGCTTTTCTTCTTTCTACATCGGTCAATTCCTCTTCATTCAGGTTGACGGGATTTGCTGTGAGAAATTCCTCCATCGCCTTTGACTCGGAAACTCGCTTGTTCTGCAGCAATGTGCGTAGAAATGCACGGAGAGAGACGCGCTGCTCCTCCCTGTAAAGCACCGTCTCTCTCGGGCTCTCACTTGAAAGTCTTATAGACTTGGATGATCTCATGGAGGATCGCGACAATGAACGACTGTGATGAGGGCCCGGAGCCAGCGTTCGGCCAGCGTACCCCTCGCTAGTATCTTGAGTTGACACGGAAGAGATAGAGGACGCCTCATCGTCAGCCGAGCCGAAAAAACCAGCACTTGTTGATGACTTGTTTTTTCTCGGGAGAGGAGCTAATGTTCTACCCGGGAACTCTGTACGCAGTCTCTTATGAAGTTTTGCGAATTCTCCATATCGCCTGGCCACAAAGATGTCAGGTTTGCCTTCCCGCCGCACACGGAGGATGAATTCCTAGCAGACCGTCAGTTAACGTGATCCTCTTCAGTCCGTACTTATCCCTATCACTGACCGCATGTTTATGGTATCGCACTGTCCGTTTGATCGAGGTAACTCGTACCGCTGCCACATTGACATCCCAGCCATGTATCGCATGCCCCTCCGGCATATTCACGAGAAGGCCCTTCTCGTTCGCGCCGCGATCGACCACTTCCATCTCCGAGAATGATATCCGCTCTTCATACCCCGATGCTGTGGGGATTCCCGATACCATCATCAGCTCAACGAGCTTTTCGGCTTTCCGTGCCAACTTCCTGCGCTTGGTCTCCTCCAAACGGTCTTCCGAGGACGATACATGCTTGTTAGCGAACGACTCGAGGAACTGCACCAGGAACGAAGTTAGTCACACTGAGTCTCAGGCTACCACAGACAACCAAAATTTGGTGCAATTACATACCACCTGCAACTTATCCTGCCAAAACTCCTTCTCGCGGGCCTGGTCGAGGAAAGGGAACTTGCGCACATGATGCACAAAGATGTATCGCAGAATCGGCAGTTCAGAATCTACAGGCGCAACTTCCCCGAATTCAGATTTGAATGGAGCGCCAAAGCGGTGGAGGGCCGTTGGGGAGTTCAGCTCGGTGATTTCGTTGCGCACTTGACGGCCGATCAGCTCGCGCTTCAGATCTGTACCGGTTAGCAGAGCCCCCTAGGTCAGAATTTAACCGAATGGAGACGATTCTCACAGTGCTCTTGCTTCCCCGTAAGAATTTGCCCTGGTGGTACATGAGTTGACAGCGGCCGACCGGCTGACTGCAGACGGTCGGCATCATGGGCGGCGGGTTTTGCGTCAAGCATGTCGAGCCAGGGGGATCTATCACTTCGATCCGTTCGTTCAATCGACTCGTTGAGAGACCATTCACCTCGCAAGGAAGAGTATGGTGCTTTACTTCGGCGCCAGTGATGGCCAGAATCCGTCTGCCTAATGTACCACAGGACGTTGTTTTGGGGGTAGACAGGATGACGTCTCCGCTTTCAGTGCCAAGCGTCCAGGACAAAGTCCTTGTCAGGTGACTATATATGAGAAAAAGGTAGAAGGAGAAAAAAAAAAAAAAAATAGACTGAACGGAGTCCGAAGAAACTGTACGAAGGCTGAAAATTGATCAGCAGGACCTATTAAAGAGTCCGTTAAGGAAAACAGGTACTTGGTAGAGAAATTAGAACAGGGGAGTCGATTCCGCAGGTGTCGTCACAATCGATCCAGGTCCAATATGTACTGGTAGGGATCACCTAACCTACGAGGGGTACCTTCGAACACTCTTTTTTTTCCTTATTAGGCTAAGTGGAATCCCTCATTTTCTGCTGCCACTGACGCGTCCAGCACTCCAGCTGAGAGGGGCTCAGCCTTGTAGCCCCCGCTATTGTAATGAGGTGCTAATTTGCATGGTAATGGATCGTCGATGCCTAGAGCGGGATCGGCGTCAATGCCAGTGGAGTGGTATCCATACAGCTACCGTAAAAGGTAAAAACATGACATTCACTTAAGTACCTAGAACAAAAATAGGGGACAAAGTTATTACTTTGTATTAGAATGACAGCTAGACGATGTGTTGCTTTTCGGACATTTTGACGGGTTCGGCAGTCAAGAAACACAGCCACCAGGCAGAAATTTCATGATCGCATCTATCTATGATTGAGTGGCATATGATCCAGTGATAGGTAGACTATCAACATAGTAGTCAATCCGTCCGCCATATCACGGATGAGTTCAAGGATTCTACCGTGGAGACATTTCGTATGTGCCGCGTCTACTAAGGGTCCGATGGTCGAATCGCTGACAGGATGCCAACCAGATTTACATCTGCATGCAGGCTACTTATTTCCCTAGGGGTAGCGTGTGATGATCACGAAAATGTGCTCTTCATAAGTACACACTGACATTTTAGGAATCATTTGGGCTTCTAGATAAGAAGTGATCCTTGACAAATCATTCAGCGCAGAATATTGCTTGGAGGAATAGAGAGTCATGCATGGAGTGAATACACAATCCAATTACATATCAACGTCAACTCGGGCCAGGAATAACCGTAAAGAGTGACTGGCAAGAAAGATCAAGCCGATAACAGAACATACCGCACTGGTAGATGGATGACCAGGTTGTCAGTAGCGGTGATCCCGTTTATAACCATACCCGCTTTCAAAAGGAAAGAAACAAATACACGGCCCTTCCGATGGTTCCAGACTCCAGAAGTAGCAAATTAAAGAACAGACGCAAGAAGATCCGAGATTGGCCGGCGAAATTAGAAATGTTCCATCTCCATATCTTGGGGCCACCCCTGAGTCATATAATTGAGATCCTCGGTATTGAGAGATGGGAACATTTGATTCGCGTTGTGGAGCGTCGAGAGATGGCATGTACCGGACATCTCCACAGAACCAGCCCCAAAATTGGCATTATGGTCGAAAAGCATGAAATCCGCCTTGCTCTGGTAGCTGGGATCGAAAAGATCTGAGACGCCTTCATCGACGTGGCAAGAGTCGGGCGTGTAGAGGGGATTCTCTCTTTTCAGGACCGGGAGCGGAGAGGGGTTCGAGATGGAGGGGTCTCGAGAAAAGGAGTTCAAGGCACTCATCGGGACAGAGTGCTCTGGCGTGAGCATCTGCATGGTCAAAGTTGTGAACTCTTCCTCGACATTCTGAGCGTCAAGCTGGCTCCATGCCAGGTCGAAGTTCAGGCTGCTGCTATCGGTGGATGCCACTGGCGACGTATCGAATCCCATGGTTCCATTGATCAAGTCCGGCACTGGAGACGCAGAGTCGAACGATTGACGATCGAAAGTCAGGGGAATGAGGCCATTAGGGTCAGCCCCCTCGAGCTGAGACTGGAACGCTTGGAAGTCCAACGAGGTGGTTGGCAGCGGGCTGAAACCATTTACCCCGGCGGCTAGATCCTCGAATGGGCTATTCGTAGTGAAAAGCGGGAAGTCGCCGCTACCTGTTTGGGTAGGGGGATCCGCGAATGAGAATGGTGGGTTCTGAGGATAAACAGTGACGGGTTCGAAGGGTGAGGGTGCGGAACCGGTAAGAGGTGTTGCAATGTCCTGAGCCTTCGAGCTAGGAGTAGAAATGCTAGGAGTCTGGGGCGTAGTTCCATTGGGAGCCTTCTTGCTGCTCCTGCCATTATGCTTGGAGCGAACGTAATCCCAGCCGTGCGCCTTCTCCATGTGCTGCTTGCAGTTACTTTCTCTCTTCGATGAGTAGGTGCATGGCGCGAATTTGCACTTGTACAAAGCTGGGGCTCTGGAGTGCTTGTCGTTGATGTGGCGGTCTCGCTCCTTCTCTGTTGGCCATCCAATTTCGTGATATTTGCAGGAAGGCTCGATGCACTTCCATGGACGAGAGTGCGTCTTCTCATGTTTCCTGGGATCGGTCAGCAAGGTTCTTCAAATGGATTGTAGGTCAGGGGGGCAAAGCGATTCCGTAACAGCACTTACGTAAGATCACAAGGTCTTTTGAAAACCTTGTCACAGTCTTTGCACTTCTGGTTAATGTCCATGGGAGGTGCATTCTTCTTGCGACGAGCCATGGATCGCTCAACGCCCTCATCGACGGAGCGAAGGCTGAGAGAACGCTTCATCGCAGGAACGGCATTCTCCTCGTAGGGCCTGCCGGTACGCAGCGAGATCATCTCGCCATCCTTGTGAACCACGAGTTCAGCAGGCCGTCCGTTCTTGGATAATCCACCCTCTAGGGTAACACGTTCACTGCTGACAATGTTAAACCTTGCAAGCCATCCAGACGGCGGGGAGAGAACATACTTTGGAGCACTAGCCTTTGCACTGCCCTGTGCTGGTTCTCTATCAGAAGGCATGCTGTTCCGGGACTCGTTAATCATAGCTGCATATCGGCGAATCTGTGCGACGAGATCAAGGAAGTAGCCGTTAGTGTAAGGCCTGTCTGCTGGCAGCCGTTGATCGCGTTCGTTGAGATGATAGACCGACGTATGAAGACACTGAATCGTAAATTCGCAAAAACGGAGGTACGAAGCTCTGGAAGCTGCGTAATTCTTCAAGAAACGAGAAAATAAATGAGCAATGCACCCAACGCCATTCCCTTTTTGAAAATCACTTACCGGTGCCAACCACAAGAGAGTCTTTTCGAGGTCACGGAGACAGCCGATTTCTCTATCTACAATTCGCTGAGGAATACTTTGAACGAGGGGATGGAACGGCTTTAATCTCTCTTCCTTGAGGATGGGCTTGATGACAAGGCGTTCAATTTGCTTGCATGCAGGCAACCCCAGTTGACGCTTCTGAGATTGCTTAGCATCAAACGCTGAGATGGAGCTTGTGATGGCCGATTGAGTCATTCGAGTAGCAGCTTTGGCAGACGATTGAGATTCATAAGATAACTGCCCAGCTTTCACTAACACACGAATGTTAGTAAAAGGTAATGCGGCGGTAGGCTTAATAAAGACCATACCTTTACTTTTGTCCGAGGCCGACATGTTCTCACTGCTGAGGGAAGCACCCAGTCCACTGTCCGAGGCATGGCAATGGCTCTTATATACCTTGGAAGGAGCGTCTAGCTGAGAGGATTGAGCAGGTCTGCTGACTCGGTCCGCCATTGACTGAGAATCGATGTGGGCTTGAAGGATGGCTCGAGGAACAGGAAGATCGTCTCCGTTGTTCTTGTCGGAGAGAGGAGAAGACGGTTCCAAGGAGTTGAGGTTAAGATTGCTCAGGTAGTCAACCATGCGCTGCTCTCGGGCGGCGATGGCCTCTAGGCTTCTGGGGCATGTAGGTGAGCGCTGGGGCAGAGACCTAAAGTTAAGCACCGGATCAAGATCGTCTGAGGGTGGTGGGGAAGGTGAATGGAACGTTTCCCCTTTCCTCAAACTCAAACTTGGTGACGACGATGATGAGTCCGCGACATAGCTTTCCAGCGATGTCGAAGATGAAAGGGAGGGGGGTGCTGTCTTTAAGGGACGCCGACGCGGGTGAACCCGGGTATGCTCAGCCTGCGAGGTCGACATGGCTAAGAAAGGCAAGCACGAGTCACAGTGCAGGGCAGACTTAGCAAGTCAGCGGAAGTGAACAGATTGGCCCAAGTGCTAGGGTGCCGCTAGACCAGCAAGTCTGTGACTCACCTGGTGCGATGTAATATACGTATTCAGGAGAATGACTATCCTGGTAATTCAAATGACGTACATGCGAGTCAATGGCTCGGTCTCCATCGAGAATTAGCTATTTAATCCCCAAAAGCGACGAGGGTGAAGCAGCAGACGAATGAATAGAACCTCAACTGAGGGCGCAACACTCACCGGAATGACAGTTGGCTGCGGATGGAGAATGACCGATTTGGTAGATGACCCCTTGAAGGCAGAGCGATACTCTGCGCTTGGTAGAGTTGGGTGAAATGCAAGAACTCTAGCAGCGTTGAATAGTACTACGACACCGAGTGACCAAGAGGTAGGCGACAGGCGTTGGAACAGTTTGCGAATGCGAAGTAGGACCACTGTTGTTGATAACAAAGGATGGAGATAATCTCGCTCGGAAGTCTTATAGTGAGAGATGGACAAAGTCTATATCGAGGTAAATGGCGACCTTGATTCCGAATTCTCTTTATTTCGACGTTAAAAACCACGGCAAAGGCGACTATCGAAAATAGGAGGAAGGGCAAAGTTGAGCGCAGGTAAGGCGATGAAAATGTGATGATAAGAATGATGATCGTGATGACGGATTCGGGGGAGGATGGCATGAGGGTATGGGACAGTCAATGTCTGCGACGACAGGCTGACATCGGCAATAATGGAGGCTGTTCGTCCGGCGCGGATCTGATGGTCCGCAAGCTGAGGTGGTTTCGATGTCTGCCTGATAGACGAGCCCCCCTAATCCCAGAAAGGAAAAGAGTGAGAAGAATAACAGAGTTCTGGTTGGACTGTTATTCATAGCCTCGTTGCGAAGGCCCCACTGTCGTGGCGCTTTGCCCGATCAGCAATCGGCGTACGGAGTAGTCGGCCTATGTACCTAAGGTAGTGTATCATACGTATCTGGGGCTGTGATCCTGGGTTGTCTTTTACTGCTCCATTACGTATTCAAAAGGGCAAATTCCTGCTGGTGACAAAAATATCAGGGGTGCTATACCAGGGAGTTACGACTTCAGTCTAATGCAATCGCCGTTTGGCTCCATTCCACCCTATTTGGCCCTCTTAAGGGGTTTCCTTTTACTTTTTAAAGTACTTTAATTCAGGTGTGGATTATCCGCTAACTAGTTTTGGAGTATGTAGGTATGATAAAAGTTAAACTCTGAATCTGAACAGGTGGGAGAGCAACAATCCGAAAAATTAGGACCAGCGGAGTCGGACATTTTGGGACCCCGACTGAGCCTCAATCGATTGGAAGACAAGGGGGCAGAAGGATTCGTACTTTTGTTACTTTCGTAAAGATGGTGCTTACGAGTGCAATACTAAGGTAGGTACCTAGTAACTATCTAGGTGTCCTTTTACTCTTCTGTAGCGCTTTGAAACGTGGCCAAAATGACCACTTACAACAGAACATACGAAGAAATTAGTATGTACGCAGTAGGTAAAGGGATCCTTGAGAAAGTTATATACTTTGGATTTGTTTCTCATAACCGTCCCTAAAGCTGTGTCGAAACATTTCCCGTTCATGATCGGACGTTGATCAATAAATGGATGGTCATGGTTGACACGATCGTTACAGTCGTTACCGTGGTCATGTCTCAGAACGTCCGTCTTTTTTGGACAACTGGTGTCTTATCCTAGCTCAAACACGACAAGGATCCTGGACTCGCTCACATGGGTGATATGATTCGCCCTCCTTTCTTCCAAGGAAAACGGTTCGATCTTCTCTTAATAATCATCTTTAGCATCTCAAAAACACCCTCTCGTCCAGTAAGTGAGGGCCTCGTAGCCAGAAGACAACTTACGCAGCAACTATCCAACAGCGCGTAGGCAGCTCAGTTTCAAGTGGTTACGTACTTGGCTGCACCCACCCATGTCAAGTATGTGGCTATGTGCGGAGTCTTTGAGCCTCATCCCTCTTTCACAGAGTCTGGCCTTCTCACGGAGAAGCCTATGACATAAGGGAGCAGTGTCGTTCCAGCTCGACCGCTCAAATCAGGCTTGGATCCAATCAGAATCCCCAGATTATCACCAGATGTCGGTGATGATTTTTGTACTCCGCAGGGAGTACTTCGTTTCCCCTAGTCTAAGACGTGAAGTGAACGACTGGCATCGTCTGATACCTTCTGCTGATCGGCTCCACGGTTGGGGCTTCAGAGTTCAGGCTACCGTTCCTCTGGTTTACACCTACAGAGTACCCAAACACACATTGGATACTCAGGCAGTTGAACGGGAAGTTCATGTGTTTGGCATGAGAAGGAATTCTTATTATTATTTTCATGTCTTTGGTGGCCATTATCATGGTGGCTCGATTGACTCCGCCACGCTTGGCGAAGCTAAGAAACAAACCCCAACATAACAAGGTATGGAGTACGTTACTACTTGTGTCACGAAGTTGTGGACTTTGACTATCCCAAGCTGTCATACGCTTAATTGTTCCTTTACTCTTAGTGTGCTCCCACGGCTCCCATTGAGGATGGACTATCTAGAGCCCCATATGGACGCGATCTGCTACAGCCATCCACACTCCAGAGACGCTGCCGCTTCCACAGTCAGCAGATACAAATGCTGGGGTTATCACCTCAATATTGAATTTTCCCTACTGTTGCCTTGCCCAGGTGGTCAATTCCTTGCCGCTGGATAGGGCTCTGTTTTGCGCCAAACGAATCAAACCAGGATGTTACAGTCTCGCACCCGACGTGTAACTGGCTTTCTACGACGCCTGCCTCCGTAGACCACCTTGGCATCGGCTATCTACGAGGCCGTGTAGTGCAAGGGACCAAGCAGAACGCATCAGTTATGGTTGCTGTAAACAACCCCTCCAGTATCCAGTATTGGGATTATCCCTAGCAAAACTGAGGTCCTATTTCCCATCTTCGGCGAGTCCCCTGAATTGCGAAAGTCCCCTGCCTATCATCCATGAAGACCAAAAGCTAGGTAAATATTCTCTAACACCGGCCATGCTCCTTTGGCATATTTCATTCAAACATCTTCAGGCTGAAATCAATCTACATGACTTGGGCTTATCCCAGCGATCTTCTTTCTCTACGAAACTTAGTGCACGATCTGGAGCTTGCCTTGCAGCGTTCAGCAATCACAATGGAGCGCAATCATAAAGCAGATCAATTAAGAGGTGCTGGCCATGGTCGAATAGGTGCAGTCATCCGCTCACCAGCACGTCTTCGTCAGGACTATACAGGTTTTTCGGCAGTACTCTAGGCAGATAACAGCAAGGAGTTCTCTGCTGTGCCAGTGCCGCTACATACTATTCCAGCATTGTCACCAGGCATTCTTCTTAGTATCCTTGAGGCCTAATACAAGTTGCAATGCTGACGCAATCCTGTCTTCCACACTTGATTTCTCGATTCCTAGCGTTACGGTTTGGCGAGGGATGTCACAAGAGTAAAACAGATTGAGGGTTATCTAGGTTAAGCCAACGGACGCGACGCAACGTACAAGTCTTGGAAACCCTCGAGCATGAATCTGGGAAGCACACGTATCTAGGTTACGAGCGAATCATGACCATGAATTTTACGTTTATCTAAATCAGCTTGCAAGAAGTGTTCCTTGCTGATAAATGTACCCAACCACTGTTGTTTGGGCTGAGCTCAGATACGCCTATCACAGCCTCGGCTTCTCTTATACTTCCGGCCTGGATATGGAATGTGATGATATTCTCGATCACTCTAATGTGAAGGATTGCTGATGCCCCCCGGCGGGAGGCTTCAAGTTGGTAGTCTGTAAAGTATGTATGTTGAGAGTGTGCGATGCAAACCTACTATAAGGTCGACGATTATCTCCTTCGGATTGGAAACTGCTGCAAGTATGAAGAATGTTTGAACAACAGTATCTTTTGTTTCCGTTTCATTTGCCAACCGGAGTCGCTGTTTACTGCAATGACGATCTTGATCCTTGGAGACTGAGGAGCGGAGAAGGCAAATACTAGGAGCACTACCTATGGGCGGGGAATCTCAATGTGGACTTCGTATTGAAAGGACTACATGCTGTCCGTATACCATCTAACTTCAAGCACCAGCTATGCTCTTAAAAGAGAGAAAATTGGCTCACTGGTCTTTAATGCAGCATTAACTCCTCCACGACAATCCACTTAATCACCGCATCTTGTGAAGCAGTGCAGCCGGACCTCGGCTCGGGAAGTGGCAGAACGCTCGGGCGGTGCCGAACAGTCACTTGCTCCCCCGGACTTTCTCCATCCACTGTTCTTCTGCCCGCACTTGAGCTAGAAAGAATTCTCTACAACATCTGCGGTCATTGTCTGTTGCTTGGTCCTTTTGTGTTCTGTCGCTACCGGACGACTAATATGGCTTGTTGACTTGATAAATACATCCTCCCACAATCTTTACACCAGACCCTGTATCGTCCGCGCCCCTCGGCGATTACCCCGGACACGACATTGCACCGCGATTCACCATGGACTTCCCACACGTTGACCGTGCGTCTGAACAACCAAGACGGCGAAGACGAAATATCGCAAAACGGCGTTTACGCAATAGGGCCCCTATATCTGCGCGGCTAGCTTTGGACAGCCAGCTGCGTGGGAGCATCGGGATTGTGTCTGAGGACCTGGCGAACGACCTCTTTCAGCCGCCCTCCGTAACAGGTGAGTGAGCAGAAAGGCTTCAAAGAGCCCGTGGCAAAAGCTACTGTTAGATTCGTATGTTTGCATGCTAAGCCGCCGATTGTATTACAGATGACGATGGCATTCGCTATCTTGCCATATCGCCTTATACTCCGGGTTCTAGCGCGATAGATGATCTGGCGTGGACGATTGTTCCTGTCCGGTTGGAGTCTTTAGATCGTTCCCGTCCCTCGCCGCTCCCCCACTCGACTGTCCTTTTTCCGGATTCCGCAGACTCCCTCCAGGCCTTCATACAGACTCTGACTAAACTCGATCCTACGCGCCACTCTCTGCAAGCGCAGCGTGTTGTGGAGATCCGAGCTCTGGACGTCGTTCCTTTGCACCTGGATACTGTTTACGTAACGGTAGAGCGGGACTTGCTTCGGAACCATGATGATGTGCAGAGCAGGTTCGGTGGCGGGTTTACCACGAATATGCACGGACCGAACGGGCTCTGGGCAAAGGCCGGAAAGGGCCTGGAGCCGAAGAGATTCACGAAGAAAGCGGCGGCTGAAGTGGAGGAAAGACTTACGGCTGCCGTCAGAGAAGCTCTAGGGACACAGAAAGTGGTGCATACCGGCGATGTACTACCTCTCCCGCTCCCACCGCATCCAATCACTTACGCTCCGGCCCCTCCTGCTCATATTTCGTTCTGCGAACCCGTGTCTCAAGGCTTACTTGCATCTACGACCAAGATTGTTCTCATTCAATCGCGCCCACAGGGCCACAGGGCGCAAAGGAGTCTACGGTCAAGGCCGGGGCTGCTCAAGCAGGTTGCGGAAGACGAGGCGGACGATACATCAAACGAGCAATTTTACTCGGCCGCCGAAGACAAGCCCAGTGAGAGCGGGACCGAAATGGAGAGCACAACTCCGCCTGATGATTCGGAAACCGAGGGTTCGGTCGGCAATGCGAGTGACACCTCAGATGACTCGCTGGAGGATATGATCTCGCTGGCAGCCCCGGAACTTCCGCAACCGCCCTCCGGTGTTTTGTCCTCAATCACTTCCGCTACACCCCGTGCTGGTAGTCGGAGACTTGATGGCATTCACACACCTGGTTCGGTGGCATCTAACTTTACGTCGGCAACTTTGCGCCCGGGGAGAGGACCCGGCAAAGTTTTCAAGGCGGAAGGTTTACTTTGTGGAATTCCAATCGAGCTCCTGCACCCCAGGCCTCGGGAAGACGATGATCCCGAGTCATTCATCTATGTGGACATCAGCACGCTTGCGAAAATCGGCTGTTTTTCCGGAGACTGGGTGAGAATCGAGGCCACAGAGGAACCCCAGGCGAATATATTCTCGTCGATCCAGCTCGGAAGCTTCAACGAGCATGAGGAAGAGCATGGTAATTGGCGACCAGTAAAAATCTACGGCTTGCCAGGCCTTCCGTCTGCCAAACCTAGGTATTCGATCAACCAATCTTCTGACAGGCGTCCTAGCATCTCGCAACGTCCTCCTCTGCGTCTCACTCCGTCGGTCTATGCTTCTCCATTGCTGTTGAACAATCTTGAGAACACGAAATATGTGCGCATCTCGCCAATGGCATTTGCCACAGGTAACGGCCCTTCGAAGTCCGCCATTCTGCATCAAGTCAAGACCAGCTCGGCCAGGCAGCCACCTTTGGCCAAGGAGGTGAACCTCTTGAAGGTTTCTACGCCGCTCTCTATGGATCGTGTCCTCCAGCCGGCCTTGTTCGCAGGCCTTAAGCAGTATTTCGAGTTGAAAAGGCGGATCTTGAAAAGCGGTGATCTTGTTGGCATCAGCGTTGATGAGGGACTTGGTAGAGCTGTTTTCTCTGGTGTCGCAGCCACGGATGCAAACACTCCAGACGAAGATCTGACAATCCGTTTTAATCAAGCCAATGAGTCCGCGCAGGGTGGTGTGAAAAAGGTTGGCGTGGCATGGTTCCGTGTCGCTCATGTGGTTCCCTGCAAGTCCGAGGATCAGGATGAAGACGATCAATGGGGAGGGGTAGCCGTTATTGACTCTGCGACGACTAGGATGGTGCAGGCTGGAAGCGATGTTAACCGGGTTCCGGGCACCTTGGAGAATGGTTGGGAGTACTGGCTTGGGATAAAATCCGCACCAAAATCCATTAGCAATGCGCCGGCCCCCCATGGTCTAGTCACTGAGCCACCGCAGCTGTTCATACCGCCATTGCAAAAACGGATCCGCGAGCTCATGGCAGTGGCAACGAGTCCTCGCGCCATTCAGCTGGGAATGAAACCTGTTGTGATTCTTTTGAGGTCGCAGCAAAGACATATTGGAAAGGCTACCGTCGCAACGCGCGCGTGTGCAGATATTGGCCTTCATACCTTTCCTATTGATGCCTACGACATCCTGACTGAGGGCGGCGCGAATGGCGGCGACGTGAAAACAGAAGCCTACCTTAAAGCGAGAGCCGAGCGCGCCTTTCACTGTGGATCGCACTGCACTGCGCTTCTCATTAAGCACATTGAGGTGTTGACTGCCGATAGAATCGTGTCGGCGATGGCAGAAATCCTTGCAGATGCGAGAGTTGTTATTGCCACAACCACGGATGTGGAGCAGATCCCAGAAGGGATCCGCAGCATGTTCACGCACGAATTCGAAATGACTGCGCCAGAGGAGAAGGAGCGTGAGGGCATTCTTCGGAATGCTGTCGCTGAACGAAGCATCAGACTGTCACCCGACGTCGACTTGGGATCGGTAGCTCTGAAGACTGCCGCTTTGGTTGCGGGTGATTTAGTTGATGTCGTCGAAAGAGCCTCGGCCATCAGAACCGCCCGCCTGGAAAAGTTAGCGGAGACGGCAAGCAACGTCGTGACAGGATCCAAAGTCAGTGTCAGGGACGTGCTTGTCTCTGGCGGCGATGCCGCACGAGGTGTCACCAAGGCCGATTTCGACGCCGCTGTTGAAGCTGCAAGGAAGAATTTTGCCGACTCCATTGGGGCTCCCAAGATTCCAAACGTCAGCTGGGAGGATGTGGGTGGACTGACTAATGTCAAGGATGCCCTGGTTGAAACTATTCAGCTGCCTCTTGAACGACCCGAGCTCTTTGCGAAGGGGATGAAGAAGCGCAGTGGTATCCTGTTCTATGGTCCTCCTGGTACCGGAAAGACCTTGCTTGCCAAAGCCATTGCCACCGAATTCTCCCTTAACTTCTTCTCCGTCAAGGGTCCCGAGCTGCTCAATATGTACATTGGTGAATCGGAGGCGAATGTGCGGCGAGTGTTCCAGCGCGCCCGGGATGCTCGGCCTTGTGTTGTTTTCTTTGACGAGCTGGACTCGGTCGCGCCGAAGCGTGGGAACCAAGGTGACAGTGGCGGTGTGATGGACCGTATCGTCAGTCAGTTGCTTGCCGAACTAGATGGAATGAATGGTGGTGAAGAGAACAGCGGGGGTGTATTTGTTATCGGCGCCACCAATCGTCCCGACCTACTGGATACGGCCCTTTTGCGTCCTGGCCGTTTCGACAAGATGCTCTACCTAGGTGTTTCCGATACCCATGAGAAACAAGCTACTATCCTTGAGGCTTTGACGAGAAAGTTCACACTCGACCCCGAGGTGTCGTTGCGCCGGGTCGCCGACCGGCTTCCCCTTACTTATACGGGTGCCGATCTGTATGCTCTGTGCTCCGACGCTATGCTCAAGGCTATTACGCGCAAGGCGACGGCGGTGGACGAGAAAATCAAGCAGCTACCGGGCGAGCCGGTTAGTACTGCATACTACTTTGACCATCTCGCGACGCCGGAGGACGTCGCTGTCATGGTGACGGAGGAAGATTTCACCCGGGCTCAGAGCGAGATGGTTCCCAGCGTCAGGTATGTTACTGGTCAATACGTGATAAGATTATTGAAGGAGGTTTTGCTAATATCCCTGCAGTGCCAAGGAACTGGAACATTTCGAGCGGATTCGGCGACAGTTCGAATCCGACGACAAGAAGCAGGAGCCGCAGAGCACAGGGCCAGGGTCCAAGGCGCCGCAGACCGTCGGCGACGCTCTTGAAGCGCTCAGGCTGGGGGGCCAGCTTGATGGATTCATCGATGGACCAGTTACGAATGGAGACTATCCTTCTCCTGGCGGTGGCAAAGGTAAAGGGAAGGCCGGGTCGGCGATGATGCGAAGTGTCAGCGGCCAATCTACAAGCAGCAAGGGCAAGGGCAAATGGAAGAATAAGACTGTCTCGGGTGGAGGCGGAGAGTCTGATTCCGCGCCCGATGTTGCCAATGGTGATGACGACTACATTGTCCGGACGGATCATTTGGTGGATTCTACGGACGGAGCGAAGTAGGCGGTGGCTTTGTTGTTGCAATGGAACGAGGCGGGGGATGAGCATAGTGTAGAGTTGGAGGGTTGATGTTCTCCATATATTGCATGTATATATTATGTTTGCATCAGATGCTGTATCGATACCATGTGTCATTGTTCCGCTGTGGATCGGGTTGACCGTTGTTTATACCTCATATCAATCTCTCAACGAATGTTGATGATATGAATGGATTCGTCATAGAGTGCCTGTATGGAGTTGTCTGGCCGTTCGATAATAATGGTCCAACCAAGCTGTGTTCTCGTGTGGGAGACCTCCACGAGACACTCCACTATACTTTGCACCTAGTCTCCAACTACTCGGTACGGAGAATGTACCTACCCAGGAATGAAGGCTTATCGGGATCCGTGTGTCAATTCGGTCGGTAATTATCAAATCGCCCCGGTGAGCCATCTGCCATCAGCAGCTACCCCATATATATCGTCTCCTGCAGATCCGACTATCGAGACTCATTATCTATCTCTGAGTCGAATATGAATCATCAGCTCTGACTGCTGAATGCTATCTCGGAAGTGCTCCGTCGGCCAAGTGATACCTCCCTTCACCCCCAATGTCTGTATAAGCTTTCTAGAACCAGCCAAACCCCCGACCAAGAGCCCAAGACTCCGACGTTCCCACCTCCAAACGCTAAGAAAAAGACTTCCCGCAGATCGTTCCTCTTCTTTTTTTGCCTCCTTTGCTCTGATTGGCCATCGGCGCCGTGTCTTCGGCGACTTGGGCGAATTATTGTCTGCTACAGTACTTATCTGCCATATCTGCATGCACATATGGCGTTTGGCCGGCTTGGTTGACCGAAAAAGGTACCTACCCTCCATGGAGTAGGCACGTTATGGAGTAGACCCGGGTCCTATCAGTTTATCATAGGGCCCCAGACTCTCAGTTGCTGTGAATCCTGTAATGCTGTTGCGATTACCCCATATCCATTATGTAACAGTTGAATTCCCCCGCGATCAGCTGGTGGGCCTTGTAAGGGACAATCTGGCGTACGGAGTACATCCCAGGAATCCAGCTGTCGGCGATGGCAAATAGCATAACGAGTAGACTAACGGCTGAAAAGGGCAGAGTGAAGAAGGTTTCACTTAACTTTTGAGGCTTCCCTACCAAGTACCTGCTACCTGGTACCTACCTTAGACTCTACCTAAAGGCTACCAGAATTGAGTTTCCCCGGCTGGGGTAAATCCTACAACGCAACTTACTTATAACCTGACACCATTGCCGCTCTGCTCTTGACTTTGCTCCTCAGATTATTTGACTATTTGACTCTTGTCGCATTCAACACTTGATTTACTGTAATATCTGCGACATGTCTTCGTTAGAGGAGAAACACAAGGGCCAGGTCGATGACGACGCCCAACTTGCGGCCATGGGCCACAAGGCCGAGTTGGATCGCAATTTTTCCATGCTGTATGCTTTTTCCTTTCTAATCATGCACAGACTGGCCTTTTTGAGTGGTTGCTGACGACTGTTTGATTTAGATCGATGTTAGGACTGGCGTTTGCGATTCTGAATGTATGATTGTTCACTCTATGAGTCTGCCGGATCTGCGATATCGGACACTAATGACTATATCGTGCCAGTCGTGGACGGCTCTTTCAGCAAGTTTATCGCTGAGTCTTCCTTCCGGAGGCAGCGTGAGCGTTGTTTGGGGTAGGTGTTTTATACCTTGGGTTCGTCGTCAGGATTAGCGCTGACGTCGACGTGCAGGTTTGATAACTGCGGGGATCTGTAATCTCTGTATTGCGGCTTCGCTGGCTGAGTTTCTGTCTGCGTATCCTACGTAAGTGTCCTCGACTATGGTCGTGTAGAATCGGATTGTTGATGGCATAACAGGGCTGGTGGACAGTATCATTGGGTTGCAGGTAAGTTATTGGTATTCTTCGTGAACGTGCAAGAGGGCGGTGCTAACTTTTCCTCACGTTGTAGTTAGTGAGTTATCCTGTGCTATTGCAATTAGGAACAGGGCTAACAGCTGGAAGTCTCCTGGGAGAGATGGATGCCGATTCTCTCTTGGATTACTGGCTGGGTGAATGTGTCTGGCTGGGTATGATGATCCGTCCCGTAACTTTTGAGTGCGCTGCTGATGAAACAGGTCGCTCTCGTCGCTACTGGTGGACTCTTGGGCAGTCAGTTGATCCTGGGTGTCATTTCCCTGATGAACCCAGTAAGTGTGCTTGCTACCCCACCTGTTATGCTGGACTGACACTTTGCAGGAATATGAGGCGCAGCGGTGGCATCAGTTTCTCATCTACATTGCTTATAATATTGCCGCGTTTATCATCAATTCCTTGATGAACTCTGTTCTTCCCCTAGTTACTAAGAGTGCCTGTATGTGTCTTTGCCAGTGGTTTTGTGAAGTATACTGATGGTATCAAGTCATCTGGTCCCTCACTGGGTTTACTGTCATCTGCATTACGGTGCTGGCATGCGCGTCGCCAAACTACAGCTCGGCAAAGTGAGGACTCCTGTGGTTTTATAAATAAGGGTCTTGCTGACAAAGTCAGATTCGTGTTTACGGATTTCATCAATGAGACAGGCTGTATGTGTTGACCCGTGCATTTGAGGAAGTCAAAGCTGACAAACACAGGGCCTGATGGTGTTGCCTGGTTGCTTGGAGTACGTCATTTCATCACATCAACACATGCATGATTCTGACAAAGATGCAGTTGCTTCAAGGTGGACTCGGTGTTACTGGATTTGTAAGTCTCCACGCCTGTGGACGTTGGGCTTGTCCTCAAGAGCTAACATTTCGAAGGACGGTGTCGCACATATGATTGAAGGTAACTCGTTCTCGATACAATGTGACAACATGAGCTTACGTGCAAAGAAATTCCCCGTGCTTCGGTTGTCGGCCCCAGGATCATGATCGGCTGCGTCTGTATCGGAACGGTGACCGGTACCATCTTCCTGATTGTTTTGCTCTTTGTGGCTGGCAAGATCGACGATGTGATCAGTTCGGCCGCCGGACCTCTGCTACAGATCCTCAAGAACGCAACCAACAGCAATGCCGGAGCCATCTGCCTGCTCATGTAGGTCGTTTCGAAAAGCCTCGCGGTTCATTTCTAATGCTCTCTAGGTTCCCCCTGGTCTGCATGCTTTTCGCAACCATTACCATCATGACCACCAGCAGCCGTATGATTTTCGCTTTTGCGAGGTGATTATCCACCATCTTTAAGGACTGGACTGTATTTTTCGTGCTGACAAGCCTGGCAGAGATGGAGGTCTTCCGGCTTCTCGCTTTTTCAGCAAGGTGCACCCCAAGCTGAAGGTTCCTTTGAACTCGTTGTATCTGAATCTGGCACTGGTTGTCATCTTTGGATGTATCTTCCTCGGCTCTACCAGGTCGGTTGTGTGGGTGACGGTATTATAGTACCATGGCTAACATCGACTCAGTGCTTTCAACGCCATTGTCTCAGCTTCTGTGGTACTGCTTGATATTGCATATGGTATGCCAATTGCAGTCAACTGCCTGCGCGGACGTAACATGCTCCCCGAGCGCCCATTCGTCCTTCCCAATGTTGTTGGCTGGATTGCCAATGCGGTATGTATTTCTTACGGCCCCTCTCAAGGCGCGAACTCATATCTTGCTTTAGATCTCCCTAGTCTACATTGCAGTCACCACTGTGCTCTTCCTGTTCCCACCAGAACTCCCCGTATCGGGCAGCAACATGAGTAAGTTCCAATGCACTCGCAATGAGAATTAACCAACTACTGACACCGCTGCGTCTAGACTACTGTGTCGCTGCCTTTGGCATTATCATCGTTATCTCCACTATTCAGTGGTTCGTTGATGGTCGGAAGAACTTCACTGGACCACGAACCGATATGGACATCTTGACAGGACAACTCCCTGCTGGCCATTACCCTGTTGACAACAGTAATGCTGCGCATGTAGTACCTCACGAAAAGTAGCCTCAGGAAGGCACTTGCTATATACTAAATTACGGAGTGACATTTTCATTACCCAATGCTCTTTCAATACCATCCGAGACAATATCGAACAATTTCAGTCGTAGCTATACATAGTGTATGGCGTAGAATAGTATAGTACACTGTTGAAAGGTGGCATTACGTCATGGCAATCTCAGGCCGCCAATCCTTCCCCCAACGATCAACAGCTGGATCCCCACAGCTTTGAAGATCGCCACCAAAACATCTCCCAGCACTATCTATTCGACCGCTGACATTTCATCCATATCAATAAGTTTCGCAAACTTTCAATCAGATTTGGTTTCCTTGTTTGATCAAATCAGGGCGCGGGATTCGCACTGTCCATCGACTCACTGAGTCAACCCGTATACTGGAACTGCAACCTCAACATAAAGCCCCACATCTATACTAGACTCCCACCACCAACAGTAAACAATGCTCTCATTCTCTTTACCCTCGTTCAGTTTCCTACCATCCTGGAAACGCCAAACAGTCTTCAACATCCCACCAGTGAAGATCCATGAGATCGACACAGCCCACGAAAAGCCCGCCAGGGCTCTGAAGCACCTGCTCAAACTGAACCATGCGAACCATGCTATCCTGTACAACGAGCGGAAATTCCACAATCATGCCCCTCATGTTGGTTTTGCGCCCCAGATCTGGAGATCAGGCTGCTGACGTTATGTAGATTCTCAGTTCAGCGTTTCTGCAAGGTGCAGACGCGGATGATCTGAACCGAGTGTATGACGCTGAGTCGAAGACGCTGGAGCCGTGGGTTGATGCACCGGGGGAGATTAGCACGTATGACTGGCGGGATTACCTCGGACAGCGGGAGTATGTATTTCTGGGCATTGCGCCGAGTGCGTTGCAGAGTGTGGCTGATGTGACATAGGTACCAGCGGGCATTTGTGGATTTCTTTGAGGATGAGCTTGTGCGGCATGGGTATGACTGGAAGAAGGTCGTGGCGGACTATCTGTTCTCCGGCAAGGAGCCACTGTTTAGTTCGCTTGTTGCTGATCGTGAGTGGTTGAGGATGGTTGGTCGAGGGAGGATATGCTGACGTTGTGCGTTTAGTTGGGCATCCATTGATTCATCTTGGTTATGCCTTTGAGATGTCGAGTCGGGAGGTCGCTATGGAAGCGCTGGGTCTCGCGGCAACTTGCTACAACGACATGCACAAGTACATTGATGACCCGTCCTATTCCAAGGCGGAATCCTCGTACCATTCTACTTCGCTTTTTGAGATCCTGGCCAAGGTCCGTGCTGATAAGCGCTTTAAAGGGCTGTTCGCAACGCCTGGGGACAATAACTTAGAGACTCTCTTCCGGCACCACGAGGCGGCCCTACTGGACCATTGGAACGCTTGGAAGGTTGAGGATCCAGTGCCTCAGTTCCGTGAGAGCCAGCAACTCGCCGCCGCCCTGCTCGCCGCTACACAAGCAGATCCCACAGAGAAATACGATTTCTTTCTCGTCCATATCCTTACTACCAGCCATGCAGTCCGGATCCTCCTGCCCATGATTCCTGCGCGGTTTCAAGTTCCACTCGTCAGGCAGTGGTGGCTGATGACGCTGGCTATGTACATCGCCCAGCTCAGACCGGAGATTGATCTTGACCGAATTCGCAATCACGACCTGCAAGGAAGAGACTGGAAATGGACAGCGAAGCAAGCGGTCAAGAGCAAGCATTCTACGGATGCGCATTATGTCAAGGCTCTGCGTGCTATGCGGGAGGCAGCAGCAACATGGGGAGACTCGGATGAGCTTTATCTGAAGGCAGCTGTGAAATTTGCAGATCAGTTCGACGGTTGGGGAGGATTTGTATGATGGGTTGGTCAGTTACTTGGTCTTTCTTTAGCGATTGTGTTACTACGAACTCTCAATCTGGGTAATCTGCTGTCTACGACGATCTAGAATGCTTAATCTAGTCAGTCATGGTCTCACTCATATTGCGGTTGGTACAGCCCATGACTCATCACGGGAGCTTTATAAATCGAAAGCTACAAGATCACGTGATATTACCAAGCTTTGTTTGAAATGTTTGCAATTAAATCCATATCAACACAACCACTGTCGCCTCTAGGAATAATGATACAATTTCTTGCGCAATTTGCTCTATCTCAAGCCTTGGCACTTACCTTGACAGATTGTACTCCTGCTATGTGAGGATCACAAGCTGTCATGCCTGCTCCCCCAGAGAACCCAGAGACAGATGTTGATACGTCCTTATATCTCCACGCCGAACTCCTCCCGAACATCCGTCATATCACACTCTACATCTCGTTACCGGCCAATCTAGGTAGCCAGAACATCCAGCCACTGATAACCCTTTCAGAATCTCGTCAAGCTGTCTCGGTATCCCTGCCGAAACCCTTCGACCATGTAACTGATACCATCAAGCTGCCCGCGCGGGTTAATGAAGCCTCGCGGCGCATTCTAGCCACCAATAGACAGGGCGCTGCGGCTACCGCGGATAATGGTTCGCGCACTGGGCGACGCGAATTCTCGTTCCGAATGCAGATTGATGATTCGGATGCTTCGCCTCCCCGCCAGGATGCGCTCATCGATGATTTCGTGCCCTGGACGGCAGCGGATATGTCGCCGTCGACGAGACTGCGTTGTCGCGGGTGTGAGAATGCCGTTCTGGATACGCCTCGGTGCGCCGATTCCCAGACCGGTCCAGAGGGTACCGGTCCAGAAGGCTGGACGTGGAAGGACCTGCCGAGCGGGAACTGGGCCGAAATGATGGATTTCTGGCATTGTCATAAACCTGACCCTCCTGAAGGCCATGGCCATGGGGAAGACCCCAATGCCCAGACCAAGGGGTATGGAGCGGCGAATCAGGTCGTGGCGACGGCCGGGACGGTCCTCGTGGACGTGGCGACGTTTCTGGTCTCGGAGGCGGATTGCAGGGGATTGAAGAAGGTAAGGCTAGTTTTCGTGTTTTTGGTTTCTCTTTTACTTTCTCGGGCAAAAAGAAGGAGGCCTTTTCGTTTCCATGGACGGGTCTTCGATACAATTGCCCTATATTGATTTAAGCTCCTCTGAGTGGGACGGACTGACGCGCAGTCGTGATGGCAAGATGGCCTGGCTTTTGGGGTGCAGTTATCCTCCTTATGAGATGGATTTCGCTCTTCATCTGCTTAGGCCATTTTGCCGTTGTGGCTCACGAAGGCCCGTCTGATGCTCCGAGGTCAAGGCTGCCTCGCTCGTTTCTTCGTTGATTTCGGTCTATGGGACTTTCCCAGAGGTATGGGATCGACGCGATTAGGCAAGGTACATACAAGCTGTAGAGGTAATGCCTAGCAGTCCGTAGGTTAGATAGAGTTTGTATTCTGAATACAAGTTGTCACCTCCGCGCATTGCACAGTATCAGCTCGCTGATTCCGACTTTTTACCATAGGTACAATCCTCGACGGAAGAGTCCGCCCAAAAGAAAGAAATATCTTTGAACTGCGCCAAATGCAATGCCACGATCGGTATAGAAGACGCCGTATCGCAGGGCTGGCGTCTCTTCAAGACAAGCCTATCCGCCAATATCTCCCCAGACCCATCAACATGGGAAACCCACCCCATCGAAACCATCGTCGCGGCTCAACTCCTCGAGCTCATCGAGCGGGAAAGCGCCCGTCGCTTCGTCATCCACTGCGACAGGCCAAATGGACTCCTCGTACGTCCCTTGCCCCTCACAACATTCTTAACAAGGTAACTAACGGTCTGAAGCTATGGGTCTTCAACCCCGACTTTCGGTACTCCAGCTCCAGCTCAGAGCATACTGTTTCCTCGCAGCGGGCGATGAAGGTCCTCTTCCAGGAGATTGGGGATGTAGATAGCATTCTGAATCCGGGTACGGGTTCGTCGTCTCTTTCGCTGGAGGAGGTGAGGGTCCCTGAGTCTGTGTATGAGGCCGTTGAGCGGGATCTGAAGGTCAGGAATGAGATGTTGCCGGCGTCTGCGAGGGAGTTTCGGGAGTGGAGGGTTGGGGCTTTGCATCGGTTTGAGAGGTGAGTGTGAATATGATGGTACCTTTGTAGTTAGCATTAGCATTAGTGGAAGGGATTCACTTCCTGTTGCAGGTGTAAGATAATTGATATTCACTGGTCTGCTTCTATCTCGCGTATAAAATCTCGCGAGATCACACGTCTCAACTCACCTTCAACACTTCCATCTACTCTAGTCCAGCGATAAAATACTAGCTCTGATATATCTACTTACCTGTGAGCAAGCCTTACTTCCCTTACAAGTCTGCTAAAAAAATACTAACATCAAAAAGCTCGCTCCCAACCATCCCAGCCTCATCATGCCCCCTAGCAATAACAACACTCCCAGACCCTGGGGAAGCCACTGTTCCGGGGTGACTCCGGACAGCACCGGCTGCAGAAACTTCGCCCAAGGCGGCGCATTCATGGAGAGTGACGACGAGGAGGGTCTAGCCTGGCAGCATGTCGAAGATATATCTACCCTGGCGCCTGAGGACAAAGACTTTTCAACTGGTGCGACGGGCCGTGTTCGTGAGAGTGGCTTTAAGAATGGTACCTCTGGCTCTGCTGAGGCAAGTGGTTCTAAGAAGGGTTTCTTTGGCTCTGGTGCGAATGGGAAGAGTCCTGCTGGGAAGAAATGAATATGTTGTTGCCGTGCCCGTCTTTTCCTGAGAGAGGGCTGACGTGATTGTTGGCAGGTACTTCGTAGGAACTACGGATGACCAAGCAAGAACGATTATGTTACTGAAGGGAGTGGGCTGTGAAATCATGGGATATACGAGGCGCATGGAATATGTAGATTGGTTGGGTGATTGCGTCTGTTGGGCTACGGGGTCTCCTCATTCCATGAGATACTACAAGCAGGTCAAGTATGAACGGACGCTCATGATCAGTGTTATCTCACAAAGCACTCAATACAATTGCGAAATTCGTCCGAATTTGTCTATTGACTACCCTCAAATGGCGTCTCAAAAGGTGGCTCTGCCTGAGGAGTGATTCTCGCCAGATGACGCCTCTGTCCATCTTCCCAGTCGAAGAGAGCCGAGTGTGCGACGACACGGTTCTACTGTCATTAGTACTGTCCAGAATGCGGGATAAGTATACTCACATCCCAAACCACCACCGTTCCAGGAAGCCATCGGACACGGGTCTGTAGATCCTGGGAGAGCGCGATGTGATCATACAAGAACTTGAGAAGCCAGTCCGACTCTTCCTTCTTGTATCCCACAATGTACCGGGTAACTGTACCAGTTAGAAGGTCCCCTATCTGGTTCAAAAGAGAATACTCACATTGTGGGTTGACGAACAGGGCTTTCTCTCCAGTGACCTAAAACGATATCAATCACATATCACCAGCCTGCGGAGAAGTTTTGTCAACTTACAGGATGAGTCCGGACAATCGGATGCTCCGAGGTGATCCCCTCCCGTCGGGCAATCCCCCCTCGGTTCAGACTATTGTTGATCTGCTCGATACCAGAGTGCACCGCCTTCAGACCATGCAGCCGCCTACGGAACTCAGGAGACAACCGTCTGTATGCCTGCGCCATGTCAGCGAAGAGAGTATCTCCCCCGCTGGTCGGTCCGTCGAGAAGGTACAAGAAGGTCGTGCCGGGCGGCTGCTTCTCGAAAGTCACGTCCGAATGCCAGGTCACGGTGTTTGTCCGTGTAGCCAGAAACTCGGCACCACTCCGGTCGTCAGCCCCACGATGCACGAGGTGGATCTCTGGGAAGCCTTTGGGGGCTCCGGAGGTTTGATGGATATGGTGTCGGCCGAAGTAGCCACCAAATTCCAGGGCCTTTTCAATGGGGAGATGGGCAAAGTCCTGGTCACGGAAGGCTGGGGAATTGTTAGTTGTCATCAATAAAGCCGGCATCTGTCACGTACCGACGACTTTTCTTTGAGCTACGAAGAGGGCCAGCTGGTCCTTTCCTTCTTTCGTCAACTGGCTCAGCTGGACGCCGCGGACCTCACTGCCAATGGTCGGCGTGAGATTGTCCACCTGGACTTTACCCTGAGGCAGAAGGTCAGGAAAGGATGGATCGGCGTCTTTGCCGTGGTCATAGTGCTCAAACGGCGTCAGTGGTGGATATCTAACGGTATCAGCGGATGTGACCTGAGGCTCGGAAGATGAAGACTATTGTCCACTTACCTTTCTGTTTCATTGTCCCACACGGGAAGATAGTGAGGAAACGAGGCAGGAGGCTGCTTCTCTGTACCATTCACCTCGTCCTCATGCTTGTAGACCTCGCCATAACCGATCACATTCTCCTTGTTGAAACCGGCGTCGGTCTTGAGCTTAGTGACTGGCGCGGTGCGAAGAGCAACGTTTTCAACCAGTGACGGGGCCATCTTGAGGTATGTATTTGACTTAACGCAATTCGAGATTTCCGTCTGAGTCTAACAGCCATGCATGTGAGAATACCACTCCAGATATATCCATTCTGCCTGCCGAATACCCGATCTGTGCTCGCGCAATCACTGCGGGGAATGCTCTGATATGTCGTATCTGCCGTACGATTTGACCATAGTCGTCCCCCACGCGGGGTAGATAGAGGTCAACGTCCTAACAGGGTTGGAGGAGAGGATAGGCATGGTGAGCGCTGTTTTTACCCGAATTGGTTATCTGCCTTATCTGCCCTACCGCATAGAATCCAGCGTATTCCTACATGGGTATTGTGATGGCGTAGAGTCAATCATTCTGACAAACCTTCAAATCAAGCTATAATGCCGATAGCAAAGATCTATTTGGATTGTTGTTGCTGCTCATGGCCAAGTATGACGTGATTGCGGTGTTGAGTCGCGCAACGCGTATACGTGAACTTCCCCTGAGAAACACAAGGCGAGAATTTCCCCTCTTTACTTTAGAGCTGGAGATTCTGATCAGCTCATATCTGGGATTGCTGCTTTCCAATGCGGTTTGGCTCTCAATATGCCCCGCTTGTCATGGTGAAACGTCATCAGAATGTTTCCAAATCAGACCAAAGATTGCAAAGAGACTACTCGCCAAAAGCAGAGACTCCTCTCTGGTGATGGTTAGATGGAGTCTAGATAATGATGACTACAAAGCGATTGGCGTATGATAGCACCATCGTTCATCACTATTGCAGGACAACTCTAACTCATTCGCCATCAGCCTGATTGGGTGCAAGAAATGCTATGAATCAGGTCAAGGTTGTCGAAGACTCCACCTGAAAGCTCCATATTCGACACTACTCGATATCCTTACACATTCTTGGACAACATAACTCGTCTTCTATAACGTCAATCTTATTCGCTTTGCGTGATCTGAACGAGTCCAGTACTACCATGTGCGAATCCGCCCCGCTTGATTGATCCCTAGATTCTTGATAGGTTCTGCTGCGCTTTTGCCGCGGGCTTCATCTCTGCCTCTTGGGGCAAGTGGATTCTTCTTATCTCGGGTATTGTCATTGGTCGTATAGGTATCTATCTTTGTGGTGAATGACACCGCTTGGGTTCATGCTGACCTATTCAAAGCCGTAGATTGCGTGATGGAAGACTGAACCTTCAGATGCTATCTGTATACGACGAATGCTAGTTTATATTGCCCGTCTCCGTCTGAATCTTACAAAATGACACATAGGCAGCTCAATCCATCCGAAAAGCTCTGTCTACAGTCGCGAAATGGCCGCGGACGACGTAAAAGGAGCGTCTGCTCTGGAGGGATACGACACCAAGGCGTTTCCGAAATCCATCGCAGCAGAGGCGTCTTCCTCTTCATTGTCAAGTGATGAGCCTCGACGGCACAAGGATGGAGATGCTGCATTTGATACCTCTGAAGATCCGCGGTATTACAAGCCGATCCCGACCTATGAAGGTTTCCATCGCTGGGATCCAGACTTCGAGTGGACTGAGGAAGAGGAGAAGAGACTTATAAGAAAGGTACTTGAGATAATTTTCGTCTTCACAACAATACTGACAAGGGCAGATTGACCTGCGAGTCTGCACATTCGCATGTGTCACGTTCTTCGCGCTCCAGCTGGATCGAGGCAATATTGTCCAGGCATTGTCGGACAACATGCTGGGCGACCTTGGCATGAACACGAACGACTACAACACCGGACAAACGATCTTCTTCCTCTGTTTCCTTTTTGCGGAGCTGCCCTCGCAGCTCATCTCCAAGGCGCTCGGGCCGGACCGATGGATCCCCATCCAGATGGTCTGTTGGAGTTTGATCGCTGCTTTTCAGTCTTTCATCAAGGGCAAGAGCGGGTACTTCGCTTGTCGAGCGCTTCTCGGGCTCTTTGAGGGCGGATTGTAAGACGAGCTCTGAGCCACAGGTTTCATAGGCTGACGTTGACCCTCGCAGCATCCCCGACACGATCCTCTTCCTCTCCTTCTGGTACAAGTCAAAGGAACTACCCATCCGCCTGAGTTACTTCTGGGTCTCGTACGAAATAACCGCCATCGTCGGCGCATTTCTCGCCTTCGGCTTCCTCCACATCCAGGACAGCGACGGCAAAGGCGGCTGGCGCTACCTGTTTGCCTTCGAAGGCCTCATCACGGGCATTATCGGCATCATCGCGGCATTCTGGATGCCCGCGTCCCCCACGCAGACGAAAGGCGGCTTCCGTGGAAAGGACGGATGGTTCAACGAGCACGAGGAGAAGATCCTCGTGAACAGAGTCCTGCGCGACGACCCAAGCAAAGGCGGCATGCATAACCGGCAAGCAGTCACCCCCAAGATGCTCTGGCAGGCGCTCGGCGACTACGACATGTGGATCATCTACTTGCTCGGTCTGACGTGGCTAATCCCCAACACGCCGGCGACCAGCTATATCACGCTGCAGCTCAAGTCGCTTGGGTTCAAGACATTCCAGACCAATCTCCTGACTATCCCAGCGTACGTGATCTTCATCATCAACCTGCTCTTCTGGACTTGGATCTCCGAGCGGTTCAATGTGCGCTTCCTCCTGGGTGTCGTAGCGGAGGCCTGGAGCCTGATTCTGCTGATTGCGCTGGAGGTGTTGCCCGCTGAGGCTAGTCCCTGGGCCCGATGGGTCATTTTGATGCTTCTTCTGGGGGGGCCGTATATCCATGCAATCATTGTGGCCATGACCTCGAGGAACGCAGGCACAGTGCGGACACGGACGGTTGCCAGCGCGCTGTATAACATGATGGTGCAGACCTCGAATATCATTGCCAACAATGTAGGTGTCCGGCTGGGTCAGACATGAGTGTCGATATCCTATTAACATTGCTCAGATCTATCGCGAAAATGATAAACCGTACTACCGGACTGGTAACAAGGTGCTCATTGCTTTGTCGGTGTACAGCATGGTTCTCTTCGTCGTGGCCCGGTTCTACTACGAATGGCGGAACAAGTACGTTTCCTTCCCAGGTTTCATTTGATGGCTTGAGATATTGATTGCGTCGATAGAACGAAAGCAGAAAAGTGGAATGCCATGTCTAGCGCGCAAAGGGAGGAGTATCTTGCTGCGAATAAGGACCTGGGGAATAAAAGGTGTGTAAGATGCAAGAGATTAATTCCCCGACTGAGCTGATTTTTCGACAGACTCGACTTTAGATTTGTGTACTAGGTGCTGGGAGTGAAAAGAGGTCCTGCTGGCTCGGGGCTGGACAGCCGTGGTTTCTTGTATAGACCTTGAACCCTCTAGAATAGCTAGCAATAGCTCAGATGCGCCTCAATAGTACAGTTCATGGTCTCGTGTAATGCTTGATGATCATAAGGGACCCAGCAAGGCTGACCGAATGCCTACTCCCCGATAACATATTCGCAGCCATCGTCCCCAATCCACACCTCGTGTAACTTACCAGCGGGCACATCGATTCTCGCGCCCACTCCAAACGTCTCTTTCTTGACTTCTCCATTGTGCAATTTGGAGTTGTCGTCCGGATATGTGATGGTTAGAGTGCCCCGTCGGATGAGATGCGTCGTCAAGCCGCTATGGCTATGTGGGGGGTAGTAGGCGTTGCTGCTGAGAGAATCAGTAAATGACTCTGACGGTATCCACGCCCAAACCTAGAAGAAAATCCAAAGGTATAAGTTGGTAATACCTTCCATCAGTCCAGGTAAAGACATGTTTGAAGCCCCACTCTCGGACTAGACGCTCATCGTCGCTGCGACTTTTGATGGGATATGTTTGTTTCATGATCTGTTGATTCCCCTCTGCAGCAAAGCAATCAGATACTGTCGAGAAGGACTAGTTTGTTCCCCGGGATTATAACGTTGAGCGTGCAATACGAAGCAGGGGAATATTTGTTGATGACGTCGACGGAGAAATTGCCAAATACATGAAGATCGTCGAATTGCCCAAACCGCTCCTACGGTATCTTCTTGCATTCACGTGCGCCTGTATCATAGCACAGTGAATTGGACGCCCGAGACAAAAATCTCCCAAGGAACACTCCATATGTCCGAGGATAAATTTAATTGTCTTTTCATTTGAACTGTCGTCTCCACCGTATATACTGTATGGCACAGACATATCAGGAATCATTCGAACAATATATACCGTAGCGTCTTTAGGTCATGGACCAGATTTAAGCCAATATTCCGCTCCAAGCCAAGTAGGAGATTGCAGGAAACCACTCGCCGGTCGTATTTGCATCATAATCCTGAGAAGGACGAAGTAAACGAAGAACGTTGAAGAGGAAAACCGAGAAAAGAGGCGCAAGCGTGGAAGCAACAGGAGACAAAATAGTGCCTTGATTTCAAGGCAACGAGCAAAAGCAAGCAGAAGAGGCAGGTGCTGTTGTCGTTAACCTCTTCTTTCATTTGTGCGAGGTTTCGGGATTAGCATCCATCAATCTATCGTACAAGAAGTCCTTTCCAATACCCTCTTCATCTCTCACCGTCCAGAAGATTCTCAGTATCGTACAATGAGCCCCGTCAAAATATCTTGCAGTTGCCTTGGTCGACCATAGGCCCAAGCCTGGAGATCCTGTCTCTTGCTGTCCCAGAGCTTGCCTCAGATACCTGCCGTCTAACAGGTCTCGTGGACACCCAGAAGGTCGAGGGTCACTGAGGAACCTTCTATGATTCGTTTTTGAAGGTAGAGATTTCCTCCTGTCCCAAAGAGTCTATGAATCTCCTGGGGTTTGGTGGAAAAAAGTCTTAATGAAGGATCTGACAAAGTGTTAGTTTTATTGAATTCCTTTCATCCTTCCAGAGAGTTATGCTCTCACCGTGGTTGATCAGCATGCTGTGCCACACACATGACAGTTCTTTCCTGGTATTACCCAAGTCTCCTTTCCTTGTCCCTGGCAAGATGGGCAGCGAACACCAGGCATCTGGTCAAGTAACGAGAATCAGCAACTGCAAACAAGGAATTATGACCCATGGCTCCATTCTTACCGTCATTATGGCTAGATTTGATCAGGTCCTTGCTAATAAAGTGTGGCGTGACTCTCAGGAAATGTGTGCTCTTGCAACCCTAGGAATGGGTTGAGTGTTCGACTTTAAAGTTTCGATCTTCAAACAAACTTTCCCGTGGGCCTGGATAAGAAAGGACTTGTGGTTGAATGAACCGGACCTGGAAACTAGGTCGATCCTCTTTATATAGCTTGGTTAGTATGTGACTGACGCGACGACCTTGCCTAAGATGCTCAGGATTCAAATTTCCCATCGGCAGATCTCCAGTCCAGATTGGACCGATTCAACACTAGACACAGGTGAAATTTAATGCATCCACAGAGAAGAATGATCCTCGCAAGGACGCAAACACCACATCTTGTCGAAAATCAAGCTTATGCTCTGGAAAGCTCGGGTGATCCCGTCTATGACAAGCGTCGTGCATTCAGCTAATCAAATATCGTTATTTGTTAGCGTCCAGCTTTACATTCTACATGCGAGATACATGTGCAGAGGTTCCAAAAATGACTCGAAGTCAACCAAACCTCTGGATGCGCTAAAAGAATGGAGATCAAGCAAAACGATGCCCATGTAATGGGTCACAAGCCGTTTAAGCAACACGGAGTCTGCATTATGTATCCAGAACGATCCACACATACTTCACCGCATATTGCACAATCATTATAATCATTTTATTATGTGACTTGTTGCAAAATGACGTTGCTAAGAACCATCAATCCAAAGTAGGTATTCAATGGAGAAATCGGGGCTACATTGAACGCGATATCCACAAGACGGATGCGGTCCCAATGTCCCGACTCTTGGAACTTACGGCAAGCAGTTTATATGGGTCCTGCTTGATATTATTGGACCATGCTAATTGTCATCATCAAGCCCCCTCTTTGGTGGCCAGATGATGGATAGCACATCAGGTATGCAATGCGTTCGATTATACATCGGACATTCTTTCTCAATTTCTTCCATCATTTCTATCCAATTGGTTCTTATTACAAGTACCAATCCTAAATTCTCAACAGGGATACTGTGGATCTACAGGGGTAAGTGGTAAGTGCTGTGATCCGGAAACCAGCTTCGCTGGGCATGTTCAGTTGTGATCAATGTGACTTGAAAATTGATCAGTGAAATCCTTCCCCATTAAGCGTCGTGTTCGCCAGCAGCCAGCCCCACTGGTCCACCGACTTGAGGGCCAAAGCTACTCCGTACTCTGTAGCAAACAACTGACAGCTGGGCCCATCTAGGTGCCACTGCGTGCGCCTTACAT
Organism: Aspergillus udagawae; assembly: GCF_001078395.1. Lineage (NCBI taxonomy): Eukaryota > Fungi > Ascomycota > Eurotiomycetes > Eurotiales > Aspergillaceae > Aspergillus > Aspergillus udagawae. The sequence continues at coordinate 2,252,302 of NW_025091265.1, read as the reverse complement.
GGGTAGCGAACGTTAATGATCCCGTTGCTGTGTCTGGTGACTCCTGTCATCCATCACTATGCGAGTGACTCTTAAGGCTTGAAGGGTCCATATGATTAATAGAACTGCACATCGGCTGCGTGAGATCAAAACCAGACGCTTATGGACGATCGAATTTGACGTGGGAAATGTGTCAGCATTCAACAGTGTTGATCAACTGTCAGTCAACAGACTGAAGACCCTGAAAGGCGCATCATCTATCACTACCCCTGAGTTTCAGGATTCCGCGAGTAAGAGTGCGAGAGGCTTGTTCTCGCAAACTGCGAACCCCCCTTTTCTGGGACCAATACTTTGGACAAGCCATCCACAGGCTGCTGTAGCCAGCATTGAGTTTGTCGCTAATCAACTCAAACCGTTTAGACTGGCCATTAGCGTTGATAATTTATCTTATCAAGGTCTGGGGATTTATCCATCACCTTTGCTGTGGGATGCCCCACATCTGCAGTTGATCAGTCAAGTGCATCTTCCTCCAGCCATCCTTGAGTTCCTTTGTTTCCATCCTGAACGTTGTGTAATTGTGATTTGTAGAGGCTTGTTGAAAACTTGAACTAACCCGTTCGTTCCAACTGCGCATGCGTGTCGTGTGGGAGATTGACATTGGTGATGATCTTTTTGCTTTTCTTTTCTCTTTTTTTTTTTCACTTTCCATTTTTTGTGATTTACATACCATATTTGACGAGCTTTGCATGCAGGAATTTCTCTGAGGCAAACCCAGAGCAACAGAGCACGCGTGTATGACTGCACTAAGAGTGTGGCTCTCAGAGGCATTCCCCTACTCCTCAGCCCCTCCACACTACCTTAGCGCTCATCCAGTCAAGGTCCACTGCACAGACATGACATTCCTACTCTTTGACAGGTCACTTTTCTACCTCCGGCCAGATCAAATTTAGCAGCAATTAGTATCGTTTGTGTGACAGTCCCAGCGACCGTCTCCCCTCCATTCTTCCTTGCCCCAGTTCTCTCGAGAGGGGTTCTGAGAATGACAGTTTCTGCAGACTGAAGAATATGGCCATATTCACCTACACCGCTAGTCTATTACGCCAGTCTATCGCGGTATAATGAGACATACTAAGACCGTGACACTTGATAGATCATTCAGGCGTGGTCAAGACCAATGAGGGATAACTCTCCGGATAGTCTGTTGTGCTAATCATTGCTGTGTTTGGCACGGAGAATCCATGCTCTGCTGAGTAGTGTCTCTACAAGACGTCTACGAGTAATGTGCTTGTTCCTGGTACGCTAGCCTATAGATTCAACTGGACAGACGGCAAAGCACTCGAATTCGAAAACGGAGTCAGTAATGAGGTGGTCAAAAGTGAAGGATAATTGCACTCAAATGCAAGTAGCTGCAGATAATCTTCAATGATGCTGGAGTGGTCTAATCAGGTCATATGCATCAGAGCTGATTGCACTTGCATGGCATAAGCATGAGCATTCCGGCTGATTTATCCAAAGTGTTCTGATTGCAGCCAAACAACCTGCATATTCGCTTTTTTCTTGCATGGGTGGGAGTTTCAAGATGTTTCTCTTCTTGTCTATCTAGATAAAGCATCGAACAAGGTAGAACCCTGCATGAAGCTTGTGTGACAGGTTGATTAGACAAGGGTCGAGTGCCGACTCCCCATATGTAGCATGTGCAATTGCGGGTCGAATAAATCTGAATTTGGGGGTTTTGAATTGAGCTCTCTCGTTACGATGACTAAACGCCCCCAGTCCCAGTCCTAGTCCTAGTCCCGACTCCAAGGGCGATGCATATGCATATGGATACATCGTCATCGCTACCACTCAAGCCCCAAGTCTATTGATCCTTGTTCTAGCCCGATCGGCACTTTGAGGAATGGCTACTCATGAGAGAACCTTGGTGATCCGGACTAACAGGACAGCACCGGCTTCTGCCCCAGAGCAGTCATGGAGATGGATCAGTCGATAGCCTTGCTGCAGGCGGCTGAGTTTGAGACATGCCCAGGCGGCCAGGGAGTCTCGGCCGAGCTCGTCGTCTTTCACTTTGAATCTGTAGTTGTGTTAGTCTTCTGCATGATTGTGGAGGTGTGTGGTACTGCTTGTTAGAGGGGAGATTGTGTACCTGACAAAGGTCAATTCCTCAATGACACCCGACAACGTGGGGAATTGGATCATCTGCGCGCCGAAGTCCGGGTTCGTGCCTGTGGTGCTCTTGATGCTGCGCTTGTAGCTCGTCTTCTCTGAGTCGCTGGTGTTGTCGCCTCCTGGCGGGGAGCCGTTCTCCTCGTCAGGCGATTCTACATGCAGGGAGCAGCTCACGTAGGGGCGGAAACCGGACTCCTTGGTATCCCCCGGGGGCAAGGGGAGGTTCTGCGCTGCGAGGATCTCGATGGAGAGGTCGAGCTGTTGGCGCTTCACAGGGGTGGAGGGGGGATCCGAGCTGCGGTAGCCCTGGGGCTTGAGGACCCAGCCAGGCTCGCCGGTGAACATGCCCCGGTTGAGCATCATGCCCTTGTCGAGGTTTTGCCAGTTCAGGGCGACGATCTGGGCGCCGCAGCGCCAGAAGAAGGTCGGGTCTGGGTTGGACGAGTTGATTCGCAGTCCGTAGGGGTAGACTCGCATGAAGAAGTGGCGGTTGTGCTCGAGGAGGGCGTCGCGGTGTTTGGCGTAGGCCTCCCGCGCGGCGTTTTCGGATAGCGAGAACACGTGTCCTGGTACTTTGGCCTCTGAATACCGTCAGGTCAGCATTACTAGTACTATCTACCTACACTGACCCAGTAGCATCGAACGTTGCATGCTCGACTCTATTGGTGCAATGGCTTACCTGGCTGGGCGAACTGGTGGAAGGAGAACCCTTTGGTAAAAACCGCTAGCCTGCTCAGGGAATGCAGCACTTTGGACGGTTTCTTGGGTGGTGCATGTTCGCCGTCCTGATTGAGAGATGGAGGTGTATCGGGCTTGTCGGTCCGGTCGTCCTCCTGCGCTTCGCCTTGGCCATCTCCTGTCGCTGGGACCCATTTGACCTTGATCAGAATCTTGCGTTTCAAGGTCTCCAGGGGAGGCGGAGCCTGAGTGGCTTCGAGTTCTGGGGTGACTTCAATCAACATTCCTTTCCACGCCTCCTCCATGATTTCCACCATCGTCGCCTGCTGCTCGATGCATGCGTGCACCTCCAGACTGACGATAACTGGCAGATCACTTGCCACAAAGGCGCTGTCGCGAATCGCATAGCAAACATCGCGGAATGTGGTTCCTTTGGTCAGCGTGTGACCATGGAGCACCTGGGGCTCCGGACGGCGTAGGATCTGCGCCACAGAGTCTACAGCAGCAGCAGTCGATGCAGGTTTATCAGTGGCTCCGTCATCAGGCGACGATTTGCGTCCCAGCAGGCTTCCCAATTTGGACGAGATGCTTTTGTGCCGCGATATTGGCTTGGTTGACTTTGCGCTACCATCCACCTTTGGTACGTCTTGCTTCTTACGGTGACTAGTCGTTTCTTCATCAGAGCTCGACTCGCTACTACTGCTGCTGCTGCTGCTTGTGTCGTCACCAGAGACGCTGTCCGCATCTCCGTCCCACACATCGATTTCAACACATCTACAACCACTCAGAAGTACCTAGTCAAATGTCAATGAAGGTGACAACCATTATTCAGGCGGACGCAAATGAAGAGGGGTATTCAACAATGCATTACATCAGCCCGCATGAAGGAAGCCTGTAAGCACTGATGCGAAAGGTCGATAATTCAGCAAGAAATGGACCAGGTGAGACATACGTTGGTATATGCGGTCGCTGCAGCATCGCTGTACAGCTGATTCCCAGTCAAATAGGTGTTGTGACTGGATGAGATGTAATAATCTGTTATCGGTGCCGACAAGTCCTGTCCTTTGGATGGACGCAATGCATCAGAAGCCGGGCTGGCCATATATGCACGGAATGCTGCCAAAGACGCGAGGGGATTCGCGGCCTCGAGATCAGCGGCAATCTCTTCGTGTTGTACATCCTTGATAAAATCAGCGGTCGAGGTGGCAGTCAAGGATGCATAGATCTTGTCCAGGTGGGAGGACAAAGGGCCGGGCTGCACTTGGATTGGTCCTGACCGAGCGGGTTTTGCTGGGTCGAGAGAGATGCTACCAGCACGACCAGTAAGCTCCTCCATCGTCTCCATCCTCATGTATGTACTATGGACTTCACAAGCAGCTCTGTCATATCAAGCCAAGTTGTGGATTCGACCCGTCGCTGACCTTGCGTCGCCGGGTGATCAATGCGCGCTGGATGGAGTGTGATACAGCAGCTGAAAGGACAGTCGCAGAGAGGTCGAGTCGGCTACAGCGATCAGGACGCATGGGATGGCAGAGATCACCATAAAGGAATAGAAGTTTAAATCACACCGCCGAAAGAGAGAAACGGGAAGATGGTGCTGAGTTGGCTCGTTTCAACGCTGTGTGTTTGCTCCACTCGGCGTGGACTTGGCTCGTCTGTGCTGAGCCACCGTGAAGAGTGACTGGACCGAGTCGTTCCATTATGGTGATGATAAACTTTTGGGCCCTGAAATAGTCATAGGAAAGACACAGAGTGTATGAATGGTTGCAGATACCCACCTGGAATGTGTTGAGTTGATGTTTATCGACGCGCGGGGTAATACTTCAGAGACCGATAAGGGACGGCCATCACAACGACATTTTCTTTCACCTGAGAGTCCAGAGAGGTACTACTTGAATTGATTGAATCTTCTACGACTATAACATGTTGAACTGTTCGTCCTTCATACCATGCCTTTGCTAGATCCAATCTCCCTCGTAAGTCTTAACTAATGACTGTCATATGGTCATCCGTATAGTCGAAGTGGGGAGCAGCGGTGAGCGCAGAGAGTTCAGAGCTTCAATTTCCCTCACAAGAGCCTGTGGAGATTGATCAGAGGTACTACAGAGGATACACACTCTCTATGATAGTGTTGACAGCTGAATTAATCTGTACAACTACGCCTTTCAAGATGGCATGAGGTATCAGGGCCTGTGACTCAGAGCCGTAAGCTGATCTCGCTGCACGACGAGGAGTACAGTACACTAAGGTACAGTGGTAGTCTCAGAAGCCTCAAATCCACCCACGGTAGAGCAAGTCATCCACATGGTAAGCAGAACATTAGGCACTGGAAACTACCATGGACCACGGATAGGTACCTTAGGAGACTCTCCGCACGACCTGCTGATAAATCACTACCCGCCCCGCTCCGGCTATAAGACTCAAGACCCATAAGCAACAATGAAGTCTCCAGGAGCCCTGAAACTACTACAAAACATCTCAAGCACACAAGTACGGCCTTATATAGCAATGGCAAGCGATTCACCAGTCCATTTCTTCGACATCACGTCGACCCTGCCCGGTATGAACAGTCCAAACCCCTCCTGTCCTGTACTAATCCAGTTCACCAGGTTCCTCGAAATCATGGTCCCCGAACACCATCAAGACCCGCATGGTCCTGAACTACAAGCGCATCCCCTACACCCAAAGCTGGGTGTCCTACCCTGACATCGCACCTCTCCTGACCTCCCTCGCCGTACCCGCCAACCCAGATGGAATCGCCTACACCCTCCCCACAATCAACCACAAGCCGACCGTCAAGTCCAACCCCACCGGCACCCTCACGGAGTCCTTCGCCATAGCCTGCCACCTAGACCAGCACTACCCCACCCCGTCGCTCTTCCCCTCCGGCGACGCAAGCTACGCCCTCACCATCGCAGTCGGCAAGCTCCTAAGCGCCGCGGTCGGCAAGGCCCGTCCGCTCATCGTCCCCAACGTCGCCGATATCCTTGATGATAGGGGGAGAGAGTACTTCATCAAGACGCGGTCTGCATGGTTTGGCAAGCCGCTATCCGAGGTGCGGCCTCGGGACCCGCAGCAGGTGAAGGAGGCGACGGACGAGCTCAAGAAGGAGCTGGAGGTGCTGGCGCAGATGCTCCGGGGCAAGGTGGGGAAGACCGGGCCCTTCTTTGAAGGGGATAAGCCTGGGTATGCGGATTTCATCGTAGTTTCGTTCCTGGCGTGGGCTGAGAGGTCCGATAAGGAACTTTGGCGGGAGCTGCTGGGTGCCGGTCAGGGGGAGTTCAAGGCCTTGTGGGAGGCTTGTATTCCGTGGGTTGAGGGACAGGGTGAGGAGAAGGACTGGCCGATTGCTGAGTGAGATGTCTAGCTGGAACTGTATATAGGAGGGCAGGATCGGCATTGATATACCCATGAGCGTAGAATCAAATCTAGCGCAAGCTTGCAGCAGAAACAAAATGGTCCCATTCAGCGCCCTATCGCCTATCAGGGGATGGAAACAGTGAGATAAAAATACACTTAGCACGTTGCCAGACACTCTATACCATCCGCAGCAACGCAATCGTACACAGCCTCTAAATCACCACGGCATAACTGCCCTGGGCAACCCAGCATGAAACCACTCACAGACCCCGCAGGAAGTTAGCCTCTCTGATCGCCTTCCTCCGAGCATCTCTCGCGCTCTTCGTGATCTCCGTCCGCTTCTCAATGCTCTCAGCCGCCAACGCGAAAAGGTCTTCTGCCCCCTCGCGGTTATACTCTGCAGGCGTGATATCATTAGCGTGATGGTGAACCGGGATCTGAGGCGGAAGCGTCGCCGCCCGAGCAGCCATTTTCTTCTCGTAGCGTTTACGCTGTTTCTTATTCAGAGCTGGGACAGTATTAGCAAGACTTCATCAAACCATCCACAACGGAAGCAATAGGAAAAAGAAAAAACGTACTGCTAGGATCCACCCCTCCCTCCTTCTTCGTTTTCGAACCATCCTCCAACAAAGTCCACAACCATTCGGGATACTCCGAATCATCCAACGCAAACACATCCGGCTTGTTCTTGAAGTAATTGAGCCCGTTCAGCTTCGTGCCCGCAGGCGCAATGCTAGGCGTCCGCTCGGCGGCAGCCTTCACGGGCTTCTCGGGGTTGACGTCCACGTGGACGCCTTCGGGGGTACTCAGCGGCTGCGACACGCCGGGTGTAGCGGACGAGATGGCCGAGGGGATGGTGATGTCGCCGCCGACGGGCTGGCGAGGAGCGGGCGGAGGAGGTGTCGCGAATACTGTGGGTTGGCCGTCACTGTAGGCCCGGAATTGGCTGCGGTGGATGGGAAGCTGGCGTGCGCATGATGAAGCTGTCCATGAGACTGTGGGTTGCGGTTGGAGCTGGGAGAGGATGCTGGTCCGGCACCGGCGGCAGATCATCTTGCTTGTCGTTTAGTACCGTGGAGGGGATTGAATAAATATATCCCTAGTCACGGGCTCACGGCCTAGTAAGATGCCGTGGATTTAAATATTGCGTATTGAGGTGGATTTGATATGAAGCCGATATCTGAAAACTGCGGAATGAATTTGATGCCAAGCCGGAGGTGATGATCACGTGATGTGGAGCAAACTGAACTGCATTCGTGCCTCAGGTGTATACTCATCTAATAAACTAATAAGCAACTTCAACTTCTGAAATATATGGCACATGAGCACTGTATGGGAATCAGATATTTTTGTGCCAGCTGAGTTGAAGAAACCCCGATATAGGGTGGATATGACTATCTTCTGCAGGGTGGGACTAATATGGCATATTAAGCAGCCTTATTCCTCTAGAGCATATCCTTCTAACAGCAGCAATGAGGCAAAAGTCTTCTTAAAGGCTCTCCATGCCTGAACTGCTTGTTTAGGTCTCTCAATGATTCGATTTGAAGTGGTGGTGTGTGTTCTTTACAGCATCAACATTATAAAAAATTACTGTATTCTTATCACTCTCATGACTTCTACATTCCTATGCTGATCAATATAAATCCAAAACGAAGAGTTCATATTCTAAGCCGGCGTATGCTACCGCATATTGATCATCTACAATGGAACAAGCATGAGGTGCCGTCCCAGGTGATGCGTCTACCTCCTATTCGCCGTCCATGTCCTTCCGGATGGGACGCAAGCAATTACGGATATGCGCCTGTCTTCCGAACCCTTCTTTACCTCCTGATCAAGCAAACCAGAGCAGAGAATAGCATTTTGATCCTCTTGGCGTCGAGGGCATGTTCTATGCTTATGGTCATTTCTTGGAGGCGTTGGATACTGCTACATAGAGATGAACTCTGGATGATTGAGGGCTGACTTTCGTATCCTCAGCTTATTTTCAGCCTAGCGAGCTACATATATAAAAGCATATTGAGGCCACATCATACATGGTAACTATAACTATAGCTCATGAACCCCCCTGTGACCTTACCAGAGTCACAGTCTATCAATACATGTGCTGTGAACTAATCTCTTTGAATACTCCGTGGTCTGTATAGTTATATTAAGCTTGAATCCTTCCACCTAACATACAGGTGGCGCCGCTTGGCTGCTTACCCAGGGATACTTTAGCCGCAAAGATGCCTTGGCAAATTGCCAGTTATATGCATCTCGTTTTGATGATAAGAAGAGAAGCTTCTCTGCATAAACATGTTTACCTCGGACTACCTCGTCCGTTGGATCGTCGTCCAACCTTCTTCCACTGCTGCGCCAGGTCATCCTCGTGCTTCTAGAATACCACTCGTACAGCATATACTGTTGGAATACTGCGCGGAATAGATGTACGGGCTACATGCCTGACAACTATTGAGCATACGTCACGTTCTCTCGCAATATCGGCAATAAGGAAGGTTGCGTTGTGGCCCTGCCGGTTTGCCATGATGTTCATCTCAAAATTAGAGCGTAGGACAGCAAGGATTTAAGGTACAGAAAGTGACGGAGGCCAAATTATGTAGATGGAAGAGGGTTCTACTATCTAGACAGAAATAGAGGTTGGTCTGTTACGAATATGATAAAAATAACTGAGAGCGACTCACGAATAGAGAATGCACTTACACATGTACTCAGCATATGAAAGAATATACAGGCCCGTTCATCACCTAAGACTCTAGTTCAAGGTCTATTAAAAATGACAGAAGGGTATATATGAGGTTTGGCTCAAGCTTATATAGTCTAAGTTGTTAGGTAGTTAGGGTTTACCGCTGAGATAAGCATTGCACATGGGCGGTACAGGCAACTGCTAAGTATTATGAAATAAAGGACACGGTCCCTGGATTATACTCATCGCAAGCATTCATGTTGTATAGAACGTGAAGAAGTCAGCTTCATGGTCTTCGTCTAACCAACCAATCAGATCAGGCGCATGGACATGGCGCTGGGACCAGGTGAGGGGATACTAGAGGAGCTACGGATAGACTAGAGAGCTACAGAGTCCACCTGACAAAACAACAATCTCAATACTCCAAAATACTCTTCTCATTGACACATGGACTAACAAAAGGCCAAGCTGTGGTAACTTGCGTATATTACGTTCGTGTCCAACCAGGCCGCTCAATATTATGACCTGAAGAATGCCTCTCTAATGATGCAAACCAAGCAAGAAACAAGATGAGCAGATTTTCAAGACCCCCAATGCTCGAAATGAAGAACAACACAGAAATGATTAAGGATATAGAAAGCCCACCAACGCCATACCAAGAGGGAAAAATGTGACATGCAGCGACATAACTAAGTAGACAACCCGCTGACTTCCAGGAAATTGCACAAGCTCACACAAGCATCCTTGAGTGACTTTTCCGTCTTCCAGTTGAGCTCCTGCTGCGACCTTGTGGCCACGGCGACACAGGAGCCCACATCCCCCGCGCGGCGATCAGCCGCCGTTCGGGGGATGTGCTTGGAGGAGACATCCTCCATGGTCTCGACCACTTCCTTGACCGAGTGTCCGCGACCGGTTCCCAGGTTGAATGTGCGGAAGTTCTCGGCCAGTTTGCCTTCATTGGCAGCGCTGAGGGCCGCAATGTGACCACGAGCAAGGTCGGTGACGTGGATGAAGTCCCGGACCGCGGTACCGTCCTCGGTGTCCCAGTCAGTGCCGAACATCTGCAACTCCTTGTAGTCGCCTGTCATGACTTTGACGACGACAGGGAGTAGATTCGTGGGAGTCTGTCTGGGGTCTTCGCCAAGGAGGCCGGACTCGTCACATCCGATGGGGTTGAAGTACCGCAGAGCTACGATCGTCCATTCTGGGTCGGAGGCGGCGAGGTCCGCCAGGATGGCCTCGCAGATCCATTTGGTACGGCCGTAAGGGTTGGTGATGCCTGTGCAGCCGGGCTGAACAGTTCGTTCAGCACCTTCGTGGTCCACATAGATCTCCTCCTTGTGAGTGCAGAGCTCCTCCTTCAGGGGGAGACCGGAGGTTGCCAAGGTGCCGTACACGGTAGCCGACGAGGAGAAGATAAAGGTCTTGATGCCATAGTCACCCAGGGTCGTGGCAAAGTCGATGAGGCCGCTGACGTTGTTGGCATAGTACTTGAGTGGGTTACGGATGCTCTCTTCCACTGCCTTGTAGGCAGCAAAGTGGATGACACCGGAGATCTTGGACTTGGTTGTTCCCCATCGGGTCTGAGTCTGGTGCTGTTCTAGAAGGTCCCGGAGAGCGGCAGTGTCACGATAGTCGTGCGCATGCAGGTGCAGCGACGGCATCTTGGTTCCCTGCTGCTCATGGTACTTGGACGCTAACAGCTTGATGCGCTCGAAGACGTTCTGAAAGGAGTTGCTGAGGTTGTCGATCACAATCACATTATAATTGGCCTTAAGAAGTTCCAATGTTGTGTGACTGCCAATGAAGCCGAGGCCGCCAGTGACAAGGATGTACTGGTCGAGAGGGAAGTGGCGCAGAAGATCTTCAAGATGACCATCAAACAGGACGGACGACTGCGTTGCGGGCGTGTCCACGCAGCTTGGGGAGCAAGGCTCCACCGGAGTGCTTACGTCGGATTGCTGGTGGCTGTCCATTGCTAGTGTTGATCGTCAAGTTGAAGATCACGCCGAGTATTGATATGCGAGGGGGGGATTCTTGAAAAGGAAACGAGGGAGTCTGTTTGGATTTTGCTCAAACGAACGTGGATGAACTCGGACAGATCGAAGAAACGAAGGAAGAGTTTTATACTCAAGGGCAAAACAAGCACCACCTGGCAGCGGCCCGCTCTATCCAGCTGGGTCAGGCAAAGAGGGTATTGCTTAATCTACACGGGAAAACAACTATAGAAGCGATTGGATGATACCAGGATACCAGAGGGACCAGATCTCGCCAGCACAGGGGTACAAAAAGGAATAAACAAAAAAACAATTATATCAGTCAAGGGGAAAGAAGAAGAATCGGCCGCAGCCTCAGGAAAAAAGCCGACTAGCCAAGGATGAAAAGACGGAAACGAATGATGACAGGGAAAAATGAATGGGAAAAAGAGAGAGAGAGAGGGTAGGCTGTCCACGGAGAACGGCCTAGATGCTTGATGCTTCAGAATGAATCGTCACTTTGCCTCCCTCTGGAACAATGCCAGAATCGTCGAACGAGCCCTTGAGCGCCTCCACAGCAGTAACCCAAAGGTACTACTCCGTGAGCAGGATCTTTGGAACCAGAACTTGGACCACATGAAGTCAGGAAGAGAGACAACTTGCCTGCGAACTTAGCCTAACTACGAGACTAGAGGGTCTGGTCTGCTGCATGGCATGGTCGAGATCGGCCCCGCTCGTCTATTTTGGGCGCGATTGTGTCCGATTGCCCGGACCATATCATATCGTATTATTTGTTTTATGCCCGTGGATCATAGAATTCATGACTACTGTTTTATTTTTCTGGGTCGAGATGCGACCAATCCACTACGAAACCAGTAAATCTCTGTTCTATCCGTCTAGGGCTGACTAGGACTAGACACTACTACTTATTCCTTAGGCTTCCGGCGCCATGTCCTGTCCGGCCAGAGCGATAATCCACTTGATGCGTTTCTTCTTGTCCGACTGTGACGCTCGGTGATTAGCTTTGTCCCTCGACTCGGTTTTACTTTTATTATTAATAATAGTATTTACAATGGCCGAAAAACACGTGAGCAATAGACGCTGTTTGCAAAGCCGGCGCTCTCGAATCCTCTTGGCTGCCATTGTTTTTATTGCTATTCTGGCTGTTGTGATTCCTCCGGCGGTTGTGGTGACGCTGCACAAGAAGAACGACATGGGGCCTAAATCCAAGGTCTTTGTGCCTCTCTATGTGTACCCTGCACCCGGAGCCTGGACTCCGCTTGAAGATGTGTATGTCTTCCCACGTTCCACCCCCTGCCTGACCTTTTTTTTTTCTGTCATCCTCTGGCAGCGCGAGTGGGAAGCTACTGCAACAGGACAGCTAAACGCCACAGGATCTCCAAACACCCGGACGTGAACTTCACGGTTGTGATCAATCCAGGGAGCGGACCAGGACCCGACGCTTTGCCTGATGCCAACTACACGCGGGAGATCCCCAGGCTGGGCTCATTCGAGAATGTGCGGCTTTTAGGCTATGTGGCGACAACCTACGCAAAGCGCAATATCTCGCTGGTGCGCAGGGATATCGAGACCTATGCGGCGTGGCCAACGAACAGTTCCAACCCGGATCTAGCCGTGGAGGGGATCTTTTTCGACGAGACTCCTCAGCAGTATGATGAGGATGCCTTGGCGTATCTGCAGGAGCTGACCGATGTTGTGAAAAATACGCCTGGTTTGGGCCCAGATCATTACGTATGTTTCCTCGGGTGGTATTGTATTTTTCCTCGCTTACTACCTTCCCGCCTTTGTATTGATCGCCTTTTGGATTCACTCATTATTGCTTTTTTTCTACAACACTGTCAACCAGTCGGTTTCCACTGTCCAGATGCTAAGTGCTACAGGTTGTCCACAACCCCGGTGCAATCCCAGACTCTCGCTACCTGTCGACAGCAGATTCGACTGTCGTGTTCGAAGCGACATATGACACCTTTCAGGAACGGCATGGAGCCAACCTATTCACGGCGATCCCGGACAGCAATCGCAGCCAGCTGTGTGCGGTGATCCACTCGGTGCCGGAGAGCGTCGAAGGGTCTGCGCTTCGGGGGCTAGTCAAGCAAGTTCGCAAGGTTGCAGACGAGATTTTCATCACCCACTTGGACACCGACTACTATGCTAGTTTTGGGCGGCAGTGGCCTGAATTTGTGGCTTTGATGGCGAAGTAGACCGAGTACCACCCTGCTGCGTCTAGCTGCATAGCTGATGAGCATTGATGACATGATGACATTATGATAGACGATGATGTTGTTGTTGTTGGATAGGTACAGGTACCTACTACTGGCGAGGCTGTACTCGTACCGACCTAACTGCTTGTATTTAAAGCTGTAAATTTCAGTATACTTACGAATACTTACCAAAATTATGGTTAAACGCATCTCACGTGAATCACCTCAAATCCACTCTACCAGTAACTCATTGCTTTGGAGCAGACACTGTTGAGGGAGTTTCACTTCACTCCGAATAACTGGGACTGTCCCGACTCCAGATCTGAGGCATCGCCTCAAACTCTGTACTTCATGCTCCGTACCCACTTCTTTCTTTCGATACGAAGAATGGAGTACAAGTATGGAGTAGATGTACCTCGTAGTCGAACCAAGTACCCATACCAAGACCGACTACTGCATATGATGCAGGGGTATCTGCGTCCCAAATTTGAATCCCCCCGCTTGACTAAAACATACACAATCAGTGGCCGGGGAACAACTGGCTCGCAGGGTGGCGTTTGGCTTGGCATTACCTGCCGCGAGCGTATCCCCATCCGGAAGGTAGTTATTTCGATCTGTTGTTGGTTGGGTTGGGTTGACTCTAAGACATACATACAGAGATGTTGTCACTGTCTATGGTACTGCCGTTGCCAGTTGGCTGAATCGTGATATTTATAGAAGAGTCGTTTCGTACTTGGGTTGGGCTGGTTGTCCTCCGTAGTAAACACACAAAGTCAAGGAGTGAGGGTACGGAGCACGGGGTACGCGATGCAGGAGATAGATCGAAAATACGTAGTACGGAGCAGACTACGGTGTACGAAGTACCTACCCTTGACGTGATATGACTCGTATTATTATTTATCTCATCATGACGCTCTGTGGTGATCCAAGATTTGTAATTATGCCAATGCCGCGGCTCGTTTCATGGTGTTTCGGACCGCTGTTTCGAAGCCGGTTAGCCCGCTCTTTCTCGTCCGTGTTGGCACTTGGCCTGCAGCTATTCAGAATTTTACTTCTGTATAATAGACTATAATATGCTCGTACTAGACACAGAGTAGGATAGTCTGAAGGATCATCGAACTATGATGCATAATCCACGAAGATTTCTACTTCAATTCCTTAAGTGCCTGAGAAAAGTCCACAAATATTAATTCATCAATGGGTCTGGTCCTCAGGAACAGGCCAAAACGGAACCAGAGAACCACGGCGCCATGACAAACTCTATCTACGACCTTGTATTTAGCATTAGTATTTATCTATCAGATGGCCCTGGTCCACAGTGACCAGTCGGTGGATCGCTGGCTGGCGCTAAGGTAACTTTTCCAACACAGGAGTTTGCAGCCGACACATCAAACTAGTTAAACTCAATCCATCGATCACTTCACCAAGAGTCTAGAGAAAAACTCTGTCTACTCTAGTCCCTTATTGAGTTAGGCTGACGAGTGATGTCTCACCAAAGATCCGCGATCCACCGCCTTCTACGGAGTCTCTCTGCGGAAATCTTGCCGACGGTAGGTATCCGTGGCTAGTGTTTCAGTTTCGGACTATTACGGCATGCGAATCGCGCGGTTGAGCAAACGCTGGTCAGTATCCAGTGGGCAGTTTGCAGTTCGCGCTGTTGCTGTGGACTGTGGTTCTCCGCTGGTTCATGCTCAATGGATTGTGGACGGCGGCTACATTACTTATCCAGATACGGATACGCCAAGATTCAATGCTAGGAATCGAGCGCGATGTTGAAGGCCGAGATGCGTGAGGTTAGATGTTGGGATCCCTTACTATGTCAAGGTGATAAATGATACCGTCGTCGAATGTACGAGTGCATGAACTGAGACATATATGCAGATATAATTAGATCCTCAAGTTCCAGATAAACAGTTACAACGTCAAAAGTCAAGATCAGATGAAACAAAACTCCGCCCATGCTACTCCATAGTCATGCTCGTCACTCCTAGGCCAGACCACCGCTGAGGCGGGAGGCTTAACAATATTCGACCCAATTGTCCAGATTCATATTCTTAATGACAGTCGAGAAATTGCCCGAGCCCGCAAACTCACAGGCCTTGTCCTTCTGCTTCGTCGTCACCGAAAGATCGTTATTGGTCTTATCCCCCTTGGGATACTCGATGTGAAACACCGGCTTGCCATTCTGCGGAAACACGGCGTAGGTGTCGCACTCGTCGTACTGCGCACACTGCTCGTTGACACTCCACTGCATGTTTTTGATCACCGACGGGATGATCGCCGCCGCGTTCTTCAGCCCGACCGACATGTTCCGCGCATGCGCCGCATTCGCCAGGAAATTCACAAACCCGATCGAGTCCGCCTGCGTCAGGTCCAGCCCGTTGTCATTGTCGTACCCGTCCACATTGTCCGGGTCCACCCCGTCGCATCCCTTGTCGCGGGCGAGGTCCAGCCGGTCAAGCATGATCTGCCGCACGCTTGCCGAGCTGAGGTTCAGCCACTTTTCGCCGGGCCAGTCGGCCAGGTCCTTGCCCAGATCCGCGTCCTTGAACTTGCCCTTGTCCGGTCGCCAGTTCTCGTAGCTGCCAGCGGAGAAGTAGCAGATTACCTTGCGGCCGGCCTGCTGGAGCGCTGCGATGGTGGATTGGTTGTTGGTGAACAGGTCGATGTCGTATATCTCGGCGTCGACGGAGGTGGTGTCGTTCAAAGGGTTCAGCAGCTCGATTTGCCATTTTGTTCCCACCGCAGGCTGCCACTTCGCCGTTGTGTAGTTGCCTTCTGGCGGTGTGGTCGTATCCCCGCCTGAGCCTGAGCCTGAACCTGAGCCTTCTTCATTGTCGCCGCCGCCGCCGCCCAGCCCGACGCCTAATCCCACGCCGAGACCGACTCCCAGGGCGATGATGACGAGAAGAACGAGCGAGAGGACGAAGAGCTTCTTCCTGGTTGTCCATGATTTCCAGCCGCGGGCCGACTGGCCTTTTTCAAAGGGATTCATCGTATCAGTGGAGTAAGCAGTAGATCGTAGATCAGTAGGAGTTATGAGATAAGATAGTGGGCACGACTGTGAATATATGGGCTATGGCTGTCGGTCTGCGAATGCACAGCCGAATTGATTTGGAATCTCAATCAAGTACAAGTTACACAGCATCCAAGGAAGCGCTGTACAAGACTCTCCAGACTCTTGTCCAGACTCGTGAAAGAGAGCCACAGTGCGATCAGAGAATCAACATCTAGACTTGGTCTCATGAACAAAGAAACTGAATAATGCGGCAGCCTACGGAGTTAGGACTAGCCCGATTGGGCGATGGTTGACAGGCGTCTAGTACTCTATTGTTTGGGGCTGAGCTATTTGTTGTGTGAGTGTGACCACTAGATGTAGACGATGATCTATCCATCATATTGATTAGTTAATACGTACTTCGTTGTGACTAGGTCCCATGGTATCATCCACCTGAACAGATCTGTGCCTCGCCTTTACCCTCAGTACTCTATAAATATCCACCATAGGAAGTGCAGACTCTACCATTGCAACCTTGCCAACTGGCCACCCCAGTGGACTTGAGTCTTAGCCTGCAGCAAGTCTCAAATCCCAAAATCCCGTCTCAAGGAAGACTTTTCACCTTTGGAACCTATCCAATCACGCACGGCCAGATAATCTCAAATATGGGGCGTTTAGCGCCGGACGCTAAACCTTAGCGTGTAGGATCGTACCCGTCCCGGTTTGTTTGTTTGCAAATACACGGGATGATAAATACAATTATAAAATACCTTACAATACATGGTACACAATACAAGCTGTACCTTAGCTGTCCGGGTGTTTTTGTCTGACTCGCACCATGGATAGAACACTCCTGGCGCAAGCTAGAGAAGGTACATACCCACACAGCTGCCACGTTGTTGACACTTACCGTTGACTGACCATAAGAACTAGCTCGTCGATAGTCCAGAAACATGGTCTTCCATTTATCCGCTGACATGGTCTTGATAGATGCTGTATCCATGCTCACAGCTTAACACAGCAGCAATCAAAAAAGTAAACAAAAGTCAATTGAGAGCCACACATACTACTGGCAACAGGTACCCCGTACTCTACGAAGAAGAACCAGTCACATCCGCCACTTCACTGCCCTGGCATCCACATGAGCTTGAGCTTGAGTATCCGCATCGTACAGGAAGGACAGCATTCTGCAGGGGTAGAGTAGCCGTGCCTAAGCCATACCGGTACGTACAGAGGAGTAAGCTGGCGGCGCCGAAGAAGCAAACAATGTCGCCTGCATGCATGCACGGGGGGGACTGGACTTGGCTTCAGCTACAGTTACGCCGCACTCTCGCCTACTCCGGATGGTGTGATGAGATGACATTAGTAGATGACAGCGCATCGTCGGATATTACTTTGCATTGCGCTGCGTTGCAATGTAGTTGCGGTAGGTAGGTACTACTGCGCGAAGTGACGGAGAAGACCGATGCCTCTACCCTACTGAGTGAGATGTGTGCATCTGTCCAGTGTATAGTCAAGTCTACGGGGTAAGTGTAGACTCCGCTAGATTGAGCCAGCCAAAAGTCAAATTCAGCCATTTCAGCCGAGCACAGTCCTTGTCCAAGTAAGGGGTAGCAGCCGGTAGATACTTGGCAAATTCTCCGGCCGAGACATGTCAACTAAGTAAGCTCCTGGCAGGGATACACGGCATTGACCGTTAGAATCGACTATTGAATATTGACTTTGACTTTATTTGCCTCTGGCACCTGACATGCCGGACTATTGATTGCCTTGCTAGCTTTAGGGGATAGACAGGAGACGGGGCCGGATAATATGATGAGTCGATTTAGCTGTCACTGTCACTGCCCCTGTCACTGTCATGACCGGCGCCGGGACCGGTGTAACTCGCCAAGATATCCGTTGTGGATGCATACGACTCAGGTCCAAGGGACCAAGTCTTGGACTCGGCGTGGTGAGGTACGGTGTGTGGGCTGATGTCGGTTAGCTGGTTATATATTTGGTTAGAGTTAATTCAGATATGACCCATGGGCCATACCGTGGACGTGAGAAAATGATTCAGTTAGGGTCTTGTCCCGACTGTATGATTGGGAATGTCTTACAATTGGGTCTTGGCGTGAGCATGCTACAATACAGGTTCATGTTGAAACAGTCGCCACATTATGGACGGTCAATTCACTAACTATGCACTATCATTACGACATGTAATAGTATCAGTATAAGGGATGGACTGATGTAGGTGGAGTGAGGCAGCCTAGAGAGCAATAGGAGTGGAAAGGGTGAAGGTAACCGGGGATCCCGACAGCTGCACCCACACGGTCAGGGGGTCGCTTCCCAACTTCTCGGTGGTATAGCCCTGCGTGCTGGTGGGAGCCACAGGGAAGGTCACCGGAATGGGCCGGCTGCAGGTGTTGCCCTTGGCCGTCAGGGTCACGGCGGTGATCTTCTTGTTGGAAACGGCGTACGACATGGCGTAGCCACACTGGTCGCGCTGGTACCGCGCAAGGAAGGCGTCGGACATCTACATCATTAGTTAGTCGGGTATAGAGGAGTAGAGAGAACTAGAGACAAGAACATACCTGTTGATGGGTGAGGGTGACCAAAGGCCAGTTCACCAGGCGGACGAATTCCTGGACAATGGTCTCAACCCACGCCTGGAAGATGGAGTACTTGGCCGACACGCCGTTGATAGTGATCGGGGCCACGTCCGCGTTGCGCAGATTGGCCTGGTGGAACATGTACCCATCATGCCACAGGCCAAAGAGATGGCGCATGGTGTCGGCCTTCTCGACGGCCAGCAGGTCGGCAAAGGTGCCGCTGCCGGCCGACGTGTCAATCCACTCCTGCAACGTGCAGGCCGGAGTGTCGCAGTTGTAATAAATGCGGGTGGCCCAGCGGCCGTTGATCTGCATGCCGGCGAACCCGTCCGATTCGACGGTGGTGAAGTAGGGCCACATGCTGTTCTGCTGGTTCATCAGCACCGGGCGGGTGTTGTCACCGACACAGTTGCGGATGCCGTTGTCCCACCACGCCTTCAGGGCATCGCCGTTGTGCAGACCCGTAATGGCAGGGGGGATGATGCCGTTCGCGGTGAACCACTTGGCCTGGGCCAGGCCGACCTGTTTCAGCCAGGCCTGGTTGAAGGAAATCTCCTTGAAGATGTCGGAGTAGGTCGAGTTGTTCTGCTCCTCGTGGGTGAAGGTGTGCGAGATGTGACCGAACGCGTCGCGGTTGGCCGGCGTGGCCCACCACTTCAGCAAGTCGTCGAGCTGGGTGCAGGCGGCCGTCCAGTCGTAGACAGTGGGCTTGGCGGGCCACAGGTCGGTACCGGTTCCCAGGGGCTTCTTGAACTCGAGGGGAGTGTCGGGGGGAGAGTCGTACTCGATGCCGCCTCCGTTGCACGCCCGAGCACCCGCGTCGGTGGACGACGACTGCTCAATGTTGCCGTTGCCGTTGTGGCCGACCTCGACGAAGTAGGAGCTGCCGGGGTTCATCTTGGCGTTGATGGTCGGGACCCACGCCATGATGCCTTTCATGTCAGCGACGGTGATCCGGAATGTGGTGCCGTTGGGATGGTAGATGTCGGTCTCGAGGAACATGTCGTCAATCTGGGTGTTCAGGTTGACCCGGCGGTGTCCCGCATACAGACCGCGGGTGATCCAGGTGATCCATGCGTGCTGCAGGAAGTTGGAGGTGGCACTCCAGTCCGTGGCAAAGCCAATGAAGAACGCCATCTGCTCGCGTCCGTTAAAGTTGTTGATGACCGCAGCAGTGGTGTTGGTCGAGGTGACCGAATTGGCGGCGAACTGGGCAATCTGCTTGGTGGAGGTCGTGTTGGTGATCGTGGCCGGATAGTGCCAGAGACCCTCGGTGCTGACCGTAGCGCCGGTCTTCAATCCCGCGGTAGGAAAGTCACTGGTGTCGGTGAAGGAGACCAACTGCTCCACGCCGGTGTTGCAGCAACCGCCGTTCACAGCACTGGCACCGAAATTGGGGCCGGGATAGACATCCCACTGCACCATCCGCACGCCATACGCGAGCTGGTAGGCATACAGCTGGTTCCATTGGTCGGTGGTCAAGGCACTCTGGTAGCCAGTAGTGCCCCCGTAGTCGTAGCTCACTTCGGCCGCAACGACAATACCGCCGTAGTTGCCGACGTTGCTGGAGTTGAGAGCCGGCAGGGTAACACCCGCCTGGGGGACCAGCAACGTGGTGTACGGGATGCCGTACGCATTGAGACCCGAAGTGGCCGAACTGGCCGACGAAGAGTCCTTGGCGATAACAAGGATGTTCGACAAGACCGAACCCTGGCTAATGGGGGAAGCCGAGGGGGTGACCGAGGCGATGATACTCGAACTGAGGCTGAGAGACATGGTGGAGGACAAGCCAACCGAAGATGAAACGAGTGTAGTTCCGGTGGGAGTCACCGGGGTAGAGGTTAACGAGAGAACAGCAGACGAGGTGGTCAGCCCAACAGTAGATGCTACACTACTGCTCGATACCGTGGTCTGTGATGGAGACCCAGATGTAACGACTGTGGGATTTGACGTCCAGACACCCGGGGGAGTACTACAGGTTATAAAGCCAAAGAAGCAGCCGGCCTGAATCACCCACGAGAAAACCATTGTGGGTGGTTTGAGTGAGCAGGATGACGAGGCAACCCAAGTGCGCAAACAAAGTCAAAGCAAATAAGTTGATCAATCAGGAGATAAACGAGAGACTGGGTGGAGATGACCCTTTGGATGGTGGTGGACTGGAAGGATCCTCCACTGGGGAAGAGACACAGGAGAGACACAGGAGAGACAGAGGGAGTTCAAGTCAAGACGAATCATGTGTGACGATCAAATGCTTTTATGTATGCATTGCATGCTGACAAGCACAAACACACGTCAGAAGGCTGAAAAATCTCCTTTTTTTTCTGTCAGGACCATAGCTCGGCCGTGGCATGGCATCGTACTTCGTACTCCACCCGCAAGACGATCTTGGGACACACGAAGCTGACGGAAGCAGTTTAGGAGAATTCCTCCACCATGGAATCGTCGACTTAGCCAGAAAAGGTCAAGAGAACCGAGGACAAAGACAGTATGTATGCTGCTAGTATATGCTTTTTCTTGCACATATCCTATGGTGAGTGACTACGAGGACTATGGTGTTGGGGCCACTGCAATTGCCCTTGATGCATCATGTTTCTCATGCAGCGGAAATTATCTATCTACCGTGACTTTTCCCGGCTAGAAAAAGCGAGGAATGGATCCGGATTTAGTCCCTTCGCAAAGAGTCAAGTCAAAAGATCGCACTGAGCCCACACCGGGGTCCAGATGAGCCGCTGGGGAAGATTGGAGGACCATTGCCCAGTTCCACGAGACTAGCGGGAACCGTACGATTCAGTTTGCAGCAGAAGGGATTATTATTAGCATTACCAAGACCAAAAAGAGGGGCTCCCAAGCGTCCATGACTCTTGAGACTCGAAGCGGGTGTCCATTTGTACTTATGCTACAGCGGTCCGTGTCAGGGGGGGTCCCGTGTTACATACAGTGTATTACAAACTTTGTATCATGTATTGCAGAAATCTCATTTCAGAAAACAATGTTACAAAACAATACAGCCCATACTCCACTTGGACCAACTTAGGGCCTTGTCGTTTGTTTCGCACTTCTGCATCTCATGGACATGCGGAATCCACCTCGGGCACTTCTCAATCTCAGTCGTCAGCCCCGATGACAGGGATGAGGGATGAAGAGGCAAACCAAGGATCGGGCCAATGGCGCCATTGCTATCAGAAACCCCGGTGGTTTCCAGAGACGGACTACGAAAGACTGACGAACTTGCTCCTGGAACACTCGTCGCTTCGGGGTTTAGCATACATAATAAGAACCAACAGGAGATGCAGCTAGTATGCATGGTCCTGTTGTACATCCACTGTGCCAAGCTCGGAACAAATTGACCCAAGACGGAGGAGGATGAACTTGTTTGCTGTCCACCGGATTTCTCCGTAGATTTTCTTAGAAAGGCTTTTCCCAGATGGCTGCCACGCTGTTGACACATTTCCAGTTCACCAGGAT
The DNA here is from genome assembly GCF_001078395.1 of Aspergillus udagawae. Lineage (NCBI taxonomy): Eukaryota > Fungi > Ascomycota > Eurotiomycetes > Eurotiales > Aspergillaceae > Aspergillus > Aspergillus udagawae. Next base: position 2,230,181 of record NW_025091265.1, on the reverse strand, counting down.
TGAAGGATTCGAACAACACTTGGACGAGAGTGTACTGTGGTGACCCTCGTGAGGTTGTTTCATACGGTGGGCCAGAAACCACAACCCTTCTTAGCGCCATCTTAGCGTAGACAGATGGGCAACGAGGCTATTTTTGTCTTCATGTCCTCCTCAATGCTGGTCTGCCGAGACAGACCGTCCATGAACTAAGTATCCATGCGGTTTTGTCGAGAAATTTCAGTGATTGACTTTGCCGAAAAAATCCCAAAGTACATGTCTTGCCGCGAGCTAGATCCTCTGAGGAACCTTTTGATCATCCTTCCACGCCACTGGATCTGAACTGCCAAATGTTGGGCCACCACCGCTTTTTCGCTCTATGACGGCAAAAAGTCGTAGTCTAGAGGCTGGTAGATGCTGCTGGCTTTGACTTTTCGCTTGCCAGCTCTCTGACCGCGTCTTGATTGATCGACCGTCCTCTCGTTTCTTTTGCCTCTCGCTCGTTCTATACCCTGTACTCGGGACGCTCGTTTATGCACGATTGCTCACTCGCGTCGAGTCGATCAGTTACGGTGATGGTCTTTTAGAAAGATTTGTATCTCTGTTTGTGTACATTTTCAGGCTCTCGGAGTCTTCTTGTCTCTCGCTTTCTTTTTCTACCTCCCTCGTTTTCCATGTTTGTCCCTACTCCGACCCCTAATCTCTAATTGTATCATCATGGTTTTTATTGACTCGTCTACTGTCAATGGTGATCCTGATGATAAGCCTCGTCCCGTTAAGCCTCACCCCGTGGGATGGGAGCATATGACAGATCACTGGTGGCAATTTGTATGTATTCTATCCTCTAGAGACGTCATGGTTTACTAACTTGGTGAATAGGTCCTCATCGGCTTGCTCCTGGGTAGCGTAGTAATTGGATCTTCGTATCTCCTCTACGCGGGTCTGTCGAGAGCTCGCAAATGGTACAAGGTAGGTATTCTTACTCTCTTTTGTAGCGACATTGTTGACGGTCTACAGTCGCGAGCACAATCAGCAGTTGTGCCCAAAAATGTCTCTGATAGGCTGGACCGACTATCGAGGCAGCAACTGTCCTTGCCCAACGTCCAGTTGGCCAAGAAGCCGTCGTCTTTTGGCGTTTACTTGGGCTCTTTCGATTCATCCCCCACTAAAGACCAGTTGAGGCTACTGAGTCAATGGGATCTGTTGATCGTAGATCCCTCACAGTCCGGTGTGGTTGAGGCCATCTCGCTGGTCGAGAGGAAGCAGTTCCTGGGACGAGTAGACCTCGGTTCCGGCCCACTGTCGACACTGGCGGCCATCGACAAAATCGAGAGCGCATTGAACAGGTTCAAGGGTGCGCCGTTCTGCGGCATCTTACTCGCCAACTGGGAAAGCAGCTTCAACTCAACCTCCATCAAGAAACTGGTGGAGGCTCTCCATGCCGTTGGCCTGGCGGTGTATCTGGAGACCGCGCCTCCAGACTTTCTAACGGACCACAAGACTCTGCAAACCGACGCAATAGCTGGTCTGGTCATCCGCAATGCCTCCATTATGCCCGAAGGCGAGAAACGCGACTACTTTCAGATGACCAAGATGCAGCCAACCATCAAAGCGTTCGTGTCGGAAGCTTGCATGCGCGATTTTGTGGTCATGGCCTGGGAAACCGTCGATGACAACGCGCACCTGTCCAATGCAGTCATTCAGCGATCTCTGCAGTGGTGCAACTTCTATAGCGCTATCACCTGGATCGGCCGACAAGCTGCTTTGCAGGATGCCTCTCTGAACGTCAAGATTCCGGAGCCCTTGTCTGCCTTTAGTTGGTTGAAGGAAGCCGAGATCATGAAAGTTCACGACATCTGGCGCGCAAATCTGAACATCCAAGAGGATGTCGTGGACAAAGACGCATGGAACACTCTGCTGCAATACTTTCCCACTCTGGAGGGCGTGCTCACCTCGTCCGAAAGCAAGCCACAGCGCATGGACAGCTCGACGATCTCGGTTCGGGATCCACCGGAATGGGTGGCACAGGTCAGGTCGCAGGGCAGCCCGCTGTCCATCTCAATGGCAGGCGTTGAGTACAAAGAGTTTGGCTGCTTTCCCTTGGGATCCGAAGCCACCACCGGCGCTTTTGTCGAAATCCTCAAGTCCCAACAGCGGCTCAAGTCTCTTGGACTGCTTCACCCGGTTCCGTCTGAGAAAATCCAAAAACTTGGCGCCCTCCTGCGCAAATTCCACGATAAATTCGCACAGTCCCACTGGTGCGACTCGCCCAATCTGGCCGCTACCATCAAAGAACTTGCCAATTTTGCCTCCCATGACTCCTTGCGCATCTATCTAGGGCTCGATTCCGGTCTGCGCAAGAGCGCTGATGTCCGCTTCTGGGCCGTCTACCAGACCGACTCGGACGGATTCGAAGTGTTTGCCTCGAAAAGCGCTCAAGGGCTGGCAGGAACCGTGCTGCACACGTTCCTATCCGCGAGAGGATTCCCCCGTCACGTCTGCTTCGAAGCGGAAACCGCTTTGGCTGAATGGTCCAAGGACGTAAACGAAGACATCGGCCTGCCCCGCCGTCTCATCCAGGATGTGGATGCCCTGAGTCCCGAGGAGCGATTGCTCCTGCTGCAGCACCTTTCGCTGACGGACGCAAAGAGTGAACTGTCCGAAACCATCTGCAGGTACATCCGCAGGCAACTCATCGATGCACCGTCCCTTGCGCAGCTCAAGGAGCTCAACACCGTCGCGTATCTCGACGGATCCCTTTCGGCAGAGGCCTTGATCAAGACCCGCGTCAACTGGTACCGCGATCAGGGCTGCCGTTATCCTTCAGCTGCGGCATGTCTAGCCTTGTTCCTGGAGACGGATGCTGTTTTCACTCGCATCCTCCGAGAATGCCGCGAGAGTGATCTGGCTCAAATCACAAACGCCCTGTGTCAGCTGGTCCACAAGGACCAGATCGACGTGTATGCTGACATCATGACGCTCTCCCTCTTCTGCGCGGCCAGAAAAGGTGCCTTTGACGAGATCTATATGGAAGTCACCGATCGCAACCCCTTGTTCAACGACCAGGCCGATCAAGCGGCCGCGTTCGCCGAGTCGTTTGCTCTTGGGTCGCGCTGCGAAGCATACTTTGACCTCTCGCCCAGCGCGTTCGGAAAGCTGCTCTCGGGTCGGTTCAGAAGATACTACAAGGATCGGGAACTGCCGGACTGGATCAACGGCGCTCCGCAGATGGCTACCTCTTATGCTGGTGCGCAAATCGATGTTAACCCCGACGACAAGGTCAAACCCATGCGTGGGTACCAGCGCTTCACCTTCCTCAGCGTCTTTGCGGTTCCAGCCCTGATCGACATTCTCCTGCTGACCCTGTATGGCCGCGGCTTGTACCTCTCCAGCCAGATGGGAGACGACGTCATGCACAGTGCTTCCATCGCTCTGATGATCTCTCTGATCCTGTCGGGTGCGGCCGGCACCTGGATCGCATGCGGTGGATCCTACTACCTGATTTCCATGGCTTTTGCGGCAACCAACATGTTTGTCTTTATCCGACTCATCGCAGGATTCGCCTTCACCGTCGCGGTGGGACTGATCGGGTTCATTGTCATATCTGCCGTCAAAGGCCCAGGTCCCGGAATCGCCTTCTACCTCTACCTCGTCGCCTTGACACTCTACTTCACTATATTTGCCTGCCTCGCGTGTTTCAGCTACCCCGGATCCAAGTTCCTCTCTGGCCGCAAGGCCATCTTCGCCTGCATCCCTGTCCTTTTCATCTCCCCGATCGTGACGAGATGGAGTCACCACGATGTGGTCATCTACCTGATTGTGCTCTACATCTTCATCGGGCTACTGCTGCTCAGTCTGCGGTCCGTCGCCTCCAAATGGGTAACCTGGTACCAGAACATCCGACGCACAGATGACACCGAGATCCGCAAATGGTATGTGTCCACGTATGGCAACAACGACGAAAAGTGCTTCGGCGGCCTAAGCGATCCGGCCGTGCTGAAGCTGTCGAGGGAAGCCCTGTATCGTGATGTGATGGCCGAAGTGTCCCGTGGAATCATCTCCAAGCCGACAAAGGATCAACTGGTCCTGGAACTGGCCCGAGACTGGGAAGCGACCAACTTCCTTCTGAACTGGTACTGCCGGTATGCCGACGTGCCCCGGCCCATCCCTTTCAGCTCGGGCTGGAACATCCAGACCAAGGTCGGGCTTGACGTGCTCCGCAACTCGCAAAAGGGCCAGCGCTTGCATAATTCGTTCATGCATTGGCGCCAGTCAAGCCGGGAGATCGGCTGCGGTGTCCTCTACTTTGTCTTGGCTCTGCTCGACAAATGGGTCGACCTCCTTACCGGTGGCGCTCTCACTGGTTTTTTGCAGTCAACCAATGACGACATCAGCTATGCGGTTGGTTTTGGCCTAGCATATTACCTGATCGGCGCGGTCCTCATCGACACCAAAGCCCAAGAGCTCCATGACCTCATCGGGGGCCAGACCAACCAGGCGGTAGGTACGTCCAAGGACATCCGTCCCTCGCAGAAGCGCGCCGTGAGGTTCAAAAGGCACGTGTATTGGAGGACGTTCTTCAGGTATCTCATGTGGCAGGTATGGAGTCTTGCCTTGTCGACTGCCTTACTCTGGACGTTCCGGGCGTCAAGCGATGCCATGGCCATGTTCTGCGCCTATGTGATCGCGTACACCGGCCTGCTGTGGTATCAATACACGAAGATCTTCTCCGGACCCCATGCCCTCAAACCATTGCTTGTCGGTGTCGTCGTTGGTCTGCTTGTTGGCATCGTCCTCAAGACCTGTGTACCATATAAGATCATAGATGATAAACCCGATAAGTTCAAGTATGGACAGGTCATTGGACTGGGAATCGCGACCTGGACGACGGCAATCCTCACTCTGCTCACTGCGAAAATGGGTATGCCGAAGAAGGTGGACTCGCCGGTCGACCTGGGCAAGACGTTCCACGCGTACACTACCCCGTGGGCGGATCCCGAATGGTCCCAGCAGGAACTACAGACCTTCTTCGAGAGAATCTCTCTTGTGCCCTCGGACGCGCGACTGAAGCTTGAGCCTGGTGTGCATCCTGGAATCGAAGTCAAGACTCTGCTGCTTTCGCGCAGAGAAGAGCCAAGAATCGAGGAGGCTTTCCCAAAGGCGCAAGATCTCATCAACCTAGCCCTGGAATCATGGGGTAAAGGGGAGATCTCGATCGAGCTCGTTCCCTTGGGCGCCCTTGGTCCCGGCATCCGCGCTTTGAGCTGCAATACCACGGACCAGCTGAAATTGGTCATCGCTGTCGGACGTGGACTGGATCAACGCATCGACGTCAGCGGGAACTGCCAGGTCATTGCTGAGACTCTTATTCACGCAGTGTCCGAGTCCATGCTGCGGATGCCTCACGAGTACGCGGTGCTTGCCGAGTCGCTCGTCACGGCGGGCGTGACCGAGACCATGGCCCGGCAGCTTCGCGAAGAAGCCAACACGCCCGTCGTCGTTCGGTGGGCCAAGAAGGAGCTCCTCCGGCAGCTGTGTCTGGGTTTCGAATGTGACACGCACTGGGAGAAACTGCCCAAGACCATCCGGAAGGCATTGCTGGATCGTTGTCTCGGCAAACCTTCGCACTTCTCGGACCGCGACAGGCAATGGCTTCAGGAGCACCTTTGCCGCTTTGATACCAGTGATCTGGATGTCCACGTTGCCCGATGCAACCTGGGAGCCGCCACCGCCGTTAGCATTCTTGATTACGCCCAATACGGCACCGGAGAAGAGGCCCTGTTCAAGGATGCCGAGACGCCGCTGTTCATCCCCTACGTGTCCAACAAGTTGCCGGCTGCTCTAGCGTTCATCAAGGAACCCCTTCACAACTTCTGGTACTCCGTTGCGTCCACCATCAAATTCATCATCATTGCCTTGATCGCCGATCCGGAATTCCAGAGAGAGTTCGACTATGTGATGAAACAGCGCGCGCCCGTCATCCGGGTGCCGTGTGTGTTTATCCTCAACATGATCTGGTCGTACTCGAAGATCATGCAGGATGTCATCCTGTCATTCTTCCTCTTTCATGGTCGGGACAACGTCAAGCGTCTCTGGGACGAGACCAAGGGCATGACCATCAGCATCAAGAAGAGCAGGTTCATGGTCCAGGGTCTCGACGGAACCTTCACTGCTTTCAAGCACGATGACAAGGACGGAGGCTTCAAGATTTACTACTACGGCGGCGAGCACAAGACCGAACCCGAGGGCGTCAAGTCGCTCAAGTACGTCAGCACGTACTCCAAGGAGATGCTGCTTCTCATCCGGCAAGAGTTCAAGGATGGCAAAGCGATCAACGAGTTCCATTATGACTACCGCGCCCCGACGAAGAAGAATTTCAAGTTGACCCGCGCGTCCGATAGCAGAATCCCAATGGGCCGGCGCTGCATCCGCGGCGACAGCCATCTGCAGAGCGTTCAGTATAACCGCAAGGGTCTCATCGAGGCCGGTTCCTACATGAAAGACGGCAATCTGATCCGGTTCAAGTATCACTACCGGAAGAATCCCCGGTTCGGCGACGAACTGCTGCGCGCGGAGTTTGTGCTTTCGCACATTACCTGCACCGTCTCCTGGTGTGCGCCTCCCGTCCGGCACCCCGAGAAGGTCGAGCGATGGATCCCGCACTCCAAGGTCACCGAGGCGACGTTTGTCCAGGGTGCCGATGTCTACGAGGCTCGCTGGCTGTACGACCACAAGTTCCACCCCACCATCTTCACCACTCTCAACGGGCAGAAGATCCAGACGCCGCCCATGATCGAACATGACTTTCTCGGCGTCCTGGCCAAACCCAAGTATACCAGCTTTGTGCACGACAATCCCCTCTTCTACTGCGACAGTCTCAGCTCGAACACCATCACCCGCTTCCTGGGACTCTCCACCAAACGCTTCCCCGTCTCCACCTCGCGGGCCCGCTCTCTGGTCTGGAAGGCGTGGAAGGACCGTGTCGACTTTGACGGCATCATCGTCCGTTGGATGGATGAGCGGCTGCTGCGCAGAGACAAGACGCTCGCCCCGTACTGGCGCTGCCGCGATCGGGGCGACCTGGCCTCGGCGAAGAAGTACCTGGATCTGCGCGCGGACACCGTCATGGCGAGCGCGGATCTCGACGACAACATTTCCAGCTGGACGCCCATGGCGATCAAAGTCAGTGATCTGCTGAACTTTGGTCCCGGTGGCGATGCGGTCGTCAACACCCGGTCCAAGGATTTCGGATCTGACACGGACAAGTCGCTGCACGTCATGGCGGCCGACACGGGCACCTGGCCGAACGAGGGAGGTGGTGTGTCTGCCTGTCGGCGTGATATGATCAACTCGCTGCGGACCATCAAGTGGCACATGATCTGCGAGTCGGCCAACGACTTTGGCATTCCCAAGCACCAGACGGAACAGAACGTGCTCTCGTTGAAGATGGTCCCTCTGTGGGGCTTGGACTTCTTGACGCCGACCCATGGTCTCTTCAAGAACAAGCTCGACTCGGAGGTGGAGAACGTCACGTCGGCCAACGATATGGATATCAAGATGAACTTTATTCCGATCCTGACGGCTCTGGTCAAGGGTGCTCGCGCCATCGAGCTGTCCAAGGCCGACATCCACCAGGCCACGCGGGCCCTCGTCAACCTCAACACGTACTTCCAGGACTCAAGGCACTGGACCCAGGTCTGGAACAGCGATATCGTCAAGGAGAGCTGGCGGGATCTCTGGCTCACGCAGGAGATGCCCAACACGATCCCTTCGGCGCAGTGGTTCCATACGGAGCTTCCCACCCTGGGGACGCTCGATGTTGCGCTGGAACTGTGGTACCGCTACCTGTTCATCTTCTCGATTCCCATCCCCGAAAAGATCCCCAGCGTGTTCCAAGCCTCGCATCACAGTGTCAGTGCGTCGTACGGCGTCGTCTGCAAGATCAAGCGAAACTGTACCCTGCAGATCTGGGACCACGCGATCAGCTGGCGCGAAACCAACCTCTGCCTTTCGTCTGCCCTGTGCAAGCTCTCGCCGTTTGTCCGAAACTGCCTCCTGGGTTTGATGCGGATCACCTCCGTCATTACACTCCATCATGCCGACATCATCTCGCCGTGTGCCGACTTCTTCAATCCTGGATGGGAGGTGGAGATCGGTACCTGCCAGGGAACGATCGAGCACCGCAACATCTTCCGCCGCAAGGTCGACCCCGTCGTCAACGGTATCACGGACATGCAGAAGTTTGCCCCCGTCAAGGAGATCAAGTCGGAGCGCCCGACCGTCACCATGCTGTCGCACGTCTGGTATGCCAAAGACATCAAGACCGCCCTGCTGGCCGCCGACATCATCATCAACCAGTGGAAATTCGACGATTATCATCTTGACATCTACGGCGCGATCGACAAGGCGCCCACCTACTCCACCGAGTGTCAGGAGATCATCGCCTCCAAGGGTCTCCGTGGCCGTGTCACCCTCCGTGGCAGCGCCGACCCGATGAAGGTCCTCGAGAACACCTGGCTGTTCCTCAACTCATCCCTCTCCGAGGGTCTTCCCCTAGCCCTGGGCGAGGCCGCCCTAACCGGCGCGCCCGTCGTCTGCACCGATGTCGGCGCCTCCCTCCGCGTCCTCAGCGACCCCGATGACTTCTCCCGCTTCAGCGCCGTCGTCGCCCCCAACGACGCGCTCGCCCTCGCCCGCGCCCAAATCACCATGCTCGCCCTCCTCGGCGAATGGGCCAAATACGCAGACGACACCGAGCCCGCCCCCGTCCTCACCTCCTCCCCAACCCCAGACGACGTCGCCAAGATCACCCGCCGCATGTACGAGAAGAGCGAACACCGCCGCAAACTCGGCATGATGACCCGCAACATCGTCCAGAAGTCCTTCAGCGGCGACCGCTACCTGCGCGAACACGAGCAGATGCTCTGGATCGGCAAGGCCGCAAAGGCCATGGCCGCCCGCTCCGCTGCTGGCGGCGACGTCCTCGCCGAACCCCTCGACATCGCCGCCGCCCTCCAGTACTCGGACCCCATCGAGGAAGAAGTCATCACCATCCCCCAGAGCGCCGTCCACTCCTGGCGCTCCTCCGCCGCTTCGGGCATGTCCACCCTCTACTCCAACGTCTCCGGCTACCCCATGCTCCCGCTTACCCGCCCCGCTTCCATCCGCTCCTCCTTCAGTAACTTCTCCACCGCCACAGACTCAGACTCCTTCATGCCGCTGCCGGGCAACGCCTCCCTCCCCGTCTTTGCGCCCCGGCAGACCCTTTCCTTTGACACTGGGGGAGCAGTCACGCCGACAGGCAGGCTGTCGCCGTCAGGCCGCCTCTCTCCTGCGTTCAGTCGGCACCGGCACTCGCATGCCCGCTCCATCTCCACCCTTGGCCGCGAGCAGCTTCGTGGTCTGCAGCGCGAGGAACCTCATCCGTACCGTAACTCGGATGTCAGTTTGCATATGCGGGAGGAGTTTCTCCAGTCGAGTATTTTCAAGACCTTGGATGGGAGCAATGGCAGCAGCGGCGGCAATAAAGTCTGAAGCGCTGCATTGCATCTATACCAAACCCTACCCTATTGCACATATCATTTACCAGTCTGGACTACGATGACTGACTGACTGACTGTATATACATGCATGCATGTCTATATCCTTCCTTCTTATTGTCATGTCTGCATGCACTAAATTAATGTATAAAGCCGAAGCCGCGTTCGCATCCCCCCACGAAAAGAGTTGTTGTTGCATTGCATTGCATTGTGTTTATAGTTTGCATAGCGTGATTGAATATACACTTGTTTCATTTGAAAAACATACATCGACGTAAGACTATACTAGAAGTTTATATAGATGCCTAGGATAAAGATACAGTTAATGTGCAAACAGGGGCAGGGGCAGCGACCGCCTCACACGCTCCCACATCGACTCGTCTGGCACGGGCTTCGCTATCCGATGCCACTCGCCATTAAACGCGTTGATGAGCCAGCTCGAAAGACCTAGTCGGATTAGCATTTGCGGGGGCAAAAGGAGAGGGGGAAAGACATACGGTCGTAGACCATGGTGTGCGCGTTGTGAAAGTAGATGCTATGATCCGAGTCCGGGTAGAACTGCAGATCGTAGTTCTCGACGTTCGACAAGTCCAGCTTGTCGATTAACATAAGTGTATTCTGCAGATGGACGTTGTCGTCCGAGGCGCCGTGCATGACGAGGAAGCGGACCGTCTCGGACAGGGCGGCCATGTCGGTTATGGTCGAGTTGTCGTAACCATTAGGATTATGCTGCGGGGTGTGCATGTATCGTTCTGTGTAGATTGAGTCTGGAAAGTGGAAAGTCCGTTAGTGGGGTGGTCTATGAATAAGAAGGGGGGGGGGGAAGGAATACCGTAGAACCGCCAGTCTGTGACGGGCGCAACGGCCATTCCGTACTGGAAGGTCTGGCCAGCGTCTTGTTCGAGGGTCTTCAGCGTCATGAACCCGCCATAGCTCCATCCCCAGATCGCCATGCGGGTTCCGTCAACGTACGGTTTCGACGCCCACATCTTTGCAGTGGCGATTTGGTCGTGCGCCTCGTAAAATCCTAGGTTGCCGCGGACGATGCACCGGGCCTTGCGGCCAATGTAGCCTGTGCCGCGGCCGTCAACGGTCACGACGATGTATCCCAGGCTGGAGGCGACGTAGGACTGGAAATCAACGGCGAACTGGCGGTCCACGGTCTGCGAGCCCGGTCCGCCATACAGATAAAAGAGGACGGGGTATTTCTTGGCCGGGTTGAAGTGAGGAGGGCGGCGCTCGACAAGCTGCAGCGTGTAGCCGTCAACTGTGACGTTTTGGTAGATCTCAGTGGGGAGCGCGTACGCCTCTACCATCTTGGTGAGCTGTGCGTTATCTTCAATGCGGTCTTCGTAGGTTATTTCGTCGCCTTGCGTGTTGATAATCGCCTGCCAGGGAATAGAAGGCCCTTTGTATGTGAGAAGCGCGTAGCCTGTGCCGTATGAGAAGGAGACATCATAGTAGCCTGGTTTGGAAGTGTTGGTCAAAGGCTTAAGATTCGACCCATCCAGCTGCACACGGTAGACATGGCGCTGGGTGGGTGCTTCCCTCGTCCCGACGAAGTACACCAGGCCCCGTTGCAGATCTACGGCAGCCGGTGCGTTCACCACTTCCCACTCGCCGGATGTGAGCATCACAGGGTTTGGGCTATCGAGTGGTGTGAAGTATGCAAGGTGGTCGTATCCATTGTACGGCACGGTGTCGATGTAGCCGTCGTGCGGTCGTCCGTTCTTGGGGTCCGCCGGGATGAAGCGTGTGGATTGTGAAGGCTCAACCCAACCACCGTCAAGGCCGGCAATGTCGTCGGATCTGACCAATTTACCTGTTCTGGACTTGGTGTCGATCAGATACACCTTGAGAATGTCGCTTTCGCGGTTGGTCGATCTCACGAGGACCTTACCCTCAGAGGCCCACAGAACCTCAATGATGATGCGGTCATCGTCGGCAAAGTCGTCTGCTACTTCGACGGAGAAGACCTCGTTCTTCTCGACGTCGTAGAACTGCAGGTCGACGACTGGGTTCGGGGCCCCAGACTTGGGATATTTGATCTCTCTCACGTCGGGGTAATTCTCCAACCCCGGCAGAGGCTTCTTCCCGGATGGCCGCGAGACGTAGTACTGGACCGGGAACTCGGGCACACTCGTCTCATTTGTTCTGAAGAAAGCGATATACTTAGCGTCATTCGACCACCATGTGACGCTGTTCCCCGATATCACCTCCTCCTCATACACCCAGTCGGGAACACCATAGAAAAGGTTCTCCCCGCCGTCCTTCGTAATCGCGACAACGCTGTCCGACGACAGCCTCCGCAGATACAGATTATTGTCCCGAACAAAAACGACCGCATCAGAGGCAGGAGACCAAAGCGCGAGCTGCACTCGACCATCCGGCGCACTGGGATCCAACGGTTGCGCAGTCTGAGAATCCACATCCAGCACCCAGTACTTCCCTGTGAACGAGTGCCTCCAGTTCTTCTGCTGCTCGGATACTAACAGCACTTTCTTCAAGTCCGGACTCGGCCAGACGTTGCTGGGAACAATCGCCCTCCCGTCTACGTGCACGATGGGCTTCCTCATCAGCACCTTGCTCTCCTGACCAGTGGCATCGCCCTTTCGACTCCGGATATCATCCACCCGGAGGTACCCCTGCTTCTCATCCCCACCCTTCTCAACTAGCAGACCGTCTTCGTTGTTCGGCCCCGCAACCCATCCGATCGCATGGTACCGTGGAAGCCATTCCCCCGAGAGCACCTGCCGCAACGTGACAGGCTTGCCGGAGCTTGTGCTCGTGCTACCCAACGTGGAGTCGGCTTCGTGCGCCTGTAACGCGTCCGAAGCAGTCTGGTAGTTCGCTCGTCCCCCTGTCAAAAACAGTACGAAGGCAAGCAGCCAGCCTCCAAGGCAGAGAAGAACGAGAATCCAGAATATCCGCCGTGCGCGACCGCCTCCAGTGGCTGCTTTCTTGGATGACGCGAGGAACGGCTCCGTTTGTTCCACATCACCGTCCTCGAGGTCGCGGTATCGGTCACCGTCGGCGGATCCCATTGTCACCTTGGGGTTGGGGAAGGCTTTCCGTTCTCCCGGGAAGAGGGATTCGGTGGATAGACTCGAGTCGGTGGAGGTTTGAGATGCGGAGGATGCAGATCGAGGGCGGGTCATGGGAAGGAATTCAGAGGTTTCTCCATGGCCGTCGGATGGCCTCATTGTCACGGTGGTTGTAAGACAGAGGCTGCAGTGATTGAGTTACATGTGACGGGTCACAACAGATCGACGATGAGCAAGGCAACGAGGTTGTGGTAGTCAGGATGGCTAATTTACAGCCGTCTATAAAAATAACATCAAACCAACAGGCCATTCATCGTCAAGACAAGGTCAATTCCTCATCAGTAGACAACAATGTCAAGGAATGGCCGTAAAGTGGAAATACTGATGGAGTCCGGGGTAAGCGGTTGTTGATGGCGGCGATGCAGATAGCGACTCTTGGCAGCCAATCTTATTCACGTTATTGAGCTCCCCTTTTGGGTATCTCGATCTATTCACAACTTCGATGAATATCAACTAAGTCAAATTTCATCTATCTGTCGCTAGAGACAACTGTGATGATTAGGTACTGCACGAACAGAGTGGCCTTTATTAGCAATTTGCTGTATATCAAACCAAGCTGAGTATTTCTACTTAGACGTGCAAGAATCAAGAATATAAGACCAAACGAGAAAAAGCTACTTTCGAGATGTCAAAGGATACTTCGTTAGAGACCAACAGTCTTTAGTTAACATACATGAATGCCTGCTTCAAGCAAGGGAATACAGAATACTCTGAATTAACCCAGTCCGGCTCCATACACCCTAAAATAGCAAATAAAAGCCAAACTCCTGCAATAGATCTTCCTGGGTAACCTGCGAAAACAAGATACAGAGTGTGTTCAATCACAATTCATCCTATCCACCCGAATCAGCGACTTAACAGTGAATGGATTTGAAGCGAAGCTCAGCCGTATCGACAGCCAGCTTATAGGCCTGACCCTTGATGAGGGCCCACGAATCCTCATCGAACATGGGCTGTTCTCGGAGCGTCTCGATAATGCGACCCACACAGTCGTGGAATCGCTTTATCTCGACATAGGTGAACATACACAGCAGCGCAGCCCGTTCCTCGACCGTCGCAAGCTGGTAATCATCCAGCAAAAGAGGCTGCTGGTCTTTGCCCTCGTACGTCCGGACCAGGTGGTGATAGAACGCCCGGCTTCTTTGCAAGATCGTTCGGCAGAGCAGATAGAGGAAGCTTCGGACGTATTCCTTCCCGGAGCACCGCGTGCAGGTGCTCATGGCCTCAAGGGCGTCGAGAGCACGCCTGATATAGTCCAGGCCGCACTCCTTGGTCTTGAGCGAGCTGAGTAGTGGGTTGTTGAGGTAGGCGGCATCCAGGGAGTTTCGGCCCTGTAGAGTGCAGTCGCATGGGAAGAGCTCATCGTCTCCCAGGTCGAGATCGATGGTTGGTGGGGGAGTGGCAGCTTGTGTAAGCACCCGCTTCTGACAGGACCTGTGAGGAACTGTCTCCATCTGGGCGAGAATGACCTTCAGCCCTGTCATGAACGCAGTGATAGATTGGCCCTTCATGTTGTTTAGTGGCTGGGACAAGCGAAAGTTTGTAGTTGGTTATCAAGCGAGTGAAAATGTTGATTGTTGCGAGTAAAGCGAACGACTGTAGGTTGTCAGAGGGAAGTAAAAGTGAAGAGGGAGGAGAGTTCTCTGCGAGAGAGCCATATTTAGCAACTATGACTGTGTTGAACCAAGGTAGAGCGGCCCTATCTGGCTTCAACGAGTCAAAGTGACGACATTCGCAGAGTTCCTGAGGATTGCAGCCTGAAGGATCGGGCAGTATTCAAAGCAAGCCTGGCGCCGCATATATGTTGACTTCTGAGTTGGAAAGGTCAGATAGCACAAGACAATGTAAGCAGTACGCAGCGTAAGAGTTATATTCATTGGTGGATCATCTATATTCTGAATCATTTGATTTTTGGGTAAAATTACTTATCATAATACACCACATCTGATCCCTTCTGGTTTATGTGCCTCCAAATCATCTCGATAGAGCGATATCATCAATTCTCATAATCATCTTAACCGTCTCAGCCGCAAGTTCGATGGCGCTGGTGCTCACCAAGAGCGGCTGCAGAATGTTCTCCTCCGTGATGTCGTCCCGCACACCGCCGCTACGGATGCTGACACCAGCATTGTGCTGGCCTTGAGCGTGGCGGTGTCGCAGCTCCGTGACGACCTTGATCGAATTCAGACCAGCGTTCTCGGCCAATGTGGTTGGAATAACCTCCATGGCATCTGCAAACGCCTTCCAGCATATAGCCTCCGTGCCTGCGAGCTCACGGGCACGCATTGCCAAAGAGTGGGCGACCTCAATCTCAGGAGCACCACCACCGGCAATAAGGGCGCGTTTCTTGACCAAGCAGCGAATGACACAGAGAGCATCGTGCAGAGACCGCTCGGCCTCATCCAGAATCAGGTTGTTGGCACCGCGAGCGACGATAGATACGGTCTGGTTGGCAGCGGTGGCAGGTGCCTTGATGCCGGTGATCTTTACATACCGAGCACCAGACGCCTGGACCTCCTCGACAAGGTCAGCAGTACCCAGTTTGTCCTCGGTGAAGGAGTCAATATTGGCGACGGGCTTGCAGCCAAGACTCTTGCACAGGAACTCAACCTCATCCCGCTCAATGTCCTTGATGGCAAGGATCTTAAGCCGTGAAAGGAAGTGGAGGGAGAGTTCGTTGACGGCGTCACGAAGGATCGATTTTTGGATGAGAAGGACGTTACACTTGGTCTTCTGGATCTTCTTGACCATGTTCAGGAGGTACTGGCGTTCTTCCTTGAGGATCTTGTCCATCTGACGGTAGTCGTTGACGACGATCTGGTTTTCCATCTGTAGTTGTCCATACGTTAGCAGCCTGTATCATGCTTTTGGGGTAGATACAACGTACATCAGGCTTGGGAGGGCTGAGCTGGAACTGAATCAAGCCTATCCGGGCCTTCTCGATCCTTGTGGGGCCGCCGCTGCTCTTGATGACGGGCTGGTTCAACACGAGACCGTCAACCATCTCACTGTCCTCAATTGTACCGCCGACCTTCTTCACAATTCGAATGTTTCTCAGATCCACGTTCTCTGCTGTTTTAGGATCGATGACCTTGAGCACCGAATCCACGGCCATAGGGCCAAGAAGGCCAGAGTGTTGCGATACGATCTTGGAGGATAGCGATGTAGAAGCGGCTTGGAGGAGAGTAGCACGGTCCATCAGGTTGATCGGGCGAGACATATTCTGGAGGATTTCCACCGCAGCAGCAGCGGCTCGCTGGAAAGATTCGGAGATGATGGTGGGATGAATACCCTTGCCCAACAGGCGCTCGGCGGCTCCGAGCAAGCTACCAGCGATCACGACCACGGAAGTTGTTCCATCACCAGCTTCGACATCCTGAGCAGCACTCAGATCGACAAGCATCCTGGCCGCAGGGTGCATCACGCTCATGTCTCTCAGCATCGTGTTTCCATCGTTGGTCTATGGAGGGGTTAGCACCGAGCCGCATATTTCGTGACTGGAATTCGTACGATAATCGTGTTTCCCTTGGGTGTTTGAATCTAATGACAGTTAGCATTTATCAACATGCAACTTTGGACATAACCATACCATCTTATCCATTCCTCTGGGCCCCAGAGACTGTAAAGCCGTTAGCCCCTCACCTTCGACATATATGGGTATCTAGATTGCAAACCGTTCTGATGGCATCGGCGACGGCTAGATTCACGTCAGCTATCATGTAAAATAGACGTCAAAGCAAATGGTAAATACCTCTAGCAGCCAGAATGTTGGCCGTCCGAACCGCCATGGGCTTCTCCTTGTCCTGCGCGAGTATCAGAAAACGGCCCACAAGCAGTATTTGTTCCGTAAAAACCACCCACCTTGAAGGTAGTGCCAGGGGCCCCCTGGGAGACTGCGGTCGCCATTTTGAATATGTCCGCGGATAGAGGCACAAAGATAAACTAGAAATTGAACAGGGACACGGGTCGTGATGAGGGGAGCAGATCCACTGTCTGGAAGCGGCTCTGGGAATTTCTTCGAAGGTGCTTTGGCGGTGGTGATGCTTGGCGGCCACTAGCGTCAACAGCTGGAACCCGTCGGTGACAGCACCCTCAAGCTTGAGAGCTTGATCACATCACTTTCCCAATCAAACTTCACCTCACCCATCCATCTCATCAGACTCTTTCGACCTTATACTGCCATCATAAACTCTATTCCGTTACGACTGTATTGACTTCTTTATTTCCCTGGCCTTCCCTGTCATCCGGTTGCGCAGTCCAGTCTCACCATGCCTAGCGCCACGGGAGCGAACTGGGAGAAGTACCAGAAGAACTTCGCTGACGACGAAGAACCGGAGAAGAAGATCACACCTCTCACAGACGAGTATGTTGCGGCTGGGAGCAAGCTGAGCTCTAAATGAAAACTATGAGGTATCGGCTGATTATGAGACAGTGATATTCAAGTACTCAAGACATACGGCGCCGCTCCTTACGCGACCGCCTTAAAGAAGCTCGAAAAGCAGATCAAGGACAAACAAGCGAGCGTGAACGAGAAGATTGGTGTTAAGGTTTGTTAAGGGTGATGTTTCTTATATCCGGATCTTGGCTGACCTTGGACAGGAATCCGACACCGGTCTTGCGCCTCCACACCTTTGGGATGTCGCTGCAGATAGGCAACGCATGGCAGAGGAGCAGCCATTGCAGGTTGCTCGCTGTACAAAGATCATTTCCGACGAGAAGGATCCCGATAAGAGCAAATATGTCATCAACGTCAAGCAGATTGCCAAGTTTGTCGTGAATCTAGGGGAGAGAGTGAGCCCTACAGATATCGAAGAAGGCATGAGGGTCGGGTAAGTGGCTATGGTCTCTGTTGTTTTGGCAGTTCTGATTATTTTATAGCGTCGACCGAAATAAGTACCAGATCATGTTACCTCTTCCTCCCAAGATCGACCCTAGCGTGACGATGATGACTGTCGAAGACAAACCGGACGTGACGTACGGCGATGTTGGTGGATGCAAGGAACAGATCGAGAAGTTGAGAGAAGTGGTCGAAATGCCTTTGCTGTCACCAGAACGATTCGTCAACCTCGGTATTGATCCGCCCAAGGGTGCGCTGCTGTACGGTCCTCCCGGTACTGGCAAGACCCTCTGCGCTCGAGCAGTCGCTAACCGGACCGACGCCACGTTCATCCGTGTCATCGGTAGCGAGTTAGTTCAGAAGTACGTTGGTGAAGGTGCACGAATGGTTCGAGAACTCTTTGAGATGGCCCGGACCAAGAAGGCATGCATCATCTTCTTTGACGAAATCGACGCGGTCGGTGGTGCTCGTTTTGATGATGGGGCTGGCGGTGACAACGAGGTTCAACGTACTATGCTTGAGTTGATTACACAGCTGGATGGTTTCGATTCCCGTGGTAACATCAAGGTCATGTTTGCAACCAACCGACCGTCGACCTTGGACCCTGCCCTGATGCGCCCTGGTCGTATAGACCGCAAGATCGAATTCTCACTTCCCGACGTTGAAGGTCGCGCCAACATCCTCCGCATTCATGCCAAGAGTATGTCAGTCGAGAGAGACATTCGGTGGGAGCTGATCTCCCGACTGTGCCCTAACGCTACCGGTGCGGAACTACGGAGTGTTGCCACAGAAGCTGGCATGTTTGCAATCCGGGCGCGGCGGAAGGTCGCCACAGAGAAGGACTTCTTGGCCGCTGTGGACAAGGTCATCAAGGGCAACCTCAAGTTCAACTCGACAGCGACATACATGCAGTACAATTAGATGATGTCTCATTTATGCATCTTGGGTTACATTGCATGGCTGGATGGATGTATAATCAGATTTAGCTCGGTGATTCGGTCTATGATGCTTCCTTAATATGATCTACTGTGCATTATCAGATGCCCACATACTCACGGCGTACTAGTTGTGTCCCAGTAACTCGATCAATCGGTTGTATGTGATATACGTATAGTCACGTGATTCCGCGCCGAGGCATTGCTGACTTCCACCCAAACTGTGCCTGGAAGATGTTCGGCTTTTCAATTTGGCCTAGATAATAAAGTGTAGCAGCCTACTGAATACTCGAAGCTCATCTATAAATCAACCCCATCTCATCGTCTTCATCGGCCACTCACCCCGGAATTCTTCGCTGCTGCCGGGTCAATTGAAGACCGGCCACGTGCCTTGCCATTTTCGGCCAATGAGAAGCTCCCGGCTGCCCGAGGTGATTACTACTGCGCGCCAGCTGATTGGCTGTCTCGGCCCCGGTCCTCCCCGTCGGCAAGTGAGGGAAGATTATGTCAGCCAGCTCTTCCTGTTCTTCTGAGAACCGACGATCCAAAAGTGCTGCTCGTGAATACTACCACCGGCTTCCGACCTCGTCTTGCCTGTTCTCCCCTCCTCCTCCCACTAACAACTGCCTTGGTGCTGTTGGTCGTCCTCATCCAATAGCCTCCTCTCAGAGTCATATACAATAGTGTCTCTTTTCTTTTGATCCGCCCACAATGAGCTCCCTGAGCTTGCGGAGCCTAGCTCCCGCTTCGAAGGTCGGTTACCCGAGGGTCTTTTGACGACCCTTTATTCTGTACTGTTGCCGTGCTGACTCGCAGATTTGCGCAGATTTCCCGTGCTTTGAGGGACCAGAGACGTCTATTCTCCTCGACAAGGTCGGCAGGTACGCATTGAATCCCACGAAGTTGAGCTCCCCGCTACTCACTGACTCCGTTCTTCCAGCCCGCATATTCGCCAACGGCCCTTTGCGCGCTAAGGAGGCTACTGGTTACATTTCTTCGAAGTATCCTGTTATTGTAAGTGACTGTCGCATTAGCATGGAAACGAGCTGGTCTAATTGACGGTAGGACCACGAATACGATGCTGTTGTTGTCGGTGCTGGTGGTGCCGGTCTCCGTGCTGCCTTCGGTCTGGCGGAAGCCGGGTTCAACACCGCCTGTGTCTCGAAGCTCTTCCCTACAAGATCTCACACTGTTGCCGCTCAGGGTGGTATCAACGCTGCTCTGGGAAAGTATGTCAATGAACTTATGGAGTTGTATCTTGGATGATTGCGCTAATCTCGACGTGCAGCATGCACCCCGATGACTGGAGATGGCACATGTACGATACTGTGAAGGGTTCCGATTGGCTTGGTGACCAGGACGCCATCCACTACATGACCAGAGAGGCTCCTGCTAGTGTTCGTGAGCTCGAGGGCTACGGTTGCCCCTTCTCCCGTACCGAGGATGGCCGTATCTACCAGCGTGCTTTTGGTGGTCAGTCCAAGGATTTCGGCAAGGGTGGACAGGCCTACCGTTGCTGCGCCGTCGCTGATCGTACCGGTCACGCTCTTCTCCACACTCTCTACGGACAGTCTCTGCGCCACAACACGAACTACTTCATTGAATACTTCGCCCTGGATCTGCTGATGGAGGATGGTGAGTGCCGTGGTATCATCGCCTACAACCAGGAGGACGGTACCCTGCACCGCTTCAAGGCCCACCACACTGTTTTGGCCACTGGTGGATACGGACGTGCCTACTTCAGCTGCACGTCTGCCCACACTTGCACTGGTGACGGTATGGCCATGGTCGCCCGTGCTGGTTTGCCCAACCAGGATCTTGAGTTCGTTCAGTTCCACCCAACTGGTATCTATGGTGCTGGTTGCCTGATCACCGAGGGTGCTCGTGGTGAGGGTGGTTATCTGCTCAATTCCGAGGGTGAGCGTTTCATGGAGCGTTACGCCCCCACCGCCAAGGATCTGGCTTCTCGTGACGTCGTCTCCCGCTCCATGACCCTCGAAATTCGCGAGGGCCGTGGTGTTGGTCCCGAGAAGGACCACATCTACCTGCAGCTGAGCCACCTGCCCGCTGAGCTTCTCCACGAGCGTCTGCCCGGTATCTCGGAGACCGCTTCCATTTTCGCCGGTGTTGACGTCACCAAGCAGCCCATCCCCGTCCTGCCCACTGTTCACTACAACATGGGTGGTATCCCCACCAAGTACACCGGTGAGGTCTTGACTGTGGATGAGCAGGGCAACGACAAGGTTGTCCCCGGTCTGTACGCCTGTGGTGAGGCCGCCTGTGTCTCCGTCCACGGTGCCAACCGTCTGGGCGCCAACTCCCTCCTCGATCTCGTCGTCTTCGGCCGTGCCGTTTCTCACCGTGTCCGTGACATCGCTACCCCTGGCAAGGCTCACCGTGAGCTGAGCGCCGACGCTGGTGCTGAGTCTATCAAGGATCTCGACTTTGTCCGCAACGCCGATGGACCCAAGTCGACTCACGAGATCCGTAACGCCATGCAGAAGACCATGCAGACTGATGTCAGCGTCTTCCGTACCCAGGAGAGTTTGGATGAGGGTGTTGAGAAGATCACCGCCATCGACAAGTTGTTCGACCAAGTCGGTACCAAGGACCGCAGCATGATCTGGAACTCTGACCTTGTTGAAACTCTGGAACTTCGTAACCTGCTCACTTGCGCGTATGTATCCTTTCGGCTCTCCCAATTTCAAATATATGCTAATAAGATGTCCTCTAGTACTCAAACCGCTGTCGCCGCCGCCAACCGCAAGGAGTCTCGCGGTGCCCACGCCCGTGAGGACTACCCCGAGCGTGACGATGAGAAATGGATGAAGCACACTCTCACCTGGCAGAAGAAGCCTCATGGTGAGATCGACCTGAGCTACCGTGCTGTCGAGCATAAGACCCTCGACGAGAACGAGTGCAAGAGCGTGCCTCCCTTCAAGCGTGTCTACTAGATACATTGCTCTGCACTTGATGTGAAGTGTAATCTCAGCGTTCGCATGTCTTCAATGAGGCTGGATTGGCCACAGGATCCGGGTCAACCTCAAGATAGAAACAACAGGCTTTTCGACCCATCAGCCCTTAATTGCTTTGGTGAACTGTGGAGGATGGATTGATCAAAAGAAGCGTCATGAAAATTCTGCATTTCCCTGTGTTATATCTGTATATCCATGTTTTCCCTTTCAGGCGATGAGTTAGGTGTACTCACGTTATTTGTTTTTCATAGCAGTTTCTCATATACAATTGGAGTTTCTTTGCGTCTGGATAGGGCTATCCAATTCAACTTAGCATTCTTCAATATAAGCCGCTATGTGACAGTCTGGAGGCTCATTGGATGACCAGGGATAGTCTCTCAATTCCTGCTGCCAGGTACGTCACCTTGAGATTCCTTGACTTTGACTTCGGTTGAAAGTGACTTCCCGGCTTTTTTCTTTGTTTGGCAGTCCCGTGTCTTAAGACAAAGAAATCACTCCAGCGGTCCATCGAGTACCTACGATAAGATACTGGTCGTCCAAAAACATCAGCAAGTCAAAAGGGCTTTATCCTTTCAACGGACTTGGATTCAGGAATGTCTAGCAGCTCAGTCATGATTAAGGTACTGACGCAAAACGCTGATCCTTCGAGTCTAGACGAATGTCACGATGTCACTATTGCAACCATAGCTTTCTGTTCCCTTTTTTGAATCCGACAGTGGAAAATGAGGCCATCACATGTTCTTCGCTACGAACTCTGAGTCCTAATCTCTGTGATGGCCGGTGTCGGCTTCATAGATTGACTGATTGTGTATCGAGTACCGTGCCCCGACCAATATTTTTGGCAGACAAAGAACTCGAGTCATTGAGTCGTTGCCACTTCGTATGGCTCATTCGCTTTGCCGTGGTTGTTTCAGAACGACTTGCATAGCCATGTGCTGTTCAGAAAAAGAAACAACGCTCATTGCACCTCATACTTTCTTTTACCTTTCTTGGGCTCCGAACGACCACATGGCGCCCATACTCCATGGTGACCACTGTCGCGGTGACCTCTGAAGATCTCGCTCTTCATGCATTCGTTTGTTTTTGCTGTCTTCACTGTCGTTCTAATTTATTGATTCCATCTTCTGCGAGTGCAAGTGTAGTTGTCTGAATTGGCGTCCCAGCCGTCTGAGAGATGTCTCTCCATCTCCCCCGTCAAGCCAACACTTGCACCGGCAGCAAGCAATGGTATGTTTGCTCCAAGGGCAACTTCCATGGCTGTTGCTCAGTCGATCCGTGCAATACCGGGGTATGTCCGGATCAAGAAAGCCAGACTACATTGTCGACTGCGACTACTGCAACCACCTCGAAAGCTGCCTCAACCACAACGGCGACCTCACCAACGACAGCTATCACCACCGCTCCGTCTACAAGCTCCCAGGGAGACATCCCAGAAATCATTCCGACTCGGACTGTGACTCAGGCTGTTGCACCGGCGACAGATACTGGTACTGCTGATGCGAGTCCTAGCCATGACCACGGCGCATTGATCGGGGGTGTTGTGGGTGGTATACTGACCTTGATACTGCTGAGTGGGCTGTTATTCCTGGTCTATCGGTCTCGCAAGAAGCATGGTAAACGGTTCGTTTTGCTGCGCTGGCGTGTCCATCGTGGCGAGAGCCATGAGAAAGCCTCAACAGTTGCAAACAGTAGGGGTGTTGGGCCAGGGAACGAGGGACGATTGCTTCATGGTGAGTACGACGCGCCGTACATGAGTTCTTTGGAGTCTCAGACTGACTGTGCTTCATGCTTCAGTACCAAACTCCAACACGCCAACCAACGCAATCATCAACCAACCCTTAACGGTGCCCGGCTCAGAACGAACTTCAGCAACGTCAAACACCATAAGCCAACCGTCCACTCACGCTAACGCAAACACAAGTAAAATCTCAGCACCAGCTGAGACAACCCAGCACAGCTCCTTGTCCTCGTTACCACCACCCTCATCCACAACGAGCCACCCCTCCCCCGATCTCAACCTCAACCTCAGCACAAGCACAAGCACAAGCATAAGCACCAGCCCACATCCACCAGCACCAGACCGAGCAGACATAACCCCCGAACTCTCAGACACAGGCTTTTACCGCCAACGAGCCGAGCTAGCCGCCTACTCCCAAAGCGAACTAATCAACATCCCTCCCGACCGCCGGCAGGTGAATACCAACCCGGATCCAGACCAGCCGGCTCCGCCACAGCTGCCGTCGATCATCACGCCGGACGGGGTGATCCTGGGCGCGAACTTTGATTACAGGGTTCCGCGGGACGATCCGTATCCTGGTTCCGGGGAGGGGATCGGCCATGTGCTTAGCTTTATGCATTTTGAGGAGGGAGAGCGGAGGGAGGGGTGGAGGAAGAGTTTTGAGAGTGGGACGGGGGTTTGAGGTTGTTGTTGACGTTGGCAGTTGGGCTGCTGCTCTTGTGCTGGGTGGCTGGTCTCGGTGATCGCATACCTAATGTCTATTGTTGGTTTGCTTTGATGCATGTATATTTGTGTCGTGGATCCCTTTTGTTTACTGTTACTGGTAAATGTTATACAGCTTAATTGTTGGCTAGACAAAACCGAAATGTATTCTATATACCTACTAAAACATATTACCCGAAAGAATCTAGCTTTTAATTCCCTAAGACACAATAATACCACAGATCATATTCTTACAAAAGACCCCTGAGAACAGCGGTCTGCTCCAACACGGCACGGCGGCTGGTGCCGCCGACCGCATCCTTCAGCTCAACGGCACGCTCGTAGTCCAGGCAGGCCTGGACATCTTCGTCGAAGCGCGCGTCGACGGCTTTCAGCTGCTCGAGCGACAGCGTGTCCATGGGGACATTGTTCTTCTCTGCCAGGGCGACAACCCGGCCGGAGATGTGGTGGCCCTCGCGGAAGGGGACGCCCTTGCGGACGAGGTAGTCGGCGATCTCGGTGGCCAGCATCTCGGGCGCCAGGGCGGCGGTCATCTTCTCGGGGAGGACGGTGAGGGTCGAGAGGACGCCGGTGGCGATCTGGATGCTGTCGCTGACGGTCTTGATGTGGTCCAGCAGGGGCTCGACGCTCTCCTGCAGGTCCTTGTTGTAGGTGGTGGGGAGACCCTTGATGGTCATCATCAGGCCGGCCATGTGGCCGAAGGCGCGACCGGCCTTGCCACGCAGAAGCTCCAGGCTGTCTGGTCTCGTTAGTTGAAGTCAAGAACGACAGCAAAACACAAGCAACTCACCTGCGTTCTTCTTCTGAGGCATCAACGACGAGCCGGTCGAGTAGGCGTCGGACAACCGGACGAAACCAAACTCCAAACTGCTGTAGATGATCAGATCCTCGGCCCAGCGAGAGATCTTGAGCATGAACGAGCTTCCCCACTGCATGGTCTCCATGGCAAAGTCCCGGTCGGCCACCGCGTTCATCGAATTGTACAGCAGACCCTCGAAGCCCAGCTCCGCGGCCATCGCCTCCCGGTCGATCTGGAAGGGGTTTCCGGCCAGAGCGCCGGTGCCCAGGGGGCTGCGGTTGACACGCCGGGTGACCTCCCGCAGACGCTGCAGCTCACTGGCGAAGGCGGTGGCATGCGACAGCAGCCAGTGGCTCCACCGGACGGGTTGGGCCTTCTGCAAGTGTGTGTAGCCGGGCATGATGAAGTCGAGCTCGTTCTCCGCGCGCGCGATGGACACCTTGACGAGGTCGCACAGGACGGCGTCCAGCTTGCGCAGCTCGTCCCGCAACCACAGGCGCATGTCGGTTGCAATCTGCTCGTTGCGGGACCGGCCGGTGTGCAGCTTGCCTCCGATCTCCTTGCCGATGATCTCGGAGAGTCGGCGCTCGTTGGCTGTGTGGATGTCTTCGTCGTTCTCCTTGACGACGAAGGTGTTGGTGCTCCATTCTTCGGCGATCTGCTTGAACCCGCGTTCGATCTCGGAGAACTCGTGCTGGGTCAGGATACCGGTCTTGGTGTTGGCCCGGGCGAAGGCAAGCGAGCCGGCAATGTCCTGCTTCCAGAAGATACGGTCGTAGGGGAGGGATTGGTTGTACTGAACCATCAGGGGGTCGAGGCCCTCTATGAGTCAAAACATAAGTAGGTTAGTAGTATTCGGAGGAATTGAGACTGCGGTAGGGGGTACATACGGGTGAATCGACCACCCCAGAGCATGTTCTCTGCAACAGCCTTGGAAGCACTCATTGTGGAAGCTGTAGACGAAGGAATTGATGAATTGAAGGGGAGGATGTTGCGAGAAGGAGGTGATGGACAGGTCGGAATCCAAATAATTATTCGGTGATTCACCCAGGGAGCGATATCGGCGCTAACCAGATGGGGCCGACTCTTATCAACAATGAGTCACAACTTACTCTAAATCGACTCGATGCTATGGCCATAGAGTGTTGATTTCCTATTGTTTCCATGCGCTCGGTAAATATGATGATATTCTGGTAATATGAGTTCGCATGTCGCCTTACGAGCGTCGCAATGGTCTGCCGTCGAAGCACTGTTGGAGACGAGTTCAACCGCCATGCCATCAGTCAATCTTCAATTGACATAGATGCAGCCAAAGATTATCGTCTGAGGCCGGCTGAAAGATTATTATCATATCAACAAGCGTGATATGATAAGCAATACATATTTGATATGGAATGTTCTGACAACACAGTACAGGTCGAAGGCGGATACGAACCAAGGGAATAGCAAGACGCAGGGTGAGAAGCTAGAGATCTTGGATCGAGCGAAGCCGTCAAATGGCCAATGGCTGAAATGATACAAGACATATGGTCGACGGTGCAGGGTCAAACTGCTACCGCTGACGCAAAACAATCGCCTGAAATGCGCTGGGCGACTCCTATACATAGCTCTCAGGATCAAGTGGAATGGACTGGTTAGGCGAAGTCTTCCCTTCCTCCAGGGACCAGGAGAAACAACAGAGAACGAAGTCTGGTATGAAAGAAGAAACTTGAAGAATTCCGCAAGAACGAAGCACCTCAAATCTCAGTCATTCTACCATATGTTGACCAAATATCTCCCTCACTTTAGCAACTAATAGAGGCCAAGCCTTTGTCCTCCTCAGATCTGCTCACCAATGACTGGTTGCGACGTCGTTAGCCTTGAGAATTGGAGACAGGAAGTGGTCAACTGGATCCATGGACCAGATCAGAGCTCGACTTTTCTTCAGCCGCTGGATCAAGGCAAGAACATCAGGACGCGGTCAAGGAACTTGCCAAGTTCTGGTTCACTTGAAGAACTCGCTCGAGAAGAACACAATTTCAAGAAACTGTTCTACTGTGCTACGAGAGGCCGCATTAGTCAAGTATTCTCCAAGCTAGAGGGCACCCCAGCCCGATGCACAGAAGCCATTGAAGAGTCTAATGGTGAGCGTACAGCATGGAGAGAAATTCAAAGTCTTTAGCCGTGTCTGGATCATCAAATGTCTCACGACCTGCCTGTTATTCCACTACATATGAGGTGAAGACATTGCTGGAATCCCAGAGAATCCCTTGCTAGTGCAACTAGCCAAAGAACTGCTGAGTACAGGAGCACAGCCACAGATGCAACATTTCTGTAAGAATAGGTAAATGCTGGCTCCTCATATGCATTAGCCCCAGCATGCCCCAGCATGCTCCTATAGTATTGATTTCTCATCAAAGTGCGGTGTATCTACCCCGTGCCTGGGCGGCAACTCTGATATCTTTTGGACAGGAATCAAACAGATCTCCAGCCAATGGCTCCAATCTCTTTTTGGGTCCACATGGAGATGCAATGTCCATACTGGCTTTATATCATGCAGAGGTTTACGAATAGGAAATAGTGACAGTCAAAGAATGAAGAGATCAGGCACTTCAGCTTGCGTGTTTGCTACCTAGCAAAGACCACTTTGTAGTAAACAAGTGTATATTCCTGAAACAGCTTGTAAACATATCTTTGTTCAGCGCATGCGTCTTTGATTTTCTGTCATGGTTGAGCTGCTGGGTAATCCAACTTGAGGCTCAGAAAGCTCTGCCGCGCTGGACATATATATGTGGTAGTCTTCTCCAACTGGAGCTTCCTGGCACAGCATCCCTCTTTACATGTCTGATATATCTATCCCACTCTGGATATAGTTACCAGCTCTACACTATATATACCTTGTTTCTTTCTCTTATTTTCTCCGTGGTTAGAATTGGAGTTGAATGCTACCATCTTCTCCTGCCCGGGTCGAGTGTCATAGTATACAGTTTATGCTGGACAACGTGTCGCCAGCTTCGTTTCAATACTGACATACCACCTGGAAGAGGGGCTGCCTTTGAAACGAAAAAAAAACGCCAGCAACGGATGCTGTCCTGCTGTTTCGAGACAATACCTGAAACAGGTTGAGCTTCATGAGGATGCATCCCACTGATTGTGTGCGACACGGAATCTCGCACTGTGCTGCTGTTGGCCCTTGCTGTATCTATGTTACGACTTATCGAGTTTCATCGGGGATTATGAACGTTATGGCACTATAGTGCTTTCTGATAATTGTGAACACCCCATAGGTGGGACTGACGGCGTAACGGAGCATTGGACAGACTCCTCAGGAGTGACTTAGTTATATGTTTCTTTTTCTGTGGTTCATGCAAGCATGTATTGCAAGATATGTGATATTGTAATCAATCAGGGTGAAGGGAGCGAGAAGGAGGAAGTTGATGTGATTAAGAACTAGAGCCGGCTATTCATTCATACTTCTATCAGAAAGTTTACATATACGTACGTCGACCAGTAAACCTGTGGGCTGCATAGGTTAACCACTGCTCTCAAGTATGTGGTATCACCATGATGTGTCGTATCTCTACGCATGATTTTAACTGTATTGAATCTAATTGGTGTCTGTGTTCGCGCCTGTGATTTGTTTGCTATACCCCCCTGCTCAGCTTAGCGGCATTTATTGGGTACCGGATTAGCTTGCATTGACTGACTGGACTCAATAGGTAAAACACAGCCTTGCTGTCAGCCTCATGGAGCTGATTGCCCCTCCTACACCAAATCACCTGTAACGGAACGTACCGACAACATCCACCGCATGGTGGAGAGACAGCGAATGTTGTGTGTCGGTGTGCTATATCCTCTTTAACTCACGAGAATGGCCCCCCGAATACTGTCACACAACGACTACACGGTGGCATGGATCTGCGCTTTGCCGCTGGAAACAGCAGCGGCGAAGGTCATGTTGGATGAAGTTCATGCTTCACTACCGCAACCAGAAACCGATCATAATGTCTACGCTCTTGGAACCGTCAGCAGTCACAATGTGGTCATCGCCTGCCTACCTTTGGGTGTATACGGAACAATATCTGCTTCCAATGTGGTGTCGCACATGGTTTCTACCTACTCGAATATTCGCTTTGGTTTGATGGTCGGCATTGGAGGGGGAGTTCCCAGTAAAAGTGCTGACATTCGCCTTGGTGATGTTGTGGTTAGCAAGCCAACTGCTACCTCAGGCGGCGTTATCCAGTATGACTACGGCAAAACACTCAGTGGAGAACATTTTCAGCGCACTGGATCTCTCAACAAACCTCCTCCAATCTTGTTAAAGGCTGTGGCTCAATTGGAGAGTGACTATATGACTGGAAAGAACCCAGTCAGCCAAATCATAGGTGATGCACTGCAGAAGGAAGAAATTAGGAGGAAGTTCTCCAGACCAGAAGGTGACTTGCTGTTCCAACGTACATATGACCATAAGGGAAAGGAAGCAAACTGTTCAGCATGTGATCAGAAACAGCTAGTAGATCGACCTCCGCGAACGACTGCTGAGCCTCACATTCATTATGGCTCGATCGCTTCTGGAGACCAGGTCATAAAAGATGCGGGGACTCGAGATTTCATTGCCCAAAGGGAAGACATTCTCTGCTTTGAAATGGAAGCTGCCGGTCTCATGGATGAACTCCCATCCCTTGCCATCCGAGGCATCTGCGACTACTGTGATTCCCACAAAAATAAACAGTGGCAAGAATATGCAGCCCTTGCGGCTGCCGCCTATGCGAAGGCCCTCCTGTCACAGGTTCCTACTTCCTACTCCGGGAAGGAGTTAGGTGCATCAAAGAGATCAGTTTGGATGGTCCCCTTTAGAAAGAACTCGCGATTCGTGGGCCGGGAAGAAGAAATCAGCAAAATTGAAGGGTTGATCACGCAACAGGACAGTCCTAGCAAGATCGCTATCTGCGGACTGGGTGGAGTTGGAAAAACCCAAATTGCACTTGAACTGGCGTACCGCATGAGGAATCAAGACCCTGAATGCTTAATTTTCTGGATCTCATGTACCACCTATGAGAGCGTGGAGCAGGCCTACACGAGCATCGCATCCAAGCTAGAAATGACTGACAAAAAGCCAGCAGAGGTCAAAGAACAAGTCAAGGCTTATCTTAGCCAGCAGAGCACAGCGAACTGGCTTCTTATTTTTGATAACGCAGATGATATGGAGATGTGGACAATGGCAGACTTCCTGCCTGAGAGCGAGCGAGGCCACATTCTCTTCACCACCCGAAGCCGGCAGATAGCCGTGAGACTGGCGTCATCCAACGTGATAATGATCTCTGAACCGGACACAGAGACTGCTGCCGAAATATTACGCAAGTCGCTGATTAAGAGAGTCTTGCTAAATGATCGTGAGGCAGCCATTTCACTCCTTAGGGAGCTTGCCTACCTTCCCCTAGCGATCACCCAGGCGGCAGCATACATCAATGAAAAAGACATCAAGCTTTCTGAATACACCACACTTTTGCATCAGAACGAGCCGGACGTGATTGAGTTGCTGTGTGAAGACTTTGGGGACGAAGGGCGGTACAAAGATATCCGGAATCCTGTCGCAACAACCTGGTGGGTTTCATTCCAACAGATCCAGCGCTTGAATCAAACAGCAATGGACTATCTATTATTCATGGCCTGCATCAATCCTCGCCATATTCCGCGGTCTTTGCTTCCTCAGACGATATCAGAAAAGAAAAGGATCGATGCCATTGGCCTCCTCAAGGCCTTTTCCTTTGTAAATGAGGAGGGTGGAGATTGTTCTCTAAATCTTCACCGACTCGTCCATCTTGCAACCCGGAACTGGATGAGGAAGCACCGGCAGTTCAACCAGCAAATTTTAAAAAACAGCCGATCGATTAAGTGAAGCCTTTCCAGATGATGACCATACAAATCGGAAGCTGTGGCGGGAATATCTACCTCATGTTCTTTCATTAATCGGAGAAATTGAATTTCAACAGGCGCAGGAGAGATACGTTGATATGCTTCAAGGGATTGGATATTGCCTTTACAGTGATGGGAGATATAAGGCAGCAGAAGAACTGTTTTTGCGGGTACTAACGATCCTGAAGCAGGTGCTGGGGCCGAAGCATCCTGTCACTCTGTTTAGCTTGGCTGAGGTGGCATCAACATACTTGAGTCAGGGACGATGGAAGGATGCAGAGAAGTTGCTGGAACAAGTAATGGAGGTATACAAACAGGTACTGGGGCCAGAGCATCCGAGCACTCTGTGGAGTATGAGCTACCTAGCAACAATATATGGGAATCAGAGACGATGGAAGGAAGCAGAGGAGCTGCTGACACAAGTAATGGAGGTATACAAACAGGTACTGGGGCCAGAACATCCGAGAATTCTGTGGAGTATGGGCCGCCTAGCAACAATATATAGGAATCAGAGACGATGGAAGGAAGCAGAGGAGCTAAATGTGGAAGTGATGAGGATCCGGAAACAAGTGCTAGGACCAGAGCATCCACAGACTCTGCTTAGCATGGCCGAATTAGCATGGACATACTGGGATCTGGGATTACAAAAGGAAGCCGAGGAACTGCAGCTTCAAGTAACAGAGATGCAGAAAAAGGTGCTAGGGCCAGAGCATCCGAGCACTCTGTTGAATATGGGCTGCCTGGCAACAACATATGGGAACCAGAGACGATGGAAGGAAGCAGAGGAGCTACTTGTGGAAGTGATGAGGATCCAGAAACAAGTGCTAGGACCAGAGCATCCACAGACTCTGCTTAGCATGGCCGAATTAGCATTAGCATACTGGCACCAGGGACGACAAAGGGAAGCTGAGGAGCTGGGGGTGCAGGTAACAGAGATGCAGAAAACGGTTTTAGGGCCAGAGCATCCACACACTCTGATCACCATGTTTAACTTGGCTTTCATCTGGAAGTCCCAAGGGAAGATTCAAGCCGTTTCGGCTCTCCCGGAACAATGTCTTGCGATCCAGAAGAAAGTCCTGGGACCAGGTCATCCAGTTACCTTGGCCTCTAGCATTCTCAAGGAGATGACAAAAGAGGACCGCTCCTTCTCAGATGATCGCCCGCTGCGACCTGATTAGGCCGAAAGTGATCGCATCCCGAAGCGATCTCAAAGGATTTGTGGAACTGCTTCTCGAAATGGTGCGAGGATGCGACAAGAACTCGGGCGAAGACGAAGCTTGAGTTCTGGCGGATCCCGCGCGAGTGGAATGCTGAAGCAGATGGATGGGCTAGCCTTGCTGCTGCTCAGGATGAGAGGGCAACTTGTCTTTGTGAAGCCGACGGGTTCTGATTTAGGGTTACTTCTATACCGTCGCCCTCATAGGAAACAAGACCATCGTCAAGTATGTGGTCATGGAGGCTAAAGGGCAGTATAGCTGGACGTCATCTGCTTCTGCATGACTATCAATTCTGCAACTCGACCACCGTCCACGTATTCGTCCACCCGACCTCCCCACCCAGCTTCTCCAGAACCCGCCTACTGGCCCCGTTCGTCGCAAGCACATTCGCATGGACCCATACCTCGCCTTCTTCGCCAACCTCCCGCCAGATCCCTCCTTCCGCCATCCCACGCCTCATCACCTCGCGCGAAAGCGCTTCAGCGATTCCCTTGCCGCGATGCTCTGGCTCAACGAACAACGTCGCCAAACTCCCGTCAAGGCCGAGAAAGACCCATGCGATGGGAATCTCCTCCCCCTCCCCAGGTCGATCAACATACACAGCCACTCCGGGGATTCTGGACAGTGTCTCGTCCGAGCGAGGCAGATGCGTCCGGCTACGCACCAGCGAGTAATGGTGCGGGAGGATTCCCGTCCGCCCTTGCTGGTCATGGAACCGATACCCGGGTGGTAGTCCTGCATCTAATCTGTCTGAGAGCGAGTGCACATTCCGAAATAGGTACTTCACATATGGGGGATTATCGTAACGGTGGATCCGGATACCTGGTACCGGCTCCGGGTCCTTGTAAATCCCCGACTTCATGAGCAGGGCCATGAGGCCTGTATGCAGGTTGCCGATGAGAAAGGCCTGCGGCGGTGGCGGCGGCACCTGACCCGGTGCGTTGGGAGGGCGAGGAGCTACGCTTGGGGCAGTAAGAGAGGCTAGGTATCCTGGCAACAAGGTCGTCTTGATATACGAGAATAAGGCCAATAGTTGGGCGCGAGCGAGCGCTAGAGTTTCGGGGGGAGCGTGGAGAGTGGAGATGACAGCAGGATCCTGGTTATCATCCTTGTCATCATTGACAGACTCCCGCTCGAGACTCGAATAGAGGGTCATCTGCGTCTCTCGCCCACGTGGAAGATCCACATACGCAGCCAGCCATGCACCGGAGGGAGGCTTGACCCCTGGGAATGTCGTCAGCAGTCTGGCCGTCTCTGACGGGAATGCCAGGTTGTGCTGCAGACGCCTGAGAAGAGGAATCGAATGAGGCAGCTGAGATTTGAGCAGGGGGAGTAGCGCGCGGGGATCATCCTGGACGGTGATCTCATTGAACCCCGAATAAAGCCTTTGATCACCGACTGTCATTGTCATAGTGATTTGAGAATCGTGCGGGTCCTTCCTTGCACCTGAAACTCTCGAGCTTATAGAATACTAAGCTACACTATTGAGTCATCACTAATGAATCACTAACTAGTTAGTTAGTCAACTAATAATCTATCCCCTGACTAACAGCTGTCGCGAAGCTTGGCTCCCGCCCTAACAGCATAGTCGGACAGTATTTGTCATTCCGATTACCAGGATTAGGCATGTCGGCTGCAAATCACGATGCCCAACTGTGGCGGTGCAACTGCAGTAGATCTGACAGGTCATTTTCACTTTCACTACGGATTATCTAAACACCCCGAGGAGAGACTTTTATTGGAGGGCCGAGCCGGCTGAAGCTCATGGCTTACTGGAATTGTGTACCCTGTTTAATGCCAATAGTCCGCACGGACACCCTGTTTAGCGTCGCTGCCCATGTCATTGCCATGTTATTGGATGAAGAAAAGGGGGAATGCGGATTCGTGATTATCTTCCGAGCTCATGGTTCCTTAACCAAGTTTTGTCTTCGACTCTTGCAGGAGCCGAGTTGAGGTGCAGATAATATCATTAATCGTACCTGACTACAGGGAATAGAGTCAATCAATGATAGGCAGCTAGCTGTACGTATACTCGGCGTGGATATCGGTAACAAAAGAAAATATGTGAGGTAGCGAATGACAAAAGAAACGAGATATCATGAATCATCAGTCATGAGCATCAACCCCCCCCTAGGGCCTCTACCAAGGCCTCCTCGGTCCCACCATCCAATCCTCCATCGCCAACCAATCGCTCCACCTTGCATCCGCAACCCGCAGCTCCTCCTCCGTCGGCTCACGCAGCGGCCGCAGAAACGGCACCTGCTGGTCAGGCAAGATATCATATGCGCTCTTCGTCGACGCCCAACCCCCGCTTTTCGCCGTGAAGAGATAATTCAGCCGCTCCTGCTGACGGATCCCGCCCACACCGGCCACCCAGTCCGCCCCGAAGAACAGCTGCAGGTTCGCCGGGGTATCCTGGCCCGTGGCGATCAGACGGCGGATGTACACTCTGGCGGAGACGGTTGATGCGTCGACGGCCTGCCCTGGCAGTCGGATGTTGAGAAAGGATGCCAGTGCCTGCACGGCGGGCGTGTGCTGGCTCTGTGCCAGGAAGACGCGCATGCAGCCTAGGTACCGCGCGTACCAGTCTGTCAGGTCCAGGGTGGAGAAGTCGGCGGGAGTGTCCGTCTCTGTCTCTGGCTCCGGGGCCGGGCCCAAGCCAGGGGCGGGCCATGCTGGTGCAGACGGAGATGGATACTCGGTTACTGAGACGGTGGAGAAATTCGCGCGGCTGCCGGGGGTGCATTCAGTCTCCATGTTCATTGACTCTGGGAGGATTCTCAGAAGGTGTCTCAGAGTTGCGGGGGAGTGCGGGGGAGTAGGCGTGGGACAACGGCAGAGGGCCAGGGTAGGGACTTACTTGCGGGAGAAGAGAGAGCTTGCTCGTCCGTATAGGGAGAACTTGGCCAGTAGTCTCTGGCGGAAGCCTGAACGTGCAACGTCATGGTTGATACGGGACATAAATGATGAGTGACCAAGGTTTGGGTTTCATCGAATGGAGTAGTTTAGTTTCGAGGTAAAACAAGTCTGATGCGAGAGCGAGCGAGGGGGGCCCATCTTATAGATCTCAGCCCCCAGTCCCATCCCGAGATACGAAACAAGACGGGCATGCCGAACCAGGCAGGGAAGCAGAAATTGAAAGAAGCTTCATTCGGTCTCGGCAGATAGTTCGTGCACGGTCTGGCAAGTGGAGCTTGCTCAGTTGAGTAAAAGGTCACTGATCTGACGATTGTGATGCTTTTTTCGAGCAGACTAGTAGTGGTCTATCGATCCAGGGATCAAGCCACATCTCCACCAGCCACAGATAGCATGCCACATCTTAGCCACATCTTGCTTCTGATTCTGTGGCTTGACCAATAATATTGAGCCAGATTGCCAGTGGGCCGTGTGGCTGTGCTATGCTTTATCATGCAATGGTGCATATCGCAGCCCAATAATCTGTAGGCCCGGACATAAGCGACTACGGAGACCCCTTGGCCAGGATTACCTGCCGATCCCGGGTACCTGGACAGGATCACACCCTAGAGTAAATGATTTGGAAGACTCAGGCACTAACCCTCCATCCTTGTAGATCCGCCAGTCTACTGGATGCTGGACTTGGCTTATCATGATCACTATTGAATTAGAGCCTGGTTCGATCCCTACCGCGGTCTGTTGGATAGGATATCAACACCACCCCTGGCTTTGTAAACAATAAACAATCAATTTGTCACATGATCTCCGCGGTCTGCATGTCTGTACGTTTCGGGCTTTCCGAAGGTGATTTTCAGAGCATACTGTGCAAACAGACCGCAACTAACAATTATACAGATAATCAATTGGTTTCTAGTGCTATACTATCATTCTGACAGCTAATAGGCCATTGAGGGCGTCGCGGAAGGGAGGGAGTTCTGGGGCAGACCCCGCAGTTTTCGAACTTGGCAGGGTCATTATTAGGTAGGCCAGATTCTAGATGACGCCCATATTAAGAGGTATTAGAAAAAGAAATCATTATAAAGTGTTAGATTGGCAGATTATATTGTTCAGGAATGTATACATTTGATATAGTACGTCAGATTTATGTTAGAGTTTGATTTCCTCCCATGTGACTATATAATAAACTGCCTGTTTAGGAGCTGATGTGTGGCGTTACCCGCCAAGGTGTGGCGTCATCCAGGGCCTTGATTATTTAATCTAATCAGTAATAGCCAGGGAT
This sequence comes from Aspergillus udagawae, assembly GCF_001078395.1. Classification (NCBI taxonomy): domain Eukaryota; kingdom Fungi; phylum Ascomycota; class Eurotiomycetes; order Eurotiales; family Aspergillaceae; genus Aspergillus; species Aspergillus udagawae. Next base: position 2,194,248 of record NW_025091265.1, on the reverse strand, counting down.
CCCTCCTTCAGACAAATGTGATAGCTCTGTTGGAGAATCCATCGGGCTCACTCGGTCTAGTCGTGGTTTCATCTGGACAATAGGCCTAGAGCAGCGAGAGATTCTTCAAGGCGCACATGGTGGTCAGCGAGGACTGCAGTAGGCTCAGGTGATACTACACGGTAACAGGAATGTGGGTGACACAAGATGGAGACGGTAACATAAGTCTCAGGATTGTACAACGCAACAACGTCCAACGTGGTCTGGCTGTGACGACTGACGATTCTGATACTCTTGAGGGTGTACGAACCATGCAAGGGGCCGCTCATTGGTGCGCATCTCAGGTTTTGAAGTCGCTTTGGAAGACGACGTCAATCTTACCTAGGAGGGTACTCTGTGCAGAGTAATTGTAATTGTTTCAATAATGATGATGTCTATATTTGTAATGACTAACTGGGGACAGGCAAGGTAAACGGGGCGACCTGGGAGCCACTAGCTAGGATATTGGACCTGGAACTGGGAATTACGGTGGAACCAGCAAAGCATTTCATTCTCGCTGGACTCTTCCCTGTTCGACTCAATCGACCGATCAATGACATTATTATTATCTTATGCGGTCTGAGAATGAAAAGAGACTAAGTTACTAGCCTAAGACTAACAAGCCCAACGATCTGAGTAAGACAGGCACCAGCCAATGGCCGTGCCACAGTACTATTCCCAGTTTGGTTGTGGATGAGATCATGACTCTTGTCCATTACAAGTCACCACCAATGATTTGCTCAATGGGCGAGGGGAAAAAAAGCAAAGCCAACTCGGATCCAGGGTTTATGACATGCGCACTGATCTACCCCACCATCATGTATCTTGGTGTGTTGTACCTGGATTTGTTGTCGAGTGGCTGACCTGACCGACCTCCACCAGCCCAACCATCTCGCCTCATGCAGGGCACAACCTTAAGGAAGATGAAGATATATAGCCTTCAAGCTCCTTCCAGGAGTCAGTCTGACCTCTTGAACACTCAAAAGTCAAAAACCCAAAACCACATCTTAACAATTTTCCTACTCCACGTTCATCATCATGTGCTACAAGTCCAACTATGAGCCTTATGTATGTCTTTCCACTGTAACCCAAAGAACAGCTCGAGTACTAACAATTATCCAGACCAGTCAAAGCCTTGACATCAAAAGGGCAGAAGACCTCTCGTCAGAAGAGCTCCTCAACCCCTTAGGTTCTCTCTATCCTCACGTCGTCGCCCTCCAACTTCAATCCGACGACACCCCATGGATCCGCGCCAAAAACTCTACTGGCTATCAAGACAACAATTCCTGGGTCGACATATACTCCACAGACGATTATTCCAAACCCTCGGCGCGCAGGAACAGTGGTGAGTTTATCTATCACATTTGATCTATCGTTTGCGGAAGACAGGCTAACATGACTTAGACTCCACAGCCTACCGCTTCGTGTTGCGAATCCGCCGATTTCTCACCCGAGATGAGATGAGGCGACGCCAGCGAGCTGCATAGCACAGCATCGTCTTTCATTCGCTTCTTCTTCACCGTCTTTTCTTTTCTTCTTCTTCCATTCCCAACTTTAAGTTTGACCAGTTTGAGTGAGACCTGCAGGTTCGGTCGTCTACACGAAAGTTTCAGAGTCCTACAGCATACCCTGTCTTGAGTCTAAATTCTTTTCCTTTGTCCTGCATCTATCCTTCATGTGTCAGTCAGTCTCAGTCTCAGTCTCGGGTTTGTTTTGTTTTGTTTCATCACGTCCGGATTAGCGAGGAGTTCAGGGCTCTCAAGCAAGGAGAGCAACGGCATCGTCACGAGCATATTAGTCTAATGTCTACGTTATTGCGAGAAACAACATGATTACAAAGTCAATTGTCAATTTCAGATCAGCAAGCGAATCTTATCTAAATTCTAACCCAATTCGAAACGTGTACGAACACCCTTCCACAATCCATGCAACGATTGTTCTAGTTTAGATTTTAGATGCCTCATATGCCGTTTCTTCCAGATCACATAGACATACAGGTTCCTCTGGCTAGCGTGCATGCAGCTGCAGGGCTAGCCCACCAATAAGATCAATGTCCTCCATCTTCGCTTCACGCGGAGGATAATTGCTTCTTGCAATGGAATGTATCAGTGTCGGTATCAATTGCCGACTCCAATTTAGACACAATAACCAAAACACGAGGATGGGTCGGTGTGTGTTCACTTGCTCATGCACGACCCCAAGTGACTACGTATACCCGAGTCCACCGCACTAACATGCCTGCTGCTGATACAGAAAACTCTGAATGCAATACGTCTAATTCTCAGGTATGATTCTGTTCTAGGAGACTCTCGCCACGGGCAATAGGTATTCGCCGAGATCTGCCAGACGGAAGTAAGGACACCTACGGAACATAAGGTAGTCTGAGTCGGAGTGAGAGTCCACGACAGCAGAGATAGGCACGCAGTCAGCATCACTTTAATGGCATCCTTCGAGTGAAAGCTTTCGTAGGTCGAATCAAGAAATATGTTTTATGCTCAGGGTAAGCCGTAACCGTCACCATCACGACACACACGATCATCATTCAGGACCTGTATGTATGTTATCTGTGCCCTGTGACACATACCCGAAACAGAAACATGCCCTGTTCGTAACTGACACTGACCGCTCCTTTCATCCTTTCCTATCTTATCGTTCTTTTCTTTTGCGAAGCGAGGAGTAAGGGGTTAGCGATGCTGATGCTACTGTACCTGCTGTAGCCTGTACGGTGTACCACGACCCTCTCGCTACTGCGACATCAACATTTCTACCTACACTAAGTTGATACATGATATATCACAGGGTGAGGTGCAGATGCCCGAGTTCAGGGCATGTTCAATGGCTTTTTTTTGGCGCTTCAGGCGCTGTGAGCCTGTGAGCCTGTGAGCCTGTGCACCTGCGGCTGCCCTGCACCCCGCAATCTGCATATCATTTCAAATCACCACGTCCGTGCCCGGTCATGAGCACTTCAGACTTCGGACGGGAATGATTGCCTCGACAATATCGTGTGCTCTGTATCATATCTACGTGACGAGGCGGGAACGGGCCGTAGCGTCAGGGGCAGAGTTAGATATTGTATATTGTCCATTCATTGTTCATTGTTCTTGCAAGTCCATCTCCCCGTCCATATCCTCATAGATCAAGTGGGTATAGATTGACAAGGGAATATATCATCAACGACAGAATTCAAACTCCAACTCCATAGCAAGTAAATCAAGGACAAGAAATTTTCCCTCCTGGATATCCAGAATGAGCCATCACAAAGGAAACACTCCGCATCGTGCAGTATAACGAGCGAAACAACCAACCCTGAACGCCAGTCATCTCCGTCATCTTGGTCATGATCATCAGTCGAGAATCGATAGTTTATGCAATGATGCCGGATGCCCCAGACCCCGTCCCCCAGCGTAACCGCTTCAAACCACCCCGAACGGCTTCTTGGCCGCAGCCGGCCGAAACCCTGCCTCCCAAGGCCCCCGCCCCTCCGTCTCCCATGACCGACCCCACACCAGTGCTCGACTCCAGCCTGCCAACTTCGCGTCCAAGTACATAGCCCGCTGAGAAACTGATGGCCGAAAAGAGCACCACAACGCCGGCGCTGATCACCCACGTCATAATGGTTGGGCTGCCTGTCGACATCGACTCGGCCATTCCCGCTCGACGGCTCTTCTTTGCCACAGAGGGATGTCCGATGTTCCGTTCCTTGGACAAGCTGGTTCGACGCTTGGTCCTGTGGGTGTAAGGCGTAGCATCTGCGTGCCTTTTGCTGGGGCGATGGGACCTGGTCGAGGTGGTCTCTGTGGCAGACTGTTCCTCCTTCTCGCTGACCTCCACTTCCCCCATCGCGACCGATTCGGACACCAGGCGGAATGATGACGGTGACCCTCTCGCAGGCTCAGCCGGTGAAGGCTGAGGATCGGACTTGGGTAACCCCCTTGCAGCGGCAGCACATGAGAGAAGCGTGGACAGACTAGCACGAAGAGCTGCATCGTGGTCTGCATGGTATGATGGAGATATCATGTTGTACGGGCTGTGCTGAGGCCTTCTGTTCGATCGTACGCTGGCCTGTGAGTTTATTCGAATCGCAGTCTGACGACTCGAGTTGGAGACTGTACTGGGCTGAGATTGATGGGTACCCTGGGTACCCGTTGCTCTCGTCCAAGAAGGGTTCTCGGGTGGATGAGAAAATACGTTGGGCTGCGGGACGAAGGGCGATGAGCTGATCCGCATCCCCAGTGCCGTTGATGCGTCATCTTCATCGCTCGCAATAGTTGCCTCTGGCTCCGGCAAGGCAGGGTCGGTCCGCGAAAGGAGAGGCATCTCAACGGCGGGGGCGCAGGTCATGTCTTCGTTGGAACTGCTAAGCACATGGTCTGATTCACTTTCACTTTCGTCATATTCATCCTGGCTACTGCTGGTTTCCCGCAACGGATAGTCGATGTGCGGGGTGGCCACAGCTGCTAGTTGTTGCAAACGACGGCGCCGGCTACGGTGGTGATAGGACCTGGATTCCGTCCGCTCGACACGCAGGCCCGTAGTAATAATATCATCATTGGTTGCGGCGGATGAAAGGGAGGAAGAGGACGGTTGGGACGATACTTCGATCCACGAATCTATATAATACCGAAGTGAGTACATTGTGCCACGATTGTTGATATCGATTATACATGTTGATCAAATATGCGCTCGAAGGAACATCACCACAGCGAGGTATCAAGTATATCAACCAACTGACCTTCAGATCTCGTGAGCGCAGCACCCGATGGAGACCGTGACTGAAGGATATGCTCCCGAAGCGGCTGATGAGCCTCTCTTGTCATCCGGGGGCCAGGTCGGCAATCATCCTGTTGCGCCTGACCCAGCAGGTCATAGTGATTTGGCTGCATTGTGTGTATCTACAACTCGACGTGCGAGATTCGATCCGAAAGACCCTATCTAGAATAGAAGATAGAAGGAAGTTTGAACCACCTGGTTCGACTAGGAAAAGAGGGGTGTCAAGTCAGACCACGCAGGAAGAGAGAGCGGTCAAGGACTCGTAAGGCAGACAACTGAGTAACAACGCTGATAGGGAAGCCGGTGGGGTGCGTGGGGAAGAGAACCACCGGGTCGTTGACCAAGCAGCGCGGCAGCAGTAGTATTATCTTATCAATGTGGAGTCCCGGCAGATCTTTGGCAGAAAGATTATCAACCAGGTTTGTGATCGATGACGATTACCAGACCAGATGAATCAGGTCGAGGAGGAGATTGGAAAGGCAAAGTAAGAAAAGGTAGGGAGGGTTGTCTTGGATGGTCGGCGCAATGAGTGGACGTCAGAGGATCACCAGACTGTGGGCAGGTGACTTGGGCGCGCAGAGGAGAGAATCACGCACACGACCCAGTAAACATAGACCTCTGGAAATCAGAAAGGAACAAAAGTTACCCAACAAAGAACCTACACTTAAAGAAAAAGCAGAAACAAAAAGAAGAGGTCTTTAGAAAGGAGATGAAAGACGATGCAGCATGATAAGCGTGAAAGAAAGATAGGCAGAGACGTGGACGACTGCTGATCAAAGACAACAGCGCCAAGATTGAAGCCACAAAAGGCGGGGCACCAACCACATCGCAGGCAGCGCTCGTGCTGTCGATCAGCAACTCTGGTATCACCACAGCACGCTCTCACATTGGACAAATGTTGAACAACCAAACAAATATTTGAGAATATCAGTGACCATTCATATTACCCTAAGTAGTCGACCTATGTAGTATAGACAAATTCCCATCAGAACTTAAATGACCAACTTTTTGGAACCCATGCAACCTAGAGATAACCCAGATCTTTTGTAAGCCGTACAGAAGAAACGCCTAAATCAAGACACCATGTTGCTACTCATCTAGAAGGTGACCTTGGTGCCCTTGTACTCGGGGATACCACCACGAGCCTTGTTGGGGGCAAAGCCACCGCGACCGCCGCCACGACCGCCGAAGCCTCCACCGCCGCCGCGACCTCCGAAGCCTCCACGACCACCACGGCCACCTCCGCGAGGACCACCACGGCCACCGCGACCGCCGAAGCCGCCACGGCCACCACGAGGAGCATCCCCGTTGCTGGGACGGGGAGTGCTGAAGTCGAGACGAACGGCACGGCCGTCCAGCTCGGCGCCGTTGAGGTCGTTGAAGGCCTGGCGAGCCTCGTCAACAGAGGCGAACTGCACGTAACCGAAGCCCTTGGGGCGGCCCGACTCGGGGTCGGTGGGCAGACGGATACCAACAATGGTACCCGACTGACCGAACAGCTCGGATACGGAGTCCTCGTTGGCACTGAAGGGGATGTTGCCGACGAACAGGGTGTCACTCTCAGGGCTGGCTTGGTCACCGAAGTTACGAGCGCGAGCCTGAGCGCGATCCTGGTTGTTGTCGTTGTTGTTGTTGGCAGGGCGGCCAGTGGCGTAGTCGAGGTTGATCTTGCGACCATCAAGTTCAGTGTCCTTCTTGGCGGCGTAAGCCTTGGCAGCGTCGGCAGCGCTGACGTACTCGACGTAACCGAATCTGAATGCAGTTTAGCAAGGTGAAGAAACTCATGACTAGTGGACGTAAACTTACCCACGGGAGCGACCAGAGTCGCGGTCGGTGACAATGCGCACACCAGAAAGCTCACCGAAGCTCTCGAACTCCTGGCGGAGCCACTCCTCGTCGACGTTCCAGGACAGGTTACCGACGAAAAGGTTGGCAGAAGCGCCAGAAGCCTCCTCATCAGTCTTCTTGGACTTCTTGGGGGCGGCAGCAGGCTCCTCCTCAGCCTTGCGCTTCTTGGAGGGCTTCTCAGACTCAGACTCGGAAGAGTCGGAGTCAGAGCCCTCGGAGTCTTCAGACTCATCAGAATCCTCAGTTTCCTCGGAAGATTCCTAAGACGGTCAGACCAAATTAAAAACACTGCGAGCCACAGGTACATACCTTCTCAGCCTTCTTAGCCTTAGCAGGCGCCTCGTCCTCGCTCTCTGACTCTGACTCGGAATCCTCGCTGTCGCTGGAATCCTTCTTGGCGGCCTTCTTGGGAACCTCCTCTTCGTCAGAGTCGGAGTCGGACTCGGACTCGGAGGATTCGGAAGTGTCAGCCTTGGCCTTAACTACCTTCTTAACGACCTTCTCATCTTCAGACTCCGACTCGGACTCAGAAGAGGATTCAGCCTTCTTGGACTCCTTCTTGGCGTCCTTCTTGGCGTCCTTCTTGACGGGCTTCTTGGCAGGCTTCTCATCCTCACTCTCACTCTCGCTGCTGGAAGCGTCGTCCATCTCCTCGTCGCTGTCAGACTCCGACTCGGACTCAGAAGAGGATTCGGCCTTCTTGGACTCCTTCTTCACCTCCTTCTTGGTAGGCTTCTCCTCCTCGCTTTCGCTCTCACTGCTGGAGCTGGTAGACTCCATCTCCTCATCGCTGTCAGACTCGGAGCTGCTGCTAGGAGTAGGCTCCTTCTTCTTGCCCTTGGACTTCTCCTTGGAAGCGAGCTCGCGAGCCATCTGCTTGCTCTTAGCCTTGGGAGACTGGGAAGCCTTGGTGACGCCAGCGTCCTTGACCTTGCTCAAGGCCTTGTCGACGGGCTTGTCGGCACCTTTCTTAGTAACGGACTTGGTCTTAGACATTTTGTACTATGAACGACGATGATTAGCTCGAGCATCAACAGGGGGTGGGATCAGAGATTAGTACATACAATGCAAGTTCTCTCAGAAGTGAAAGGTTGTAATTGTGCGGCAAAGCCTACAATCCCTCAATCACCCGATTTGAGTTAGAGCCCCCTGATGTAATATCCAGGAGTGATGACCTTATCACAGCTGGACGCAAATCTCAACACAAATGGAAGAGATTTAGCACAAATACCCACAAGTAACCCACAACGACAGTGTTCAAGCCCACAGAGACGGAGAGGAAATATGCACTCGTCTATAATATGAAACCCACGAGAGTATCCCACAGATGCCACAGAATAGATTGCAATATGCCACAGCCCACAGCCCTCAGTGTATTAAGCCCACAGGATGTCTGTTGAAGTGTACTTTGCAAAGTACGGCCCACGCTGCTGCGTCAGTTAGAAATATGGTTTCTAAGAAGGAGACTGAAGAGGTTCACTGAATCAAAAAATGATTCAAGTGACAAATATGTAAGAAAAGTGAGTTAATAAAGGGGGAAAGTGTGAGGATGAAGAGAAGGAAAAAAAAATTTCTCGAGAGCTCTGATAAGAATTTACAGAAAATTTCTGGAGGTTGGCAGAGATTTACGCACACCGCCTACTTTGTAGCAGCTAGCTCAGGCACTATGCCACAATTGCTTAAGAAAAAGTGGGTACCTGGCAGGTACTCGGTGTACACGCGGTTGGTCGCCGGAACCAGAGTGTCACTTGCTGGTACTAGCATCAAGTTCCACCTCCGCAGACCATCGCAGCTTCTACTTCAAACTGCTTGTTCGACTACTGCTGGCATTCTCAGATTCTTACCTGTCGGATCTCTCTTCTTCGGAGACGGACTATATTGAGCCAATGGGAGGCAGGTGATACTGCTGCTGTCTGACCACCATGGCTCCTCCGACCCCTTCATCCCATCGGCCACGAAAGAGGAGAAAGTACCCCACTGGCTCGAACAACTCGCTCCTTCTTGAAGCTGAGGGTGGAAAATCATTCCCTGCATTCCCTCTCGTCTCGTTCCTATGGGCTGCTAGAGCTGGTGTATCTCAATGGCTGGTGCTACCTCTGATCCTTATGGTGGTAGGCCTCTTCCGTTGGGCTGTCAGTCTATGGGGCTACTCTGGTTTGTGCACTGCCTGCATGTTGAGAATATGCGTCCAAGTACATGTGGCTGACATATTCCTGCAGGTTTTCAGGTGCCTCCGATGCATGGTGATTTCGAAGCGCAAAGACACTGGATGGAGCTCACCATCCACCTCCCCATGTCGAAATGGTATCTCTACGACTTGCAGTACTGGGGACTTGACTACCCGCCTCTGACGGCATACCATAGCTGGCTGCTGGGGAAGATGTACGTGGATTTTTGAGACATATGATAAGGAAGGCGTTCGTTGCTGACAATCAGTAGTGGAAGCGCTCTTGAGCCCTCCTGGTTTGCCCTGGATGCTTCGCGCGGCTTTGAGGATCCAAGATTGAAGGTCTTCATGCGGGGAACCGTGATCGCTTCCGAGTACCTTGTCTACATCCCGGCCGTCGTTAATTTCCTTCGTCGTTATACTCGGATGCAAGGTGTTCCAGTCTGGTCCACCTCAATTGCCCTCGTCGCGATTCTATTGCAACCGGCAACCATTCTCATTGATCATGGCCATTTCCAATATAACACTGTGATGCTGGGGCTTGTTGTCGCAAGTTTGGATGCTATATTGGCCGGACGGATGCTGTGGGCTTGTCTCTTCTTTGTGGGCGCCTTGTGCTTCAAGCAGATGGCGCTCTATTACGCCCCGGTCATGTTCGCCTTTCTTCTAGGCGTTTGCATCTTCCCTAGGATACGTATTCTTCGTCTTCTGAACATAGCCATTGTCACCATCCTTGCATTTGCACTATTGTTTGCCCCGCTGCTTGTCGCCGCAACCAATGCCGAAGCTCGTGGCTATCTGAGTGCTTCTCCACAACCTCCTTTGCTGCAGGCTCTACCCATCAAGTTGTCAGAGGACTCGTTTCTGTTCGCACCCGTCTTTCAACTGATGCAAATCATCCACCGTGTGTTCCCATTCGCCCGTGGTTTGTTTGAAGACAAGGTCGCCAACGCCTGGTGCGCCATCCACACGTTCTACAAACTTCATCGGTTCGAAGCGAGCCTTCTCCAGCGCGTCTCACTTGGCGCGACACTGGCATCCATTATAGTTCCTTGTGGGATCATTTTCCGCCACCCCCGAGCATCTCTACTTCTCCCAGCTTTGGCCAGCGTAGCCTGGGGCTTCTTCCTTTTCTCCTTCCAGGTTCATGAAAAGAGTGTGCTGTTGCCCTTGCTTCCCATGACACTCCTCCTTGCGAGTGATGGCGGTCTGAGCAAAGACACCCGAGCCTGGGTTGGATGGGCCAACGTCCTTGGCTCCTGGACCATGTATCCTCTTCTCAAGCGCGACGAACTCCGGACCCCGTACTTTGTCATGACGGGTCTCTGGGCCTATCTGATGGGTCTTCCACCAACTTCCTTTGAGACATATCGCAGCCGAACCCCTGTGGGCGAATCAGGTCCTGTCTCCGAGCCTCGCATACTCACGAAACTGCTGCATTTTTGCTTCTACCTGGCCATGATCGTTTGGCATGTCCTCGACGCATTTGTGCCTCCACCGGAGGGCAAGCCCGATCTGTGGGTGGTGCTGAACGTCCTGATTGGCGCGGGAGGATTTGGCATTGCTTACTTGTGGTGTATGTGGAGACTGATCACGCAATGCTGGCAGATTGATCGCAAGGCAGCAGAAGAGGAGAGCCGGAAAAAGAAGCAGTGATAGCCGAGGGTCAGAGGCCCGATTTTCTTGAAAATTTTCTCAAGTGATACCCATTTTATACTCTCAAATGTATTTTATAACCCTCAGGCGGGCAGATCCGATTGTCATTTCTCCAATCTCGTACGTTCTGAATCAAGGAGAGATGTTCTATTCACTTGTCTGACAGACACCTTGCCAGACGACTATATACCTGTAGTGTACATAAATATGCATCAACAAAAACTCCGTACAATGATGCTAATATACAAGCTAAAATCAAACCGTAGCCCATAATCCAACACCTGGCCCGTTGTACAGCCGCAATATTCCCAATCCATCGCTCAGCATTCGATCAACACCGAGAGAATGTTCACGTCATGCCTAACCCCGGCGTAGTCCACGAATTCATATATCGCCCAACAAGACCAATCGACAACACGGTCCAGTCGACTCCACCAGTTTAAACCTTGAATCCGTATCCAGCCATACAGGCCTTGTACTGGTCGATCAGGGGCTTGCACTCTTGAGCCGGGTCATCAGTTTTCGAGAACAGCATGCAGTCATCCCGGGCAGACTTTTCGGTCTTGCAGACGCAGCAGGGCTGGAGACGGAATGGTCAGATCGGTGCTTTCGGGGGCGCGGCGCAATGTGCTCAACGACGTACCTTGGGTTTCTCGGTTGGTGTTGGCTGGGTGGCTGCGGGAGCGGGAGTCTGTTCAGCAGCACCTAGGGAATAATATAAGTATCTTCTCTGAGCTCCGAGAGGGAACGGGGATTGGAATTGGAACAGGTGTTCGTGGGTATAGTTCTGTCGGAGAGATGCGGAGAAGAATCTGGAGTGCATACCTTTGGAAGAGCCGAAGAGCCAGGACATGGCGGATTTCTGATCTCTGAGCGAAAAGAAACGAGAGAGTGAAATACAAGGATGTGCGGCAGAAATTGAAGATCTATGTACGAAAATGAAGCAGCAGATGATGACAGGTGATGGAAGCTGGAGTGCTGATTAATTGACTGCGATGGAGCGGAAACGGCGCATTTGTGCTCTGTGGATTGCCGGAGTGCCGTCGATCGGGAAGATTTTTGGTACTGGGCCTTTTGTTTGCATATTTTGAGGAGGCAAAATAATAATATTAACGATAACGGAGGATTTTCTCTTTCCCCTCCACATTTGAACTGTTGAATACTATCAACACCTACAATCTCTCTGACTATTGGATTATTCTGTCTGATAAACAGTGCTTTCAGACTTACTCTCACACATTTTCATATTTTTCTAGATCATTGGTCAATTCTCCAATTTTTTTGTTTGCCCCTGAAACTACCCCACCATGGCCCCTCCAAAGGTCTTTACACTTGAGGGCAAAGGCCTCAAATTAGACACTGCTGAAGATATCGAGGCCCATATCAAGCCACTGATTGAAAGCACTGATTTCACCGAGATTCGTCTGGGTGGTAACACCCTCGGTGTACCAGCCTCGGAACGCCTGGCCCCCGTACTTGCTTCGCAGAAGAACCTCGAAGTCGCCGACCTCGCTGATATCTTCACCTCGCGCCTGCTCTCCGAAATCCCCCAGGCTCTGACTGCCCTTCTCAACGCACTGCTTGAGATCAAAACTCTCCACACCGTCAACCTTTCCGATAATGCGTTCGGCCTGAACACTCAAGCGCCCCTCGTCGATTTCCTCTCCCGCCACGTGCCCCTCCGCCATCTGATCCTGAATAACAACGGGTTGGGTCCCGCTGCCGGTACGCTTATTGCGGATGCGCTCACAAAACTTGCGGAGCGCAAGGAGGAGGCCCGCAAGGCCGGCGAGGAGATTCCTCTTCTGGAAAGCATTGTTTGCGGACGGAACCGATTGGAGAATGGCAGTATGGAAGCGTGGGCACGTGCCTACAAGGTACACGCCGCAGGCATCCGCTCCGTCAAGATGACACAGAACGGTATTCGTCAGGAGGGTATCTCGCTGCTTTTGAAGGAAGGTCTTCGTCACGCTAGCGCCCTGGAAGTTTTGGACTTGCAGGACAACACATTCACCGTCATGGGATCTACTGCTCTCGCCGGTGTTGTAGCTGGATGGCCCTCTCTGCGTGAACTCGGTGTCGGCGACTGCCTGCTATCCGCACGCGGTGGTGTCAAGGTCGCTCAGGCTTTGGCAGAGGGCAAGAATCAAAGCATCCAGACTCTGCGTCTGCAGTACAATGAAATTACGGCCGAGGGTGTGAAGCAGTTCTTGCACGCTACGAAAACCGCCCTTCCGGCTCTTCGCCGCATCGAGCTGAACGGCAACAAATTCTTCGAAGAAGACCCAAATGTGACAGAGTTGCAGGAGGTTTTGGAGGCGCGCAAAGAGGAGCACGGCACCGATGATGATCCGGAGGACATGTGGGGTATGGATGAGCTGGATGAGCTTGAGGAGGAGAGTGAAGCCGAGGAGGAAGAGGAAATTGAGGAGGAAGATCTGGAGGAGCGCAAGGCTGACAAGTTCCTCAAGGACAATGTGAAGGCGGAAGACGAGAAGGTCGCTCAAAGACAGGACAAGGATGTCGATGCTCTCGCGGAGGCTCTAGGCAAGACTGCTCTGTAGACTCTGCGGACTCGTCTCGACTACTTGTTTACGCAGACCATTGCCCTGTCTAGTATCCCGACTCAGCGGCGACCAGGCTTATCTCGCAGCAGTCATTGATGTATGGCCATACTCGACGGCATGTCTAGGAAGACATGCAGCAATATGCTATCAAGAACGATGGGTGAACAGCCCACCGCACCCACGGGGACCCGAAAAATGGGTCCAATAGTGCCTCACGACAAGTTCTCCCTGCTTCGAAGTACCACTACGAGTGGCCATATCTGGCTGCATTCATTGCGCTGATCTCACCATAGCGTTCCAATTGCGTCTTTTACTGCACAGATACGCGGATAGATTTATGCCATCACCCCCTATTGATTGTCCCATGCAGCATGTTACTACCCCTACTCATGTATATAATATTGAAAAGTGAATGAATTGATGACAACGGCCATTGCATGTTGAATCGTAGTCAGTCGATGATAGCCTCGATGCTAAGTAAACTGCTGATCGATGATCATTTCCCAAAGTAGTACACGATTGCTCGACTTCCTCCTAATCAGCCGTTTTTGAAGCCTTAATACTTCGTTTCAGCTGTCATGGAAGCTGAGGGGCACAACCCCATACATTTGGTACTAGGCACGTGGGCGCTTCCGAAAAGAGCAACGCCGGTCTTGGCGCGGAGGTTCACTGATTGCTTCATCTTCATTTACTTGTCCACCACCTTCAAGTTCCGCGCCATTTTCATCTCACTTCGCCGGTCTTTCCGTTGCTCACATTTTGCTTGCACCGTCGCAGGCTCGCCTCCCCCTCCAGAATAGGGAATTCGCCCCGAAGCCGTTGATTATAGGGTCACAAGACCTCCTCGTGGAAGTGAGTTGAAGCTGCAGTTCCCTTTGCTTCACTGGTTTTTCGTCAAGTTTCTTTGCAGTTCTTTCCTGAATGAGCTGGGGCTTTAACGTGAAGCATTTCATTCCTGTCTCTTGCTCGGTAATGAGAGCATTTGCAGCTACAGCCGCTGAAGGGCACGTGCTACCGGATGTGCCGCGACAGTGATGGCAAACGCTTGTCGCGGAGGAATCTGGCCGAATTCAGCTACGGCTACTTACGACAGATTTTACGCATTTGCCATTGCGTCTAAACCTTGTACCTATCGTTGGCTGTTTTTGATTATGCGCTACATCTACAAGTGATTCGGTCAACTGGTTTTGCTAAGACTGACGCAGGTACGATTCTCACGGCACGTCCCTATCTTTATCCAGTCTACGATCGGGATCGGTCAAAATGGCGATGGATGCGAAAGAAATCGAGCTCAAGGCGAAGGCCCTGACGAAAGCCGCCACCCAGAACGAGCCCGCAGCCAACATCGTATCACTGCTCAAGGAGCTGCAAACCGGAGTGAAGGCAACGGAGGATCTGCTACGGTCGACGCGCGTCGGAATCATCGTCAACAAGTTCAAGCAGCACAAGTCGTCCGAAGTCGCACGTCTATCCAGCGAGATCGTCTCGAAATGGCGGAACGAGGTTAACAAACAGAAGGCCAGCGGGTCACCGTCCGTCAGCCAGCGTTCGAGCGGGTCGCCGCGCCCAGCACAGAACGGCACCGCGTCCCCTGCCGGGACAACCCCATCGGACAAGATGTCGAAACTCTCCGTTCCCCCGGACAAGCGGACGTGGAAGGCGGATGGGGTGGATGTCAATCAAACTTCGAACAAGATCCGGGATAGTTGCATTGGGCTGATGTACGATGGGCTGTGCCTCAACTCGACTGAGTCGCCTCGAGCGGTGCTGTCCAAGGCCTGCGCGGTGGAGGCGGCGGCGTTCAGCGCTTTCGGCCCGGAGACCAAGGAGCAGTACCGCACCAAGATTCGCAGCTTGTATCAGAACCTCAAGAACAAATCTAACCCGACGCTACGGGTGCGCGTGTTGTCGAATGAAGTGACGCCCGAGCAGTTCGTGAAGATGTCGCACGATGAGCTCAAATCGGCGGAACAGCGCGAGCAGGAGCGCAAAATCCAGAAGGAGAACATGGACAAGGCAATGGTCGCGCAGGCCGAGCGCAGTATCAGCACCAGTCTGCAGTGCGGCAAGTGCGGACAACGCAAGGTCACCTACACCGAGGCGCAAACACGCAGCGCAGATGAACCGATGACCCTGTTCTGTACGTGTATGAACTGTGGTAAATCGTGGCGGCAGTGATTTTTTGTTTTCGGTGTTTCTTTTTTCGCTTTTGGCCTCGTACGCAGGCCTTTCTGGTTCTATAGCCGATAGGCACGGAGTTTGAGTGGTAAAAGGCGGTTGTTTTATTCCGTCATGGGCGTGGGAGGGCTAACCCATGATGACTTTCATTCTGATTATGCTGTTCCTCTTCAACTCGGGTTCTCTTTATGCTAGCTGATTGAGTAGATCGAGGACGTCTCACCTGCATCCGCACTGCACACAAGACGGTAGACAGCTATAATACGCTTCACCCAATGATACAGCCTGTTACTCAGGCTTTTTCTGTTTTATGCTCACACCACCTCCCACTATTTCGGGACCCGATGCTCAAGTAAATACAGACGTCATGGTTATGTAAGTCAATACAACGCCGCTCCGCTCCACAGCATCCTCAAGTAAGAGGTACAAACAACAACACGTCGCAACCATCCCATTCCATCAACCTTATCGCAAACAGTCGCAAACCACAAACAAAAGTTTCAAAATGACCACCCCAAAAACCTACACCCGCAGCTCCCTAATCCAACCCACCCTAGCCCTCTGCGACGCCTTCGCCTCCGCAGCCCCCGTCCCCGTCCTCCTCAGCCATTTCACAGCGGACCCCCTCCCCATGGTCCACGAGCACGGGCTGCCCGTCCTCGCGCCGTTCCTGGGCCGCACATTCACCGGCATGGACGGGGTGGGCCGGTACTTTGAGCTCATCGCGGACTTGCTCTGCTTCGAGAAGATGAGCTTCGACGGGGAGGAGGAGTGGATCGTTGATACGGTGTCGATGGCTGTTTCGCTGCGGGGGCGGGCGCGGTTTACGTGGAAGGAGACAGGCGAGGGGTGGGATGAGACCTTCTGTTATCGGATTGGGCTTGCGGAGGATCAGGGGGCAGGAGGGGGCGGATTGAAGGTCCAGGAGTACCGCGTGTGGGCCGATACCGGGGCGGCGTATCTGGCGCGGACGCACCAATTGGGCGAGGTGCAGCGGGAGCTGGCGGCGAGGGAGACGAAGAAGTCGATGGAGAGGACGAGGGGCGGGCATGGGAATCTTATTGGGGAGGGGCAGAGGGTCTATGCCGGGGGGAGTGGGACGGCATAGATTTGTTTTGGGGTGATATAGACTTGAGTGGTACCGAGTTCATTTGTGCATGTCTACCTCATAGATATCTAAGCTTTTGACGTGTCATAGATGAAACTAGACGTGATCCGCGTGGAAATCGATCCAGCCGATATTTCCCGGCTTGCCGTCCGGCGTCTGGAACACCTTCGCTGGCGAGTCGTAGCGCCTGTACTGCTTCTTGTCCATGACGATAGTGAATCCGCCTTCTGCGCGGCCTGTCGCGTTGAAACCGGGTCCAAACGACTTGTATTCGGCCATGACTGTCTGGTTAGAGAACCGGCTCACGCCAGAGACGACCCAATCGATGTAGCCGCTGGGCTCAATACTGCCATCCTCGTAGGTATTGGCGAATATGGACCGGTGCAGACTGTTCCATGGCCGGCCCAGAGCACATTGGCGGGCAATCACCGGAGCAATAGAGGCGTTCGCCGCTCTCACAGTCGAATCGACAATGTACACGCCGTACTGGTTCTCAAAGGTGGTGTTGGTGCCCTTCCACGCGGTGATACCGCCGCCGCAGTTGCGCAGGAGGATGTCCGACGATTGGATCCAGGCGGTACCGAAGCCGTACAGGAAGTCGGTCTGGCCGGCGATGATGTTCTTGTAGAAGTAGGCGTTTCCTAGCTTGCCAACGTACACCTGTGCATGGTCAGTTTGTTCCGTCCCTGCAACTGACTAGAAGCTTGGGCAAGAGACATACAGTATCCTGGTAAGAGTAGAATCCGCAGTAGTAGAAGCCGCCGTTGGCGCGACTGAAGCTGAGGGCATGCGCGGGTCCATCGGAGTAATCGGCCCATGTGTTGCGGAAATCGATGTTGTAGACCCTGAAATCGATGTTACCGAACGGTGTATCTTCCGGCACCGGATACCCCGTTGGCCCCGAACCGGTGTAGCCGGCCTCGAGTGTAGGTGCAACAACCAGAACGCTGGAAAAGACATTGTCTACGCTCTTTCCGGTGTTGTCGTGGTTCGCTTGGGCCCAGGTGATAGTGACCTTGTTCTTCGAGGCATCGGTGACGCTGTCGGTCTGGCCAAGCAGGGTTATAGGACCGGACCGGGTGACATTCAGCTGCTCAGTGTAGTTGCCTGCCAGTATCAAAATGGTCTGCTTGCTGTTGTCATTCGGCAGAGATTTGATAGCAGCCTGAACCGTAGAGAAGTGAGCCTTGGGATGAGACTTGGAGACGATGACTGTTCCCTCAGGACAATTTCTCAGGGAGGTCTGGCAAGCGCGACGAGATGAGGAATGCAATGCAGCCGTTCGTCCAAGCACGGCCTGCAAAATCACCGCAAGGAACAAGAGATAAGACTTCATTTTTCCTTGACTATACAGATTTCGTCACGAAGCCCGACGCTGAGTGTCCGCGCTCCAGCATGAAGATCGCCCGGGTCGCCGTCTCTTATATTGTCTCCTCGATCCGGACGATCAACGCGTTAATTGTGCTTCTGGAGAAATTTGGAGAAATTGCGGGGGCAGAGACGGGGGTCGAACAAGTTGGGAGAGTATCCCCGCTGCTGGCGGTGCTTGGAACACGTACACTGGCGAGTATCGACCGGGGAAACAAGCATGGTGAAGACTCTTGGATACACATAAAACCATCAATCGGCCAATTGCACAAGGACTCTTCTCCTGGCAGAGAAAAAACTTCCCCGCGGTCCAGGGCGATTTCCCCAGAATAAGCACGGAAATCAATTGCAGCGGCGACGGAAAATTGGATTCCACCTGTCAGGTTTGAAATGCTCGATGAGGCGCAAACAGCGGCCTGTTTCTCGTTATCAACATCAAGATACGTCCGTCTGAGCAAGCGGCTGAATCGATCTTCCTCAAATTGGCTCCAGCTTGATGGTGGTTCTCCTGACGGCCTGCAAAGTATACTGTCTGAGTGACCCCGTCACCAGAGCCACAGGCGGAGAATTAGGATGGCTCTGCTCTATGTTGAGCCTTGCCTGTCCAACGCATATGTATCTCGTAGTGTAGATCTAAAGCGTACCAATTATTGCCGAGGATCACTTAGATTGCTTAAGGCAAGCATAGTAGACGAGTCTCCGCGCCCATCGCTGATAGGACGGGCTCAATGATATCACGAGACGAGGGTCGGTGATATAGTTATGAATGACATTTCATCAGTTGTTTAAAAGACATGAGCATGATCAGCGGCAAATGAAGATCCGATGATGTTGATGGTATGGTGATGGTCTACAGAAATAATGACAGGAAGAGAGTATTTTGCCTGTCCCTGGCTGCCTAGCTGCCTGAGGCATGACTGCTGACTGCATACTTCTGTAGTGTGCTGTATCCACAAAACAATAATATACCTCTTATGAGAAATGCGGTTGCTTGAGCAAAGCTATGAACACGGCTCGAACGGCACCATAGCAGCAATCAATTCAATCAGGCTATCAGTACTTGGTTCGTCCATGCTCTGCTACTCGCGACTATTACAGCCGGATCATGCATCTTGCCCAGATTAGTCCGCACTACTTAGCGCCCATCATATGGTCAGACCGCCAGCCGTGATGATCAGACAATACGAAGAACCAGATCCCGGTGGAAAAGTCCGAACGAAGAAATCAAGCAGAATCAAGAGTCCATCATGAGTATTACGACGTGCGTCATGCAGTCCGAACGACTGAATGAGACACAAAATTGGCAGGTCGCTTGACGAGCTAACACTTCGGGTGAGAGCTAGTAGCTACACAGTTACCTGTCTAACAGACTAGCGGGTCGAGCTACAGCGCACTACTGCCAAGAATGACGATAGTTCCTGCGTCGTAATCTATTCATCCTACAGATCAAGGCGCTGAGAGGCTGGAAGTTACCTCGGCAGAAGCTCCTTCGGGCGGGCTCCGGTCACCAAGTGGGATGCAAACTGCGCAGCGGCAGGCTAGTTACTGCAGTTCTGCTCTTGTTCCTGGATTAAGTGGAGAGACTATGCAAGAGAAGTGGAGCATAGCAAATATGATGGTCGATCTAAATAGAAAAAGAAAGGGGTAGCTTTGAAGCTCAACTAGAGCTTTCGCAGGCTGGAAGCGAGTGGCCCTCCACATAGATTTGCTGGATCGAGGGAAATTTTGGAAGAGTATTTTTTGGACGAGCATTTTGAGAAGGCATCAAGAGGTAAGAGGGAAAACGAATAACTTCTTGAAATCGCTTGATTCACTAAATTTACCACTATTAATGACATACATACATGTAAAGAAAAGAATTGACTCTATGTAGAGACAAATGAGAGAAAAAAAAGTCTATAATACTGTTAAAAAAGGTAACCAGCCGAAGCCCAGCCCTATGCATGTATGCTCAAGTGATATCCAGATGAGAATTAGTAGTGAGAGTAATCAAGCGTTTACTCATCTTCCTCCTCCACCTCGGCACGAGCTCCGAGAGTGTAGTAGGTCTTGCCGCTGGCATCGGTCTCATGCTCGATAGCCAGCTTGGAGAGGTGGGCAATCATGTTCTCGATCTTGGTATCAGCCTTGGAGCGGGTCTTACGGCCGAGGTTGTCAAGGGCGGGGATGATGGTGAGGATGTAGTAGACAACGGCGATGATGATAGTGACACCAATGGAGTAGGCCCAGATGACAACGACGGTGACGATGTCGACATCGCCGTTGACGGAGAACTCGGCGTGGCTGGGAGGGCTGGTCTGGCGGTAGCCACCGTTGAGCCAGCCGAAGACACAGAAGAGGGTGGCGAGCACATCGACAATGAAGATGGCGCCAACCAGCTGCCACGAAGGCCAGGTCTTACCACCACGGGTGACGAAGATGAGCCAGTTCTCGGTAAGGGCGACCTCAAGGAAGATAATCTCCTGAGGAGAGCCGAAGTTCTGGATGAAACCACCGTTGTCCAGGAAGAGGGCAGCACGCATGATCCAAGTGGCACCAGCAAGCAAGATACCGAGGACGACGGAGATGACCCAGATCTTAGGCAACTGCCACTCGACAGGGCGCATTTCGTAGTGGGCATTGTCGTAGGCAACGGCGATGGTGGCCAGATCAGCGAACAGGGCGATGAAGACAACCAGGTCGGCATTGAGGGTCTCATCAATAATGATCATAGAGGTGACAAGGTAGATCTCAAGATGGAGACAGAGGGCAATACGGTACTGAATGTAGGCCTTCATACGCTGGAAGATCTGACGGGCAAGCTTAATGGCATCGACGATGGTGCTGAGACCGGGGGCAAGGAAGACGATGTCAGCAGCGGCCTGGGCAGCCTCAGTGGAACCCTCGACGGCAATACCGCAGTCAGCCTTCTTCAGGGAGGGAGCGTCGTTGACACCGTCACCAGTCATGGCAGTCAAGTGACCACGCTGCTGCAACATCTCGACGACCTGGTACTTGTGCTCGGGGAACACCTCAGCGAAACCATCAGCCTTCTCAACGAGGTCGTGCTGGGCAGAACCAGCAAGACCACCGTGGATCAGACGCTCGGAGTCGTAAACCTTGGTGCTCAGGGCAAGCATCTTGCAGGTTTCCTTGGCAATGGCGAGGGCATCACCAGTCAACATCTTGACGGACAGACCGAGGTGCTGAGCCTCAGCGATGGTGTGGGCAGTATCCTCACGAGGGGGGTCGAACATGGGGTACATGCCCAGAAGTTGCCAGGGCTCGCCCTCCTTCTGGACGGCAACACCAAGGGAACGGAAACCACGGCGAGCGAACTCAGCAGCCTTCTCACGGAACTTGGCAGCCTCCTCCTCAGAGCACTGAGACATGTTCAGGATAGCCTTGGGGGCACCCTTAGCACAGACGTAGCGAACACCATCGCAAGTGCAGACAGTGGTGATACGCTTGGAGACTGGGTCGAAAGGAGTATACTTCTCAGTAACCCAGTTGCGGGAGAGAATCTCACGGGCCTTGGGATAGCGGCGGAGGGTAAGGATGGTAACCTTGTCAATGGGGTCGAGGTTCTTGACGTTGTGGTTGGAGGCAATAGCAGCAACGGCCATCATCCAGTTAATGTCAACACCCTCATTCACGTAGGGCTCACGGATGGAGAGCTGGTTAGCAGTGAGAGTACCAGTCTTGTCAGAGCAGAGGATGTCGACACCAGCAAGAGACTCGATAGCAGTGAGCTTCTGGACGATAGCCTTCTGCTCAGCAAGGTAAGCGGCACCGACGGCGAGGGTGGTGGTAGTGACGACGGGCAGACCGACGGGAACACCGATAATCAGGAGAATAAGAGTGTAGTGGAGCAGGTTGTTGTCCTCGTTCTCAGGAGTAGCGATCTTGAGGTGACGGTAGAAACCACCAATCCAAGCGGCGAGAATCCAGAACATGACGAGAACGAGCAGAGTAGTACCAATGTTGTCCATGACAGCCTTGAAGTGACCCTGGTCCTTGGCACCCTGCACGAGAGCAGCGGTCTTACCGACGAAGGACTGCTTAGCGGTGGCAGTAACAACAGCGTAGGCCTTACCACGCTTGCAGCCAGTGGTGTAGTAGCAAGTGTCGGCCATGTACTTGTCGACAGCGAGAGATTCACCAGTGATGGCGGACTGGTCAACGGCGATGAGGGAGACACCAACACGGGCCTCGATGCCACCGTCTTCGTCGTCCTCATCCTCCTTCTCCTTGAGGGTGTCATCGTTGGCAGTGGCGAGGTACTCCTTGTAGGTCTCGAACATCTCAGGCTTGTCGTAGTCGCAGATCAGGCGAACATCGGCGGGAATGACAGTACCTTCCTCGACAACGATCTGTAATGAAGGAATGAATTAGTCCAGGTCACGACGCTGGAATGTATGGGGATCAGTCAACTTACAATATCACCAGTGACCAGCTCACGAGCGAGGATTTCCTGCTCCTGACCATCACGGATAACAACAGCCTTCATAGCAATATCACCCTTAAGACTGGCGACGACGTCGGCAGCCTGTTTCTCCTGGTACCAACCGACAGTAGCGTTGAGCAGCAGAATACCGCAAATGACACCCAGATCAATCCAGTCACGAAGACCAGCAGCCAAAAGAACAGCCAATTCCATAACTGGACAATGACAATTGTCAGCATTGTTTTTTTAGGAAGGGCAGTCCTCCAGCTCTAAAGAAATTGGTAACGTACCATAGAGAATAGGACCACGGAAGTAACCAATGAACTGAACGAAGAAGTTTGTCTTCTCGGTGGTCAGTTCGTTCCAGCCACCCTTCTTACGACGCATCTCGATTTCGCTGGAGGGGAGACCAGTGCGCAGGTCGGTTTCGAGCCATTCATCGGGGCAGACGAAGGCGCCGCTTGTCTCAGCGTCCTTCCTCCAGAAGGCGTACCAGGGCTTCTTCTTCTCCTGGACGCTTCTAGCACCGGCACTGGAGGTCGAGCCGCGACGGCCATCGCGAGCAGTCGAGATGTAACGGTTCAGAGCAGAGTACTCATCGAGGTTGCCTTCATTTTCAGCGTGACGAGAATGGTCACCATTCTCCACGTCGGGAGCATAGGAGATCCTCCGCTCCGCCATTGTTGCTTCGGCTCACAAAGCCTTTGGAACCCAACGATATGAGCAGATGCAAACAAGAAATGGCAGGAATGGCAAGAGTCGGAATATTCCTATAGAGAAGAAAAGAAGGAGAGAAGAGGAGGGGAATGAAGGCGAGGGGGAATGGGAGAATGTATCCTTTAATATTTGGGGGGGATTTGCATGGGAGCAGCACAAACACGTCTCCCGAGCTCTAACGGGCGACCTTCCCTGTGCGTAAACCCACTTTTTTTTTCCATTTCTTTTTTCTTTTTTCTTTTTTTTTTTTTAATTAATTAAAAAGGGAAAAATAAATCCTTGTTGTTGATGGACCTGTATGACCGGATAAGGTTTAGCCTGGATAGCCCACACCCTCTTCGAAGGTTTAGACTGACTTTGGCTCTTTGCCTCCTCGGACCTTTTTCTTTAATTTTTTAATTTTTTTTTTCTGCCTTTTCCCATCCTCTTTGCTTCGCTCGCACACACAATTTGTGCTTAACGGTACGCCCGGCTTTTTCCTTGCCTTCTTTTCCTTCTGCGGGCTTCTTCTCCAACCAGCCAAAGTGGATCCCTTTCCGAATGCAGTTTAGGCTCGACATGCTGGAAAACCTGACTTTTCCTTAAAAGGGTTCACGATGATATGGTATCTTACCAGCGGTACAGCGCTTTGTAGCATCATTGCCCACTCTCCTGTGCAAGATGCACTCGTATCGTCAGCTTCTTCGTAGAGCGGCGGATCGGTGCCGACTGCCGAGTTCGCCCCCCCAAATCCTCCACCCCTCCAGACCATTACGGTGAATCCCACTCCATACAGCCAGCACGGAGTAGAAGAACATCTGGGGCACCGTCTTCGGGTGAATGAGGACTCTGTCAGCATTACATCTTTGATACAACCCTGTAAGATACCGCCGAGATATCGGCCAGCCAGCTCAATCAAGCCTATCTCGGAATAGGCGAAATGAAATTCCATACGGTATGAGTGGTTACCGTCTGCGGCTGGCTTCTCGTTAATTTTGCCCATCCAACATCATCTTCCCTCATCTTAACTATGCGCGATTTTCTTGACTCTGCGGATGAGGTCTGAGACGCGCCTACAGTATCATGACCTAACGCCTAGAAATCCTATTCATGACTATTTGCAAGAGAAATTGCAGACCGCTCAAGGACAAGAAACGGACAAGAAGACACTATCAGATTATTATTGATGGACTAAAATGTTCTCATTATTTTGTTATCTAGCTATGCAGCGTGACAGTCGGACATTGAGGTCATCCTTCAAATTCCCTTGCAGAGGGAAAAATGTTGTACCTACCTGGTAGACCCTGGTAGACTTGGAGACCAAAAACAAACAGAGCAAACCAAACCATAAAACCAACATATTTCTTCTTCCAGTGTTATGGTCCGATGCCAGGGCACCGTACCGAAATACCTGCGGTTACCAGTACCACACGACGCAGGGCCGTCCTACCCGATCTTGGAACCACGAGTTCAGTAAGATAGGAACGCAAGGGGCAAGGGCCTTTTCCTCAACCAACTTCCGCCAGGTATGGTCAAAACAAACACTTTTTGCTGGCCGATGATGTCGATTGCCTTGACTATCTAGTACGTAGATGCCGTAAGATTCCGTAGATGCCTTTTGGCTTTGGATAAATCAGCGATGACATGGCTTGATCTAATGACATTCAGAACACGCATGGTTTCTTGAGCTAGAGCACTGTTTCAGCTGTACGCAGAACATACCCATACAAAAATAAAATACATTATGTCATCCAGGATTATCATTATTTGTCGTGAGAATTATTATTCTTTATCACCAACGTTATCTCTATGACTTTTGTTGTATGGCCACGCACGCAGCGCCATTGTCACCACGGCTCAGAACAGTTACTCTCAATCTAAATGGTTAACTAACTTTTCTCGACATCAGACTAAAACTCAACCCAGGGTCGATCGCTCTCTGTGCGTGCAACGACTGGTCATCCTGACCCCTCCACCCCTCCTTATTTTTCCTTGCACCAATCGTCCATCTGTCTAATCCTGATTGAGTTTCGTGCCGCCTTGTCTCGTGGAGTACATTTCCCACGTCCACGAGCGTCATTTATCTCAGTGGTGGACAAGTTGGGCCCAGCCCACAAAGCCTCGACAGAGGCTCCTCTTGGGTCCTCTCCAATTATTTCCCTGTAGTCATACTACGTACTATTGGTATTACTATTGAGATATGATCCGCATTTGATTTGCTTGGAGAGAGCACTGATGGACTCAATCGGCCACTAATCCGGACAAGTAGCTACAAAAGTGAAGGTTGAATGCTAGCAAATCAGCGCTGTTCCTTTTACTTGAAAGAAAATGATTTCATGGGCGGTGATTGAACTCCGTAGTTTGGCCCTCACTGCTACCTATGATATATCTCCTCGGATGAAGAGTGTAGGGCGCTCGTCTGCTACATTTTTGTTCCCTGGCTAAGAGGGCTGGCAAACTTTCGCCTGACTGCGCCGACGATGTCCATCCATCGGGTTGACAAGTTGACACTGGCATGGGCCACATAGAATTTTGGAAAGGGTGCAGAGCACATGTAGATACTTTGTACTTCTGTACCGTGCCCGGAGACTAGAGACAAGGTTGCTAAAGATCCCTGCCCGATAACCTCGATGGATGATGACAGTGGTGGCGGATATCGCTTCTGAAGGACTGTACATTCTCCTACTACCCATCTATCTAGTAGCGTGTATCTCGTTCTGATTGCTCACTTTCAACCTTCCAGGATTAAGCTGAGACACCGAGTTTGCCGTCATCATAACCATATCGACGCCAGCCAACATTTGACAGAATCCGAATTTTCTCCATGCAGTATCTACACCATAAGTTGGTCGGGATGCGGCAACGAAAAAAAAAAGAAAAAGTTTGACTATGGTCATGTCCGAACGGCAACGGCAAACCAGTTGCCTCCCAGTCAGCCCTGGGAGGATTCCATGCATATGCCATTGCCATGATCTCGTCACCTTCACGTCTAACTTTCGACATCGGCTGACACCGTGCATCTGCTCGCTCGTAATTCGGAGACTTTTCCATTTACTTCTGGCCTATAGATCTCGTTTGCTTCCCATCACCATTTCTGGTGATGTCGAACATGGAAGTTCCATGATCGTAGTGAACCCCAAAACTCACCAAGCTTCATCGCGCATAAGGCTTGGCTCATCCTAGGTGATTGCAGCAGTTCAGCCAACGGTGGTGGTTGGATTTCAGTATACCGCCAAGTATCTATCTTAGTATCCCCAGTTTTTTATGAGCACTGCGCGGTCACTATCTCCAGTCTCCAGTCTCCAGGAATTCCAGGAATCCGGAGAAGCCTGGACTCGGGAGACCTGTCACTGGCTGTGCTGTGGCTCCTGTCGTTCAGAATATAGATGCCTATGTCCTGGTCACGGTGCGGGATGGGTGATCGCGAACGAAAAATAACCTTTTCTATGCCTAAAAATAATTCCTTATTCTTCGCCTACCAGACTTTGGTTCCGGTTGTTATTGTTTGCCTTTGTAGGAAAATGAGGGGATTCAAAAGCCTAGATGGTTCGTCATGTTTTCTTTTCCGCTGCCACAAATCCAGCCCCAGGTTTTTAAAGGGTCCGATGCAGTCGAAAAAGCAATAGGCAGCTGGCCGACCATGGACAGATGGCACAAGACAACCGCGTGGCCATCTCTTCCTACATTTCACGTCCAGTTGCAGATTACGACGGTCGTTGAGCTGGCACGGTTCTATTCGCTTTGAGGGTCAAATCTAGGGTCTTCAGCTTCGACCTCTGACTCTGGGATACCCCTGAATCTTGACTCTTGACGGCTCACAGCTGTGCATACTCCAGTCCCAAAGTCAATTGCCGCGGGGATATCCCCTCATCGCTAACTACTCCATACTCCGTAGTTAGCTCTGGCGGTCCAAATTTCGCACGGTGAGCGTACTTGGGATGGCGACCGCTACAAAGGGTAAGTATACTTGAGACTACGGAGTATCTAGCTGGGTTCAATCGCATGCAGTAGCAGATACAACGCAAGAGCAACAATAGTAACTATCTACACGGCAATACTCCAAAAGGAAAATGCGATCCCGTTGTTCCTTACCCCTGATGAAACAGCTTACCCAGTTTGGTTTGGCCGGCGCTTTCCGCGGCTGGTACGAAGCAATATTAATGAATCATGATGCGTCGAGGCGAAATAGTCAGGTTCTGGATGGAGGAGCTCGGACTCGTCGGTCTTTGAGTTAGTAGAACTGCGATTGAAAGAGGTTAGGCTAATGAGCAGTATTAATTAGTGAGATTATTATTAGTTAGCTGGATGTCTGGGTTGCATGAGACTCTTCTGCTCCGAAGAACAGGATTATAGTTTATCGCATCGACCGTGAATCGTCAAAAGCTCTTTTCCTCTTCCTGCATGGATAGCGGGTGAGAAGCCAAAATTTCTCACAGTCTTTAAGTCATGCACCAGAGAATGATGCAACAATCCAAGGCGAACGGATTGAAAATGGTCATCCTCGGTCGACTTGTCGACGCTTCATCCTTCTGTAGCCCCGTGCGCAACCCCCTAAACAAACAAATCAGCCACGCCCAGTGACCTGCAGACCCAATCCTGCTACTGCACCTTTTTCGATCAACTTTCCGGGGGATTCTCATCACTATCGGACTTTCCTTACCTAGCAGAGTAAGAGTGTGCACGGCAGAGCAATGCACCCACGTCAGCCAAGAGAACAGCAGAGTAATGGTCGGGCGATCACTCAGGATGCCATCATCGGCGGATGGTTGCCGGCCATCCCAGCCATCTTATTTTTTGCTCGTGAAGTGAAACAAGTCGTCATGGTCATAGCGACGTTACCCCATTCTAATAATATATATGATATTGAATTTGATGTCTCCGTCAAAGTAGTAGACTAGAGTAGTGTGTAGTTAGGCATACGAAGTTATGGTACAGGGCTGATTCTCGCCTTCTTTCATAGGACGCTACAACGCAAATGGATGGAGCTGGAAGTGGGGTTATCCAGACAACACCGCAAGCTGCAAAGGGTCGAAGCAGCGTAGAAGCGTCTTGAATAGTAAACTCTCCACATTGAGCCGTGGAACAAGCGGTCTGATAACGGTGTACTCTGTAGTCCTGATGCCGTACCTGGCGCTATCTGAGCAATTATTTTGGCTCATTGACATGTCAGTCTCCCTGCTGCACCCTGATACACGTGTGCCGAGTTCCAGTGCTTTCGTGTTGTCCGACCAGCAGACTTGAAACCTATTAATTTATTCCTTTGTACAGGTCCTGCACCCATACTCTCGAATCTGATACTGATATCCCTAACAACCATATCGACAGATCCATGGTTGAGGTAATTATTTCCGCCTTAAAACTCTGGTGATACACCTCAGCGGCCGAGTCCCGATGCCGGCCCGGTCGCACGGTTGTCCATTGTGTTTTGTGCCCATCATCTAAATGCAAATAGACATTTACCCGCATCAAGCACATTGATTCATAGTAGATTACCTGTGTTGATTACTACAATGCCTGGCGATTAATCAAGTTCAAGTATGGGGCCGTATTCGTACAGCTTGAAAATGCCTCGTCCTTACCTTTCGCAGTTAGGTTGGCAGCGCCTAAGTAGTGCGTAAGTAACAGCACGGTACTCCGATTGTGCAGATTACCATACCATACCAATTACAGAGGCACATGTTATGATCACCCTGCAGGGCAATCACCAACTGGCTACCGGGCTGACATCTTGCCACTTCCTAGAGTGCTCGTTGTATCTGATAGGACTACAATCTGCAGCCCAGTCCGCCTACCAAAGACGGACAGGACAGAATCTGCCTGCATTGGGATGCGGATGCATCGGGCAACGAAAATCCGCTCGCCTGCAGCCGGCGTTTTCTCGACGTTTTCTAGAAACCTTCTGTGGGTGGGTGGTGCCATGGTTCAGAAGTTGAACACCCACGAGTGACGAGTCGTCATTGGGTCCTCGACTCCATCCTTTTTTACCTAGCTGCATCGTCGCATCGAGCGATTCTTACTACCCGACAGTAGCGAAGAATTCCAGAGTTCTCTGCAAATCGAGGTGCAGTTGCAACGATGAGCCGAATCTGATTAATCATGTTGTCTCAGTCTTACTTCTGATAACTGATGAGATCTTGGTACGGAGTACTCCGTATGGTACTAGGTATTGCTCGGTTGATCGGTTGATCGGCAAATTTCACCACAACACCGACACCGATACCGACGTCGACGCCGCCGCCATTCTCTGATGGTGACAGATTCGCACGCTTTGATTGACACAATAATACAACCCCTACGTCATATGTCTCTGCACTCTGTAGCATCCTGTGTCTACCTTATCAGTCACCGACATTCATCTGAAGCAATTTACGAGGGATTATTCCTGACTCGGCCTATGACCGATACAGTAGTACTATCGGTGACGGCTGTAGCATCAGACACAAAACACTGAAATACTCAAGGGTGATTCGTCTTGACTGCAATTTGTCCTTCTGCTTGGGCGCGGCTAGAAACATCCAACGGAGTACGGAATAATATTAATGAGAGCGAGGAAAGAGATTCCCGTTTCGGTTAGGCTCGGGGTGCATAGGGTTACGTTGGGCGAGGTATTTTGCCGATTCGGGCAAGTGACCAGGGGGAACCAGTTTGCTAAGCTTCAGATGCCAAAACTCAGTTCACTCATATCTCGAATCTATAGTTGTCTAAAAATAAGGAAATTGAATCTTGATCGTCTACTCATTAAACCAATTACCCAGTAATTCAAGAGCGAATTGACTGAGCAGCGAGCAAGCGCAAACACCGAGTCTGAAGCTCTGACAAATAAGAAATGGCAATAGCATCGAAATTACCCTTATTACTTCACAGAGGAGACAATCCCCGCTCGCTACTGGCCCCAGCCAGGGATAAATAAGATGAACCGACGCTCATCCCGCGAAAATGGAGACTAAACAGCTAGACCGACTGATTTGTTTGGCGCCTATGTTCTTGGCTTCGCTCTGTGTCCTCGTACCTACAGTAGCCGACTCCATAGTGCCAGTCGGACTAGCATACTACTAGCTTCAAAGCGGCAAGTGGGCATCTCCCACTCACCGGGGCTAAATTGCAACCAGGTACGGACGGAGTAATCTGTCGGCGATTCCATTAACTAACACTCTAGCGGTTAGTACCATTGTCATAGTGGTAATATCGAACGCCCCACCGGGACGGATCGGCCTGGTTTGCGTGCCAAGCTGTCTCATCGAGGATCCTGGTGAGGGATTTTCTGCACTCGTGGAGTGGGAGATGGCTGGGTGTTTGATTGCATTACACATAGTATGGAGTATGGAGTAAATCAGCACGGCATTGCTCTAGGATATGTCATACCGCAACGACTACTCCGTACACAGTAAAGAGGACCAAGACAATCCTCATCCTGGCCCCAAGACGTGCAACTACCAAAAGCAACTTGAGATTGAGCCATACTCCATAATTTGCATTCTATAGGCGTCCCGTCATCCCGTCCTCGTAATAGGCGAATCTGCAGAGTAGGAAGTAGGGCACTGCACCCTATCCTCAGTCAATCACGCTATAACCGCACCCGCAGTCCGCTTCACCCTCTCCCAGACATGCAAGGCAATTGACATTCTCGAGGTCTCCTGCAGCATCGTGCAGGACACGGGATAAAATCCTACGCCAACCGCGGAAAACCATTTAGACACGTTTGCCTTGGATTTATGGTGCCACGTTCAAGTGCATGCCGTCGACGCATCGCAAAGTGTCGATATGCAGGAGGCAAATGTGACAACTGTCATTGGCAATGGCAACGGGCAACGTGAATGCGCTCTCGGATGAGATCCGAATTTTCATGTGTGCAATTCTGCTCCGAGTCCGAGTCGGGATACTGTACGACTACGGACTACGGAGAATTCTGGAGATATCCCCTCGGGGTAGAGGCATTAAGCACTGGCAGTGGCAAGTCCGTAGTACCTCGTATACGATATGGAGTATGGAGTATGGAGAAGAGAGAAATGCTCCATCGCGTTAGGCTTAAAATGATGACCGGTCTGGAGGTTTACATAATTGGGGTACGTACTTGAGTGAATGGCGGGTGTTACAGCAGAGAAAAAGTACAGCTTCAACAATGGAGAAAGACCTGGCAATTGTCAGAAGACAATCGGCATCGTCATCCCTCAAAAAGAGATACTCAAGGTGAAGAATATCGCCCGAGAGTTTCTCCATTGGAATTCGGCATGGCGACTCTAGCATCGGAAGGGAATTGAAGGTATCGGCCTACGCGGCACCGCGGGAATCGGCACGTTGCGAAAGGGCAACTGCGGAATATATGATTGGTTTGGCACTACGCAACTGATTCCCTGAGTGAGGCAAACCGTTCTTCGGTTTGGTTCTATGGATATTTGACAATGGAGTTTGAATAATTTTTACTGAGGGTCTTTTGTGGCCCTACCAGACACAGCTGTCGGGGTAGACCGCGGGATACGGCTATACTTCCTACCTTGCTGGGAAGTGGAAACTCGAAAATGTACTGCGTACCGTAGAATAAACAACCTGGATTGTGCTCAAGAGACCTGCATAACGTGGCATAGTTAGTCATCAGCATTCCTCATCTAGGGACTATGTGATGCTACTCCGTAGCAGCAATCACAGATGTTTGATGATGCACTCCCGTGTCTCCTTACATCTAACATGCTCATTACATTCATAGATAAACCTAAAGCCTGTATGCGAGGCCTAGAACATGAAACTGAGACAGCTGCAACAGTCACCAAACAATGCCTCCGATGACAAGATGACAACGGAGGTATTCCTGGCAGTTTGTGTACAGCTTCCCAAAAAAAGGTGATCGACAGGTGCGTCCGACATGGGCGCATTGACTATTGCCTTGCGGGTGTCAATCGTTATACGTTCGAAACGATAATTTGTCCGATACTCACCTGCATCAGGGTTATCATGCTCTGATATGATGTAAGAGGATGGAGTAATTGCAGCACATTTACGAATGGAGAGCTCTGATACGGAGTCCTTTACGGAGTAGAATGCTTCATGTCTCCGCCACGACTGCATCCATCGTTCTATCTATGGATTGCTGATGGTGGCTGACATAGCCAAGAAAACCATACTGTACATCAACTGCAGTACTCAGCAGGCAGATCTATCCAAACAACGACGGTTTGACAATGTGTGATGGCACTGCCTGCATCGCAAAAAGGCCAAGAAGCCCCTGAAAGCGAATCCGGCTACAGACTCGCATGATTGGATCCTAGACGCAGATCATCTTAATGATCTCGTGAGAGTCTCAGGCTCAATCAGCCTCGTTTCAATTGAGCCGTGCTTTATGATGTCACTCAGACTGGATAAATATTCGATACTCTGTTTGGTGTCTGGCTAAATTTATCCCGAATTTGCGGCAGCGCCATCACATTGACAGGTATCAGTATTATTGATTGAATCAATTATGATTCAAGAAAACGAAAATCGGATATAACAATCAACAGACAGATCATCAACCAAGCCAATAGTCTTACTTCCGCCAAGCATACCCAACCCCCTGATGTGCAGCCTGCAGCAAGGAACATGCTTGGCAACTCACTCTTCATCCCCATACGGAGTAAGTAGAAACTCATGATTATATGGGGTATGGAGTAGTCTCAACAGTCTATCTAGTGATACCACCACCAAACTTATTCCTCATTTTTGGTCCTCGCAAACTCAAATCATGAGGTCAGACAACGCCATGTAGTATTACAAGGACGATCCCACCACTTGGCAATCAGTTGCAGTCGATCAGAACAGCACTGCCTCCTTAACTCAGTGCTGCGATATGCGCACGTCCTGCATACATACATGTCGTCTCACTACCAGAAAGTATCCTCTCCTGCATCTCTACCCTCCCAACCAACCATGTCCCTTCCAAAGTCCCCGCCAAGCCCTGCACTACATTCCCTCCCTTCTTCTACCGTCTTGGCAAGCCCTCCCTTTCCCCCTTGGGGCAGTCAGACCTGTCTGTCTATCCGGCGAGGTATCACGGGGTGACCTTATCGGTTCATTTCATTTTCGCACATACGCTGCTGTGCTGCGTTCGAGTCTTGGCGCGCTCCCCAGATGATCTGATTACCTGGATAATGCGGATCTTCCCCGAGCCAGCGAAGCGCAAGGACTGGTCTATCCCGTAGGTACATATGATTGATGTGGCAGGTGTGGTGCACACTGACAAGCTAGGTATCACAATCCTCTTGGCACGGGGCGGACGGTCGAGTTGCAATGTCCAGATAGTGAGGTTGACATTGCGGGTGAATTCGGAGGTTGACTTGACTTGGTATGATCCAGAGTTACACGGTGTAGATGGTTGTTGACCTGTCAGTTGGCATGCTCTCCCACTCTGTGTAATGCTTTGTCCTGGAAGTGAGGGAAGGGATCTTGGCGGTGGTGAGAGGTATGCAAGGTGGAAGTATAGCTGAGAGTGTGGAAATGAATGTATTCATATTTATATCGATCAGACTCAAGGATGCGCATGATGTTTGTGTGCTCTGTACGTGTATTATATTTCTGTAATATGCATAGACTTGACTATATACTTCTTTGGGGTCATAGAGGTTATTGTAGTTACTATGTTAGGAGGAATTTAATGGTATATCACATGGCTAACATGGATGGGATGAATGTCTCTGAGAGATGTATAGTGGTGATATATCAGCTGTTTAGAGAGTTACAACCCACAAGTGATGTATAAATTTTTATTATGTGTCTATTATGCAATGCTAGAGGATCCTATTGTTCCATTTGTAGAAGAGATGTCTATGTTAGTAGGGTACTCAGCAGATAGACAGAAATATATATCCAAGATTTATCCACAGAAGTCATAGATATCATCCCTGTTTAACAACCCTCGCAGATAGACATCTATCAGGAAGCGTCTTCAACAGTGGGATCAGCATTTAATGTGCTCAGACATGAGAGCTTGTGGTTATGCACTCCAGT
The DNA here is from genome assembly GCF_001078395.1 of Aspergillus udagawae. NCBI lineage: Eukaryota > Fungi > Ascomycota > Eurotiomycetes > Eurotiales > Aspergillaceae > Aspergillus > Aspergillus udagawae. Next base: position 2,160,472 of record NW_025091265.1, on the reverse strand, counting down.
TACGTAAATGGAGCTGTCACTAGGCCAAAGATCCTAGACGCACTTGATCTTGCTGTCGTATATTTCGAACCTCGCTTGTTAACCTCAGGGGATACGACTAGCCGCTGACTGCGTTGAATGCCAGCTGATACATGTCACTGCCTCATAGCAGAGGTTCATGACTGCCATCGCCCATCCAATGCATATTTTTCCGCCTCGATTAAAATGAGATCTTGATGCCCACTGTACAAGGCACCAGAGTCCCAGGCATAAGCCTCTCGATGGCGAATTTGGCCCGCCAACCCGTGCAGTGACCAGGCAGGAGCACAGCCGGATCAAGCTTCTTCAGGTCTTTGACCGTGCTCTCCGTCTGCTGTTCCTCACTAGTGGCCAGATGGAAGCCTCCCACAACCGCATGAAGAGGAACAGAGCCATCCAGGCTTTCAACCGCATGCTTGGCCGCGTTGACCACTCCAGCATGGCTGCAGCCCGTGAACATGACGATTCCTTTCCCTGGTGCAGTCAGCATGGATTGTGAAATAGGTAATCGAAGCACGCGTGTACGTGACCAACATGCCTTTCAGATTACACATCAAGAATCGTTCATCTGCAATGAGCTCGTCGGAAAACCAATCGTTATCCTCGTGGCTGAAGCGCATCCCTCCCTTCAGCCCGTTCTCGTAGGCAGTTTGTCGAGGGATTTCCCCCGATACAAAAAAGAAATCATCGAGAACAGTATGCGCCTCGCCATGTTTGTCAACCGCCGCCCCAGCTGCCTCGATCTCTTCGAACGTGGGATCAGCTTGGAGGGATATGATCTTCTGACCGATAGTCATCCCTCGGTAGTCGGGGCGCGAAGGGTGCAAATCTGCGGACAGGCGCCCAGGACGACCCTTGACCTGTTTGTCTTCGTTGATCAAGCGAATGGCGCGCAGAAGACCACCTGAACATCGTCAACCGACATCCAACGAGTCGCAACCGCATTCGAACAAACCCGAATGATCCCTGTGCCAATGCGACAATTGGATGACCTCTACAGAGGCAAGATCCGCCCTTAGCCGCTTCGCATTCCTCTGCCAAACATCTTCCTCCGGGCCTGCATCGAAGAGCACTGAATGGCTCACGTCACCTCTCGTCGCTGTCTGCGAAGACTCAGCATCGCTCCGGAACTCCGTCTTATCAAAGTCTCCTTACCACCAGTATTGACAACCCGTGAGCTGAGCAGCAGATGTCTTCCATTCTCAGCTCTTTCTGAGCATCACCCCTTTCCTTGAGGTCGTGAGGAGACCCCGTGGCAAGGCTACCCATGAGGCCAGAGACGTGGACGGTGTCTGGAGCGACGGGCGACAAGGGGTCGAGCTCATTGTCTATGATGACGAGCGCTTCGAGAGAGTCAATCTCTACGAGGTTAGATCTGGACATCTTGTTTATATCGGACGATGTGTGTCGATGAGGAAGACCTTGTTGTGTGGAGGGGTAATGATAGAGGGGACATGCAGGTTGCAGCAGGTGAAGGGCTAGGCCTCGGGCTGCACGAGGCCTGTCTGATAGTGTCACTCTAGACTACTTGATCTTTGGGAAGAAACGTTTCTTGCTTTATTTACTCGAAATTCAATGCCGAAAGTTCAGTGTTTGATACTTTTTCGGTGCACCTTTAGAGATATATATTTGTGCTTATTACCTCATGCTGAGGTCGGCTTATGACCCACCCTACAGATTCCTTACAATTCCACCATCACACCATTAAAATTACCCCGGCCAACATAGAGCAAAGTGAGTTTATATACGAGATCCTCTTCTCGTAACGTTTCTAGCCTCCTCCGGGATTACTGCATTGAATGGTTAAAGACGCCACCTTTTTCTTGACGCTCGGGGCCTACAAGGAGATACAGGCGAAGTCCCTGATGGCATTTTCCCACCCTGAAATCTTCGCTATCTGTCGAGAGAAGGGCCGTTTATGATCACGGGTGGACCAATGGCTGTATCTGAACAAGTACTGAAGCTGAAGACACGGACGAGTCCACCAGCAACAAGCCCATCCACACAGTCTGCAGCTGTGCGAGCAAGAGCGGGAGTAAGAGTGGAAGGCTTCTGTTGAGCCTACTATGGAACTGAGTAGGGAGATCGTTTTCTGTATAGTAGTAGTAGTCAAAGAGTTCCTGGCAGTCTCAGTGGTCATAGCCAGCTGTCGTCATGAGGCTTTGGCCTTGCGTCGAGTATCCATTATCGCTCATACTTATGACGAGCAATACTAGCGGTGGCGAGCAAAATGCTTTGCTGCAGCGTGTAATCAGTTGGCGAAATTGGTGAAAGGCTGGAAGCTGGTTCCTCTTAAGAAGGGAAAAGGGTAGAGTATTCTGCTCCCTGGAGTCAACAGTACCAGATATTTGCAGATTCTGCTCGATTTGACGTATCACCGAAGAAAAAAGCAATTGCCATATCGCAGTTCCTGTAGTTTAGTGATGGGAAAGCGCGCAGGGACACGGACACAGACGGGACCCCAGTGCGTCGTCTCGTGAGCCTGATGGTACAACCAGTAGAGTTCTCACGCAAGGAAAGCAGCAGACGTCGTAAGCTCAGTGCGGCTTTTGATATGTGATGAGCGAGTGACCACGAAGTGGCTCGTGGATGTTCTAAAAAGGGACTATCTCGCTGAGAAGCTTCAATTCGTAAGTTCATAACAGCATCTCGGTACCCCAAACTCCCGCACTGCGGGGAAATCCGCAGCGACGATCCATCTCCAATCTTTGGCTCAAGGCTCAAGCAAGATTCAATCAATATGACTACGGTTACTAGTAAGTCGATAACTCCATCACTCATCTTCTTTTCTGATTTCTTCCAGTCCATTCGACCTGATACTGTCCACCGCAGTGGACGAACGTACCCACTATGCGCTTCTTCCTCCTCCCCGTAATCCTCCTCCTGCTCAGCGCATCCACCACTGCAACCGCCAAACTCGCCCCAACATGTTTCAAAGTCGTCGCCGCACTCGTTAGCCGGCCAGGCGACCTGTACGAGAAATTCCAGCGCGAAATCTGCGACAAGGGCTGCCAGCCGACCGTCCCACACTGGGACCTGTGGACGCGCAACAACACCTTCCTGCCGGCCGTCCGCAGCGTGATGAAGCGGTTGGATGTACCCCGACAGGAAGAAGCGATGGTGCGATTGGGCGATGATGCAGCGAAGATCATCAAACAGCGGTGCGGTCCGATGCTTGAGGGCAAACATATCTGCTCGGACCCGGAGACACTGGCGGCGTTTGGGAATTGCTTCAAGAAGACCTTTGTGCGGTCGGCTATCACGAATCTACCGGCGCTGTTGCCCATGGTATCGGAAGCGCTGTGTCAGGAACAGTATGCATATCTCAAGGATGATCAGTTGTGGGAGGAAACGATTCCGAATAATATGAGAGAGTATGCGGCTGTTTGTCGGGAATTAGGGAATACTGGGAATACGGAGAGTGTACAGGGGCAATTTGGTGAGGGGAGTCATGACAATGATGAATTATAGCCTCAGGGCTTCTTTCAATTCTACATAGCCCTGGTAATGAAAGTAATAACTGAAGTCGTGGAATTCTAAAGTTTAAGGGCGAGATGAACCCGATGACGAAAGCCACAGCACTGACCGCCAGAAATTGTTCCTGACTGTTGTCATGTCAGCGCAGTCAGCGCAGTCAGCATCGATCGATCGAACTTATTTTTGCTTCTTCTTCACCGTAATGGAAGTTTCTGTTTGCTGTAGACTTCCATCACTTCAAGACCTCTGTTGATGTTATCCATCAACACACCATGAGATACTGGATATCTTAATGTCGCTGTCCTCTGTGTCCTTCATTCGAATGGCGTCGCGAATGACGTGCGCTTCCCGCTTGATGCGGCCCAACCCCCTCGTGTCTCACGGCCATCGACGCCTTCCTGCGCCCTTCCTACAGCCTTCTCCTCGTCGTTTCGTTCATCCGGGTGAATTCAAACCATTTGTGCCCCCTTCTCCGAGTTCGTTAGGCAAACCCATCCCCGCAAAGACCTACACCCGCACTCGCAAATGGCTCCGCCGTTTCGCCTACCTCTCAGTAGCCACCGGAGTGATCTACGCCATCGATACTCAGTTCTACGCATCCTCACTGACGCGGACGGCTCGGACATTCTCGCTCGGTCTCCTCGTCGCATTAGACTACAAAATCAATTTCCGTCCGAACCCACCGTTGGCTGAATCCATCACAGCCCTGCACGCCCGCAACGCGGAACGATTGTTTGATCTACTCCGGCAGAATGGCGGCCTGTATCTGAAAATCGGGCAGGCGATAGCCATGCAGTCTGCCATTCTGCCCCCGGAGTTTCAGAAGATGTTTGCCCGGATGTTTGACGATGCGCCGCAGAATGACTGGAAGGACGTGGAGAAGGTGATCCGGGAGGACTTTGGGAAGTCGGCTGAGGAGGTTTTTGGAGTGTCTTTCACCGGGGATCCGACGAAGGGGGTGTTGGAGCGCAGGGCTAGGGCGAGTGCGAGTGTCGCACAGGTCCACTGGGCACGATTAGCAGATGGGCGAGAAATTGCTATCAAGGTTCAGAAAAGGGAGATTTCCCAGCAGATCCAATGGGATCTGTGGGCTTTCAAGTAAGTCCATCACTTTATCCTTCGGGGACGAATGCTAACGAGACCAGAGTGGTCACTTGGGTCTATTCCCGCACGTTCGATATCCCATTCTACAGCCTGGTACCGTACATAAGCGAGCGACTGTTCCTGGAGACGGACTTTGAGAATGAAGCGACCAACTCGGAAACAATGGCTAAGCTGGTGGCCGGCGAGTCGCGTCTGCGAGGCCGCGTCTACATTCCCAAAGTCTACCGCGAGCTCAGCTCGAAGCGTGTCATGACCGCTGAGTGGATCGAAGGAACCCGGTTATGGGACAGAGAGTCCATCACTCGTCCGTGGCTCGGTGGTTGGCGCGAAGGCAGCCCGGGATGCCAGGGGACACCGTTAGATGCTCCCCAGACCGAAGATCCGGTGGCCAAGGTTGCGAGGAACCCGAATCTGGTCAAGATCAAGCCGGAGCGCAACCACTGGCGCGGCTGGAACGGCAAAGGCGGCCTAGGTCTGTCGCTCAAGGACGTGATGACGACCATGGTCGACCTCTTCTCCGCACAAATGTTCCTTTGGGGCTGGGTGCACTGCGACCCGCATCCAGGCAACATCTTCATCCGGCGCAAGCCCTCGGGTCAGCCGGAGCTGGTCCTCATCGACCACGGCCTCTACATCCACATGGACCCCAACTTCCGCCACCAGTACGCGCGCTTCTGGAAGGCCCTGCTGGCCTTCGACAACCGCACTCTCAGCGAGATCGCCGAGGGCTGGGGCATCCGCAACTCGGACATGTTCGCCTCCTTCACGATGATGCGCCCCTACCGCGGCGGCGACCTCTCCACACGCCAGCACCTGGAGGGGCTGAGCAAGGTAGAGCGCGCCCAGCGCCATTACGAGATGCAGCAGGCCGCCCGCAAGGCCATCCGCGACATCCTCGCGGACGAGCAAAAATGGCCCAAGGAACTCATCTTCATCGGCCGCAACCTGCGCATCGTCCAGGGGAACAACCAGTTCCTCGGCTCGCCAGTCAACCGCGTCAAGATCACAGGCATGTGGGCATCCCGCGCGCTCGTCGAGTCGCCTGATCTGCCCTGGGCCGAGAAGATCCAGAACCTCGGCCGACATCTCCTGTTCCGCTTCGTGCTGTTCACCAGCGATCTCTTCTTCTACTTTACCAAGGTGCGGCAGTTCCTGCATCTGGGCGGCGGCATGGAGGATGATATCGAGAAGCAAATGAAGGATATGGCCAAGGATATGGGGGTGGATTTGAACCAGAGTATTTTCGAGGGCTAGATTTGTGCCTCCAAGACTTCTCCCCTCGATTGTATTATATGATTTAGATGACCATGAACATACATGATAGAGCCTTGAAATACTCATTTCGATTTATTCTACTCGTTGTAGACGAATATGCCGTTCCAAGAATCATTTATCATACCCATAGCGACCATAAAACTCCCGCCAAAGCAGATCCATAACCATCGCTCATCACTCATAAGAACAAAAAGGGTATCTATCTAGTATTCCCACCCGGAGAACCCCAACGGCTTCCATTCCTGCCCCGGATACGCCGTACTCGACATGGTGATCTCCTCGCCCGAGTCGTCATCCCACTGCACGGGCAGTTCCACCGGTGCATCGTCGGGGTTGACCGCCCTCGCCTCGCCGCGGTGCGGATGGCCCTGGCTCTGGCTCTGCACTTGCTCTTGCCCTTGCACTTGCTCGCAATTCTGGTCCCCGCCCTGGTCCGCCGCAGCCTTCTCATCCGGAACAACAGGCTGCTGCGGCTGCCCGTGTACCTCTGAGTCCTCCTCGTAGGTCGGCAGCCGCGACGACTGCAGAAGACGCTGCGTGGTACTCTCCAGCCAACTTCTCTCCCCCTCGCGCGCGGTCGCGCCGGCGGCGTGCTCCTCGTCCGAGTCGCTCGGCAGCGTGAGTTTCCAGGGAAGTTCCTGGTCGCCGATGCGGCTGGTGCGCGGGTTGCTGCGGAAGGTCCCCAGGTTGTTGGCTGGGTCGGAGGTGTCGGTGCTTGGGTAGCTGCGTTCGTCGGGCCGTGGGGGGAAGGTCTTGGGGCTGCGGGAGCGGAAGTGGAGGTCTTGGGTGTAGGCGCGGTCGACGCTGCGGCCGCGGGAGGGGGTGCGGGGGATAGCCGGGGGGATAGAAGAGGTGAGATGTGGGGGTGGAGAGAGTTGTGGAGAGAGTTGGGGATGATGGGGGCTTGGTGGTAGTGTCATCTGTTGTAGTTGGTGATGGAGTTGGAGGTGTGGAGGAGGAACAGGTGGTGGTGATTGAGGGGAGACCCTGCCGCTATATGAAAAGGAGCCAGCAGGTGACGGCAGTCTATCTAGTGGAGCGAGCCGACTGTCAGGTTGCTGAGATAGAGATGCTGGGGCTGCCGCTGCTAAGTGCTGACTGCTCCTGGACGCCCGGGGCGAGCGCCTGAAGCGAGAGAAGGATTCCGGCGCAAAGTATCCCTCTGGCGGTGGATGTTGTCCCTCGAACGATGTCTGACTCTCCACGTTTGACCGGCGCCGACCACGACCAGTCCGGTCGTCTGAGTAGAAGCGTGTATGTCCCGGTGCTGGATGCGAGGAAACCGGACGAAGCCATTCCATTGTCTGTGCAACAGACGACTCGGGGGCACGTCCATGCGCCTGAGTCTTATTTTGCTGTTGCTGCTGGGAACGACCGAACCATGCCTAGTTGAGATATCAGCTTGATACGGGCAACCAACGAAAACGGGCTTGACTTACACCCAGCCTATCAAAAGCTCCGCGACGCGACCGGTCAGCTTTTGGCGAAGGCTCATCAGAGAACGAGGGATCTCGATTCCGTCTGAACAATCTAAACATCTCCGTTGGCGGTTTGCTCTTGGGAGATGCTAGCTTCCGTTGAGGCGATCCTCTTGCAGCCGGATCAGCGTCAAAGAGGTCATCCTGCGAGACCTGTGCATTTGAAACCGTCCGCGGGCTGCTTGAGCCAGCGACAGAGCAGGATTCATAAGAAAAACTAGCAGTTACAGACGAACGGCTGAGGCCTCTGGAATGAGTGAAAATTTCAGCCTCATCGCTGCTCATGCGGCTCTTCCGAGCATGCCAACGGCTGAGGCCAGGACTCGGAGTGGTAGCCGTGCCAGCAACACTAGGAACAGGCGTCTGATTCGCTGGACTCAGCATGTTGCTGGGATTAAGACTTTCGGGTTGACCGACGCCAATAAGATCAAGACTAATCTCTGCTCTTGCACTTGCAGATGGGGACGGCCGTGCTGGGGACTTGGTCAGCTCGTATTCGGAGTGAGTGCTCATTGCGAGGTCATTATAGGGACATCTTGCATAAAGATATAAGGGAAAAGTCAAACTCAAACTCACCCAGTCCCAGCCTGGATGATGGCTGCAGGCCCGAATACGCCTCCAGTGTGCCCAGCGAGGAGATGGAGGGAGTGCTTATGCAATGAAGAGGAGGTGGAACAGAGAGGCTTGTGCTAGTTGCAAGGTTGACGGGGGACTGCTCTAAGCCCCGCCAGACACGGTCTAGAAGAGGAGCGCCTGCAGGTGGCGGTGCTTCTGCGTTTTCTGCACCACCAGGACTCATCTTTGCATCGTCAATCGCATTTTTATTGGTGATCACCTTGTCGCTGAGCCCAGAATAAAATGTAGCATTCTGGTATGGAGCCCTCAACAATTGATCTCGTTCCTGTGGCTTGGCGTTTACTTGTGCAAGGCCAGCCTCTTTCCGACAGTTCGAGTCCATGCAAAAGTCTGTCGCTAGAGTCGCTCCGGTTGCATCGACAGGGAATGGGCGCTTATCGTCGCTTTTTAGAGGCTTTCGATCTATCTTTGTCATTGTCGACACTGTTTTTCTTCTCAAAATCCTTCGTAGTTGAGCTTTTGACGCAGACGAGCTCGACGGCGCATTGGAATGCGAGCTTACCATCATCTCACTGGGCAATGGCTTTCTAAGTATACGTTCCTGTGTATTCGTTTGGCGGTATAAAAATGCTATATTGATATCATCAGCACTTCGTCGTCTACTCTCACTTGCCGCTGCCTGCTGTGGCTCTACTTCCCAGCGCAGTTGCGTCGATTCGGTCAAGTCTCCTGTCCGTCTGATGATAGGTAAACTCGCAAACTGCACAGTATTCCACTTGAGAGTCATACCGTCAGCCTCATTTTGGTCTATGGCAGATTGAAAGTCTGAAAGCTGGATTTCTCTGCGATAACCGCGCACTCGGTGGAATCCCTACTGATCAACATGCAATTAGAGGTGAGAGACAAATGATCGGCGATGTATTCGACAATAGTTAGGAAAGCATTAATCATGTCCGTTCTGACTTGGACTGCATATGTTCATTACACCATGGTATCAAACAATAGGATAAGTAAGACAGGACAAGAGAGAAAGAAGACGGATGCAGCGAGGGAGCATCATATATAGACCACACAACCTTCGCTCTCACGGGCTAATAAATAAATGCAATAACCGCCAAACCAAACCAAGAAATTAAGAATCTACCTTGTCTGTCTCCCCTCTCTTCAGCTTATTTCTGCCCTTGGCGAAGAAACCCTTGGCGGCCTCGCCTGCTCGGCCGCTCAGGGCTCCCGCCGTATGTAACAGGTCCTTTCCCCGTTGCTCGACCTGTTGTTTGTTCATTATCGAACCAAGCGGGGCAGATGGACGTCGTGTATGGCCCGATCCAGACGGAGGGCCATCTGGGTTCGATGAGGTGAAGTGCCCAAGAGACGACAGTTTCGGGAATTTCCCTTTGGATACGACTGCTTTAGGCTCGACAGAGGGAGCCTTCATGCTCTGCTCCACAACATCCATGTGTTCCGGATGGGCACGAATCACCACCTGTAACCAATTCTTCAAACCAGTATCGATTGTCGCGAACTGGTCCCGTGTACGATCATAAGCTCGCACTCGCTCCTCAGAAGATTGAATACCCATAATGTCACGGAAGCCCAATAACGTCGGCTCAACCGTGGGTGGCATCTTGGGCTCAGGAAATGGGGATCGCTGCTCCATACTTTGCCGATTGATAACTTCGGGCAGGTAGCTTTCATTCGAGTCGCTGCTATTTTCCATGGCAGCAGGAGTCACTAGGGTGAGTTTAGGCTTCTCAGGCGTCTGCTGGAGGTCACCACCGTGGCCTCTATCTGTTGCCATCTCCGTCTCGCTGGGGACAGTCTCTGGCGCTAGCTCGGTCGTATCGTTTGCCACAGGGAATTGTCCTGGAATTGGGATAGCCGACGGCGAGGCCGCCTGCAATTCCACGGGAGGTACCTCCTCCTCCGAGGATGATGATTCCCACGAGAACCGTCGTTTCAACTTAGGTTTTGAAGTAGGCTGAGCAGGAGCAGCCGGTGCCGGAGCACTCATAGGCGAACTGGAGTACAGATCCTGCTGCGAAGCATTCTGAGAAGCGCCGTAGACAGGGGCCGGCGGCCTTAGATCCTGAGGGCTTGATTCGACTTGCTCGCTCCAATATATTTCGTATTCACTGGGGATCAGACTATCTTGTCGACTGGTCTCTGTGTCTTGTCGAGCAGTCTGTGGCCTGGTAGGATTTTGCTGCTCTGTTTCCGCTGAAGGCGTGGTTTCCCGGCTTAAGGAGCGAATTATTTCCTTTCTCAACCGATCACTCTCGGTATCCTGAGGCGAAGTTTCTGCGCTGTTTGAAGGGATGATAACTGGAATTTCTTCATGGCTTTTGATGGGGGAATCTGCAGGCTGGTTGGCGCCAAAGTTGAGCGGCGCTGGTAGATCGCTGTCGGAACCAGTCTGAGGCAGTAGCACAGAGGCTCTATGTGGCAGTGGCTGGTGGAACGAGGAGGAGCTGTCTCGAGGGGAGTCTGAAGGCGTCTCCGACGACAACTCTGCCAGCACAGACGGAGGAGCTGCCTCGGCAGTGTTATTGATAATCGGTTTCCTCGAAGGGCTGTTACCTGGGCTGGGAAGGCTAAGATCTCGACGATGACCAAGCTTAAATACCGTAGCCTGATTGTTGGTGTCTTTCGGTGTTGAGAGTTCACCGGGCTCCTCCACGATTGTTGGCGTCTTTTCTTCGTTCGGACCGCGAGTACCTATGATGGGACTGATGACCGACGTGCTATCACTATTGGATCGTGCAACACTGTCGACAGTGGTGCTTGGAGTGTCGGGAACGTCGAATGCTTGGTGTACAACTGAACGGAACCCGAGCGACGGGTTGTGCTGTAGCTGATGGGTTTGTTGAAGGTCAGAGCTCTGCTCTTTCTGCACGCTTGAATCCGAAGCCAAAAAGTCAGCGTCGAAGCCAGAAAGTCGTCTGACATCAGGGAGCTCAAGGCTTGCGGCACCAGGCGCGGTTCTTGGAGTGGCACTTGAGTCGTCGACCTTGCCGTGACCGACATCGTTCGGCGCATTAGGTCCCGGCCCCAGTTGAAGTTCGTGGTCTGCGGTGGCAGGCAGCTGAGATGTAGAGACAGGTTCAGTATGGGAACGGCCCAGACCGGAGGGACTGTCATTCCGAGGAGTGTCTGGCGACTGTTGGCGTCTCTCTTGCATGCGTTTGTAGATGTCGGCAGGGCGCACGAAAGGCAGAGGCTTGTTCAAGGGAGCACTGCCCGCAGTGCCCTCGACAGCATTGCGGTCTGCCGACCGACTGCGACTTTCAGCAGGTCCTACACCGAGCGTTGCCACCTGATCCATTGAGCGTGATCGGTCCATGCTGGGTAGCGGGGGTCTCGACGGATCCCGAGGAGCTATTCTGGACAGGTCGTTGGTGCTCTGGCTGAAGTTTGTCGGCTGGGGCATCGGCGGCGGCTCATCGTCGTATTCCTCGTACTCATCGTCACCCCAGTCATTCCCGTCGTACGAATATTTCTTCGCCTCGACCCAACGCTTGGTCTTTGCGCGGTTAACATTTGTTTTGAACGAAATTGGAGTTTCGCCGCGGACTTGTGGTGCCACTGGAGTATTGGTACTGGGAGATGAACTGTATGTCCCAGACAGCATCTGTCAGCTGAGCTCAATATACGCCGTCCTAAGCGAACTTACAGCGTCTCATACTCCGGTTCGTAGGGAACTTGAAATGGACGAGCCATTGCTACATGCACGAGGGGGAGATGGACAGCTTGGCAGCATCAACGAACTGAGACTAAAGTCGGCGCAAATAGCAAATCACCATAGGAGGCACATCTGCAGGATGTCCAGACGATGAAGAATTTGTTATCGAAATCAAGACAGGTTGTGCTGGACCCTGGACCGAGTTCGACGGAGCCTAGAGAGGAAATGCGCTACGTTTCACAAAATGACGTGGGTACGATCGGATCGCGATAGCACCTGATGCTCAGCCTCGGCGACGTGTCAATGTTGGGTAGGGGTATATCAAAAGCAGCGAGTTGTGAAAGATAATTTTGCCGATCAGCTTCCTGAGGATTTGACTCTCTCCCTCAGCGACAGTCGATGATTGTTGTTTTTTCCCCTCTGCCGGTCATGATGGGGAGGTACCCCTGGTACTTAAAATAAACTGCGGCCTGATGCGGCCTGGGGAACAACAGTGTGGCTGTAATGGCTGTGCAAGTGGCACCCCTGTCACGTGGAGAACTACCACACTTTCCCCCATCCGGAATGACACGAATCCGCCCCCATAGAGACAGAGGACGGGCGTCTTTCTTGACCAGATCAATACTCCTGTTCATGAACTCTTGAACATTGACGATATGGAACTCCCTAGTCTTTCCTAATTCACTACTAATCCCAACTTCCCTCGATGCTTACTTGTTTACTCCCCCTATTTGACTAACGCCGGATACGCCTCAACCGTTGCCTTCTCCTTATCGATTAGCTCGGCCTCTACTCCGTACATTATAGCCTATTCCTCAACTTCAAGCTGCCTTGAAACATATATACTAGCGGCCACTACAAACCTGGAATCTTGAAAATGGTCGGCCCCTCCATCCAGGATCGCACGGGCGAATTTCAGGCCATCCTGGGGCAGGCCCAGAAACGCATCGCAACTTCCAAAGTCGGCTCACAACGTCAAGCACTGCTTTCGGACTCGCAACGGAGACAGGCGCATGCAGGCACAGATGGACAAGGACAAAGCAAACGCCGGTCGGAGTTTGCTAGGAGAGCCGCGGAGATTGGACGAGGTATCACAGCGACAACTGCGAAGTTACAACGGTTGGCTGAGTGTGAGTAGTTGGTTGCTGGTCGGATTTCCTTCCTCTTGCTGATCTCAAAGTAGTGGCGAAGCGCAAGACGCTCTTCGATGACAGACCTGTCGAGATCTCGGAGCTAACCTACGTCATCAAGCAAGACCTGGCGTCGCTGAACCAGCAAATTGCTTCTCTCCAAGCGCTTACATTATCGCAACATCCGAAGACGAATCGGTCAAGAGCGGATCAGGAAGGCGAGCACAATGACAATGTAAGTGGACTCCAAGTGGCCGACTTGCGCAACGCTAATGTCATCCAGGTCGTGGTTATGCTCCAAGGAAAGTTGGCGGATGTCGGTGCGAACTTCAAAGAAGTCCTCGAGGTCCGAACGAAGAACATTCAAGCGTCGCGATCTCGGACAGAGAACTTTGTCTCTTCGGTATCGTCCAAGTCGCAAGTCTTGGATCCGCAACGGTCGGACTCTCCACTGTACAACCCCTCCGGACGGAGGACGCCACAACCAGGTTTCCAGGGAGGTTCTTCAGATCTATTGACGCTCGATCCCTCAAATCCCTCGCCTCTTGGGCGCCCATCGTTCCAGACAGATCAGCAATTACTGGTCATGGAGGAGGCGCAGACGAACAACACGTACATTCAGGCCAGAGGCGAAGCCATTGACGCTATCGAACGTACCATCAGTGAACTTGGCGGGATCTTCGGCCAACTGGCTCAGATGGTCAGTGAGCAGTCAGAGATGATTCAACGGATTGACGCCAACACCGAAGATGTGGTGGACAATGTTGAAGGAGCCCAGCGCGAGTTGATGAAATACTGGAACCGCGTATCCGGTAACCGATGGTTGATCGCCAAGATGTTTGGTGTCCTTATGGTGCGTTTCTCTTTTCTTGATGCCATTGCAGGAGCTAACGAAACCATTGCAGATTTTCTTCCTTCTCTGGGTTTTGATAGCCGGATAGATATACCCCTTATTTTTTCTAATGTATTATTATGGGCCCTGGCTCTTGCTTAACACGTCGTACCCGCGTTCGGACGCGTGTTGCTTATCTTTTTTCACTTGAACATGGAGCTATTTCTATTCACAAGTGACCTGGCTAGACTTTTCTTATGATCGATTATTATGGGCTGATGTCAATATTATGTTGCTGGTTTTGAAATCACACTGTCGACAGCGCACGTCGACATGTATGTATAGTCCTCCATTGCTGCTAATCCATGGTTGCCTTCCGTCAATAGAGGGACTGTTGCAGCACTAAAGTTTAGATCTCATTACTGGTCATCACAGAATTCACAATGTAACCTTATACACGACCCATGGAGAATGTAAACCGGATCCTCACAGCGATGCGTAATCACACCTCGTCGATACATCTCCTTCTCAGCTGCTTCAAACCATACCTGTCTTAGACCGGGAGGAGCAACGGGCTCTTGCTCGTCAGCGACCGTTTGGTCACTATCCATAGACGCCAGGTACTCATCCCAGTCCTTTCGCATCCGCAGCAGGAACTGCCTCCGTTTCGTCCAGGTGGATGATACATTGTTGGCATGTGTGTGGTGTGTGCGCGTGTGAGTATGGCTCTGTATGTTCCTGGCGTGCGCGTGCTTCGCTTCTGCGGACTGGTCGTCCGCTGCGGCAATGAAAAAGTCTAGGATCCTTTCGAGCGTGGATGACGTGAGGAGAAGACTAAGCCAGCTTCCGGTCGAGGAGGGTGTGAACTCGGGGTTCATCATGTGGCGCACAGAAGAGCAGAGGAGATGCATGCAGTGGTGAGTTGAGAGGAGGACCTCGGTCGTTGTGAATGGAGGCCGTTGAAGGATGGACAGTTGCTCTTCGAGCAAATGGAGCAGATGATGGGGTTTTCCTGTTTCCCTTGCTGCGTCTCGGGCATCTGCGTAGGTCTCGAGGAAGAATGCGAGGTATGCCCTGGAAAATGTTAAAAGCTTCGTAAAGGCTGGCATGGGGTCAACTGGGTCGACGTACAATGGATACAATAACCGAGATTGAAGCACGCCCACACCTCGGCTGTGGATAACTTCCTTTTCGGTCTTACAGGATGACCAAAGAGACTGAGCGTCAGAATCATGCTGCAGATGATGCTGTACTGCGTAATCGGCTAGATAGTATGACAGTCTAAGGCAAGTCACCCAGCAGCGAGTCAGGTCGGCGAGATAGCCGAAGGAATATTGGGGGAATTCATCGTGCGACCTGCTAGCAGTGTACTGCGGTGGCTGGGGTGGAAAAAGCTCAGAGATGAATGTCAGGTCATCTCCTGGAGAGCAGTCGCTGTTTTGTGGATATCGGCGCTTTCGATGATGAAGATATTCGCAAGATATCGCATACTCTTCTTGGTGGATTCGTCGATACAGCACCCGACAGGACAACATCAAGGAATAGATGTCTGTCAGTGTGCAGTGTGCCAGTATCTTAGTAAGAACATTGCCTGGTATTTCCTCCCAGATCGAGTTCCTCTGTTTGGGGAAGTTGCTAAGAAAGTCTCTATCAGCCTGTATGCGCTCTAGTTGCACAATGACCGAGCATACATAGTGGATCTTCCTCTTGACGAACGGGGATGTCTTTTCTGCAAAGCATGGCGAACGAGATCTAGAACGGGGTGACTCATGTTCGTTTCACTCCATTGAACGATCTGGCCGAGTTCCTCTCGATGTTTGTCGTCAGGGGATGCTGTAGTTCGAGTATTGTTTGAGACCAAACGGCTGTACTTCAAACCAACCGAAGGCTAGGTTCCGACGTGATTGAATGAGAAAATACTGAAACAATTGCGCATCGCCGTGGGTCTGGCCCCAAATCAGGTTTATGTCTTGGCTAATCTTGTTAATCGTCTAGTCCCACTAAACCGCTGTCAGATCATACTCAAATAGTCAACTTGGTGGATCAACTAAAAGGCTGAAAATGGTCTGTTGCCACTGGTATGTCTGACACGTAATGGTGAGAGCAACTCGGACGAGGAAATATCAACGAACCCGTACTCTTATGGCAGTTCTTTCTGACACTCTCCAGGGCTCAGCAGATTGCACGCCCTTGACTCAACTGAGGATATTACGGCCAGATCGTAACTGTGCAAGATGCTTGTGAGAAGGAAATGTGGTTCCGAGCGTTGAGAAGGGTATGCGGACGATCTGTAGATTCACCATCGCCAGTCATCCCTTTCCTGGTGGTATTGTGCGAGGAGACCATCCCAGGGGTCCCAAATCAAGGCAATGGACCCGAGCAGCCCATGTTTGGTGCAGGCAGAATAAGGCTCTTGCCTATGCATCAGTGTGGTTGCAAGATCTCCCGCAAAGGGCCGTTTCTGTGTGCTGCTCTCTGCCATAGCCGACGATGTCCGAAGTAGTTCACGCTATTCTTTTTGTTTGATTGACATACTATAATTGAAGTTTCAAGAAATTGTAATGAGATCTTTACCTGTCTGCTGGTGTCAAAAGGAAGGGAAAGATAACAAACAAGACTTTGACCGGAGAAGGAGAAGCAAGCGAGCATGTTGTAGAATGCTGCCGGTTTCGGATCGATAATTGTACTACCTTACAATTAACCCTTGAAATCATGCAAGATGACATCCACCTTCTGATTCAACAGTTCTATGCATCCAACCTAATCATATCTTTCGAAGATCCAATCTTCGTGCTCCAAGTTTCAGTCACAGTCACTCCCATAGTCTCCAAAGCCAATATATACGTCCATCGGCGAAAGACCCCTGATCTCTTCTACACCAGCTCTGAGAGCATCCATCACGACACTAACCCAACGCGCTGCTGAATTCTTTGCCGCTAAGGGGTCATCGCGAACCTCGGTCTCGCTGAAGTATTCAAAGTCAGTGGCGTAGCTAACGTTGTCAGCTATGTGTCGAGCAAGTCGTGTCAAGAGGAATGGCATACACTCTCCGACTTTCCGGATCAAACTTGAGAAACGACACGCCAACATAATCAAGACCGTTCTTGTTGAATTTACTGTCATACGAACATGTCAGGCTGGCTCAAGCTGCAAGATCGAGCATACTTACACAGCCATATCAAGCATCTGTTTCTTGATGCGCGGAAGCTCATCAGCATTCAGGAATAGAGGCGCGTCAGCCAGACTGAAGGTTGGGTAGTGTCCCAGAACCAGAATCCACAGGTATCCGCCGGGGTTCTCAAAGGTAAGATCCTGATGCATCTCCCTCTTGCCGTAGTACTTGGGTGTATAGCCCGTGTCTGACAAGATTCTCCAGATCTTGCATTCGTTGCGGAAAAGCTCAGTCGCATTGACTTTCATAGATCGCTTGCCACTCTCATCCTCTCTCATGAATGAATCTGCTCTATTGTCGATGAAATTAGTGACGAGACTTGCATGAGACAAGACGGAGACATACTCCAGGAAGAACTTGACGACGACAGGATCCTTCGTCTCGCATTCCTCGGCTTCGAACATGGCCCTGCGCTGGTGGTAATTGTTGTTGTAACGCTCCCAGAGGATTTTCTTCAAGCGATAGGCACGTCCCGCGACTGGGAAAGTGGCTTTTACGAACTTCCTCATGACACTTCCAGCAGGGAAATCCTTATTGACTCCTTCGCATCGGCACTCACCCTCCATTACGAGATTGACAATGTGGAGTGAGCTGGGGAAGAAGCATGAAAGAAATCTAAAGAGTGATATGAGCTTTATGCTGCTCACGCGCATACAAAGCATCAGTGAATGGGATAGAATGTAGCGTGGTCCAAAGCGAGACGCGTCTATAATCTCCAGGGTCTAGCGCTGACCGCATGATAGAAGTACTGGTTGAATTATTCACGACTGTATATCTCTCAAAGGTTAGGTACTTCGCCTCTTCTACCTCCCCAGGTTCCAATATCAAACATTGAAGCACCGTCTAAAAATATGTCCATACAAAGTGCGATAACACATCAACAGTTGAAATCAAGGCTCGCAATATAGCCCAATGATGATATCACCATACAGCTGAGCATCCAAGTCCAATTTCACCTTGGCATGGAGATTCAGATGGATCTTGATATTGATACTTTCCCTCTTGCCATCGTCCCGTTTCGCCAGACAATACATCCGCAGTGATCACGTTAAGCGGGGAGACGCCGCCTCTCGCTCGATGGGTCTTTTAGACGCTGAGACGAATGAAATGCGCTATGGCGGGAAGGGGGACACACAAGGTCACATCTGTGGTCCGTTTGATCTACTCGAGATCGAGAGTGGATCCGTCACGCTTGAACGACGGCAAAGATGGCTGGCTGTGAAGTTGCCGGAATAGCAAGCCCGAGAGAAGGAGGCGCTGGACCTGGGGATTTCTGGGTCTGAAGGTGGAGTGGGAGGGGTGTGGGCGTTGTACTTTGACCGGGACGAGTATGAGCTCCCGGAGGGGACGCAATGGGTAAAGCTTCATTAAGGCATGTTCCAGCCGGGAGGTAGTGAAATCTGTTTTTGAGAAAATCGGTTGTAATAGTATTATATCATGTAATTTGTTCTATCGAAAGACTGGGTTGTCGGGCTGTAAGAACTGCAAGGTTAATGGTAATGTTGCATTCCGCATTCAGCAACACATGTTGCATGAGGCTGCGGTCTCGAATTAACATTAATACATGCAGAACACCACCGGGCAAACAGCGAAGAATCAAAACAGTCAATCATTATCATCACTCATAGCTATTAAGCTCACGATTCACCGCGTTGGAATGAAATGCTTGGATTGCTCCTGCTGCTCGCTGAACGACTCGGGAAACGCCGCGATGGCAGCCACAATGCCAACGGCCATGAACGCCAGGGAAATAATGGACCAAATGACGCCCCAGCAGCGGGAAGAGCCACCATATCTCTGCGCGAAGACACTCGCATCGGAAGTATTGACTTTGCGGAGAATGAGATCGTCACACTGTTCACATTAGCATGAGCTAGTCAAGAAATAGACGAAGGACGTACAATATCCCAGACGCTATAAAGCGCCGACATGACTCCGATAAATAGCTACCGACGGTTAGCAATAAGCCAACAAAATTAAGGCAGGGGAAAGACATACCACAACCCACCGCAACGCCTCCCCGTGGACGATAAACCAACACGCAACCAGTAACCCGACAGCCAGCAGAATCGTCACGATAGTCAACCAGTCCCTCCGCGCCCACCACAACGTAAGCAAAAAGCACACGCCCAGAATAATACTTGCCACCTTGCTTGCGACAATGTCAAACCCAGCGAAAATCAGCAGAGCGCCGATGATGGATGAGCCTAGGTATCCCGCCGGCAAGGTGATAGCGCTGATGCCCCCCTGCATGTGCGTGACGCCGCCCTCGTGGGGGTCTAGCGAGATGGACTTTACTCTGCCTCCTGTGCAGCATGCGGTGATGGCATGGCCGAATTCATGGAAGGCGATGACCAGCATCTGTTGTCATTAGTAACAAGCAGACGGTAAATACAGGTAGGCAGTTCGTACCTTGAAAGGCCATAATGACCAGCGCACGTAGGGCAAGTTCCAGAGGAGTGCGATGACAACCACGTACGCCCCCATAACGCCCAAGGTTACTGCTTGGGTGTGGTTGACTGAGAGATCTCGCTTGCGGAAATGAGGCTGTGAAGCCTGTTCCTCGAGTACCCTTGTGACGAGGGCTGCATACGGTGCCATTTGGATATTGTCTATGTCTGATGATGATTAGAAAATCAAAGTGAAGGTGTAAAGGTACAAGGTAGCAAAATGAAGCTTTTATTCCTTCCTCGTGATCAATACTAATGCCCGATTACCTGGTGCCTACGCGTCCAATTGCAAATCCCTGCGCCGCAGTCAACACTTGTCTTATTCCGGCTAGCGTGTGGCTGGTATAAGCCTATTTTTAGTGTTTGGCTTGTGGATACTCAAGTTTGGCCAATGATATTGAGCAATATTTCTACTGCTGTATGATTGGCCAGAAGCAAGTATAGATCTGCATTTCTTCAGATCACCTTTCATCGTGAAGAATATATTATCTGCGTACTCTGTGCGTTGAAGCAATAAGTATTGCTTACGATCACCGCTCATCCGATGGTCACTGACGCCTCTTACGATACCGGCGACAGGTTGATGTTGAATTTGAGTCATCGCTCCACTGCCGGGCCCAACGCTAACAACGCCCCCATGGCGAAGTTTCTTCGGTGGAGATCTTTGAAGATTACGCTAGTATTATTATGAATATAGTGACATGAGAGTGAGATATCATGGACGCTAATAGCATCATTGCCGACATGTCTGGTTCATGTAGTGAAACCAATGCTTAGACTGTCGACCGTCTACGAGACCTAATGGTCGGGATAATCGAGAATGGGAACAGTCTTATTGCATTGCAGGATGGCAATCAACACAATAATATAACCGATAAGACATGAGCTTCGCTCCCGAACCAGGTACCTACAACTTCTCGAACCTCCCATGCCTCCCCTCCCCGTCCCTAAACCTCGCCGCCCCCTTCACACTCTCCGTCGCCAACACTTTCGACCCCATCTCAAACTCCCTCCGCAGCGCATCTTCCATCGACGCCGCCCTATACGCACTGTAATAGCAACTCGCCCGATCAGCATTCATACACCGCTCAGGAAACCGCATCAACTCCCTCGCCAGCACCATAGCCTCCTCCACCGCCCTCCCCTTCGCAACAACCCGACTCGCCAACCCCATCGCCAGCGCCTCGCGCGCACCGACCCCCCGCCCCGTAAGAATCAGATCCAGCGCCCTCCCCAACCCCACAATCGCCTGCAGCCGAACCGTCCCCCCGTCGATAAGCGGAACGCCCCACCGCCGACAGAATACACCGAGGACAGCGTCCTCCTCCACGATGCGCAGGTCAGCGAGCAGCGCGAGCTCCAGCCCGCCTGCGACGGCGTGTCCGGCTATTGCTGCGATGAGGGGCTTGGATGTGTGCAGCCGGGTAGGGCCCATTGGTCCCAGGGATGGAACAGGTTCATCTTTGCTGGACGGGACAGGGACAGGCTGGAGGTTCTCCTGCGTGGTCAGTGTGGACGGGGAGGTTCCGGCAGCGGCGACGGCGTGGAGATCTGCGCCAGCGCAGAAGGTCCCGCCTGCGCCGGTGAGGATGCAGATTTTCTGGGCGGGGTCAGCGTCGAAAGCTAGGATGGCGTTGTAGAGGGCTTTGGCGGTTGCGGGATCGACGGCGTTGCGGCGGTGGGGGCGGTTGATGGTGATGGTTGTGATGCCGTCTTGCGTAGCCGTGAGGATTGATTGTGTCATTTTATAGATGGTTTAGATGATTAGTTTGTCGATAGTCATCTTGCTTTGAGTGGGAGGCCATTTATGGTGAAATACGAGCCTCGGTTAAGGTAACTGTGTGTTGGACCGAGGTGATGACATTATCCTGTGCTGGAATGAATGTACGAACCCAACATGTACATGCTGTGGCGGCTCGCGACCGTTAAGGCTTGCGGTGCATAGCAGTATGCTTATTCGACCGAAAAGCCTCAATTCTCAATCAGATGCCGGCTGCCTAATACTTCAGAGATACCTAGAAGTCACGTTACAGCACGGAGAATCTGGGGGAGTGCAAGGTTGGAGAGGGGGCGAAGTTGATATTTACCGGGGTCCAGGGCCAGACACCTGCAGCGAATTGAAAATATAGAGTACTATAAATCATATAGTTAATATTATATATAGGTACTCTGGGGCCTCTCCCTAACATCAATCAGGCTATATTGAGTGCTTGTCTACGATGATAATTGTACCTTATGGAGTATCTACCCCTCTACTCCACCATGGATGCAATTAGTACAGCGCGTCACTGCAGTTATCGAGTCAATCAGAAGCCGGAAATGTATTGATCTGGACCAACCAGATTGAACGCCAAGACAGAAGAGAAAAGGAGACGCCCGCATGCTAAGTTGAAGATACACTTCGCTCCGCAATGAAACCATCCCAAAAGTCGCAGGTAGTCATAAAGTCGTATGCAGAAAAAGGACAAAAAGAAAACAGATTAAACCTCCCCCTTCTTCTGCCTCCTGCTTCCCTCAGCTTTCCATACAAACCAAGCAACTACGATTCCCAACTTCAACACCATCGCCAACCACAGACTTGTAGCCATATGTGTCACCTTGCTCAACCCGCCCGCCGTCATGGCTCCCAGGAAGAGCGCCAGGAAGGCGCTGGCTCGACGGTTCCGCCGCGGGTTGGATCTCCACCCGCGCGACAGCAAGTCCTTGTCGACGAGCAAGTCGCACAGGAGCGTCGTCAGCACCACGGTCGGGATCTCGTCGAAGGCCAGGATCCGTGACGCCACAATCTGACCCGCGGCCTGGAATGAAAGTAACGAGATGGGAAGAATCTGCATCCATTGGATAGGGGCGCGGGGGTCCTCAGGACGCCGGCTGACGGTGCCAGTTTCGACGAGGATGGCGGCGGCCAGGAGGGCCAGGGTCTGCGCACCGAAGGAAAGGATGAGGGTTGCGCGGCGGCGGGGGCCCAGCAGACGTGAGAAGTAGATGTAAACGATCATGGAGAGGATGAAGACGGTGACGGCGACGAGGGACTTGGCCCAGAGATAGGCTGGGTAGACCGGTTGGCCGCTGGCGCCCAGGGCGATGAAGACGGTGTTTCCTTCACGCTGTGTCAGTGGGTGGTTGTATTCAAAGAAAAACTTGGTCACGGACCGGTTTGCATGCTGGCAAAACTGC
This sequence comes from Aspergillus udagawae, assembly GCF_001078395.1. NCBI lineage: Eukaryota > Fungi > Ascomycota > Eurotiomycetes > Eurotiales > Aspergillaceae > Aspergillus > Aspergillus udagawae. The sequence goes on along the minus strand of NW_025091265.1, from coordinate 2,138,104 downwards.
CCCAGGCGTTGAAGCAAAGGCCATCGACGAGGCCGCTCACGAAGCCGCAGATGATAAGGAGCAAATCGGTGTATTTGGTATTGATCTCTGCAGCAAAGTGCCGGATGAGGGTGGAGCGAAAACCCTCCGAGTCGGAGACTTCATCGCCGGGCTGAAGCGAGACATCGGTACTGTGCCTGGCAGACCAAAGACCGGGCTGGTCATTGGAGTTGTCCGGTTTGGGTGGAATGGTAAAGCCCATGTTCTATGGATCTATGAGGATACTTGTGAGGACGCTGGCTCAAGCTACTAGCCTATTTATTGGCCCCAGGAATCTTTTTTGTTTGCCATTACGCAGGATTCAGGAAATCCTCCGCCTTTTATGCATCCCCCCGACTGAGCAGAGAGCCAAACGGGCTGAAACATCCCACCAGCCAAGACTGGGTTGAGAAGATGTGGGATGCTGAGCGTCCAGGACGATCCTTTCTTGTCAGATCAGAAATATCTGTATATCCTCATCGGAACACGGCCGAGCCACCACCTGCCTCGTGGCTCGGAACAGCGCACCACGAATGAGGCTGGCAGATAGGTTACACTGCTGACCGCTGAAGAGCAGAGAATCCGATGTCTAGAATCGGAATCGTCCCCGATCTGCCGTATCAGGTATCCTGAACAAAAAATCTATCTGACCGATCTCGTCAGTGTACAGTTTCCGTGCCAAATACTTCAGATGTATCGCAAGTATTCGTCTTGGCGCTGCTTGGCACGATAACACCACGTTGAGGATCCTCGCCCAGATTGTTGGCATCAACCAAGGTTTCAGGCCTCCTTGGGCCTTGGATTCTCGCCGTGGGGACTGCCAAGCAGCTGGTTCAGGCATCCCCCGGTTCCCATTGACCCCAAACAGCTGACTGGATGATCTGGGGGTAGATGCTGATTGCTGACAGTGTTTGCCTTGGCTGGTCACTCGATACCTGAAGGGCGGACCATGGAAGATCCAATCACACCAAAATCTCTTCCAGACGTCTATTCAGGATACTATCACTGCCTCACCGATGAGAAAAGGAGAAAGGCCAGATAGGTAGGCCTTACGGGAGCCTAATGCCTCCATGAATCCTGAGATTCTGCCCAGACTGGTCCATCCCGCGGATGCAGAGTTCAGATACACCCTAGCCCAGTGCCAAGGGATGATCGCCATAAGATAGGCAGTCAAATTTATATAGTTGTTTTAGTGAGTCTTGTCTGAGACGTAGTGTTAACTGTAAATCTGCAATGCACGGTATGCACAGCCTCCGCCAGTATTCTGCTTTTGCTGAATGCGAAAAGGATCAACCTGACTGGTAAAATGAGGATCCGGGGGCGTTTGCAGCCAAGAAGTCTGGTGGGTAAACTCGCTGTAGCTTGCCAAGTTGAGGCAGTGCTTTACTTATTCTGGTGACTGTTTGCTCTGACTGAGCCTCGATCCATGTGTCTCTGATTGGATGCCGTGGATGTTATCTCTAGCTACGTCAGAATTCAGATTACCTTTGCATGATATGAAGAGCCGGCGTTGTCTTGGACTCTTGAATCTTGAAGGTGAACCGCCGAACCTTGGTGGATGCCACCCGAGCAGCAATCCGATATTCGGACATTTGGATAGAGACTGTCAATTGATGTCATTACTTTCTTTGGACTGCGTTGCGAGCAGGTATATTCCATCTCCTTCGGCTTGGCGACTATTCGACACTTCGTTATGCGTTGCCAAGACTGCCATGGAAAGATCCCAGACAAGGCATAGCGGCTCAACTCCCGTCGAACATCCTGGTATTGCCTAAAATGCCTGAAATGGCCATATCCCCAGTGCACGTCTTCTACTCATCTAGTTCTCTGCTGTTCGTTCTGGATAGTACTGGAATATGCTAAATGTCAGAAGTCTGCTAGAATTGGGTATTGTGGGGGGACCTCTGAGTCTATTCGGAACATTGCTCAGTATTGAGATGGAGTATAGCGATTTTATACGCCAGTACCCCACGTCCCCGCTCCTCCTCGATATATAGTGTTATCTAAGAGTATCAATATCTTACTAGGGACGGGCCAGCGGGAAACGACGATAGTCCCTTTGGTTACCGACTTCCAATGAAGACCTTGGCGCTGCAAAGGGTTTCTATTAGTGCTACCTTCTGTTTCACGTTTGCGGGGTGAGCCCTGTCTATTCATGATTGTGGTTGAGTCCAGATCCTGCTTGCCTAAGCAGCTTTCGTACAGCATGAATGACTAACTGCGTTGCTGCCACGCGTTGATGCTAGTGGTATAGACAGCATACCATAGGACACACATATAATAGGCTGCTCATCAAAAATTCGGCTGACCCGAAACAGTCGTCTGCAAGAGATGTCCGCCAAGGGAAAGATGTGAGATCGTAGTGTGTACCACCTGCGTAAATAGCTACCAACGTTGAGGAGAGGTGGCCATACCCAGTAGTTACTCTTGCAGTGCGCCCTGGCACGATTGTTTAATGGCTGTCGTCATGAGCTCCACACTCAACGTAGACATCCGTGCGGTCAAGTCACACGACATCGACATGTACTCAGCTTATCTTTCGGATTCACTCTGCTCAGGCGAGTGATATCCCCGGCTAGCCTTCCTCAACTCCCTCTCCAGCGCCTCGGTTAGCGCCTCCAGCAACCATTGCACCTCCGTCTTCTGTCCCAGCAATGGACTCTTGTAACCAGTCCAATCCCATTTCGGATTCCCTTCTTGTCCATCTGTTTCACCTCCTTCCCTGGCTATGAGATTAAGGAAATACTCCCACTCTTGGTAGCCAAACTCCTTGTGCAAATTGCGCATGGCGTAGTCCATCATCCTCCGTACTTCCCGGAATAACAAGTAGTGGTGGTGATGTATTGTTTCCGCAGTGACATCCCCCCGTGCCCGAGCCGATTCTTCTTTCTTGTGCTCGTCTGCCTCGATCGCGTTGCGCTCCTCCTCTTCTCCCTGGTCAACCTGATCTGCATTCGCGGCTGCTGTGGCGGCAGCGGTGGCAGCGGTGGCAGCAGCGTCCTCGACGTCCTCCTCGTCAGGCTTCTTGTCGGCGACAGCCTCGGTAAGGAATCTTTCATTCCATGAAAGACGGGACACGTCTTTGATCAGTTCCCGGATCGGTTTATCCCCAGGCAGAATGGTCAGCTCGCCGAGGTAGATAGTGAAATCGCGGATCGTCCGCACCACCGTGTCACCAACGTTGGCAATGAGCAATGTCACCGTCGGAACAGCGAGCAACGTCCAAAAGACGAAGAATGACCGTTCCCATTCGGAAGTCGCACGAAAGTCCCCATAACCGATAGTAAACAAAGTTGTGTAGGCAAAATACAGCGCCTCAAAGTACGTCAACGTTTCATTTTGTCCTGGGAGCCAAAACGCGATCGCTCCCAGAAACCAGAGCATCGTCCATATGGTCAACGACGTGGCGAGCGAGATCCATTTCCGCTCGAGCGTGGCAATCTGCCGCACACGTCGCATGAACTGGAACTCACGCTGTTGTCGGTCACGGGAACTATCCTCCCTTGCCGGCTGCAAGCGTGGGACCACATCCCGCAGGTGTTGATGGTCAGATACTGCTTCGCGTACGAGGAACAGGCGTGTCCCTTCTGTCACACTTTCCGCCATCTTCTGCCGTCCCTTCTCGAGCATCTGCGCGCGGATGGAGCCCATGATCAGCCCCAAAATCAGAATACCTCCGACTGCATAAGGAAACAAGAGCCCCCGTCCTTTATGCGTCTTGGGTGCAAAGTCACCGATACCAATAGTCAAGAGGGTAAAATCCGCCCAATACACAGCATCGAGATACCTCCAGTCTTCGATCCTTGCGTACACGGCGGCTCCGCCGAGGAGGTAGATGAGAAAGAGAATCGTTTGCAACATCAGACTCCGCTGGCTGGCCGTCAGTCGAAAATCGCGGCTGTAGTGGCCCCGGTAGGCCCCGTAGACGGTAATTAGAAGAAGGGAAGAGAGCACAAAGTATAGCCCTGCTGCAAAAGCTCCATAATAGTAGGACCCAGCGAGCCACCGACGCGTGCCGCTATCCGAGTCAAATTGTACTTTCGATGCTGCAAAGATACACAGCAGGCAGGTCAAGAGCAGGAATGAGATATACCAGCCAATTATGATTATAGGCTGCGCAATGGAGAACGCGATGCGCTGCGCCATTCCCCACAAAAGGACAAAATTCGAAATAATGGCGCAGCCAAGTGATACCGCATTGACCACAATGACCCTGAAGCTTCTTTAAGCCCGCAAATTCCGGGTATATATGTGTTCGTATACGTACCAATCCGGATCCCCGATACCCCTGATCTGTCCACTGCCCGCCTCGGACTCCATGCTCCATTCCTGGGACAAAGAGCATATGCTGAACGCGCTGGCCATGGGTCCAAGAGTGCCCTGATGAGAGACGTCAACACAATCTTCTTCTCGAAGTCATCAACATACAGCTAACAGAGGATACGCAGTGCTTGCGAGCCACCACCAGGCGGAAAGAGCATGATGAGGGACTTCCTCAATGATATTCTGCGCCTCATCCTGCGAATTCTCGTTGACCATTGTGTCGAGGTTTCCACAGTGCTCTGCCCCTAGCCTGGGTCGGAGTTGTCGAAAGTATACTAATCAATGTATGCTGGCACATTCATTTTCAATGATAGGACCACATTCAAGCAATTCCCCTTGAGCCCCACGCAGAATGAGAAATAAAGAAGTTTTCCAAGCTGATTACTGCAGCTGCTACGCAAGACGTTTCCGTCATCCGGAAATCAACACCGCTGGTCATCCGCGACGTCATGTCACGTGGCAGTCAGTCATTCACAAGGCCAAAGACCAAATTGATTGAAAAGCGGTTTGATCCGCAAATACACATATTTCACTCCCCTAAGAGTAAGCGAAGGAGAGATAGCAAAACAGTTTCAAATAAGTTTCCATCATACACGGTCTTGCCTGCCAACATAGGATCGTTCCAAGTTTGTACATGGCGCCATTCCACCTGAAATGAGGGCGATGGCGAAAGGGGGTTTATGTGTAAATGCCATATGCGTGAAGAAGCGGATAGAAGGTATTGAAAAAAGACCGGTGAAATAAGAGGAATGAGAAAGAACAACATAGCAGAGAAGACTCCAAAACTCCGATCACCCTACATAGCTTGCGCATGGCTATTTTCGGATGGCCAGTGTAAAAGCAAATTGCAACAAGGAAGAAAAAATTACCAAGTTGATCATGGCAGAGGGTATCGTGAGGGTTCTCGGGGTATCGACATTGGTGGCATGCGTCCCCCGACACCGGTGGCGCCAGCTCGACCGATACCGCCGGCGCGGAGATCAAAGTCAGGGTTGTTTTCTAGCAATACGTTTTGTCTTTGCTGGGCGGGAAGAGCTGGCGGCGGCGGCGGACGCCATCGAGGATTGATAGGCCGCTCGGAAATGGAGGTGAAATGGCTTATCTCGCTAGTAGTAGGTGAGCCAGGGGCTTCGGCCAAGTCATCCATCGGTTTGGGCTCACCAGCACCCGGAGTCAGAGCAGATGGCAGCGCACGGCTGGCTGCCGGTGGTTGATGTGACTCAGCGAAACGAGGATCCACATCTTCGTAGTAATTGTCCCCCGAATTGGAACGAGCGTGCGCAGCTGGATGATCAAGGGCATGAACTGGCGAAGGTGAAGGCCCAACGCGAAGATCAGCCGGAGTCCAGCCAGCACGTGGAGGTATGTATGATCTAAATTGGCTAAATTAGCAAGATGTAAGAGCAAGGGGCCTGGGTGAAGGGCAATATCTCACGCTGATCGGCTATACAGACTCGAAGGGCTGAGAGGCTCCGGGCGTCCGTCGCTGGATACTGCATGTGGCAGCTCCTCCTCCGATACTGCATCAGGGCCCAGTTCGACGGCAGAGTCCGTGTGCCTGGGTTGCGATGTCAGTTCGATCGCTTGACCGATTGGCGCTGTTTCTGGTGACGACACTGCCATGCCAATTGGACCGGGGGAGGGTTGTCGCGCTGCCCCAACAGGTGACGGCCCACGATAGTCGAAGCCGTCTTCACCCGGCCGTTGTGACGGTCTCGGGCCCGGTCCGTAGTTGTAGGGCTCGTAGCCAGGATTGAGGCCTCCTGAGACGGGGCCGTAACCGTAGCCCGCAGCATTTGGACCCCGCTGTCCCCGTCCCATCATACCTGAAGGGGCTCCTCGCATGGGACCCATTGGCCCGCCCCTACCATTGGGTGGAGGTCCTCTAGGACCTCCGTACGGACCTCCCCGACCATAGCCTCCACGAGGAGGGTATCCACCTCTTCCACGAGGAGCGAAACCGGGGGGAGGCGGCCCTCGTCGCGACCCCATACTGCCGTCCGAATACTGAGGGCGTAAGCGAGGATCACCAGGTCCGGGTCGCATCCGAGGTCCTGGGCCGTAGGAACCTGCGTATGGATGGTTTCTTGACTCGTCGAGAGGTGCAGTCGAGGGCATTCCATCGCCGCGGCCTCGTGCAGGATACTGACTATCTGGCGGAGGAATATCAATCGGAGCTACCTGAGAATTGAGAGGCGTTCGGTCATCGTCGCTAGAATGTGTCGTCGTGCGGAAGGTGGCGAACATGGGGCCGGAATCTGAATTAGGGGAGGTGGTAACGATGGCCTCTTTCGTTTCGGCGTTCAAGGCCTCTGATCTTGGACCAGTGAATCCGCTGGCGACAGCCGCCGCCGCGGCATTCTGTCGATTGTAGTAATTCTCTCCACTCATTTCGGCATTCTCTGCGATGCGCCTCTTTCTCGCTTTGCGACTAACAAGAGTCCGGCGCATCGCGCAAGTAACCACGCCGCTGATCACCAGCAAAATCGTGGCACCCAATACAATCCAGCCTCCCCATCCTAGATGCGGTACAAAAAGAAGAATGTCCACCAAGAAGGCGAGGAGGGAAACTAGGAGTGTCGGAAGCAGGAGGATCAAGAGCGCCAGAAGATATCGGGGCGAGTGCGACGGGGCGTGCAGGTGAGCAGCCGCGGCGAGGCAAAGGCAAACGAGGGTGAGAAAGGCGGCGACCGGGTGAACGATCAGAATGGAGGATAGGGACCTTCGAGTACTCGACGGTAGATTGAACTCGCTATTATCGGTGTTTGAAATTTCGTCTGAAAGATGTCAGCAACGATAGCCGCCAACCTGCTGCTAGCAGTACGGACGAAACCACATACCAGTAGTGTAGCCGATATGGATGTTGGTGCATTGGCCAGCCTTGCAGAAGCCAAAGACACCATAGTCTACATCGTTGAAAGTCGCTAAAGGGATACCCTGGATGATTGGGGTGGAAAGAACGGAAAGAAGCAAGAGAACAAAGGCTGCCAGGAGAAGGATAGTGAGGGGCGTTGCAGGCTTGAGTAACATGGTGGAAGAGGGGCGGCGACTTCGCCGTTAACGAGAGACGTGAAGGACAATTGGAGAGCGACCGAGTGAAGGGTGGTCAAGATAGGTGACGGATCCTGGATGACAGCGACACACGCAGTCGGCGCAGAACCTGGAAATCACAGGATTGAAGGTGGCATTGCTTGCTCTTCTCCTGAAACTCGGGGCGGAAGATCCAGTGGGTACGATAAGAGATGAGAAGGGGCAGATCAAAGCCAGACAATCTACGTCAATCTCGATAATCGAACCCTCAAACCAAGGGACAGAGGATAGGCACAGGATGAAGAACAGATATGTTCCTCAAGGAAGCGCTATATTTAAGTGAGGAAAGAAGAAGTAGCCAGTCTGGCTCTGACAAAGTCTACTTAAGCGGACTACGTAGTAGTTAAGAATGCAATTATTGCTGCACATTGCGGAGGACTTCTTGCTGCCTCGGGCGTCCATGGTCGCCACCTACACTTCGTTTTGCTATTTTCGACTGAATTTTGTAGAAAATCAGTACTCTATGCCTGTTCCAATATGATACAAATAGGAGTCTCGATTTTTGCTATCGCCTTACATCGACGATCAATATCTATCATTATTGCTTTTACGCCGTGGCCTTTCTGGTCCTCCTTGTCTTGTGCCTTTTTTTGTGGCGGAGTCGGTCGTGCTAATTTCAATTGTTATGGTTCCTAGTAATTTAGACCATCCTTCCAATGTCTCCAGGCAAGGTTTCTCCCCTGATTTGTTCTACCACAGACAACCATTATGTGGGTGATATTTCCATCACCAAATTAGCCATACGTGTGAAATTGCGCTAGCAATAAATGGAAAGCTGCTCCTGTCTCCTTCGGCGGATCCAGATTCCAAGCCCTCAACGGTGGCTCACGTGATGGTTTTCGATCTTGACATGAGCTGTATTTGTAGATACCATATTGATCCTTATTCAATCAATTTTTGCCTTGGTTCATATTTGACACATTTACCTGGCAATGTCTGGTTTCTACATTGTTTGAACAAGACTAGTGTAATGAACCAAGGAAGACTAGTGCAAATGCAATCTAAAAGCTATAGACCCGCCATCAGACTGGGGATATTAGGTCATGTTGATACTATTCAGGCCATGGAGATTAAACGGAGGGGATGTCTCCGGTCAATAATCCTGTAAGCTCACGTTGAAACAAAATTGACAGATAAATTTCGAGCCTCATATAGGGAGCATCAAACGAATCTACTCTGACGAAGTTAACCCGCAATGCCTTCAGTTATCCGAGTTTATGAGTTCAAACTCCAACGGCCAAAGTCCGGGGAGCGTACCACCAACCACCGTAACAGAGGACCCCTTACACACCCCGGATTGGTGGGTTTTTCTTTGGTGGGTCTTTTCCAGAGCCCTACCTAAATTCAGAAGGATGGGTCCATGAACAATTGCGATAAGACAAAAGAGCCCAGATGTCAGAAAGAGCATAATCTGTAGACTGTAGACGGATTGCGTGCGCTTATTAAGCTGATCTTAGAAAACTCGACAATCAATTGAAGTTGATGTCTGCTGTGGAACATCCTAATCCTTTATTAGGCAAAGATAAGTCGTTCGCTTGAGAACGTGGCTCGGCCGCAGCATGTCATCATGCAAACGTCTGGTTGCTACATCAGGAAGTCACAGTTTCGGCACAGATGGCACATGAATAACACAAAAATGTGGCGTAAGAAAGAGTGAAATAATGGATTTCAAGCTACATGCATTACACGCCCTAGCACACTTAGCGACCACTCTCAAGACCAGTGTCATCTTCTGATAGGCAGGATGGGGTGTGTCATGCCGCGCACTTGACTGGAAAAGAAACTTGATGATCTTCCTCTAGAGCAAGAGACAAAATGGAAAGCACAAAGGATGACCTCATGTGACACTACAGGAAAAAGCATCACCTGCGATGCAGGTTGCCGTTCAAGTCCAGCACCTAAGGAACACTTAGGCAACCCAAACTGCGATTCTTGATTGAGCTTCGAAGGGCAGTGTGCCACCAATCTTTAAGATCTGTCTCTATTTAAGAGACAAAACCTGCCGTGTGTCTTCCTGAACACGGGGAACATCGAAGCTCTGTACTAAGATACCCCGCAGATCAACCTGAGGACCTATCCAGTCATTCTGGTCGGAAAGACAGATTGTCCAAAAATTTCATTAGGTTTGTTCATCATATCTCGGCTCATCTGACGATATATATGATCGTACCTCATACTCAAGGGCTTGCCGCGTGCCAACAACGAATGCTGAGCTCTCTTGACATGCTTGGCTTCTGGAAGGCGTCGTCTTGGCTTCCATCCAGACCCGATCCGGACGAGGATGATGACCAACGCGTTCTACTGCTCCCCAAGGACTGTCACAGCATCCCGCTGACTTCTCTTCGTACTGGCCCAAGAGACGGGCTCCCATTCACAAAAGTCCTACAGCAGCGTTATGTACACTTTGGAATTGGTGGCGCTGGAAACACATGCAAGTATGGCTGCCCCTTGTCAACCGTCCTCTGATCGGCTCAAATTGGTCCATATTTTCGTCTTCGGATTAACATCATTACTGTTGATCACTATTTTCATGATTCTCTACTAACCGTGCAACATACAGGGTCTCAATATGTGATGAACAGCCAATCAGATCAACTCCGCAGCGGATGCATCGGTTGACCCAAAGCAAGGGAGGCACTCGGGGAGCAGAATGAGACGTGAGAGATTCAAGATGACGCAGGTCAGAACAAGCAGAAGTAATTGGGAGACGTTTTTCCAAAATCAGGGAAAACGCACGTGAATTATCACAGGCACTGGTGCGGGAATACAAACCGCGACGATTCCACGATTCCTTGCCTTTCATTTGCTTTTTGGTATGCGCCAAAATCAACACATGCGATCCGCATCCCCCGAACTGCTACAATGTCTCAGTTTTGATTGCCAACATTGCCGACTTAGTCTCGATTGTTTCTGGGACAATGTCAATCTTGTGATCGGGTCAGATCTTGTTCTCTGTACCACAGACATTACAATATGAGCAACTACGCTGGTGGTCAAGACGCCTGAAGCTTCTCAGTATCGCACCAGTGCTAGTACTTGCGGCCATGTCTCTCTTCTCGATTGTCATTATTCTAGATTCTCCTGAATCCTGAGGAGAATTCCAGTTAAGTGTGGTCATCGCGACGCGGAATCCAGTAGGCCTGCCCCTGCCAGGACCCGCACCCAAATATGCTCGACCAACTTGCCTTGCCGTATGGCTCGAGCGACATAAACAAGTCTACCGAGATTTAATGCCACATGTTATTATTTTGCTTCGTCTGTGACTTTCGGCTTGGTACTATTGTGCTTCCACTGCCCGTTCTCGACCTGAGGGGGATCGTCCTGTCTTTTCCTCTTCTCCTTCTACAGTTGTTCAGCCACGATATCTTATTCCTATGGGAGTCCAAGCGGTCCCAGCCGTTCTTTTTTCCCTCGCGTGGTTTGTTTGCTGAAGACAAGGTGCTCTGAACATGGAGTCTTTTCCTGCGGTTATCTATGTATTAGCATTGTTCCTTCTTCCGACACGCATTTGCGCAGCAACGTTAGACAAGAAATCCGGAGACTTTTACTTTCCACCTTTAACATATGTTCCTCAGCTTCTGTACATTGCCCTGTGTTCAACCTTTACTCATCCAGGCTGACTTGAGCAGTGGAATCCCTTTCACAGTCCAGGACGACACTCCACAATCATGGCACAATCCTGCTACAATTGTTACCCACCAACCAAATCAACAGAGCTCATCTTGTACAGCCGCAGGGACCAGCTCATCGGGATTTTGGTATGAGAAGATAGCCCACAACGGCCAATCCTCATTTCTGAGCACGGACGTGAAGAAAAACTACCCAGTCTTTCGTAATGTGGTCAAAGATTTCGGCGCCGATAATACTGGCCAAAATGACGCAGCTGGTGCTATTCAGAGTGCTATTGAAGGTATTGCGGCCTCCTCAAAAATCTAAGCAAAGCGCCAAATGCTGAAATTCAGACAGCGGGGGCATCCAATGGTCCCAAGCGCAATACTCGGAGCATGGGCACAACTGGTCAACCAGCAATCGTGTATCTTCCCAGCGGCACCTACCTGATGAAAAGCAGTCTGCAATTTTTCGTGGGTACTGTCCTGGTCGGGGACCCGACAAATCCACCGGTCTTGAAAGCAGCACCAGGTTTCCGAGATGGCCATATTATTTTCGCGAAAGACCCAAATGTCGAGGGCACAAACAACTTCTATATCGGTCTCAAGAATGTGATTCTGGATTCAACCAGTGTTGATGCAGCACAAACCATCGCGCTGGTTGACTGGACAGTGAGTCAGGCGACACAGTTGACTAATGTGGTGTTCAACATGCCCACTGGTTCCAGTGCACACGTCGGGCTGACCACTCAGTACGACTACAACAGTAACATTATTGTGGTGGGTACTCTTTGATATAGAGGTTGAATGTCTGTTAATGCGCCATCAACTTGCAGAATGACCTGCGCTTCAATGGGGGCGCTATTGGGATGAAACTCAATGGACAACAATGGGTTTTTAAGAACCTCACTTTTAGTGGGACGACCACTGGCGTGGTAGCTGGGGGAACGAACATCGTGTTCCTCGGATGCCAGTTCGAGAACGGGAATGTTGGGATAGACGCCAACGGTACCTCGGGGTCCCTGACCATCATCGACTCGAAGGGATCCGGGCTGAACTCATTAGTCGTATCTGGCAACTCCGGGGGCGCTGGAAATGCGATAATCCTGGAAAACGTGGAGAATTCTGGCACCACTGTTAGTCTGGGGAACAATCCAGTGCTTAGTGGGAATATGCCGGACACTTGGGTGCATGGCAACTTGGTAAGAGCTCATTCAACTTAGAATTAGGGCATTTGAACTAAAGGATCCCAAGTACTCCGCTGGCAACACCAATAAAAACCACGTGGAAGGTCAAAATGTGGTGACCGAACGAGTAGCCGACCTTCTGGATGGGAAGGACTATTTCATAATGCCTCCGCCGACATACAGCGAATTTCCTACCGAACAAGTCTTGAATATCAAAACAGTTTCTGATAAACCGGTATACGGCGATGGAGTAATCGACGACACACAGAATATCAACGACATTCTGGCTCAGAATCGTGACTGCAAAGTAATTTACTTTCCGGCCGGCACCTACATCGTCACGGACACCATCTTCGTTCCTGCTAACATTCGCATTGTTGGGGACGCTTATGCGTCGGCCATCAGCGCTTCCGGCAGCAAGTTTACTGATATTAATGCAGTCCGCCCTATGATTCGCTTTGGTTATCCGGGGGATACCGGAGTACTCCATGTGAGCGATATGATGTTTACTGTAGCTGATGTGTTGCCCGGATGCCAAGTGGTGCGTATGCCTCCTGACACTGTTCTGAACATTCGTTTGACACATATCTCCAGGCGGAAGTGAATATTGCGGGCAAGAGCCAAGGGGACGTCGGATTCTGGAACACCCATTTCCGCATTGGGGGTGCTGCGGGCAGCTTGGTCGAGACTAAATGTCAAGGAGGTCCGGCAGACTGCAGAGCAGCATGGGGACTGCTGCGTCTCACCAGCACATCGTCAGCCTACATCGAGAACATGTGGGGATGGACAGCAGACCATGACCTCGATGGCAGCAGGAATCAGACTGTCGCAACCGGCCGCGGCCTGTTGGTAGAAGCCAACAAAGCCACATGGCTGGTGGGCACAGGCTTTGAGCACAACACTCTGTACCAGTACAACTTCCAACGCGCACGCAATGTCTTCTCAGCCCTCCAGCAAAGCGAAACGCCGTACTGGCAAGGACCGGGTAACCTCCTTGCTCCGGCGCCATGGGATCAGAGTCTCATCGCAAGCGATCCCGACTACTCCGAATGCGCTGCCAACGATGCAACATGCCGAATGGCACTGTTTGAGCTAATTCGCAGCTCGTCCAATCTCTTCCTGTATGGCGGCTGCAACTGGGTGTTCTTCAATAACAAACAAGGCTGCCAGGGGGACTGTCAGCAGAACGCAATTCGCATCGTGGATTCCTCTTCGCTGTATCTATATGGGACCAACACCAAAAGCACCACGAACATGGTGCTCAATGGCAATACACCCATAGCAAAGCAAAGTGACAATGCTGGTGGATGGGGAGGAGTCATTGCGGCGTATCTGTACAATTCATGAAGACGACGGGTATATACATTGGGTGATATGATTATGGGTTATACATATAAAATTGAGAGCTAATAGTGATAGATAATGTCTACTAAGCAGTACAGACTTGGAAAAATGACACATCGTATATGACCTGTACGAGTCCTTAGGAGCCGCAGTCCGTAGTTCAAATCGCCAACAGCTCGCTATTTTCAGTTGGAACAGATAATCTTCAGGATTGACCATCTATTTGATGTTCTCTACATGTCGGTTTATATGTTTTGGATTCATTGTTCAAGTATTAGGAAAACCCTCTGCATTACCTGACCCTTGCATGAGTCACCAACGTGGAAGCCATCTGCTTTATACACTCGACTTGATGACATCGAAAAGCCTATACGTCCCAAGACTCTGAAAATAGGCAACCCGAGTGTGATTGACGATGGAATCCGACCTTGCGTAAGGCTTATTCATATCAATACTGGCACATAGACTCGTTCAACATCATATTTGGTAATGTTATGTTCTCATGGATAGAACCATTACACACTCGTAGCAGCCGTAGGTTAGGGTTCAGGGTTTCATCCGTCAGCTTCAGAACCCAATAGAGACACTTGTCCGCCCTTTTCTCAGAGTCCATCAAATCCTGCTTATTCGAGGTTCCTAAGGTCTCAATTCTGTACTCTGTACATAATTCTGAAATCGACAAATTAGACGATAATACGCCTTTTATGGTGTAGTGGACTTGACTGGATCGGGCCGCAGTCCACTTGGGGGCGAAGACTTTATTTAGTACTTGGCTTCGGTCAACTTGACAACAACATCGTCATCTGTATCAACCAGAAACAACACAGCAAGGCATTGAAACCTAATTCATCAAACCGATATAATGCATCCAACCACAGTCAATCTGCAGTTTGAGATTTCCAATCAGCTTGAGCCATGTCAAATCCTAATCTGTTTTTCCTGGTCGGTTGCTTAACTTGCTTCTACAGGTGGCTGGGATGGGATGAGGAGGCTGGGCGTCGCTCATTTGACTCCATTGTCCAACCACCCAACCCAATATCCACAATACGGACATGACAGCCTCCTCATCCCATGACAATCTTTGAATCATCATTTTTCTCCCTCGCATATCATTCTCTGCCTCTGGTCATCCATGTGAAAGTGAGGTGACCGCATACATTCTTCGGTTGTCTACAGCCGTCATGAATGTCCCGGGGTCGGGAAATGTGAGTCTGAGGACTGTCAGCTGTAAGTGAAAAAAGGAAATTGAGAGGCAAGCTTGATCTATCATAGTCGCACTCTCACTCTTCCACCTCCCCTTACTCCTTCTATGGCTGCCAGGCAAGATAAAAGGCTCTGCAGGGTGCTGACGGTTCATCGCAGCAAGCAGACCACAGCTGCTCCGTTCCGAATCTCAACAGTCAATTGCTGCGTCGGATGATTACTATTCCCTGTCGGATCGTACTACGACGTCCGGTTCTAGAACTCCAAGCGCGGAGAGTCGTCTCACCGTCCAGCGGTATGCTACGCCGAATTCCCACCCTGTCTCCAACGCATCATCTCCCGCGTTATCTCGAACGCATCTAGGCGCCAATATGGCTGGTTCTCGATCGCAACATTCAATTCCGGAACAATCTCGAAACCGAAATGTTCCACCCTCCGGACCCAGTCCAGCTCGACTCGAGCAGGGAAGACTGATCCCCGTCAGCGGCATATCCGACGAGTCCATTCGACATGTACCAAACGATAGTTATGCCGGTCGCTCGCCGACTCCCGGGACGGACGACTTGCCCTACATTCGATTCGCCATTAATCAGCTCACACGGGAAGACGAGCCGCGGAGCTTATCGAGGCAGTCCTCGGCCGCAAGTGTCGAATATCCGCCACAGCCTCTTGTATGGGATGCAGCTCTGGGCCAGTTCACCCGTCCCTTGAAGCCTAAAGGAAGTCCATTACGGCCTCCAGAAGAACGATTACACCAGCAGAGTCCGCCAGGAAGGTCGCCACAGAGCTCGGTTGATCCGGAGGCATTTGTTGCGGTCGACCCTCCGGACAATAACCTGCTTTACCCCCCGTTGAATTTTGTGCCTATTGTACTACGACCATGGGCATTGGCTCTGGCCATTCTTTCTTGTTTGCTCATGATTGCCGGGGTTATCTTCTGCAATATCTGGTCTCAGCGACACGAAGGAATCTGGGACTACGATGGACAGGGAGGCTCACGATATTTCGTGGTTCAATTTTTACCACAGATTCTGGCCGCTATTATCACCATCTGGACATTCGTAATCCAGGCGGCTGTATACCGGGTCATGCCATTTGAAATCATGGCATCCGAGAAGCTCCATGATCGCGTGATACAGACGCTGCCAATTCTGTCACGAAACTTCCTGCTACCTGACTGGTCGTATTTCAGGCATGGAGAGCCCTTAGCTGGGTGTGCTCTGCTTACGATCTGGATCTCAAACCTCATTACCATCCCGCTTCTCAGCTGTTTCTTCCAAGCAAAGTGGTACCTGATCAGTGGCGAAGGGCAGTGGCGATGGAATGCTGTCATAGCTGTCGGGTGGGCGCTTGTGGCCGTTTACGCGTTACTTGCTCTTGGGCTGACAACGCTCCTCATTCGCTTTATGCGGACATGGTCTGGACTGATGTGGGATCCTGTCAGTCTGGCTGACCTGATTCCTGTCATCCAGCGATCCAACATTTTGCATGACTTTGAACAATCTGAGACACTGCCAGATGTCGGAAGTGTGCTTGGGCCCAGAGTCCTCCGGCTAGGCTATTGGCAGGTGTCCAACCGTGCTGAGATCTTCTACGGAGTTGCCGAGGTTGATGCCCCGATACGGAATCCATCTCTGCATCGACCAGAGACGAGCCGTGAGAAGCAACCACTAGTCTCCAGGGTCTCCTTCGATATCGAGCGACGGAGCACTCATGCGGCCGAAGGTTTTGAACAACAACTATACTCCCAATCTGTCCGTTATCGCTGGGCGCCGTGGTTTCTCAAAGACACCTTTGTGGTCGCTTGGTCGGTGATTATCGGTGCGCTTTTTATTGCGTTCGTGCTCGTCAGCTTTATCCACGATGCCATTAAAGGCGGATTTCCTCCACGGCTACCAACATTGCCCTCGACGGGCGCTTTCTCATCCTCAAACTTCCTGTACAGCTTTATCCCTGCTTTGATCGGTAATATTCTGTTCCTCTCCTGGCAACCGATTGATGTCTACTTCCGTGCACTGCAGCCATATGCCACTTTGTCCTCTCCGGATGGCGCTCGAGCGGAGCAAAGTCTATTGCTAGAATATCCCGCATCCTTTCCTCTTCAGGTGACGGTGCAAGCTATTCTGAATGCGCACTACAAAGTGGCATGGATTTCTTTCGTGAGCATCGTGTCCGCAGCTCTCCCTATACTGGCTGGAGGCGTCTTCATTGCCCTCTCGTACCCCTCACACGGAGAAGTACGAATTGCTGCACTAATGCCTGCTTTCTATGCATTGGTTGCCTTCTGCGCTCTATACACCGTA
Organism: Aspergillus udagawae; assembly: GCF_001078395.1. Lineage (NCBI taxonomy): Eukaryota > Fungi > Ascomycota > Eurotiomycetes > Eurotiales > Aspergillaceae > Aspergillus > Aspergillus udagawae. The sequence continues at coordinate 2,121,028 of NW_025091265.1, read as the reverse complement.
TCCTTCTTGTGTATATGGCCCCGCAGATACAGATATCTTCCTCACGACATCAGCACAGTAGCAGACCAAATCAGCTTCCTTTACCAAAGCCCGCTTCTTGCCGATAAGCTCCTCCGCGAACCCAGAAGCAAGACTGATCTTGTCACTCGACTAGTGACAACTCCCCCGGGAGAGAGGGAATATCCAATGTACGGCTTCGGGATATATGTTGGGCGTGATGGGAAAGAGCATCTCGGAATAGACCGTTTCCAACGACCTGGACGGTCCGATATGCTAATTACAACTGGAAAGATGGAAGGCTGATTGTCCTATTCCTTCTTTCAACGGCAAACCCGGTGCGATTATTCATGCAATGATATGTTCCATGAACTTGGTTATGCTACGAGCCTACGAAGCACTTTCAAATTTTCACTCATGATTGAATGAAGACGATACGACGATGTCACGCGGAAAAATTAATTACGATGACTTATGACAACGATGATGTATGCTTAAATGCGACGACTTGCTTCTTATTTTTCGTGATATTAGCGCCTCATTTTCTGCATGTTCTAATACCATTTTGTTTCGGTGATACTCTGCTATGTTTTACTGGGTTCTGAATATGCTCTCTGACTTTTCTCCGTTTTCAAAACATCCCCTTGCGATGGCATTGTACAGGCGCCTATTTGCTTTTCCCAGCTGTACCCCAATAGAACACAAATAATATCATGAAGCTGGAGTGACAGCATCTCTAATTCTCTATCTTAGTTTGATAAGATCAGATATCGTCCGCCAAGATTGAGTTCTCACCGGATCGATTACCCGGGACCAGAGGAGAATCAATTCTCGCCAGCGCACCAGCAGACGGCGTCACTGCTGAAAGGGTGGTTTGTCTGGCCGTGCTTGAATAGTCTCTGCTCGCTAGGGCTGTTTACGCGGTTATCAACTGACATGGATGTCAGTGGGTCACTGATATGCCCTTTTGATGGTGCTTTGGGGTAGCCTTGCTTCGCCATCAAACTGGGGGAGCTTTCTATTTTACGCATAGTGTATTATTAGATACAAACAACGATAAGCCTAATTTCTTTATGGGACTTACAATGAGATGAGTCTGCAGCTACTGGCATAGCAATTTAGCACGTGACCTCAGCAAATATCAACTCCGCATGGTTATCGCCGCCTCGAGGAGACCCTTTGAACCAGAATCCGTTTGACTTTACTTATTCCTTAACACGACCGGCTTCCAAGTCCTCTCTCCTTCTCCTTGCGCCAGATCTATCTCATTGTGCATGCGTCGGCTTAAATTTATCAACTTCAACTTCACCTAAGCAAGTCCACCACTCGCCACACCAACAAAATAACTCAGCTCAACACCATGCTCTCCTTCTTCAACTGGGGTCCCAGCCCAAGCCCAACCACAGACTCAAAATCGACGTCTTCAGCACCCTCCCAACCAGACTCCATCTCCGGATCAACCGGACCGCAACCACAGCCGCAGCCAACGCAATTGCAACCACAAAAACATCTCACGAACCTCAAACTCCTCTTCGGCGGTGTGACCTTCTTCACCCTCTCGCTGCTCATCACCCGCCGCGCCTTCAGCAAGCGCGTTATCGCCTCCACACCGCCCTACTGGACGTCGTCGGTGTACCACCGGCCCCCCGTCAACGGCGCGGGGGACGCTTTCGAGGCTCTGAGCCTCGCGACGCTGAATGTGTGTTCGTTTGCGATGATGGCTACGGGCGGTGTGCTTTATGCGCTTGATATCAATAGCGTGGAGGATATGCGGCGGTATGTGAAGAAGGAGATGGGGACGGGGACGGTGCGGGATGAGGAGGTGGAGAGGGAGGTGGAGGAGTGGGTGACCAAAGTGTTGGGGGAGAAGTTCGGGGTGGAGTTGAAGAAGGAGAAGGAGGAAACAGCAAATGCTGAAAAGAAAGGGGAGTAGAGGAGAGGTTCTAGAATCAAATGTACAATGAAACATCATCCTCTACTCTTGTATACTAGTCATATCACGAATCATGAACTGCATTCAGACTGTACAGCTTATATTATTATACTGGGTCTGGTCCCGCTACTTGTCCATCCGTTCGTATCGCTCCCGCGCAGTCTGTCTCGTCTTCTCCAGGAACTCATCGTACCGGTTGCGAGTGTTGCGTCCCGCTTCTTCGACCGCATCACCCAGCTTGCTTCCTTGCGCACCCAGTCCGACACCCTGCGCATACACCTCCGTGGCTATCGGGGCGGTCATGCCCGTACCCTGAGCTCCCAGCCCAGAGCCGGCCGACCAACCCATCTTGCTGAGGAGCGATGCACCCTTCGATGTTGTCTCCACTGGTGGCTCGTCCTCCTCCTTCGGCGCAGCAGGCTTGGGCTTGGTCGACGTTCGCGAGCTGCCAAACGCCTTTCGACGTTCCCTTGCACGGTCCCTGTACTCGGGGGTAGACTGAACGATGCCATGTTTAATGAGCTTGCCCATTGCTTTGGATTTCAATTCGTCGTTCTGTAAATTATCACGATGCAGCTGACTGAGACGTTCGTGTCTGTTGACGTCAGCTGAGCTCTTGAATTGCCGCATGCACAGGTAGCAGCAATTCCGATTCAAATCAGCATAGGATTGTGTGGGAGGAGCCGCAGCATCGGCCGGCGACCCACGGCTTTCCACGCCGCCGTCGCTTCCCTTCTCCTCTGCGTCCCTTTTCTGAATGCCATGCAGCTCAGCATGACGATTACTCCAGAACTGCAGATGAGAGGGTACCGCAACTTTCTTGGACGCTGCGCTTGCTGCGGCGTCTGCTTTTCGCTTCCTTGCCTTCTCTGCGTCTTTTGAACTCTTCCCTTGGTTTTCCGCTTGCCCCTGCGCGGTCGATACTTGGTTATTGTCCAACTCGGCAGTCGACACTGTCAATTCTGTCGCATATGCCTCCTCATCCCAGTACATAAGCTTCAAGGATGGGTTACTGAGGGGACTGAAGGTGAACCGGTCCGTGCTCGCCGAAGGATTGATGACAGGTACAAACACGCCAGCGTGTATGTAGCTTACAAGCACAGGCTTTGAGGAGATGGTAAATTTTTCAAATGAATGAAGTCGCGCAACAGCCGCTTGGGCATCCTGCGAGAACTGTAAGCTTAAGCGAGACATGGAAGATCATAACAAACGTACCTGAACAGTGGCGAATTCCGCAAATCCATAGCGCCAGCTCTCGTTGGTTTTGCGGTCTCTGACCAGTAAGACACGGCGAATAGAGCCATCTCTTGCCCCAAGGTTGGAATCACCAGTGGTGGAAGCCACCTTGGCCCCCTTCCTTTGGTTCTCCGAAGATCCACCCGAGCCGGGAGTAGGTCGATAGAGCTTAGCCACGCCCTTTGCAAGAAGCTCTTCGGTGACAGAATGCTCTAGCCCTCGGAAGAGAAGAAACTGCGAAGGTTGATTGTCTGGAGCCGCATCATTGTCGCCGTTGTTCTCAACCTTCGGAGCAGCAATTCCAGGTGGACCAGCCGGGCCAGCCTCTGCGCCCTGTCAGAAACTCACTCTTTATCAGACCGACGGAAGGACTTACCAGGCCGGGGCGCTTGGCATCGGAAGCATTTATTACGAGTCGAGTAGTTAACGATGGCGCACTGTAATAATCCAGGTCAGCTGTCTACATTTGCAATGGCCCAACCAACCCACCATTTTGCAGGTCCAGTCAGCGTCGGCCCTGGCACGAGCGCGATCCTCCCTCTCGCGGCTATAGGCGATTCGGACTTTGGTACCCTTGTCATTATTGCCGGCATTAGGTCCATGCAGATAGATCGATGGGAAGTTGCGGTCCATAAAGTCGCGTGCAAAGTCAAGGTTCCTAAACCTGAGGAAGCCAAGTTGCCGTGATTTTTCTGTACAAGTCAGACACTTTAGCGCAAATTGCAATAGAAGAGGAACGCACTGGTTTGTCGGTCACGGATCACCCGAACTTCTTCTATACCTTCGACATAGTAAAAGTCTCTGAGCTCATTCGAAATCTGTTCAACACGTCGACCGGAGCAGACCCGGTGACATGCACATCTCAGCCTCTTGCCATCAAGGACGTGTTTGTGACATGGAGCGTAGCTCTTAAACTCCAGAAATGAAACTTCAAGGGGGGAAGGAGTTTTCCAACGTCTTCTTCCGCCATATCCACCGGCAACCCATCCATCATGACTTCTCTGCTTTCCTTTTCGTGGTAAGGCTGTCGACTTCGACGAGGGCTACGGCTGCGACTGTAGCTTCTACTACGACTGTATCCGGGTGAACGATATCCCTCACGATCACGATCTCTGTAGGCCGGCCTGCCGCGCCGCGGTGGCGGTGATCTAGAAGGTCGCCGGCGATAGTCATCGCGGTCGTGGCTTCGATAGCGAGGTCGGGAATCGAGTCGGTCTCTCGATGGTTCGGGTCGCCGATCTGCAGCTGGGCCTCGCGGAGGGCCACCTTCACTCAGAGAACACTGTTAGTGAATCTCTACCTGTAGAGGAATATATGGCCTCTCTAACGGCTTGATAACATGTGGGGAAAGAGAGGGTTTACCGCCAGGCGATCGTGATCGGGAAGGCGAACGATCATCGTACATACGACCGTCCCGATCGTCACGGCGCGGGTAGGGCCGATGAGAGGATCCCGGGGGAAATCTGCTGTCTTCCGGATCGAAATGTGACATGATGACACCGCAAGAAAACTGTGATGGAGCCTTGGAGAAGGAGAGTCGACTGACGGAGACTCATACAGATATCCGGCAGAATCCTAGACCGCCTTCTGAACTTAACTGTCGCTTATACTTCCCAATCGGGCGAGGACTAGAACTATAACATTTCCCAAGCCACGCATCATCGCCAGGTTGTTAAGTTCGACACGGCCTATAGGCTTCATTCAAATAATTGACGCTTTATCTACTCATAGATTTCCTAGGATAAGTGGATTAAGAGACCAAACCGTCCTGTGCATAGTCCCATTTGCCTTTGATGAATACTGCAATGTTAACATTTTCCAGCAAACTAGCTACCGCAAAGCATGCCGTCTCTTCTGGCCTAAACGTGGTATTGGTTTACTCCTTCAGGTGAATCTCTGCCGTAAAATCGAATCCACCCCTGATAATAACGAGATCGTCATTGCGTGCAAAGAGGATATCCCGCCGAAGCACGGCGCAAATTACGTCCCGCGACCCCGCGACCCAGTCGTACGGGATGAAGAAATGCCTGCTGTATGATGTTATATCAGGTGTTCGATTTTCTAGTCTCACAGAACATACCCAGGAGCCGGTGTCGAGGAAGACCAGTCTACTAGATTCGCAAATTCCAATAACGTGTGCGACCCTCTGTGCCAGTAGAGCGAGCCTTGGCTCCACTGGTGAAACCAGCGGCTCACCTTCTTGCACGCCTTGACCTTCGACTATTGATAATGGTGCTAGAGCGTCGTCTAAGCCTGTTGATACTGCGACGACATCCTTGACGTTGTATTTATTATTAGCTTCGAAGGATTGTGCGTCCAGAAGATATAGGTTCTGAGTCTTCGCCGGGCCGCCTGATTCGGAGAGCTCAATAAGAACACCCTTTGCAGTATGAAACGCAAATTGTTTGATGCTCTTAAACTCCAGCTCTCGCACACTGATGTCAAGTGACACAGATAGGACCTGTAACCACTTATCCCAAGTATACACTCGGACAGCTGTACTTTCAAAGCAAATTGCGTGATGTGCTGAGCGTGGATGCTGCACCCATTTCCGCACGCCTAGCCTATCGGTATATATTCGTGAATTCTCCTCGTGGCCATCAACTTGCCACAGATGATCTGATTCATGCGTTGATATGAGGAACTTGCCAATTGCTTTCGACGTGAGCAATTGAACGATGGAACTGCCAGACTCTAGTCGGGACTGAAATGCCATTCTCTCGGCAACCCATTCGCCTTGTGCCGACTTTCTCACATTCCAGGCGAGTATCTTGTTTGATACATCAATGCTGATAGCTAGGTCATGTTGAGTCCACCATTCCAAGATGCGAACTGGTGAGTTGTGACGGCAGATTTCAAGCTTCCTAGACCCAGTTCTTGGGTCGTACAATGAGACAGACCCATCATCGCGGCCGCATAGGACAACATCCCTGTCACTGTTCACTGCAATAGCGCTGATCTTGACCTTGGTGTCCGTGGAAATCGCATCTACAAACGATTGCGACGAGTTTTCGCTCGTATCATCACCGACTGAACTCCGAAGGAGCATCGGCGGTTCCCAAACATTGCATTGCGATCCTCTAATATCGACACAATGCAGGCTATCGATGCTGAAAGATAGCTGTTTTATATGGAGACTCGATGCTTGGACTCGGTAAAGCAGCGTGAGGGTATCGAATTCGTATATCTGAATTGCTCCGAATCCAGCACTTCCTGCAAGCAGGCGTCCGTCTGGACTGGATGCGAGCGTGTGGCAATTCGCGCGATGACTTTCCAGAATTTGATCGTCAAAAGGATTGAGAAGAACAAGTTCACCATCAAGGTATGATGCAACAAGCAGACCAATAGCTGGGTTGGGGTTGAATACCAGGGCTGTCACCAAATGCGTGCTCGTTCCACCATCGGAAAGTTTTTTGCCGCAAGAACCAAAATAAGCATCTTCTTCGAGGTCCCAGAGAGCAATCGGTCGTCCACTATATGCGACTGCGAGCATTCTATGTCCGAAGGAGATTGAAATTGCGCTTGGAACTCGCCTCGATCGCGCGCAGTCGTCATCGCCTGTGTCATTCCACGGCCTGTCTGGTTGTCTAGCGCCATTGTTGTTCAGGTCCCAAGACGCCAAGTAATTTTTGTACGTTGGAATAACCAGGAAATCTTCGTCGAATGTAAGTCCTATAGGCCTAGCCGCCACTTCGAAACTGTAAAGGATATGACCGTTCCGAAAGTCCCATACTGAAACCTTCTTCAACCCACACGAGGCGAGTAACTCCGCCTTGGTTCCGAACTGCAGGAACAGAACCGCCTCTCCATGATCAAGCTTCTTGTATTCCTGACAAGTGGTCACGTAGTACACGAATATCTGACCGGTACTCAACCCCACCGCAAAAAACTCGTGTCCATGGCTGAGTGCGCTAGTTTGGCCTTGATGGAAATCAATGCAAGAGAGTCGATCATCCCACAAAGCGTTCGACATTCCAATAACAGATATCTTTCGCCCGGGGCTTGCAGTCTTGTGCACTGTCGATTCTAAGGGACAGAATTGGGGTATCAGCGAGTATATCGCCGACGGTAGGCTGATGAGAGTATCTGAGAACTTTGCGGCAATTCTGATCAAGTCCGTTATCCAACCTCTCACCCTTTGTAATTCAGTCGCGAGCGGTGACCGCTGGCCGGAGCAGGCATTCAAATATATTTTCAGGTTCCTCGCAGTGCGGATGAGTGGCATGAGATTCTTACTTCTAGCGATAACTTCGATCCATGAAAAGACGTTGGTTTTCAGGAACTTGTCAAGTAAAGTCAGAAGGTCGTCTGCTAGTGGATTGGCCTTCATTAGGTGATAAGAGAATTGTAAGGAAGCGTAGCTAGAGAACTCGCTTCGCTTGTCGGCTGGGGTCCTTGAAATGGCTCGCCTATTGGTCCTCGGTGGCCTCATCTCCTCCCCTGCAAGGTACGTAAGGCAAGCTCTTGCGATACGCGTATGAGCATCGGCCGTATCGATCGCGAACTCTGAATGCAAACTGTTGTTCAATAGAAACTCCCTAGCAGTTTCATGCACCATCTGGACTCTGTCAAACTTATCAATAGCCACCAGCTGCCCGCACAATGCACTTATGCTTTCCCTCAATCTAGGGAATATATCGTTGATATCTAGTTTCAAAGCTTCTTCAAGCTCCTCCACAGTTAGAGGCCGCGTTACAGTTGTAACCCAGGCAAGGATAGCTTTAATCAGCCTCTTGCCACGTGTAGTTCGTGACATCAAGTCTAGTGTTCTCAAGTAAAGTTCTTCCATGTCCTTGGGCACTTCCGCGAGGGCCTGGCGAATCTCCTCTTCCGAATGTGAGTCAGACAACTCATTGAGAACCAAAACAGTCCAAAGCCAAGATCCTTGAGACTTCGCTAGAATTCTTTCCGCCAAAGCAGCACGATCAGCCTCGGTTCTGACAATTAGGGTACTGGCTTTCGCTCGAACAAGCGATTCCAGGTCATTCTTCGTGTCCGCAGATGAGATAAGCTCCGCTCGGACTTGGTTATTTCCTAACATTGTAATACACCTTTCGATGTCCGACGTTTGTCGGCTTGTGACCAGAATTCTCAGCGGGACTGAGGGATCAAGCTGGCCAAGCACAATTTCGAAGAAAGAGGACAGGTTTGCACACTCATCGAGAGCATCAATGACCCAGTAGTGTCGACGGAATTCTGTTCTAAAGATCCCAGACGAAAACAATCTTCGCCAGAGGATACGGTCCTCGTGACCATCGAGCTTTACATCGCTTTCACGCATGTCAAGCAGTAGTTGCAGAATCCCACTGTTTGCGCAAGCCATTTGAAAAGCGAGAGATCGAAGGCAGGCACTAAGCCGTGACTTGGACTTCTCCCCGTGTTTGAAAAAGAAGAAGCTGCAAGCTTCATGCTTCATGCGTAACTGAGAAATCAAGTATCCTGAAAGTACCGACTTGCCAGACCCAGGTTTTCCGAAGAGCCAAAGCACACGTGCAGCATTGGCGTTGTCATGCCACTCTAGGTAACTTTTCTTCGATTGTATCCATTCGCAAGTCCCCGGCAAGCGGGCATCTTGAACGAGTATCAAGTCGTCCTCCAACTTGTCGGACACGTCTAGGTATTCCCCCAGGTCTTTGATGTTGCTCCGAAGTAGCCTCTCCTTCGATTTCAGCGCTGCGTTCAGTTCAGCGAGCAGCTTGCGAGATGTAGGACTGGATAATACTCGTACCTGATACCGTGGCACTGTTGATTGTGGACGCGAGTGCATTGCGGATGAGTATATAATTTGGATCGCTTGGCGCTTCGAATTTGCATATGGAGCGATGGTCCGCGTTCAAAGGTATTCGTTTCTCTTCGCGATATCCAAGTGTAGCCGAGTCGGGATCAACGATCAGCACACGGAAAACACCTAGGCTGAGCTTTTGTGTTTCGTAAAATGACCAAAGATCTATGTCTTCTGAATGCCTATGGAATTCGTCATTAATCAAGTTTATAGCGTCCGATCCGCGCTTCAGGTCTGAGACGTAGGCACGCGACGAGTACGCGATGTTGAGGATATTGCTTAGAAGCTTGGCAGAATCAGAGCCTCGGTGAGGTGTCGCGAGGAAGTACATGGCACGAATTCTTTTGACCAGATAGCGATCTGTCGCATCTTGCTTTGCCAACAGAAACGCCTTTTTGACGACCAGACCGCCCATGCTGTGGCTGATGAAAACGATTGGTGTATCTGCATTGTGCAAACGGGGTGAAGTACTCAATTCGCCCAACAAAGATCGGGCGAAGTGATAGATGTCCAGGCAATTATCCTTACCCTTGATCCAGTCAGAATCATATCCGAAACTGTGCACCCGAGCATTCTTAAACGCGGGATCCCTAGGAAGCCATTCCTTTGGCCAGTAATGCGAAGCAGAAGTTGTTTTACTCCACGTTTTTCTGGAACCACCTCCGAGACCATGAACGAATATCAAATCGATTAGAGGTTGTTCTGGAGAAGCCAGAAGATTCAGTCCTAGGGGTCCTCGGAGCTCTTCAGTGCTAACTTCTGTGGCAAATTTGCTTTCGACATCTGTCTCAGTCGTTTGGACAGTGCTGTGACTGAAGATGCTCGTTGCAGAAACCTCACTCCCTTTACGATGCGAACTCTTGAACGAATCCACCAATATGGGTCAGCAGAGGCATTAAAGATCGTAAAATTTAGAACCGTAGTTCGGAAAAAGCTTACCATACTGATGCGGCATTGTCTCTTAAGTACTTTGGCCCAGAGATGTGCTCTGTCCCAGTTTCAGAAGTCGGAGGAAATCGAGATGGAAGTCCTCTACGCCACTGATGGGAGCTCGCTGGCCCGTTGTGCTACGTGATCCATCTGCGGAGAAGCATTGCTAGGTCTAGATCCAATAGCTCCACTGTCCTGGTTAGTTACCAACAGGCACTGGGGTGATAAGAAGGGTCAGCATTATTAGTCGAACATAAGTCCAGCAGCGTAAGGTACACTGGTGGTCACTGTTTTATTTGGGGACGAACACGGCCCAGCCTGCAGATGGATGGGCGAATGAATGGCCATTGTTTGGCGCCCACGACTCAGGCTCGAGATGAGGGGTAGTTTTGTAAAATGTAGTTGAAACATAATGTCCGTCCTGGGTCAAACTCTTCAATTTCCAGTCAAGGATCGAGACTTCTTCCAATGTAGGTTATGGATTCCTCTTGAAAATTTCGCCGGGCATTACTCCTTACGCAAACACTTTTGGTAGTGTTAGACATAGCTATTCAATTTGATGGAAAAGGCTGTTGGTGTTATTTAGGCTGTTAGCCCTATTTTGGCAAGGCTATCAATACAGCCTAAGGCGTAAAACGGGAGACTTCCTCAACAAGATAGCTACTTTTTCATGCATGTACTATTTTGTCGCTTGTCTTCGTTCCACTGACAAGATCTTCGTGCTCGCGTTTTCTCACATTTGCTCAAACTCAAGGCTTCAGTTTGTTTAGACATTCAGCGACATAATTCAGACCACGTTTCAATCCAGTGAACCTGCAATTCCGGCTGATTCACAACAGCATAAGACATTATGACAGCCGAAGCTTCCCACCCAACAATTGCGGCAGGCGATCATAAAGCTTATATGAAATATGCTTTAGAGAAAGCTCGATTGTCCCCGCCAGCGCCCACCAAGTTCTGCGTTGGTGCGGTTCTTGTGGACGCAGATAAGAACGAGATCTTGTCAACGGGATACTCGATGGAATTGCCTGGGGATCGGCCAGGAGATCCAGGCAATACGCACGCAGAACAATGCTGTTTCATCAAAGTCGCAGAAAGACACAATATAACAGAAGACCGATTGGGCGAGGTGTTACCCAAAAACACAGTCCTGTATACGACGATGGAGCCGTGCAACGAGCGACTCAGCGGGAACAGGACATGCGTGGACAGGATATTGAGTCTCAAGGGCGCAGTTAAAGTGGTCTACGTGGGAATCAAGGAACCGGAGACGTTTATCGGTCAGAACCTGGGCAGGAAGAAACTTGAGGACGGTGGTGTTATTGTTGAGCATGTTGAGGGTATGGAGCAACAGATTCTGGCAGTATCTATGGCCGGACATGATAAATGAACCGTGGTTTTGAAGAGATGTACATAATGCTATCTCATTTTCTCGTCTAATCTGGAGAACTGATTATCACAGACTACATCGCCGTTTAGATAAGGGCCATGGCTCTCTGATAATACTTCAATCATAACCCGAGTAGCAGAGCTGACTAGAGAATGCAAGTCTGTGCAATTTAGCGCCGGAGAGTGTTGGCGGCGAGGACGTGAGACAAGATACGTATCAGGTCAAACAGATGCTATCCAGCAGGCCTTTTCCCCTCGGTTTAATGTAGCCAAGCACCTCAAGACGCACTCTCTACTATCCAATCGTTGAGTAGTAGGTTTCCTCGCTGGCGCTTGTTTAGATCCCGGCGATTTGATACTTAGCGCCCCTCTCCATCTTGAATCCCACCCCACACTTGAGCAAAATGTACATATATTCGTTTATTTCGGCCGTCTGATTTTAAAAGATACTCGTATATGTATACACTATATTGAAGAAACTGTGACCGCATAATGGATGACTCCGAGGACATTGTTGATCCTAGCGTCGTTGCCGGTTGAGTGCCTCGACGTACAGCAACTCCGAATGACCACTAATTTATTCGCAGAATTACCAAAGGGGTGCAGAGTAACATCTGTTGAAAGCCATGGCATCAGTTTCTGGGCTAACACAAACCGTCTCGACGTCGAGTTAGCCGACGGAACACCTTTATCGTTCTTCATCAAGGTGTTATCTGGCAGAACTGGCAAGAACATGGTTCACGGAGAGTATGAGTCCATGAAGGCAATCTACACGGTCTCCCCAGAATTCGCTCCAAAGCCAATTGCATGGGGCTCGTTCATAAACACGCCGGATATGCACTTCTTCCTCTGCGAGTACCGCGAGATGTCGAACGAAATGCCTGACCCGCATAAGTTCGCCGCACGGCTAGCAGCGCTGCATCAGGGCAGCGTCTCCCCAACCGGCAGATTTGGCTTTCATGTTACGACATATAGTGGCAATCTTCCCCAGACCAACGAGTGGGAGGACAGCTGGGAGGTATTCTTTACAAAGAATATGAGATGGGCACTCGATTGCGAAATTGCGGCCAAGGGATATGATGCTGAATTCGATGAACTTGTTCCGGCCCTATTCGACAAGGTCATTCCTCGTCTGCTGAGGCCTCTAGAAACTGAAGGAAGATTTGTGAAGCCTTCCCTTGTTCATGGTGATCTGTGGTATGCAAATTCTGGTATCGACCTGGAAACCAACGAGCCCTTGATTTTCGATGCATGCTGCTTTTATGCCCACAACGAATGTACGTGAATGGCATCCGTCAGTTAACGCATTGTACTATGACTGACAAGAAATAACGGTCCGCAGACGAATTCGGTCAATGGCGACCTGTCTGCAATCGCTTCGGGCCCGAGTATCTGACCGCGTATCACTCATATGTTCAAATCTCGGCACCGGAAGAGGATTATGATGGTCGTCTTGACCTATACAAATTGTGAGTAATTCCAGGCCATGTCGACATTTTGAGTCTGCTGACTCGAAGCAGAAGATTCAATACACATGTATCTGCGTTGTTCAAAGATAACCAAACATTGAGAGAGCAGTATGCGCCATGCCCGATCCTCTTCGTTACTGACCGGCAGAAATTAATTCAGAACAGGGTACTCGGTGATATGAGAGACATAGTCCGAAGGTATGGATGAATGACGGCCAAACGCATGATAAAGCAGGTAGGCATTTCTTGGGTAGACTGGATCAAAATTGCTTGTAATCGGCAATTTTGGATATTGGAGAGATATATAATGGACATTCAATGTTTCCTTATTTTGTAGAAGTTACGCTGGCTCTTCTTTTTTGGTAGATCATGATCCCCGACGTTAACTTAATCTTGACAGTGGCTTGATGACTCGAGCTTGTGTAGTTGTCCGATCGGGTACCTGAGTACCTGACACATGGTCATGCGGCCAACATGTTGCTTTTTTTCTGCACCGCAGATGCTGTACATAAAAGCTTTGATGGTCACAATCGGAGGCTAACTGATTACGTAGGGCATAATTCTGCCATACAAACATCCTAGAACTAAGTTATAGATTCGGAGCTGAGGTAAGTAATTCTTCTGCCACGGAATGATGAGGTAGCATTCACATTCAGGCCTTGTGCTCAAATATGAGCCACCTAAACGACCGGTGGTTGTGAGGACACACTACATAAGTTGTCTTCAGTGAAATGGAGGAGGCGGATGGGGACTGGAGACCAGCAAGGCTTCTGCGAGCTTGCCACAGCTCTGAAGCTGATTTCCGTCTGTGGTATGTTAGACGAGATCACGTGAAGGAGAGCTCCCATTTCCCGCCAACTGGGCGAGTCAGCCCTTCTGTCGAAGTAAGGTGGGATCCAGTAATGAATTGATCCAAACTTCAGGGTAAATTTGCTTTCTTAGACTATTTCCTTGGTGGATGTTTCATGGCCTACCTAGATATACAGACGCATGGCAAAGATCATGGCATGCGTTGAATGCGGAGACCTATGACGTGGCACGATTGGCGGCGGGGAGAGAACGGTGGGAGGGGTAATTTGTGGCTTGGAGCACAGCTCCTCCGTCGATGCTAGTTAGCTCCAAACGGTCGAGATTCAAAACTGCCCCTCCTTCACAATTTTCCTCTTCCCCTCTCTCCTTATCATCACATACCAAAAAACATACTTTCTTCTTTCAAGATCGATAAAATCAGCAACCATGACTATCAAGACTTTCTTCGATATCAACATTGACGGTCGTAAGTTTTCCAGTGGTTCTATCCTCCAGGCGAGGGACATGTTCTGATGATGATTATCCTCCAGAGCCGGCTGGCCGCATCACCTTCAACCTGTTCGACGACGTCGTCCCCAAGACCGCTGAGAACTTCCGTGCTCTCTGCACTGGTGAGAAGGGATTCGGCTACAAGGGTTCCAGCTTCCACCGTATCATCCCCCAGTTCATGCTCCAGGGTGGTGACTTCACCAAGGGCAACGTGAGTTCACCCATCAAGCCTACTCTGGCGCTTGTGCGGAAAGAGAAGTTCCGAAATATACTGATCTCTGCTGTAGGGCACTGGTGGCAAGTCCATCTATGGTGAGAAGTTCGCGGATGAGAACTTCAAGCTGAGGCACGACAAGCCCGGTCTGCTCTCCATGGCCAACGCCGGCAAGAACACGTACGTCGTTATCCCTGGTATCTCTTGCTCGAGTTCAGCAAATACTAAACAAGTAGCACAATAGCAACGGCTCCCAGTTCTTCATCACCACCGTTGTTACGGACTGGCTTAACGGCGCTCACGTCGTCTTCGGTGAGGTCGCGGACGGCATGAACCTTGTCAAGCAGATCGAAAGCTACGGCAGCTCGTCCGGTACCCCCAAGAAGAAGGTTACTATCGCCGACTGCGGTCAGCTGTAAAGAGCAATTGTCCTTGCCTGATTGCGTCGGACTAGTTGCGCCATTGATGCTCCATTTGAATACTGCTGAATAGCCCAATGAGAGCCAGTGACTAGGTCTTTGAACTAGTGCATTCCATCCACTTAAGCCTGTAATCCTTGTAGCTTTGGTGACCAAAGTGCACTCAGATTCAATATTAGCAATCCCGAATCCCATGCAAGATCTGATATGATACGAATACTAAGCCCTGCTAAAACATTTACATTACATACGCGGGCCCCGTTCAGCTCGGGAAAATGTGCTGCATGACTCCAGGGTGTAATACTCAATACAGTAAGAGCTATGAGAATTTGATATGCACCTCTTTACATCATAAAAGCAACCTATCGATGGCAGAAATTTGGATTGACCTAATCTTCTTCTCAGTAAGACTCTCAAACCTCAGTCTTCCAGCTGCTTTCAGCTAAGAAAAAAGGGCCAAGCAATCTTCTACTCCACCTTCAAGCCGTGGCTCACCGACCCTCACTTCTACATGAGAGCAGGAGTAGTTCATTCGCTAGTCCTACGGTCATTGGCAATGTTTCTGTCAAGCAGAGCTTCAACCTTACGTTTGGCTGGCTCAGAAGGACATGAGACTTTACACTATCAAGACCTGCTCTCTTGTCCGTAACGCTAGATGTCATGTGTGATCGTACGTGAAACGAGACTGACAAATCAGTGTTCGTCTCAAAGAATGTGAGTGGAAAGCGAAAGAATATCAGTGTGTGATCATTCTCAGGAAATAATATAGGAAGAAAATGAAGTTCAAAGGTAGAGCAAAGTAGCTGGAAAAGGAGGGAAATTCCGGGGTGCAGAACGTTCTATTCTATGAGTATACACTAAGTATTTTGATGTAGCTGTGTCTGAAACGGGTTTATTTTGAAGTTACAACGCTCTAAATGGATCGTCAGCTTCGCAATCGCATATTTCAAGGAGAAGAACGAAATAACTCACAAATTCTTTCACCATCCTGATTTCTCCATGCCCAGAATCATCCTCTGAGAGACTCAGGCGGGAGATCTCTGGTGGCGGGACAGCACGCACATTCACGCCCCCTGCAATATGTACGTCATGTTTCCCTTGAGTTTCATATTCCAGATTCTGGTATGCATTCTGGTTCCTGTCCTGCAGTGGAATAGGCAGTCCATTCCAGCTGGTGGTGGTGATGGAGCGTTTCTTGATACGGGCAGAGGAGCCGCTGCGGTTGTAGTGGTTTGCGGCGCGCTCAGACGAGTTATAGTTGTAGTTGTAGTTATAGTTGGCGCTGCTGGAATGGCTCGTGATGAAGGTCTTGAAGGGAGGTAGGCAGCCGACAATCATGGCTTTGCAGGTTAGCGTTGGCTGCACAGTAGATGCTGGATATAGTACATACAGATTGAGGACTCGGCGATGCCCCAGACGGCCAGAGCAGCTGGATCCGAGTACGCTTTGCCGGTAATTGCTACAGCACGAATAATTGCTGCGGCGATGATGATAAATCCGAGACAAAAGACTGTGGCTAGGCCGAGTTTCTGGTGGAGGTTCATCTTGGTCTTCCACAGGATTCGGAGGGGGAGGTACATAACTGTGCATCTCGTTAACACTTCTCGCAACACGACTTTAGGGGTCATACTCATCAAGTCGGTAAGAATGTCGACAGCCGTACTGTAGCAGATGGAAATGACGGATCCTCGGATGTCGATCGGTTTGGTGCATTTTCCTGAGACGGTCAGCTGAAGTACACTAACGCCCAACGACCACAATACCGAATCTAAAATAATCTGACGGAGGATGACAGTTCAAGATCGAGGCCAGCCAGCATCCAATGTACGCAAATACCGCGAACATTGTGACTCCCCACCAGACACGGCGATAATGCGGCAAGCCATCCGAAATGAGCCAAAACAGCGCCAGGAATGAACCCTTGATGCTCCAGAGCACCGACCAGAAAATGCCGATGATGACGAACTCATAATGCGTGTACTTGAGACCATGATAGACGATATCCGGCCCGGTGACGTTCAATACCATGTAATAAAGGTGGGGGGCTTGCAAAGTCTGGAGGATCGCATTGGTGACTAGGAAGACGAGGGCCAGGAGGACAAAGTAATCGTCGACCAGGAGACGCTTCATGCGTTTGATGCGGATAGCGAAGCGAATGGACGCGAAGATGATGCCTAACCCGGCACCTGTCCAGGTTACTCCAATGAGTCCATTGACAGAGAGATGAGTTGCGATGCCCTGAGGGGCTATATTGGCCATGAGGAGTCGGAGGGGAATATACGTCTAAGAACTAGAGGCACTCCACAGGGAGGGAATAGATTGACAATATATTATAGCCGGGAAGCCGACATTGCTTCTGTCATTCCGCATGGCTACAAGGAAGAGAGTCCTGTCAGAAGAGTGAAGATTTGACTTCGTAAGGTGCATATTGACGGCAGAACCGGTCCAACAGGAGTCGAAACAAGGGGAAAGCCCCGTTCCAGACTTCATGGCCCGGACTCTCGCTGAGTAGGCTGCTTTGTATGGGCATATGAATTACTTGAGTGCCAAAATCGTTCGTAAATGGGGGCGAAATCTCTTCCTTGGGCCGGATACTGGATAACTATTGGAATGGGTAATGATTGAAGAGCGCACTAAATAAGACTGGCAAGGAGCGGTTTCAACATCCTGGTAGAGGGGACTTCATGGCTGGATTTCCGTCAATAATAGATAGTGACAGACATGGATTCATTGGGCTAGCAAGGATTATGCGAGGCTAAGCAAACCATCTCTGCTGCAACCAATTCAACGGTGTTGCAGTTTGACCACTTGACGGCATTTATATCGCGAGACTTGTCTAATATACAGATCGCACGTACGTGATCTTGATAACCAGAACGATCAACAGATCATCACAAAATAGAAGTCTGATAGAGTCTTGTCATTAATGATCGGGAGACTAATCGACCAGATCAATGAAAGCTGACCAGGACTAAATCTAAGCGAAGCAAAGGAAATGAAGCGATTCCCAGCAGGGAAATGCACCGGAGACGCTAAATCACAAGAACCGCGCAGTGCGCCGAGGGACCGACGGTATTGACACTTCCCATGTCGCTGTCTCAGGGTCATCTCCGTCCAAAGACTGCAAGAGACCATTCAGAGGTTGCTTCGAAATGAAGCCACCGTTTAGCTCCATCTAGTTTGCTGCTAGTGTCTCCCACGCTCCCTCGCTTAAGTCGCATCCACTTCTGTCAGGGCCCCACTGCCCCGTTGTTTCGAGTCCCGATCCTGGAGATTCTGGACAGTTGAACATACTCGCCAGGTGCCCAATTCATGATAGGTACCTAGGTATTATTCTTTTGCGATTTCAGGCACGTCGGGATGGACGGTCTCTCTCCTTTTCGTAGCAGTGGCCAACTCGAATCTAGACCACTGAGTAATGCTTTCAATCGCCCAAAATTATGATGATTACTTGATAAACACCGTTTAAAGATCATCCAGCACTGCCATCGCCGAGTCTACTCCATTCCCCAGGCACGTTCACAAGGAATGAAGCTAAGCACCTAGCCGATGTCACCGACCTGCGCACTAATTCCAGTAGTTCGACGCCAGGATGGAGTTGACGAGCTCGCCAATCAATAACGGTCTTGTCTAGACTCGAGGACCATGGTTGGTACCTGCATAAGCATAACTGCATCCATACATGAATGTTATGCAAGTGCACCACCTGGTTCCTGATACTTAAATGCGGCACCCAACGTCCTTCTCGTGGCGTTGATATTACTTGCTTCCAACGGCTGTCATTCGTTCCTTGCCGTCGTTCCTCTTCTTTTCTTTTTTTTTGTTTGTACTTTTAGTCCAAATGGGCTCCACGCTCCTTTCATTACTAGCCCTGTCTGGGCTCAGTTACGCTACCTTCGGACCCTCGTGCAAATGCGCAAGTATTTCGCTCAATAGAGAACCAAAACGAAAGCTGACATCTCAAAGGCACCAGGTGATTCCTGCTGGCCCTCCATCGATACCTGGAATGCCTTGAACTCTTCCGTCTCCGGCAAACTCATTCTCGATACGCCACTTGCCATCTCCTGCTACCCCGGTCCTTACCAGAATGAGGAACAGTGTGCCTACGTGTACTCGCAATGGTACAATTCCACCTTTCAGTCTCTCTCTCCAGTCGGTTACGTTTACCCGACCGATGACTCGTGTCCTCCTGTCAATCTGAGCTCCGGCGAAACCCCCGGAAAGTGCACCCTGGGCCAAGCCCCAGTGTACACAATCAATGCGACAGAACCAGAGGAGCTGGCAAAGGGCATTGCCTTCGCGAAGAAGAATAACGTGCGTTTGGTTGTGAGGAACACAGGTCATGACATCCTGGGGAAGTACGTATCTGTTCCTGCCGCGCTTCTACGGAAAAGACTGACAGAACAAGGTCGGAGGGATATGGCGCTCTCCAAATATGGATCAAGTACATTCAGAAGGGTATCACATACCAGGAGAGCTATAAAGCGTCAGATGGGTGTGTCAAGAGTAAATGGACCGGTAATGCCTTTACCGTCGCTGGAGGTTACGTCTGGCAAGACGTGTATGCCGAAGTCTTCAAGCGCAACTTGACTATCGTTGGTGGCGGCGATCCCGTAAGTTCTTCCGGCTTTCATTTGATCAGTGCATAGACTGACCCTATAGACTGTCGGTGTCATCGGCGGTTACGCCCAGGGTGGCGGTCATTCACCCGCCAGCCGCGATTACGGTCTCGGTGCCGACCAGATCCTCGAAGCGCAAGTTGTTCTGGCCGATGGCAGCATTGTCACCGCAAATGCTTGCCAGAATTCTGATCTGTACTTTGCTATCCGTGGCGGTGGCGGAGG
Source organism: Aspergillus udagawae (assembly GCF_001078395.1). NCBI lineage: Eukaryota > Fungi > Ascomycota > Eurotiomycetes > Eurotiales > Aspergillaceae > Aspergillus > Aspergillus udagawae. Next base: position 2,101,516 of record NW_025091265.1, on the reverse strand, counting down.
CACCTACGGCGTGGTCATCTCCATGACCTTGAAGGCGTATTCCACCCTGCCTGTCGTCGCACAGTCTCTCACCATCACTCCGCTGACCAGCAACACTAACCCTCTCCTGGATGCTATCACCGATATCTATGGTCAATATCCTGCTCTGTCTGATTCCGGCTACTCTGGCTACGGCACCTGGTCTATCAACGGACCCATGCCCCTCTTCGGCAACCAGACCATTGGCTACGTTCACGCCATTGCAACCATGGGCAAGTCGCTAAGCGCCTCCCAGGCCGCTTTCGCGCCCTTGCTGTCCAAGCTGCAGAAATACAACGGCACCTCCCTCTTCATCACTGTCAACTACTACCAGTTCCCCAGCTATCCTGCCTATTACACCGCCATGTCGGGCATGCACCAGTCCGTCGGTTCGGCCAACTCCGCCCTGACCTCTCGCATGTTTGACAAGGGTGCTCTGACTGTGAACCCCACCATCCTCCGCTCCATGATCGGCGCCATCGCCGGCAAGCCCGAGGAGTACACCATCAACAGTTTGGAGATGGTCGGCGGCGGAAAGGTGCTCACCGACGGCTCTGATCCCTACTCTGGTGTCAACCCCGCCTGGCGCTCAACTTACATTGTCAACGTGGTCGCGCGAGGATGGCCCGAGGGCGCGGATGCGGCCACCTCTCAGGCCGTCAAGGACGACATCACATACGTCAAGGGCGGTGCCATGAGACTACTCACGCCGTTCCTGGGCAGCTACATGAATGAGGTGGGTTAGCTCCCTCTTGCGCTATATATTCCTACTAACTATGACAGGCTGACCGCAATGACCCTCTTTGGGCGACGGACTTTTTCGGCATCAACTACATCCGCCTCGCGTTGATCAAGAAGAAGTATGACCCTGAGGGAGTGTTCTACTGCCCTAAGTGTGTGGGCAGCATGACATATTACCAAAAGAGCTTGGACGGGTTGGATTACGGCCCGCTTTGCTCTACTGGTTTCTAGAGCGCTGTGTAGATTCGGAGATTATGTATATTACCAATCATTAATTTTCTTATATAGTAATCACCTCAATAGTATAATTGGTTATAGACGTTGATTACCTCGTCGTTGTTCAATTAACATCCCTATTCCCTTGGTAATTGTTCTCCCATAAAGACCTGACCACCGAGCGAAGGTTGTTGCTGCCCCTCAGATGTCAGCTCCTCGCTCGGCTCGAGATCCTCGTATTGTCTTTCGGTTGCAGCATCGCAGTGTGTCCCGTAAGGTACATCATTACTCTGAAACATCCAAGTCGTGACTCCCATTGGGGTACATCAACGCTAGAGGAATCTTCAATTCAGACTGCTTACCAAACTCGCCATGACCAGCTAGATGAAATGCACAATGCGTTGCACATGGCCGAGAAGACGCTATATCGACTCTCCTTGCTTCTGTTTGCCAGTTCCAGAGCCAGATCTATATCCCCTAATCGGTGGTAGCCTCATCAACTTGGCGAGAGTGGACTCATGGATAGGGACAGACACAAAGCAACCATGTCTAGGTGTGTATCTCATCCGTACCTTTGGCGATACAGCGCAAGCATGGTGCTATGTTCCCAGTCATCCCATAGCCCAGTGTTGCGAGGATCTGTATGAGGTAGACACCAGAGTCAAAGCGGAGGATCTAGAAATGAGACCATAAGATTAGTTCCGAAGCTCATGAAGCGAAGACTAGGAATCGGATAGGACACTTAGTGAGATAGCGGTCATAACTTGCATAAGGCATCAAGCCTGTTACTCTCTGGAGAGCCAGAAACGATATATTGACTTTGCATTTTGTAGGCATATGCTTGAAAAGGATGAGTTGGTTAATGCAAAGTTGGCTGGTAGTTTGGGATCTGTCAACAAGGCAAGCTTTGCGGTCTCTCGTCTGCGAAAGAACTAGAGAACGAGTGAGTGGAAAAAAGAGCTAAACTTTCTATAAGTCCTTAGAAAGGGTAGGCGTGAACGCCTGGGATAAAAGCAAAGATCAAAACAAGCAAGGCGTGCTGATGCTGGTCTCATGTTTCTGTTGAAGCGCCCAGACAGAGGCAGACTCGACCAAGTATAAGGTCATACTACAATCTACTCAGAGCACAATGAAGCAAAAGGTGGAAGATAATGTCATAATTCATTAATCTACTTTCTAAAGGCCGAAGTAGACTGTGACAAAGTGTAACGCCAGTAAATGATCAATCTCCATCCCCAGATTCAACCATCCATAGAACATCAAGCCACCAAAGACGATCTAGTCATCCCCGAGCGACGTTAACCATGAGTGAAAAACCAGGAGAGAAGCACTGTGTCGATGTCGAAAGGACAGACAAGGTAAGTTCATTGCATCTGCGCAACCATGTTAGCAAGAAGTCGGCATATCAGAGAAGACAAGAAAGCTTACCAGCAACAACCACTTGTTTTCAGCCAGCTGACAGAACTCCTCACTTGGGAGGCTCAGCAAGGCAAATGCCATGGTAGCAGTAGCCAACACCTGGACCGCAATCGGAGTTCTTGTGGCACACAGGATCGGCTTCTTCGCCGCGAGGAACAACGGGAGGATCAGCGACACAGATGCCATGATAGCAGTAACCCACACCGGGACCACAGTCGGAGTTCTTGTGGCAGACGGGATCAGTCTGCTCATCACGGGCAAGCATGGGAGGGTCAGCGACACAGATGCCATGGTAACAGTAGCCAATGCCCGGACCACAGTCGGAATTCTTGTGGCAGACAGGGTCGGTCGAGACTTCACGAGCATCCTTGGGAGGGTCAGCGACACAGATGCCATGGTAACAGTAACCAACACCTGGACCGCAGTCGGAGTTCTTGTGGCAGACGGGGTCGGTAGATTCGCCACGAGAGGTAAGTTTGGGAGGTTCCGCAAGACAAATGCCATGATAGCAGTAACCAACGCCAGGGCCGCAGTCAGAGTTCTTGTGGCAAGCGGGATCCGCAGGTTCAGAAGTCTGAACAAGGGAGGCAAGATTCTTGTCCGCAGCGTTTGAGGCGGGACCCTCTCCAATGCCCCAATGGCAAGTACCAGCAATGCAAAGGCCGTTGAAGCAATCTTTGTTAGTACCGCAAGGAACGATAAAACCATCATCTCGAGTGAGCTTGGGAGGGTCAGCCACGCAGATGCCCTTGTAACAGTAACCAACGCCGGGACCGCAGTCGGAGTTCTTGTGACAGACGGGATCGCCACGCTTGACCTTTGGAGGCTCAGCCAGGCAGATGCCCTTGTAGCAGTAGCCAACGCCGGGACCGCAGTCAGAATTTTTGTGGCAAACGGGATCAGCAGATTTGACAAGGCCTGTTGAGGTCGAAGGAACAAACGTGTTAGTAGGATAAGACGGTGCTTGGAACGTCGGAAAAAAGAGGAAAGAGAGTCAGGTGGGCTAAGACAAAACATATGAGGTAAGAACGTACCAAGGCCATTGTCAGAGAGGCTCATGCCATCGACGACAGAAGCAGGTATAGCAGCAGAAGCTGCCATACTAGCAAACACGCTGAGAGCGAGAGTGGAGAACTTCATTGTGGCTGAAGCTTGACCAAACGTCACAAGAAGGGATGTATGAGCGAAGATGTTATTGATCGATGAGGACCAGAAAGGTTTCAAGAAGGAAGAGAAGAAGATCAATGCGAAGAGGGGTGAGGAGGGAAAGAGAGAAAGAGGAGCAGAAGCAGGTGAAGAAGGGACAATTTATACCTGAGATCTGTTCGCCAAAAGGTGCGCTATAACAGCTATCTCGCTTAATCTTTTGGAGTCGTGAATATCCAAAGCAGAGATTTCTGCCATCGTCACTTCTGGAGAGGTCGATCACGGTGGCGCTAACCATAGAGAAGCGTTGTACGTGAATGATATGCTTCCTGGAAGAGACAATAGCGTCTCTTCCCTGTTCTTCTCAGTGCGAGAGCCTTCTATATGGGGTGTGCCGTGAATAATCTCACGGAATACTCCGTTAATTTGACCCAGACCTCCCAGCTGACCCATCTCAAGAAACAGGTTAGAGACATCAGGCGGTTCGGAAAGGTTATAACCATGTAGAAGTGAGTTTTGATTGTGGATGATGCTGTCGTTATTAGCAGGAGATAGCCATCACTATAGCGGTGACAGCACAGGACGTGAAAGTGGAAAAGATCAAAGCATAGGTATGTTTATTCTTCATTATGAGCTGTGCATTTACTGCAGGGGTTGCCTTAATTGACCTGTATAAGAGCATTGTAATGGAGAGCAACCTTATATAAGGCCTTGGCTAGACATATAAGCCTTTTTTCAAGTCAAGCAAAGAACGTAATGCTATTATGCACGATCATCTTTGAAATGTTAATAAGGCTACAGGGTGAGATTACAGCGTTCCGCAAGAGGATCGAGGCATTAGAGGTTTCAAATCCCTAGTCTGTACCTTTATCCTAATTTCTCCTTTGGCCTCCATCAACACCCATGGCATTATGCGTGGCTTTCATGGTATGCTCAAGGATCAGTCTGCTTTATCTTCTGCTGATGCTGCTTCTTCCCTCTATAGTGCGGTTTGTCCTCGAGCTGCTCACCGATCTAATCCGATCCGGGATTTTTCATGCCTATGTAAGGTATGTCATAGCTGCAAAAGTCTTTCACGTTATGTTCGGGCCATATCATGAATACTACTTGAATAGAGGGCAACCGAACATGAACATTGGAGACACGCGCACACAAAACAATATAATCTAGGCAGCTATGGTTGATCTCCGTGAGAGTACAAGAGTAATTTCAGCTACGGATCTGCTTCCTTCTGACGTGCTTTATCCGCTGATGGTTCGGTTCCAGAGCGACAAGACGCGTGCTCTATCAAGGATCTGGTCAAAGCAGAGCAGAGAACGCCGAAGAGCAACAGACACCAATAGTTCCTCCTTGAGTCGGACATGAAAAGCCTGCTGGCTATCTGACGGTAATAGCCTATGCTATAATCACCTCCTATCGGTTCACAGTGGACATGAAGCAGGAAGGTTACATCGTGTAAGTGAGTAGGCCTTCAAAGTCCCAGTGTTGATTTGATGTGAGAGGCTAATGATGGGATATTTGATCTGCATAGGTTGAGCACTCCACCGTGTTCCAATCTACTTAATCGTACTCGCAGTGGATTTCCGTGTGCTCTGCAAGCAAAGTACATGGCCCATATTTTCCATATGTTGCGGTTTCACTTATACAGAGGACGTTAACGAGCTTGCGTGGACCGGAAAGCGGTAGAGTCTCAGGAGCTTGGGGCGATTCCTGTCTATGATAGAAGAGGACGATTGTACTGAATCGAGTGTTGGATGGTGTGATACCTGGCACGGAAGGGTCTGCTGTATTGGGTATACCTCGGAGAAGGGGTGGGCAACGCCATTCTTTCATTGAGGCTCAGAGTTGCAGACCATCTCAAGGAAACGTTGGAGAGGAAGACAAACAGTCTGCTTTTCATGCCGCGTTAGAATGCGCAGTGTTTGAGGCGCGATTTTTCCGATACGAGAACCTCTGTTCTCCTAGTAGAAACGTTCCAATATTTAAATCGCATCGTTGGACTGCAGACAAGAATCACCGGGCACATCAAACAAGTATGAGATCCATTGTTAAAGATCCGTCGGCATAATATGTACTGCTGTTATGGCCCACCTTCGCTGGATATCTTCTCATTATTGTACACATCAAATATAAGTCAAGTCTACTGCTTGTGTATCACCTTCTAAGCCGGGGCCCGTCCCGTCCCCTCCATCTTGAACCCGCGCACCAGAGCAGACTGTAGAAGTCCATTCAGTCTAGAGAAGACACAGAGCCGCGAGAAGCCCTGGCCAATAACCAGATATACAGCAACACGCAGTCTCCGGCAGTCTCAAACGCCGACTTGAAGTTCTCCGGTTCAGAAATCAAAGCCGGAGCCACAATTTCCAAGATCCTCCCCCAATCCTCAACGGGCAGAGTGCAGACACCACTTTTCACGTAGCATCCTGCATGCGTGCCGAGGGCATACTGCTTTAGCCCACTACAGCTCTGCGACTTTGAATCATTGGTGAAGGGGACTAGTTCCTCCTGCAGGCAGAGAATCGTCTTGGTAATCCAGTCCTGACCGGATGCGCTCATCTTGGGCCTCCAGACGAGAGACTTTTCACAAAATTTCTGGCCAAATCCAATCGGATAGCCTGATGGTCCACACTGGTATCGAGATTCGAGGCATTGCGCGTAGAAGTCGCAACTGTTGAGAGGGGGGTGAGTACATTCTTCAGAACTGTTTTGTCTGCATTTATGTTAGTTTCGTGCGTTTACATCATATGCCAGAAGCCGCTTGCTGATCAGACCTCTCAGAATTCGTTGTCGCGTCAGTGTGTCTCGATAACGCCAAAAGCAGTAGGGCATAGGCCCAACCAGCAAGAGACGTTCTTGTCAATATGCGAGAAGGATACATTGTAAGTTTATGTATTCTGTAGGAATAGGGCTCTCAGTCAATCGAGTAATAATGACAGAACGGGATTACCTTGAAATAGGACTAAGAGGGGTTTCTTGTAGCGATCTGAGCCTCCCTGCCAAGGTCAGTGCTCATGTCAGTGGGACATATGATGGGGCCATGGGTTGTGCTGATCCTAGCATCTTAGGGACATATCATGCACGAAAATATAGAAGCATGTGAAAGCGACAGATAGCAATATATCTGACGCAGAACGTCCGCGTCTAGATTGTAGGAAGCACAATCCTGTATGCATAGTCTAAGTTGATTTCGGTTAGTCTGATGTAGATATATATATATTCCGCTTCATGTACGGAGTAAGTGGAGACCTACTACATTACAATCACCATAGAACTTGACGCTAATGCATACTGAAATTAATCAACAATATACCGACAGAAGACCTCCAACGAGACAGACTACGAGCTCGAATGGAATCATGTCTCAACCATTCGGAGACCATCTTTTCGTGTCGTGAGTATCCAGCGACTTGTGGATGGTTTGATTACGGGCACGAGTAACATTGTGCACCCATTAAAATCTATCATGGATACATTCTGTCAATGTTGAATCATACGGACTAAATGTTGGCTTCCTGACGCAGTCAGGTGCAAAACTAAGTCCGTACCAAACCAGTATGCTTACATCCCATGCATAGAGTGCCTTTACAGATCGAGTCTGTTGCTATGCGAGATTGGAAGCCGAGAAGGAGTCAGTGTCTGCGAAGGATGGGTTAGAAATTAGATCGGCTGATGAGCGAGAACGGTGTCAGTACGAGTACCTTCAGCAGTAACCCTGTTAAGTGTATTGCAGAGGTCAGGCAGACGCTCACAGTAGTAGCAGCACATATGTAGAGTTGAGGCAACCGTGGTATTTGGGGTGGTAGTAGCTAACAAGAAGGATAACTGAGATAGGCAAGCATTTGGTTAATGGAGGAGCAATATACCTAGACAAGATGCTCTGGCCTGTTTCCCAAGCGTGTAGAAACAGGAAGACTCCATTTGACACAGCCCGTTAAACTGACAAATATGGAGCAGACGTGGAACAGTGAAGCATCTGGGCGCAAGCTTCAGCTTCCACTCCTTTACCCACATATATCGGCTGCTCTTACATTTCCTGTACTTGTTTGTTTACCTCTACCCCATAATGTCGAATCAAACGCTGTGAGACCCGGAACTTCGGCCTTGACTACATGAGCTGACTTTTCATCACAAGATTCCGAATTTTGTTGAAATCTTTTCAACTGCGTGGACCAAGGTGAACCCAAAACACAGTCTACACACATCTGGCTGACTTTTGTTAAGCATGACCATCATGATAGTAAGCGCAAAGATTGCCTAGGGTTGTTCTTGTGTCACTGGCGGGTGTATCCCCTGCCTGACCTGTTCCAGAGGAGATCGCATGAACTGACCTTGTATGCATAGGTATTTTGCTCCTCGTGTCCGCCTAAAAAGCTTCATATCCGCTACATTTGCCGCACCTGGTGTATTAATCCTTCTGAGAAATGGTGCCAACGCTGTTGCTGATTCACGCACTGCAGGGCGGCCTCTTCCGCACTTTCCTCGGACGTTGAACGGCATAACGTGGCACAAATGGATACTGATGTTGACCCAAGGCGTCAGACCTGTCCTAGAACACCTCTGCAATACATTTCTCTAATGTCGACCAACACAACAAGAATAGTTGCCTGGTGAGATATTGGGCGCCCGCAAGCATACACAACGAACGAATTCGGTTATTGAAACGATCGCGGGTAGAGATGAGATGGGAAAGATCTCAAAACTTCACTTATCGCTCGGCAGAATTTCAGTCTCAGGCTCTGCGTAAGTATGTGAAGTATCCAGGGACCCCATCCTAAATCCTTCGTCAACGCTAACAAGAGGTGACTGTAAGGGGTGACACCGGATCAGGTCTCCGTGTCGCATCATCATTCGATCAACGTGTACGACCCATAATTTCCCTATGTGGCCCTCCTATAATTTACCACGTTGGAATCTACATAAAGACTGGTTGGTGCAGCAGAAACCCACCGAGAATTTCTCCGCATGAGTGATCGCTGGCTGCCCCACGGTGAACGCCAAAGCTTTATTAGACTGAGCAATCCCTCCCTTCGAGAACAAAGTAATCGTAAAAGAACCACGAGTTCTCGACTTCCACGGAACCAAGACCGCTGTGTGCTGCGAGATGGTCAAACCCAACAGCAAGATCCACCGTGCTTGGTGGAAGGAGTGCTCAGTCTATCAGATCTACCCAGCTTCTTTCAAAGATTCAAACGATGACGGCATTGGCGATATCCCCGGCATCATTTCCAAGCTCGACTACATCAAGAACCTTGGAGTAGATATTGTCTGGCTGTGTCCGTCCTACAAATCCCCCCAGGTGGATATGGGGTATGATATTTCCGATTACTATAGCATCGCAGACGAGTACGGTACGGTCGCGGATGTGGAAAAGCTGATAGAGGGATGTCATAAGCGAGGAATGAAACTTTTGATGGACCTGGTGGTTAACCATACGAGTGACCAGCATGAATGGTTCAAGAAATCCCGCAGTTCAAAGGATAACCCGTATCGCAACTGGTACATATGGAAGCCGCCAAGGTACGATGAGCAGGGAAAGCGTCATCCGCCAAATAACTGGATCTCTCATTTTCAAGGTATGCTCGATTGGCCGAAGCGTTCAACGGAATACTGACAGAAGTAGGAAGCGCTTGGCAGTACGATGAGCTTACAGATGAATATTACCTTCATCTATATGCCAAGGAACAGCCTGATCTCAACTGGGAACACCCACCTGTGCGCGATGCCGTCCACAACATTATGCGGTTTTGGCTGGACAAAGGAGCGGACGGATTCCGGATGGACGTGATCAACTTTATCAGCAAAGACCAGAGCTTCCCTGACGCTGATGTCAAAGAACCCCGGAGTATCTGGCAATGGGCCGACAAATACTACGCCAATGGGCCTCGCCTACATGAGTACCTACAGAGTCTAGGCCGGATTCTCAAAGAGTATGACGCTTTTAGTGTTGGCGAGATGCCTTTCGTCAAAGACACGGAGGAGGTTCTGAAGGCTGTCCGTTTCGACCGCAACGAGATCAACATGATCTTCAACTTTGAGCATGTGGATATCGACCACGGAGAATTCGACAAGTTCGTGCCCGGAAGCTGGGAGCTTACTGATTTGAAGGCCTTTTTCGAGAGATGGGAGAGGTTCATGTATGAAAACGATGGGTGGAATGCTCTGTATTGGGAAAACCATGATCAGCCGCGGTCGATTGATCGATACACCCAAGCAAAGGAGGAGCACTGGTTGGTTGCCTCCAAGCTCCTGGCTACCATCCTAGCGCTACAGGCTGGAACGCCGTTCATCTACCAGGGCCAGGAGCTCGGCATGAGAAACGTGCCAGTGGAATGGGGAATCGAGGAGTACAAGGATATTGACTGCCTCAACCATTGGCATGAGTATGTATTCTCCCTACCTATTCATGAGCAAGACTGACGCTCGCAGACTGCTGAAGAACAAGCATTTCGACACTAAAGCGCAGCAGATCGCTAAGCAGGAGTATCAGAAAAAATCACGAGATAACGCGCGCACGCCAGTTCAATGGAGTTCAGCACCGAATGGAGGCTTCACCGGGCCCAATGTGAAGCCCTGGATGTCGGTCAATCCGAACTATGTGCGCATCAACGCCGAAGCAGAGGTCAACGATCCAAACTCAACGTACCACTACTGGGCGTCCGTGTTGGGCCTTCGCAAAAAATTTCTGGATATATTCGTGTACGGCAACTTCGAGATGGTGGACCGTGATAGCCAGGAGGTATTCGCGTATACTCGACAATATGAGAATCAGAAGGCATTGGTTGTCGGCAACTTCACGGACAAGACGCTGGAGTGGAGTCCTACTGCCAATGGCGTCAAGGGTGTGAAGGAGGTGCTACTCAACACTTATGATGAGGCAAAGATAGCGTCACCGAGATTTGCTGGAGAGAAGTGGTCTCTTCAACCGTATGAAGCGGTTGCGGTACTGGTGCAGGAGTAACGGGACTTGATGCGGCTTGATAATCAGCAAGCGATGGTCGCACGACCAATTCGGTAGACATGAGTAGAATTAGACCTATGAGATGAACACATTGTGCAGACCACGATTCAATTCTCGAAAGCCTCAAAATGTCGTCAGTGGACAGAGTCAGAGATAGCCATTGCGATTTGCAAATGCTTCCCCGCACTGATAAGCGATAAGCACAACCAACTTTCCTGCTCTAGGAAATGACAGACTTCCTTCACCTTCGCCTTCATCCCAATCCCATACAGTGCATACCAACTAGCAAACAATCACCAAACGCAACGGTATACATAACCATGACTTCCCAAGCGCCTCAAGACCAGACATCAACCACCCCCTCACTCCCCCCACACCTCGACCCAACCACCTACCCACGAACCCTCACCTCCGCAACCCACAACATCCAGCTCGAACTCACCTACGAGACCCTGAACCCCACCCTCGCACTCGAACACACCTCATCCCCCGCAGCAGGCGCCAACGTCCTCTTCCTCGGCACAACACGCAACACCTTCGAAGGCCGCGCCGTCTCCCAGCTCAGCTACACCGCGTATCCGCCTCTCGCGTTCAAATCGCTCATGTCGATCGCTACCAAGGCGGCGGAGAAGTTCGATCTAAAGGGGGTGTATATCGCGCATCGACTGGGGGTTGTTCCGATCTCGGAGGCGTCGATTGTGGTTGCGGTTAGTGCGGGGCATCGGGGAATGGCGTGGAAGGCGGGCGAGGAGGTGCTGGAGGAGGTGAAAGAGAAGGTGGAGATCTGGAAGAGGGAGGAATTTGTAGATGGGGGAATGGAGTGGAGGGAGAACAGGGAGAGGGATGCGGCGGGGAGGCTGTTATCTTCGAATGAGGGGGGAAAATAGCGATGTGGATTTATGAGGTCAGGTCTAATGTACAGGTACAGGTCAGGCTCAGTCTAGTTTTGTACAGCGCAGCGCAGCAACGAAGATACGATAAATCAATCCCGCTTCAAGGGCTTTCCCTCCCTTTTCCAGTCGTTGATGTGCTGAAGAATCAACTTCGATGCCGACTCGGGCGTATCCTGCCGTCCAATGCACTCGACGAAATCATTATCCGGATCTGTACCACATTAGCAGCTTTCCCTTGACACCAAAGAAAAAGAGAAACTCACCCATCAGATAAAAGTATATACTATGATCCACCAGATAATCCTCCCCAGGCTTCACATCCTTGGGCGTACTGAAATACACCCGATACTGCTTGCACACGTGCTTCACCTGCTCATACGTGCCCGTCAACCCAATAATATCAGGATGGAACTCCTTCAGATACTCCCGCAGGACCTGGGGAGTATCGCGTACAGGATCACACGTAATAAACACCGGCAGGAAGATATTCTCTCCCTTCGTCGCCTCCTTAACCCGATCAATAATCTCGGCCATCTTATCCAGCTCATCAGGGCAGATATCAGGACAATGCGTGAATCCAAAGTACACCTGCCGAACCCACCATTAGCACACCCCTTTGACTCCAAGGAGAGAAAACGAGAACCAAGGCACATACAAAACTATACTTCCCCTTCAAATCCTCTGCCGTAAACTCCTTTCCATCCAAATCCATCAGCGTAAACGGACCCCCAACCTTCGGCCGGCCAACCCCTTTGCTCATCTCCGCGATCCGCTTCCGCTCCAACCGCTCCTTCTCAACCCGGAAATAAACGATCATCCCCGCGCCCGTCAGCACGAACAGCAGCGCCGCCTTCCACGAGAACGGACCCGTTGCATTCCGCGCGCGCAGCTGGCCCATCGTCTTGGCGCGGAGACAGGGTGAAGATGTCGAGAACCCTCGCTGCTGCGAGGCGCCAGGTGCAATTGCACTCGGCTTTGGAGTTGTGAAGACGCTGCGGGAGAGCAGGGCGGGTGTTCTCTGTGTTGGGATGTGGGCGGTGGACTCGAGTCTCGAGATGCCGGTCCGGCTTAGCCGGCCTAGAATGCGGGAAACCGGTCGTACCGATGAAGCCATGGCGTGTTTTGTGAGTCGTGGGAGTGTCCTTGGGATTGGAAGTTTTGTTCGGAGGTTAACGCTTATTGTCTGATGCGCGCTCAGTACGGATAGTGCCAGGTGTGGTTTAGTGTGGCTGCCTGAGGCTGAAATTGACTCAATCACGTGATACTCAATTAGTTGCTGCTCGGCGATGATTATTTTTCAAACTATGGTCATCAATCTCGTTATTTTAGAATTACATAACTGCCCGATGTAGACCTCTAGTTGAACAATGGTAAAGAGAAAGTAATCAAACAGAAAAACATGCGAGGTAGGCAGCATCAAACGAACCAGGTATTCTCTTATCGGACGAAAGAACGAAACGCGAGTAACAAGAGGTGAAAATGGAATTGTAACATGAGTCTTGTGCGATGGGGACCCGCAATATGTACGCTTGAGATAGAAAAGGAGGTCGTGTCGTGGAATTCAGAATTGCAAGGACATATCACTGTACACTCCGGCTAGCCTGGCTGGCACGACTGGCACGACTGGCACGACTGGCCCGGCTAGGTGTAGTCCGTGGTTCATCCTCTTCAAGGACATCGCTGAGGCGCGTAGGATGGCGGTGACGGGGAGTCATCGATTCCCAACCCGCTCCAACACCCCAACCGGAACCGGTGTAATCAACAGTGGTTGGTGTGTACAGAGGCGCCGAGGATGCTGGGATGGAGCTCGATGCATAGCTCTCCTCATGAGGTTCATGCTCGTACTCCTCGCTCTCTTCAGACATGGCAGGAGGATACTCGATCGGACGGCCTTGAGTGCGACGATAGCTGCCATATTCTTCGTCTCCAGGCTCGCTGCTTGCAGCACTAGGGTCGTACGAGCGGTCATCATTGGCAGAAGCTGGTCGACCTCCATACAGGTCAGATCCTTGTTGCGGGTAGTAGTGGCTGGCGTACGGCTCTTGTGAGTCTGCTGCCGTGGTTGCAGGTTGGCGAGGAGCAAGATCCTTGCCTTCGGTGAACGGGTCGGTCTCAACTGGAGACACAGGCGCCTCGTCGTAGTACTGGCCCTCGGATTTCCCGAGATTTTCGCCGGTAGAGTATGGGCTTTCCCGGGCAGAAGTGTGACTCATGGCGGTCTGTCGACTGGGGAGGCCTTGAATCATAGGGACAACTTGCACGCCTCCCACAAGCGTCGGCTCTCCGTTTCTGAGCGAATTGGTGCGCTCACGTTCTTCCTGCTCACGGCGGCCCAGTTCCTCCCAAGCTCGGCGGGCTTCTTCCTTGGAAATCTGCAGCTCACGTCGCATTTCTCTCAGCAACTCCTCAGCGCGAGTCTTATCTATCTCGGCCTTTTGTTGAGAGGCGACGGCTTCGGCGCGGGCTTGCCGCTCGGTATTCAGCTGTTTCTCGAGCTCGGCTTGTAGCTCCTTTGCCCTCTCCTGTTCCGCGCGCGTGTCGAAGAACCAGCGCTGAAATTTCCTTTCCGAGGATGCACGCAAACGCTGCAATTCCACAACCGCATGGAAGAGGTTGGCACCAGCTGCGGAGAGATCGGTGACCTGACGGGCCATCTGTTGGCTGAGTGGGTCGCGCTCCAACGCTTCGTTGTTTTGCTCGAGCTTCCGAATCCAGTAGCTTGTCAGACCTTCCCAGTGCGAAGACAAGGTTTCCCACCGCTCAAAGGCATGAGGAAATCCAATCCGACGTGGTTGTTGCTGATTTTGTGAAGTGTTCGGTTGGCTAGCCGGAGGTGCCTGTCCTTGTAGTTTCGCGAATGTGCTGGGCGGAGCTGCACCTTTCGTAGCAGCCGGTTGTTGAGCACCAGGAACTTGCTGGGCGGGGGGTACAGGTTGCCTGGGTATCTGGGAGTCGGCGCGGCGGGCCATTCCAGAGGCATTGGTTATCATACCGGGCGCTGCGGTCGTCCTGGGAGCTGCACCCCGCTGTCCGGTCTTTTCACCGGCAACGCCAGCAGCGTAAGGCTGAGTCTGTTGAGCCTGCTTGGCTTGCTCCTCCTGATGCCTGCGGTCCGCATCCTCCTGCTCCCGAGCCCTTGCCTCTTGTTCCGCCTTCTTCCGGGCCTCACGATCCCGACGCTGTCTCATGATATCGGTTGGTGTCCGAACCCCGCTTGGGGGGTGGGGGTTGACCGAGACGGGTCCTTGAGCGGTGCGCGCGGCACCATTCTGAGTACGGCCGCTAACAGCAGGTCCAGACGAGACCGAGACACCCGCAAGATCAGCCATCGACGCGTTCGCTTCCTCCCAATCTGTGGTGAAAGGGAAGGGTTTGCGAATCGCTTCTTCGAGAGTCCAGAGGATCGCAGAAGCCGTTCGTGGAGAGACGCGAGTCGACCGACGGGGCCAAAAGGATTCACCGGCTCGTCTGGAACGCTCTTCGTAGGCTTCGGAATCGTACTCTTCCGCGTCGTCAGTTCGTGCTTCCGAGATCGCAGGACGTAGAGTAGGGTTCTGGGCGCGGTCTTGGCCGGAGGCAGGTTGTACCAAGACGGGAATCGACTGCTCTATCTGGTGGTATCGTCCCGAAACATCTACTGAGGCAGCTCGTCGGTGAGTGAGACGAGGTGTTCTGCGTAATGAATGGGGACTTCCCAAAGCACTCGAGGGGCGGGCTAATGGATCCAGGAAAGAATCAAGCGCAGGATTAGGAGCAGCAGCAGCCTGCTGCTGGCGTTGCCGTGGAACGGTCGTATACTCTGATGGGTCGTGAACTTCGTAGGTCTCGTCAATTGGAACGTGGGTATGGTGATACACTGTTGAGGATTGGTGAAGGGGACGTGGAGAGGGATGCGATGACAACGCGAGGGTATTGCGACTCGATTCTCACAAACACTAATGGCGAGTCTGAGTTCGCCGACGTCAGCGAGTGCAGGGCAGCTCAGTGGAGATTCCGCTTGTCGGAGGGCCTCTTTCTTCCAGCAAACACCTTGAACCCGCCTCTGAGATGAAGATGGTGAGCGACTTCACCGAGGAGGAATGTGGATAAGAAAAAATGGATACAGGAATAAGCATTGGGTAAGAGAAGATGGCAGCATCCCAGGAAGAAGGAGCTAGGAGACACTGTGGCTGGTCAAATGGGGTGGTGCGTGGTGCGGTCCAGGTGGGAAATACAGCTCCAAGGATTAAATGGGATGGCTGGGAAAATAGAAGCTGCAGGAGGATGGAACAAGGAAACCCACGAACAACGCAGACGCACCTCAAAGCTCAGCTCAGCGCACTACCAGACCGCCACGAGCATCTGGAAATGGCTCGTAGGCGTCATGGAGTTGAGCGACAGAGCTCAATGGCTGCTGGAAGATTGTCCAAGTCGTAGTAGCCAGCTGCACAGTTGTCCGAGAAGACACGATGACGGCGGCCGGGGGAAGAGGAAAGCCAAGGGACTTTCCGAGGCCCAACAACCGCTTACTGGCGCCAACACTGATTCGATGGAAGATCGATTGGGCCAATTCACTCTTCTCTACCTGTTCTACGACATAAACGTACGTTTATAGATAGGACGCTACATAGCCCTCTGCTTACTTCTAGACCGCTGATATTTTTCACTATGACCCATGATCCCCGGGAAGGAAGCTCATCCACAAAGAAGTTCTTTGCAGGTTATAGATAAGTCTTCTTACAAGGACAAGCAAAAGAAAAAGTGTTCGAACTGATTCCGTCGAGCCCTCTTAGAGTCCGATTGAGATACTGCGGTAGTGTAACAATCTGACTCGCATTTGTTGGGTTTGCCAATTGCGGCCTTGATTTCCAGTCAACTTCGAGCAAGTACATCCTATTGTTAGCCAACTGGGGAAGTCAATTCAAATCAAGGACGATGGTGTTCTATGGAGGAACTATCTCCACCAACCTGGAAAAGCAAGAAATCGCTAGTTGCCGCTATTCCCAATGTCCCGTGGTCGTTACTTGAGACAGCCATCTCACTAATTCCTGGTTCCCGCTCGCAAAGCATAGCAGCCGCAATGCTGCATTGGCGATGCGTTGGCAATCTGTCAAATGGACAAAATTCGCTGTTGTCATTGCCTGTCAATCAATACCTGGATGCCTGTCCCAGAGACTTGAATTTTAATTTCAGTGTGCTTGAGTGTTGATACTCTCATGGCAATAGAAGCCAACAGCAGCAGCGGCAACAGCAAGGTGTCGCTCCCTAGATTCAATAATTGCTTGGTACCCAAATCCGTCCCTCCTTGGTCTACCTTATTGATTGTTGGTACCCGGATCTTTCCCACTAGAGTTGTAACCGATTCCAGGGACTGGATTTGCTTTGGTTGAGGACTCGAAATCTTGGATTCTGGATATACAGAGTACGCGGCAATACATCGACGATCATCATCATTCCAGGGTCGCACGAGGCGGCTGTCTGGAGATTGATCAAACCCTGCATCAGTCGTCACATAGAAACCATTTCTCTGATGGGCTTGACAGACGATGGTCAATGACCGTCAGAGACAAAAAGAAATGAAGATATGCACAGCTCACTTCCTCCAACATCTCTATGGTGATGGCACTGCAACACAGGAATCTCACTTCATGGTCTGAAGATGCAAATAAGGATCATCGAGATATATACCAGAAGAGCCAAAGAAATCCAGCAAGGGCGATCGTACGAATCGGAGAATATCAAGTCTTCGAGTTCTGGAACCCAACCCAACGCATCCGTTTCGGTCTCAGAGTTATCGACTCATCCTTACTGGTATACTTCGCCTATGACTGCGGTGTCTCTGAGTGTACCTGCGCCTCGGCACTTACTCATATTTGGAAACTGTGCCTCATTGATTCCACGGGCACTGCGTCATTACTCTCACGTCGATCGATGCATGGCTCACAGCACCATGCAGCATTCATTTCGGAATATCGATCAGGCAAAGGGGTGAATCCCGACGAGACTGGGTCCAGGCCAAGTGGAACATCTAGATTATCCAAAATGTGATATGGATCAACAATATCTATGACATTTTCACCCCTCGTCTTCCAGTGCTTCAGGTCCCTGAAAAATCAATTCAGATTGGCAATGACATGGCAAAAGGACCATGTCCAAAGTTGAACCTATCAACGAATGCTGCCTGAACACTCTAGATTCCATCCCCGTGAAAGAGGAAAAAGAACAAGGAATCAAACCCTGGCAGATACGAATTGCATAAGTTGCATGTCACCAAGATGCAGCTCTGCACAAAACCAGGCGGTTTCAGTGTTACATCCACCCATTCATAGACCAAACAAAGTACCTACATAGCACAGCCATAGAGTAAAGTACTTGGTATTTATTTCTGTCAGTGCTGGGCCCGAGAGTTGAGGCCCAGATACCAGGAACCATTTCCCTGCGCCACCGGAATGCAGGTTATGCGACCTTGTTGCTTCCCCGACGCCCTCTCCTAATCCTAATCTTGTCTTCTTTCCATCCATCCATCCATCCATCCATCCATCCATCTATCCCCCCGTACTTTCGCCGGATTATCGAATTTCTTCGTTAGTCCTGAGTTTCTCAGTTATTCCGTACCTTTTTGCTCCCCATGATGTCATTTGTCGATTAAACAGTGTTTCATTCCCCCGTTCAGTATGCGTCGCAGAGACCCCGATGCAAATCATTCGGATTATTGTTTATCGCTGCAGAAGATAGAGATGGACGATACCACGAGCATATCGAGTTAACAACTCCATGCTTCTGAAAACTTTATGAATATCGATAGGAATATCATAGTTAAGGAGTTTGGTCCTCACGATGGGGATAACAGGAGGATGGTGCTGTTACCTACGCGAGAGTTTCAAGTCCCAACACCAGTCATAAAAGTGAGGTCGACTCGATCAATCCTCCAGTCTCTAACCACTACAATCTTCATCTCCTCCTGGATCCCGCCGCAATAGAAGGAAATTTTACTGGTCATCGGAATCGTACTTTCCAACCACGTCCCCAGCAACGTTAGGAAGTTTGCGTCGTCTCCAACAGAGCTCCCTCACCTAGATCGTTATTTCAATACCAGTCTATCATACACGTATCCATGGAAAAGTGCGTCCATCCAGCCAGAAGGATGCGATCTAGAGCGGAAATTCAGCTTAGACTGATCGACATACGACGCAGATTCAACCATCCGGGAACCCGGAATGCGGGACTACAGGCTGATTGCCTGCTGTGCAGTAACAGACTTCCGGTTAATCAATTCAGTCATTAAGACTTAATAGACCATGCGTGCTCAAATGCTGGGGATGACTGAGACTCACTGGCCGACCCGATGAGGGCACTGTCTGACTCTCCCTTCGAGCCCTATCTAGACAAATGTGGCGTCAGAAAACATAATAATGACTGTGCTTTCTGAAGAGTCTTGGTGGAGAGTGATCGACACGATCGGCCACCATTGCAGCGAGCGGAACTCGGGCCAAGGTTTAGCGGCTATGCCCCAGCGCTACTCATCCTGAATCTGATATCTCACATTCTCTCTGTCTGGTACCAAGGCGAAATCATCCTAGAGGATTCGAAACACTCCAGCCTCCGGCTAGAATTTCTGGCCGGTTTACCTGTCATCTGTCACCAATTACCAGACTGTCGCTACTTGTTCTATGCCTGCTTTCCATCGTATCAGATGTACTCTATTATTCTGCGCATGATGTCAGTAGAATGTCTACACCCACTGCTCGACGGGTGACTCTTTTGCAGACATGCCGTGGTACACTCGCATAACCAGTGACAGCCCTCAGTGGGACCTTGTACAGGCACAAAATCAAGAGTGCTTGTACATGACGCCTATGCCCGTATCTGGAGGGCCTTAATGCTGGCCGCAACGACCAAATGGGGAGACAAATTCAAGCAATTCCGACAACACTATATGATTATTCCGTGCATTGGCACTTTTACGAGCCATGAGTAAAGTCTGACTTGCATCGCCCCGCACCTTCTGCCCTACGGATCGGGTTCCGGTAGCTCCCTTGCTCCAGTCTGGGTGGCCGTTTCGCCTTGCAGCGCCTCTTATCCCTGTGGAGGGGAACCGGGCCATGTAAGGTCTGATAGGTGGTTAAAGTCCGTGCGCTCTGATCATTGAGCTTTGTTTATCATACTCCGTTGGCATGCGCTGACGCTGTTCGGACTCCTCCCCGGCCTAGCCACCAATTCACTGGTAGTCTGGTACTGGAACTTGAAGGGCAGCCATGGAAAAGTTATTTTTGGGGAGGCATGTAGTATAAACATACCCCCTTCACCCCCTTCCAGTCTCTGAGATATTGCAGACACTCTCTTGATGTCCCTTTGCTGTTATCGACTTCGGCGCCAGATGCTCACCATCACTTAAGCATTCTCGATGATACCTGTTTATCGCTGAGAACATAGTGTCGCATTTGTTGTAACTCTTACAACCATAGCCCATGGCTGGCACATACTCTTTCCTTCCCGGCGACCTCAACGCTTCACTGAAAGCCCGGAATAGGCCCTACACTGGAGTGCGCTTGCCCTCATCGTCCACTGCTAAGAAACGCGCCTCGTCCTTCTATCCTGAGCTCGGCCCAGAGATTGTGGACGAGACCAGCCCGGATCCCTTCTATCTCGAACACTCCCTGGGCAGGTCGGGTGCTTGGGGCAGTAGCAGACGGGACATTCGCGATGTCCGATTCTGCGAAGAGTCTAATCAATATTTCCTGTTATCCTCCGTGAACCACAGTCAGAAGGAACCGACGTTTCCCAAATCTGTAAGAGGCGAGTCAAGGCGGACTCGTCGTCCCAGTCAACCTGATCGATCGACAATTACCGTTGTTGGATTCGAGAATCAATACTCTCTTCCACCACAAGTTGCAGTTCCACGTTGGGAAAAACACCCCCTGCACGAGAGCCAGGGCTCTTTCAGCTCCGAACAGACGGACGCAACTCCCGACTTGACTCCGAGCAGCTCCTTCTCGTCAAACTACTCCTCCCCAATCTACCCCGACAGTGGCCTGCAAGGCTCTGAGTACCCTGTTCTGCCAGTCCAGTTGCCAACCCAGGGTACATATTCAAAGTCCCTGGAGAAGTTCCACCAATCTTCTTCTAAGCCACCAGTCGGTCTACGACCAGCTTCGTCCAACCGTCCGTCAACGCCTGCGCGGAATACTGAGTTCACAAGTTCCGCGGAAACGCTGAGAATGCCACGAACAGAGGCTCAGGACCTTTCATCCCGGCGCGGGAAACCGCTCCCCTCTCTTCCTATCAATCCACGTCACGGCAGTGGTGTGCCCAGCAAGAGGGGCACCAATTCCGGTCGTCGACCTTCGATTGAACCCTCGATGATTTCCCCTCCCAGTCTCATCAACCCGGTCACTCTCGAGCCGCACACAACCCATTTCGATCAAGCCATGTTTATTCCTGCCAACGAATGCCCCAGTCCTGTACCCAGTCGTGGTCCGCCCTCTCCAACGACAACGAGTGAAGCCCCTATCTCCTCGAAAAGTCAAAGGCCGTCGACCTCAGCTTCCGAGGCCCCCTTTGAGCATTCTGTGTGGGAGCCAGACTCTGATTCTGAGTCCCTGGGTCCGAGATCACTGTCGAAGAAGCCTATGGACACCCTGAAGAAAGTCCGCAGTCGGGTACAACTCCGTGTTGCGAAGTCCGCTCCCAAACTGCAGAACTCCACAGCCCCTCCGCCAACAGATCCGCCCCTGGAGAAATTCCCCACAATGCCTGATCATCCTCCCAGGGATCCATTTCCTGAACCTGTCAAATCCGTGGCACCGTTGACCTTGTCAAGCCGTGAGGTCTTTCGGCCATCGCCATTACAAACACTGCGACTCGTTAACCCGTCGACGACCTCCCTTGTGAGACCCCGAACACCTCGTTCTCGTCGAAACAGCAGCCAAACCAGGGGTCAGGATCGGGATCAGCCTCGGAACTACGACTTTGACCGGTCTGCTGCGGCGGCCATCCAGGCCAGATCCAGACGCAAACCGCGGTCAGATTCGCTTGCCACTTCGCGTGTAACAGACAGGGAGAAGGTCTGCACTTTCTGCCGCGAGGATCGATCTGACGTGGCCATTCATCACAGCCTGACAATTGCGCGCCCTCCCCTCTACAAACGCGTGTGGGAGTCATTGCGTCTCCTTGGCTGCCATAGCGACATAACTCCTCCTAAATCCTTTCCACGAAAGTCAATGTAATTGATTTTTACTGGCTGCAGCAATTGGCGAATGGCGTTCAGATCACGACTGTTCCGATTCCACGTTCCATGCTGCCGCTTATGTTTGGTGGCCGATTATTCAGATGAAGCAAATTCGATTGGGTGTCTTTGAAATAATGTCTTATGATCTACTTTACGACCATGGACACTCCTAGTAGAGGAGCTGTCCGGGCTCGGATGCTGACGATGAACACTACCACGGGATGAGAAGCTCTCTCCAATGACCTAATGAGCAGGGGCGCAACACCCTGATATGTCTGCTATATGATATAATGTCCGAAGAGACAGCAACAGCTGTCCTGAGCGGGTTCATGTATGAATAATGAGGCAACGGATGGAGTTTTTGGATCGGTTGTCACCATTGGGACCTTGGCTCGTTCTTTCTTTGCGTCTTCCTGCTATCAACCTGTCTTTCTTTGATTTTCTTTGCTTCTGATGATTCCACTCTCAACGTTCTTTGGAAACTTTCCTATCTGTCCATTTCGGCTAGTCACGTCATCCCTCGCTATGGATATCCCGATCTTTCCCTCTCTCTCTATGTTACTCCGTCAAATCAAGAATCATAGCCAAAATACAAGGCGCAAGCCAAATGTACCCATAGGTTCCAACCTCGACACGAACAACCTGGTAAAAGCCAAAATAAACAAAACACAGGTCTTCCAGGATGGACCGGAATGCTGGGGTAATCCCGCCCAGCGGTCACAGTGTAGCCCGCGTACGTATACAGGAATGAGGATGGTCACCGAACAGACCTCCTGCTAGTGCGCAGTAGTATCTACACTCTTTGGTTGGCTTTCATCCCTTGATCCAAATAGGATATAGCTCCAATAGTCTAGCCAACAAACTGTAACCTCCAGCCACCACCGCACCGGGCGCAAGCCTTCTCATCCCTTGTTGTATCCGTTACCTTGGAAGGGAGACGTTACTTTGCTGGCATCCGATGGTGGTACGGGGTACTGTATAATTTGCCATCTTTGCTTCCTAGGTAGTTGTGGCTAGCTTTATGTGTAACGAGGAGTATTTTGTCCCTGTGGGCTGGGTCGGAGTGGCTTTTGGCTGTTGGAGGTGCGGCTGCAGCTGCAGTTACTTCAATAAAGTCTCGGTCATGTCTTGCATTGAGGTGCGGGTGAGGCGAATCCAGTGCAAGGGCTCCCCAGTGGGGCCAAAGGAAAGAAATATACAGCGTGTACCTAGATTATTGGCATACACCTCAATGGAAAGAGGAGCATCTTGTAATAGTTGTCCGTCTGCTGAGCACTAGTCTAACATCTCTATGTGGCTGTTTTCTCACGAGCTTAGCTTAGCGTGTCCATCTGACTGGTCTCGAGCTTCGCTACTCCACGTTCTTCGTAGGGGTGGGAATAGTGCTGGGGCTTCCACCTGCTTATGCATTGGACTCCACATCCGCAGCAATATTCATAAGAGCCTTGCGCTGCCGACGCGGCCCGGTCAATCGGTTTCAGTTCTGCCAGGGAACCTGGAACTGCAGGCTTTGCACCTGCCGTCGCCTGCAGGGTCGATCGCTCGCGGGTTCTGTGTCGTCGGTAGCACGGTGTGTGCGAATCCGTGTGGATAGCACGGAGCCTGCAGCCGCACGGCATGAGCCTGGTCCGGCCCAAAGCAAGCGATGGAAACGGCATTGAGTTGAATAATAACGACAGCAACGACCTCATATCTGCTCTGTTGATGTTGACGCCCGCTGCTCATCCTCCTTTGGCTCCAGGGCGGCCATATTCTTCTCCCACTGCGCCACCCGGGCCTGGTCCTCCCATTGTGAAATGACGGCGTCCCCTTTCCGGCGGAGGACAACCTCCGGTTTCTCCTGCCCCTCTTTGTTTCGCGTGCTCTCCTCCTCACTCCCGGCAAATACGGACCGGACTTCCAGCTCCTTCACAGCTTTCTGATACAATCTGAGCAGCTGCTCCCTCTTCGCCTGCCGCGCTGCTTCGTCTGCCTCGGTTCCCTGCCGGGTAGAAGGTCCTTCGCTCCGCTGAACCGGTTTCTTTACTGCTCTGGACGCAGTGCGACTTTCATATCCGCGCAGTAAGCCTTCGATGATCCCGATCACCGTTCCCGCTCTCATGCCTAGCTGTGCGCCGATTGGGAAGCCGGCATCGAAGCCACGCTGGACGTGCTCGCCTTTCGCGGCGGAGACTCCGTCGCGATAGCCGGCTGTGACGTGTTGACGGCGCAGCGACGGGAGATCCGAAGGCTCAGGAGCTTGGCTGGATGGTTGTTGGGGGAGATTTTCGTTCTCGTGGGGTGGGGACGAGCCGAAGATGTCGTCGAGGGAATTGGCTTGTGGTGAGGTCATGGCCAGATAGAATGCGGGGAGACCAGATTTGTGAATCAGCTTATGTGCGGATCGTTTGGTCTCGACTGAGGAAAGATGTAGATTCTCTATATTTCGAGATGTCGCTGTTAGGAGATTGCACAGTGAGCCGGGTTTCGAGGAATATTCTTCGTTGCAATTGTATGTGCGGGGAAGAAAAAAAAATTGAGGCACAGCGATATTCGGGACGGGTGGGGATGGACGAGATAAAGATGAGCTTATCCAGCATCGATCCATAAGTATGAGTTGCTGTCATTCTGGGACGATCTTTATAGAAAGAGAACTGCACATTCAGTTGTCCAAATTATTCGCCAGACAGAGTAGTGTTAATTGCTCTCTAAATTCTAGGGATGCTCTGTGTTTTGGTGAATTATCCATCGAGTCAATAGTATGGACTTTGGAGTACCTCTAGAGTTTATGCTTCTACTATCTGAGCATAGACTACCTTAACGATCAACAAAGACGATAACTAACAATACCTTGACAAATGATGTTTCATCTCGACCATCATTCTCCGAAGAGCTAACCAAAATGCTGGGACCAGTCGGACCCCGATGGCATGATCCTACAGTCGGGCACGGCCAAGGGAAAAAAGACCTGTCCACTCGAGATCTCACAATCCAACTATCCCGGCCTGTCGATTAGACTATCGATTCCACACAGCAAAACGTTATCCCATAGTTCCGACCAATGATGGCAGCACGATCTAGAACGCGTCTTCTACTCATCCTCGCTGTCCCTCCAGTGGCAATGGGATACGGCATCCACAGAGGCCTTAGCGCGCTCGAGGCACAATATCCCCCTCTTCCTCCTGAACCAACAACTAGCATCGCTCTTCGCACTCCACGCAATCCTTCAACCCAGTTTTGTGCATATACCGACGTCTACACGGCTCGCGTACCGGTCAAAGCACTGCTGCCCCGAGCTCAGGGGACAGACGACATTCCTGATAAGCGCAAAAGTACAAACTTCGAAATCACTAGTGCATGGGCTCGGGCGTTCATAGGCAACAAGATCCTCCGCGCAGAAGGGAGCCTCGTTGGTCTCCTAGCTAAAGGAAAGTTTTCTCCAGGGGACACCGGCGATACTCCTGCGGGATTCGCATCGCCTGATGCGTCGGGGGAGCCCCTTACGCTTCTGAATGGCGTGCTGGTTGTTGAGCAGCCACCGTCGGAGCATGACAGGAATGGGCTGCTGGTTTCCTGGCGTGTGCCGGAAGAACCGCGTCGGTTCTTTGAGAAGATCGCCCGCTGGGGGTATCCGTGGCGGTTGATGTCGGGTGGTCGTCATGAACTAAGTGTTTCGGAGCCGTTTGATGGGGTGGAAGACGATGAGAGTCAGGGGCCTTTTGTAGAGGTGCGATTTGCTTCCGCTCATGACTACGAGATTGTACCTGAGGAGGGAGATCTGCAGCATCAGAAGACGATACCCGGTTGGACGGGGAGACTTCATCGGGGGTATGCTCGGCTCTTGCTTGATTGTGCTGTGCGGGAGCTGAAGAGAGAGTATGAGAAGACTGGAAGCAGATTCTGAACCTGATGAGATCGCAGATGGAGTATGTTCAATTCGTCTTGATCTTCATTGCCCAATCTGAATTATTATATAATCCCCGGTATATATTGGATTAGTGTGTCTACCTTAGGCGGCTTCTGCATTTACTACTAGCCATATTGAAGCCAAGCATTTGTTACCATTGCAGCCCGACACTGTCCCTGATAATATATTCAAAGATTTGGACTGTGACGCAGCCGCACCACAATGGAAGTCTTCTAGAATTTATCGTATCCAGTTCAAATAGAAGCTACCTAATTTATAAGGTCATTCCTAGTGATCACAAGGGCATATGATTATGACATGACCGGAGTGGTTCAACGTGGTCTCCGCAGGTAGACTCGACACATTTGTGGCTTCCTCATCTGTACATTAGCAAGTTAAAGCAAATTCTGAGAATCGTATTCGGTACCTATGCATGCACCTACAAGATCAGTAACCACACATAAAAGAAATTCACCAAGGCCGCAGAAATCCGCAAGGCTTCAGTGAATGGCCCAATTCATTCTTTACCTATTGGCCATGGTCCAACGGCTACTCCAATATTTTTCAAGACCAGAGATATCATAGATTTCTCTCTCATCTTCTTTGGTCTGTCCTGATTCTCTCTTTTTTTCAACTCCTCCTCATCCTCGAGTAGGTGTTTCTCCTAAAGACACCCAATCTAGCAATTGATATTCCAGACAAACCATGCCAGGACCCTGTAATATGATTAGTTCTTTGCTGGTATCCCTCGAGCGCGGGCTTCGGATGAGGAACGGGCTGTTAACCATTTGTCGAAGGTCCCCGTCTGATGCCCGATGGTCCTGGTTATGTTTCCTGGGCGGCTGCCCTTCAATTCTTCCCAGCAATGCGGACAGAGTTGGTGCATTTCCTCACCGGGTGAACCACCGTAAGTCCCTGGAGAGAGCCATCCAGGACGCGACGGATACCAGAGTTCAATTTGTTGTCTGGCCATACCCAAGCATGCGGGTATGCTGAGACAGATTACTAACCAGAGAGGAGATCTAACTTTCTGTCCAATGCACAGAGCCAGAGGGAAAGGTTGGCTCGGGTTCAAAGAAGCCCTTGAATAGATTACTCGCAAAGATGGGAGTGTATTCGCCGTCAGTGGTAAGGAGAGGTTAAAGGATGGATCAGAAGGATTCGTGACCATCAAAGCCATCTTTAGTCCGGCAGGCAAAAAGTCCGACAAGAGTATGCGCCTTGGCAAGATGAACTAGCTCATTTAAGAGGCCGAATCCTCGTACAAGAACGTGAGAGTTAGATCGTAGGTTGGATCCTGGCCCCTCTGGGTAGTCAAAGGCGATGCATTTCAGAGTCCATATAACATCTCCATGGACAAGCTGGTTTATAGAATATGACGCAAAATCTGGGGAGCAAATCACAGGGTATATGGTGTCCCTCACTACACAGTTGAAGTCATGGAATTGAATCTGCCTTCAACATGAGCTTCCGAAGTGAGTGCGCACGCCACTTGAGAACCGTTGAAATATTATATCACCATGATTAGGGGAATATGCCAGCCTAGACTGACGTGCACACCGTCCGGATACCCGGACACCTTTTTAGCCTAGTGGTATAATATATAAGGATCATTGATGCTTGAATGAAGAATTTAAGGTGTCCAGGCAGCTAAGTCGCGGCGTGAGTAAGCGGGTTTAACTGACCTATCGGCGATGGATGGTCGATCCCAAGCCACGTGCCAAGACCTATTGATCGCAGGATGGCAGAGATCTTCGTGCTATCGTCATCATCTAGATAAGTTGCATCAACCGATCAATCTTCAGTACGTAGTTGCACTCCGGATACGTACCAGGATCCATCAGTGAGAAGCAGACGCCATACTCGACGGGACTGTGTTTGCAGACACACTATAAACACAAACAATCATCTTACCTGCATCCTGTCGTCCTACTGTTATCTGGCCGCCTGATTCGCGTCGACTTCCGAAAGCGGTATCTGGAAAGGTATCCACCCGATCTATATTGAGCTACTGATAACAGTGACTATTGGCATCCTCGGGCGAATCATCACTCCGTTACCGTTTGACCACCCAGACAGTTGCTGCACATCTCGCTCGATAATGGGATGCCCGGCGGCTCCGGCAATCAGTCCGCGGATGAACCACCTCTCGGTGTCATATGCTGAGTCCCGATAATGGTACCAGCCAAACCCAGTAGTAACCGTGGGCCTTACAAGAAGATCTCGGCACTCAATAGGCTCACAGATTCGGAGAGAGCTGGTTACTGATCGGGTTCCAACTTTTTCTGGTTCCGGATCCACTGTGGATTCTCGGCATCGTCATTCATTTTTCTTCCGTTTGTCATTAAGGCGCATTCAGAGGCAGTATACGCCCATAATGTGCATAAAGCAAAGAAGCCCAATTAGGGGTTTGCAGATTGTCCGACACATGGTACGTCTTCTGTAGCTCGTTCAAACTAAAATGCCTTCCATGTCCTGTTAGACGCATCGAAATTGACTTTCCTCTTCTTGTACCACATTACCGTCGTTCGTTTATATCCCCCATCTTTTCCCGTTCATTTAACATTCACTTTTGCGTCGTCTAAAAGACAGATTTTCATCCCTTATTCTCATAGAATCTAGCAGCAGACTTTCCCTTCCTTGGTCACCTTTCTTTCAATTGCCTACTAATCGACAATGGCAGAAGACATATCAGACGACATTGCAACTGAATTTGCGCCGATCCAGGCCGGTTCTCGTTCAGTCGCTACCTCATCGACCAGAACTGGGCCCAATGGTCGTGGAGAGAAATACGACGAGCTGACTCCGGTAGCAACCCGACGAGCTTCCATCGCCCCGGATGAAGCTCGCTACCTCACTCAGCTAGCCAGCCGTGACAATGCAGTCTCCAGGGTCAGCACTGTGGCCGACATCTCACTCGATGATCCGGCTTTGAACCCGGAAAGTAAAGACTTTGATCTGTACAAATGGTTACGGAAGGTCGTCCATGTGCTCAATGAAGAAGGAGTTCCTCGTAAAGAAGCCAGCATATATTTCCAACATCTTCGCGTCTCCGGCACTGGAGCGGCTTTGCAATTGCAGAAGACAGTCGCGGACATTATAACTGATCCCTTTCGGCGGGAGACTTGGAACTTCCGGAACAAAACCCCCAAGACCATTCTGCATGACTTCAATGGTGTGTTGCACAGCGGGGAGTTGCTGATTGTGCTGGGTCGACCCGGCTCAGGGTGCAGCACTTTCCTCAAGACCCTCAGTGGGGAACTACATGGCCTGAACGTTGACGAGAAGACCGTCCTTCACTACAGCGGAATTCCTCAATCTACAATGATCAAAGAGTTCAAAGGCGAAGTCGTCTACAACCAGGAAGTCGACAAGCATTTCCCTCACTTGACTGTCGGCCAGACTTTGGAATTTGCGGCAGCGGTGCGCACTCCATCCAAAAGACTGGGCGGTATGTCCAGGAACGAGTATGCTCAGATGATGACTAAAGTCGTCATGGCTGTCTTCGGCCTCAGCCACACCTACAACACTAAGGTTGGAAACGACACGGTTCGAGGAGTGTCCGGTGGTGAGCGCAAGCGAGTCAGTATCGCGGAGATGGCTCTGGCAGGCGCTCCGTTGGCCGCCTGGGACAATTCCACCCGAGGGTTGGATTCGGCAACCGCGTTGAAGTTCGTCGAATCCTTGCGACTAGCTGCAGACTTGAACTCGTCAGCACACGCTGTGGCGATTTATCAAGCCAGCCAGGCCATTTATGATCTCTTTGACAAAGCCGTGTTGCTGTACGAGGGGCGCCAGATTTATTTCGGCCCGGCCAGCAAGGCCAAGGCATTCTTTGAACGGCAAGGATGGTTCTGTCCCCCTCGTCAGACGACCGGAGATTTCCTCACGTCGGTGACCAACCCAATTGAAAGACAAGCTCGACCCGGTATGGAGTCCCAGGTGCCCCGAACCGCGGCTGAGTTCGAAGCATACTGGCACCAGTCGGAAGAATACAAAGCGCTTCAGCGGGAGATGGCTGCTTTCCAAGGAGAAACGTCTTCGCAGTCCGATGAGAAACTCCTCGAATTTCAGCAGCGCAAGCGCCAGGCGCAGGCATCCCATACCCGGGCCAAGTCTCCGTATCTTCTTAGCATTCCCATGCAGATCAAACTCAATACCAAGCGTGCGTATCAACGAGTGTGGAATGAACGGACCTCCACTATAACTACGTTCATTGGCAATTGCATTCTCGCCTTGATCGTGGGCTCTGTCTTTTACGGAACTCCCACGGCCACCGCAGGATTTTACGCAAAGGGTGCGACGCTTTTCTACGCCGTGCTGCTTAATGCCCTTACTGCAATGACTGAGATCAATAGTTTATATTCACAGCGGCCAATCGTTGAGAAACATGCGTCTTTTGCCTTTTATCATCCTGCCACCGAGGCCATTGCAGGGGTTGTCAGTGATATCCCAGTCAAGTTCCTCCTGGCAGTCGCGTTCAACATTATTCTCTATTTCCTGAGTGGTCTACGTCGCGAACCGTCCCAGTTCTTCATTTATTTCCTCATTACTTTCATCATCATGTTCGTCATGAGTGCTGTCTTCCGGACCATGGCCGCAATCACTAGGACTGTTTCGCAAGCCATGACACTGGCCGGTGTCCTGATTTTGATGCTAGTAATTTACACTGGATTTGTCGTTCCAGTAAATTATATGCACCCGTGGTTCAAGTGGATTCACTATCTGAATCCTATTTTCTACGCCTTTGAGATCCTGGTAGCCAACGAGTTTCATGGGCGGGAGTTTATCTGTTCACAGTTTATCCCTGCCTATCCCACTCTATCAGGCGACTCCTTCGTCTGCTCGGCAAGGGGGGCTGTTGCCGGTCGTCGGACTGTTAGTGGGGATGCATACATCGCAGCGTCGTACAGCTACAGCTATTCGCATGTCTGGAGAAACTTTGGTATTCTGATAGCGTTCTTGGTTGGCTTCATGGTCATCTACTTCGTCGCAACCGAACTCAATTCCTCCACCACCAGCTCAGCGGAGGTCCTCGTCTTCCGTCGAGGCCACGAGCCTGCCTACTTGAAGAATGGACACGAGCCTGGTGCGGACGAAGAGGCTGGGGCTGGCAAGACTATGGTTTCCTCCTCCGCTGAAGATAACAAGCAAGACCAAGGTATTGCGTCGATTCCTCCTCAGCGGGATATCTTCACCTGGCGCGACGTGGTGTACGATATCGAGATCAAAGGTGAGCCTCGTCGGCTGCTTGATCACGTATCAGGCTGGGTCAAGCCGGGTACATTGACGGCCCTCATGGGTGTCAGTGGTGCGGGAAAGACCACGCTGCTTGACGTGTTGGCACACCGTACAACCATGGGCGTTATTACTGGAGACATGTTTGTTAATGGTAAACCGCTGGATTCAAGCTTCCAACGGAAAACGGGTTATGTACAGCAGCAGGATTTACATCTTGAGACAGCCACGGTGCGTGAGAGTTTGCGCTTTAGCGCGATGCTGCGCCAGCCCGCCTCTGTATCTAAAGAGGAGAAATACGCGTATGTGGAAGACGTCATCAAGATGCTCAACATGGAGGACTTTGCTGAGGCAGTGGTCGGTGTGCCTGGCGAGGGTTTGAATGTTGAGCAACGCAAGCTGCTGACCATTGGTGTGGAACTGGCTGCTAAGCCGAAACTATTACTGTTCTTGGATGAACCAACCAGGTAAGACAATCTTTTCGGATGTTGGCTTGGTGCTAATTGGTGTAGTGGTCTCGATTCCCAGAGCTCTTGGGCTATCTGCAACTTCCTCCGCAAGTTGGCTGACGCAGGACAAGCCATCCTGTGCACCATTCACCAGCCTAGTGCCATCCTGTTTGAGCAATTTGACCAGCTGCTCTTCTTGGCTCGAGGTGGCAAAACTGTGTATTTTGGCCCTATTGGAGAGAACTCGCGGACCCTGCTCGACTATTTTGAGTCGCATGGTGCTCGCCGCTGTGGTGATCAGGAAAACCCAGCCGAATATATGCTTGAAGTCGTCAACGCTGGCACCAACTCTCGAGGCGAAAACTGGTTCGACTTGTGGAAGGCAAGCAAGGAAGCTGCCGGGGTTCAGACCGAAATCGACCGCATCCACGAGGCCAAGCGAGGCGAAGCTGAAAGTAACGATGATACCAATCCCAAAGACCGCGAACACGAGGAATTCGCCATGCCGTTCTTGAAGCAATTGCCCATTGTCACTGTGCGCGTTTTCCAGCAATACTGGCGACTCCCCATGTACATTGTGGCCAAGATGATGCTTGGCATATGCGCAGGTCTGTTCATCGGATTCTCATTTTTCAAGGCCGATACTTCCCTGCAGGGCATGCAGAATGTCATCTTCTCCGTGTTCATGCTGTGTGCCATCTTCTCCTCGCTTGTCCAGCAAATTATCCCATTGTTCATCACGCAGCGCGCTCTCTATGAGGTCCGCGAGCGACCAAGCAAGACGTATTCCTGGAAGGCCTTTATGATTGCGAACATCGTTGTCGAGATCCCCTATCAGATCCTAATGGGAATTCTCGTGTTTGGCTGCTACTACTACGCCGTGAATGGCGTGCAATCGTCTGACCGGCAAGGGCTGGTGCTGTTGTTCTGCATACAATTCTTCATCTACGCGAGCACCTTTGCCGACTTTGTCATTGCCGCTTTACCAGACGCCGAAACGGCGGGTGCGATTGTGACCCTCCTGTTCTCCATGGCTCTGACGTTCAACGGTGTCATGCAGACGCCCGAAGGACTGCCTGGATTCTGGATCTTCATGTACCGTGTCTCGCCGTTCACCTACTGGGTGGGCGGGATGGCCGCCACGCAGATGCACGGCCGTGCAGTCAAGTGTAGCGCGGCGGAAACAGCCGTCTTCAATCCTCCGTCAGGGCAGACATGCCAGGAATACATGGCAAACTACATGGCCGTGGCACCGGGCTACCTCAGCAACCCCAACGCGACGTCTTCGTGCAAATTCTGCTCTCTCTCCGTCGCAGACCAGTACCTGGCGAGCGTCAATATCTACTGGAGCGAGCGGTGGCGCAACTTTGGGATCTTCTGGGCGTTTGTCGTGTTCGACATCGCTGCGGCAGTGATGCTCTACT
The DNA here is from genome assembly GCF_001078395.1 of Aspergillus udagawae. Taxonomy (NCBI): domain Eukaryota; kingdom Fungi; phylum Ascomycota; class Eurotiomycetes; order Eurotiales; family Aspergillaceae; genus Aspergillus; species Aspergillus udagawae. Next base: position 2,068,921 of record NW_025091265.1, on the reverse strand, counting down.
ACTGTTTCCGGGTGAAGAAATGGAACTTTTCGTTTGGCAAGGGCAAGAAGAGCAAGACTGCTTAACTGTCCTTCAATGCGCGCATGTACACAGAATAGAACCCACACCTTAATAGCACACCCACTTCCTTCCGTTCAGATCAACACTTCTGACCTCCCGCAACAACCCTGAACCCCTTCCATCCTGTAAACGGATAACAAACCTCCCACCCATCCCGAATAACATCGGCGTTAGCCCCCGCACACTCTGCATCACCATACATACACAAGTCATACCGATCCACCCCAGGACTCTTCCACGAAACACTCTTCACACTCGTCGTATTGTAGACACTCGTATCGAGGCCCTCGCAGTCCGTCCCGTAGAGCCCCGACCGATGGAAAACCGAGATGTCGATATTCGACGCGTTGGGGTTACACCCCGGCCCGAGGAGGCGGAGGTCCCACTTTTCCAGTCCGTCAGGACACATCATGCATGCCATCAGCGTGAAAGGTGGAATAAAGGCTAAAACTTACGTTGCGGGGTTTGAGGATTTCGCGGGGTTGGAGGGCGGATGATGTTGTTGAGAGCATGAGGGTTAGGGCGACGGTGAGGAGCGGTGGTAGATACATTTTCGTTGGTGTTGTATTGCTATTTACACTTGTGCCCTGAGTTGTACGCCGATGATGATTTGGATGGATAGGATGATGAACGGGGAGGCGGGGAGGGGGTGGACGTGGACGAAGGTAACGATAGAAAAGGGCATGAGGAGTAGTCTAGTGGCCCTAGAAGCTAGATATCTGGCAGGGGTATTTGTCGCAAGTATGTCCCTAAAACTCCCCTACTGGTTGATTGGTACAGCTCTAATATTAGATTCGAATCTGCATAGGCCCGCTGGCCAGGAACATGGCGAATGGTGTGACTCGTTTTTGTTGCAGATTCTCCGTGGCGGATGTGATTGGCGATGTACAGGGGTACGGTGGTTGCAAACCATGCATAGATATGGAGCGTACCAGATGTATTGCCAAATTGTATTTTTGTCTAACGCCGAGGTCTGATGAGCCGTGACTCTCGAGCAAGCTAACTAATATACATAATATGGACGCAACGGCCGCAGTATAATGATTGAACATGTCATTTCATAGCCCTGGCGTCTACTGCCGACCTCCATTGCTCAATCTCCATGCCCTTAGAGGCAGACTCTGGAGCTTCAGGACCGCAGGCTGGATAAACATGATAAAGGTGACTGTTCCAATCAACACACACAGGATGTTGGTGATGTAGTAGCCGTCACGACTGGTTTCGCATACTCCACCGCCGTTGACGCAGCGGTTCTTGTCAGGCTCCAAGGCGCAAGAGAACGCAGACGTGATCAAATCGCCCTTAAGTTTCTCCGCCGCAGGCGGGACGGCTGGGGGAATGCAGGTGGCCACAGTGAAAAAGTCGACGAGTTTAAGGATGAAGTACCGAGGGAATGTACCACCAAGATTGGAGACGCTAGACGGGTCAGTGTACAGCAGTGGAGATAGGCAAAGAAAACTTACGTTGCCAACATGGTCATGTACGTTCCACCAATGGCGGGATCGGCAATGCGAGCATGGAAAGCAGACACTGCAACGAACATGACTGTATTCATAAATGTCGAAAAGACGTGCTCCCCGATCACAACCAAAATGTACCAGAAAGGAACCGCCTCGCTGGCCGGGTAGATCATGACGGTAGCTTGAGCCAGGACGGCTGCAGCCAGTCGTCCGACAAACGCCCAGCACCATAGCCGCATGGGAGTATACTCTGTCGACCACTTTCCAGCATAGTAGCCCAGACCGATCTCAAAAGGAAAATCGATCAGAACGACCAGCGCCATGTTGTCAGTGCCGAATCCCTTGTCCAACAGCTTCAAGCTGGTGACAGCATCATTGGCCTGGAAACCAATCTTGGCGATAAGATGAATCGCAATGATTGTTTGGATGTTCTTGAGTTTCAGGATGTTCCACATGCTCTTATAGACATCGGTGATGCTGTCCCGCTCCCTTGTCTTGTCTTCTTTTTTCAGGACAGCCAAGCAGATCGTGACAAAAAGGTAAGCCCAACCCCAGAATTTCAGATATCCGCCCAAAGACAGCAGGCCATCCTCGCCGGGTGCCGTTCTAAACCAGCGGTTCGCAAAATCTTTTGAGTTGAATGCCAGAAAGACCGTATATGACAGGAAGTGCCCGGCCGTGAGGCCAACGGTCTGCGCGGTCGAGGCGTAAGAGATGTTTGGAGGCGACATGAGTGTGATGGCCCAGCCGTCCACCGCAATATCCTGTGTGGCGCAGAACAAGACGAGCAGGAACCACCAATACGTAAAGTTCCAGACGCCAGCACCACCATTGGCACCGGCCTGTACCATCATCTCCTCAATGTGTCCACCCAGATAGATCATTGCCAGGCCCGCAATGACCTGGACTGGTGTGATCCAGCTCTTCCGTCTCCCAAACCTATGACTCCATACAGCATCGACAATCGGACTCCAGAGAAGCTTCAAGGAATAAGGATAGGACGCTAACGAAAAAACGCCGATCTGACCGTAGGAAAGGTATGGTTTGAGCAGGAACGGAACGGATCCTGTGGCCAACCCCATAGGGACTCCCTGCAGGAAATATAGAACACATAACAGCAAAAAGTTTCTCCGGTCGGAGGAAGGCAAGTTGGCGAAGCTAGTTGTTGCCATAGCTGGAGTTTGCGGAGTGATCGGGGGGTCATCGTTCAAGGAGAAGCTCTGCCGGGATATCAAGCGCGAGGCGCGCCCAGCTGATGATTCGAGGGAGGTATCCCTCTTGCGCATTTCAATATTGGAATTCATCTCGTCGCCAGCATTGCCGTTCTGCGTGCCGGTCGCGAGGGTCAAGCTCGGTTTGGAGCGACGTTTTGAGACCGTACGACTCTTGTTCTTCATCTGTGTACTGCTTCGTCCGCGGTGGTGCTCAAGAAGTCGCGTGCCCGCCGTGTCGTCCTCACTGTCCAAGTCGGATTCGAAATCTGAGGGTGCAGGAAAAGAAGCTTCGGGCTGATGAGGGACTTCTGTGTTGATTTCGCCTCTGTGATTGCTCCGATTATTGCTGTTGCATGCTAGTTGGCCAAGTTCTACCTCGTCGGGTTGGTGAGCTGCGGAAGGAGAGTGCTGATTGTGCCGGAGATAGTGCTGGGACGGCGCTCGAACATGAAGGGAGGAAGGAGTGGAAGGGTGAGGATGACTGGAATGAGAGACAGGGTCAAGATTAGGAGAACGCATCCATCTACTCCGTAATACGGCAGTGGAAAGTGGAGGAGAAAGTACTAGGGTCCAATCTGGAAGCTTGAAAGAATCCGATTGAGGCAAGCTGGCCTCAAGGGACCTTCTGGAGATCGTTCGGGGCGAAGCTTATCTTAGTGTCGGGGGTTCGGCTAATAATAGTTCAGGGACTGAGGAATCATGGATGAGGCCGTCATATCTTTCCTTCACATCTTTTGCAATCTACGGAGTAATTACATCTGATCTAGATGGGAGTTACAGCGATGTCTGCGTCACTACTGACTTACCATTCACTGTTGTCTCGAGTCTTTTGCCAGTGTAATAACACCGAATGACACAGTCCAATTATGGTTCCAGAATGTGATAGCCTGTTAAAGATCACCTCCAGTACACACTGCAAGTGCAAATAATTCTTTCTCACTTTACAGAATAGAAGCGAGGCTATTCGACATGCACTGATGCCATATGTGCTGGCTCACATGAATCCCTTGCCTAACGTATGCCCGAGATCTCAGTCCTGTTACTATCATGGTATCGCCATGTCAACTGTGCACCTGTAATCAAGGGTCAAAAGTGCATAGGCACAAGGAAGTAAACGAACAAGAGCTTGGGACTACTCCCATATCTCCTCACTGTGTCTTGGGACGAAAATGGATATTCGTCGTACTTAGGTCTAGATGGATTTGTTGACACGTGACGCCGCAGCAACACAAACAAACATGACATGGTCATAAAGTACTTCTCCGCATCATCATATCTGGATGAGACTGAAATCGCCTGTATACTCCAAACGACAATATGGAGTCACCAGACAGTCTTAAACAAGTGGAAGAGCAGTTAGACTCCGAGATATCCTCCATCCGGCGCGAAAGTGAGTCCTAAAAAAAACCTCCCATATCACATAACGCTAACCGCATACCAGTCCGCAATCTCCAACGACGCCGTCGACTCCTAACCTCCAGCCTTCTTTCGTCAGACAACTTTCAAAAACGACTGAAGGCGCGCCAGGCAGCAGCAGCGCCTATGACCATTTCATCCTTGACCGACGAAGTCTCCCCCCTCGTCCAAGCCGCCGATAAGCACGCCGAATTGAACCATCACCGCGTCGCGTTCTCAACAACCACCTTCCCCTTCAAAGATCCTTCTCCACATTCGGACCATCCGAGTCTACTAGGCGTGCGCATTGATATCTGCTGTCGGAACGGCCGCTTCACGAAGCCGTACTACGTGCTTCTGAGACGGGCCGGCGCCGGCGACGAGAAGAGGCTGAGGGTGCACCGACATACAATCCCTCCTTTTATCCCTATCAAGAAACTAGAGCGCGTCTATCTGCCTTTACTGCCAACGCAGGAATCCGCGGGAGAGGATGCACCCCTCAAGCCGGGGAAGGGCCGCGTGCGGAAGCAGGACCTACGGGGTCTAGTTCGCGAATTGAGGCGACAGCTTGTTGCGTGGCATCTACGAGTCGATGCGGTTAACATGCTGAAGGAAGACCTGGGCGGTGTCCAAGATGGGACTGTGGGTGGCGGTATAGACGTTAGTCGGTTGGAACTGAATGACTTGGGGATTGTGTCTGTTTCTCCGACGGCACTCGAGGCAACGTATGTCCGTCTGGAATGGGAGGATGGACGTGTGGGACGCTTCAAGCTTTCCGACACAGGGTTCATTGAGCGTGCGGTCATCATCGGCGACCGCGGGAGAGACAAGAGGCTGGAAGCTGTGTTTATTGGGGGTGATGGACGAATAGAAACACTCCTGGACAGGTTACGGCAGCATGCTATACCCACATCAGGCGAATGAATTGCAGCGCTGATGCAAGGGCCGAAGAAATTCGCTCCGTGTGGTTGACACTGATTCGGGTGGAAAAGATCTATATTATTAATTTAATTCTACCTCTCGAGAGGTGGAAGCGGCACATGAAGTTGATATCTATCATACACAAAAGCCGATTCCAATCAATGCTATGCACAAGTAACATTCCCCCACGTGTATATATGATGCTCGCCTGTCCAACAATGAAAATTGAAATGAAGTAAGCTCTGGGAGGATGTCAACCAAATAATTACAAGAAAAGTATCAACCATAGCTGGATGGTGAAAATAAACATTATTTCCGCCATGGCAATAGAAAGGCGATAGCTGCAACGTATATGCAAGTGAGATGATCTGATAAGAAAGAAAGGGTATCACTTTGAGACATCACATCATAAATTAATGCACCGATTCACCTTCCTTCGGGTGCGTCTGTTCGTCACCGCTCATGTTCGTACTGTTTTCCGAGACACAAATGGCGGAGTCCCGCGTCTCGTAATGCGAATCAGAGAATGAGAGTGGAGGTAGAGGGCCGTACGGGTGTCCGTGTTGTAGTTCCAGTTTCTTGCGCAGAATGGCTTCTTCCAAGTTCCAGCGATGGCGCAGCTTCGTCTTCTTCGTCTCGAATGCGTGCATCGCCAGCGCCTCTTCCTGCTGGTGCAGTCGCTGCAGCTCAGCGAATTCCAATGCATGCTTGTCGATGAGCACGTCCAGCTCCCTTTCCATTCGTGCGATGGCCTCCTGCAGTCGGATTTCTTGTCGGTCTCGGAGGACCTTGATCTTGGCCGTGTGTAACCGGTCCATGCATTCGTGGGCATGGTACTCCTGCGCCAGCAAGGACTTTTGCTGATTGGTGTATTGCCGAACCGGATTTGTTAGGTCGGGTCCGGATATTGATTCGGAACCCGATGTCGGTGGGGGATGGGCGTTGTTGAAGTATCCTTCCATATACTTGATGCGAGTACGGGAGTTCTGCTTCTCCCTTTCAAATTCGCGCAGCTGATCCATCTCGACTGCAAGCTGCCTTTCCTCCATACGAGCGGCATCTGCCTCATTCTGCAAAAGTCGTTAGCCTGTCTGTAATACCGGCCTGAACTTGGGGAAATGACCTTCACACGCTTCTGTTCCTCCAAGGCTTTATTTTCCGAAAGCCTGTCGGCCACGACAACTTGCTGGTTGCGTCTGAGCTGCATCAGGAAACTATCTTGGAAGGCGACATGGCGATTTCTTTCCGACTTGTGCAATTCGCGCAGCTGGACTAACTCCTCATTCTCAAGACTCCTTTGCAGTGTTTCCATATCGTAAATCGGTATTTCAAGTTTCAAGACCTGGCTCTCTTCGTCTGAACTTGGGTTCCGCGATTCGCTCCGCCTCGACTCCACGTAGATCCTATCCTCGCCGGCTTGCCCTCTAGCGACGGTAATCTGAGCTGCGGGTGGAAGGAGGACCGTAGAGGGCGTTCTCTTCTTCCTGAAATGAATCCTGCCAATGGCAGATTTTAAGCTGGATCTTCGCTTTTCTTTCTTGTCGGTCGAAGATATGCTCAAAAGCGAGTTTCTATGACCTGGTTGACCTGCAAAGATCCCATCTAGACCAGTAACCAGTCTTCCTTCACTTGAGCAAAGTGACGTGGGGCGCGTGGAGAGCGATGCAAACGATCGGGGGCTGCCGCATTTCACGGGATCGGAGGAGACGGTGAGTTCCGAAAGAGATGAAGCAATCTGGTCCAGCCGAGGGTTTTCGTAGGAGTGTGTTACCTCACATATCGAGTTGCGGTCCGTCGAGGAACCGGAAGACAGAACAGGGGAGGATAGATCAATGATTCCCGAGGCGATCGAGGCGGCCACCGATGCGGTTACCTCAACTTCTGGAACTTTTAATCCCAGTTCATGTGCTTCTTCAACCAGGCGTTTATCCCGGGCGACCTCGGCCTCTTCGGATGGAAGCAGAAGGACCTCATTGCGGTATTGAGCTTCATCGATACCGACAAAATTTGACGGCTCCATGATGCGATCACTGTTGGTGTTTTCGAGTACATAGAACTCAGAACATAACTCTGATCCTTTTTTCTTACCGATCAGAGTTCAAAGGCCGCACAGCGGAAGATACCAAGTCACTCGTCCACAGTACCAGAAGCACGGTGGACGAGATGGAAGCGCTCAAGAGCAGCATCCGACTTGCGGGGTGGGTTTCATACGGAGCAAGCAAGAATGATCAGGAGAAAAGGAAGGAGAAAAGGCACTAAAACCGCGAAATGGGCCCAGCGATGGACGCCGAGCAAGACAGAAGGAAATAAACAAGTCAAGCCGATTCGGGCCTCAGGCTTGCACCATGAGACCCACGAGGAGCGTCTGACCGAATCATCAACTATCGTTACACCACGATACGCAAGATCAGAAGAAGATCAGCTGTTTTTCTACTAGGGTCACCGATACATTGGTAACCTTAATACGCCTGTTAAGGCGCAAGCCCATTCTCTCCTGACATTGGAGGCACCAAGGGTGCCAAAACAGGCATCTAGGGTTTAGGGCGAGGGTGAGTCCGGTACGGTCCGCGCTAAGACGCCCATGGTTTCAGCCACGCCTGCATCACCATTCCTTTGGATCAGGAACCGCGGCTTCAGAATTATGATCCACTTCGGTCGATGGGGTGGTTTCAGGATTTTGAACATCTGTTCCTAAGTGAGACAGTTGGCCCCTCGTATCCTTGTTATACAATTGAATGGAATTGCTCAGTACCAACATAGGGGAATTACTGATACTTGGTAAGGGCAGAGTCTGAGCAATCAGCTATCAAATCAATATTCTTGACTTCCAAATCCATGTCTTGCAAGTCCGCATGTTGCTAAGAGCATCACTAAAAGGGGGAGGCAAATGAGATTGTGGATCACACCACGTGGAAGACCATTGACCGGGCCATTTAGCGCATCAACATTGCAACGGCCATGGCGTAGGCTTTTTCTTTGGCATTGCCTTGGATGGTTCCGGGAAGAGCACTTTTGTCCCAGGCATGATTGCAACCTTGCATTCTCTGGCACACGACCTCGCGACCAGGCAGTTTGTCTATCTTTGCAGCGAGGGCTTCAGCTTCACCAGCCAGGCTGTCGCCAGCCGCTGTCACAACAAGAACGCGATCTGGAAACCTCTCAGGCTGCGCATAGCATGGTGAAATACGCGGGTCTCTGGCATCATATGCAGAAGGAACGTAGCACTTGTCGAACAGCCGACTCAAAGGTGCAGGAAGAGGCTTCCCTGCCGGATCCGGCGGGCTTTTGGCTCCGGGGTCTGTGTACAAATCAAGCGGAGGGTAGAATGCGAGGGCAGATCGAAATGTCCCTCGTGGGAACAGCACCGATGCTGCCACGATCGCGAGATTCCCTCCAGCGCTGAACCCGGAGATAGCCACTCGAGTCAAATCGAACTTGTCTGGCTGCTGCAGCACCCAGTTGACCGCATCCTCCACGTCGTTAAGCGCCGCTGGAAATGGATGTTCTGGCGCCAGACGGTATTGGACGTCCAACACTGTATATTCCGTTTCTTGACTGACTTGCCGACAGAATTCGTCGTCGCTTCCGTGAAGCGGTAACAAGAACCCACTCCCGTGGAAATTGATGAGGACAGGCGATGGTGACAATGCAGTTGGTGGCCGATAGATGTGAGCTCTCAAATATCTGCCCGCGTCTCGCGACTTTATCTGAAGGACATCATCCGGGTTTGCAGAGATACGCTTGCCGCGGGTGACAACAGCTCTGATGAGCACCGCCAGTAATTTGCGGTAGATGTATATTGGGTAAAACATTAATTAATGGAGATAACAACCCTGGGAAGGGAAACGATGGGAAGGACAGTTATGTTCTTGATAGGGACATAGATAAAAGTTCCGGACTTGAACACTTCACGCTAACTGCCGACGACAGTGGGAGAAGAATGTGAGATTATAAACAGGGCGCTTCATTACCTCTGCCATGATGCTTGACGCGGTGCTGCTGATAAGATATAGGTAATATGGAACTGACTCCACTACGTGCCTTAACTAGCTCACGAGAGTATAATTATTGCCAACAAACCACAAAGGTACTTTAGAGGGTAACGACTACCGAGGCAGTCTTCTATACTCTTTTAACATGACCTCAAGCCTGCGCGATGCCAGGTGCCAGACTAAGTGATTGGAATTCATTGCACAGGATTAGATTAGGTACAGTAATTGAGATTCTACGAAAATCATTCTGCCTATGAGATTGCGCAAATCATATTGGCACACTTTGGGGAAATCCAGCTTTCCAAGCTTCTACTTCGTTATTCCCTGAGCTCCACCGTGGGCAGGAGAGTCATTACTAACCAGTTAAGCGATAGCCCAAGAATCAATCCCCAGCCAAAGGCGCGTTAGATTGATGTAGCCCAGCTCTCTCCCTAGAAGATGTCTACAAAGCTCAGGCTTTCTTCCCGACAGAATATTCAGAGAGACCCTGTCACCCTCCTAGTGTTTGTTGGTCCGCTATTTATACCGGCCTCCATCAGAAACCGTTGCCATACCTCGTGCTCCGGCCCAGCGGATACAGGAATCCCCCATTAAAATGCCCAAGCATCAGGGACGTCGGTGCGAAGTGGAGCCATGGTTGTCTATCAAAAATCGCAACAATTACCAAATTAGGCCGTGTCTTAGTCCAGGCGGCATGAGATAAAAGGCAGAGTACTGCCCGCCACGTGTATAGGGAGATAGCGCTCACGTAGTTGCCTGAGGCCCCAGACCCCAACCTGAGGTCACGATATCAGGAAGAAGTTGGCTCATGTGTGCATATCACCCGACGCGGTGGAATTAGCATTACTATGTATGTCTGCAGCCAAGGCTGGCCCTCCCCGCTACCAAACGCTTTCCAAGCACACCCCAAGCTGTCTATCGCAACGCACCCAATTATACGGCAATGGCAACACTTCCGTCATCTCTTCTGTTCATCGCCCATCAGTCTAAGGTACTCCGTATACTCAAGGTCATCCTAGATATCCCCCACTGTCTTATCACATTTAAATTCTCACTTGGAAAGAGAGATAACCTGCTTATCGCCGCTTAATACGGCGAATGCTGAATAGAACGCGAACTAATAACGAGTCATTGTCCTTTGCTCCTTGTATTTACTGCATACGGATCGGACTCGCAGAAGAATGGCCTTCCATCATCAAGGGGGAGATGCTAGATTCACTGTCTTCATTCGTCTTCCATTTCCCAGAGGGGACTTTGTGGACCCTCCTCCTGCAAGTGCCGACGCTGATCAAGCTTACTCTCCGACTATCTACTGACTCCCGCAGGTGGAATGGAACGCTGCCAAGGACCAGGCACTTTGGGATATTCTCTCACGTCCAGCCAAAGGGGATGATATAGACTGTGAGGCATTCCTGTCAACTTTCGTCAAAGTATTGTCATATTAATTTTCTTGTAGGGAAAGCACTGTACATCTCAAGACAATGTAAACGCCCATGATCAACGCGTGCTAACAAACTGGCCGCTTCCAGAGCAGATAGTTTCGATGTCACACTTCAGTTTCTCCTCCAGCAGGCAGCATGGCTTTATGACCGGCAGCTATCGCAAGTCCGCGCCCAAATGCGCAAAGTTGGTACTACGCACTCTGCTTCCCCGTCTCCGGCACCGGGTTCCATGACCGGGAGCGCAGCTCTGGGGGGCCAACAGCCCAAAGGCATTTCTGGTGCAGGTACGTTCTTTCGGAACTCACTACTAGGAACAGTACTGTTAAGATCTGCTCAAGGTCAACGTGCCCCATCTCGTCTTGTTTCACTGCCAAAGGATACCTTGCCGCAACGGAGTAAGTTTTGTCCTTACTGCTCGTCGTAAGTAAAGGTTCGATGATTGATGCCCATCTGACGAACGCAGCGCCAGGTCCACGCCGTACGAGCTCTGCAACCACCATCAACCAACTAAAGAGTCAACAAGAGACATCTCGAAACGAAACGTCACCAGCTGACACAAAAGATACTAAATGGGAGGGATATGGCCGAAGACCTTCGATAAATAAGAAGGAGCAGGCTGTGCAGGCCTTGCTACAAAAGTCTCCTACGCTTGAGGAAGAAGACCTCTCCTCACTTTCGTCGTCGGAGTCTGGTTCCGACGACGATGTTATGCTCAGCAGGACAGGACCACGGTTTAAGCGCTTTGGCAAACTCTCGACTCATCGGCCCGGTCTGAGAGATGATGAAGAAGACGAAGATGAATCTCCCGCCTTCTTGCCTTTGGCTCGTGAGTTGGAAGAGGCTCGACGTGAGTCCTCCCGACAAGACCTGAACGCCACACTTCGTTTGGAAGCAGAGCATGCCGCAGCGCAGCGGAGGCCCTTGTCAGAACAAGAAGGCATCACAAGAAAGCTAATCACTGCAGAGTCGTCAACAAGCTCTGTCAGCTCCGGGGCCCCTCTTCCTTTACGGCAAGGAGACAGTCGTCGGATCTTGCATCAATCAGGTGGAGCTTTCGGCCCCCAAGGGGCGGCAGAACCAACCCGATCGAGTCCTCGGAGATCGATTGCTTCCGGGAAGGACGCTAGCGACACACCTAGCATGGGAAGTAGCTTCAGTGATCTCGATGGTAAGCTCAGTTGGATTCCATTACAATTTTGAGTGTTTGCTCCTAATTATTGCCTGAGCAGATGCCAGCGTCACACAGTCGGCACTTGAAGAGGCCCTACTGAGTAACATGCAACACGGAGGAATGGCAAGCCGCATGAGCACTATCAGTCAAGCGCTACGAAGCCGCTATTTGTAGATGGGATGCTCCAGACTGGACATTGTGTGCTGTCGGGCTACATTGGGGTACAATAGTTGAACGAGCTTGTTTCCAGCTCCGCGTGACATGCCACTAGACGCTGGCTTGATGCCTATCATGAATTGAAACACTTCTACCAACTCTCCCTACCTTAATTGCATGAATGTTTTGAGAGCCTATCACGTGAATGCGCAGCCAGCTGACGTCAGTTGAGGGGCGCTCCAAAGGCGGTAAGAAGAGAAGCCGAAGCCCTCATCATCAACCTCGGCGCAAGCAGCTGAGAAGCCGACACCTTATCTCCGTGTTCTGCAGTACGGGCAAATTAACAGGTCATATTTTGACCTTACGGTCCTCTGAAGCTCGGCTTGTGGGTATTTGGAAATTGGCACATAACAAGTTTCGGCGACAGGATTGGAAGTCTACCAGGTACATTACTGATCATTTGATGTCGGACTAATGGAGGGGTATCCTGTTGGGGGACCTGTCACCCGCTCAGGCTAACTGATTTCTCTGGTGGTTGAGGAACAGAGTCCCATCCAAGCAGCGACAATAACAGGTACCCTTCGAGCTCTCTGGGTAGTTTCTCATTCCTTTTTATTCATCGGACAGTATTCGGTCATTACGATATCGTATCGAGTTGAGCGCTCTGAGTCAACATCAGCCCGAAATCCATACTCGAGGTCTTAGGGGCCTTGGTTGAAGTTAAATTGATCTGCTTTGCACCGCTTAGACTGGATTTGTTTCTTAGCTATAGAGTGCCGTGCGATCAATAGCCATTGGAAGAATCGGAGCAGTTTCGCGGAGAATCCGATTGACAATGGCGGCAGCGACCACGGAGGAAATGACGCCTGCAGAGCAAGAGTCTGTCTATTTCAACAACTACCCACCTCCTAAGAATCTCCCGAAACATGAAGCCCTTGCCAGAGCGTTCATCGAATATCACACCGAAGCGAACAGGCGGCTGGTCCTGGTTACCTCCGGAGGCACAACTGTGCCCCTCGAAAACCAAACGGTGCGATTTATAGACAACTTTTCAGCTGGAACCAGAGGTGCAACTTCCGCCGAGTATTTTCTCCAAGAAGGTTACGCGGTGATTTTCCTTCACCGTCAATTCAGTCTGCTACCATATTCACGGCACTATAGCCACTCGACGAACTGCTTCTTGGACTTTATGGATGAGGCGCCGCCATCCAGCTCGTCAGAATCTGCCAATCCAGGCCACGGTCCTATAGTGGTGCGCAGTGAATATCAGGACCAGATGCGTGACGTTCTGCGGAAATACCGCTATGCCAAACAAAACAACTTGTTGTTGCTGCTGCCGTTCACCACGGTTTCAGAGTACTTGTTCGAGTTGCGAATGCTGGCCAAGTTGATGAGACCACTGGGATCCAATGCATTATTCTACCTAGCCGCGGCCGTCAGCGACTTCTTCATTCCGCGAGAGCGGATGGCGGAGCACAAGATCCAGTCCTCCGAGCTTCCCGCACACCTCGATAGTTCAACTTCGGTCGCGGAATCGGAAGTATACACAGGTGGGCTGGAAACCCACGCAGGAAACAGCAAGAAACTTGTGATCGGTCTGGACCCGGTACCAAAGTTCCTGCATCGACTGGTAGACGGCTGGGCGCCTAATGGAAGTATGGTTGTCTCCTTCAAGCTGGAAACGGACCCCAATCTGCTTGTCTACAAGGCGCAGACGGCGCTGAAGCGGTACTCACACCATCTGGTTATTGGCAACCTTCTCTCCACACGCAAATGGGAGGTCGTCTTTGTGACGCCAGATCCTCCCTACGAGCGCTGGATTCGGGTTCCCAAGTCGAGACGTAGCAAGAGCATCTCTGGTGCAGAAGATCAGGTGGGCCTGGCAGAGGCAAGGAAAGCGCGCGAGTTAGTGAATCGTCCCAGTGGGGAAACCCGAGAGGACAATGAGCAGAAACCAGCAAGTGTTAGCATTGCGGATGGAGTGGAGATTGAGAGTCTGATCATCCCAGAGTTGGTGAAGCTGCACTCGAACATGATCGCCAAACAGCAGGCAAAGCAACAGCCATGATACCTGAAGAGGTCACCACAACAAAAACAATTCATAGTCTATAGATATCCTCCCGGTGAAATGTTAATGTCAATGTCGACTTTATAATTCGATACCATCGCCCCTTACTAAGTAGTCTCTGGTCGTCCTTGTCAAGTGCTTGGCGTCGACGATCTGCCCCATCGTCCCATACAATCGATAGATTTGGTAATTTAGCTCCAGTTGCTTTGGCTTTCGAGTCAACATTCCACAGGCTGTCCGGGCGACGATTCACGGTACATTTATAAAAGGGGAGCACAACAGGGTTGCATGTGGCATATAATGAAGAAGAGAGATAGATAACTGGCTGTGCCTAAATCAAGCCTTCCGACAGTTTCACAGCGTGGCAGATAATATCCTCAAAAGGCAACTAACGCTGACCCCACAGTTTTCCCAGGGGTTTAGCTGCCGGAAACGCAACACATACGCGTCATTGACGGTTGCTGAGATCTTCTTACTGTCGGTGGGCCGATCTTTTTTGCTACTACGTTGTTCTTCATCTTCTCAACCTAGGTACCGTCTGAAGCTGCTGCTTGAAATCGTGCGAGTGCCGTCACCAGTTCCGCCTCGTCCCTTTTCTTCCTTCTGCCTCCTCCCTAAACTCCCGCAATTGATCCGACAATATTGATCGCTCCGACTAAAGTCTGAAATCGGGAGAAGATATGAGGAAGGACTAAAGGCAACACCGATGATGATCAAGAGTGTCTCTGTCAAGTTGAGCGCTCGTTCTTACTAGCGCTCCTTCGCTTCACCCTTGACTCGTCCTGAATCTCCTCCGCACGACGTCTACAACTTATCCTCCTCCAACCCCCCAGCTTCGGCTGCACTCACGAGAATGCTCATTCCGCTCCGTTACCGTCGGCGCATCACCCTGATCTCTGCGGTGCTCGGGCTGTTCCTTATATACCACTTCATTTCGACTAGACCGGACCTCCCGCGACCGTTGTCGACTGTCCGCAGCAACTTACAGCAGCAGTTGCCAACGCAGCAACACCAACCTAAACTGAAGCCGGACACTCTTTCCGATTGCCCCCTCCTTCCCGGCATCGAAGATGTTTTGGTGGTGATGAAGACCGGCGTGACTGAAGCCCTAGACAAAGTCCCCGTGCACTTCGAGACGACCCTGCGCTGCATCCCCAACTACGTGATCTTCTCCGACTTCGAGGAAGAAATCGCCGGCGTGCGCATACACGATGCCTTAAGCAACATGGACCCCGAGGTAAAACGTACGGTTCCCGACTTCGACCTCTACAACCGGTTGCAGAAGCTCGGCAGAAAGGGTCTGGGAACGCAGGATTTCGCCGACGAGGCCAACTCAGCCATTGGGAAACCCAACAACCCGGGCTGGAAACTGGACAAGTGGAAATTCCTCCCCATGGTCCAGGAGGCACTACGCTACAAGAACGACGCAAAGTGGTACGTCTTCATGGAGGCCGACACCTACTTCGCCTGGCCCACGTTGCTGGAATGGCTGTCGAACTACGACCCCCAGAAGCCGCTCTACATCGGCACCGAGACCCAGATCGCGGACGTCATCTTCGCGCACGGCGGGTCCGGTTTCATCATCTCCCGCCCTGCCCTGCAGCTCGCGGCGGACGAGTACGCCGGCCGCAGCGTCGAGCTCGACATGTTCACCGACGAGCACTGGGCTGGCGACTGCGTCCTCGGCAAGGTCCTACTGGACGCCGGCGTCCCACTAACGTATTCCTGGCCTATCCTGCAAAACTCTAACGTCGGCGAGCTCGATCCCTTCACAACGGGCTTCTACCGCCAACCCTGGTGCTTCCCCGCTGTCGCGTTCCATCACCTCTCTCCACGGGACATCCGAAACCTGTGGCAATTCGAGCAGCGACGATGGAAGGTAAGATCACTCCTCGCCGTTGCAATGCTCAATACAGACGAACAAATGATTAATGGCTTTCCTAGTCCCACAAACGCCTCCTTCTACACTCAGACGTCTTCAAAGAGCTCACTTACCCAGAACTCTCCAACGTCCGCGACGGTTGGGATAACCTCTCCGGCGAGGAACACGCCTCCGTCGACACATTCCATGAATGCCAGTCCATCTGTCTCAATGATTCCACCTGTGTCCAATTCGCACTTCGCGCGGGCTCCTGTTTCACCGGCAAGACGCCTAGGCTTGGTGTGGAGAATACCGCCGTGCGATCGGGCTGGGTCATGAAGCGGATCGAGAGGATGGTGGAGTCGGCACCTTCATGTCCGAAGCCGGATTTCGGTCTATGAGCCGACAGCCTGGCGATAAGATGGTAAAGGCTGAGCCTATCATCTTGAATATCCCTGTATCACTAGAGTCTGTATTTCTCTAGCTTCTCGTGCTTGCTCTTATCTTTGCTCTCTTGCACAGCGTCAGATTATACATTGGGCAGGCGTCTCTGGTGGTAAAGCATTGGGTTCAACAGGTTATACTATACTATTTCCATTACAGGCATACTGTTTAGTGAATTGATTTCTCATTCCATTCCCTCATTCACAACTGTATACAATCTTTATTTCAAAGCCTGGTTTGTGTCCGAAAACATGACATGTGCCTTACGAGCAGCAAACCACTAAGGGCTGGATCTCGCGGCTAACCTACCCTCAGTGGTGGACTGCTAGGGTCCTCAAGGCACTGGTCGATCCGCATGATGGTCAAATTCATTGCCTTGACGAAGCGAATAACCTGTGGGAAATACTTGACCGTGCTCGGCTTCAGGTAATGCATCACAGCCAGGTTGCCCCCGCGCCTCACATCTCGATAGAAAGCCTCCAGCTGTCTCTCCGGAGTTTCCGTGTCCCCCCAGAGCCAGTCCTCAATGTCCACACTCCAGTTGACGATCTGAGGATCGGACGTGTGCACTGCAAGCCGTTGACGGGTTCTGGAGCCAATTGTTCCAAATGGTGGCCGGAAGTAGCGAGCTGCTCAAGGCTTAGTCGACGGGTCAGGCCAAAGCTTCGTACAGGATCACCTACACTCAACACCCAGGAAACTCCTGAACGCTCGGATATTCCTGATGATCTCGTCGTCGATGTCTTCGATGGCTTCCAAACCTTCCATCCTTCCGCCGTGTCAGCGCTGGTAAACAGGTTTTGCAAGGGAGCTCACTTTCGGTGTGTATTCGAGTGAAGGGCGATCTGATGACCTCTCCTTAGCATTTCCCGGTACACTTGTGTGAAATTGGTCTCTTCATCTCGGAGTCCCGCTCCGACAACGAAGAAAGTCACCAGAATGTTCTCCTTCTCCAGGATATCCATGACCTCCTGAGCAAAGCGCGGTTGCCCATCGTCTATGCCAAAAGCAAAGGAATTAGGCCTTGTGCATCTAAGAACCATCCTACCGTTGGCTAGCCTGTTTGGTACTCGAAGACCCATTGGAAGCTCCGGCACAATTTCCACCTTGTATAATGTCAAGCTTTCCTTGGAGTAGAATCCATTGAAGGACACCGACAAGACTCTGGATTGATCAATGTGGAAATGTGCAAGAGGCACGTATATCTCATTGCCATTGGTATACCTGGCCGCCTCTACTGAATCCCACGTCTCGGGGTATGGTTTCCGATAAGGGTCGCAGTTCTCATTGTTCTGGTTGAGCGAGATGCTGAACTTGTTTGTTCCCGAAAACACAATATGAAGGTATTGGTCGCTGTAGGGGAGGAAACTGAAGCATTCCGCTGCCGCTAGCTGAGTGTGATAGTTGTGGTCGGGGTCTGTTGGGAAGAATCTCACGTAACCGTCGCCATATTCAATGGGTAGACCTTCTCCTGCACCGTGCCAGAATCCGAGATTGTTCCGCAATGCGTCGTTGAAAGTATCTATGACGAGCGGTGGTCGGTGGTCTAGTCCATTAAGCAGAGACACTTTCTTCGAGTTGCGGGTGTTGTTGCTCGATTGCAGTTCGGCATACTGCTGGCATGGAGGAATATTCGTGTTCTGTGTAGGTGTGATCGACGGACTGGCAATAACCAGACTGATTAGGGAGAATATACCTATCAGCCTGGTCCATTTGAGATGGTCCAGCAGATCCATCGCGGCCATTGAAGATGATGTTCTGGGATTAAGTACAGAGGGATTCTCAAAGGATAATGATGCTCGAAGTTCCTGAGTCCGAAGAAGCGCTCAGGATAAGAAGTATGATATCCTAGGGCTGTGGAGGACGAAGAAACGACCAGGAGAAATCGCAATGACTGCATCTTGTTGGTGTGCATCTGCGAGAAAGGAAAGAACCAACTACCTTGTGCCCCGGAAGGGAGCTGCGCTCCCTTCCTCACTGGAGAAACCATACGGTATACTTGGAGCGAATCCACAGAGAGGTTGAATCAAAAGTATCAAAGTACGTCAAGTCATTATTCATCAAAATATGGTCTGTCTGAACAAGATACTAGCTAGCCATCCTTTAACGGTCCCTAGAGTCCTCGAAAATCTTGCGAAAATCTAAACAGATGTATCATCGTACCCCTAGAGGTCAGAGTTGGAAGATAATCCATCAATGATCTCCATTGAATTTCCGAGGCATGGCCAAGGTGCAAAAGACAGCCTGCCAGTAATAGACTACCATATTATGGAAAAGCAAGAGGAATGTACCTTACAGTACAGAGAACCCTGCTCCGCAGTGAAGGTATGAGATCGAGCGGCGTCAGCCATCCCCTTGCCTGGTCAAAGCGTCTAGGGACAGTGATCCGGCCAGGGACCCCTACCCAGTCACCTATCAAGCGCAAGATCAACCGCGCGATAGCTCCACCGAGAGACATAGAGGGTCAATAAAAGGTGGACCTCCCTCTTAAATCACTCCCAGCCGGTAGAGACAGGGGCATCGTTGTTGGAGGATTCCATGGGAATGCCACCCCAGCCAGTTCCGGCATCATCGTTGTTGGCGTCCGCGTTGTCATCCCCATCGGCAGCCTCGTCGTCTGTATCGTCGTCGAACTTCACCACCTCATCGGCAGGCTTGTAGGACTCAAGGAAATCGGGGACTTTCTGGCCGCTTTCAATCAAGATCTTCACGAGATCGGGGGCAATATCGGAGTTTCTGTCATTGTAGAAGGAGGTTGCAAGGCCTTCGTTTCCAATGCGTGCAGTACGTCCTGTGCACTGTTAGCTGACAGCCCAAGATAGTGTACGTGACTGATGTGCTCACCAATACGATGAATGTACTCGGTGATGCCGCCATGGGCGGTGCTTGGGAGGTCAAAATTGACGACGTGCATAACGTTCTTGATGTCCAGTCCACGAGCCGAGACGCCAGTGGCCACCATAATAGGGCATCTAGCACTACGGAAGGAACGCCTGTTGGACGGATTAGCACTAGCTTTTTGCTGCCGCGGAGGGAAGTGAACTCACAGAGCATCCTCACGTTCGCGCTGAGTCCGATCGGAATGGATTGACGTGCTCGGAAGACCCATGTTGTACAAAAAGTCATCCAGGAAATCGGCCTGAGTCTTGGTGTTGACAAAAATCAAGGTACGTGAGGGCGGCATTGCCAGCAGAAGGTCGTAGAGGCATTGCTTTTTAAGGTGATCCTCGGCATAGATGATCTATACATTTTCAGTAATGCTTCCGTCTCGGATTGAGCCTTCAAATTACTCACGGTCTGATCTACGTTTATGTGGGTGCTGCCAGGACGTCCAATGCGGATACGAACATGGTCTTCCGCAAGGAATTTGCGGGCCAAACGACGACATTCACGGTTGAAGGTTGCAGAGAACATCATGTAACGATGGTCTGCATCCTCGTTCACGTCTTCTGGATGTCAGCATAGCATTACAGAAAGGGACAAGCAGTGGCTCATACCTCCACCAGACATGATTTTGGTAAAGTCAGATTCCCAGTCGGAGAGAAGAAGCTCATCAGCTTCATCAATGATGGTATACCTTACAAGAATGATTAGTCTGTAAGTAATGATTAAGAGGATATGACTTACTTGACCCGGCGAAGGGAGAGGACATGTGGCTTGTCCATAAAGTCCAGCAGTCTGCCCGGGGTACCGATGAGAATGTCACAGCCCTTCTGGAGCTCCTCACGCTGCTCACGCACGGGAGCGCCACCATAAACGACACAGGGACGCAACATAGAGCGATAGCATAGACGACGAGCCTCGTCGAAAATCTGGGTGGATAGTTCTCTTGTTGGAGCAACGATAAGCACCAGTGGCTCGGCGCGAACAGCATCGACCGAAGGATTGAAGCCGTTGGCCAAGTTAGGACGGGGGGCTGCCAGCTTTTTTGCCTTGCCCATGAGCTGGGAAAGCACCGGAATCAGGAAAGCGGCCGTTTTACCAGAACCTAACTCATTGAGTTTGTTATTTAATTTTGTTAGACGATGGGTATGAGCTTTCGTACTCACCCGTCTGAGCTATGGCAATCAAATCATGACCGGTAAGAACAGCTGGAATGGCGTAGGCCTGGATAGGGGTGGGGACCTCGTAGTTGCACAGACGAATGTTCTCACGCATGATGGGGTGGAGACCAGCGTCATCAAACTTGAAGTCGTCAATACTGAGTACAGAACTACAGATATAGCGGGTAGCAACCAACTTACGTTCTTGACCGGGTTAGGACGCTCTCTACTTTCAGCGATGACATCGATCTTCTGCAGACTTCACAAAAGTCAGCCGGAAGCGCTTCATTGATAAGAAATGACATCCACTTACTTGCCAATCTTGAGGCCAGCACGATTGATGAACTCGTTACGGAACAACATATCCTCGAGGTCTTTGTTGGGAGGTCCGACATCACCAAACTCATCGTTCCATTCATACTTAGCAGCTTTGGCAGCCCACTCGGGGATTTGACTTTGTTCAGTGACCTCTTCCGGCTCCTCAGCAGGACCAGTGTTGTACTTGGCGTAGTCGTACTGCTCGGGTGGAACCCATCCCTTCTCGCGAGCGAGGTTGGAAGCTTTGATGTTTTTGTTTATCTTTTCGTCTGTCACTTCTTTGAGCGCACTGCTCATGTCTGTGACATCGAAGCTATCCATTCTGACGAGTGAATCGATATTTCGAACTCAGAAGGCGTAGGTAAACCTAGAACGCCTGAAGCTGTCAGACAATCTCTATAAAACACAACCTCAATGCTTGCTCGAGATCTGAGAAGAGGCTTGGCCGCAGGGAAAGAGAAGCAATGCACGCTGAGTAGGAAATGCCGATACAAGGTGCTGATAAGAGAGATATGAAGAGAGGGAACAACTGAGCGACAGAAAGCAAAGCGAGAAATACCACCTAGCAGAAACCACTTACTGTACTGGTAGAAGATGATCAAGAAACCGATGATGATCACCACGCAGAGAGTGGAGCACTGTATGAGCTTGTTCACAGAGGATAGATGAGGGGAAAAGAGGGAGATAATATTTCAGTCAGAGAAGGATGGGAGATGGAAGAAATCAAAACAAACACACACTACAGAAGCTACCGAAATAGCAGAGAGCAGAGTCGCCGACTAAGCAGACCCGTCACCCAACCTGATGCGTCCTGGTGATGCGGGTCTTTCTTCTATCAGATGCTATGTGTCTATTTGAATGCGATTGTCAGCATTGCAAGCTGAAAGAAGATAGAGCTACTACTAGAGTGTAAGATCTGGAGCACCTGGGGGAGGCAAGCGAAGTTGTTGAAAGCAATGTGTCAGCTAGGAATATAGTTAGCGCAGTGATCTCTGCGTCATTCAAAGAGCGGAATTCAAAGAGTTGTAAATCGATCCTGGAATACTGTGAATATAAGGAAATAGAGGAAAAGAAGGCTCGTTATGGCTCCTCATAGTCACCATAGCTGGTTGATGCTTCCTGATGTCTTTTCTCGTACACTAACAACCGGTATCATACATAGAAGAATTCAGGGCAGCAGAAGGATGGAGAGAATACATAATGAAAACGGACAGCTGTTGATCTTGCCAAATGCTGCCAACCTGCATCTGATATGCAGGTAGCCTTTGTTTCGTTTACCTGCGGGTTGGCATGTCTTTGGCTCTTCTCAACAGTATTTCGATCTGGAAATTCAGTACGGTAGAGTCCAGGAGAACCCAGCCTGTATTCCTCGTACGCGTAAAGCTGATCCTATGACTGGTCTGCGTCTGCTAGGTAGTATTTCAGCAAACCGGGGAGCAAACCAAATATGGTGGTCAGTCCTGAGATGAGAGCGATTGGCGTTACTCTCCGTCTTCCTGCTTCTCCAAATATCTTCATTGCATATATTCTTTGACTTCTTTTGGACCCGAACGTAACGGATAAGGGATCTTGTTCGAACGCTCCTGATCTGTCGGATGGAGCATGGTCTCTGCTGTTCTGATATCTTCTGGGAGGAATGTATATATATATATATATATGTAGTTACATGTTGCTGCCGTCAGTTGCTTCGACAAAATTGGACCGACAAGAAACAGTATTCTAGTCAGAATGTTAAGCAGACCAAATTCTTATCGAATCCGAGAACAATTCCCACGCTATTTATGATCAGCTGAGGTAGATCAGGGGTGGTAGCTCCCATGTGCAATCCAAGCCAGGAATGTAGGTAGTCAGGTGTGATGCCTCAGGCCTTCGCAAGCAAGACCAATGGGCGACAGATATCGTTTAACTAGTAGCCAAAGGAAATGACCACATCCATGACAGATCCATCACTACCTACTTCGTATGATCGGCCAAAAATGTCATTTCCTATTCAGCAACTCTCCGACAATACCCATCTACAGCTTGGTGGCAGTTGCACCCACCGAAATAAGGATTGGGATGCTCCGCCCCATCAAGTACTACCTACTAAAGCTTTGGTTCCACTCCTCAACCACCTAAAGCGGGCAGAAGGAGATATACGCTGTAGTGGTTATCACGGCGTCCCTTTACTCCGAAATGGCGACCACTGTCACCAGTGTTCTTTAAGCTTCTGCGGATAATGACACCAAGCTTGTAATCACTCCCCTTTCTCACATTTGTTGAGACTTCACCATGTCCATGTCCATGTCCTCCCCAAAGTCCAATTCGGTCGGCCCGGATGCGGTCGCACCTAGGCGTATGACTACTTCATTTACAGAACGAACCGTCCAGCTTGAACGAGCTATCACCAACCCTGGTGCTGTCAAGATTAACGTCAAAGGTGCTTTCATTGTTGACGAAGAGCCTCGATCGAAAAGTCCCGCGTCATCAACGGATGGCGTTTACTATGAGAGCCAGGATATTCGTCTCCCTCATCATACTGGCCTCGTGAGCCATGTCGCTGTCGATGTGAGTGCCTCTTCTTTTTTTTCCGCGGTTCCCCGCAGAATCATCACCCCGCAATCTCGAACAAAAAAATAGTTGACCACGCGCATACCTCTAAATGAAAAGAAAATTTCTCTGACCTTTCTACCTTTGCAAAATTTATAGATTGGAGGCTCGCTCGCGAAGCTCGTATATTTTACCAGGGAATTGGACTCTCCTGACAACGGTGGTCGCCTGAATTTCATCAATTTCGAGACTCACCGGATCGATTTGTGCATTGACTTCATCCGGCAATTGAAAGAGGAACATGAGAAACTCAATGGCCCCTCTAGAGATGAGCTGTGTGTCGTTGCTACGGGAGGAGGCGCCTACAAGTACTACGATAAGCTGAAAGAGACGCTGAACGTGAACATCATACGGGAAGACGAAATGGAATGCCTCATAACAGGTTAGTTTACTGCATTATCTCAATCTTCGCATGACAGAAACGAATACTGAACTAATTCCTGCCCAGGTCTTGACTTTTTCATTACCGAGATTCCCAATGAAGTGTTTACCTACAGCGAAGCCGAACCGATGCAATTTGCCGAGGCCCGACCGGATGTTTACCCGTACCTATTAGTCAACATCGGTTCAGGAGTATCAATGATCAAAGTATCCGGCCCAAAGCAATTTGAGCGTGTGGGTGGTACTCACCTTGGCGGTGGCACATTCTGGGGCCTGATGTCGTTGCTGACCGGTGCTCGGACCTTTGACGACATGCTGGCCATGGCAGACCGGGGCGACAACAGTGGGGTAGACATGTTAGTTGGCGATATCTATGGCATGGACTATAGCAAGATCGGACTTAAGAGCACTGCTATCGCTAGCACATTTGGCAAGGTCCTTCGTTTACAGAATGCTGCCGAGCGACATGCGGAGGATGGGGAAGGTCTCTGTCATGGCGGCCCTGAGCAACAAAATGGTGAAGTCAAGTTTCGTCATGAAGATATGAGCCGAAGCTTGTTGTATGCTATCAGGTACGTTCCTGCTTGTCATTAATGACCCGCCAATGAGCAGTCGGCGCTAACAGCATTCAGTAACAACATCGGGCAGATTGCCTACTTACAATCTGAGAAGCACCAGGTCAAACACATATACTTTGGAGGCTCGTTTATTCGGGGCCATCACCAGACGATGAATACATTATCGTATGCCATACGATTCTGGTCCAAGGGTGAGAAACAAGGCTACTTCCTGCGTCATGAAGGCTACCTCGGCGCTGTTGGCGCATTTCTCAGGAGGCAACCAGAGAACTGGGGTCGGAGAAATAGTCTTCATGACGCAAACTCCGCGATCCAGGCGGCGAAGGAAACCGTTCAATCCAAGAAAGAAAAATATTTGAGCTCGACGTAGCTCGATGGACCCGTCTCATCACGCCCATCTGGATTACCAACATTTGCTTGTCTCATTGCATTTTTGATACCCGTCCGTTGACGTTTTACTGCCCAAGTTACTCATACATTGCAAGCTCTTGACGATCGACGCTGCTCGTTCGAACTGTCCAGTTAACTGAAACACCCTCTCCGATCCTCTGACATACTCATTGGCCATCATCTGTGAGCGTTTGTAGACCATCACTTGTGTTCTGATATTTTTTTTGCTTGTATTCTTTTTCCGCCGGTGTCGTCGAGATTATGTTGCAGTGAGACTAAATGATTCTCTCACCTGCTCCTCACTTACCTGCATCCATACAGTTTGGCTCATCCTAGACATTTGCTTCTACTATCACTGCGGTTATACCTATCCTGCGCACCTACTGCCTTTGTTATTCTTATCAGGGCCGCTTGATTTTGAAATAGATTTTCAGCATATCTGTTGATGACACATAAAGGGAACTTGACGTGTTCTGAGGCTGATATTTCTAAATTTTTATTTATAGATGACTCTTGTGTCATGAATGCTTCGAGTGCCAAGGTGGCCATGATCTCTTTTGCGGTGCTTAATATCACGATAATATGAATAGGAGCGGCATAATATTGTGATTGATCCCACTGCTCGTTCATGACCAGTCTTCTACCGAAGCCCCTTGCATCTTCTATAGTAGAATCCTTGCCTCTCACTAAGACGGACTGGACCTGTCTACTGTAAGTGTACTACTATACTCAGCCATGAGTAAGTATCTAAGTGAATTTACAACGGTCGTGCATCAACATAATCACCTTAAGTCAGATGCTGTTCTTTTGAAGGGCGGATAATGGATGACTGTATAAATATTAGACGTGAGTCTCTTGTAAACAACAGCAAATCTCTTGTTCAGGATCGAATCACCTCAAATTCAGTTTTCTGCAGACTGTGCCTAGGGACTTTCGAAAGACGCTAGGGAGTATTTTCTAGGCTACATAGTACGTATATGTAGCTTGCCGAACCCTTCCATGGTGCGTTAGCGAACAAGACTAACCAAACTAACTACTAGGCACACCAACTGGATCAACTGGAGTAACTTAATCGGATATCAAGGCTTGAAACCCCACTGATCTCCAAGACGGTAAGCTAACTGTATGATGTATGTAGGGGTAAAATGAGAAGGTAACAAAATAACTGATAGCACGACAAAGAAACTACTTTTACCACATGTCATCCGTCTACAGTCCTGGAACAAACAGCAGAATATTCGGCTCTTTGTCCTTTAAAAAATTTGTCAGACACCAGACCTAGCGTCATGAAAAATAGCTACCAGGACTAAGATGGGCCAATCAGTTGCGCGCTACTTTATTGAGAGGCGTTCTCTTTCACTTTCAGTTTGAGCAGCTACCTGAAGTAGAAGCAAATCACCCAAGTTTCTTTGTACTACGCCAGAACCCAGCGTCTCTTTCTCCTTTTTCTCAAGCACATTCATTTGTCTTGCACATTCATTTCCTCCTCATATACCATCTTTCGTCTCTATCCGGTTGCACGGTATTTTCGTACAAGGTATCTAGCCGACAAAGCCCTTTCAGCTTCACCGCAAACATGGGGGATCAGTACGTATGACATTTAAATGCATACACGTAAGTCCAGACGCACTGACATCTGTACTTGACATTCTAGCTCTACGGACGCAATAGATATTCACTCCGACGACGAGCGGAAACCTTCACTATCCGCCTTGGATACTGATGAGCAGGTCCCTCGTCGGACAGTTAAGATCAACCCGATACCGGAATTCGGTCCTAAGCAACCGATGCCCGAGCATCTCGTTGACATCCTCGAAGAATGGCATAAGGAGAATGGTCGTAAGCCCCCGCGGTGCGCATATGCAAACAACAAAGGAACGTACAAGTGGAAGGTCTTTGACCGGGAGGGCAAGGAGTTGGAACTTTCAAAATTCGATATCCTCTCTCCGTGTGCGTACTCGGTCCTCGTGCTGCATTCGCCTGACTTCCCACAGAAGCTGGTCAGAAGCCGTTGGCCGCACTACAGGAAGCACGGAAGTTTCCTGATCGCGTGGCAGGGTGTGGCCAAAGGATTCGACGCCAAATGCTGCGCCATTCGTGTTTTTGCTCCGAAACTGGAGGAGATCCCCTACTCTCAGGATGTCTGGAAAATCACAATCCCCGATCTGGATAAAGAGGGTGAGGGTATCAAGAAGAGGCCCCTGCCAGTAGCCACGGCTCCATCTCAGTCGCGCATACGGAACCAGGGACAAGAGCGGGAATGAGAAAAGGAGCCGGAAATGAGGAAGAGGGTGAGCCGTCCCAAGCGCGAAGTCTCTACCAGCAATTCGAACTCTGGGGATGCTTCAGAGTCATCTGATGAAACAGACTCATCGGCAGAAGAATCCTCGGACGCTTCATCATCGTCCGAAGAGGAAAACGTCACTGCACCAATTGCCAAGAGGCGCAGGCTTCAACAACGAACATCTAGTACCCTAGTGAGGACTCGCAAGGCGACCAACCCGGCCAAAGCAACCAACCCAGCCAAGGTGACTTTCAAGCTTGTCTCCTACAGGTCGGGCGCTATTCGCGCCTTTCCCCTAGACGAATGCAAGTCCGGGAGAGATCTTTTCGACAAGGCACGGACATTTTTCCGACTATTCGACAGAAATGTCGACGTCAAGATTCTTTCGTGCCAGGTATCGTCTGAGCGGGCCCAACATTTTCTTTTCGGCAGCGAGGGTGAATTTGAGCTTCTCATTAAACACGCCAAGGACAGCAAGAGCACAGATGATGGAACAGTTACCATTGAAGTAAACCATTTTTTAGAACCTTGAGGAGGTCTTCAAACTCATTTGTTTCCCATCATGTCAGGTCATCGGTTATCCAAGTTTCTCGACGATCAAGGAATGGGCGCATCGAGATTATGTTGCATATCAATCAGTTTTTCTTCAAGTATCTTCTAGCCAGTTGCTTCGAAGTACATAATACTATTTCATGAATATCAACGCCGAATGTACACCAACCGAAATCATTGAATAACTCATATCAATTGTTCTAGTGGGCTAGAAGGATTTGCACTTGTGGAAAAAGATATTCGTCTCTCTACTGGAGATAGGCGCTGGGACTTAAGGTTGCAGTTGATGGCAGAATGACTAATTAACCACGTGGGCTTGAGCGTCTCCGGACAGTTTGGCCTCCTTTCGGTCCCCTGAGACCGAGCAGCTTTTCCTTCAAAGAAACTGCTACTAACCATGCTCCAAGCATGAATTTAGCGTCTGCTCGATGCCTCCTCCACCCGGCTCACCTCCCCCTATCCCTCCGCCCGTCCCCGTTGAGACTCACCCCAACCGAACAAGCAGCTTGAAGCCTCCTCCGGAGCACCGGGCGCTCCCAGACCCTACACGGCTCGCTCCAGAAGACGCCTATTTCTCCTCTGCTCATCTAAGAGGTCGGACTGCGAATGCAAACTACGATGACTCACTCCGAGCGCTGAATGGCAACGCTGCTGCTTTGCGATCGCAGCCCGCGTTTCCAGGCGCGGACGGTCGAAAAGAGCGCAAAGTGAGGGGGCCGAGCAGACGGAGAAGACGAAAAGGGGCATGGAAGAAGTTACTCTGGGTGAAGCAGTCATGTAAGTCTTGACCAGAAATTTTATCGGTGTAAAATCCGGTTGCCAGAAGGCTGACGATCCTGACGGGCATGGCCACAGATCCGGACAACTACACCGACACCGAAACCTTTCTTGACCATCTCCAACGCAACCCGCGCGTGCGGCCATACGACTTCTGGCCTCTAGTGGCTGACTCGACAGTGATTGTTCAGCATGTCTGCTCTGTGGCGATTTTCGTGTGCTGTTTTGTTGGAATCCTCCACCAGAGAGTGAGCCCTGTTTCAGTCGTTTGCTGGGGCAGTGTTGGAACGGCCATGGGGTGGATTCTCTGGGACTCTTGGGTTTGGAGAGAGCATCATGCCGAACAGGCTCAAAATGCGGAGCGAATCCTGGACGGGGACGATGGTTCTAGTTCGAGCTCGGCAGCGAGCTCGGTCAATCCGTCGTCGGGGGGTGCGTCGCGACTGGTTGGTCCGAAGGATGGTCAGAACGAGGTTCACGGGCTGGGACTGACCATGTCGAGCGGTGAACCTCACGAATTGCTGCGGCGACGTAGCACAGGATTCAGTGGTGAGGCTTTTGGCCCGTCTGATCCTGGCTCACCTGGTCATCAGGCCAATGGTGGCCTCAGCAATACGCAGCTATACCATGGCGCCCAGGAGACCGACCAGACTTTGTTACTCTCGTCGAGGAACCGCCAACGGCTCTCGACTGTGAAGTCGGCGTTCCTGATCTACTTTTCGCTACTGGGGCTCAGCCCGATCCTGAAATCTCTTACCAAGTCTACCGCCGGCGACTCCATTTGGGCGATGAGTTGCTGGCTGTTGTTCATGAACATATTCTCCTTTGACTATGGAAGCGGGGAAGGCGCGGGCGCCACCAAATTCCCGGCTTCGCTGTCCACTAATGCGGCTGTGATGGCATCGACCGTCCTCGCGTCTCGTCTGCCGTCTACAACCCATGTCTTCAGTCTCATGTTGTTCTCGATTGAAGTCTTTGGACTGTTCCCGATCTTCCGCCGGCAACTACGACACACCTCCTGGACGGGGCATGTCCTTCTGACGCTGGCGCTGGTCATTGTTGCCGGGGGTGCTGTCGGAATGACCATGCACGGAGGGTGGACCGCCGCGGTGGTCGGGTCGTTCTTAGGAAGTATTATGACAGCTTTTGCCATGGGGGGATGTAGCTGGTGGCTCATCAGTCTTCAGAAGTACAAGAACGTGGTGACAGGGCCATGGGACCCAGCGCGGCCGATTATCCGGCGGCAGTGGGATTAGCTGGATGCCAGATTGCAAGATTTTGGGAACTGGCCTTCAGCCCGTCTCTATGATGCAATTTACTTTGTGATATTCTACTTTGAGCTTGTCGTGGTGTTCCGGTCCCGGATACGATACCCATTTGATCTTCTACATGATGTTTATATTTAGTACCTAGACTCCGTAAGGACCATAATCTCGTGACTGGCTTCACAAGCCAGGTCTACTGAAGCGCAGCAAACTTGACAGTAATTTGTAATGCCTCGTGGTTTCATGCTCAGCGCACTGTTCACCCGTCTTGCGCGTCGAATACCGCAACCCCAGGAATGTCCTGTCCAGCATACCAGAGGCGGAGGCTACTGTTTTGAGAAGAAATCCTCCTGGGCAGCAGTGGAAGCAACAATATCCGGATTTGATCCCAGCAACATTCTTGCTTCAGAGGGAGGTGAAAGATGATTACTATCATTGCTTTGGGGCTGGATCGTCTCATCATGTGTTGTTTCATTGTATGCTTCACCTTTGCATCTGACACCAGATATTTCTAATGGCGAAGCATGCTTGAATAACTTGCATTGGGGCCGGATGCCTAGGAGGCATTCTGTTTCTCCACTGTATCATGCTGGGGCTGGGAATGTTTATCATGTTGTTACTCGGCGTGGTTGCTGATGGGGCGAAGCCAGCAAAGCCACTGTGAAGGGGCCGCTTGGTCTATTAGCTTCAGGATATAACTACCTCTCACCAGTTATGCATCTCTTTCTTTTCTTTGATATTTCACTCTGAAGGATTCTGCCAAAGTTGGCACAACCCAGAGCGTCGGACTTGCGTGGTTTATCTTGGGCTGATTTGTCCATCTTCAGTCTGCTCGGTGGGCTTCTGCTCGTCTTTCTTTCTTCCTTTTCGACACTCTTTTCATCAAGCACTTTCCGTCTCAATTCGCTCAATACAAGATGCTCAAATCCCTCGTGTTCAGCCTGATGGCTGTCCAGGCCGCAATGGGCTCCAGATTTGCCATGTACATCGATCAGTAAGAGGCCTACCTAGACTTCCTGCAATCAACGCAGGAAGAAATTGACGAAATGAGACTAACAATTCAGGTACCACACTGTTGATCTCCCGGGTAGCGACCAGACCCAGGCCATCACCCATGCCATCATGGCTTTCGCCCCATCTAAGCAGTTCAACACCGACTCCTCGTTCACTCCTTTTGAGACTGTCGAGACGATGCGTAAGCGCTTCGGCCCCGACACCAAGGTCATGATCGCCATTGGTGGATGGGGTGATACCGCTGGCTTCTCCGACGGGGCCAAAGATGAAGCCTCTCGAACCCGGTATGCGAAGAATGTTGCAACGATGATCAACAATCTGGGCTTCGACGGTGTTGGTAAGTTTGAAATCGTGGGCTGAGAAGCTACACCCACATGAATATTCAACGCTCACACTAGCTGATGGTAGATATCGACTGGGAATACCCCGGTGGCAATGGGGAGGATTACAAGAAAACTCCAAACTCCCAGAAAACCGGCGAGATCGAGGCGTATCCGCTCTTCCTGCAGGCTATCCGCGACGCCATTGGCAAGGACAAGATCCTGTCCGTTGCAGTCCCCGGCAAACGCGGCGACATGATTGCTTTCACAAAGGAGCAAGGACCCAAGATCTGGTCGTCTGTCGACATGGTCAACGTCATGTCGTACGACTTGATGAACCGCCGCGACAACGTGACAAACCACCACACCAGCGTGGCCGGCTCCTTGGATACCATCAAGGCGTACAAGGAGATCGGTCTCGACACGGCGAAAATGAATCTGGGATTCGCGTACTATGCCAAGTGGTTCACGACTGATCCGAACAGCGACTGCGCCGAGCACCCGATCGGATGTGCCGTCGTGACGCTGGAGAACCCCGATGGATCGGACACGGGCAAATCTGGCGCCCTGACCTTCGAGAAGAGCACCATGGCGTCTCCCCCGGATAATCTGAAGACTTCCACGGATGGAACCTGTGGTTATGCCAAGGGGACGAAGTGTCCGTCTGGTTCGTGCTGCAGTCAGTATGGAAACTGGTATGTTTGTTTTCTCTACTCAACTCTACTAAGACGCTTCTGGGCTTGACTAATCCGAACAGCGGCACCGGCGACGACTTCTGCCAGGCAGGCTGTCTCTCCGACTATGGCGAGTGCAAGGGCATTTCCGTCACCGATTCCTGGCGACGCGCTCTCAAGGACGGCAAGATGGATGAGCAGTTAGGCGGACAGTACTACTGGGACAGCACGGTCAATCTCTTCTGGACCTGGGATACCCCTGAGATAATCGATCGCAAGTTCAAGGACATTGTGGCAGCGGAGAAGCTGGGTGGTGTCATGGCTTGGAGCCTGGGAGAGGATACTCTGAACTGGGAGCATCTCAAGGAGATGCAGAAGGGGCTTGTGCAGTAGTCGGTACTTCATACTTTGGGGGAAGGGGTATAGCCATGGTTCAGGGTTAATACCCTTAGAATCTGATTGCGCTTTAAATCGTATTGATCTCTGTCCGTAGTAGATAGATCGTCCGTCGAATTAGTTGTCGTCGTATGTCCGAAGCAGGTAGAAAGAATTGACCAATCCGGTGGCGGAATGCGGCACGGGGCCTGGACGGTGGCCGCCATTCCATCCGCAAACATCAAATGATGCAGAGACCAGCACCACGCCTTCCATCGCTTTTAGCAATTTAAGAGGACATGAACCTCAAGGCAAGCAACATGTTGCATATACATCTCTCTGCACAGCAACCACGCTGCAACGATGAGACTCGTCTACCTCCTTCTCCCCTTGTGCCTGGGGCTACCAATCACCGTTCCCGTCGAAGGCACGGAAGTATACCAGCTCCAACACCAACTCCAACACCCTGAATATCACCAACAACAACAGCAACAGACAATCCTTGCACAAAACCACTCAGAGGAAAACCGATCACAAATCCAACCTAGCTCTAGTTCCCATGGCTCATTCATCAACCTCAACCTCAACCTCCGCAAGCTCAAGCTCAATCCCAACCACCAGTCCAAAACCAACAACAACGATACCAACCAACCCACCGACAAAATCCTCCAAGCATACCTCCACACCCTCCACACCTCCCACCTCTGCGCCCACGCCCTCTCGCAACACGGCCCCGAGCTCCTAGTCCTCGCGCTCTTCTCCCTCCTCCCCGTCACCCTCTGCATCCTCGCCATCGCAGAGCGCATCGCCCGCTCCTGGACCGTAGAGGCGTATCCCGAGCGCGGGCGCGACAGGCGCCGGTTTTTGGGTCGAGAGCGGCGATGTCTGATGCAGGCGAGGAGGGAGAGGGAGAAGCGGGCTGTGCTGGAAAGGGGGTGGTGGATTGCGGAGCGGAAGCGTTGATGACAGTTCAATTCAATCGTCTTTGAGTTTTTGATCTGATCTGGTGGAGGCCGCGGATAGGGAAGACGAAGAAGCTTGCAGATGCGTCTCAGTTCTTCTCGCCGTCTCTACGAGGGAGAGTGGTGCGCTGCCCTGACGCGATTGGTTTTGCTGAGGGCGACGCTGCTCGAATGTGGGGCAGATTAATCGGATTCTTTACTTGTGATGCAAGTCGCATTATTTGTGATTGTGATGCGGTGGTTCGTGGATCGGACCGACCGAGGATCAGGATGGCTGGCCCATCTTGATTATCCCGCTCAGAGTTGAGTGAGATCTGATATGAAGACGGAATATCAGACGACGAACTTATTTACAGTCTATTGTATGTATAATACAGTCTGGATAATATACCTAATATACCCATGCGACGGTTAAACCCGGCATAACCGACCATTCTGATCTGGCAGCCCATCCTCACTCCCCACAGCAGTAGGGGCATAGAACAATCCAAACGGATCATACCGCTGCTTCAGCGTATACAGCCGCGCATAGTTCTCGCCATAAAACGCCTGCTGGAAGATTGGCTCGAGGATGTCCGCCTCCGACATGTAGGCGCCTGCATCAGGGCAGGTAGCTCGCCATTGGCCCAGCACATGGTTGCTGAAGTAATTCATGGTATCCAGAATCTCCGCGTTGGTGGCATTGCTGGCCCAGCTGGTCGAGGTGATGGCGTGCAGGAGGGCGTTGCGGAAGGCCGGGTTCGCAGAGCTGGCCGGGTAGCCGTCCGGCAGCTCGGCTTTGAGGTTGAAGGCGAGCAGGGGAAATCCAGCCTCGACGGTGGACTTGAGCGTTTCAAAGGTGGTGTTGAGGAGAGCGGCGTTCTCCCAGTTCGCACGGGGGAAGAGCCGCGAGCCGGTCATCATCGTCGACGAGGCGACCGTCTCCAGGGGGAAGCCGGCCTGCCAGGCGTCGTAGAAGTTGTCGTAGTAGGTCGAATTGGGGGTATAGGTGATACCGAGCTCCTCGAGCTGGTCGTACCAGGGCCTCATAAGAGAGTTGAACTCCGCGACGGTGTGGTTGACGGCGAAGTAGGGGTTCATCAGGAACATGAAGGACTCGGTCCCTGTGGCCATGACCCAGAAATAGGCGTAGGTGCCTGCGTCAGCGTTGACGGCCAACCGGTCAAAGTAGGCGCGCACGCCTGCCCAGAACGCGTCGACGGAGACGTTGGTGCCAGTCGAGAATGAACCGGTCGACACGGTGGCGCCGACCTTGGGGTGGACGCGCGAAATGATAGAGGTGACCACACCATAGGTGCCTACTACCTTAGTATGGGAAACTCTTCCAGGAGACGGGACAGGACGTACCTCCACCACCTCCACGCAAAGCCCAGAACAGGTCGGGATCAGTCTCCTCGGTCACGGTGACGAAGCGACCATTGGCAAGAACCACCTCCAGGGCCAGGACTTGGTCCGCAGCCAAGCCGTAGATGCTGGACAAGGGGGAGTGACCACCACCGAGGACGTACCCACCGGCCACGCCAACAGTCTATCGTTCTGTCAATGACGGGTTACAGGGAGCCATGAATGAGCTTACCTTGCCTTCGCCACCAACGGCAGTGAACCCGAATTTCTTAGCCTTGCTGTAGATCTCAAACGCCTGAACCCCGGCCCCCATCTTGACAGCGGGACCGCTGTAGCGAGAGCTTTTGTAGTTTTCAATGTACTCAATATCTTTGAGGTTGTGGGTCCAGATGCCCAGGGCACCGGCACCGGTGGACTTGCCGTTGAAGTCGTGGCCGGTGTTCTTGACGACCAGACGGATGCCAGTGTTGCGCGCAAAGTTGACAGCCAGCTGGATCTGAGCCACATTGCTCACATTGACCGCGTAACTGCTGTAACCACCAACTGTGCAGTTGCCAGAGGGGTCGTCAGTAGGCAGACAGGTTCTGCCCTCAACCTGTGCCCTCGTACAATGGCCACATAATCGATGCGGGATCAGCAGCACTGCCCAATCAGCCAGGGCTCATTGTTGGAACGACAGAACTTACTGCATGTACGAGTTGGTCCAATGTGACTTGACGGTCTCACATTCCACCGCATCGTACTCGGGCCATGAGGAATAACAAGAAGCAGCCAGAGGGACGGTTTTGACAAGTGCACCGCCCAGAAGTAGGTCAAACAGCTCCCAGGTTCCACTTGGACGGCCATAGATTATCGTCTGGGAAGATCTTGCAGAACTTGACACCGCGAGCGGTTAGATTAGCCGAGACAGAAGCATTGTTACCAAACGCAAAGAGCTGGGTCTGGTTCGAATGGTGGAGCTGATGTTGGCCAGCACTGCATCTGTCAGCTGCAGAGTCTCTGCGGGGAAGAGAGACGCCCCCGCAGTTGTCGAGTTGGAGGACACGGACTGAGCAGCGACAAGTGTGGCATTGGATTCGGCCGTACAGAAGTTACGGAGGGCAAGACCCACAATGAGGATGGCTGTGAGGGAGAACGGCTGACGGGGAGCCATCTTTTGGAGCGAATGACCGGAAGGTCAGCCACGGCTGACCAAGTCAGGGATGAAAGACTGGTATTTAAAGACTGGGATGATGCTCAACCATTCAACAGAGAGTGTTTAGGCACACCGGATAAACTCTGCATGAAGTATCTATGCCGTGTCAGCCATCACTATGGAATCGTTTCCAAGTAGGGAGACCTTGGTCAGGAGTAGTGTGCAGCATGGCTGGACTAGTTCAGAAATTGACCAGTGAGATCAATGCTCGAGTCATGTTATTGATTCTGACAGGCAGCAGGGATGTAGGTTCGTTAGTAGATAGATAAATAGATACTCAAGAAGTGCTTAGAAGTTGAGAAGAGATGAAATTGTTCCCGACCCTCAGTCGATGGTGATGCGCTTCACGCCTCAGGCCACAAGCCAAAGCTTTAATGCCTCACTTGTAGCGTTTGGTAAACTCCGGAGTAAATGAGATAAATAGTCACAGTGTCTGCTCCTCGCTGTCCTCTTCGTCGATATCTTCCAGTGCAGTTTAATCGTACACCTCCATCGAGGGAGGAGAGAGCCTTCTATGTCACTACCGCAGCGCTCAACCTTTTCACCGACTTTGTCGTCCTCTCCGTCCCCATAACTGCCGTCTGCATCATTCCCTGCTTTGATAGGGCGTAAGGGCTCTGGCAGCATCACCCGGCCGAAAAGGACTCTATCTAATTGGAGTGATTCAACCTGGAATATCAGTTTCCGTATCACCGCGATGAAGTTCAAGTTGCCGATTGCTGCATTCGCCCCTCCATCAAAGCTATTCTCGGCAAATACCTCATCTCCTCGGCACCTCCAAGGGCGGCTCGTCCAAGTATGAGCCACGAACAGCTGGAGCCGCCGGTGCTAGTCAGGTTTAAGCTTCTCTCGGACCAAGTCCGTCTGTGGCACGGACGACAGGTTCGACCTGGCGGATCCGTACTAGGCAAGACGGACGAAATCTCGGTCGCGAGCTGCACAATTACACTAGACACCAGACCCGGAGATAGTACGGAGTACCAGCGTTAGCAGCGATGGAGTAGTGGAGATTATTCACACGAGTGGCGTGTCGGTGCGGCATAAAACAAGGGAAGAAGAGAACCTCATATCGCACTCGCGCGAGAGGAAAACTGCACGAATCGACATCCTTGTCTAGATTCTCTTCTCGTTCGTCGATGTATATATGAAGATAATATGCCATACTACAATGTCTGCATTATAAAATGGCTACACAGGATCCCAGCCGAGTTACTGCCGATAAGTGCGGGGTCATGGAGTGCTGCTGGTGATAAAAGTCGCACAGAGCCCCTCATCGCTGATCTTTCCAACTCACCTCCTTCTGCCACCAAATAGGAAAGATATCGAAAATGGCCAAGACGTATCAGTTGCCATTCAAGGTATGCGGCACTATCAAATCAGCAGCTTGCAATGGCTAACGTTCTTCAGCTTCAAGACCCCAGTCTTCTCCGTTTCGACTCCTTTGTCGGAGACGAATGGGTTCAGGCCAAAAGTGGGAAACGATTCGAAGTCGTTGGTAGGAACAAACCGTTATCCTCTTATTGAACCTACAGTAACATCAGCATAGACCCCGGCACCGACACACCCTGGGCCAGTTGCCCTGCTAATGGCGTGGAAGACGTGGATCGCGCTGTCCAGGCCGCCCACGCCGCGTTCGAAACCTACAAGAAGACCAACCCCCGGCAGCGTGCCCAATGGCTCATGAAATGGGACGCTCTCATCCGGGAGGCGCGGTCCGACCTCGCCCAGATCCTCACTCACGAGACGGGGAAACCCCTCGCCGAATCGTATGGGGAGATCGACTACGCCACGGGCTTCACCTGGTGGTTTGCTGGTGAGGCGGAGCGCATCCACGGCACGGTCAGCGTGCCCTCGGCGCCCAACCGGCGCGTCTTCACAGTCAAGCAGCCCATCGGTGTGGCCGCGGCCTTGGTCCCCTGGAACTTCCCCATTGCCATGGTCCTGCGCAAAGCAGGCGCCGCCTTCGCAGCCGGCTGCACAATGATCGTCAAACCTAGCCCGGAAACTCCCATCACCACACTTGTGCTGGCGCACCTAGCGCAACGCGCAGGTTTCCCAGCAGGCGTGTTCAATGTACTGACCACCGACCTGGAAAATACGCCGCCGCTCAGCGAGGCGCTTTGCAAACATCCGCTCGTCAAAAAGGTAACCTTTACGGGATCCACGCGCGTCGGCAAGCTGATCGCTGCGCACTGCGCTGAGGGGTTGAAGAAGGTGACACTCGAGCTCGGCGGAAACTGCCCCTTCATCGTGTTCGACGATGCGAACCTCGACCAGGCACTGGACCAGCTGATGGCGCTGAAATGGCGGCATGCAGGCCAGGCATGCATCACCGCCAACCGTGTATACGTGCAGGCGGGGATCTATGATAAATTCGCACAGATGCTCAAGGAACGCACAGAGAAGTTGGTCGTCGGCCACGGCGCGCACGAGGGCACCACCATGGGCCCCGTCACGACACCGCGGGGCCTGGACAAGGCGCAGGCGCAGGTCGAGGATGCGCGCCGGCTAGGGGCGGACGTGATCCTCGGCGGCGGACCAGTCTCTGGGCAGAGAGGGTACTTCTTCCAGCCAACCATCCTGACGGGGATGAGGGAGGAGATGCTGGTGTCGCGCGAGGAGAC
Organism: Aspergillus udagawae; assembly: GCF_001078395.1. NCBI lineage: Eukaryota > Fungi > Ascomycota > Eurotiomycetes > Eurotiales > Aspergillaceae > Aspergillus > Aspergillus udagawae. The sequence goes on along the minus strand of NW_025091265.1, from coordinate 2,031,052 downwards.
GTTTGCGCCCATTGCGGCGCTCTACCGGTTTGAGACGGAGGAGGAGGCCGTGCGCATGGCCAACAATACAAGCATGGGACTGGCCAGCTACGCGTTCACCAAGAATATTGACCGTATGTGGCGGATGTTGGAGAATCTTGAGGCGGGCATGATTGGCATGAACACCGGCAACGCGTCGGCAGCAGAGTCGCCGTTTGGCGGCATCAAGGAGTCGGGATACGGCAAGGAGAGTGGGAAAGAGGTGGCTGTCAACGAGTATCTGATCACGAAGACTGGAACCCTGACTATTGAGGGGCAGTACTAGCAGATTGTTGTATCTTTTTGAACGTGAGTCAATTTGCTATCTCTCCGGATGCCAACTTTGCATGTGACAATCGGTAAAGAAGCGACTCCAGCCAAGTATCTACGATCCAAACGGTAGGAATAATAATAAAATACTCCGTAGAAGATGACACGATATCGTGCTCTTCTCCAAAAGAGCTCTTGTATAAACAACTCAGTCAATAGATCACGTACCAACCAGACGCGGACTGCTCGTGGAAGATTCCCCTTTGCGTATTCTAAACGAGCGACCGAGTAGTTATGCATAATGCACACGGACCCCTCTTCATATGATGCTTATTCTCGGAGAGCTCTTTCAGAATTGAGTAAAGTAGCCTTAGAAGAAACAACAATAATACTCCGTAATAAACAACGATTAGACTATCTGCAGGCTACACCACTCTCTCCACAATAATGGCCGAATATGTTACAACGTCCGCAGCCGGTCGCATCGTCGAGTCTTCCACTTTGAGAGTGTGAGACGAGAGATCGTTTAGTTCTCCTATTCAATAATAATCATGATGCAGAGAAATTGGAGAAATTGAAATCATCGTCATCTACCTCCAGTTGTTGGTCGGATATTTCCGCTCAGTCGTCTGCCGTCTTTTTAACGATCAACTAGACTATTTCTAGACTATCTCTCGTCCACGAGATGCGAAACTTGCACGACAGACTCCGCTACAGCGTGATCGTCGATTGCCTAATCGAGTAAGCATCCGCTCTTGCTCTCCTCTGCTTTCTCTCTCTCTCTCTCTCACTACAGACTCCGGGGCGATCGTAGCGATCGTAGCCTTGTCTTGTTCTGCATCGCTATTATTAAATTGACTCGAGCCCCTTGTTTTACTTTATTCATCCTTCTTGGTTATTTCTGTCTTTTGACGTCGTTCCTGCATTGTTATCTTGTTGACTCTTCTTTCATGACGCATTAGCCTTCATTGTTTGGTTGGTCTACATAAACGAGGCGGACTTCTCTCTTCATTTCCATTTCCTTTCCTTCTTCTCCTCTCATAATAATGGATAACGATACCCTCGACTCCCTGCGACACCTCATCCAATGTCACCCTCTCATCGATAATCATGCGCACAACATCCTCGACAAGGCTTCGGCCTGCAATTACGCTAAATATCCCTTTGAGCAGATCACCTCTGAAGCTCAAGGGATAGCTCTACAGAATGCCACTTCTACACTGCCGCTTCACCGGGCGGCCTCCCAGCTTGCTGTCCTATACGGCTGCCCCTCGTCCGACTGGGAGCAAGTCAAGGCGGCCCGGCAGGGATGGGTGGAGCGTGACTACGACGGCTTGATCCGCCGGTGCCTGCAAGGGACCCATACCTTGCTTCTGGACGACCTCCTCACCGACCAGGACATCGAGCCGTACCAATGGCACGATCAATTCACTGCGTCCGCGACCAAGCGCATTGTGCGCATTGAGGTCTTGGCGGCGCGGATGCTGGCGACCGTGATGCGCGGCTCTGGCATTCCCGAGGCCGGAGACGTGTCTGCCCTTCAGAGTCGGTTTCTGGCGTTCCGCGATGGCTTTAGCAGGATGGTCTCGGAGGCTATCGAAGACCCCGCAGTGGTGGGGTTCAAATCGGTCATCTGTTACCGGACCGGGTTGAACGTCCAGCCAACGGATGAAGACGCAGGCGTTCTGTTGCAATCGTTTGCTCGCACCATCCGCGCCTCAGAGGCCGAATATCGGGTCGAGGACAAGCCCCTGAACGATTGGCTTGTGCGTCAGACCCTCGACCTGCTCCAAGCCGCCAAATCCGGCAGCAAAAACTGTAAAAACAAGCCGTTGCAGCTCCATACTGGTCTCGGCGATAACGACATCAGTCTGGTGCTAGCCAACCCAGCCTACTTGCAACCGCTGATTGCGCGATATCCCAAGGTTGACTTTGTGCTGCTGCACTCCTCCTATCCGTACACGCGTGAGGCGGGCTATCTGGCCTGTGTCTATCCCAATGTTTATCTCGATCTCGGGGAGGTCTTCCCCATGGTCAGTCGGGATGCGGAGGAGTCCATCGTTCGGGACAGCTTGGACATTGTCCCGACCAAGCGACTCCTCTGGAGTACGGACGGCCACTTTTTCCCGGAAACATTCTACCTAGGCAATAAGCAGTTCCGCGAAGTATTAGAAAAGGTATGTCCCGTCGTTGCTTCTATGGTGTTACCAGCCGTTCTGATTGTCTCGCAGGTCTTTGTAGACTACGTCCGTCAAGGAGACTGGACGGTCACCCAAGCAAAGGAAGCAGCGGCGGATATCCTTTTCCACAACTCCAACCGTCTCTACGACCTGAACGAGCAGCCGTCGTTCGACCAAATATCCAAGCAAATCACCATCCCCTCCACCCACGCTCTGGACATGTTCATGCGGTGTAATCCCGACGTCAAGTATGTGTGGATGCAATGGGTCGACTACACCGCAACGACCCGCCTACGGATCTTCCCCATTCTAGAATTCGCCAAAATCGTGCGCAAGCAGCGTCGCATTGGAATCAGTCTCTGCGTCTTCTGGATGTTGCAGGACGACTCCATGACCCCCGAAGGCACGACAACCGGCCAATTCTACATGGAACCCGACCTGACCAGCCTCAGCCCCAACGTCGGCCTCGACTCCAGAAGCGCCACCGTCATGACCTTCTGGCGATCCGAGGAAAACACACCCCTCGAGGGCTGTCCTCGGACCGCACTCCAAAACATCGTGCACAAACTGCACACTGACCACGGCATCGCCGTTACCTGCGGCTTCGAAATTGAAGTTGTCTTCCTTCGCGCCGACACCGACCCCTCCACCGGCGAAACCCGGTATCTCCCCGCGGTAACCAACCACTCCTGGTCCCAAATGACCAGCGACACGCGCCGCATGCTACCCCTTCTCGAAGAGGTCGCCGACACCCTGGCGGCCATCGGCATCCCCCTCGAACAATTCCACTCCGAGTCCGCCCCGGGCCAATTCGAATTCGTCCTCCCGCGCAACAGCCCCTTAGCCGCCGTCGACACCCTCCTCAAAGCCCGCCAAGTCGTCATCCACATCGCCGAGCGCCACGGCCTCCGTGCAACCCTCCACCCGCGACCCCTCCCGAACGTCGCAGGCACCGCCTCCCACGCACACGTCTCCATCTCCCCATCCACAAACGAGGACGCCTTCCTCGCCGGCGTGCTGGCGCACTTCCCGGCCCTGCTGGCCTGCACCCTCGCCCAAGACACCAGCTACGACCGCGTGAAATCCGGCCTCTGGGCAGGCAGCGAGTGGGTCGCATGGGGCACGCAGAACCGCGAATCCCCTATCCGAAAGATTGAGCCCGGACACTGGGAACTCAAGTCCCTCGATGGCCTGGCGAACATGTACCTCGCCATGGCGGCCTTCCTGGCAGCCGGGTACCTAGGCCTGGAGAACAAGACTCCTCTCACGGTGAAGGACTGTCTCTGTATGTTACTTTCCTGCCTTCCCACCACATGAAAATGCGTAATGTGATACTGACGATAGCAAGACGACGCGGAGACCCTCACCGACGCACAACGACAGGACCTCGGCATCACGACTCGGCTGCCTAAAACTCTCGCGGAGAGTCTGGATGCGCTCGAGTCTGATCATGCACTTCAGGAACTGCTCGGTCCGATCCTGGTTCGCAACTACGTGATTGTCAAGCGGGCCGAGGCCAAGAAGCTGGCTGCTATGGGCGACGAGGAGCGGAGGAAGTGGCTGGTAGAGCGGTATTGATTATGTCCTCTTCACAGAATTGCAATCCCTACTTCAAATCCCATGATATACTCTACCTGGACTGGGTGCAATTGGTATAGACCGACTAGCTAATGAATGGTTGAGAAAGCGAAAGCCTTGCCTTATGCTGCCTCTGAATGCAAAATTTTCTTCGATTATTTAATTGTTTTGTTTCATGCATTATGATAAGACATACAAAGGGGTATCACGTTTATCGACCTCTAACCGTATACAGAGGGGTAGTCCCATCAGAGAAGAGAAAAAATTAAAAAGGATGCAGGCCAGGAGAGTCATGCAATGCAATCAACCGAAATCAGAGACGGTAAGAAACCCGTCCCATGTCATAAACCGCATTCAAATAACGTCACGACGCAGAGGGCGACGGAGACGGGGACTTTCTATCCCGCAGGCCCCGTTCCGCCCATTCATCCAACAGTCTGGAGACTTCTTTGAACGACACCGGTTTCGTCAAAAACAAGTCCACCCCGGACGTGATGGCCTCCGACTCGTCACGCGTACTGCTCAGTCCCGTCAATGCAATGATCGTGGCCGGCCCACACCCATCGCGCTCTTTCTCCAGTGCGCGGATGGCGCGCGTGGCTTCGAAGCCGTTCATAACCGGCATAGACATATCTTTCCTTCGTCAGCAAGTCAGTTTAATCTGGGATTGAGTGGCCTACCCATGAAAACAAGGTCGTAACCCTGCTGCAACCTTTCCACCGCGTCCACTGCCAATTTGCCATTTTCTGCAGAATCCAGAACCTCCAGATCCCGTTTCTTCATAAAGGTCAACATCAAATTTAGATTGATCGGATTATCATCCACTACGAGGACGCGTGCCTTGCGCTCTACGCGCTTGCACGCCGTCTCCGACGGCGTGAAAAGCGGCGACATGGAGGTATCGCTGCCATGAGGGACCTCGACAATGTCGGATGAACTTTGTGACTTGCCCGAATCCTCGGAGGAAAGACTCCCGGGTCTCATAGAGGTGGCGGGAGTGTAATCGCCCGTCGCAGCAAGCGGGTCTGCGTCAGTCAAGTCCGGACACGGCGAAGCGCTGCCACTACTCATCCGGGGACGTTCCGGAAGTTCAATGCGCGGTGGCAACGCGACGCCCCCGCGTGGTCCATTATCAAGACATTTCCTGATGCAACGGGCAAGCTTGTGCGGACCGCACGGGCGACGGATGATGTCCACAAAAGCGGCAATCGGTGACCACTGAGTTCGGATAGCGCTGTAATCAACGGACTTGTTGCAGAGGATCAGGAGCGAAGGGAGAATGCCAGTGACAGCCTCCTTTGAGATGCTCGCCAAGCTCTCCTCGTCTGCCAGAAGCACATCGATGGGCTCTTGTGACGCCGAGGAAACAAGCTCCAGATCGTACCAGTCCGTCAGGTAGCGCGCAATGACAGACCAGAAGCGATGTTCCAGCGCATCAGCGGGCTCGACACCCAGAATGGCAACGCGTCTGCCGCTATGGCTGTCGCGGAGCGAACAGGCCTCGTTCATTGTGTCGTCCTGTCTCGACGGAACCGACGGCGGAGTCAGGCTGTCCTCGAGTCTGTCCTCCAGATTCGGGCGCGTCAAAGGAAGAGATACCTTGACCGTCGTGCCTTCGCCAGGCCGGCTGTGGACGTTGATAGTCCCGTTTAACGCTTTGACGAGACTCCGAACGATCGATAGCCCCAGCCCAGTTCCCACCGCCAAAGTATCCTCTTGGGCGAATGGTGTGAACAAGCGTCCCCGTAAGAACGCTTCCGAGATGCCTTTGCCCGTATCTGAAACGGTCAGGGTCACAAGTTCCTCCACACCATGTCGGCGTGACCGGATCTCGGACGCCTCGGTGACCTCCAAGTGCACCGAGACCCTGCCCGACTCGGTGTACTTCATGGCATTGCCAAAGACGTTCATAATAATGCGCCGCAACGCACCCGGTTGAGTCCGATACACCCAGTTGTTCTGCGCAATATCCATCACTACTTCTACCTCCGCTGAAGTATCCGGCTTGGGCTTTCGCCGCGAAAGCGAGAACGCGGCAGCCGAGTTCGGTAAAAGGACAGACTGGTCCGCGGAAGCCATCGACTTCTGTCCGTATGTATGGCCTAAACACACGCCCTCCACCACTTCCTCAGCCAGAACGGCAAGATCTGTCGTGACAAATGTGTCCAGATGCGCAGAGATCTTGTCCATGTTCGTCAATTCCGTCTTGTTCCTCTTGAGCTGACGCCAGGTCCTCTCGAGGGAAACAATCTTGCTGAAGTCTAGGACTTGATTCATAGTATCCAACAGTGTCCGACCGCACGCGTTGATCGTTTCAAGCAGAGACAGTTGGAATTCATCGAGGTCTGTGCCGTGCAAAAACTCTGTGGCCGCCAAAATGCCATGGAGAGGACTGCGAAGTTCATGCCTGTACCCAATTATGTCAATGACCGGTCGATGAAGCACACTCGCGTTCTCCGTATATAAAACTTACGAGATACTTCCGATAAAATCGCCCTTCTGCCGATCGGAGATCAGGGACTGGACCCGGTTGCACTCCGCCATGATGGATGATCCGAAGCCCAGAACCGAACTCAGCTCGACAGAACGGCTAAAAACACGGCTCTCCACTGTGTTCCAGCAAAAGCAACCCGCAAACCACTGGGAATTTGCAGCGTTCCACAGAGGAACGAACATGACCTGAGTCGCGTTCGGAAAGAACAGATTCAACATGGCGTTTTCCGATTGTTTCCACTTCTTGCCACTACCACGAGGCGGTTCAGCAGGATTGATGCCCTTTGAACGATTTCCGTTTGGCTTTTCGTCATCGGAGCTAGAAAGAATCCCATCTCGATGAAAGTACCAAAGCTTGCCCTTGGTGTATCGACGCAGCAGCTGGTGCAGGAACCCGCTGTCGAGATTCGCAGCAGGATATAGCACTGTCGAGCCCGGCCCTGGGGCAAACGGTTCGTCTCTGGTGGAGACAGCCAATACAGGAGCCGCAGGACCGTTCTCTCCTGAGCAATCACTTCCGGTCTCGACATCAAGCATGTGGCTGTTATTGACTTCCAAGAAGATAACACCGCCATCGGCATCCAACTCGAGACTTTCGCGGAGAAGATTGGCGGCTCTTCGAAACGCCCAGGAGCTGCTATGTGATTCGTCTAATGTCAGCCCCTTCCTTCTGCTTCCCGCCCACCAATCCGGGAGTGGCGTGTCCGGCCAGGAAGAATTGTTTTGGTCGCCATTGTCAGCTTTCGAGTCTGATACCGAGCTGGTGGAGCGCGCATCGACGCTGTGAGAGCGTTTGGAGGGATGTTCAAAACTCTGAGAGGACCCGCCCGAGAGGTGGTTGGCCCTCACACCGGACGACGCGGGCGTGCTGAGTGTAGGGGCAGAACTGCCTGTATAGGAGGAGGGATGAGGGTCGACAAAGCTAGAACTGCCCTCTACGAAATAACTCAGACCCCGAGACAATCGAGCTGCACGTCTTCCTTCGGAGGCCTGCCGGCTCACCTGTAGATAGTCCATGATAAGCATTCCCAACGAGCCGAAGATCTCCTTCTCACTGTCAGAAAAGCTATCGCGAGGCTTGATATCCAGCGCAAAGAAACACCCAATGTTGATCTTTGTTTCCGTCGTTAGAGGCGTTCCGGCGTAAAAACGAAAGCGAGGTCCGTCGGTGACAAAAGAGACGTTCTTGTAAGGCTCGCTCTCCTGGAGGTCATTGACCACAAGGAAACTGTATTCTTTGGAATCTCTCGATGACGGTGGAAGTGCAACCGTAGCCTATAGCGGACAGGATCCAGTCAGCGCGATGAGCGAGACGATAATTCAGCAGGAAAAAAAAAAAAAAAAAGCCTACCTCGCACATCCCCCAAGCAGACGACGGTAGGGTGGAGCAGCCATCCCAGATCCCATCTCCCTCAGCCTCATAAGCATGGACATCACTACCGACCTGGGGCTGACTCGCTTGGGCGAGAATGAACTGCGAATCTCGATCGGATACACTGTAAGGCAGAAGAAAATCCATCAGCTATGATCGATCTTCTCGACTGTAGTTAGTAGGAAAGTGCCATACCTGATTATCACACGCTCCACATTTAGACGCAGTGCTGCAAGTTGAGCAAAGGATGTCAGAGTAGCATTGTTCTGGCCTAAAACCAGAGTTTCAGGGACCACCGGCGATAACGGAGAAGCTTCTCCGGGTGACAATTGGGGTGGGGCCGGCGGTAAGGGTGAGGATGCAGAGGACGCGTGGATCGAGGCATCGATGGCTTGCGCAGTGGCTGGCGGGAGAAAATTATCGGCGATCGGAGCATTATTCACACTGAGCGAGTCTAACTGAGGAAGACGTTCAGGCTGAAAGTAGCGATAGAGCTCGCGAGCTCTGCGACCGGCGTTATGATCATCTCGGCGACTTCGAGATGTCGACGCCATAACTCAATAGTGGTGTTAGGCTCGGTGATCGCGATAGGAACGGAGGGGACAAAGGATGATTAGCCGATAGGACCTATTTTCAGAAGTCGAGATCCATTCTTGGCCCAATGAGAGAGGAATGGGGCGTCTATCAACGTCGGAATAGGGTGTGGCAGCTTTAAGGTGTGGCAGCTTGCAAGAAACAGAGGCTAAGCAGCCAGCAATAATGATTGAGACCGGCAGAAGGCAGCTTACGGAGGACAAAAAAAAGAGAATATGACGGCTTGAAAGACTAAAGAGTCAAGGAGAGGAGAGAAAGAGTGGTTGGATGTAGGAGAAAAAATGATGGCCACAGCAACCAACTTTTTTTCCTGGCTCTCTTTGATTACGAAAGTGGCATGTGCCCGAGTTTGCTGGAGGGGGAATCGATGAAGGGGTCCGGAGGAGAACCTGAGCCGCTTAAAAGGAAGAGAGCAGTAAAGAGGAGATGGTAGAAGGTATCTGTAGTATGAAAGAAGGCAACACCTCCTAGAAGGAAATACCTTAGTTAATAGATATATACACAGCGAATGCGACACATTTGACCACCTCGCTTGACGATTCGCGACACATTCTCTACTCCACCGTTGACTTCCGTCTGGCGATCCCAGTTTTGCCTCAGGGTATGGGTTGCGCAGTGATCACTCATAGTAGGAATTATGCTGAAGCTATGAGTAATCATCATCATCACCGTCATAGTCATAATCAGCATCATAACATGAGTTACATGAGTTACATGAGGACAGATGTGACACTTGTGCAAGGGACTGGGGTAGAATATCTGCCAGTCAATCAATCAAAATCCGCCACTCTCCATGATTACAATCGAAATTATTGGGTTCCTGGATGGAGCACATTATTATCCATGGGCCGGCACCCTCACAGTTCCAGTCTTCCAGGGATCGTTTAAGGCACCGCGACGATAGTCAGCAATAGGGGATACTGTTGATAAGATATCTAAGATTTCCTACTCCGTACCTACGGTACTTACCTAGGTACCTTGTCTTACCCTATATTCAATTCCCCATCTTGATTCCCTGTTTCCTGGCATGAGCCAGTCCTCTTCTGGTAACACAGGGGCTACCTTGAATTCTGATTGGCCACCATCTTCTTCGGTCTGTGAAGCCGCCAGTCAGAGCTCGAGCTGCGTAATCAGGGCAGCCCAGATCGGATGTTGGTGCGGGGCGGTGGCGCTGACCACAGGAAGCTATCTAGGACAAAAGACAGTTCTTTTTAACAGCACTGGCCACTGTTGAACGTCGGAATATTATTATTATTATTAGTAGTAGTATTACTAAATAAACATTGCTACGTATAAGAATCTTAAACTAAGGTGATCTACAGCAGCCGCTACCATCAGTCTGGTGTCATTATGATCCTGTGGTCACCTCTCCTCATTCTAATTGTTGGCATTTTCACCCAACGAGTCTTGTTAGACACGGGCCTACTCCGTAGCGATTGGGACTAGTGGGACGGCAGATCAGTGGCTGACATATGTGGCCAGTGAGGCAGATCATCTGCCTGTTGCAGAGCACAGCAAGGGATGACTGAATAACTTTCATTTCAATGATGCTTGGTCTAAACTGATTTCTGTATATTAATCATAACTTGTACATATGAGACAATTTGCATGCCAATTGATAACTGTCATCACTCAAAACTTCTCCATCAAACACTTCCGTACCGTCCACATCCGAGCCCGCTTGCCGTACATGTACATAGGTATCGTGAACAATAAACATCCAAGTTGAATACCCCCAAGTGCGAGGAATACCGTCCGGGCGCCATCCACTTCGAGCCAGTCAACAATGAACAACGAAAAAATCAGGCCGTGAAATACGTCTAGGATCAGAATTCGTTAGCTTCTTGCTCTCCTTACGGAAGGAAGATCAAAGACCTACTCTTGCTCCAATTCAGAGTCACCAAGGCCTCACCGGCATACTGCCGGTAGCTATCCACGCAGAAAGTGATCGATGTCGTGCTGCCGAGACAGCATCCAAATGAAATCAAACCGAAGAAGATCGTAGGCACGATCCAGGAATCTTTCACCTCCGTGCTCCATCCGAATGCCATTAATCCCGCCGAAGTTGATAGAGCAATAGGGATGGCCATGACAAGACGGAATTCAGGCTCATAAACGCCTCCATTGCGCCGGGACATATACTGCACAATCACGTCGGATACTTTACCGGCCACTGCAGTTCCTAAAAGACCGCCGACAAAGGGGGAGATATAGATCAGGCCAGTCTGCAAAGGAGTGAAGTTGTAACCATGCGGGCCCTGGTACAGATGCGCCACAGACTCGGACAGCACAATAAGCCATCCGACCGAGAGCGCATACACTACTGATGACCAGAGAACAGCCGGGTAGGCGAACAGAATGAACGGACGTACGGCGACTCGTGACCACTTATCATGCGATATTCGCCCGTTCCAGATTCGCAGATAATGCGTGAAGGGGATTTGGGGTTTCTCTCGTAGTCGGTTGGTGTACACCTGGGCCGGAGGCAGTGGTACGGCTGAACCCACGGATTCGCTACGCGCGGGTGACACAGCAGGTTGCCTCGCAGCCTCGAGATCGCGCTGAGAGTCCGACTCATGAGTGACCGCTGGAGCAGGTATTTGTAGGGATGCATCATGCTTCTCAGGATCCGACAAGCCCAGCTGGTCGGTGTCCTCGCCTGCGGTCTCAGATGGCAATATCTGGTCGTGGTCTCCATGATTTCTTTCCTTCTCATCTACCGGGTTTCCTTCCTGATCTTGATCCTCCACAAAGCCGACGTGGCCCTTGTTGGACTTTCTGGGTGCAGGTGAGATAGGGTCTCCGTTCAGGACTGGGTCCTCCAGATGGTGGTGAAGTTGTCGACCCCGGAGAAGATCTGATACGTTCCGTATCATATGAGGGCGCTTGTGAGAGCGACGAGGACGCGGTGTGCGATCCCAGAACGTTTCAGGAACGAAAAAGAAGAGGAGGACGAGACAAGCACCAACAATAATTGCGACGATCCAAAACACCCAACGCCATCCTAGGCGGCCAATAATAGCAGCGCTGACCAGAGGCACGAGGTTTTTGCCACCGAGAAGGAGAAGAGTGTAGATGCCAACACGGTATGCTCGCTCATGCAGGAAGTAGATTTCGGCAATAGTGGCCGAGGGAAGACACTCGACAGTACTGACAGCAATCCCTTGAAAAATCCGAGCAACGACCAAACTGGCGTAATTTGGAGACAAGGCACACCACACGGCGGAAAGGACAAAGAGTGTAGCCCCTAGGAGATATACTGGTCGCTTTCCCCATAAAATTGCGGTCGGTGACATGATGACCGATCCGAGTCCGAGACCCAACATGTAAAATCCGGTGGTGTAGGCCACTTTCTGGGTGCTCACACCATAGCTCTCAGAAACTTGGTTGAACCCAGCAGCAAGAATGGGTGTCATTCCTCCTCCCATTAAGCAGTAGAAGCCCAAGGAGAGCAACGCAGCATCGCGCCGCCACATGGGCCAGTTCAGTGGGTCATTAACGGAATCATCTGGCTGCGGATTGAGGACTATTCGACCGTCTGCCGTCTTTTTTGGCTGGGGAGCCGTCGTGCGCGAAGAAGAACGAGACGAAGGAATGACATTAGGTAGAGAAGATGCGGATGTTCGCCGCTGCTGGTGTCGCAGACCCAAGGGTTCGTTACGATTCGAGGAGAGCAATAGCACCGTTCCTAGAGATCGTCAGAATTGTCCAACATTGGCACACATAGGCTTGTAAATCGTACCTGGTACTTCATCGGTCTCCTTGTCGCTAAGAATCCCTAAAGTCGCCTTCGAACGATAGCTCGGGTTATTGATGGACTCCGACTCCTCGGACTCTGACTTTCCCGGCTGTCTCCGTCTGAAGAACCTGTTCCACAAGCCTTGCGCTGGTTCACGCTGCGAAGCAGAGCCATCCAGATGTTCGCTTGGGGGGTTGACAGGGGATGTCTCAACCTCGGCCATCTTCACCCGATGGACGGATATGACCTCGGGCTCCTTGGGTTCGAACCTGAAAACCCTGATACAAAAACACATGATTAGTTTTGATCTTTACTAGAACTGGGAGAAAATCAAACGGCGCGGAATAAGTCCCGGAGGTTATAAGCACCTGTTGCAGCAAGGAGCTGATTGTTGCAGAACAAATCGAGATAGTGGTACAACGCCACTAGAATGTGAGAAATGCTACGATAACAGTCTAGGCCCAACCTCTATAGCTCTTGAATCGCTTGATTTGCCGTAATTCGAGAATGCGAAGCAAAACGACCTTCCCTGAAGCTAGGGGTTAGATCACGGCCTATGAGCAGAGACCGGAGGGAGCACCTGAGCACCGATTGCTGACAGGCATCGCTGGAGGGAGGAATGGATAAGAAAATTTAAAGAGAGAAACTGAAGAAAGAGAAATGAGAAAGAGGAGCGATAAATATGGGGAGTCCGTGGAGATGACAGGTGGACGTTGGGAGTCGGTGAAGCTCGAGGATAAGAGGACTGGAGCTTGATGCCCAGACCATCACACGGAAAAAGTGTGGATGATGGCGTTCAGATTGTAGCAAATCTGAGGCAGATGATGGAGCCAGTCTCACAGTCTCATGGTCAGTTTGGCCTATGGTATTGGCTATTTCCAGGCGGTGAGCAGCTGCTCTGTTGTGGGAGCCGCGGGGTACATCTTCTTATATCTACTTTAGGTTCAAAATCGGTGGAGAACATGTCGTATGATAGGACGGCAGAATTCCTTTGGGTAACGTCGGTGTACTGAGCTACTTGCTCTAAGTTTTTAGCCTCGAAGATCTGCCATCGGATGTCACTGATTACTTGATAACGGCCATCACATTTCAGCCCGGCGATCCCACAGACTGGATTGATGCCGCTGATTTGCGCGGATCGGCGTGCACCTGACACCGCAGATGACCTTGGTTACTCTTACATTCGTTTACCTCTCTAGCCTATCGTCCAAAGTTTTGGCTATCCTCTTGTTTGTCCTCCTGAGAATAGCACCGTTTCAGCCCGAAACTTAAAGCGTATGACCGCCGCAGTCTTACCAGCTTTGAGGCATAGCTGTGAGGGGGAACAAAGAAACACGGTTTATGTCCATAACTTATGTTCTGCCTTTGATGACGAATCCCTCAGTCGGCTTGCCACTGCTCTTTTCTTAATTGCGCAGGAAAGGACATCATATGCGTTAGTATTGCCGGTTATGCGCCCGCTTGTTTTGCAAGAACCCAAACAAATCATATACCGACATGCTAGAAGCTTCACGACATACTTTAAAGACGCACGTTCTAGTTGACTCGACAGGTGGTGCTGTGCACTGTCGTCATCCTGCAGCAGGTTTCGCGTGGAGGGCTTAATAAGGTAAAAACCATGAGTCTCCCTTCGTGAAGTGATTGGTTGTCCTGGTCATATGAACCCCTGCCATCGTCGAGTCAGTAGTCAGATCATCCTCGGTTTATCATAAACGACGCCCGAAGCGCTGGAAATAGAATGTCGTCATCGTATTCATTGCTATCGGCCAGAGCGACATGAAACAAAGTTCAAACCTAAACTATCAACAGAAAGTTAGGTATATACATCGGGCCTTTTGATATGGGCCCGTCGTCAGGTGAACATCTTTACCTTCGTGTACACACTGCCAAAAATGCATCATCCACCTCACCCGATGAGCGTCGTCTTCACTAATTCAAGATATCCTTGATTCGCATACATCGAGCTTGCGTCCCATACCATAAGACCTCCGAAGCTTGAGAATGCCTTGCTCCAAGCGACAACTTCCCTGAGCTGCTCAGCACCAACATAGCCAGTTCCAGCCGCAGCCACATTTCCCGGCAGACCGATGAAGACCTTGACTTGCTTATTCTTGGACTGGCTTTTAGCCCATGCGTCCCAGAGGTCGAAGTTGAAAGCACCCTGCTGCATTGAGCCAAAAGAGAATGCATTCACGCCACAGTAATTGTTGTAGAATTGCACCCAGATTGCATCAAACGCAACAGCTCCATTCAGCATTTCCTGATCTGCTACGTCGGGGAACACGCACTGCGGCGCAGCAGTCAGGTAGTATTTTCTGCCCGCAGAAGTATCCATCAAACGCCGCAGCTGATTGGCAAAGGACACCATATTTGTGACGCTGGTCTCGAAATCAAAGTCAAAGCCGTCGATGACTGCATCTCCGAATGGTCGGTATGCCGTGTTACCCGCGTCCACGGGCCCGAAGATCTGCCAGATCTTGTTGGCGGCTTCGATGGCTGCTACCTCCGAAGCGAAACCACGTTCTGTCGATGTTGCTCCGCCGATAGAAATCAGGATGGTCTTTCCCTTTTGCTGGCATCGCTTGATATCTTCTCTGAGAGTGAGAGTAAGCATGTTATGTTAGTCTAAGGTAGCCATCAGCGACACCTCACAGAATGTGACCCACCCGATCTGAGGACAGTTTAAAAGTTTCGTGCCAGGATATACGGTGCACTGGCTTTCCTGGTTGGCGAAGTCGAGTTCTGGCAGACCAGCTGCACCAGATATTCGGGTAACGAAGGACAGTTGAAACACCTGCTGCAAGTAAGCTTCCTCATGGATGTCAGATCGACCAAGTCACCAGCCTACGTCGATATTGGCATCTGAGATTGAGTCAGCCTCTATATTGCTAACTCAAGAACGAAATTTATGCAATACGTACTATCGCAGTAATAACTCAAGCGTTGTTGACCTGTGTTCCCAGAATTTTGACCTGAGCAGGACAGTCAGTATCTTGTCGCTTATCGACTGCACGAAGTTCTTCAAATACCCCAGTACACGGCGACGGTGGATGAGGAACTGGTATCCAGCAGGGAGTAGGCGCTGCCAAATAGAGCAGCAAGGGCTGCTATCGAGTACAGCAGGTGTATAGACGAAAACATTGTGTAATACCTGCTAGATCCAGTAAAGCTAGGAAAAACACACACCACGCTCCAACTTGTCTATTCAAGAAGCTCAAGGATGTACTCCTTTATTTCAATCTTTACAACACCAACACAAGGCATTCAGAATACGGAGTATACGATTCGTATCTGCGGCATCTCAAACTGGACTCTCGAGCTGCGCCTCGTCCTTTGATACAACCCCCATTGTTGGTTATCTCCAAATAAGCCCAAGTTTCCCCATTCGAATCCATATTTAGCAGCTGAATCTCGTCGTGGTGTATATTTCGAAGCGATCAACTGCGCATCGGCCCCAGGATGGTTCATGGCTGTCAGCCTTGCGATGCAATTGACAACTAACCGCCCCCAACTCGGAGACTATCCCAATTTAAGCCTCTGTCAGAAACGACATAATGAAGACACTTAAGCAACAGATTTGCTTTAAAGCAGATGCGCATTTGTATTGAGAAAGTCTGGTTGGTGTCCAAGTTCGGGAAATCGACTATCCAGCATGGTGCGTCAACTTTCTTAGCCATATTTTTGTGTTGTAGTTTTGTTTCGTTTTCCTTGAGTCCAGAGTCCTTTGATCATTGACATACCCTTCACTAAGTTCGTACAAGGATACGGGAGGACCTTGGTCCTGGGCTTTGAAGAGCCGACGCCATTGCCAAGCATTGAGCATTTCAGAATTCAGCCCCAGTTGCCCAAAATAACTACAATGAGCGGCCTGCTCGTAGGGACGACAAGGCTAAGTATGTATTCTTTGTTCTCTGTCTGCAGCAAATACTTCCATCTCGTTTCCAACTCGATCTGTACGCATGGTCTACAGGCTCCAAATTTGGTATGTCCGGGTCGTATTCAACTATCTTCGTCCAAGCGTACAATGATACGAGAAAAGAGTCAATTAGTGCAGTCATTGTTTCGCGAGGCATCATCCTCCGCGAGTGCTCTAGTCATGCGGATGATCCAAAGTCTTCATAGCTTCCCAAACTTTCCAGAACTCAAGACTGAGTGTGGGCTGAAAGAGTGTGAGTTCTTCAAACTTTCGGATTGCCGAGTCTTGTCTTCTCAGTTCGCGATTAGACAACCGAGCGCTGTTTCTCCGCGAGGAAGATTCATCGGGATCATTCAGAGCGTAGACCCAGACAATATCGTCGTCGATTTCGCTGTCGTCGCTGTCTGATTCACTGCGGTCGCCGGTTCTCTTGTACCCAATATCTTGGAGGTACAGGCGTTTGGCCTCTTCTTCCTCAAAAACGAGTTCGTACCATCGTCGGAGCTTGGTAATGGTCAAGGAACAGTCCATAGGATCCTCGTCTCGCTCTTCGCCGATCATGGTCAGCAGATCACATCCGACTCTATCAACTAGGACCTCTGCGTCTTCAGGCTTGTAGACATATTCACTCACTGCCTCATCTTCCATCAAGGAGAGATCAGTATCTGGGTCTAAACCGGGAAAAATAAGTGCCATGTCGGAAGGTAATAGTAGCTTCACAAACTCGCGGGCCGAGGTTCGAGCCACTTCAGCGCAAAGCGTATTGCTTTCGCAAATTGGTACTATCAGGTCGAAAACATGAGCGTCGGTTGTACCTCCCATGACGGCGTTCGTCTCCGGGTACGACCATCGGCCTTGTACAAATTGAGAAAGCCTCACGATCAGTCGCCGCTCAGACTCATTCTGCAAGCCGGATCTATGGGTTTGGGCAAATAGTAGCGGCCGATGCACCAAGCTCCTTGCTGGTGCGAGTTCAGAACATACTGCGCAACGATAGTTCGCGGAGCTAAGAATGTGATGCTCATAGAAAGCCGCAATACGGCAATAGAAAACAGCATCATCTGCTTCGTTCTTGGCAACTCCAGGAAGAGCAGGGCCCGACCAAGTAGAGGAGAAGACTGAACAGCTTAGCTGACCTCGTCGCGGGGTGCCGCTGAGCTGCAGACTTGGCCTTCCAACAAATATCGTAGCCCCAATCTTGAAGGGCTGAGCACTGGGGCTCCCGAGAGTCTCGATTGATGGGCTTCTCAGGCAAACCGTGCTTCCAGAATAATCTTCGTTTCTTGCAGTATTTACTCGAAAGCTGCGCTGCGATGTCACACTCCGGCGTTGTGGTAAACTCCGTCTGTCCGAGGTCTCGAATTTGTCTAAAGCCTTTGGCTTGATGCTGCCGTCTCTAATGCCCTCAATGTATGTCTGCATCATTCTTGTGGCGGCTGTATGACATTCTCCTTCCGAAGAACAAATTGGAACTGCTAGTGAGCAGATGTATGGTCTGTCGCTCACTACACCTCCGACACTCCAATCGATTTCGTCCCTCCTGGTGATATGCATTGTATGAGACGCCACAGTCGAGACTAGCTTGTGCACCGCCACAAAATCCGATAGTTCAACATACCCGTATTGTGTAGCGCATAGCGGACGATGTACTAAAGATTGAGTTGGACCCTTTCCGCAGATCGTACAATCTTCTGTCACGCAGCTGAGTATTTCACCTTCGAAAGAGCGGCACAAGGAGAGTATAGCGCGGAGGACGTGTGGTTCCTCAAGCAGACCGGGTCGTGGCAGGGAGGCGCTACTTGAGACGCTCGTTCTGAAAGAGGATTTGGAGGGACTGTTAGCAGGTGTGCTCGAAGGCTCGAAGACCCCCTCTGAAATTTTAGCATTGAATCGAGCATTGTCCAGCTGGGGCGACAGCAAACTGGGCTTTCCAAAGAATACGCTGAACCAGATCGGTATCTCTTTGGACTCAATGCTGTATATTGATATGCTTGTGGAGGAATTCCGAGTATGTGTTGATCCGTTTTCCGTCTGAAAGTGTTGCTGCTTCTTAGGACTTGGGCTCCTTTGTTTTGAAAGCTTCTGAGGCTGGTATGGTGGCGAACTGGCATGTGGGAAGAAGTACATCTTGTTAACCTGTGAGACGAGAAGAGAATGCGGGAGATGGGGTCAATATTGAAGAATCTCGGAAGAGATATTCTAGTGTTGTGCCTGAAGAAAGAAGAGAAACTCAGGAGTGAATACTGGTTGCTCAAGATTTTTAGAAGCGAAGTGTACCTAGATTCATGTAAATCCAGCCGTGGTTGCCCTTGGCCTAGCATCACCTATGACACGGTAATATTGACTTCAGCAATTATCGTAGACATCATAGTAGCGAATTTCTAGCGTATGGGAGGGGACAGATGTATTCCCACAGTTCTCTTGCAGGGGTAGGAGAGAAGAGGGATATCACACAATGCGAGATGCTGGGCGGAACTAAGGTATATACATTAAGCATCCTTACACATCAATAAACAATCCTACTCCCACTGATATCTAGAGAGACTCTACACTTAGCCGGACCTCTAATTTCGGAGAGACCACGCTCCCCACCACTTGTTCGAAGGGCTTGCAGGGCTGATTGCAGGCAAGACCAAGCTCTTTGTACCCACCGAAGCTCCTTTCGGCTTGTCAGTGAAGCATGTTCCGAACTACATAAGCCAAACCGAACATGCATAGCGCAAAGGAACGCAACTACCTGCTGCTGCAGATTGAAGACTGGTGTAGATCGGTAAGAAAGGCTTGCCTGCATATGCCACTCAATAGAGTGACCCCTCCCGACCTCGATCCAAGGCAAACTGCAGAACATCGGTTCGCCTTTTACCTCATTTCTGGTACGCGAGGCATGCAATGATGATATATTCGTGATGATCACTATCTACATCTACCACAGAGCTTGTCTATGAGCCCATGGCCACCATCTCGCTCATAATTTTCGGACAATAGCACTTTACTCATGAAAGGACAAACAGGAGACTCCAATCAACCGGTTGTAATACGAGCGTGTTGTTTGAAAGGTATCCAGTACCAAATTTTAAACCCTTTTGGCCTTTATATAGGTTTGGCGGTAATCATACCTGGAACCCGGGGTTCTACCGATCGCCAAAACCCTATCTGATGCTGATAAGATCTCTGGGCAGCGCGCAGAAAAGGATGTAGTTAATCTCTACATTCAAGGCACAAGACCAGTGGAAGCAGCGTTTCCTACTCAATCTATATAAGGTACCTCTTGATGAAGGTATGGAATGATCCAAAATACTATAATACAGAAAGAAGCGGTCTCTAGCACTAGTATTTGAGTTTCTCTGCACTCCTAGCAGATGATAATGAGGCTAGACAAGTCCATGAGAAAATTCAATGTCATGAAATGTATCCGACCGCTAACGAAACCGACAACAACCCGACTGATGAGTCTGATAGGTGCATAAGCGAGTGGATATGGTAATAATAAGAGTCTATTCAACGATCTTTTCTGTCGTCTCTCCGATTGACGTTTGCGGTGGAAATTGATTTGAGGGCACGTGACGTTGAGGTCGCCCCTTTTGCGGCCAGAAAAGTTCCCTGATGAAACCTCGCGTGGGCTCATGAAGCAGCGATAGACTGTTATTCCTCCTAGCTTTGTGAATTCTTTCTTTTCATTTTTCTTCTATTAGCACTCACCATTGGTGCCTTTTGCTTCGTTTAATTCTATTTATCTTTCTTAATCATCAACAATCAAGACGTTGCTGGGTACGTGCCACCAGCTGTCGATCTCTCCACGGTCCTGTACCTGGGCTTTACTCCTCGCCTCATTTGCGGGCATATATCTTTAATACTTTCATCGAATTCTCTTCGTCGACTTCTAGAAGCTTGCCCGCGATCCTTTACTGCATCCAAGATGCGGTTCTCCTATCTTTCATCTACAGCTGTCCTATTTCTATTAACAGCCGTTTCGACGGCTGTCACCGATCGAGTCTCCACGGACCAAAGCCTCACACCGCGTGATTTTACGACTCCAGATCCAATTGTTCCAGCTAGAGACGGACTTGCCCCCAAGGCTACTCCCAAAGGGACGCTGGACGCCCCATTCGATGGAAAGGATGGTCGACCTCACGCTGGTCCGTGGGTCGAAACGAATGCTGAACGAGACCGCAAAAAGGCGGGTACGGTGAAGACTGCGGAGGAAGGTTCGGGGCCTGAAACGAAACCGGTCGACCATCAACACATGGGACCAGACGGGAAACCGATTCCTCATTCGAATGACGGTGTGATGGACGATCCGCATAGGACGGGTCCCAAAGAGGGAACTCGGGGTACAGAGGGTGGAGTGTCCGGAAAACTAAAGGGTAATACTCCGGCCGGAGAGAAGATACCTGATAGTCCAAAGGAAGCGCCTCCTTTGCCGCATAGTGAACAGAAGAAGCTGTCGACGTCGGAGCAGACCGAGGAAGGCAAAGAGGCAAAGGGGTCTGCTGGCAATTCAAACTTGGGCGTGCTTGAGGTAGAGTGCTGCCGACTTTCGTTTCTGGCTTGATTGTGACTGACACAACGTTGTAGAAACCAGGTGACTTGCCAGACAAACCGCACGATATCCCTCCCCCTAAATCGCCAGCAACTGTGAACGATCATCCTCTTGGCCTTAACGCAGACGGCACATCCTCGAAAACTGGGACGAATTCGGGACAACAGGGCGAAGGCTCGGCATTCCACTCACTTCTTTTTTCCTTTACGATGATCGTGGTCTCCGAGATTGGCGATAAGACTTTTCTGGTGGCTGCCCTCATGGCCATGCGACATCCACGCTTGCTTGTTTTCTCGGCGGCATTCTCTGCGCTTATTGGCATGACGGTGCTCTCGGCTATCCTGGGACATGCAGTGCCAACACTCATTCCTAAGACTTTTACTAAGTTTCTGGCTGCTGTGCTATTCATTGTCTTCGGATTGAAGATGCTTAAGGAAGGCCGCGAGATGTCGCCGGATGAGGGTGTTGGCGAAGAAATGAAGGAAGTCGAGATGGAACTTGAGGAGAAGGAGCAAGAGCAGCTGCGCATGAGCCGGCGCCGCTCCTCCGTGACGCTTCATTCTTTGGAAGCTGGCCGACTTGGTGGGCGTCGCAAGTCTCGCTCATCCACCAATCGCTTCCCTTCGCCCCCAGAGAGTATTTCATCGTCTTCCTCGCGATCATCTTCACCAGGACCTGGCCGCCGTTGGAGCGATGTCTTGACTGGAATGAACAATCTTTTCTCGCTTCTTCTCAGCCCTGCATGGGTACAGACTTTTGTCATGACCTTCCTTGGGGAATGGGGTGATCGCAGTCAAATCGCGACTATTGCCATGGCTGCCGGACAGGATTACTGGTGGGTGACGGTTGGTGCCATCTCCGGCCATTGTATTTGCACTGCTGCGGCAGTCATTGGAGGTGCTGCTATTGCTGGCAAAGTCAGCATGCGGGTTGGTATGTAGACTTTTAATCATTCCTGGCCGTTTGAACACATGCTAACATTCTATCCAGTGACGCTTGGTGGTTCTGCGGCATTTTTAATATTTGGAGTCATTTATTTCATAGAAGCCCTTTACTAGCTTTTGGGTGATTCATTCAGCTTAGTCTTAGACTCAATCTTGGAATACAGGGTTGATTATCTCGTCGCGATTACTCCCCCGTGGGACAGTAAAGTTCGATGGTATGTCTGTATCTCGATGATTTTGCTGTAATATAATGGATGAACCTCATGATCTGGATAAACCACTTGGAAATAGTGACCAACGGATGTACAGTGCGCAGCGATCTTAGGAGTTCACGTGTAGTGGGTAAAAATAACAACCGATCATTTTGTACTGCGCACAGGCAGCTCATCGCAATTTGGACAGTTTCGCCTCCGAGCAAGCCCTCCGAGAGATCCTCAACTAATTATGAATTTTCTTTTTGAAATGAAACTCATCCCTCAGATATTACGGCTGAAGGATGTTAATTCGATCACGTGATTCATATTCACTTTATTCACCAAATCTCTCTATAAATAATAGAATAGCTGTAAGATGATCATATTAAGGCATTTAGTAGTAATAAATTCATACACTTAGAATGGTTTATCATTCTATTCTTCTACAAGCAGCCCAGATCTCAACTGGCATCCTTCCAGGTAATGTGCAAGATTTTACGCCAAAGGATCAACTGCCAACTGGTCAAGGGTTAGGGTTCGGGTTTTATGCTTTAGGCATGACTGTGATTACATAATGGCGCTTACCCTAGGTTACCCTACGGCACCCTAATTCTGGCCAACTCGCTCCGTTCCCTTCCAACATCCTCAGTTCAATGGGTACGTCGCACATCTACAGCAGTTACATCAAACGGACAGCATTCCTCATCAAGCCCATTCAAAAAGAGACCGTTTAATTCCTCATATCGCTCAATAGCACCTCTCGAGTGGCTTAGAGAAGCCTCCGCCCCACTGACCGCCTGGCATCGGATATGGCGCGTTCACGGTCGCGCTCAGCATTACCAACCCAGGGTGCTCTGGTCACTGGGAGCGTAAGAGAAAATGCACCACTGAAGCATGCCGTTCCGAACCCACCACAGCGACGAGTAACGAGAAGTCGAAGTCGCGAACTTGAGTCTACAGGTCGTTCTGATGACGCTGGTCCTGCGGGTGCGCCTGCGGATGGCGCCCGGAGGAGGTGGGGGCAAAACAAAGGCAGAATGAGTAAGTTGAGTGGCTCCCTAGCGTTTAAGCAGGGATTGTCAAATTATGTAGTTGTGTTTCCTACGGCATTCTTCCTCTCTATCCTGTGTATTGAATTATGAAGAAATCGGCACTTGATTGACCTTATTTGATCATTCAATTGGATGTTTTTAGCCTCGTCTTTTGACTGATTACGTGCACATGTCATTGTTTGTTAATGCCTTTATGCCTCCACTGTCCTTGTTCTTCTCTTCACATTACCACTATATCCTGAGTCATGACTCTTATTCGCCCTTTGAAAAACAGGCCTCGGTGTCGTTGCGGAAGAGCCGCCTTTCCATTCGCCTCACAAATCTATTCATCGCTATGCAAATCAAGTGATTCCGGAGTCGCTAGATGATACAGTGAACATCTCCGGTACTACCTTCCTGCCTGAAGAGCCGGACACCAATCTGGATCCGGATATGATGATGGAGACACTGCCAGACCTCGAGCGAGCAGCCAAGAATGTCTTGGACTATCTCGTCCCCAGCTCAGCGGATCCCGTCAGTATCGTCAACACAGCTAAGAGGCTCGCGGATCCGAATAGCACTCAAAGCAAACGACTCCGACACTCCGTGTCCAACCTGGCAGTTCAAGCAAAGTGGTTCGGTCCTCAGACGTACATTGACGTCAAGCATGTCAGTCAGCTACTCACATCGGCTCTGGAAAAGAAGAGCGTCCAATTAGGAAAACATTGGAGTGCAGATCCCGTTCTTCACCAGGCTAACTGTGCGCGTTTTGCACTTGAGGTGCTTCTGGCAAATGCTGGCACAGACTCTGCGAAACGAGCAATCAAGGACTTGGAAGACTTGTTTCCGTTGCCATTCATGAACGATCTCTCTGAGAGCCAGTATGAGAGAGCTATTGGCGAGAGCTCTCTTCGCAGAGACACTTTCGATCTCGCTCTAGAACTCCGCACGCAATCTCTGATACTGAAACTGGAAGAGGATCAGTATAAGCTCGATTTTCTTCCAGATGCTGCTATAAGGCAACATTTTTTCGATGTTGATGCTTTTGACGAAGATGATTTCGACAGCAGTGTTGCTCCACTGCTTGGTCTCAGCATTCGTAGATTCCAAGGCTCTGGAGATCTCCCGGAGCAGTACAGAGATGCAGTTTGTGATCGGTATAATGAAATGCTTGTCCTTATATCAGAAGCCGGAGATAACTCCTTTGATATTAAAGAGTTGAAAAGCGCTTACCGCTGGCAAAAATTCGTCCTGCGGGCTGTTCAATGGTTACGAAAGCGCATTCAGGAAATCGCCCAAGGGCTGCAAGGGCAGCAAAGTGTACAGACAGTGCACAAGGAGTTTTTCGCTGACCAAGACCGCATAGAGAGCGCAACTACTACCCCCCGTCCTAGTGTCGCTCCCGCCTTTGAAAAACGGGCACCAGTTCCAGCTGCTGCTGCTGCTGATGATGATGGTGGACAGCAAGAATTACCTCCATCTCGGGCTGAGGAGCGAATGCTGGGCGCTCCTAAAGAAGATCAACGAGCCCCAGTGTCAACTGCAGCAAGTAGGGAGCGACGGAAGTCTTCAAAACCGTTGGTACCCGATTACTTTTTGAGCTTGGCTCTCTTGCTGACCGCTTTCAAGGGCCTTCCTCAATCCCGTGTCAATTCAGCGTCTTATGCAGAGGCAGCAGCGCCGTCGCTTTTCGCGCGAGGCTTCAGAAACCCGGAGGCAGTCAGACATTGTTGCCCCAGTCATGCACGGCGGGAGCGCGCAGTCCGCCTCGGGTCTCCGTCGCCAGACTCTGCCCCCACCATCGCAATCGTTGCGCACGGCGCAGGGAGAGCCAGATGAGATAGCTGCCTCTCCGGAAGGTTCTCCAACTTTGCTACCTGAGGACCATTATCTCAGTGTCGATGATTCTCAGCTGAACATTGGCGATCATGTCGGTGCTGGACTTGAAAGATCGCATAGCCCTCCGGTCGTCAATAGGATCACCCGCGAGCATCATCAGGAGCCTGCTTATGGACATCGGCCTCGTACGCCGAGCGGATTGTCCTTTGTTCCGTCAAGCCAGGACATATTGCGAGCAGTGGAAGAAACCCAGAGTCCTACAGGGTCAGTCCAACGAGCACGGCTAGACAGACGCCAGGCTTTCATTGACCGTCAGGATAATGCGGAACGTGTTTCTCCAATTAGCCAGGAGGCAGACCTCCTCCTAAGTGCAGCCAGGAGACGTGACCAGCCACCGGCCTCGAGAAAGCGAGCACGTCAAGAATCTGAGGACGAAGATGCGAGCAGTGATGACTTTTCGGACTATGGTCGTGCGCTTGACCCTGGTCACAAGCGTCAAGAAAAGACAGAGCTGCAACGGAGAAAGCGCCAGAGGTTGGAGGAGGACCATGACGAGTCCGCTTCACAGTTACAGCAGGGTCTGCAGGCGAGTACCCAAAATAGGGAAGTGCAAGGTCAATCGGAAGTCGTCCGCCGGCTTGAAACTCCACCCCAAACTCAGCGATCACCGTCAAGACAATGGGCCAAGACGAGCGATTTTGGTTCGAGTAGAACATTTACACCGTCTCAGTCCAAAGGCAGACAGCGCTGGACGCCAGCCGAAGATGCCCGGCTGATCCGATTAATTGGGGAGCACGGTTGTAAATGGGCAACGATCATGCGCCAGAATGACGCACAGGCAGCGGAAGATGGCGAGGTTCAGATTCAAGGACGCGATCAAGTACAGCTCAAGGATCGGGCCCGGAACCTCAAAATCGCTTTTCTTAGGTATGTCCCAGTTTGTCACTTGAATTTTCTTTTCTCCCTCGCCTTTTTCATGCAGACGGGCTTGCCTTAGGTATTTCGGGAATTTCCACTAACACACAATACAGGGATGAACTTCCGCTTCCCAAGAACTTTGAAGCAGTAACTATGAAAGCTAGTGATTACGCCATGCTGGAGAAGCGAGGCATCAAGGTACCAAAACCTTAGCGATGATCGGCAGATCCATGAAACGATAGTCCATCTACACCATCCCTTGTGGTCCGCCTGCTTGAGTTAGCGTTTTGGTTTATCTATTTGGGTGATGTTGGCTTTATGATACCCTTGAATCCTAATTATTGCCTATTGGTTAGAACTTCTTTGTTATTTATAATGCCTTTTTTTTTTTTTTTTTTTTTTTTTTTTTTTTTTTTTTTTTTAAAAAAAAAAAAAAAAAAAAAAAATAAAATATATTAACCATGCGTCGTTGACGACTGTAGATTGAATGGTGGATTCCCAGAACACCACCTCGCAAAATCTAGCGAACGACGTCCAGCATCAAATCGACCAGCGATTAAGACAGGGCTTTGCAGGATGCAGCACAACCGGCTTCCTGCCTTTAGATTTGTACCCAAACTAGCCCTTGGCCCAAAGTAGATCAAGTATATCCAGTAGTCGCATCCGCTCAGTAAGCAGTAATATTCCAAAACCATCTCACATATTAACAATTCAACAGGATATTTGTTCATTCGTGGAGGCGGAGCATCGTAGAGTGGGTATCACTTTAGAACCAAGACATAACCAATGGGAGGAAAATCATCCCCATAACCGACCCAGCGGCCCCCACCGAGCGACTCAAGGTCGCAGCGGACCCAGCGCTACCGGAGGGCGAAGCCGACGGTGTGCTGGATGAGGCCGATGCAGAGGCAGAAGAAGCGCCTGCCGACTTTGACGCAGCAGCGACTGCAGACGAGGACGCAGTGCCAGAGGACACGCCATGCGCCACACCAGGGTGCTGCGTGAAGGTGGCCGAGGGTGCTGTCAGGATCTCAGCTGGGATGGTGGCAGTGGGATTGGCGCTGTCCTTGGTGATGGTAGCCACAAGAGTCGGGTTGACTGTCAGCGAGGTCGAAGAGGAATCGTCGCCGTCCTCCTTGAGGAGACGGGTGTCATACATGACTGTCCAGCTTTTGGAGCCGCCACCTGTTCGCGCACACGTCAGCTCTCTGCTTGGTTGCTTGGTCTGCAAAGCAACGGTGTTTATATGCACGTACAGTTTTTATTTGGATATCCAGGACACGGAATATCGCATTTGTCGTTCGACACCTTGGCGGAAGAGGGAGGGAGACTGCTGCCGCAGTAACAGTCGGTTCCCTGGATGGCAAGGACGGCGTTCTTCTCGCACTTTTCCTCGCAAAAGCCGCCGGACATGAACGGAGAGGAGCCGGCCAGGGTCAGATCTCCGGGGCTGCTGTAGCATGCTGATGAATCCTTCACTGCGAGGACATGGGGTGTGAGGGACATAAGCGAGAGGAATGCGAGGTTGAGGATCTTTGGATACATTTCGGTCGTGGGGTAGGAAAGAGTGACTGTTTTAATTGCTCGCGGACGGTAATTCACAAAGTGAAACGATCAAATAGAAGATCAAGGCTGGGGAAAAAAAAAAGAAAAAAAAAGCGAGTGAGTTAATCAATGATCTTAAACATGTAGAGGGACAGCAGGGAGCCCTTTTTCTTAAATAGGACCCATCGCTAAATTTAAGATGGGGGCTGTCAGCGTCAGGTTTCAATTTCTCCAGGTAACTATGGAGTAGCTGTCTGACTGTCGAGGCAAATTGTCAGTAGACTGAAACCGCATCAGAATGCTGATCCGAGGATCCCGCTATTTCTCCAGGTTCCCAAAAGAGTTCATTGGTTTGATCAGCAGTTCCCAAACCCCTCGGAGTGACATCTGTGGCAGGGAGTTTCGACGATCCCTTGCACTCCCGAGGCACCATTTCTGTTTTATCACGATCGCTTAAGGCTGCTCGGCCTTTCCGCCGCAGTCAGGATTTTAGCATTGATGAATTTCACTAGTTTGTGGTTCTATTTCCCCTTGGTGATGTCAAGGATCAACATACTATTGTTTTCTGAGACGACTACCCGTCTACTCACGGAGCAATCCAGTATTGTCCGTTGACAGTCCCCAGGTTTCTTGCTCTTTTCAGGTGGTGTTACAGATTGCAACAGCTTCGGGGTTTTCATCAGCCTGGTCAGGCTCGTGGAATTTTAGTCTGACGGAAGATCTGAGATAAGTCATAGTTAGGTCACTCGCTTTGATTTTGCTCTTGACGGGTCCTTTGCCGACATTCGCCAGAGCCTCGAGATGCCCAAGAATAAAGATGGGACAACTGTATCGTCACGAGACGGCACCTGACCCTGGTCAACAAAGGAAATCAACTCTGCTGGTTTTTCTTCCATCCATCCATCTGCCGCTTATTCACCGCTCAACTAATTGTGCTCATCGATCCAATGCCTCGTGATGATAGAATTGTCGTAGCGATATTTGCCAATAATAAAAACCCCAGCCTGTAAGCTCAAGAGGCAAAGATCTCCCAGGCCAACGATACGCAAGCCATCATGATGGTCCATGCGACGATTATACCGTCTGGGAGGCATACAGTTGACTCAATCTATGGTGAACCCTTCGAAGCATAGCTTCTGGTCTCGCTCCAAGTTGCAGCCGTGCATTATTAACGAGGGGGAATCTCTGTCTCCTGCCTGGACCTGGCAGTAGTTCGCAATCTCACCAATCTGTCTACTACCTTGGGGCTCATGAAGTGAGGTTGAGTTTGATAATTTCTAAACATGGCGGTGAGTCAAAATCTCCTGGACAGTTGACATCCTAGACTTCTCCGTTCATCGCTCAATCAGATCATTTTCACTAGAGATTCATCATCTCAAACCAACCGCTTATGACCTTCCCGATCGGGCAAAGCGATCCTTTGGCGCGCGGACTGACCCGCCATTATCTATACTGGCCTGCGAAATAGACGTCTCACACTGGTGAAAATGCGAAGTGACGGAAGTGCATGCGGAGAAGGAGATCGCACTGATAACAGGTGCGGAGTGCGGACTTGCAGCCAGAGATAGGATAAATCTCTTAAACAACGCTGTTCTGGCTTTCTCTCCTTTCCAGTGCAACTGTGCGATTTACACACAAATCTGGCCCCGGAAAATCGAAGAAAATGCGGTGGTTCACCCACGTCGTCCCGGCCGTCATATGGTTCGGAATACCCTCGGCTATGTCACTCAGTATTCCTTCTCCGCAGCAGATCCTCAAGTCCTGGTCTGGCACCAACAACATCTGCCCTCTGGCACCCAAGGTCGAAGTGCCTGAAGATGGTCTGCTTTCTGCGCTTCGATATGTCCAGGATGAGGCCATTCGGCTGCAGCAGGTTGGCCGTCTCTCAAGGGCCGTCCAGATTCCCACCACGGTGAATGACTACATGACGGACCCGTTTGACGAGGGGTTCGCTCCCTTTGTTGACTTCCAAGCGCTCTTGGAATCGCTATTTCCTCTGACGTATGCATTTCTCTCCTGATTAAATAGAAGGAGGGGCTGCTAAAATGATATGTTCAGTCATTCGTATGCCTACGTGGATCATATCAACAGACTCGGCCTGCTCTACACCCTCAATGGCACTGACGACTCACTTAAACCGATCCTGTTCATGGCTCACCAAGACGTTGTACCAATCAATGATCCTTCCGACTGGACTTATCCACCCTTTGCCGGCCACTTCGATGGCGAATGGCTCTGGGGCCGAGGAGCTAGCGACTGCAAGAACGTCTTGATTGGCCTCCTGTCCGTCATCGAAGACCTGCTCCAGCAGAACTGGCAGCCGACACGCACCATTGTTCTCGCCTTCGGGTTTGACGAGGAATCTCATGGCTTCCTCGGTGCTGGCTCGCTCGCCTCTGCCCTAGAAGAAAAGTACGGCCCACACAGCTTCGAGTTCATCCTGGACGAGGGCGGCATGGGGCTCGAGAGTCTGGGCGATGATGTTGTTTACGCGCTCCCTGGCGTAGGAGAGAAAGGCAGTATAGATATTGTGCTCTCTCTCGACGTCGCCGGCGGCCACAGCTCCATCCCGCCTCCTCACACGGGGATCGGCATCATGGCTGAGATCATCTACGAGCTCGAGCGACAGGACCTATTCGTCCCTGTCCTTACCGACGACCACCCGTCCCGCCGGATGCTCGAATGCCAGGCTCGCTATTCCCCCAACCACGTCGAGCCCTGGCTCGCCTCCGGCCTTCAGTCGTCTGACCACGTCGCGCTAGCCGAGAAACTCGCATCCTCCCGCGGCGACGCCTTCCGATACATCCTGCAAACCTCGCAGGCCGCCGACATCTTCAACGGCGGCATCAAATCCAACGCTCTGCCCGAGAAGATCTCCGCGCTCGTCAACTATCGCATTGCCCTCCATCAAACCCCAGAACTCATCAAGCAGCGCGCCATCGACATCATCGCCCCCATCGCCGACAAGCACAATCTGTCGTGGACTGCATTTCCAGAAACAGCCGCCACCGCCGATAAACCAGCCGTCAATAATCGTCTGACCTTGTCGACTCTCACCACGCCTCTTGTCCCTGCTCCCGTGAGTCCTACCAACATCGACACCGACGCTGTCTGGGCTCGGTTCGCGGGTGTCGCGCGCACCTCCTTCGAGTCCGTCCCCAGCTTGAAGGGCAAGACGGTGGTGGTCAGCGGCGACATCATGACGGGAAACACCGACACCAGATTCTACTGGGCCCTGTCGCGGAACATCTACCGCTGGAGTCCGTCTCGCAGGGGCGGTAGCCTGAACATCCATACGGTCGACGAGCGAGTCGCTATCGACGTGCACCTCGAGGCAATGGTTCTGTATTACAGTATGTAGATCTCCCTAACGACAATGCTTATCCGTACTGACTTTTATAGACCTTATCCGTTCTTTTGACGCTTGGAATGACTCGATTGGAGCGTCCCACGATCTCTGAAATTATCCCTCGCCGATGCGTCTTGTAGCCATGCCATTCGATCTATAAATCGTGGTTATATTCAATTTGGTGAGCCAATTGGACGACAAGACGACAGAAGGATAGAATGCATCCTATGCAGATAAAATGAGGCATTCGTCATCACCTCGATGCCAGTAATCGCTCATCAATGCGGGATCTACTTCTTATTTGCAAGCGGCTCCCAGGAAGTAATAGCGAATCAGGTAGCATTTGTGATCTTGTGGCTGCCATGCATAACAGGCTATGTACGTGCACCTTGAACTTGGCTGTGCTAAATATCAAGCAGCGGCCTTCAGCGACATATACTTGGTCTAAAGATGGTATAATAATAGACATATCCAAGCCATATCCAAGAATTCATACAGAAGAATAATCAGCTTGTGTCTCAGCCGAATGACCAGCTAAACGCCAAGCACGATCTAGGGGGTTACCAATGCTTATCGAAGACCCTGCTCCAGAAGTAGTAAGGCGAAAGCACCGCCCATCACGGGTCGCGCAACGAAGGCGATTCCGGGGTAACTGAGATGTCAGCAGCGCTCGCAATCGGTACATCAAGAAGAAAAACTTACTCCCCGCTAACAGTATCATAGAGGTCAGTAAGAGCGCGGTTTGTAGGTGTTTGATTGATCCAATTCGCAAGCAACTCAATGAACATGTCCCTAGTACTCGTCGAGGCAACCGCTGCTGCGAACATTTCCCAATCACCTACGAGGCTCAGGTCAGCTCATTGAATATTCTCTCAAATGCAGAATCCCATTGAATGCGTAAACAAAGGTATACGAAAGGACAGAAATTCACCTTTAGTATACTGGTGTCGGGTGTCCAGCGGCACTCCATACTTATTCTTCACTGTTGGGTAGAACTTGCTCTGCATATCATAAACAGATTGGGGCACCAGGTTCAAGCCCAGCTCACGGTCGGTGTAAAGGTTGTACAGGAGACCTGTTATCGATCAGCTACGAATACCGCTGAATGGAAGTAGGGAAACTAAAACCGACCATGAGAATCATTTGAGCCGTAAGACAACGTGGTATGTGGAAGATCCGCCTCATGAGCAATACCCAGTACTTGCCACCTATCGATATAATCGTGGGCGATAGCAGAACGATTGGTAGCTGCGTCAGCGTGGTCGGTGAGCTTGCTAATGGTCGCCATGGCCTCAATACCAATAATCCCCTTCAAAGCCAGGTTGGTTTGGTTGCTATAGAGAAATTTAAGAGCACGTCAATGTTTCAATCCTGGGTCAGTACTTACGCCAAAGGGCCAGCAAAGTCGTCCGTCGATATCTGATTCGCCGGGTAGATAGCTTCGTCGACCAGATATGATGTCCATTGCTCCAACAATGCGTAGTGTTCGCTCAGATAACCCGAGTTGGATGACTTGAGTGCGTACGCCAGAGCCATGATTATCATATTTCCACATTCTTCGAGCGGCATTGGTTCATCATTGCCTTCAGGGTGGCCAGTGGCGTTGGGATAATGGCTTCCAATGTCATGCATCGCATAAGCGTTAGGGTATTGCCCGGATTTCTGGATTTCAAAATTGGGCTTCAGAAGAAGCTCGAGCAGCTCTGGATTGGTGTACAGGAATACTGGATGAGCAGGGAAAATGACGTCCACAGTATTCATATTGCCGTTGGAAGATATCTCCTTCATAAAGAGATATGGATTTTGCGGCGTGCCGCACAACTGGGTTGCAGCAAAGGCTTGACGAGCACTGAGAGATGTAATAGTCAAATAGTCTTGACCAGCCGCTGCTATGGAGTCCCGCGCAATCTTCTCGTCCAATGCCGAAGAGAGCTCGTTTGCTGTTGAATAGTCGTAATGGAAGAACTCCAGCTGGAACATAGCAAAGGTTAGACAATTAGCAGCAGAGGTATATATCAGATGGCAAGAGCGCTCACAGCAGCCAAGTCGTCGTCAAAATAGCTTGTCCACAAGGAGGGCTCTGCCCGAATGCCATCGGGGCTGCTGTATTGGATCGCTTCAGTTTGAGCAAGCCCAATAGTGAAGCGTGTATCGACTGAGGACGATGTAACCGAACCCAGGTCAATTGCAAACCCGAAAACCGGCCAATTTGTGGAGATGGCTCGATAATTTGAGTCTTTCGAGTTACCCAAGGTTCCATTAGCGGCGAATGCACCCCGAACAGCAACATCAGCCCCCGACTGGTGCGTCACTTTCTCGCTATCCTCAGTTGCCCAGTACCAGTTACCCCATTCCCCTTGATCTCTGACTTCCGAGAAAAGCAGTTGGGTCTGACGGTAGACCTTGTGATAAGCAACCCCGTGGCTTGTGACACCATACTCCCACTCCGCAACAGCAGTGCGGTCTCCAGACACCCATTCTAGGCGTTCATCAGGACAAGGGAAGCTTGCAGATCCGAGTTTTGAATATAGACTCACCGGCAGAAATGTCAGAGTAGAGCTGTACGTCGTGAGAATGGCCGTCAGATGACGAAACTTCGACGTGAACATAGGAGAATGTCAATGACTGCCTTCGTAGATCATTCGGCGTTATGGGAGACAAAAAAGTGACTTTCATCTCCACAGCATCTCCCACATGAAATGTGAAGATGCTCTTTGTCGAGGTGTATTCATATGCAGTCTGGTTGGCAGTTGTCGTTCCAGGCAAACCCATCCATGTGTACACAGCACCGTCGACACGGATTAGCCCAGCCCAGCCATTGATCTGGCCCCTGTAGTTTCTTGTCAGAAAGGTGCGTACATGTTTAGTGACAGATGCTTACTCCCAAAAAGTTGGCCATTCGCCGGCCAAATAGCCACCGTTACCTCCATCACTTCCTGCAGAAAGCCAGGTGCTCAAGTAAGGAGACTTTACTGCCAAGGGCAGCGCAGGAGGTCGTGCAGGAGAAAAAGTTGACACCGCTCCTGCTAGAGAAACCAGGAAGGCGATTAACACGCCAAGAGGAAACAGCTGCATGGTGATAATGTTTACCGGACGATCAAGCAGGGCTCATGGAAGATTTTATGAGGACTCTGGTCTGGAAGCTAAACAACAGATCAGCGATTCTGCCACGATAAGCAAAACTGCCAATTGAGAATGTCTACTGGAATTCTAGGGGCGGTTTTATAGCTGGGCAAGATCGACATACCCGACGTAAGGAACAACCCTGCCACGGAGAAACTCAGGAGTGACTAGAGATCAGTCAGTCGAGCCACGGTCTAGAAGAAATTGAGGAATGGAAACACGCATGATAGAAAACTTCCCAAAAGTCGTCTGACCTGTTATTGTCCGCATGGAGAGACACATGGACCTCCTACTCATAGGGCCAAGGGAAGGACATGAAGGTACAAGGGCAGGGGGAGGGGCAAGTATGTGGGGGATGATCGGACTGTTTACCATGCAATGTGCAGACAATTAATCTTTCATTCCTCTGTCGCTGTTCCCCCTCTCCGTTCTCGGCCAATGTGCTTGCTGAGGTATTGGCCGTCTGTAGGCTGATAGCGATCTGATGAAGCCAAAGGTGCATGCACTAAGCTTAGATAGCGCTTGTTCAGGAGATCCACCTGAGCATAGGGTAGCAAGTCTAACGGGACTAAGTATGAGTCCAATTGAGCCCAAATGGCCCATCGTGAGTCAGAAGATGCTTACCAACTTGAATGGGAGGAGTAACGACAGGCACTGTCAGTCAACACAGGATGGAGATAGGGATAGGTCAAATCAAGAGAGTGACATTGGTCGGAGTTGGTAATATAAGAGCTAAGGGTGACTAGTCGGAGTGCGCAAATACAAGAAAAGAGGAGACAAGTGAGGAAAAAGAGGAAGACTGCAGAGGATGTTGAGACGAAGACAACAAGACAAGACGGGAAATTGCACAACAAATCCCAAATGGGAAAGTGACATGCAACAGCGCAGTGCACTGGCTTCAGATCCACCACCACCGCCATTATCCTCGCATAAACCATACGACTCGAAGTTGTCGAAGCATAGATTGCACCGCCTACAGCCATTTGCAGAGGAGTTATCATCTCCGAATTTGCAAATTGCCAGTGTGACCGAGATTTGTGATACCATCATGTGAGAGGCCAGGAACATCGGTGGTAGGGAGCGAGGTCAGATTGATGGATACAGTGTCGCTGTGACCGTATTTTTCCCTGCTGCAGGTTCCCATGGCCTCCACTCAACATGGGAAAAGAGGCTCATCACTCAAGGTTAAAAAAATCTTGGACAAGGCACAAGCCAACCGTCAGCCCTCAAGAAATTGATATGTAGTGTGGGGTGGTCCCGCAAGATCGCCAGACCGCAAGTCCTAAGTATCGTTACATTGCTAGTTTTCTTAGTCTACTTTAATTGATCCCTCCTCCGAAAGTGATCAGATGC
The DNA here is from genome assembly GCF_001078395.1 of Aspergillus udagawae. Lineage (NCBI taxonomy): Eukaryota > Fungi > Ascomycota > Eurotiomycetes > Eurotiales > Aspergillaceae > Aspergillus > Aspergillus udagawae. The sequence goes on along the minus strand of NW_025091265.1, from coordinate 1,996,056 downwards.
CCTCAACCTCTGCCGCTTTCACAAGACTACTGCCCGCATTTTGTTTACATGGAATTTGCCGAGTGCCGACTACTCGGTCAAGTACCGTGACTGCGGAGAAGGACCCTCAGAGCTGAGCAGATGATAAATAGATATCTGGACCTAAGGGAGGTTCCACAGCAGCGTGGAGAAGTCCTATTCGACGCAGGTACTGACTGATTCTGTGCCCCAATACCCCTTACATTGTCCAAGGAGACTATCAGTAAATACCACCTTATGTATCTCAAAACTCCACCACTAAGCCCACCCTGGTCAAAACACAAACCCGCAGATTCCTGGCTTGAGAATTCAGTTCAATACTTACATCGCCCTACCGTCGGAATCTCTGTGCAGGACTACTGGTATCTCTCTTCTGATTGACCACACACCGCAAAGATACCTCGTCTGCATTCATCGCGGAGCCTTCGCTATGCTATTAGGATGAGAGTGAGACTCTACCTATTAAGGATCATGGAATGAGTGCTTATTTGAATTGCAGACTTAATCTGTGCATATTAGATACTAATATTTCAGGTACTTGTCCTTTTTCGAAGGCGAAAATTCACCTGCGGTAATCCCTCTAGGGATTTGGGAACTGGCCTCCTAGTTAGTTAAGGCTTAACGCTTAGTTTGACTAATCCACTAGGCCTAACTAACTAGTTAGTCGTCGCTTTCAGGATGTTTACAGTAAGGTACTTAAGTGTGCCCCTGTCAAGCATGCATCAACCCCTGGAGAAGAGATTCCTCTGTTTATTTTGTTTGATCCATAAATCAAAACAACGCCAAGAGGATATAACACCATTCCCGTGTCGTAAAACCAAGCAACTCATGACGCATAACTCATAACCCGAAATCGTTAAGCATGATAGAAACATCACCCCCGGCCAGTAAGAGTCTTCGAGCTGCGCGCCAACTCAATACAGAACTCGCCCCATTCGCTTCCTCCGGGCGACGGCAGGATCTCCTCGGCAATCGCCTCCTCAAGACGCTCCCCATAACGCCGACGATACTCGTTCTTAACCTGTTCCAGGTGCCGTGGCTCCCAGTGCAAGCGCACCAACCGGGAGATTAGAAGTTCGGAGCGCTCCTTGCCCGAACGAGTCTCCCTGAGAGCTTGGTGCAACAGCAGAGCATCGCGCATGGGTCGGTTGATAGCCCCGTTGAGAATATGCGCGAGTGTTTCACCCTGTCATCAATCCAGTTAGAAGAAGATCATGAGATACTCGGAGAATTAAGAGTGGAGATACGTACCACAAGATTCTGTGACTTGGCAATCATCGCACGGGCAAAGTTCTGGTTGTAGATCTTCTCATAAGCGCGGAGCACCTCCCGCAAATGTGCGTCGCTCCGTCGTACAATAATGTAGATCATTGCGGTCTCGCCCCCGTGCCGTGACATCAGCGCCCCGTACAAGTCCCGAACATCGCGCTGGACCAGATCGGGATCGATGGTCTCACGCTCGCTCTGCCGGGTTTCCTCAAGGGCAAGCAGCACCGCAACTCGAAACTTGTCTGCCTTGAGTTCCGCCTTCATGCACTTTTCCAGGCTGTCCAAGTACCTTGAGTCACGAAAACATTCCTTGATCTCACGGATGTCGCTATTGCTACGCCCCATCAGAGACTCGATGAGGAGTTCTCGCCGCGAGGTGCTAGACTGATAGTAGCAATTGGCCCAGTACGCTTCCGACTCCCAGCGGCCCAGGGCGGTTGCGTAGCATACTTTTCCAAACGCACTGTTGCCCAGCTTCAGTCGGATATGTTTCGCCATATTGATGCCTTTGCCCTGTAGCTTCACGTGACTCTTGTATTCCTTGCGCAAGTCTAGCATTTCCTCGCTGGATAGGTGAGGCAGCACACGAATGAGAGCCTTGGTATCAATATTGATGGTGTGCGACAAAGCCTCCTGCATGGTAATTGCGTCCGGCACGGGGTCATAAAATGTGACCTTCTTCCGGACACTGCCGGGTGAGATCAGTACCACTGCCTGGTCTTGAGATTCATGTCGGCCGTGACGAACCCGGCTGCTGTCACGTTTAGCGCTTCCGGGCTTCAGCTCTTTGCGATCCCTTTCGTCCTTGGACTTCTTTCGCGAGTGTTTCCTCCTCCCGTCCGCGTCTGAGCTTCCGTCAAGTGGTTCAAAGTCAGAGATGTCGTCGTCGAACCTGGACGGGACCACAATCGGAGACGGCATAGGAGATATGGATTGATATGTGCCCTTATAAGGCTCTAGCATGGGGCTTGCAGGTCGAAGATCTGGGTCAGCACCCGCGACTGAAAGGTTGTTCGCAGAGGAGACAGAATGACTGGCAGAGCGGCCAGTGGTCCGATTCCCGGGCGTTATCTCGATAAATCGCTGTTCATTCTCCGGCCGAGTGGTCGCGGCTGGCTTCTGAAATTGGGGGACTGCGGAGTATTTGGCCCTAGTTGGTTGGGATTCGGCTGTCGGCGCTGCACTCGGTTTGGAGAACTGGGGTGTCGTAGAATACTTGTACGGCACTGCACCATTCTTGGGGCCATATTTCACATTTGGATCGACATGGGCGTATTGAAAAGGCGCAGGATTAGCGTACGCTGGATGCGTATTTGCATCGCTTGATAAAGCGCGCTGATGGGTCGGAGAGCTGACGGCCGGAGCGTAAGCATTGGAGACGGAAAGCGGACGATTGTTGGGAGGCGCGTATGGATTCTGATGCCCTATATTCGCATATTGAGGCATTGAAAAGCCGGGAGCAGTAGGTGCACCAGTCATCTCAGGGTAGGTCGACACAGGTTGCGGAAATGCTCCTGGGATCGATTGCGTCTCGGCCTGTGATGATGGCGGCACGAACCCCGGTCGTTCGCACTCTGGGATGGGGGCCCAATTTGACTGCGGCGCAGATGACGTCGAATGATAGTTAGGCTGGTGTTGGCCATACTGTGATGGCATGGCATACTGGAACTGTCCGGTTCTGGCATAGCTGGGATGATGGCCGGGAATGTCCTCATCTGAAGCATGACGGGAACGAGACGAATCCTGCTTGAAAGGGGGAGCGCCATTGAGCGCCCCAGACATAACTGGACCATCTACATGAGGCGAGGGCGCACGCGCTGGCTTTCTATATCCGTAAAAATCACGCTCCAGATCGCTAGGGACATCGCCATAGGCCAGCGCCTCATCGTCCGTGTCCGAGTAAGAGTCATCCGAGGGACTATCGTACCTCACTGGTCGAAGGTTCGGCGAGCGCGGATAGCTTCTGTCATCGCGCTTTGCAGACTTGCTTTCCCCCGCGTCCGATTGGTAGTAGTGGTCGCGACGTCGTTCGCTGCGCAGATATTTGTCTTTGCGATCATCCCGTTCTGACGCCGAGTCTGAGACATCGTATCGAGAACGGCTTTGATGACTAGCGATTGAAGTGTTGCTGTCTCGGGGGCCCCGGGATCTCGACCGTAGATGGTCGTCCCTCGCATCGGTAACGAGATACTTTCTCTCCGATGACCTCGCAGCGTCGGGAGCGGTAGAGGGCTGTCGGCTGTCGCGAGATTTGGAACGATCGCGGATGCGCCCGCTCGGAGACTTGGAACGGCCACGCGACCGTGGGTCATTGACCTGCAGGGACATGGTTTCGAGCGACACTGCGAGAACCCAATTATAACCGCAGGACAACCAGAAGCTCAAAGGGTATAGAATAGCAACCGAACAGGGAATAATGAAGCAATGAGGTGGAAGTGTAGGCAAAAAGGATTGAAAGAGTCAAGACCTACAAAGCAGCGAAAGGAGAGTAAGCAGATTAGAGATGTGAGGTGACAAAGAGAAAACAGAATAAAGATCGGTAAGAGACTCAGAGTTCATAAGCGACTCGAGCGAACCGCTTTCTTTTTGTTACTGGCCCGAGGCTGAATTCTACCGTGATCATCGGCGGTCGCGCCAAAGTCCAGCTGAACAGGTTGAAACTAAGAATGGGAGGATAAGGAATCACTCGCAAGAGCTCAAGGTGTCTCGTCCCGCACTGGAATTCGCGGGGCTGGTCACAATTGCGATAAGCATGCTCTGGGTTGGAAGGTCAAGAAAAGAGAAGAACATCCAAAATTTCTTTCCCGATTCCAGTACCTCAATCATGCCTAAGAAAGATCTCTACGAGCTCATCTTGCGCTGCATGTAAGTTGAGCCGCACTCTTTGCTGAAGCTCAGCTGTACTTCTTTCTTCTGATGAAGGCGCCAGGATGTGTGCAGTATGCAGTTGAAAATAAAGGATGCCCCTCCAGCTGCAACGAATCAAAGTCATCTCCAAATCATTCAGCCCATAGTGCACGCCAATGACAGTGCCAGGAAATGGCCCACAGTTGGACTGAGTCAAACGACCCCTCTTGCAGTCTAGTGCCTCGTATGATTCGTATCTACCTAGTGTACCGATCTTACCTGCTCAAGGAAGACTGATTGGTCTACGACAGGCGATGGAGCTTTTTCCCAGCCTTGCCATTCACGCAGTACCTACCGTCAGTAGTGCGAAATACTCCGTATTAGTAGTAAGTGAAATGTCTCAGCTTGAAGCCGAGAACATCAAGTTGATGAATATCACACTTCATCTGAAGACGAAGCCAGGGCCTACTACTGAGGATGGGCAAGCATCGTGAGTCTATAGAAGGGAGACAAAGAATAACAGATCAGCTAGCCAAACGTTATGATTGTCATTTTTCAAAGGAAAAATGGTGTGGAGAAGAGAAACTAGTTCTGATTCAAAGGGGAATCGGAAATACACCGTCTGGGAGGATTAACAACCAGATCTGGAAAGAAAAGAAACAAGCATGATGGCGCCATATGCTCGTGGTATTCGGTACACCGCTCGTATTCGGAATCACAAGGTACCAGGTCATCAAAAGTGATATCACAGAAAACACGCAAGTGGTATAAAGGAAGTCAAAAATTGGCCGCAAATGGTAGAGCAGGAGAAAGTAATCGACACTGTGGTTTTGTATCCAGATGAGCTACTGCAAAGCTGCTCATCCCGGTCTCGGGTCTCTGAATGAGTGATTCTGAGACGGAGACAAGTAATTCGCTCCATCTGCCAGGCTCAAACATGTTCAGTGTGCGAGGAAGACATCACACAAGGTGTCCCAACCATTGGCAATTGTCGAGAACCTGTAAAGAACAGAACCAGAAAGAAAGGAATACATTTGCCAAGAAAGAAAATTGCAAGTCAAATGAACACTTGATAGCTTATCACACTTCAACCACCAAAGGATGCAAGTAAGCGGTTCGATGTGTGTGCCGAAACCTCAGGTCGTTTCCCAACGAGGCGAGGAATTGAATGACTGTTCAAAGGCACGAAGCAGAGCTGCAAACTCCACCTTCTTACCGTGTTCGGCGGCCCTCATTGGAAGGACCCATTCGCCCACTGTAGATCTTTTGCATCGGCGAGGCAGAGATACCGTTGCGGTTCAGACGGCTGGTCCTCCATCGCTCATACCAAACAACACGGCTGGCTTCGCGGAGTTCAGCGCGCCAATCGCTGAAAACAGAGTCCTTGAGCTTCACAAAATCGCAGTGTGCGGGATCGTATGGGTTAGCGAAACCCCAGGGAAATTTGCGACCAACTTGCTCGTCTCCAGCTTCGAGTGAGTGAGGGTCTGGGGATAGAATTGAAAACGGAACATATTGAGACGCGGCTTGAGATCCTGAAGACTGAGCTGTCCCTTCGCTTCGCTGGGACGGTGAGCTCGGAGTGGAGACCTCGGCTTTGCCGTTGTCGAGAGGGTCCGATTCCGCCTTGTGCTCCTCATTCGCGTAGCTGTCTGCGTCAGTTCCCACCTCATCCTCATCGGCGCTTTCTGAAGACGTATATTCGTCCTGGTCCTCTAGAGTCAGAATCTCGAGAGGGTCAATGTTCGCCTTCTTTAAGCTCTGCCAAACCGCCTTCTTCAGATAGCTCATGTGCGCTGTGGTGATTGTATCGGCCTTGCTGATGACAGGAACAACAGTGGTCTTCCCCAAGACAGTTCGTAGAACTTGAATATCGAGGAACTCATCCAAAACTCCAATCACGGGCGTATCGGTGGCTTTGGAAGTTCCCTGGGAAGCGCGTTCAGCGGCAGCGATGTTCTCATCCAGATGCACAGGGTCGAGAAGCAAGAAAGTGCAATGGATATGTGTATCCCGGAATCCGGGTGACCGAATCACCTTCGTTTCCTCGCGCAAGGTCTCTTCGAATTTGCTCTCCAGGAATCCGGTGACACCGCGCAGTTGAATGTCCACGATATTCTTTTCCAGTCCCTGAGAGTCCCACAGGGTCAGACCCACGCGCTCGCCGTCGATCTCGGTTTCAAGGTAGTGAGACGTGAAGCCTTCGTTTGCAGGTGAGTGGCGCTCGTATGCTTCGACTTCTTCTGGAGATCGAATTGGATGCTTGTGTGGGGGCATAGTTAAAGATTTCCTGAGAAAATGCAAGAAAGAGGTCTTGCCCGAGTTGCGAGCACCGATAACAAGGATACTAGTCAAAATGTGAGCACATATTTCCGCATACACTTTCCACGCGATGTTACTACTCACTTGTAGGGTGTCGGATCCTTGCGCCTCCGCATCCTGCGCGGGTTGTTGACCGTACTGACAGCACTGCTCGCATAGCTGTAACGTCCACGGTGGGTCATACTCTCCGTACGCGCGTAAGGATCAGCTGCCTCTGCAGAGGTACTCATATTGCTGCGAATGGCAAGGTTGTGATGAGAAGCAATTGTCTCATTTGACGGAGTGGGAACGCTGTCGTGCTGTCCGTCGCCCCCGAAAGTCTCGATGACTGGCGTCGGTGCAAGGTCGGGCAGACGAGGAGGGAATTGAGGCATAGACTCGCGCTGACGGCGAAGCTCCTCCTCCTGCGCCTGCGTTCTTTTTTTGCTTCTGCTTCCGGACGTTTTTCTTTCACTCAGCGGCTCAGTTGACTTTGCGCGACGAAGAAACCCTAGAGATGATGCACGACGTTGATCCTTGAGATGGCCGTTGCCGTTCTCTGTGATGGGAGGAAGTGTTTCTGACGAAGGCTGAGTCTGCCCAGGAGTCCGGGGTCTCGACGCGGTTGCCATTATTATTGGTGTTAATCCGACAGGCCCTCTTCCTAATGATCACTGACAGGCTGTGGTTCAGTTGAAAAGTGGGGAAACTGTGATTGAGGAGTGTCTCAGATATAGAATTTCTCACCAATAGTGGGACGTTTCACCAACCCTCTTTATGTTACTTCAGAATGACAGCGGTTTGTCCCTGATGTAATTTCAAAAGTGTTAAAAGCTGCGGATGCGCCTGTAGAGTAGATGCTGTATGCAAGTCAGCCAGAGCAATCATCCGAATTGCGCTTTTATTACAGGAAAGGAAGTTGTTGGTTCATCCTTTGAATTTATCGAACATTTTTACTCCTATTTCAGACCGACGTCACTGACCTTGTATCAATTTGATGCCAATTGACTCTGTAATTAGCGTGCCAGTGCGTATTCCTCCACGTGGGAATTTGATCTGGGCACGTTCTTGTCGACGTCTCTTGCGGGTGCAGCAAAGTTGTCGTAAACAATACGGAGTACCGGCGGGTGAAATGACGTCTTTGAAGCAGTAACAGATCAGAGACAGGATGCGCTGGTCGGAATTTTCTGAATGCCTGGATACACGACTTCGAGAAACGAATGAATGATGATAAGAAACCCAACTGAGTAGGGATCAGGAGGGTCCGATTTTAAATGACGTTCACCAGCCCAGCAAGTGATTTGTCGGAACCAGCCCCAAGTCTGTGCTGGAGGAGGGAAAATATGGAGAAAAGAGCGATTGTAAGTTTTGACAAGAGACTTCGAATTCTGCTGATGAAGCTTCCTCCTTTGATATTCAAATTTCCTTTTTGATTTTTCTTTCTTTTTTTAGAATTTTTTCTTCCTTTTTGTGTGCCTTCCTAGAGGTCAAAATGAAGCGGATGATGCCTGCTCACAGCGTCCGACTGATGCGGCGCTTGGATAGAAAATAAGGATCCAAGAGAAAGAAGGAGAGTTGGAAGGATAGAAAAGAGAAAGGAGGTTTACAGGACAAGAATGAATTGAGATGGAGCAGGTCGATGGCGCCCCAGACTGACGATGATCAGCCCAAAAGAACAGACCGCGATAACAATCTCTTCTCCCAAAAAGGCTCCTACGCAGTTACCTATCCGTTCCTCTTTTGTCCAGTTTAGAACTCTGGGTTTCGCTCTACAAGGCATGTACAAAGCTTGCTAATGTTACTTTACTCTATATCTACGGATTCAATCTTCCTCTAATCTGGCTCCTTGGTTGTCCAGCGCGTCGTACTGTTCTTTTTTACTTTTCTCTCTTTTCCAAGCAGCTAATGCATTGAGGACCTTTTGGAGCTCGACTATGGTAGATTCAGGGGCAGCAGACACTAGCAAATAATAATCTCACCAGGGGCTCGACTTTCGAACCCTCCCCACTCAGACGAACCTACTGGCTAAGAGTTAGGTTCCGTTACTGGTCGCGGACTCGTGCTTGCCCCGTCTTCGGTCTTAGTGGCTGAGCTGCTGGAGCTTTAGCTTAGGTGCTTTACGGAGGGGCACACTGACCGAGCAATTTCATTCGCAGCTAGCTAAATACTCAGCATTCACCAGCACAACGGCATCTGAGAAGATTCAGGGGCCACGGCAGTCCAGCATGAAATGACACCTGAAAACGATCATTGTTTTCAGGTTGCTCTTATGAAGGCCCATAAATAAGAAGTATGAAGAGGTGATTATTGTGACGAGCCACCACCTATACTTAATCCCTCCTTGATGCACCCACATCACCAACGTTCATGCAGATTGATCCATCAGATGGCAGACATTGTTGATTATCTGGACTATGTCTGGTTCCGATTTTTACGTGCTTTATTACTCCGTCCCTAGTCAGGGGTCATTGCCTTGTCTGGTTTAGCTTGCCAAGAAACCACGCAATACAGGAGAGAACAGTCGAGAGACGTGAGATCACGTGGTGGTGGCTCTCTACCTCTCTACTTAGCCTCTAATGAGGAAGATTATCATGATCTGTCCTGGAACCCCAAGCCCCCACTCTGCTTGAGTGTTTTGATTCTGACTGATGTCTGGCTGGAACAACCATAGTTCCCTTCATACGACGGCCTTAGGCCTTAAGACCTCGTGTATGACCAAGCGGTGATGGAAATTCATTTAGGAGCGTGGACAATAACGCTCACTGTTCGGATAATACCCTAATCATGCTAATATTACCATTGACCCCAAAAACCACGAAGCAACTGAGATCGATATCTTTTCCAAAGCGATGAGGAATATTCGAAGTACCACGTCCTTTGGACTGTGAAAGTCACACATTCCCAGCATTGGCGCAATTCCACTTCAGCCACAATGAGTTCCAGGTTCCCTTAGTGTCCCTGATGTCAAGCGATCGCACCTTAGCAATCAAATATTCAAGCGCAAGCTACCTGCTTCGGAAATGATTCAGTCATAATCTTCGTAAGTAAAGCATGCTCACCCTTCGTGATTCCACATTTTTTGTCTACATAGTGCCCCATTCTACTTTGTAGTCTAGGACGTAAGAACAAGTGAATGTTTTGGGGCTTATGCAATCACGATCTTGGCCATCGACAGCCTCCACCGCGCCCTTAAAAATGGGCCGTGGAAGCTTCAACTCTTTGTCTCCACAGTCATCAAGCCTTAGATCCCGCATTCCCCTTCCATTACTGATCACTCTTGCTCTGCCGATGCTGTTCTCCATACTCGAAATGGGAGAACAATGCATGGGTTGTCCGCACACACTTGGTCACGAACAAGCCTCTTGAATTTCGGTCCATTTGGTCCCCCGCTGTACTTCTTCTGACCGAATAGCTCAGGCCCACCCGGCAATGCATCATCTCCCCACTGACCGTTGAAGTTCAACCAGTTAACGGGGTAGCTAGGGTCATAAGGCCGAAAGGTCCCGCTGTCGGCATCGTAGCTATATGCATAGGCGCTCAGTATGGGATCCCACAACAACCCGCGGTCAGTGTGGTCAACAACAAATCCGGCGGGAAGATTGAGATGAGGAATCGTATGGTCATGATCGCTGCGCAGGGCTCACACTCCTTAGCACGCGCCGTCATCCTCAAGGTTATGCGTCGGTCTACTCACCCCGCCATAACGTAAACAGCGTGCGTGCCTTTTGCCGAGTATGCATATGGCCGCTTGCCTTGTTTCTCAGTCGCGTCGTACGTGAAAGCTTGTCCTCCAGCATGCTGACTGTACCAAATCGCTTGGGGGCTCCCATTCGAAAATCGGATCATATTGTGCTCCCTAGATTGCATGAGTTGTGCGCAAATGCTGATTTTGACTCGACGTACCAGTCCCCGACGTGATCACCAAATTCCATACCGAGAACAGTGTTTCCTTCGTTATACCTTTTGAATTCATGAGTCTGTCACGATCGTCACCGAACATATCGGCCATGACTTACGCATAGAAGTAAAAATAAAAGGCATCCACCGTCCCATTATTATGATCACGAATAATAATCGTTGAGGAGACTGCGCCGTTCGTCTTGCCTTGTTGATCTGGAGCGGTCCCCTTGAACCACGCCGGCTGCGGAGAAGCGTTGATACCTTCATGGGATGTCAAGTAAACGCTTGTGTTGCCCAGACTGTTCAAGCTGTCGAGGTTATCAAGAGTCAAGGGTGACTGGACCCCTTGGACTGGTTTATAGTCAACCATTGGCGTAGTATGTACAAGTTGCTCTCCAATGTCGGAGGGCAAGTACTCATCTTGGCTATGCAGCCATACAAGAGGCGCTACGCCATTGTCAGAGGTCGAGAATCATGTTCGATTGCTGCAGACACACGCACCATATTCTAGCACGAAACTTGGTATGTTTGTTGCCGCGATATCTTTCGTAAATGTATCTGCGGTCGCGACTGCTGCCTGTAGCATATTCCACGCAAAAACAAACGTCCATGCAGCCCGCATATTGGTAAGACAGAAGCAATCGACGATCTAAGTCTAGGTTGTGGGTAATTTTCAGTTATCGGTTCAATATCATTTTAGAGACGGCCGGCAATTTATAAGTTAGAATGGGTGTCGAGAAGTCAGGGCTGAATGATCATCAGTCCCCCAGGAATTCGCCGTCCTGGCCACCTCTCGAATCTAGAGTACATACTATTTCACGCTGCAGTTGAAGCTAGACTCTAGAGTCAAATTCTGTTGCAGCTGACAGGCCATGAGAGCAAGCAGGAACCATCCAATCAACCTCGTGTGAAGACCAGAAGATCTGAGCTACAGCTACAGTTCGTCCGTACATGGCTTGGATCAATAAGTGGTTCTGAGGGGTCATTCCAGGGCGAACAATAAGCATGGTGCGGATGATGCAGTCAAGAATTCCAATCAATACCTGGTTGATTGTGATCGTCCAGTCACGTTGGCCTCAGGTTACATTGTGAAGGATCCTGTGATATTGTTGGTCAACGACATCTGATTGATTGTGAGTTAGTTGACTCTTTAGTTACCGTCGTCGCCATCAAGTCATCAGATAAACTACCTAGCCAGATGACCATCTGTTCTCAGAAAGGTAAGGGTCGTATTACAGGGTTTCACTTCATCATTTCGGCGCCTTCTAATTCAGGTTTCTCTTCGATTCAACCCAGGCGATATTTAACGGGCAGTTGACTATAGAGACTTTGTTTATGTATTAACAACATAAATAAATAGTCCTGCAGACAGTTTTCAGACAGGTCCACCGACTTATGGTGTCCTGTCCGTGAGATCAGCCTTCTGAACGACCAGTTCACTAAATTGATCCCATATTCACAGATCAGCATGACGGTATTGATCTACAGCTTTCCAGTGTCCTGCACAGCTTCCAGCTATTTCTTCTTCTCCGCCTCTCGCATCTGCTTGAATACCGTCAAATCTAACGGTATCCTCTCTCCAAGCCATGTAGCACGTTGCGTATGATTCCGTTCTTCCTCTGAATCGATCGTGTTTGGGTGTATCAAGGCACTCAACGGACCCCTATTGATAACTAGCCAAGGTACAAACGCACCGAACTGGGCAGGCGTGAAGACGTTGACTTCGAACATGGCGACCGGATGAGGCCCAATTGGCCTGTTGAAGAAGGTATAAATGCGAAGCTCGGGGACTGCATACTATCAGTCATTTCCGTACTTTGACTTGGAGATAACCAGATTTTCGCAAAAAGCTCGACACCACGGGAGAAGCGCCCTTACATTCGCGTCTGATCCTTTCATGTAGAGCTCTGGCGTATGCGACTTGATCTGGATTATTCTAATGGCGGAAGATCAGTTATTGCTGAAGAAGTCACCAATAATTTGAAGGGTTTCTAACCTGAAAGTGATAGATATGGATATCAAAACCTCCACGGCGACCTTTAGCGAGAGGGTCGGGGAATTCCTCGTATGCTTTACTTAAGATTCCATGTTGGGGGTTCTTGAGGGACTTTCCATCCTCGGTCTTTCCACTATCAGAGTCTCGTTAGTTTCTCGGTCTCTTGCCTTATGCGATATTTGACTCGGACTTAAACCTGAGACTCACTCAGTCAATGGTTCGAGGTTTTCGTAGCCCTCAAGTGGAGACGGGTATGAGAAAGCAAATTGGTCCGTCATCTCTTGTCAAGGTGATAAAGATACTTAAATGAGTAAATGTGTGCAAATATTCTATGTCTTATTCGTTCAAGAGTTTGCGCGAGTCTCTCAAAGATCTGGTGTTGAAACAAAACGACAGGTCCGAGGTGGTTATATATCTAATAGAGGTGAAGGTTCCACACTTGACCATGCAATTACCAGAAATATGACGGGCATGTGATGATTGACAATTCTGGTTGACTAATTCTTAGAAATTCGAATGCCATGAGAAATATGGTGCAATATCCCTGGTACGCAGAGAGCAGTCCCTCTGCTGTCTGCAATTCCGCACCCTGACAAAGCCGCGGAATGAACATTTATCTTACCAGATGGGTAGAGCTTAGGTGCTCAACTGGACAAATTTTTTAGATCTCACATTGATTATCTTTTACACGTTAGTAGCCTAAATAACTGCGACTCGGATATGGTCAGGCTCATAATATGGTATTAAGTTTGTCATTAATAGCTCGTATACCCTCAATCGGCTGAATGCAGTTGTGTTATATTCTGACAGGTCACTACCGCAACTACAGTCTCAAGTAAAGGAGACGGCCCACTCACTGCTTAAATTCATGTTCATAATCATACACAACGAGCTAAATTGTTCATAACGCCTAGGTTGCATGTATGCTATTCCCCCGAAGCCATACCCATACAGAAATACTCAAACCCCCGTACTCCGGTTGCTGAATGGAACCCCTTCGCTGTAAACAATGCTACCACAAAGCCTTGACATCGATATGTCCCTCATCATTAACAAACTTTCCCCGATCCCATTCACGATCCTCGCCTTTCTTTGACCATTTCACGTCTTCAAGTCTGCCTTCATCATCGCCACCGCTTGTGGCTGTTTTACTAGAAGTGCTCTTCCATCGATCAACGACGGCATCGTTGAAGCCCGCTTCTCGTAGTCGTTCCTCTCCCTTTTGCTTCCAACGAGCACGGTCGCGGAGCGCCTCGAGGGCGAGCTCCCAGTCATCTTCCTCCGTTGTAAGACCTGCAACAGGACGTCGGGAGGGCCCTTTGCGCTGATCTCGATCGTCATCTTCCATATGGACATCCAGCGATGGATCGTAGTCGGGAGCAAAATGAGCATCGATATTGCTCATGTTGGCTTTATAAGCGCCCCGACCACGAGAGCGAATTGGCCCCGAATCGCTGTCGACACCATGCTTAGGAGGTAGTGGTCCCACCAAATCCTCGAGCGGATCAGACTCAAACCCAGATTCTCTTCTTGGAGGAGGTGGTGGTCTTTCTCTCTCGTGTGCTGTGGAGTGTGCACGTGTCGCGCGATCATCGCGTGAACTGCGGCGAGTGTCGTATCTTGTATCCTCTCCACCTTTTCGATTCCTGTGCCTGTCTGGTGATGGGCTGCGCAAGGGGGACAATGAGACTGTGCGTTGACGACGTCGTCTGTAGCGATCGCGAGAATTCGAGGCATTATCATCTCGTGGGGAGCGGCTACGTGAGTACGAGCGGCGGTGATGTTCTTTCCTTGAAGATCGATGACGCTTTTCACCAGTGTCGTCAGATCGGTGGGTTCGTCGGTGTCTGCGGGGCCGGTCTCTGTCCGAGGACGCTGAACGACTCCTGTGGCTTCTCCTATGAGGGCGATGCCTTGATTCCCGACTTTCTTTTGTGTCTCTCCGTGACTCCAAGTTGTCCGACGGGCGTCGGGATCGAGGACGGTCGCGTCCTTTGGTATCATTCGTAGAGGAAGACGAAGCTTGGCCACGTAGTAGTCGCATTCGTTCCCTGGCTTCCTTCTCTTCCTTCCGCTTCAATGCAGCATTATGGCTGTCGGTTTCCTTTATGATATTGCGTAGAAATCTCGTATTCGGTTTAGGAGCTGCAGCCGTAGGTCTGCGAGGCGATATACATCAACACCACGCCAATTATAGTGGAACTCCACTTAAGAAATCGTACCTTCTAGGCAAATAAGCACCCAATCCTTGAGCAGGATATTTCATCGAGCTGTCACGAGCCTCCTGGGCTAACACTTGTGCAACATAGTCGTTGCTCAGTTCGTCGTTCGTTCCTCCAGTGTTTGAAGGCATGATTGCGGGCGAAGGAAGGAAAGCGCCGATTTGCGCTCAAGTGGGCAATGAGGTGCTCCTTCAGAATTCAAGTTTTTTCAGCCAGCAGACAGTCTTCGCGACATCATTCATACGAAAAAAGACACTTAAACCAATTGAACTGAGGAAATATAAATGTATTGTCTATCCGCGCATGGCCAGTGCCAAATAAAGTGAGGGCAGTGACTTCACTTCTGGCTGGGGCAGCCGCGCTAAACGGCAATCAAAGGCGGTGTCCCTCAGGATTGCCCGATAAGCTTTTGTTTACTTTCCTGTTATCTACCAGCCAACGCGCAGTCAAGCGTATCCGTTCAGAAGATACCTGGTATTCAGGCAAAGAAGACTTTCATAATCCAACTCAGGACTTAAATATAGGATTCATGCCTATTGCTGCCAAACGTACCTCATTGAGAAGAGACCACTTGAAGAATGACCGATCAGAGCCCCGCTGAAACACTTGAGCAGCTCCGACAATTGGAGCAAGAGAATGGCGACCTGAAGACTCGTCTTGCCATCATACGCATAAGCGAGCCTATCTCTTCTTCAGAAGACGAAAAATCCAATCCATCGCCGTCCAAGCGTACCTCTGACGTTTCTGCCATCGATAACCCCACACCTGCTTCCCTGGAGGCAGATTTGACACACTACAAGGTACGGACAAGTGGACTTCACCTCTGCATATGCTATATCCTTATTATAAATTCTCTGACTTGTACGAAAAGGAACTGTTCTCGAAATTGCGCTTTTCCTATGTTGAGCAAGTAACAAAAGAAAAGTTCCTACGAGCAATCGTGGGCGATCCTCCCCTGGTCGTTGGTCACAATGAAAATGTGGAGATGGAAGCGCAGTTAGCAGAGGTGAAATCTGAGCTCAAGTCGCGCAAGGAAGAAGTCAGGATCATGATTGAAGATATGGAGAAGATGGGTCGGGATCTGGCGAGTCGTGAGTTCCTTTTGCCCATATGACACGAAAGCGGCGCTAAGTATTATTTCGACAGGATACAAAAAAGTGCAACTACAGATGACACAACTTTCAACACTCCCGGAATCAATAGAGAACCTTGAATCCACGATTGCCGGACTACGAGCGAAACAGGTCGTCACGATGGGCGCGTCATCTTCCCAGAACCTTCCACTGCCAGCGACACTGTCTCTATTGGCCGAGCGTGAGGCGGAACTTGCAGCATTAAATCGGCAACTTGCCGCAGTACAGAATGCTCTGCCACGCAAGACCAGAGAAGCCGAAGCATTGGAAAGAGAATTGAGTGTACTAGAGAGACGCAGGAGCGAAGCAACTGCACAAGCACGGGAGGCACAGAGAATGAAACAGGAAGGCAAGAGCGACGGCCTCGAAGAGTTGGGCAGGTGGTACAGGAGCGCAGAGGAAACACTGAAAAGTCTGGTGGGTGTTGAGGGATGAGACCAAAGGCTGGATGATTGATGACTGGATTTGTATTATGGCGGCGTCGCAGGTTCATAATTCGGGTGTATATATAGGCGAAAAGGGTGGTATTCTAAATTTACAGCACAATGGTACAACTTGGGTCTCGAAATGAAGCCGTTAGGCTATCTAATTCATTGACGTGCATGATCATACAACATGATACGCTATGCTGCAGACACCATGGAACCCCTCATGATTTTGATTTCCAAAACGAGACCCGTCCGTACTCCTGATTTTTAGTTAAGGCACATTTACTCCTCGTCCTCCTCAGCCTCCTCACCGTCACCGCCAGCAGCGGCAGCAGCCTTCTTGCGCTGGACACGGCCGGGGCGGCCACCACCGTAGGGGGAGGTGAGAGCGAAGTCAATGTGCTTCTGGGAGTCAAGGCGAACCATGTAGGAAGGCACGTTGACGATCTGCTTGCCGACACTGTTGGTTAAAATAGGTTAGTATTGTTTCCTTAGCGCTATCGCACGGTGGGCCATACCGGATGTGACGCTGCTTGATCAGGACACGAGCGTGATGGATGGACTTGGCAAGACCGAGCTTGTAGACACAGGTCTGCAGACGACGCTCAAGGAAGTCCTCGACACGGAGGGCCAGGACGTAATCGAGCTTCATGCGGGACTCATCGAGCACACCAATGCGGACCAGACGACGAATCAAAGCGTTACCTTCGAAAAGACGCTTGGGGTCCTTCTCGTCGAGGGTGAGAAGCTCACTAGACGGGAATATGTTAGTCACTGCTCTCAATTGTCGCAGGGCTGACAAAACGCATACCGAGCAGCACGACGGATCTTGGACAGGGTGAGCTGGACACGCCACACCTCACGCTTGTTGCGCAGGCCGTACTCGCCGACAATCTTCAGTTCCGAGTCACTATCGACCAAAGGTTAGGCATGGAACACACGACTTAAACAGAAGCACGCTTCTGATCAGTGGCCGGAGAGTACTAACAGACGAGCCGACTCGAAAGCTGAACACCAATTAGCGTTTCATTCGGAATTTGATGAATTTTCCATTATTGGACATATTAGAAGTACTTACGACGACGAGGGACCTTGTAGGTCTTGGAGTAAACGCGACTGTAACGCAGAATCGGTAATTAGAACGATGCGACTTCATTTCGCACTCATCGCAAGGCATATACTCACGGGACGGGGGCCATGGTTGCTGATTGCGCGTTGTCGTGATGTTGTCGAGCACACCAAACTTCACGAAGATCGCAAAGTTCAGAAGTGAGGATGCTGTATGGGGAGGAAACAAGCGAGGAGAAAAGTGGAGTCTAACCGTGTTGAGATTAGGGCTAGGGCTAGCCCTGGCGGCGCACCAAGCACCCGAGGACGTTTGACACCATCACCAAGTGCGGCAGAAGGAGGCATTTCTTCGTTGTCGACAATTTTTCAACACCAGCACCACCTATACCGCAAAAATGGGTCACTCCCACGGTTTGAGATCGGGCACTCGCGTATGTTCATGCGATTGATTCATATCGACGCTGTTTTCGCGGGCTGAAACGGAGCGCTGACGATGGTTATAGTATGCCTTCAGCCGCGGCTTCAAGGAGAACGGCATGATCCGTCTGTCGACCTACCTGAAGACTTACCGGTACGAACCAGACATTCGAAGATGATAATGGAGAGAAGTGCGAGCAGGATCTGATTGTTGTTTTCATAGGGTTGGCGACATTGTGGATATCAAGGTCAACGGTGCCGTTCAGAAGGGGTCAGTACAATTTTCGCCCGCTGCAGTTACGAGGAGTCCGGAAGGCGCGGCTTATGCGTGATTGTGGTGGAAAATTTGAGGATTTGCTTGCTGAAATTTTGGAACAGTATGCCCTACAAGGTCTACAACGGTAAGACCGGTGTCGTCTACAACGTGACCAAGTCTTCCGTCGGTGTCATCATCTACAAGGTTGTCGGCAACCGCTACATGGAGAAGCGCATCAACGTTCGTATCGAGCACGTCAAGCACTCCCGTTCCCGTGAGGACTTCATCAAGCGTGTCAAGGAGAACGCCGCCAAGAAGCGCCAGGCCAAGGAGCAGGGCATCCACCTCCACCTGAAGAGACAGCCTGCCATGCCCCGTGAGGGCCACGTTGTCGAGGGTGTTGCCGCTGAGACCATCACCCCCATCCCTTACGACACCCACATCTAAACGAATGGATATGGTCGACGCGGTTGTTTGGTGTTTCTGGGTTTTTCCGTCTATGGGTGGACTTTGCATTGAGACGAAGCGATAAAAATTAGGGTTCTCAGATGTTCTGGCACATGTCAAGCCTGTGCATAGATTCCCCTCAATGAAAGAAAAAAAAGACAAACCTTTCGATTCCCCCTTTGAAGAATCAGTACGATTTAGATATTTTGGGTCGAACGGGTTTCTGATAGGCACCTATTGGCCAATCTACCAGACAACTTTAGCGCCCAATAACTCCTGCGATATTGCTGTTTCTAGGAGTAACACTCAATCAATGCTTGGGTAAATATTTCTCAAGAACATGTCATTCACTAGAGATTCTCCGTTCCGTAGGCGTAAGCAATTGTCATGCCCACTGCAACGAGGTAGCATCGACCTGAAGCGGCGCCTCTACCAGCGCCACCGAGCGCTGAATCAGAGTGGAAATATGCATGGAACCACTAGAGCTCAGGTAGATACATTGGAGCAGCCAAAGAATGACGCTATGAGACCTTATATTCTTCGTGAATAAAATAACCAGTAGTTGTTCCTGCATTAGCAGTTAAAGCGGCGACAGAAGAGATTGCCAATCGGCAGTGGCAGAGAGATCCGCCCGGAGGTTCCGCTCAGGCAAAAATAAGCTGTCGCCAAAAAAAAAATTGAACTCGAACGTATCATCCTCGTCGCCAGTTACACCTCCTTATTTAATTCGATTTGGAATTTTCAGAATCACTTCGTACACTACTTCTGGGATTTTTGCCTCTTCATGGCTATCACTGCCTAAATGCCACTGCTTTCCGTGTCAGACCGATCTTTGCCGTATTCTCCATCCCGATAATACCCCAGGCCTTGTTGATGCCTCTTTCAGCCACTTCTCACTCCAGCTCTGCGCAGGCGCATCTGGAAGCAAGAGAATCTGCAGCCATTGTTGGTCAAAATCTCATGCTACAGTCAAGGGAGACTGGCGAAATTCTACCGCAAGGGACGCAGCCGTTCATTCAAGATGTCGACAAAAAGAGCCAAGCGAAGCCTTTCGCCCATTTTATCGCTGGCGGGTAAGAAGAAATTATAGTTCTATGGTGATTGAGATGAATCTCGAAGCTAATGCGATAGATCCACAGAATTGGTGGAATGACGGCCGCGACTCTTACCTCTCCTCTTGATGTCCTGAAAACCCGGTTACAGTCCGACTTCTACCAAGCCCAGCTCAAGTCTCTTCGTGCCGCTCACCCATTGCCACCATCTAACTCACTTGCTTCGCTTCCACGGACCGCTATGATGCACTTTAGCGAGACCTTCCAGATCTTGCGCTCGATACATGTCCATGAGGGCTGGCGCGCACTGTTTAAGGGCCTTGGACCCAATCTCATTGGGGTTGTTCCGGCGCGTGCCATTAACTTCTACGTATATGGAAACGGAAAGCGGATACTTAGCGACTACTTTCATTACCACGATTCCAAGGAGACGCCCGTCGGAATTCATCTGACGGCGGCCGCCGTAGCAGGAATTGCAACAGGAACGGCCACCAACCCAATCTGGCTGGTGAAGACACGCTTACAACTAGACAAGTCTAACGCCGAGATTGGCAAGGGCCGTCAGTATAAGAACAGCTGGGACTGTATCAAACAGACGGTGCGCCACGAGGGCATTCGAGGCTTGTATAAAGGACTTTCCGCATCATACCTCGGCGTGACCGAGTCAACTCTGCAATGGGTGATGTACGAACAAATGAAGATGTACTTAGCGCGCAGGGAAGCAGCGAAGCGTGCTGATCCCAATCACGTCTACAATATCTGGGACGACGTGGAGTTGTGGGGTGGTCGAATCTGCTCCGCGGGCATGGCGAAACTGATTGCTGCGGCCGCCACGTACCCCCACGAAGTTGTCCGAACGAGGCTGAGGCAAGCCCCCACTGTATCTGTGGGGGATGGCAAGGTTCAGATGAAATACACCGGTCTTGTGCAGTGCTTTAAGACTGTGTGGAAGGAGGAGGGTATGGTCGCATTGTATGGCGGTCTCACACCGCATTTGCTGCGTGTGGTTCCGTCAGCTGCCATCATGTTCGGAATGTGAGTATCTGTTGTCCCTGCTTGTTCAGATGATCAGCCTCTAACATCATCGCTTTAGGTACGAGGTGATTCTTCGCGTTTTCGGAACGACTTCATAAATTACCCCAGGTTGTCCTCTCTACTTTGGAGCGCAGACAAGATTGTCTTTGAGCGTAAAACTTGTACTTTATCTGACCCCACTTTTTACTGGTGTTATTATTATTGACTAGAAGGGTCAACTGCATGTATATGGCGCAATTCTTGGATGGTTGCTGCTCGGCTCGGCGTCTTCACTCTTCTCTCACATTTGATCTAATACAAGGCTGAGAAACCACTTCGTTGTAACTATATGGTGGGGTTGTTGGACCAGGGTAGAATCAGCCGTAGAGAAGTGTCTCCTAACAAGAGAGCTTGATTGGGAAGATCAAATATTAACATGCTATAGTCGGTAGCTTCTTGAATTCGTGTTGCTCAATATATCTAATGCAGGTACGGAGTACCACTACCACTGATGTCCACACCAACCCCATCAGCGTACACAGCATCAAATCATTATATGATTTAGAAAATCTTGCTCTCATCCCTCTAGTTGACTGATGAGTATCTCAGTACGCATATATCAGATTTTGCTACATCATGCTCTTGTGTGTGCTTATTAGATAGATAAGTAGTCTTGTGAATGTCTGTCACACAAGAAATATATCCAGGTACCCTCTCAGTAGTGGTTTAAGCTCCCTGTAGAACGTGCAACCTATTACGTACACATACTTTAAATCGTATGCAGCAAGGAAGCCAATAAAAGTAATGATGATGATCCAACTAGGTACCTTACTGTTATTGTATTACTACATCTCAACAGACTTAACTTATCACCTTTTTTTATTGACTAACACCAACACTATCTTTGTGAAATCAACAGGCAACGTCACCGGTACCAGAAGTGATCCAATATCTAGGCTAAGGCATGGAATTCGCCTCTGCAAGCGAGCTGATTGCTTTTAACCCTCCGTCTAATTTACGAGTCAACCAGATCATTCAGGTCTGATTGTCGGTTGCCTAAGCACTCAGCAAGGGCAAGGCTGACAGATCCTGCCAGGGACCAGCGGTCAAGCACACAGCGAGTCATGGACCCGAGAAAGTGGACGACCGTTTTGGTGCTTCCAGAAGGTGAGCTGAACGAGAAAAAGAAAAACTAGCATGATCTCAACAGGGGAGACGTAGTGAGGGGCATGAACAACTGAACGACTTGTTGCTGCTCGCCGGCTTTGAGAAAGGAGTCTAAGGTAAGTATGACCAGGCCAAGCCAGTACTGAAGCTTGCAGCTCACCATTATCAATTGGTGAATGATGATCGGAGTATGTGCTTGCTCCAAGAATCCATTACCCATTACTGTGATCATCCCCCAAATAGGTAATGCCAGGCCAGTAGGTAGTTTCCTGGGATACATCCGGCCAGAAGGTAATGTGACCAAGATGAAACGGGATTTTGGAAAAGTTGCACCAGAGGGAAGCTATCTGTATCGTCAACAGATAGTTCTGTTCACACTCGGAGCTGTTGCCTTGTTCTGGGCCAGTATTGCCCTCGATATGTCACTCTTGCACCTATTCTGTGCAGTATCGTCCAGGCTTCGTTCGAGTTTAACCTAGTAAAGGCGAAGAGGAAGGTTTCCGTATTTTGTCTTTTTATCTGAACATCTCCTCAACATTATCCCTAGCGATGAGATGCTTCCTATAAGAAGGTCACCTTCCTCCGTGCGGAGGGAGCTATAGCATTCAGACAGGACTCTTCTCCGCGATACAGACTCTTTACTGAGAAACAGCTCGCCTGGTATTGAGCTCTCTTATCCCCTTGCTGTATCCGACCCTACCCAATTCCTATCACGACCCTGTCGTGTAAGATTATTCCAATGTCAACCAATCCAAGGTAGTCGGTCCCAGCTCTCTTCCTCTGAGTTCGCCGACCTTTTGCTTTCAGCCTTCTCAGGCTAACTGAGTTTCTCCAAGACACCAAAAGCCTTACGCCACTCAGCAACAAATGGACCTTCTACATATCGGCTCCTGGACACACCGGTATGACACCACCGCAGCTCCTCAAGGCATTCTTCGGTCTCCTGGTGGCAAAAATCCTTTGTCATACTTGCAAAATCAAAATAAGAATAAAGTTCCTCCAATGCTGCAAGCTATGCTGGACCAGTCTCCAAAGGCAGACCCTTGGTCGCCAGTCACGATGCAACAAAAGCGAAACCAAAAGTTGTCATTTTGATCTAGTTTTCCAACCTTTCTTGTATCCTCACCTTCGGTCTTCTCCTTTCTTTTGTATCTAGTAGGTCTCCTGTTTGTCTGAGTAGACTGCTTTGTATTTGGGTGACAGAGACTAAAAGCATTTTAGATATTTTTGTCAGTCCCTAGTTGCTGTCGCGTCTTACACTCCGACTTCCCAAAAGATACTCTGATTGGCATCAGTCCTCCTAAGACCTATACTTCACCCAGATACCTATCCCAAGCAAGCTTATTTGCTGCAATTTGACCATTGTAGACCTGCTTAGGGTCGGGTCAGCCGTTGCTTGACGAGTCAGGCTGCGTGGATCACGAAACTATTGTCGAGGGATCTTTCATCCGACAGTGATAATATATGTCACAGTACCTTGACTCACCCAGAAACCACACCGCAATCTCTCTTCTGGTTTCGACCTAGTCAGGCGTCTACTGGAGTTCTGCAGGTTGTCCCGAAATCTATAGTCCATCTCTCGCGTCCCGTAGTCCTGGTTTCCATCCAGCCTTGCACCGCCCCTAGCGAGGTTCATGCCCAAAAGGACCCTGCGCAGCTTAACTCAAAGAAAAGACTAAGAAAATACTTTACCCAGAGCGCCGAGTTTGGACATGGCTGATGTATGGAATCGCTTTTCTTCAGAAAGTGTAATCCCGGGGTTAGATCTGTAGTCCACTTTCGGTTAGATTATTCTTTTAGTAACTGATTTCTTCTGCCTCTTTTCTCTCATACAGATGTATTTTCCCTTTTCTCGTGATGTGCATTTTAGAAGTTTCGAGTATTTTGGAAAGCTCGCTTTTGAGCAGCTGAGAGAGCCTTTGGCAACCGTTGAACATGGAAAAGAACCTAACAAAAGCTACATACTAGCAGGGATGTGATCATGTGGGACTGTGAAATTAGGTTGGCCCTCAATCTACCTTGATGATCAGATTTATATTTTCCTTTAATAAGGAACTATTTTCTTTTCTAACTCCAATGTATTCTTCAGTAACAGATAGTACTTGTGACTTTTAATTTGTTTGCTTTTCACCATGCTTCTTAAGATTAGTTAAATATAGAGAGCAGTTCATTGCTGTTTTTGAGTAGCTTTTTTATGTATGAAAATATTGTTCCATTCTAAGCCAATTGAACAAATTCATTTATAATAATGAAATTGCGCAAAGGAGACAATCAACCACGAAGACAAAGAAAAAAAGCAAAGACGTTCAAACTCATAATTCCTTAGTCCATTGTCCCAACGTTGAGAGTACGTAGAGTGAACGTGGTCATGGTTCGGGTTGATCCTTGATTCTGGGACCTCCAGGTTCGAACGAGAATTTCAGCGCCAGTAGGGGAGGCCTGATGCCCCGGGATCTGCACGACATGTTCTAGATGATGTTTAAAGATCCCCGCATATTATCATTCCTTTTCTCGGCCACCGTCCGAAAATCATAATAGCACTCCGTAGTAATAATGATTGGAGAACCTTCGCTTCGGTAGTTATTCTCAGCAGTGTTAGGGCAAATGCGCCAATTGCGTTTGTGAGCCATTACATTACTTATTGTTTGAGTGTTAGGCAGCAAATCCAGCGGTGTCTCGGTGGCTCAGATGTTTCAGCTTCTCAATGCTCAGACCTCGAGACAAAGAATTTACGTGATAGAATCTGTCGAGGACATTTTAGTTTGCTGTACCTGTAGCGACGACGAGTTGTTGACAGATGATGGGACGTAAGAATTTGCCCAGTGTCACTATTTGTCTCTTAGTTCCTTCGGGGAGCCTTGGAAGCGCCTGGTCTGCTGCCAAGTATCTCAGCAGAGAGAGCATATGCTAGATGATCCTTCGTAGGCTTGACCCGGTGAGCGATTTAGGGGATTCACCAGGCCGGTTGAAATCGAAATCTAGCCATCTCCTACGGAAGAGGCATCGCTCAAAAAAATTGACTTTCTGTCCAAACCGTTTTTATGATTCAATGAGAGGCGACTTTGCCTGAGAAGTGAGGAGTGTGCCTCGAAAAAGCAATGAAGTGCTGCGCCATCTTTGTGTGGCTGAGGTGGCTAGTGAGAAACAATGTGGAGGATGTGGCGTGTTATAGGTGGATTCTACGATGTGCAATAAAAAAACTGTCGAAATTGTCTACCGTCCATTCTAGACCTCAGAATACTTGCGGGTCCGTTCGCCAGCTACTGTCCAGATGATCAGGACGATTACACCGTAGCCCGCAATTGGAAGTGCCACTTGGCTCCCATTGTTATCGAATTCCAGCTTCGAGAGTCGAGGCTTCAGTAGAGCAGCGACATCTATTCAGTTCAGTTTCGTGATATCTTTACTCTCTAGGTACCCCAACTGTGGGGACGTATGTGTCCATGGGTGGAACTAGATTGTCTTGGTTCCTTGGATGGCGGGGAACGTCCCGCCTCCCGGGCCTAAAGTTCCATGTCTCCACATCTGTCCTCCACAGTCCGTTCCTTTTGCGCTTCACTTTGAAGACAGAGGCGAACTCTGCCAGCCTCAAATAACCACTGAGGAAGGGCCGCAAAGCGAGGTACCGAGGAGAAATACTGACAGTCAACCAGACGGGACATGATCTATTTGCGGCAATGCATACAAATAGCTACCTAGGGATCGAGGACTGACTTGCTGCAAATTTTCTACCTAGTAAGGTACGTATGGCTGCCAAGCAGTCAGTAGTCAGTACCTACCTATTATGATACGTAGGTCAAGAAGTATTATTGTTCGGAAGTCTCGCAGTTGACGCACGCGATTTACAAGGTATCAGCCGTCCAGTTGTTGAGTTTCAAAGTTTTGAAATCCGCTTTACTCGACAGGTAACTTGTCAGAGAACCCGGCAAGAAGCGAACAATCTTTCTTAGTGTACCTAGAATAGCATAGTAATGTAGGTACTGTTGGTAAGGTAACTATGGACAGTGCCAGCCAATAAGTTTTCTGACCAAGTTGACAGTGTGACCACTTCGCTGACGCCGAGCCTACGTTCAGAACTTTTTGCCCGTTTTTTACAAGAAAGAGGGGGCACTGA
The DNA here is from genome assembly GCF_001078395.1 of Aspergillus udagawae. Taxonomy (NCBI): domain Eukaryota; kingdom Fungi; phylum Ascomycota; class Eurotiomycetes; order Eurotiales; family Aspergillaceae; genus Aspergillus; species Aspergillus udagawae. The sequence continues at coordinate 1,970,407 of NW_025091265.1, read as the reverse complement.
TCTTAAGCGTAATAAGAATTCTTGTCGTCTTATTTGCTAGGAACGATGATTACACATGAGGTTGGAGAAATGACGTTTTCCTTTGCAAAGATCTATTCAACACAATCTTTTCTAATAATTAATATCACTCATCTTCCTCAGCCACACTCGAAGCCTTATGGGTTTTATCTCTATGCTGATTAATGCTCAACCCTCAGTCCTCGTAGCTTAGTTAGCCTGTAGCCGTATGTCATCATGGTTCATGGTTGTTACACCAGCGCTTGCCTAAGAAAAGAGATCATGCTGCACCATGACTAGATAGAAACAGTAAACAGGTTAAGAAGCATGTATCTAGGGGGCTTCTTTGACCTGCAACGTAGAGTATTTTTAGTTGGGATATTCATTGCTGGGATATCGCAAAGCTTTGCACTAGGAGAGGCAAATGTGAGATGACAAGGCAATTGAGGCTCTGCTTGTATTTCAAGTACTCCTGGAAATAAAAAGCATTGTGGTTGATCCTTCGCGCTATAAACGAAGTACTCAGTGCAGGACATCGGCAGTACGAGTACCTCAGATCGCCTAAATAATCTGAATTTGATACGTATCAATTCACCCCTGCTAGTGAAATACCGTATAGTACGTGCAGGGACCTGGACGGGAGTGAGGCGAAGTCATCCATCACATCCCCGAATACAATCCTTCGTACGCCAAGTGAGATACACTATTATGACAATTCATCCTGCTAACCTCGGTGAGAAGTCTAATCCCTAGCTTCCTCTGTCAAGTGTCAACATCCTTCGAACACCTGTTCCCCACTTAAGGTGCTCAGTAAATGTTCTCTGATAAAAATGCAAACCTGAGGGCAAGCAAGAAGATGTTAATGTGCTTGTTCCGAGCTAGTTAAGTTCTTATGGGCTTATCATACCCCTACTGTGTTCAAGTTAAGGTGCATGGAGCAAAGTCAGGCAGGCATGGTCAAGTAGGCTGTACCTTACTAGCTTTCCCATGTGGGTGCTTCACCCAGGTAAAGGAAGATGAGTACCTGATCATCCCTCTTAATGATGACATTTCCCAAATTTCTCTATTTCTCGCCATCGTTCCAACTTCATTTACCCACTGCCTTCAAAGTAAAACATTCTATCCTTGCAGGCATTCTCTTACTCTTTTACCAGCACTTAGTGACACTCTTTTGTACTCAACGTGATGTTTGTGTATCGTTAAAATCGTTGCTTTTTACAAACTGTATGCCCCGTCTTTCAGCCGAATCTTGTTTTCCTGAGTCTGTCACTTATGAGACTCTGTACTATTTTGCTTCTGATTTCTTCGACGCCCTAGCATCCTGTCTTTTGTCGATTTATTGAACCTCCGTTGAAAGCTATCTTATCATGGATCCTCTGAACAATGTCCATATCAATGATGACTTCAACTACGAGCAAGATGAAATATACACCGGCTCCAATGTCATCTGGCGTGCCATCCATTACACTGGCCCACCCGTCCAGACACTGGGGGGTCATTTAGCTCCAGCTCCGACCCTCGACATGTCTTTCGTGAGTCAACCACCCACAAGCGTGTTTTGTCGATCCACTAAAACGGCTGGCTAACACTGTGGCAAGAATCATAGCCAAACTCCATTCTTCTCTCCGGTGTCTCCGTCCAGTATCGGCAGTATAAGGGGGCCAGCCCAGTTGTCCGGCCATGATACAGGCACCAACTGCAACTTTGAGACACTTGAGGCACTTGACTTGACTGGCAGCAATTTGGTTCCACCCGAAGTTCCACTGTCACAGGGTGATTATGCTGGCCAATGGCCAACTATCAGATCTCTCGACGCAGGGCCCGTGCAAATGCCGTTGAAGCCCCAAGACGCTCTCCACAGCCCGCTTGTGAAGGTAAATCAACTTAAGAACGATCTTCAAATATGGGACTCATTAGCACTACAAGCCTTGCCCGAACTCAATTATTCCCAACTGATCGACCTGAGAAGTTTCATCAAAACTACCTTCTGCAAGCTGGACACATCAATACAAGAGAGACTTGACCTAGGTGCACCCAATATACCTTCTCCACGAGATAGGTACCTTTGCAAGCTATGCAGTCAAGGCAATCGGAAGGTGTACGGAACTCGTGGAACGTTCCGGCGCCATGTGAGCCTTACTCACCAAGCTGAGCACAAGTACTACTGTCCGTTCGATGCATGTTCCTTCAGTACACCTAGAAGGGACAAGTTCCGTGGCCATTTGCAAGTCAAACATGGTTCCTTTGGCCCTTCTCTACTGAACAAGGGCTGCCTCGATAACCTAGCCCGGCCATGCCCCCCTCCAAAAAAGTGTGGGCTTTGTCCAAAGCAAGTAACCACATGGAAGAGATATTTCGAGTGCATCACGAAGCACTGCCGCCTACCTGGTGGAAGTTCTGCATACAGCAGCGCGAGCCAGAGCAGACGAGGCAGCGGAAATACTGGCGGAGACGGGGCAGACTTTGGCGGCCAGCAGTTTTTTGGTCCCAGCGGTAACGACGGATCAGGTTTCCCGCCGTCGTCTTCATTTGAAGGAGACAACGTGGATGGACGCGAATTTGACTTCAACAGTATTGGCCAGCAATTCAGTTTCCATGGTGCCAGCCTTTCTCAACACAATACACTAGCCAGCATTGTTGCTGATACTGTTGATGAAGCCGAGCAAAGCCCCCCGCATGTAACCAACGCTCATGCTCGTACTCGTCCCAACTCAGTACAAAATAAAGACGGTCCCAAACACCTATCACCCGTCCGTAGTCCAACAAGCTTACGAGATTATCACCGCACCCTGAGTTCGACCCTAAAAGAAGGCTCACCAGTCTCTACCAAGAGCGATTCTAGTCTGGACAGCTTCCAGCAATTGTCTGCCACCCGGAATACACCACATTCACTGGATAGTCCTGGACGAAGTCACACCTCAAACGAACGGCCAAGACCAACTGATGAAAACACTCGAAAGAACCAGTCAAGGAAGCTTGAGAAGTCTTGCGAGACAAAATGCGGACACTGCGGTCATACCGTGCAGAGTTGCACTCATTGTAAAGCCTCCAATGGGGCGGCGCGAAAATGCCACCTTTGCGCAGCTAAGGCTCACCAGCGAAGTAACCAATTACGCCCCTGGCATCAGGAAAGATATCCTGATCATGCGCATATTCCTAGGAGATCTTTATCACCACCCTGGAAGCTTGGTCGAGAGTTGGACTTGACTTCAGAAGTCTTTCAGCATGAGCTATTTTTGCAAGAGTCAACAAAAAAGCTCAGCACAAAGTCCATTATTTCTGCCACTCATCCGGCCTCTATCTTTCCTTACGCTGTTTCCCAGGAGACGAAGTCATTGTTGGTCCTTCACAATAACTTACAAAGCCACTGTCTGGGTATCCTTACTGCCAAGCTTGAGAGTTATGGCAATCGGCCATTCCTGCCGTGCAGTCAAGGTAGTCATGCTCGTTCTGGCACTTATAACACAAGGACATCCTGGGGCCTGCTAAAGGGACATGATATCCTTACTCATTCCGCAGTACTCATGTCGGAGATGGCTACCCAGCCTTGCATAACACTGACTGGGAGACCGGCCACTCTTTCCATAGCTTCTGTTTCGCATGCGCTTGGCCTTTCGACATGGACTAGTGAGTCTCCAAACGCTTCAACTTGTAATTGACATAAGCCGTCGCTGACTGAAAGAAACATTAGATGTCCCCGACGGCGTGGCCATAGCACTGAAGAAGTTACCTCTATTCAGGACAGAAATCCAAATGCAGCTCCTGGATGACGCGTTCGATTCGGCAAATCCAGACCTTACAGCTACAACAGTAATATTACGAAGAAGGTCACATATGCTTCAGACGAGGCTCCGTGTTATTGTTAAGCTGCTCAAACTCAAAATGACGGTCACGAATGTCATTGAGCTCGAGGCACCAGAAGCACATGTACCTCGAACATCTCAGATTAACCCAGAATACCATGGCCTCGTTGAATTCAGAGTCGATCTTCCTATGCGCGACGACGCCCTCTCACTTTCCCAACTATGGAGTATGATGATTGGTAATGCGGGGATGATTGTTGGAAGCTTCGCGTCCACAGCACTCGATATCCCCAACTTGAATGATGGGAGGGATGATCTTCAATTTCTTTTCATGATGCTGGTCCACATTTTGATGAAGTTCGCTGGAGCCCCGATCCGTCCACTCAATACAATGTTGGTTGAATGATGATATGCTTCTTTGATGCTCATACGACTACGGGAATTGTTCTTGTATTTTGCTGGAACAGGCATTGGCATGACAGGCCTCGGAATCTTGTCGGACATGTCTACCAAATCTCCATTCTTCTCCTTCTTCTCCTTCTCCTTCTCCTATCCTTCTGTGCCATACGCAAGAAGAGCCGCAATGAAGCGGACGTAACATGTAAAAAAAGTTATTGAATTATTTTCTTATGTTATTGACTTCATAATCACAGAAATGAAACTATACCCTCTCATGTTACTTCATGTCGGATCTTATGCCAAGTCATTTACGCGCATAGACCTTTCTGTAAGATGCTCACCTACCTCATTTATAGCATGCCATGCTATTATGGTCTGCTGTAGGCAAATACACAGTAAATATGAACAATTTTAGAATAACACAATGGGAAGGACACCATCGGGGCTACCTGCGGCAATGTAGATTGTGCCATAATCCCTGAACTGTGCTGCTAACCTATTGCACCTGCAGCAGGCAAACAATCTTCTACCCACCACTCCTCCACAACACGTGTCTGCTCATCCTCTTCCTCATCCCCATAGACATTTTTTCTTATTTCTTCCGGCAGTCATTCTGCACACAGTTGGCCTTCATGCAACAGCCACGATGGACGACATGCTAGAATGGTATGCCAGTCTTAGCTCCCAAGTTCTCGATCTGGTGAGTGACTACGCAGGACAAGAGCTGTTTTGTCTTGAGGGAGACTCCGTCGTGCTTCAGTGCCTTGACGATCCTGCTCTTGACTTTAAGTGTACGTTCTCTACTACCACGTACCTTGAGGTTTCAGTATCATTTACAAGCTCGCAGCTGGGTTCCAGCTCCTGCAGGGCGTTTACAACGTTGAGCGCCTTCTCTTTAAGTTTTTGTCGACGAAATGCAATTTTCACATAGTCTTCTTTGATGGTACTCATTTCCCTGCTGGGCAGAGGACCCCGAGCTGATATTTACTGATTGGTGACTAGAGAACCAAGGGATTTCTACCAAAGCACCCTCAAATATCAATCGTTCCAAGTATCAGTTGGCGCGAGAGATTATCTATCAGCATCTCAAGATGCATATTCAGGATCAGTACCCTGACCTTCAAGTTCTCCGGTTTTCCTCTATGAGATCTCCTGAATTTCACCAGTATGTCGAAACGTACAGTGTCTACTTCGTCATGTGCCACAATGGAGTGCTGCAGGATAGACGTCGGCTCATCGATGATACACTTCGCGTTATCGGTAACATGATGACTCTTGGACTGGATGTGGCAATCATCAATGAGATCGAGTGGCGTGATAGCAAGGTTTGTGTTTTTTTCCTCTGTTGGTGTAAGATAGGAGGCTGTCTGACGGAGTACTATGAGTATAGATTCTGACCAGAGTCATTCAAGCGAGCTCATCCACGCGCCAGTTCATTGAATCAGAAGCGAAGGACAAGACCAAGAAGCCGCCATACTTTTCTATGTGCACCCAAGTTCTCCAGTCTATTGCAGAAACAAACGGTCCTCAGGTCAGTTTGGCAATGACTAGTAGGGAGGCTTTGACTGTGGCAGTCGCATCGGTAGTCTTGGCCCAGAATCGAAATGAAGCATCCAAACTGATGATAGCTATCCTGCTATTGCATCTGGCTTGCCTCAAACGATTATCTCTGCAGCAACGAAGGACTGCGAGGCTCGAGATACCAAATGAGGGGATGTACAACAAATTCGTTAAAAATTTCAGCAAGGTAGCAACGACCATACTTCAAACAAACGAATGGAATGGCTTAAAAACAAACAAATCCTGGGGAGATCTGCATGACCTATTTGATGGCAGGCTTTTTAGGTCTTGCGCTGCGTATTACTCGGTGGAGAAAGTAGCTCAGCTGAGCAGCCTCATCAGTGACGATTGGCATACTATTTGGACCTGCTTGAATCGTATCGAAGAACTAGGCGGTCCCGAAGTATTCTTCTCTCAGAGCTATCCGTACACGGCGACCTTGCAGAATAAAGAGCCCGCCTTCAATGACGAACATGAAAACGATCAAGACGATGAGGAGGACGAAGAGGAGGACGAAGATGAAGGAGACGAAGAAGATCAATATGATAAAACGGATAAAGACGATGCAAGAAATGAAGAGGATGAAGACATGGAAAGCAAGTATGCCTTGTTGCCGTTCGAGCACCCAACATTTGATCAACATCTCGCCATCGTACGCGTAGTCATCCAGAACTCGCAGGAGGAATATCCCGAGAAAGGCTTCGAGGATAAGACGCATTGGCATACTCCACGTTTGCTTGATTCCAAGCGAAGGACACTTCCTCAAAAACCAACAACCAAATGGAACAATCCTGCGCGACGGAACCAGGAAAGATTTCGAGACTTCACCAAATACGCAGCCAGTCTTACCAATGCCAAGGGCAATGCGCTCGAACAACAAGTGATCATGTCATCAAAGATCGCCAAGGCTAGATTCATGGCAACGGAAGCTCCTCGAATTGCAAAAGCTAGACCTTCATCATCAGGTGGACGATGTCAGAGCTTTCTTAGATCGGCAGGAGAGCCGGAAGCGAGTTTTCCTCGAGCCCGAGCTCCGCCTATACCTATTGACTCTCCTTGTGGTTCTGTGGCAGAAAGAGACCTCGCCTCAGGAAGAGGATAAGCTCGTCGCCTCAGCGAGGGATGTCTGGGACCAAATTCGAACTCTCCGGCACAAAATCAACTTCATGACCCACGAAATGTATTCGATGTTCCATGACATATGCTGTAAGCTAAGCATCCATGATACACCATCGCCGTCCTCCTCTCTTCCGTGTCGGCAGTTGTGTTTTCATTTCGATATTAGTTGCATTAAACTACGCCAGCTGGGTGCGCCACTTACCTTTCAAGCCTTTCAGCTGCTCCATTGTGGGCCATTTATGGATCGCCAGACTGGCGCACAGCCCGACGACCGCGTGGGCTTTGAGCCGGACAAATGGCAGAAGGATGTCCTCGATGAGCTTGACAAGAACCATAGTGTCTTCGTCGTAGCCCCAACCAGTGCGGGAAAGACATTCATCAGCTTCTATGCCATGTCGAAAGTGTTGCAGGAGGACGACGCTGGAGTCCTGGTCTATGTAGCTCCAACAAAGGCGCTGGTGAATCAGATCGGTGCAGAGATCCATGCACGTTTTCGGAAAAGGTACCCTGGTCCTGAGCAGACAGTTTGGGCTATCTCTACTCGCGATGTTCGCATAAATGATCCTTTGAAGTGTCAGATCTTAGTGACAGTGCCTCACTTTCTCCAGATTGTAAGTGCAACGAACTCCGCTATCACTCGTCCTCTATAGCGTTTCTCGACTGACAGTAGTCTTCAAGATGCTTTTGTCCTCATCAAACGCCACCACATGGGCTCCTAGAGTCAAATGCATAATCTTTGATGAGATTCACTCGATAGGCCATACCGAGGATGGTTTGGTTTGGGAGCAACTCTTATTGCTCGCTCCGTGTCGTATAATCGCTCTTTCCGCAACCGTGGGAAATCCGTCAGAGTTCGCTGATTGGCTTCAATCGACACAGAACAACATGGGGGTGACTCTCAAGCTGATTCAGCATACGCAGCGTTACTCAGACCTTCGGAAGTATTTCTATATGCCGGCTGATCGTCCCTTCGTAGGCCTCTCCCGATCGAGGCACAAGGGCCTCCTTGAGCCCAAATATATTGAGGGCTTGCAACCCCTTCACCCAATCACCAGCCTTCTCAGCAAGCAGCGGCAAATTCCTGAGGATCTTTCCCTTGAGCCGAGGGACTGCTATACACTTTGGAGATGTATGGTAAAGTACTCATCAGTCGATTTTCCTGTGCCAGAATCTCTGAGTCCACAACTTGCCCTTCCATCGTTCATTAGGCGGAGCGATGTGTATGAATGGGAGGCGCAGCTGAAAGAACTTCTATCGACATGGATGCAGGATTGTCACTCTCCGTTTGAAATGGTGCAAAGCGATCTGGAGGCTATCTTCGCACCAGCTCAAAGATTGAACATTTCAGAAAGCAATGAAGAGAACCCGAGCGATCTAGTGGCTCCCGAACGTCAACTCACGACAAAGGAGCTATGCACATCTGTGTTCCCACTCCTCGTGGATTTGCATTTCCAAAATGCCCTACCTGCTCTGCTTTTCAACTACGCACGGACGACATGCGAAAAAATCGCGACAACCACTCTAGAGCATCTAGTCAAAGCTGAGGACAAGTACAAGAGTGGTGCATCATGGAGGCAGAAGGTGGCGGAGTACGAGAAATACAGGAAACTCACGACCAAGAAAGCTCAAAACGGTGAGAAAAGCAAGAAAAAGAGCAATACTAAACAATCTCGAGAGGAAACTGAGAGCACCGCAAAGGATGTGGAGGAAGATAATAGTCCATTCAAGAGATTTGACCCGGACAGGCCTCTAGAGCAATTTTCGTTTGCCGATACTCACAAGTTCGACTGGAGTGAGCTTCTCGAGGAGATAGAGATGATGAAAGGGCGCAAGGTTAAGCCTCTGCTACTTGAAGCTCTGAAGAGAGGAGTAGGCGTCCACCATGCTGGATTGAATCGTCGTTACCGCCAGTGGTATGAGAAGTGACCTCCCTGATATGAGAATTGGATATTAGCTGACTATTTGCACAGCGTTGAGAGGCTATTTCGCGCGGGATTCTTGCGTGTCGTGGTAGCCACTGGAACGCTAGCTTTGGGTATCAACATGCCGTGTTCGACCGTGGTTTTCTGTGGTGATAGCGTCTTCTTGACCGCGCTCAATTTCCGTCAGGCTGCTGGTCGAGCAGGGCGTCGAGGATTCGATCTGCTCGGAAATGTCATCTTCCATGGCATTCCCCGTCACAAGGCATATCAATTGATGAGTTCACGGCTTCCGGATTTGAACGGGCATTTCCCTATCACGACCAGTCTTGTGCTTCGACTGTTCATCCTTCTTCATAATTCCAAGGAGTCGCCATACGCAGTACGGGCAATCAATTCTTTGCTGTCTCAGCCACGCATTAACTTCGGAAGTGCCGAGTCCAAGGACAAGGTACTCCATCACCTCCGCTTTTCCATTGAATATCTGCGACGCCAGGGCCTTCTCGGGAGACGCGGAGAGCCAATTCGCTTGGCTTCTAGCATTGCGCATCTGTACTACACTGAAAACAGTGCTTTCGCATTTCATGCTCTTCTTCGTGCATGCTACTTTGAGGAATTGTGCAAGCAGCACCGGAAGAACACCGAGAAGAAGCTGAGGACGTTGATGATCGTGCTTGCCCATCTATTTGGAAGAAAGTCTCTCGGCTATCGATATGAGGAACTTCTGACCCGGAGACAAGAGTTGAAGTCTCCCTCGGTTGTGCTGCTGCCGCCGCTGCCACCGAATGCCGTATCGGCGATTCGAGCCCATAACCAGAGCATTCTTAGGACGTATACAGCGTATGTCGAGACATTCGTCAAACAGCACCTGAAAGAACCCGAGTGTGAATTGCCGCTTAGCAAAGTGCCAGTCGGGGGTAGTGGGGACCGACAGCTCAGTCGCTTGCTGGGGGTACTGGAAGCGAATCAATCACGTTCAGCTTTTGTTGGGCTCTCGGGTCACGGTGATCAATTCAAGAGCATGAATGACCTCTGTAATTCGGTCCGGTCGGGCGTGTTTCTCGAGCAGAGTGTCATACCACACCTTGATGTTTATCCGGATGGGGGTATGGCACCTTTGAATGCCTATTTGTATGACTTTTTCTCTCACAGATGTGTGGAACCCCTTGAGGTCGCCAATTTCATCTCTCGTTCTGACACGTGGTTTCTGCTGAATGACTTCTCCCTGATTCTGGCTACGATCATTGTTTCTCTGCAAGTATATCTCGATCCCGAACTGAAGAGTTCATGTTCGGAAGAAATGTTCGCCAGTGATGATTCTTCGTCAACTCCTTCGGTCGAGGATGGAGAAGACGAAATATTCGATGCTCAGTCTGCGGGTCAAAACGTCGAGTCGAAGCGCACTGATAACCAAGTTCCTCAGGTGCGACAATCACTTGGAAATACCAGGGCCACGATTGACGAGGAAGTGGTGGAGAAATGGGACGAAGGTATGAGCGATGACAGTGATCCCTTCTCCGACGAAGACAGTACCACAGAGGCTCCAGGTATTCTGCATGAGGACCGAGCTTCAATGGTGTCGTTGGAGGTGCTGAGCGCCTTCCGCGAGTTAAAGGAGCAGTTCGACGAGAAGTTCCATGCTATCTTCGCTTAAAGGAATATGCAGATGAAGTTTCAGATCATCTCCTGATGGATGTTGCAAACATTAAAACTTCTGGCGACCACGTCGAAACCGTCTGATTGGTCCTGAGCATGTGTGATTTTTGCGTGTTAAACAGTTAAGAGTATTGGAGATGCACTGAAGTAAAGCAAAAAGAGGTGTCTGGACGATCCGTTCTAGCTACAGTAGTTTTGTAACGATTTGACCCATCTCCAAGTTCCTGGAATGATTCTTAGGTCACTACAGGCACCTAGGTAACTAGCGATAGACATTGTCATAATTAGAGTTCGGCTTTCCATACCAATAACGCGAGGGTAGAGACTGGCTTGGTTAAGAGCTCTCTGCTCTTAAGGGCTACTCTACTGACTACAAAAACACTCGGAGATAGGGGTTAACGGAAAGCGGAGAACCCACCGGATGACATAACCCGGAGTCGGTGACATATCGATAAGCAAGTTAAGCAACAATGCCCCAACCCACTCAGATCAAAGAGGCACGGAGACTTACTTCTTTCTTGTTCATGTTTGAAGCTGCAGAGATATTGGAAACCGGGATGATACGTTTGATATAGCCTCCCGCCGCAACAGTTGATCACATACCTTACCGACTATGAATCCATCTGATTCATCTTCCGCTGGTGGTAACAGGTCCGAAGAGTCTCCGCCTCGGAGAGTCTCCGGTACGGTGTGGCACCCAGCTAGAGAGTGGCTTGAAGAGGACGAGGAGGAAGATGACATGGATTATGAACCGGAGTCCGAGGTTACGGAAGATAGAGACGAGGATGAAGATGGCGAAGGTCACTTCGGTAGCTTTCCCCGCGATGAACTGCTGATCTTCTGTATGAGACTGATCTTGGGTCGAACAATTTGAAGACCCTCACTTGCGTCTAGGTAATATACATATTGAGTTCTCCATGGATGATCCTGATCAAGAAGATCCTGGCGGAGAAACTCAAGAAGGTAGACAGACTCGAGGTATCATTTACCCAACGACCACTCGCATTTACCTCCTTATCGACACTGACTGGTGCAAGCAGTATCAGCTGCTCGATTATTGAATCTGTTAGCTTCCAATGGTCTGCGACATATCCTCCACTACAATGGGTGGCGAGGGGGTATGTTAGGTGATGAAGATGAAGACGACGAAGAGTTCGGTTTCTTGAGATATTCACGCAGACCACGACGTTCGGGAGCTGAGAACTTACCGAAGGTTCCAAGTGATGAGGGTACAGAACTCATGCGATCCGGTGATTTCGGAGACGATCCTTACTATGTCGACATGCTGAAGAAACGCAGAAAGACTCTTGCAGCAAAGATCATGTGGAGAGAACTAGGAGTTGACGTATCTGGAAGGCAGAGACTGGGTGTGCAGTCAACTGCACAAGTAAGTTCTCGACCTCGTGCGATGGAAAAAAAAAAGCTTTGTACTAATTGGGTGGGCCTCTTAGGATCTGATACCTGGTTCCGCCGCAGACAAGATCATTCATTATGACTCGCGATGTTATTCGGGTCAATTCTCTGATGACGGTAACTTCTTCTTCTGTTGTGCGCAGGACTTCAAAGTCCGGATGTACGATACATCTAATCCATTCGAGTGGAAATACTACAAGACTGTCGACTATCCATTCGGCCAGTGGACCATTACCGATGCGAGCTTGAGTCCGGACAACAAGTTCTTGGCATACACCTCCATTAGAAATATCGTCTGCCTTGCACCGACAGACCCAGCTGATCAGTCTGACCCTTCTGTGTTGGATCTATCCCTAGGCCGTGCTGGGCGGGGCTTCCACGACAGCTCGCATACTGCGGTGCGCATCCCCGTAGATGACTGTCGCGTAGATGCTGACCAGGTAACAGATATGGTCAATCCGATTCTCGGGTGATGGACGCGAAATTGTTGCCGGCAAATCTGACAATTCCGTAATTGTCTATGACATTGAAACACGGCAGTCTGTTCTAAGTCTACAGAAGCACGAAGACGACGTCAACGCCGTCTGCTTCGGCGATAAATCGTCGCCTCACATTTTGTACTCTGGCTCGGATGACTCCACGATTCGTGTTTGGGACCGGCGTTCCATGGGCGACGGCCGCGAGGCTGGAGTGTTCATAGGTCATACGGAAGGTATTACATATGTCGACAGCAAAGGAGACGGCCGATATGTACTTTCCAACGGGAAGGACCAGACGATGAAATTGTGGGATTTGAGAAAGATGATGACAACGGCGAAGTTTGCAGACATCGACGTGAGCAGTTATACCACCGGTTATGATTACAGATTCGAGCCCTATCCCGAAGATTACTACGAGCCACACCCACACGACTGCTCCGTTGTCACGTTCCGAGGTCATCGGGTTCTGAAGACGCTCATCCGTTGCCATTTCTCGCCGCCGGGTAGCACAAACTCGCGCTACGTTTACACCGGAAGTGAAGACGGCAAAGTGTATGTTTATAATCTGGACGCAACGCTTGCGGGCACTATTGATGTCGGACTTGCAACTCTGAATTCGAGACCGCGCGATCCTGACATATTCACCACGGCGTATGAAATCAGGAGTAGGAGCGGGGAGATGCTGTGGAGGACCTGCGTTCGGGATGCGAGTTGGCATCCCAACGCGCCAGTCCTCGCTGGTAAGATCATCCTTTCTAACTCTGGAAGTACACTGGCGGGATGCTGACTGTAGTTTAGCAACATCCTGGAACGGCTGGGGTTTGTCCACAGGTACCTGCAGCCTGCATAGCTGGAACGATGGTGCTGCTGATGACGAAGGTACTCCATCGATCGGGAAGAGCTACGATTGCAAGTTAAATTACTTGCCCGAGTTCAACCAGTATAAGGAAAAATCGGTGCGGAGTCGGCCTGTCAGAAGGAGTCCGTTGGACGAGGAACTTGCATATGAGCTGTGGTGATTTCTGTACATAAGAACAGAGTTTCGTTATTTCTTCTCTTAGACTACATTCTTCTCGGGAGTACTCGGATATCTGTTCACATTCAACTGACAGATCGCATTAGGGGATTGGAGCAAGCACATAGGGAACCACTATCTTGAGACTTCGAAATGGTCTCATGACAATTGATGTATTGTAAGAAGAAAAGAAGAAAAGGTGGTATTTATACAAAATTGACGCAAGGGCATAATAACTCGAAGGCAACTGCTTGCCAATCTCTCTGGAGCATGTTGGAACAATGGTCTTCCAGGACCCCATATCGATCTTCGCGATTTTTCTTCATCTCTGGTAGATTAGGAACTCGTTTAGATCATGTCGCCGCGCGATTGGCTCTGTTCAATCTCGGAGCATCCTCTTTGCACCTGCTTCATGGTTGCATTTGGATTTGTGGCCTCAACCTAAGCGCCACCGACGAGGATGTTGTTGACGGGGATGTGTACTGTAGTGAAAAACACATTTAGCAAGGGCCGTCGCATGCTTCCAGGACTCTGTGGTATACTTACTTAACTTGATGAAGTACCCAATGGCTATTCTAAGAGTAAGCATCTCCTGAAAAGTATTGGGGTGTTAATGCTCTATAAGGAGGAAACTCACCACCCTAGACGCAGTTAGTATTTATAGGCCCATAAAGGTATCGCACAATAAGACGAGAAATGCTTACCATGATGATGAAGCCCATGCCTACAGCCTGGCTGATCTTGATGAATTCACGCTTGTCGGCTACGCATTGTATTAGATAGACTCGTCCCCGGAGCTTTATCAAATTTAGACTTACGCTTGGTGCATCTGCGCACGAACAGCATGCCATCCCGAAGGAAGTCGCGAGGAATATCGGCGAGTTCTTGAATGGTGTCTGACATAGTGCTGTGCGAGCCGGACAGCGACGTGGGATAAAAGGAGGGACAGATAAAACCAGTAGAATGTGAGAAGGTCAATAGCTGGAGAACCCAAGAAGCGATAAGTGTGAGAAGGTAGTAAAGAAACGGCGGAATGGAATGAGGGAGAGAGGATGATCTTGACAATAAGTCACCACGATGCTTAATCGACAGATCATCCCCTAACAGGAGAGCTGGCCTTCTGGGGTTCGGACTTTTAATTCCGCCGGGCCGGGGGAAGTCAGCTCCACAAGCTCCAATCGACATCAAAGCTACCGCTTCTCTCTTGCTATCGCCGTCGACGCGCTTCACCACGTCTTTGAAGGGATAATCGCTTATCGTGCTCGCTCAATCCTCGACTACAATCTCCTTTGCCATTTTTTTGTCGCCACACTCTGCGTCTGACCGACATTCGACAACAAGTTAGGGGGATCAGGCTGGGATCCTGTTGACTGCCTGGGCTGCAGCAGCCTTGACGAACCTCTACTAATCTTTCAAACATCTCAGTCTATCTACTAACTCATTACCTCTGTGATTTTGTCTCAAGGCCTATACCGTTCGTGTGTGTTAGCAAAGTGCCTTTGCCAGGCTGTGGCAGTCAGGACTCTGCGCAGCGCCTCAGATTCTGTTGAAATATCTCCGCACGCGTCTCTTTCCATTATCGAAACTTCTGATACCTATTTTGTCTGTATTTGGAACGCAAAAGAAGAGGAGAGTGAGAGGAATACCTACGCCCTGTGTCTCCGTTCAGGAGCTGTCAAATCTACGAACTGGTGGAGACTTTGTTCCTTTTTGAAGCTGTGTTCGCTTCGGATTGTACGTATCTTCGAGCCTTTTTCTCATACTGTGCTGCGCTCGTACGTCTTGTTTTTCTTCGCTATTTGCACTTATTTGGTTTACTTGGCTCTGCACTACGGCCCTTGCCCAGGGGAAGCCAAACGTTGCTCAAGATTCCTTCCAATCAACACATGTTCTTTCCTTGCTAATGAAAATCTGTGTGTGCAGACATGTACTTCCAGTGACTGATCGAGGCTGAAAGAAGAACCAAGAAAACAAAGATTGTATATTTGCACAACATTCTGCCTTGATATCACGATCTATATCTAAACACGATGGCCACTGAAGATGATAACTTCGATATTGACATCTATGGTGACGGCGGTGGCTACAACGCCAATGACCAAGGAGACTATATCAAGCATGAGGACACAGAGCTGATCCTAGATGCACCAGAACAGACACAAAACGGCGCCGCCGGCCAAACCGAATCCAGTACAGAGCAGAAGGCTCAACATGAGCAGGGAGACGGCACTGGTGCCAACGGTGAACACGTAACACAGGCGCACGACGCCCAGCAGCAAGAAGCTTCTCAAGCAGCGCCGGCGCCGCAACAGGGTGTAAAGCGCAAGGAACACGACGATCGTCCGTCGGATCCGGACGCTACAACTGCTTTACTCATTTCCGACCTGTATTGGTGGACTACTGACGATGACATCCGTGGCTGGATCAATGAAGCCGGGTGCGAAGATGAGCTCAAGGATGTAACGTTCAGTGAGCACAAAGTCAATGGTAAAAGCAAAGGGTAGGCCTTCTTTTTCTGTTTTCCTGCGAGTTTTGCCATGCTAATTATACAATACAAATAGCCAAGCGTTTGTTGAGTTTACCACACTCCAAGCTGCGACAGCTGCCAAGCATCAAATTGAGAACTTGAATGTCTCAGGTCAAGGGGGCCGTAAATACATGGTTCATTATACCAACCCTCACACAAATCCATTCCGCACACTTCCCAAGGACGCCCCTATGCGCAAGGACAATCAGGCCCGTTCACTGTCAGGAGGTTTCAACTCACCGAACCAGAACATGAACTTTGGCATGAGCAACATGGGCGGAGGCTTCCGCGGCGGACGGGGAGGTTTCAACAACCGCGGCGGTATGAATAACATGGGGGGTTTCGGGGGCAGAGGCGGCTTCCAGAACACAATGGGCGGTTTTCAAGGCAGCCCTATGGTCGGAGGCTTCCAGGGCAATCCAATGGGAGGGATGCAGAACTACGGCTTTAACAACCGTGGCAATATGATGGGCGGTGGCATGCGCGGCGGTCCTGGCGGAATGCGCGGTCGCGGTGGTATGGCTGGGCCGAATATGATGGGAATGCCAGCGATGAATCCCATGGGTGGTATGGGTATGAATCCTATGGCTGGTGGGATGAACCCGATGATGGGTGCAATGGGTGGGAACATGGGCATGCAAGGTGCGTCAAGCTGTGTTCGATGTCTTGGAGACTCTGTCATCGTTGGTGGAGGATCGTGCGTTTTCTGACATGTCTTTTACTAGGAGCAGGCGGCTTTCAAGGCCCCAACCCAGCTTTCAATCAAGGCTTCTTCCCTCAAAACCAGGGAGTCAACGATGGGTCGTGGAACCCCCACGGTGCGAAGCGTAGTCGGCAGGAGTAGGGTGATGCTCGTCTGCTAACCAGTATTCTCCTTTTTCGTTTCTGCCCCAATACATCGTTATTCTCGCGTGGCATCTGAACCTAATGGTTGATCATACTCATGTGTACCAAAGTCTTCTTTATAACTCTTTCGTTTGCCCTGGGCTGCCCTTTTTTTTTTTTTTTTTTCTTCTCTTCGTTGATTGTCATTACTCGAACGGTCTATTGGGGAATCTGGCTATTCATTTTCTGCGGGCCTGCAAGCTTTTTCCAAGGTGTATTAGATAAATTGAAAGTGTCTTGTTTCCTTTTCCAAGTGTCTGTTTGAATGACTTCGTCTCCTTGTATTGAAGGACTCTTCGCTCACAGTCGCCGGTATATATGCCTGGACCTGCGAGGCCTTAAGAGCCTCCCTTATTGAGCATTGCATTGTTTACTCTGCCAAGCATGCGCAGTGGTGTCATGAGGTTCCTAAGACGCCAAGTTACCATTTAGTGGTATCTAACCGTCATTCAACCTGTGTTCCATAAGCACACGAAACCGCTGGGGCGTCATTCTGAGGCCTGAAATCTATAGCGCTGAGCTACTAGCAGAGCTAGTGAGTGCCTTTCGTTAGCATCTGGCGCCAAAGCGAGGTATGAGACCGAGATTCTGCCAGCCCTGAGATCCTATTCGGAACGCTTGACAACCTTCCTGAATGTTCAATAGAGGATGAAAGACACATAGGCTGTGTCCTTGAGACAAGTTTGGCCAGACAACTTCGATGAATGGAGAATGAGGTTATACTTCACTCACAGTCATACATCATCGTGACCATTCCTCGCTTGATTATCCCGCCCATTCCTTCACAATTCCCTAATCCTCAAGCTCTTGACTCTGCCACGAAGCGATAAAAGAGGCAGAACGCAGGCGATACAATCATTCGTCTCACCACTACCCCTAATTCGAGTCCAATATGTCTCACACCTCCAGTGACCCGGGATGGGTTTGAATACTGTATACAACCATGAATTCTACGCCATATCGAATGATAAGCCCTACCGTCGCTACAGCGTCGCTGAACTCAAGGCTTCTTCTTCTCGTCCTCTTCGAAAACGTCCGTCCAGGACCAGCCTGCTCACTGGTACCGAGCTCAACTCCTTCATAATTCAAGAACGATCCTCTGTCTGGCAGGACGAGCATCTGGTGTGAATTTCAGATGGTGACCTGGACGGCATTCTCTTTATGCCACAGCGCCCGTACCAAGTGGCCTCTTCAGGCGAAGGTGGATTCTTCAAGTTGCGCGGTGTTGATCAGGTCAGCGGCGAGGTTTCTGCAAACCCTAGCTGTACTAGCGAGACGAGGTTTCTTGGAAATGGAGAAATCAAGGGGACATTCAACAACGTGCCTGACTCGAATATGGACTACATTGACTGCCACTTCTGGGGCAATTGCACACCTGACCAGAATGAGACTCGGGCTCCTTGGGATGCTTGGAGTATGAGGGACGAGAGGCACACTATCTGCGAATAGGCTCTCTGGCTACTGGTTTCGAGAATTGACGATGGGTGTTTGTGCATTAGGAGCTGCAGGAGGATGCAATTGGCTCCTAAGGATTTCATTTCTGGGTCTTTAGTTTCTCGACTAGTCATTCGTAATCAGGTAGTCCGCGACACGGAATCACCTCTGCCTTAATGATTCGTCCTTTCTTGCACTTGTGCCTACTTAATTTGTCCATTGAGTCATTGACCATTGCGTTGACGGATGCAGGATCGGGATTTCTTGATAAGCAATAGATAAGAACCCCGATAACGGAGCAATGATAATGCGAGCTGTCACCCGTCACTTTACCCAGAAAGGTCTAGAAGGAGACAAGGATGATCTATGAATAATAGCACAGAGATCCATCTGCCCTCAGGCATTCTTGACGCAATCGAGGAAAACTGTCTCTCCCACTTCTCTACTACAATCTCCCAGATCATCCATCGTAACAGTCTCAAGACATCCACTCCTTCTCCTCGAGAGAGCGCGCGCACCTTGCAACAGTCGTGCTCCTACCTTACTGACCAGTCGCAACATCCATCCTTCCCCGCGGTCCTTTCCCCCACCCGATCAGCGTCCTGTTTATCTTCCCCGTTCACTCTTGGGCGCGCCGCACAAGACACCTCGTCATCCACAATGCAAGCCGTCCCTGAATCGCGACAACAAACGTTCGAGGAGATCTACGGGCCTCCCGAGAACTTTCTCGAGATTGAGGTACGCAACCGACAACTCTCATGCCGAAACTACCCCGCTCTATCAAGTCACCGACAAATCCCATATCATATTCGCAATCCGGCTCACCTACAATCCAGTAACAACTCGAGACTAACTGCACATCGTACCCAGGTCCGTAATCCCCAGACACATGGCACATCCCGCAACATGTACACCTCGTACGAGATCGTCTGCCGAACAAACATCCCCGCCTTCAAATTGAAACACTCAGTCGTGCGCCGACGGTATTCCGACTTTGAATACTTCCGCGACATCCTAGAGCGCGAAAGCACGAGAGTCACGATCCCGCCCTTGCCGGGGAAAGTGTTCACGAACCGGTTCAGCGACGACGTAATCGAGCATCGTCGCGAGGGTTTGCAGCGGTTCTTGCAGATCGTTGCCGGTCATCCGCTTTTGCAGACTGGGAGTAAGGTGCTAGCGAGCTTTATACAGGGTGTGTTATCTTCTCTTGGTCTATGGAATACGAAGAAGAGAAGGGCTAACGGCTGTGTAGATCCAAACTGGGACCGCAATGCTTGGTGAATGATACTTCCAGCGTGATGGTTATCTCGTTACCATCCAATTCGGCCATGTCCTTTTCGTTCTCTCCTTGCAACCTCTCAATGGCCAACAGCGTCTCAGATATACGTCGTGTTCGCTGCGGTTTCCGCTCTAGCGCCCTCTCGCCCTTCCCCTTCCCAAGACCCATACGACTGTTGAATTCCACCTTTGGTTTGTTGCGCAGGAGCGCAAAAGTGTAAGCTGCGTTTCTCTGTTCATCTCAAGACACTTTGGGGGGCGGCATCTCTTTGTTTGCTACTGTTGAAGTACGGCGACTGTATGTTTCCAGACTTCAGCTCTTTTGACTATTGCCGTATATCGCACTTGGTTCACACATCCCATCTGCAATTTCTCGTTACGTTGTGATTGCCGCCTTGACAGCATGGCGAATGTCGTGGTTCTGCTAATTCAGCGTTAATATTCATTGCCCCAATATGAACTTCTGCTACTCTACTTTAATTCCTTCCCTCGGTCAAGTAAGGGGCGCTGTGATAATCACACACGTCCACAAGGTCTACGAGGCCGTGAGAAGACCTTTCTGAGAGGTGGAAAGGAAGTAATATCTTGATTCCGGAGCATTATTATCTGTCTCGTCCCCGGTAGAGGTCTAGTTTCTTCTAGTCTCTTCTATATTTTTTTTTTTTTTTTCTTCCCTTTTTCTTTCCGTTTCCTGTTCCCTTTGCTGCCAACGCTGAGCCGGCATGGATAAAAGGGGTGTTTCAAAACAAATTAGCAAAACCATCGTGTACTGCGGGGTATTGGTTTGATCAAAAACAAAGCAATTGCGATAATGGGACCGAACGAGGCGAAAGGAAAGAACGAGAACGAGAGTGTAAAAGGACCCGACAATGAAGTAAGCCTGAAACGACAACGAGTGTAAGTGGGAAAGTTGAAAGATGATGGGGAGCGAGAGTAAGAAGGTCAGTGAAAGGCCGATATGGAAGAAAGAAGGATTAGGACAGCTCGTCCCAGACCATCGGTGCGAGGGTGTTATCGGCCCAGGATGCGTCAACGCCGGGGGCATTCGAAGAGTTCTCGTCCAGTGGGAAATGCAAAATGGTAGTTCCCGCTGGGGGATTTGCCGCCGCCTCGAGCAAACCCTGTGGAGGAGCAGGGGGGGAAAGGGCCGGATCAATAGGTCCCAAGGAGACTTGGTCTGCCCAATCAGTTTTACCGCCCCGTGCGGAGGACGTGGATTGCCGAGTAGATTGTGTATTGGGTTTTATGGGAGGCGCTTTTTTTGTATTCGCCAGGCCTACGCCTTGACTCTGGCTATGCAATGATCTACCATTGACGGAGCCTCCGTCACGATACGCGTGGGGAAACTTAGTTCGGAATCGATCTCGAAGATCAGTTGCCTTCCGGTGGCTAAGGTTCAAGCGTTTATCTTGCTGGATGAGTGTCCATTGGAATCCGTGGACGGCATACCCTTTGAGTAAAGCTTCGTCTTCAGCGACGGTAAATGGGCGGCGGGAGCGACGCCGGGATTTCATGGCAATATGTGGTTCAGGAATGCCGAGAGAGGCAAGAGTGGATTTAGATCTATTTGAAAGAGTAGGAGTGGCCTTGAAAGACGGCCCGTATTTCGAGCGGGACTTCGAAGTTTTGGTATCGGCTTCCGAGGACGAGCCTGTAGAGGCCGACTCATTCACATTGGTCATTGAGCCTCCATTGGACGTATGAGACTCGGAATTGGTCGGCCTTGGTTGTGGAAGCAGAATCTTTCCAGCTGTGCCATCGGAACCTTCCGTCTCAGCTCTGAGGAGTGCATTGGCCAGCGTATCGTGCAACTGCTTTGTGGCCTCGTTCGGGTCGGCAGCGCTATACAAAATTAGAGGCTGCAACCGAAGAATGTGAAAGTAGAAACTCACCGATATGCCCAGGGACAACAAACGCGGAACCTGACGACGCAAAAGTCGATGTTAGCTCTTGGCTTCGGAGACTGCGTCCACATCATACCTGTCTTTCAAATTTGAGGCACTTCGTTTGTTGAATTTCAGTTCTGGCTGCGCCAAAATAGCCGTCCAGTTACCGATACCGCACTTGACCACCCCGCGAAGTAATGCGGTCGTCTCCTCCTCAGTCCATTTGCGAAGATTCTTACGGGAGCGGCCCCTCGTCTTTGGAGAAAGCGGCTCGGCATCATCCGTAGGTGGGGTAGGAGTCTTATCGGATTCGGATTTTTCACTGTCACCCTCGGGTCGATCAACGGTCGCCCCGTTCGCTGAAGAGTTTGCTTCCCCAGGGTCTTGGTCAGCACTGGCAGTCTTGTCATCGACGGGGGAGTCAAGGATATCCTCGATTCTCCCTTCCCTTCGTTCAGTCGTCTGAGTAACCGTCGCCGGAGTAGCAGTCAATGTAACGGACTCAACAACAGCGGCATCCCGCGATGGTTTGGTGAGCAATTGCGTGATTGAGCCAGGTTCGATAGGAGGCAGGAGAGCAGCGTTTGGGGGCGGTTCATTCAGCCCATTGAGAATCGCAAAAGGTCCAAATGGCGGGGGTCGATGTTCTTTCTGCGCCTGAGGGATCGGAAGCTGCAAATGTTCTCCGAAGGAATCTGTTTGAACATCTAAACGGCGACGCTTGCGAGCCAGAGAGTCATCGTCGAACGAGGAATACGGGAATCGTTCCAAAGCTCGTAGGTTGACAAAAGCTGGTAATATGGTTTTTGGAGGGGGCTCCAAGCTCAGAAGCGAGTCCACCGCATGACCGTTCTTCTTCGACTGGGCGGCGTTCAGGAACTCCGTAAGAGTGGGGAGATTGGCGGGCTGATTTCCGCCAGGCGTATTGGATTTGGTGCTGGCATTTGGTTCGCCGATTCCACTGGTGTTCGGCTCGAGAGGTGATGGAACGCTCAGCAGACGGGAAGAGACCGGCTGACGGAGAGGAGCAATGCGGAGACTTTGAAGCTGTGGAAGTTCGCGAAACTGAGACTCATCAAGAGGTCGGGATAAAGCGCCGTTAGTATCCATTGTAGGGTTTCGTGCCGTCTGAAATGCAGGTCACAATGCGATGATGGACATCACCGAACAACCAAGAGATGTTGCACAGTCCATTGTGACGAGAGGCATTGGGAACTCTACCATCAGAAGAAGCAGAAAAGCAGGTTAAGAATTGCCCGAAATCCTGATGGAATCATGATGGAACCCCAGGCAGCATTACGGGAGGGAGATTGTGCCAGAAGCGCAGTTCCGGTTTTCGATGCAGATGACTAAGGCCGCCATGACGGGTCCATTGGGAATCTAGATCCTTGGATTTGCCCCGGAAACCTGCATATTAATCAATTCACCGGAATCAAGGTGATTCAGAGAGGGCAGTATACGGATCAGTTTGAAGGGCAGGATGAGTATTCACTGTTTTGAGTAAGGGGGCAGGCAGTAGGCTGACGATGAGTACGAACACCTCAGATCGGCTCATATCTACTTCTCTGCGCGAGTGCCCTCTTAGTAAACAACAACCAATAACTTAGCTTCATCTCTCTTACAGGGGTGTATAGTCAATTTCATCATATCGCGCATCTTCCGAATCAAGTCTGTTCAATTCATGCCAAGAATCGATTCATCAAGTGTGAAAATGTCCACTATTTTCCCAACTTGGCCTCACATCCTCTTTGCTGTCATAGAGCCGATCACCCTGTACGCCCTCACTGCCATCTACATGCTCCATTTTTATGCAATCGACTAATAGACACAGCATTGGGGGTTGGGCTTTCCCCTTCTGGGACCTCAAAGCGTTCATAACAGATCAGATTCCTGGTCTCACAGGCCCTGAATCCATCCACCCAACCACCGCAGCCCTCGCCTTCCAGCTAGCCAATCTCTATGGTCTCCTCAGTATCCTAGGCATCGGAATCTGCTACTCGACCACCGAGCCCAGGGTGCTGCGTAACTACCTCTATGCTCTGGCCATCGCGGATGTGGGCCACATCTACGTGACGTACTGCTGCATGGGTCATGACAGATTTGTTGACGTTATAAATTGGAATGTTTTGACCTGGGGGAATGTCGGGATCACAGGCTTTCTGATGATCAATCGAATTGCTTATTTGGCGGGCTTATTTGGAGAGGCGAGGGGGCGGGCGAATAAAATCCAGAAGGGGGCTTGAAACAGGTTGAGGATCGGCAATGATGATGTATTGCTTGCAACGTTCTTGCGAGGTGCTGCATGAGCGGACTCGATGATTCTTTAAGGGACTCGGTGCATCTGAAGGGTCTCTGTCTGTCGAAGATTCATGGTATCAGCGAACAGAGAAACGGCGAGAAAATGACAGCTCCCCTTTGATCACTCCAGTCGAAAGGCTTGAAAGAGACTCGTGAACGAGGTCGCTAATTACGCGATTAACGCACTCTATATGCGAACGGCAATTCATGGTCTGAACTCAATATCCTGTAACCCTACCAACTAGATGATATCAATCTAAATGTACCACATACAAATGCCATCCTCCCCTAGACAAGCGGTAGTTCTCTCAATTTCTGTAACGACGAAACCCATACCAAGAGACGCCAACATATCATATGAGCGACCTGCACTCGGTCATTAGCGTGTACGAATCTGCAAGCTGTTGAAGAATTGGCGCAATGCTGGCTCTCCGTGCTGTCTGATCTCCCGAAGGTGTGGGGAGAGAAATGGAATGCCTGGAAACTCTTGAAACTGCCGGCGATAGGCTGCATAATTCCGAAAGGGGTTCAACAAGTAGACTAAGTTAGGGGGTAACACCGGATTCAGAGCTACTGTACTAGTGCCGTTGTTGGTGTCGGTAATCGTCAGAGCTGTGATGCTGTACTTCTGCAGACCATTAAGAACAGCAGTGAACGAGTGATAATTGCGACTGGTCAAGAGAGCCTGTATCACCAGTCAGTGTTGATGGGGGATTGAGGTAGGACATCAGCTCGAAAATAGTCCCGTACGCACCTCTGCACATTCCTGCAAATACGGTACCAGATCTGGCAGGGCTGCGCAGCATTCCCACACGGCTGTGCTTAACAGCCCCCATTCTTCGATCAAGCGTAATGCTACGGAACTCTCCTCAGCAATTGATGGAGGCGTCAGCGTTGAGAATTGGCCCTCGTCGATATTTGTCAGGGTCCGCGCAAAGTCGACGGCCGAGGTCGAGGCCAAGAGGTCGTCCAAGAAACATACGCTGGTGTTGAAGGGCCGAACCCAGTTCATTTCCCGTGCATGCACGTATGCTCGCTGAAAGCGCACCCTAAGGACAGAGAGTACCTTGAGAATGGAGGTAAGGCTGGGTGGAGAATCCTGGAATAGGTTCTGAATAGGCCCGGATATGAATTCGAACGCCAGCGTTTGACTCGAGACCAGCGGCACATCCAACCCGGTCTGAGACTGCATAGAGAGCAGACAGTGAACCAGGGCACGATGGGCAAAGGGGCTTCGGCCTCGGAGATGCTGTGCAGAGTGTCAGTAAGAAGAATCTACAACCTCATCACTTGTGAAAGGCCACCAACATTCTCAACCTCAGTATATCGTGCTACTTCCTCAGGAAATGCATTGAGATAGTTCAAGAGGTGAATGTAGAGGGCAGTGTGCTGTTGTAGAAACCAATTGACGGAGGCGGCTGGATACCCCAAGGAGTAACGGACAAGTTCCTCAAAAGAAATGCGCTTAAAGTGAAGATGACTCTCCGCATCAATATCTCTTGCCAATGCGCGAGGATCCAGATCTCGATCCTTCTGTGAGGGAAACCAACTCCAGGGAACAGAGGGAGGGCTACTAATCGTTGACCGGCGAAGAATTTCTTCCACCTTTTGAACATGCGACAGGTTGGAAAGGAGGAATCTCTCGTGCGGCTCGAGAAGTGAGAGCAAGAAGGTATCTATCGTGGTTGAATTGCGGCTTTGTAGCGAGGTGCGGGGGAGATTGGGATCACGAAAGAGCCCGTAGCGGATCACACGCTTGATCTCTTGCACGTCAAACGCCCAGAGCACAGTAGTGGCTTCATCTTCCCACCAGCGGTAGGGTACAAAGAAGGGTGGGATCTCGGAGTCTGAGCGGAACAAGGACGTATAACTGGATTGCTCCGGCATGTATGTGACCCTGCTTGCTTCCCCCACCGTATAACCGGGCGAATACCGGGACATGTCGGTCTCCGTACTTGATAAAAGGAGAGAGCTGTTGTCGGACGAGGTCGCTCTTATCCCAGGCGACGGCTCAAACACGGCTTCTTCGTAGGCGCTGGCGGAGTACATCTCAAAGTCTGAGAACCTTATCAATCACTTCGAAAGCATGGAGGGGCTTGATACGTATCCAGCTACCTTTGATGTTTCTGGGCGAGATTGTGCGTTTTGTCAAGCTGAAATGAGTTCAGAGACCATTGGGAGGTCCTATCTCCCAGAAATCCAAGACCAGCAGTCGGGGAGTCTCGAGGAGGAGAGCAATTTCGAATCTTTGTTGATCAAAGCAGTCTGTGAGCGGGAATTGCATGAACCATACGGGATACCCCGTAGCAGGATAAAGTTCAAGAGGAAAAAAGAAAAGGGAAGAAAAAGAAAAACTACGCCAGTGAGGACAAAAAAGACGATCGAGGAGAGGCAGGAAGCAACGGGTAACAAAGCCAAGGCAGCTATGGGGGAACAATATCGGCGTTCGAGAAGTGGGAAAGGTGGAATGGAGACTTCCATTATTATTACAGCTAAGAGCTTCAACTTCTTTTTCTTCAGCCGTGGCTTTTTCCTTCTTCTATTGCTTCTTCTTCTTTTCCCTGTCCCATTCTTTTCTTATTTCCCATGGGGCCAGAGCTTGGCCTGTCGTCTAAGAAAGTATACTTACCACTTGAATCTGCAACTTTTTGCCACGTTATACAAATCACGAGGAAAACATATGGGCCTTTCGATTCCTTCATCATTGGCCAGAAAGTCTAGTTAAACAGTTCTTTAGAGCTTCAGGCCTGCAGGACAGGGAGGCATGGCGGCAAGTGGCGCATGGCGAAGGGCGAAGGGCGAAAGGAGTTGGCCCATACCCAAATCACTGGGTCCCAGGAGCCAGGTTAACCTTGAAAGAGGGAGGGGGAACGTTCACATGGGAGTTATGATTGACTGCTGAAGGATTAGACTATCCATTTGGGTCAATAGTCTATGATACGGAGGAAATACCGGAGGTGAATCAGGTCAGCGGATCCGTGAGTGTTACATAGACTAATTCATTGAATGTTCGTGTTTTATCCGTACTCCATACCTACCTAGTGTTGCAGTGACTGGAAGAAAGGGGGTTGGGCAGTAGCCACCGCTGATCAATGATAGCCTTTATTAAACGCAAAGATATATATTATTATCATTGCGTTAAAACTGCCATTGGCATATACATGAGTCCCCCATTTTCATTGGTACGTGAAGGAGACGACGGCAGGGGCCGTTCTATCGAACCACAGCGCTGGGAATCGGCTGGGGAGCGGCAACTGCGTCAACGCAAACGCAGAATTTGAAACAGAAATCGAGGGCAGCGAATCTTCCTCAATTAATTCCCACAAATTACGATCTAACTACCAAATACTTATTCAAATGTGGGTGTGACGTACCTGGCTGGTATCAAACTGCATCCCGCCGTTGTGCTCGGTGGCCCTCGACGGTCGAGTTGGTAAATCCTCACCAACGTCGCCAATCTGTTAACTAGTCGTTTCAACTATTATTTCATCAGTATTAAATCTCCGAGAATGAGGAAGAGGGAGAGAGACAGAGAGAAGCGGTCAAGAACCAACAATGCTGCTGTTGTACTCTGTACTGTCCTCGCAAGCCCAAGAATGGATTACACCCAGTCAACCCTGGAAGATTCCGCCTGTGCGCAATCGGTCATGTATGCGCGTACTCGATGCGGCCCGGGTGTGCTCCCCTTGTGTCACTGCCCCAGGGAGGTTTGGGCATACTCTTGTAGTCTGTAGCGGTGTGGCTCCTTCACGCCAGTAAGAAAACACAAGAGTCGTCAGAATTCCCGCCTCTGAAGCGCCCTTGGAGATGACCGAAGAGATGAGAAATTGAGGAGCATGAAACAAGCATGTTTTAAGGTAAGAGCAAATTGACTGCATGGGTAGCTGAAAATGTACTCCACAGGAGCACTCGCCACTGCCTCGCCATACGTTAAATGTGACAATTATGGAGCATAGGTAGAAGTACAGCATTATACATGCCTTAAGGAGACACATTCTTTCAGCTCGAGACCTGTACAGTAGAACGCAGCAGATGGTGTTGCTGGACAAGTAATAAAGCTTTGTAGGCTTGTCCGAGCCATAGCCATCCAACGCCACTGCAATCCAAATGCGCGATCATAACTGCAAGCACTGCATTGGGTCTTGGAATGACTTCAATATTTCTCACCCAAGCTAGTCTGTTCTCTGGAACTGGGCGTCGGTCGGGGCCGTGGCGATCCGAATTCGGTTCCAGGTTACAGCTGTGGATGGTGGATCATCATTTACGGAGTCACAGCCTAGTGCGGAGATTTGAAAAAAAGCGCCCACTTTTCAAGAACTTGCTACATAGATAGACGGTTGCTACCGTACAAATCGTGACGATGCTAACTGCTGAGGTACTTATTGTCAGTGTCACTAGGTACTGTAATTCTCCCTCTTCAAGGAGGTGGTGCATTTAACGTCATCAATCATGGACCGGGTCACCAGTATAACTATATTCAAATTTATGTCGGCAGTCGACTACGTAACCTGATTTTGCGACACATGCCTTGATATTAGTTCCACGGTTGGGCAACTAGACAGGTATATCAGCAGGAGTTGCAAATCTGGTTTTGAGGTAAAAACGTTTAGTAGGTCTTTATTGCGCTGGTTGGCGAGGAAGCAGCTGTCCTGGATCTCAGTTCTCCCGTGCCTTCGGCTCCATGTTATTAATTGTTGTAGCGCAGAGGGATATCATCAATAAACGATAAACGAACCAAGTCGGATCGGAGCGTCCGTCAAGAAGACCTTGTCCTGCGGAGGCACATGATTTCGAGGCTGTATTGCCCTATATAATTGGTATGTGTATCTCACATTAGCGCTGGTCCAAAGTTACCTATCCACCCTGAGATAACCGAATTGTATCAAACATAGCGTCACAGGTGGTCTCGTACTCCGTAGCAAGGTTTTGGCTCTAGTGGAGCTCTTCGTAGGACGAAACCATTCACATCACCTTGCCCACGTCCGCGGCCACGGATGTCAACTATAGAGAAAAAAAAAGGGAGACCTGGATTCTTGGGAAATAGACATCACAGGGCTTTCATCTGGCCAGTGTGGCCTTCCATTTTTTTATTGCCTTTGGTTGGATTCTGGCACGATGGTCTGGTTGGCCACGGATTAAAGCCTGTGTATGCGACAATCGAGAGAGCTGTGAGTCGTCTGGATATCATTATTAGTTGTGACTCGTTGCAAGATCACCCCTTCTTCGAATCAGGGACTAAGAGTAAGAAGAAATCGGAGAAGAGATCACTAGTTATGGCCATGCTCCCTGTGAAGCGGTGGGGAGCTGTACCATCAACGGGCCGGATGAACTTGCTCACTGCAAGTAAATCCCGACGAATACTGCTGAAGCGAGAATGGCCCACGTCCAGTGAAGGATACTGTACCGAGTGCTCCCATACCGTGGCTTAGACACATAATTGACCAGGATGATGAATTGCTGCACATATTATTGCTAATCTGTCAACCTCTCATAACGAGCTCTTGCACTTGTGAGCATTCGGCAATAAAAATCGAGCCTAGCCAGGCAGGCGCTACGGAGTAATTGTGGCCAAGTGATCAAATCAAATCAACAAGAATGGGAATTGAGTTCAGTTGACCAACGGGATTCCGTTGACAGCCCACTCCCCTAGTTCGATCGATCACCATGTAACTTGCGATGGACTTGGAAGATGATAGGCTCTCAGTAGTGGGCTTGTACCTAGTCTTGCATTGGCTCATTACCTACGTAACTATTCTATTTGCGACGGCACACTCAGAAAAACCAAATGAGATCGACGGCTCGATTGACTGGTCACTTGGTCCTAAAAGTGAGGCGGGCTTGATTTCTGCATTCATTGATTCTGGCGTCTCCGTCGTTCCTATTTCTCTATTGTCCTGGAATAAACCCAAGGACGTACGCTTTAAAAAGGAGTATCTTCACAGGTGCTGCATGAAGAATTTAAACAATGAGAAGCTCATGTACCAGACTCCGTGCAAGTTGAGATTCGCTTCACGGGCCTGATGCTTTGCAAAGGATACGGATCCAGGCTATGGTAGTCTTTGCGCTGGTACTGGTCCGCTGCCTACGTAGATCATCGCTTGGGGGTTACGAGTGAAAACTACAAGTTTGGAATGCATGAGCTGAACGGCAGGGAATGAAAGGGAATCGGAATTAGACAGCACTCATGAAAAAAGAATAAATCATAGGTATCATATCAAAGAACTGTGAGACACTCCGTTCCTGTTTTGCTATAGATGGATCCTACGAGTTCTGAACCTGATGTCGCATGAACCATCAGATCCCTTGAATGCGTATTGAGACAAACTTTTCTTTCTTTTTTCAAGTTACGCATCATAGAATCGTCTCATGAACCGGCATCGCACAGGCCACAAAGCAAGACAAGACGTCGACGCCCCAGCGGATTATTGAAGGCTTTTTTATTATGTCCGTCACCATTGGAACTTACCATACCGCATTTACTGGGCGATAGCGTAGGCACGGCGGCGGTCACGCTCCTCAGCAATGGTGAGCTAGATTAATTGTGAGCAGATGCGCATTGGAAAGATAATTTTCTGAATGTAATTTCGTACCTTGACACCCTTGCCCTTGGGCAGAGAGATCCAGGGCTTCTCCTGTCCAATGACGAAGACGTTGGACTCACGGGTGGCGAAGGAGTTGTCAATAGCGTCCTTGATGTGGACAATGTTGAAACCTCCATCGTGGCGCTCACGGTGAGTGATGACACCAACACGGCCCATGTTACGACCACCGGTGACCATGCAGACAACACCAGTGTCGAAGCGGACAAAGTCGGTGATCTTGCCAGTGGCAATGTCAACCTTCACAGTGTCGTTGACCTTGATGGCAGGGTCGGGGTAGCGGATGCTAGATTCATCTCGGTCAGCACAAACTGCACCAAATGTTCAACCTCTTACTGATTCCAGTAAGGATCTGGGGATATCCAAGCCCTCTCGTCCTCCGCCGATCAACCAAAGCTTGGTCCAACGACTGAATGACGCGGAACTTGTGGAGAGCATTTCACTCACGTTCTCGCATCGTGCGTAACCAAGAATGGGATCCCGCCCTTGCCAAGCTGAACTCTCTTGACCTTGCAGAGCTTGTACTCGGCCTCCTCAGCCTGGATACGGTGGACGGTGAAGCGACCCTTGGTGTCGTAGATGAGACGGAAGTTCTCGCCGGTCTTCTCAATACCGATGACGTCCATGAAACCGGCGGGGTAGGTAGGGTCAGTGCGGACCTTGCCGTCGACCTTGATCAGACGCTGCATCATGATAGCCTTGGTCTCACGGCCGTTCAGGGCGTACTTGAGACGGTTGCGGATGAAGACGATCAGGGGGAGGCAGTCCCGGAGCTTGTGAGGACCGGGGGAGGCCTTGGGAGCATAGGTTCCGGACATTTTGTCCAGGAGCCAGTGCGAGGGCGCACTGAGGCGCTTCTGGTGCTTCTTACTGTAGGAATCAAGTTCATGGTCAGTTTCAAGCTCTTCAATTCAGAACTCGGTCGTTGCAGTATTGCTCCTTGTTTCGCGAGGAAGACCCCGTTGTCCGAAACACTGTCGCAACTTGCGAGCCGAGATAAAATTAATCATGGTGTGTAACTC
Organism: Aspergillus udagawae; assembly: GCF_001078395.1. Classification (NCBI taxonomy): domain Eukaryota; kingdom Fungi; phylum Ascomycota; class Eurotiomycetes; order Eurotiales; family Aspergillaceae; genus Aspergillus; species Aspergillus udagawae. The sequence continues at coordinate 1,939,118 of NW_025091265.1, read as the reverse complement.
ACGGTCCGCGAGGCATCTTGACTGCTTTGTCGACTTGAACCCGGTTAGTTGTCGAAGTGTCGCGGAAGAAAAAACCAAGGTCAAAGTCAAGAAGAGGTGATATCCGCTCCACTCACGAAATTCGCTTAGCGGATCATTCTTGTGGGAGGAGCCCTAGCGCTATGCCTAATTTAGAACAACCTGCATGAATCAAAGAATATGTGTATGCTTATATAATCCATAGTTCAGTTCGTAGTTATTTACTTCATCAAGCGAATTCCAATTTTTTTTTTTTTTTTTGGTAAATAATGATTAGATGTCTATAAAACTGAAATCGGTATTTTCGTCCTCGAATCGCTATACAACAAATGCTCTTAATAAGTCTGCACAAGTCTAAATGTAGCCCTTGATGACTGCAACCTCGGCGTTGAGGATAGACGATCCTGCGGCTCCGATGACGGTGTTGTGAGAGAGTGCAGCGAATCTCAGGTCAAAGTGGCTGCCCGATGCTGCTTCACGAACACGTCCCACACTGACAGTGTATCCCTTCGAGATATCCCGGTCAAGTCTGGGTTGAGGTCTGTCAGGCTCATCAAAAACTTTGATCGCCTCTTGAGGAGCAGAAGGGCAACCAAGCTTTTGGGCCTCGGATTGGTATTCTCGCATAGCCTGCTTGACTTCTTCCGCGCTGGGTCTGGGCCGGTTCTTGAACCGCAATGAGACAAAAGCCATATGGCCATCGGTAACACCAACACGAGTGCAGGTGGCTCCAACCGTAAGCCCCTTTTGTTCATCGAAGGCAGTGGCATCGGCGTTCAGAGAACCCAGAATCTTTTGGGCTTCGTTCTCAAGCTTGTCCTCTTCACCACTAATATAAGGGATAACGTTGTCCATGATGTCCATACTGGGAACACCAGGGTAGCCAGCGCCAGACACGGCCTGTTCGGTGAAAACTTCCACATCCTCAACAGGACCGAACTTGGCTTGGAGAGCGGCAAAGGGGATGACAACGCCAATCACAGCGCAGTTAGAATTGCAAACTAAGAAACCCTTCTTCAGGCCGAACTCTTTCCTTTGGTGAGGAATGAGATCCAAGTGATGGGGGTTGACGGTAGGGACGACGAGAGGAACAAGGGGGTGCTTTCGATAGTTCTTGGCATTAGAGAAGACAGGGATTTCGGCCTTGATGAATTCCATCTCTGCGAGGGTCAGCGGCGGTCCCTCACATTTTAATCTCGAGATAATAGTATCACGTACCAATTTCACCAGCTACGTCGCTGTTGAGGCCTGAGAAGACAAGGTCACAGTCGCTGAACTGATCAGCCCTGCAATCGCGCAGGACGAGATTGCTAAGCCTCTCAGACATAGCTGTAGTCTGTTTCCATCTGACAGCATCCTTGTATTTCTTGCCGGCCGAGCGATTCGATGCGCCAATGGCGTGCAGCTCTAGGAAAGGGTGGTCCGCGAGGAGGAGAATGAATCGTTGGCCGACCGAACCGGTGGCGCCCAGGACACCTGTCGCGCTGTGAGTAATGATTTAGGGGAGATATGGACTGAACAATATGCCCATACCGCACTTCTTCTTGGGATATGATGCCATCGTGATTTAGAGTAATCAGGGTGAAGTACGGCTCAGTCGACCTGGTTTTTGAGTCAATTGGCTGGATAGAATAGGGATGAGCTAAATTCGAAGAATGAGAAGTCCATCATCCATCAGGCATGCAAAGAAATCGAACGACATGCAAAGCCTTGGGCAAAGCAGGCGAATCCAAGTGTATGACTCAAAAAGCCTTCATCTAGAATTCAATGCCCCGCAGGCAGAGTCTCCATTGCCCACTCCTTCAGGTGACAGACATCATATTCTTTTGACAAAGGCAACACACGAACAATGCCACGCACAGGGAATATATTAACTAACCTTTTGAATAATGCTCACCGAGGGTTTGAGGAGAAGACGCTTGTGGCAACAATATCAAGGTACCTTTTTATGACTTACTTGCGCACTGCGATATCGCTTCACCGTCCTGCGCTAAGCCCCACAATGAGTCAGCACCCACCACCTGCGCGCTACCTAGTCAGTAAAATCCAGCAATATGATTGGATGAATTCAATGAGATATGTAAGGTACTATATCTAAGGTAGGACCGTAGGTAGGTAGGTAGGTAGGTCGCTTGCTATCATTATTCACATCATAGATGTACAAATTGCTCATAAAATCATTGGTGTCAGCCAATATATGCACGTAAGAGCTATGGTATCATCGTCTCGAGTGCATGGCGGCCGAGGCAAGAACTCCATCTGGAGAAGTCTTGAAGGGTAATTATTTTTCTCTTGCTCTACCTCATGTTGATGCCTCACTTTCGTAGTCGAAGATCTTACCAGGGTTCAACAACCAGTGGGGATCAAGGGCTTTCTTGATGCTACGCATGACATCAAGAGTAGCCGGGCCAAGCTCCTTTTTCAAAGATGCCTTCTTGCCCAGCCCCACGCCGTGTTCGCCCTGTCGTTTGAAGTTAGCTAGTTTGCGGATACAGTGAGGAGCTTGGTTATACTAACAGTGCAAGATCCTTCCATCTCTAGGGCGCGGTCGACCATGTCGTGGACGACCTTCTCAACCCGCTCCATTTGGTCAGCATCCTTTCTGTCGTACATTATACTCGAATGGAAGTTTCCGTCTCCGATATGACCCAAAATACTGGCGAACAACCCCAGGTTGTCAAGCTCCTTCTTTGAAATTTCTATTCAAGTCAGCACAAGTTCGAAGGTAATTTACATTGATCCCTACCTATAATATCAGGTAGCCTGGAGATCGGAACGGCAACATCTGTTGACCACACTTCCGAACCTTCCTTCCGCAAGGACATCATGCTCCATAACGACTGCTTTCGCGCCGACCAAAGATCATGTGCCTCTCGGTCGTCTCGGGCAAACTCGAATGATGCTGCATTGTGGCTCTTGGCAAGTTCTCTCGTCAGATTGATACTATCAGAAACTCCAGCTTTAGTGCCAGAGAACTTGAAAAAAAGTGTGGGTAAAGTCTTCCAAGTCCGGCCGGTACCGCCAGCACGGTTGATGACATCCATCTGGACATCGTCCAAAATTTCCATGCACTGTACCGGGATTCCTTTTCGTATAAGCTGCATGGCAGTCGACGCAGCATCCCGAATTGTGGGGAATGCGACCACTCCGACCCGAGTCTGTTCTGGAATCGGAGCGAGCTTGAGAGTTGCTTCGGTGACAATACCCAAAGTACCCTCAGAGCCTACAAACATTCCTGTCAAGTTATAGCCAGCGGAGGTCTTCCGGGGGCGTCTCCTAGTCTTCATTACCCGGCCGTCTGCCAGGACAACTGTCAGGTTGATCACCCAGTCCTTCATCGTTCCATAGCGCACTGCATTGGTCCCGCTGCAGTTGGTCCCAATCATGCCACCGATCATTGCGGACGGACCAGGATCGACTGGAAAGAAGAGACCGGTATCCTTGATTTTTTCATTCAGTTCCATCCACTGGATGGATGGCTGGACGACGATATCCATATCATCTTCGTGAATCTCAAGTATCTCGTTCATCATGGCGAAATCAATGGTCAACCCGCCGTAAGGAGCTGAGAAGTTTGCCTCGAGACTTGAACCGCCGGAGTAAGGAACCATCGGCATCCTGTATTTGTGGCAAACTTTGGCGATCTTCACCACATCTTCTGTGCACGTTGGGTAGGCAACGGCGACCGGAAGACGATCCGCGTTCACGGAAGACCATTCTGAGTATCCATGCTGTTGAAGTTCATCCTCGTCCGTACTAATAGCATCATCGCCGAGCGTGATTCGCAATTCAGCAATGGCCTAGGCATCGTTGAGGCCAGAATCAGCATCATATGCTTGGCTCGACAGAGCAATCGATTTCGAATTTCTCACCTTTTCGAAATCCTTTGCCGTCCCATATCGAGGCTTTTTTGAGCTCTCCAACCGCGACGGCCGACTAGTGGCAGCATATGCGTAGCCAATGCTGGCAGCCAAGACACAGGCAAGGAGCGCCTTGCCGGACGTCCAGAAGCTGGGAGCCGCTTGAGCGGGGAAATTTGATCTAGTAAAATTCCTCTGGCTTTTAGAAGTAACCTCTGAGCTATTGGAGCTGTTATACCGAGTAGCTCCGACTGACGAAACTTGCAGCTGGTGAGTTTTGGTTTGCCGAAGAAGTGCGCGGGGATATGCGGGGAAACCGCGAGAAAGAAGATGGCTTCGTATGGCTGACATGAAGGGAAGTTGAAGGTACTACTTGAGCAGGAAACTTCCTCAAGTCATGGAAGAATAATTAACTGGGGAAGATGTGCACAGAACCAAGTGGGAGAAGGATGATTATTAGGTCAAGTTGTTCGTTGCTGTTCTTCGGTAATTGTGCATCTTGCAGCCGCACCTTATAAGCACTAACGCCATTGAATGTAGGTATGAGGAGCTCATCGGTATTCGGCCGAATAACATCTCACGAAAATAGGACGAACAAGAACGTGGGACGAGTCCAGATTTCACAGTACATTAATATATATTAAGGACCATCATAGGCCCTATGACTTGTCTCCCCCACGCTAAATGACCTACCGCATTCGGAGTCAATCTTCATTGCCCCGGTTTTGCCCCAGATCGGCCTCAAATCCGAAGAGCGGAATTAATGCCGACCAGCTCCACCACTACGGGAGGGACGGCGAGGATCAAGCTGCAAGTTCGAATTGCATGCTTAATAGTCATATAGGGGAATTGTGAGACGAGTATCATTTGCTGACTTTGCTTTTCCGTGGTGATTGAAGATTGAGTCTTTGCCATGAGGTCAAGAGATGATGGGCAGCCGTTGATGGGGCAACCAGCGGAAAAGCTAAACTTTGCATTCCTGCATCTCATGCAGAATTAAGACGGTACCACTGTTTGAAGGCTTCACGATTCCACTACTCGGGTTATCAAGTATTTACGGAAGAGTATTCTCCTCTTATGGGTCAGTCTAGATGAAATCATGTCAGACAAGCTATCACTCCTAGTACACGAAGTGGAGCGCCTCATCACGGCCCCCTATGCGCCCTCGCTCCAAGTAAATCTGTACCCCGCTTGATAACGAATATAGAGAATTTTGATAGCTGACATACAACGATAGAGCCTTCAAAATATTATTCAGAATGACTCCAATGGTTTGGTTAATGACTGGGCTACTCATAAACCATGCCAAATTGGAGCTTTGGTCGATGTGCTTGTCGACGGACTGTCTCGGTCTCGTTTCGCTGTGCCGTTACTGAATGCTTTCGGTGAGTGTTCGATGCGCTGTCCATCAAGGTTTAAGCCTTACGTCCCGTAGCATCTGTCTCGGCTGTTTCCGATGCTCTGCTGGAGCGATATCCCGCTGTACTTGACCAGTTCCTGGAGAAGGCCCTAGAAAACGATGAACCTGAGGTTTGTTCATTCAACCTTGGGAATTGCTAAAATACTTCAATTCCTGTCTTGATCCCAGTGCACATGAACTGATGATGGTAGTGGATGACACTCTGCACTGCTATTCTTTCTTCTCCTCGTTCCCTGAACTTCATTGCTCCAGCTCGTCTGGCCACATTCATCATGAGGTTGATAAACGCGATGGGAGAGAATCCATGCTCAGAAACCATATTCCCGCTATATCAAATCATGACCGGCCTGGAACCAGTCCCCGGAGTATTACTTGAAATATGTCCGGAGACAATGTCGAGCCTTCAGGTCGAGCTTACTAAGACACTGCGGAATCTCGACGACCACATGGGCAGTCTCCTCTGTCTCGCTACCTTTGCCCGAATCTCATCTTTTTGGGACACTAATGCTGAAAGAGAACACAAACCACAATTTCCATCTTGGCTGCAGAATGTCAAGCATTTTTTCGGCCAGAAGCGCGGTTTAAAGACTCTGGACCTCGTTATCCTGCGCGTGATCCTCGCATGCTCCGCTAGTTGCGACAATCTGCCACCGGGGAAGGCAGCAGAGAGTATCCGATTAGCAATCGAGATTTGTGACAGCGTAGAGCAGGGCCAGAAGGACTGCTGGATTGCGAACAACGCTCACAAAATTGCTAAACTTTGCGAGAAAGTCAACAGGAATGGTATTGACTGGCAAGTGCAAATGATGGTATGATGCGTGCGACGTATGAGACGGCCGAGCCGACTGTTAACAAACATAGGGCGTGACATTCCTTGTCTCACTTCTACCAGACAGCGCGTTGTCACCTGAAGTACCTCGACTTGCTTTGCAAGACCTCCTTACTCAAGAAAGGCACTCTCGTGGAGCTGTACCTCAATATCTTATTCCACGTTTGGTGAAGGCGAATGCTGTAAGTTAGTCGTCACTTAGGTCTAGAAGCGTACTGATTATTATCAGATTCTTTCGGGAAAGCCTGCGATTTGCGATCTCATGAATCACACATTCACAGCATTGAAAACACACTGCGATAATCATAGTGCAAATGCCGAGTTGATCGAGTTATCGAGGTCTGTGCTTCTTGGTCTTCAGAGCCTGGAACCCCGAGTCTTAAGTTCAGCCATGGCGACATACGATTTAAGAGAGATCAGCCACACCTTGAACGAGTTAGCTGAAATCTTTCCTAAGAAACCAAGCCATTCGCAATGCCGGGGTGCCAATCTTTGCTATGCCTCGACTTCCAACTCTGCAAATGAGTTATTGTTCGACTTAATCGTGTTTACTTCCCATATGTCACTGTTGGGCGCAATGGGTTCCGGAGCCTGCAACCCGACTGGAACCAGCAATATGACAAATTGTTTACTGAAGGCAAAACAGTTGATCCCACAAAACAAATGTAGCTTCTCCGGATTCGAACCGTGGGATTTACGAGTCAAATTTCCGTTAACTGGACTCCCAAAACGAGGTCCCACTTCGAGAGACGATTGGAAGACTGGGTTAGCAGAGACTCTCATGCTCAGTTCGCGCATGACCCATGACAACTTAATTCGGAAGATGGAGGAGGTCTGCTTCGACCTCGAACAGCGTTGCACTACCATTGAAGCGCCACTCCGAGCAGTTGAAGATGAGCGTGATCAGATCGCTGTTCAGGCTGAACAACTTCAGCAACAGAAAAGCGAGCTGGAACTGCAACTACAACAAGCTTCTAGCACAATATCTGAGCTGCAGCAAGAAATTTCCCGTCTGGAAATGCATGCTCTGTCAACTTCTGCCCGCGTTGAGGAATTATCAGCAAGCCTTGACACTGCGCGAAGGGAGCTGGAAGATCATCGTCGCAACTCCCAGGAAACAACCAACAGTGAAAGAGAAAAGGCTCGAACAAGGGAGCTGGACCTTCTTGCTTCAATCACCGAGAAAGATGACCAGATCGAAGAGCTTCAGTTGGAAACACGGAACTTGCAGGAAGATAATGACGCCTTGCGCCAAACACTGGATACTGTCTCGAAGGAGAAGGGCACTGTTTTGGAGGACAACACTGCCCTCAAACAGGACATAGTAAGGCTAGAAGAATGCGTTGAACACGGCAAGCTACTACTTGCACAGAAGGATGAAGAAATAAGCAGACTGCAGGCAGATCAAGGACACATGAACTCGAACACGGAAGCCTTGAAAAAGATGGTACAAAACTTCCTACTTTTCCTGCAATAAGGAATACTTTGTGCTGATATCTTTCACAGTTGGATGAAGAGACTGCTCAGGTTCAGGAACTCAAAGCCGCGCTTCGAAATGCCGAAGAAACGCGCAGAACTGAAGTTAGCACACTCAAAAAGCAATATGAGTCGCAGATATCGGAAATAACTGTGGAGGTGAGACGTCGCGGTCAAAAACAAAAGTAAAATCTTCTGACTCAGGCCCATAGTACACTGGGAACAAAAAAGAAATGAAGTCTCTGCAAGCCGCCATGCAGGTAGCCGCTTCCAACGCCACAAAAGAATTGCAAGTAAGAGAAAAACGAATTCAGCATCTTGAGAGAAAGGTGAAGCCAGAAACTTTGACCCTTTTTTTTGGAAGACACAGACTCACCAATCTCTGCAGGTGCAACAACTACGCGAAGAAAGGGCGGTCAAAGCACGCGAATTTTCCGAAGCCCAGCAACATATTGGTCGTCTGATGAGTGTGATGGGCTTCAAGCCAGGACCGAAAGAGCCAAAGGTAGCAAGCAAACAACAGCGCTCCAGGTCAACCCTGGGGCCATCGGAAGCCGCCACAATACAACAGCAAACGCCTCAAAGAGATGAAGACACACAAAGCCAGTCCGAAAATATGCTTGCTGATTCCTTCGCTTCTGCCGCACCGCAGTCGGGCCGTAGTCCTAAAAGATTTAGTACCACAGCTGCGAATAAGGATCTGAGAGAGTCAGCTTGTCAAAGCCAGGCGAGGCCACGTCGTACAAGACAAGCCCTTGGAGAAGCAAACCGGAATAGGCAGTCGAACTCGCAGCGAAGTGAAGCTTCACAGTGTACTCCGAATGCATCACTCCAAGGGACTCAAAACGGGTCTAACTGGGACGAAAACCACTTCCACGACATTGACCTCGACATGGACCTGGAGTTTTCGAAGGACTTCATTTTCACTAGCACTGCCCTCTCCGAGGCGGATGATCATGTACCCCCATTGAGGTCCCAACAATGATGCGAAGCTTCGTTAAGGAAAGCTCAAACACCAGTCGATATAGTGGTATCGACTGCCATGTAGATTGATCTGGGGACATTGTACCGTATAAATCCTCGAATACCGTCTCTGCTGTCTTGCTTATTGCGTGAATTGGAGACAAAGAGGCAAGGTTTCACTGGCAGGAGGAAACAGAGACATCTTTGATGCTCCACCTCTAGAACATTCACGTACAGACCTTAAGCGAGCTGTATCACTTTTAGCGTCTGCTCTCGTGCATGCTTTGTTCCAGCCTCTTTAATCCGTCCTGATAGACAGTATAAGACCCTACTCTATCGCTCATCTTTCCATCCTTTTATATTCTCTCATAAGATAATCTTGCTAAAAACTGCAGTGTTAGAACCATTTATTAGGCATACAAAATTGCCGCGCAAGGTATAACAGCTCACCGGTATGTCTCCCAGAAGCCTCCACATCCTAATTTCATTCTTGGAATCAACAGTTCTCTTTGAAGAGCTGCGCTCAGGTTCTTGAGGCACAACAGCCTCTCGATTGTTCCAACGTTGTGGCTTCCTTTTGAGTTTGAATCTTTTGCTGATAGATAACTCCCTCGAGATTAGACTCATTAGCCTCATCATCCAGGAGCTTCCTCATTGTATGAGATCACGGCGGCCTTTGCCTTGTGCAAAATGGAGAGACACATAGATGGAAGGATGGCTCGGAGTGCGCAGCAATTGAACTACCCGTCGGAGAGGGAAACTCTGTTGATCGAAAAAGAACGTCCCACAACAGAGACGGTATCGACTTTGTCTAGCTTCAGCGACGAAGATAGTGAATTGAGTCTAGTTCATCGACGGGGTGGTGGAGAAAGAGAAAGGGTTCCTCGAAACCATCAGGCGAGAGCTCATGGCCAATCCTGGTTTTCAATACGTTCTCTTCGGCCTGCAACACATCGGGGCCATGTGCCTCAGGTCCCTCACCGGAGAGTCAGAGCTAATTCACATTCACTACACTCACTACTGCCATCCCCTTTCATCTCACTCTCATCTTCCCTCTTCTCCTCTCCTCCCTCTCCTCCCTCTTGCCCATCTTCTTCAACATTCTCACAATCATCGACGTCTTCCTCACCTTCTCCGTTGCCGTTCACAAAAAGAGTAAAACCAACAGCAATGCCTCAAGCTTCACGACCTAGAAGTACGCTTCTGCGTGAGCGGAAGCGTCCTTTGCAGCACTCAACACAGCAAGTTCCGTCTCAGTCCTCACGTTCACGGCAGCCAGTCCCACCTGCGAACCCACAACGGAATCAATGGCAACAGATACCGCAGGTTCTACAGCACCCATCCACCATCTTGTGTCCGTGGAGACTGTGGGAGTCGGTGGTTGTGAACGTCTTCAACATACCGAGGGAAGCGGACACATACTGTCTTTGGCAAGCATTCAGCAGAGAGGGACATGTGGTTTCGATAGACATCTTTGAAGACTTTCATGGAAATAGAGAATCCAGAGGAAAGATTCGCTTCAAGTCGGTCAACAGGCTCACCTCTCCATCCCATGCATTGGCCTAACCAATTCAACAGACCTCCTCCTCAGAAAGATTTCTGGTGCCATGGGACGTATCCCATCGCACTATCAGATGGGAAGACCTCATTCGTCTCAATTACCCTCGATCCCAAACGTCCAGATGTTCAGATTCAAAGTCCTGTTCGTCCTAATACGACGTATCCTGCGGAGGTGGTGGGTCTAAGCACCTTTCTTTACTGTACGAGCTTTCAATGCTGATTCGTCATGAGCGATATAGAAATTGCCTATAGCATTAATGGGCATAGGTGTTCTCCTCAGTGAGACATCCATGCTTCCAATGCGTACCGTTGGAAATGAAAGAAACGAGCGGGCTTTTTTGGTCATTGACCTGAAACGTAGAGACCTCTTCGTTCACTTCCAGTTGCCCATTTTCAACAACAAGCTAAAATCAGCTTCGACAGGCGAGACTTACAATGAATATCGCCTCAGGATTCCATTCGTGCAACTCGTGAAAATGTACCAAATGCAGGACCCGAAATCGGGTGAAGTCTCACATCTAACATTCCTGGATTCGCCTGCCATCTATCATCGACGCATTCAAGAGACCTGGGTCACTTTCACTGATGACATCTCTTGGAGAGAATCAGATTCCTGGTATCGGCAGACTTCCGTGGTACACAACCCGGATGAGATATCTACTCTACCCGTGAGCTTAAAGCGGTCGAAACCAGTGATTGATATAGGTAAGTCGTAGTGTTTGGCTTCGATTTTCACTTCCTCCGCCTTCCATTCGAATCTAACGACTTTGCCCTAGGCCGCTGGAACGCTTTTAGAATAACATATCCCAAGGCTCTCAACAAGAAGGATGCTGAAAGATTCGAATTGTTTTGCAGCATTTTGAAAGACTACAATATCGCCATTGAGAATACGAGCCGGTTCTCAATATTGGACCAGACGCAGGAAAGACCTCCACCAATTTGGAGATGGATTGACTTCGCAGACTTACAAGCCTCCAAGAAGATAGTATCTTCCGTGGAAGAATTAGGAGATGAATCTTATGTTCACCTGCCTTTCCCTGTGCGGTATCAGCTCGAGGTCTGTCTATCCCACAACTTCCTCTCTGAGTTTACCATGACCCGCGAATTCGCGGTCAAATTGCTCGATCTAGGGGAACCCGAAGCGGTTAAGCTTCTGGAACATGTGGCTACCAAGAAAGTAGTCTATAATGACCCGATGAGAATCTTCGATCTCAAGTTCGTCAAAGGTTCAACTCGCGCTAAGATACCCTCTTACTGTTGCTACATGCGCTCAGCCAGAATTACACCCACCACAATCTACTATAATACTCCATCTGTTGATATCTCGAACCGTGTGATTCGGTATTATATCGAGTATGCCGATCGCTTTCTTCGTGTTCGATTCACGGACGAAAGGCTACTCGGCCGCATCAATTCAACCGTTGACAACACAATGGACGAGGTGTTTACTCGCATTAAGAGAGCATTGGCGAATGGTATCGTCATTGGCGACAGGCGTTATGAGTTTCTGGCCTTCGGTAACTCGCAATTTCGAGAGCATGGAGCCTACTTCTTTGCTCCTCTTCCTAATTTGACGGCTGCGAATATCCGAGCCTGGATGGGAACATTCAACGACATACGCAACGTTGCTAAGCATGCTGCAAGGCTGGGGCAGTGCTTCTCAACCACCCGAGCTATAGCTGGCTGTCCGGTACAGATCCGTTTGATCGATGATGTTGTCCGACACGGATACACTTTTTCGGACGGTGTGGGCCGAATTTCAAAGTTCCTGGCGCAGATGGCAGCTTCCGAGCTCAAAATCAAAACACCAAGTGACGACCCACCGTCGGCGTTCCAGTTTCGTCTGGGAGGCTGCAAAGGAATGCTAACTGTTTCTCCCGAGGCCCAACGTCAAGAGGTGCACATCCGCAAGAGTCAATACAAATTTGCAGCGGTTCACAACGGCTTGGAGATTATCCGCTGGTCTCAGTTCTCCATGGCGACCCTGAATAGGCAGTTGATTATCGTTCTTTCCTCTCTAGGAATTCAAGATCGGGTCTTTCATGATAAGCTCAGAGCAATGCTGCAGAGTCTGAACAAATCAATGGAGAGTGATTCTCAGGCTCTGTGTTGGCTGAAGAAGTACGTGGACCCTAATCAGATGACACTTGTTGTCAGTCAGATGGTCCTGGATGGGTTCAGGAGTTCCAGAGAGCCATTCGTCACGTCCATAATGAGACTCTGGAAGGCCTGGCATCTCAAGTATTTGAAGGAGAAAGCAAAAATTGTGATTGACAAGGGGGCGAACTTGCTTGGATGCATGGATGAGACTGGCATTCTCAGGGGCTACTCTGAAAGAGTCCCTGCTAAGAGCGCCTCTGATGAAGAGAAGCTAGGCGCGTTACCCGAGATCTTCGTCCAGGTTCGTCGCCCTGACACTGGGAAGTGCAAAGTCATTGAGGGAGTCTGTATCCTTGCCCGCAACCCGTCTCTACATCCTGGTGACATCCGGGTAGTCAGAGCCGTCAATGTTCCTCAGTTGAGCCATCTGAAGGATGTCGTCGTCTTCCCACACACCGGGGATAGAGACATTCCTAGCATGTGCTCCGGTGGAGATCTAGACGGGGATGATTACCTTGTGATTTGGGATCAAGATCTTGTTCCCGAAGATTGGTTCCGCAAGCCTATGAAGTACACTAGCGACAAAGCCCAGGATCTCAATCAGGATGTCACGGTGAACCACATCACTTCTTTCTTCGTCTTATACATGAAGAATGATTTCCTCCCTAGAATCGCCCACGCTCATCTTGCCTGGGCAGATCGTCTCGAGGACGGTGTCAACGAAGAAAAGTGCATACGGCTAGCCCAGCTTCATTCCGATGCGGTGGACTACAACAAAACGGGCAAGCCAGCAAACATGACGCGCAGCCTGCAGCCGAAAATGTGGCCTCACTTCATGGAGAAGAAGCACCTGCCAAAGGAAAGGATCTATAAGTCCAATAAGATTCTCGGGCAACTCTACGATGCCGTGGAGCGTATCGACTTTGTTCCCAGCCTTGAAATGCCCTTTGACGAACGAATCTTGACATGCCCCCTGGGAGTCAGCGATGATCTTGTGCAATTTGCTCGAGACCTCAAGGCTGACTATGACGCAACCATGCATCGTATCATGGCTCAGCATGAGATCAAGACCGAGTTCGAGGTTTGGTCTACCTTTGTGCTCAGCCACAGCAATATGAGCAAGGACTACAAGTTTCATGAAGAGTTGGGACTGATATCATCGACCCTCCGTGACATGTACCGGAAGAAGTGCTATGAGAGAGTCGGGGGCCGCAGCTTCGAGCTGCTTGCTCCTCTGGCCGTTGCAATGTATCGTGTTACCCACGAGGAAATGACTGTTGCGCTTCAAAAGTATCGCGCTGAAAATCCTCCCGACGAAAAGCTTTTCCATAAGCCAACACCTAAAATCGATCAGCTGCCTTTTATCAGCTTCCCTTGGATCCTGCACAACATCCTGGGTAAGATTGCCTTAGGTCACTATGAAGAACCTGAGCCAGATCCAGCACCCATTGTGCGTGCACTTGCGACCGCAAGCGTGGATCCGCTAGATCCTGTCCCTGGTCAAGACGTTCCTGTCCCCAAAGAGAACCGCAAAGGGACCGAGCCCATGCAAGACTCTCTCAAGTGCATCTACGATGATCCCTTTGGTCTCTTCGAGGGCGATCAGGAACCCGAACGGTCATCACAGCCCTGTAAAGAGGGAGAGGTATCCGCGATTCGGAATAGATGCGACAGCATCCTGTCTCTCGACCAGCTGCTTGATTTCGGGCTTGTGGAACTCGGCTTCCCTCCTTCCTCCAACCAGTTGCATTCGAGTGCCCCAGCCCCAGATGGCTCTAGCTTGCTGGAACTCAACGACGACCCGGCACTCGACAAACCTGCTGAGGGTAAGGGAGCGGAAATTGATTCGGAGAAGCAGACGAACATGGTCAGCATGAGCATCAAGGGCAGATGCATCGACATTGTGGAGGAAGACGATGGCGTGAAGCCATCTGCACTCGACATGCTCTATCAGATATTGGACAGTTAGGACAACCATGGGTCCGGTCCGCGGCCAAGTTTCGTGTCACATCGCCCAGACGCTTCGGTCGGCACTCAAAGGCCTCATCGTCGAGAAACTACGTACTTTGTTACCATCAATCAGCTCCTACCGTGGTAGCGTTTTTCCCTTTTTTTTTTATTGGGCTTAGACTAGGCTTTTCCGTCGACCTGTTCTCAAAGCGTTGTTCTAGCTTGTGGCTCTTCCTACAACCACGGCCAAGTAAATCAAGGATAATGAACAGACTTCATATCATTTGATTAATGAAGTTACTGAAACCTTCCCCAGACCGAGTTCACAAAAGTAAAGGTACGGTGACCAAGGAAAGAAAGCTAACTGCCCCATATGCGTTACGCAATGCGAGTATCCTATTCATGGCCAGCATCAGCCCAAATGCTCCTCCCGATGCCAAACGCCGCCAACTAACGAAACGGGGAAATTGACTCGCCCAACTCCCTTTACCCGAACCCATTGTTGCATAACAAACTAAATCCAAAAACCTTTGATACCAAATCTACCATTCCAAAGCGCTCTCGCTTTGGTCCTCCAAAAGTTTGATGATAGGCTCCAATGTGGCTCTGGTATGTTTCCAACTCGCCAAATGCCGAGTCCGTGAATAAAACACAGGACAGTCTTTACTATCACATATCACATCATCACCAAAGGGGACTCCCATGCAGGATTGACAGATGTGATGGAGATCAGAGACCCTCTTTTCGGCCTGCTGCTGGCGCGAAACGAGGGACACTAGCGAGATGTGCGGTTGATGCCAGCAGTCGGAGCACACTGGGATACCAGTGTCATCGAGTTTGGATTTGCAAACAATACACGATGAAGATTTCATGTACGATTCGAGGGTCTTCCCCCTCGCATCTTTTCCTGCGACGGATGCTGCTCCTTCGATGCGGCGGATTCGCTGAAACTTTGGCATTTCCTCGTACCATTGGCGGACGTTTGCTCCCATAAGGTTGAAGATCCGCTCCAGTGGTGGGATAATGTTCTTGTTGATGTAGTATTCGGCATCAAGCTCTAGCTCGGCGTCGTGGAGAAGCGTTTCAGGGGCGACGCAGCGGTCAACCAATCTTGATCCTGGAGCTCCAGTGACTACGACATAGGGAACTCGCTCTCCATATTGCGGTTCTGAGCGGGGATCTTCGACCATTTTTTTGGTGCTGATCATGGCGCCGGGAGGGAGTAAACCTCTTTCACTGTAGGTACCGAGTCTGACTTCCTTCGCGAAACAGAAATCCTGGATCGAAACTCTTCCTTGCATTATCTTCGCACATTGCTTTTGAAAGTAGCGTTTGACCTGAGACAAGTCCGCAGTCCTGAAAAGGAGCTTCAGCGCCTTCTCTTCGATCTTCTGTTCCGCTGGGGTACCATCTCGCCTCACAGTCTCAATGCCCTTTGCATCGAATTCAGGTTCTTTCTGATTCCTATGCTCATATTTGAAGCCAACGTAGCGCTTCTTGGCGAGGAGCACGCATGGATGATAAACCTTCTCGAATTTAAGCTTGATAGGGTGCGGATTGATGTCAGTGACCGCTTTAGCGATCTCCTGCCCGATATCAAAAGCTTCATCGCGTGTCCGTCCTTTGAGATATACAAAAAGACTGTCTGTGTCTCCGTAGACCACCTCGGCGCCCCACCTTTCCACAGAATGAATGAGGGCAATCGCCTTCTCCAACGTTTCCCTTCCAGATTGAACAATGCTATCCGCTATCTCCGAGCAAGGCATTCGCCCGGAGAACGAGGCCGATGTGTAGCCATATGTGACGTTTGCAATCAGCTTGAGAGCAAGTTGTCGGTTGTTCAGAAGACGCTGCAACACTTTGTCGTCCTTGTCCATCTTCATGCCGGTCTTGACCATGACCCGAGTCTCCAGTATCTCAGCAAGCATCCTTGCGAGGAGCGATCGCCGTACTTCCGCCTTTGCGTACATCATGCCATTCGGTGCAATGTTTATCTTGTCCTTCAGCAACTCCAAGACTCGCGGCTGTCTTTTGTAGTCCATGAATCCCATCTTGTTGCGACCTCTCCAGAGGCGGGCCCTTCCGAGAAACGTGGAATAGCAATAGTTGTACGCAATCATGATGCTGGGATACAATGATTGGAAATCCAAGACAAGAAGAGGACTCGTATAGAAGTCACTCTGGGGCTCCATCACCAACGGAAGACATTCAAGAGCATTCTGCTGACCGACTTGTTTCCTGCTTGGAGAAACGAGTAGGTAATTCTCTGGTTTTGCGATTCGAAACATCAGAGATTCCACTTTGAATTGTGAGCCTCTTGAGAAGACCGAAAAAAAGTCAATCCCCAGGAGCCGTGCCTGCTCGCTGGTCCTTGGAATCAGTTCGTTAGACTCCAGGATTTCAAGATTCATTTGTACTCGCGAAACGAAATACTCGACCACTTTGAGCAGATTTCTAGGTTTCCCACTCTGATACCATGCTGTGAGGTCCCGATACGAATAGTGCGGAATTCGACGGTGCAGTAAATGGAACACCACATTTTCCATAGTATACTGTAGCAGATTCAGCTCACTCCTCATAGCTCGCCATATGTTAATCATATGTCGACCGGTGACCCGGATCGAAGACGTGTGGTTAAAGCCCCATCTGTCAGCATCTTTGCCAAATCTTCCATGCGCTTGTGACCTCACTCGGGATAGCTCATCGCATATGTCGAAGTCATATTTCTTTCTTGCCCTCTCAATTAGGTATCCCCAGGAACCGTTATGGACTTCGTAGCCGGTGATGATGTCAGGATCATGATAGCGAACAATATCGACCAATCTATTGATCAAATCGAGTTCTGTGGGTTCGCGTTCCAGTTCGATACGCAAAGCCTTCGACAACTTTGATGTCGGCCCATCGCCACTGCCTTGAGCGATCACTCCCACATGAACACCTGGAAGGTTGCCGTTGACGTCCATGTCCTCGTCGTCCGATTGTATACACCAGAAGATGCAGGATATTTCATCCTCTTCCGGATTCGGTAGAAGTACACCCCGAGTGTTCACATGTACTTCTAGGCTCATAGAGCTCATATACTGGGTCTGATGCTCGATGCTCGCAGATTTCCCTTTCTGAGAATACTTGAAACCGTAATCGTTCTTTTGTGTAGGTCCCTCAATCTGCGACAGAACGTTGGGCTTCATTCGTGGCTCGGTATCTGGCTCTTTAGCTGCTTTCGGTTGCGTTTGGCGCTCGGATTGTTCTTTGTCAAACCATTCCAAGACTTCTGCGCGGCTTGGGGGTACGGGAGCAAACTCCCATACTCTAGAAGTGGAGGATACCCTTAAATGCTGATCTATTTGTTCTTGTTGGTATCGGTCCCTCGACATCGAAGCGGGCTCACCGAGCATAGCAGGCGACCGTCCGGAAGGATCAAAATCAGGCAGATAAT
Organism: Aspergillus udagawae; assembly: GCF_001078395.1. NCBI lineage: Eukaryota > Fungi > Ascomycota > Eurotiomycetes > Eurotiales > Aspergillaceae > Aspergillus > Aspergillus udagawae. The sequence goes on along the minus strand of NW_025091265.1, from coordinate 1,921,506 downwards.
GTATGCTGCCTCCTTCTAGTCGGGATACTCGACCCGCATAATCTCGTGGTCGATCAGGGACATCTTTATCGTCACTATAGTATGCTTTCTGGTAGATAACAGACGGACAACCATGGTCTGCGAGTGTTGCCAAAACTTCACTGGCATTGGGGCAGGCGTACCGCCAGCAACAAACCCTAACGCCTTCAGAGATATTGAATGCATCATAAATCATCGGCGCGAGATCGGACACATGAGTATTTGAATTGTTTGGCTCTAAGCCAGACGAGGATGGTTGTAATTGCGAAGTAGGCTCACTTCCGCTGGTAGTCTTCTGAGCACTGGCGGGAGGCTGAGAGACAGTCTGGTTGTCAATTTCCAGAACTGCCTTGGGAGAGCAGTCCTGGCTGAAACGCAGAATTGTCATAGGGTCGTTTGGATCTTTGACAACGGGGAAGTTGAGTCTTCTATTTTGCCCGCTTTTCTCCGAATGAGGGTCCTGGGAAGCCGGTGGTGTCGCCTGAGAAGAAACCCTCTTAGTCGATGTAGATGATGTACTGTCGCTGGCATTGAATGCAGCTTTAGGGCCTTCATTCACAGCGGGGATGTTAGCAGCTTGCTGAAGGAGGCTGTTATCCGGCAAGTGAGATGCATTGCCATCGAAGAATCTTAGTTTCTTCCGTGGAACACCAGAGTCAAGTATTTCCTGGTGTGATCGCTTAGGAATCCTTCTTGAATTCTCAGCGTTATCATGAAACGCGTTGCCACCGTGAATGTGGTTCGGATCATTTTCCTGCAATTTCCCGTCATTAAGTGGAAGATCTGGTGATTCGGCCGGCACGATGTCATCCGCTGCAGCAGAATGTGGTCCGAAGCTCTTAAATGTCATATCAAAGATTCCATGTCCGGCGCCGTCATCGACGCCATCAACAACCTCTTCAGCAGCTCCATGATCGTCCGATAAAGGATTGGAGATGTAATAATCTTCTGACGAGTACAAGGCAATGTCCGCCTCGGCAGACAAGGCTGCATTCTCATTGACCTGAGCTTCTCCGTCTCCATCAACTGCAATCAAAGACTGCCGCATTTCCATCTGAGTGAGCTCAATCTTGTCCGGAAAAAAGTCCTCGACACTCTCCAAGGCTGTCTTGATCTTCTTCTCAAGAGGTTCATTCCGCAAGACTTTATCTAGAGTCATATCTTCACTATTTTGCTTGCGCTCTTCCGCAACGATTTGCGACATCAGTTGCCGAAATTCGTCTTCATGAATCCAGCCACCCTCAGAATGGTTTCTGGGATCAGCTGAGAACGACATCAGTTCCTCGGGTCCGAAGGGGCTACTGTCGGGGTCAACAAGGCCCATGCGTTGCTTGCGCCTACGAATCTCATCTTGCCAGAGACCCGCCATACTGGGAACCAGGCGTTCATTCTGAGCGATCGGCTTCAGCATTTCAGTGAAATCCTCATGGAGAGGTCTTTCCTTGATGTCGACGCGGTTCAGAATATCGTGTACGCAGACATCCGCTTCGAGAGGACAATGGCTCTGCTTTGGAAGAAGTGTTGCATCGGAAACACAATCAGGCTGGATTGACCGATCATGCCACCGATGGGACAGATTCGAAAGCTCAAAGTACTCCGGAATAGGCGACCGAAATTTGACTTTGCTGCACTTCATGTAGGCACAGCCGTACAAATTGTAGTCGCACATCCACTGCGGGACATACTGCAGGTGGCTTTCATATGGCTGCAAAGGGCGCTTCAACACGGCGCCTTGAAGCAGTAGATCCGCTAATCTGGTCGTGTAGACAGGGTCAAGCAAGTAGATTTTGAAGAAGAAGCAATACCCCACATGGTAGCCGTAGAACGGGACTCCTTTAACCAGGGTAATGTGAGCAACAAACGCAGTCTTCTTATCGTACGCATTGCGACGATAGTTCAACGCTAGTGCATGGTCTATGGAGAGATGGAGACTCCTGATTGTGGAGCGAACTGCGGTCGGATGAGAAAAAGACTTGGTGTAGTGCAGCGCGTTTTGAACTTACCTTGATCGGGATCTAGAGGCCCATCGTATTCGATGTATAGATAAGGAAATGCGCCGTGTACATGGACGCAGACCTTTTGGCCAGTTTCTGTGGCGCCGAATATTCTGATCACAGGTACTTTCGATGTATCATATTTCCCAGCGGCTCCATCCCTGTAGGGAAGGGGAGGGTCAAATTCTGATGGGGTCGCCTGATAATGATCCACGCAGTTCAGGCGCACTTGAAAGGGCTCCATCGAATGGTTTCAAAATAGCCAAAGCCGTCTGCGACATAGCGCGCGGAAGCAAATCAAGGATCATATCATTTGCGGGCATAAATTAGCGGCATAGCCAGGAATCCTTGGGATGATCTTCGTCGTTTAATGAGACTTTGAAGTGGGAACATGACGTGTATCGTAAACATATGTACAGAGTAGAGAGTACCTACGCGCCCCAAGAAACGCCCAGTCACGTGACAGATACCGATGTTATCGCCGATCATGAAAGAACGACGAATCAATCCACGGCACTTCGGAGACAGGCTTAAATTCGACTGTCTAGCGCGAAAGTGGAAGCCGCGACCATTCATCTCAACCTCTGTTAAATTGGACGTCACGATCAGGCTCATTTCTCTGGCTCCAACTTTATTATTTTCTGACCTCGTTTGCTAATATTCACGCCATGTCGCGGAAACCAGCTGATGTGGCGTCAAAAGAGCGCAACGAATATATCCCGTCTTTTATCGCGAAGAAACCGTTCTACATCGATGATGAGTCGACTGCTAATGATTATCTCGAACATCAACGTCTTCAAAAACAAGCTACAGATCAATCGAAATGGTACGACCGTGGGAAGCGCGCTGGTCCAGCAGCCACCAAGTATCGCAAAGGCGCTTGCGAGAATTGCGGTGCCATGACCCACAAAACAAAAGAGTGTCTAAGCCGACCCCGAAAGCTTGGTGCTAAATGGACGGGTAAAGATATACAGGCCGATGAGGTTGTACAGAACGTCGAACTGGGGTGGGACGCTAAGAGAGACCGATGGAATGGCTACGATCCCAGCGAATACCGTCAGGTTATCGAGGAATATGAGGAACTCGAAAAACTGAAACGCAGTACGAAACCGGGAGGTCAAGACGGAACAAAGATTACGGATGGCGAATTGGACGATGAGGAAGCTGCTATAGAGGAAGCCCGGTACGCTGAAGAATCAGATATGGGACGACAACAAAGCACTGCGACTCGCAATCTACGTATCCGAGAAGATACTGCAAAGTACCTGCTCAACCTTGACCTCGATTCGGCCAAGTACGATCCTAAAACACGGCGAATGGTCGATATGGGTGCGCAGGATGATCAAGCTGCAGCTCTTGTTGCCGAGGAGAATTTTGTTCGCGTGTCTGGGGACGCTGCAGAATTTGAGAGAGCTCAAAAGTATGCTTGGGAGTCGCAAGAACGTGGAGATAAAAAGATCCATCTCCAAGCTAATCCCACATCCGGTGAAATCCTACGAAAGAAAGAGCAGGCCGAGAGTGAGGCGAAGCGCCAGGCTCAACGGAAGGCACTATTGGAGAAATACGGTGGCGAGGAGCATCTCAAACCTACGCCCCTCCGGGAAACCATGGTCATTGAGAACGAAAGGTTCGTCGAATATGACGAGACTGGCGCAATCAAGGGTGCGCCGAAGAACGCAGTCAAGTCCAAATATCCAGAAGATGTATTCGTGAACAACCACACCACAGTATTTGGAAGCTGGTGGCATGACTTCCAGTGGGGTTACGCTTGCTGTTTTTCAACGGTGAAAAATAGCTATTGTACCGGTGAAGACGGTAAGAAAGCATTCGAGGAAGCAGAAATGAGGTCGATGGGTTTGCTGCCTGGGCCGGAGACGAGTGATCAAACCTCCGCTCCGGCTAAGGGCGAGACAGACAACATCCATGAAGCCGAGGATTCGACCAATCGCAGTCAGCGAAAAGCAGACACCGAGACCAACACTAAGAAGAGAACAATGATGGAGATGAAATCTGGTATTAGTGAGGAAGAGTTGGATTCATACAAACGAAGCCGTCTCGCCGCTGACGATCCAATGGCTTCGTTCATCGGGAAAGAATGATTGTGACATCTTACGTTAAGCTTCAAATTATAATTGTCGGATATGCCATTTTTGCATCACCACAAGGGCGTTTTGGGGCTGATCTATTTACTCAATACCCATTTAAGTTGTATTCAGGAGAATGTTCTCTATACCTAGGACTATCATCATGCAATTTATCCCATTAGTGAGATATACAAACAGTCAGACGAGCGAATGCTAGTTCACCTGGCTCTTGCAGGCGACTGAAGTAAAGTCTTCGGTTTTGGGTGGACTAGAGTAGCTAAGCGGCAGGATAGTAAAAGCATAAGATTCCCAGTCAAACAAAGCTAATCCTGAAATGGACTGGTGTATCTCTAGTGGCGTCGAATGCTAGTTCAGACGTCAGGTGACCTCGAGTTCGCGGGAGATTCTGGAATCACGAGACGAGGGCACAAGCCCTGGATACCACAACTCGCTTAGCGACACCCGCCCCAGATCTCAGCGCAACTTTCGATACGCCCAGCGACGACGACAACGACAACCAGCCCTTCAACGGAATCGCCAGGTAAGTTACTATTACGAGTGTTGCCGTACCCTTTTTCCTCATTTTTCAAGCGACATATTGTACTAAATTTTGCGTCAATTCTGCAGTTCCTTAATTCAAGATGAGTACGTACCACATTCGACATTTCACCGAGCGCCGATAGCCTCTCTCGTCGAAAGATTCAAGCAGACTGACAACGATTACAGCGAAGGGTACCTCCAGCTTCGGCAAGCGCCACAACAAGTCTCACACCCTCTGCCGGCGTTGTGGTCAGTATTTCACCTTTCGAGATTGTTCCGGCGGAAGATTCATGCGGATCTCTATATGGGAGACGGTGTTGGGATATTGCCGGAGGAAAACAATAGGATTCAGATGGGCTAACACCTTGTGATTTTCGATTGCAGGCCGCCGCTCCTTCCACATCCAGAAGTCGACCTGTGCCAACTGCGGTTACCCCTCCGCTAAGGTTCGCAAGTGTACGGACTCCCCGATCTTCGTTATCTCTTTTGTTTGAACCCGTGCTTGGTCGACAATGGGACTCTTTCAAGCACAGCTGTATGGTTGACTTTTGGAATGTTGGCTTACGGATTTTCTTTTAACAACAGACAACTGGAGCGAGAAGGCCAAGAGAAGAAAGACCACCGGCACCGGCAGAATGAGCCACCTCAAGGATGTTCACCGTCGCTTCAAGAACGGCTTCCAGGTCGGCACTCCCAAGGGCGCCCGTGGTCCCGAGAACCACTAAATTAAATTCGACGTCGCGTTTTCGTTCTCGGAGGCTGGAGAGGGCTGGTATGAATGGCCTGGCATTTGAAGTGACCGGTTTCAATGCAAGGCGAAAATGACGCTTTCCCATGGAGTTGGTGTTGGGACGGGTCTTTTCTTTGCCGTCATAGCAATCATGTTCTAGACTAAAAGAATAAATGGGCACAAATTTGACGACAAATGGAAGACCGAACAAAAATTCGAGGGATTTTTGCAAGGGAAAGCACGCGTGGATTTCTTTTCCTTGTTTATGGCTGGCGAATATCCCGCGTGGCAGATACAGTGTTGTGATATCTTCCCAATGCTACGATCTGTCTTACTGAATCTACCCGTTTTCTCGCATTGTACAGGCCTTTTGCATCTCCAGAACGACCAATCACTTCAAATGACGATTTCTCCAGCCGTCGCATTGGTTTGAATTTGTCCTCCGCGCTTCGGAACGCCTGGTTTCCGGAAGAGACAACTTTCCCATCAGCAACTGAGGCAACACTTTTATTCCCCTCTTCCGAAGATCCTGACGCCTCCATCTCTTTGAATGAAGTACAACACCTCTTTCTCTTCCCAATCACCCTCAGTACCTGTCCTTTCACCCCTTCCCCAGGCGCCTCCTTTACTTATCCTCAGTACTCCACTGACATCCCTGGCCGCACCCGTTTCCAAACTGCGCAGTTGCATGACCATCTCCGCCCGATGAGCCGATCCAATGGCAAAGGCGGCATGCTCCATCTCCAATGGCGTTGCCGATTGCAAAGCGGATGTTGATGCGTTGTGTATCAACGGCGAATCGGAGGAAAGCGTCAGGATTGTCGCATAAGCATGCTATGCTCGGTCAGCACAGTAATTGGCTCTCCCTCGATGATCGTACCTCTTGTAGTCCCATGACCCATTCCCCCATCTCGGTAGCGCCTATACCATGACTCGGACCCGAAGCGGCCAGTAGCATGTCCGGTTGGTCAATGACCAGTAGTACTTCGGGTTCCCCTTCATCTCCGGTTTTTGAGGATTTAAGCTGTTCGATCACATTCGCGATGTCATTCTCGAGTGCGTCAAGGGCTCCAAGCCCGCTGCCGGAGAAATGTAGTCGTTTTGTACGTCCGCTCTCGGCCGACGCTGTGCTCGGGACCGTGGAGCTCGGTTGCGGCAGATGTTGCGGAGCTCGTCCCGGCACAGCGCCTAGGGATGTGCGCAGAGGGAGGGCAGTCCTTGGAGGAATGGCAGAGGGCGAAGATGGTGGCGGCGGTGATCTTTGGGTCGCCGAAGGCGCGTAGAAGAGTTCCGAGAGTCCATCGACAAAGGCAAATTGGCCCTTGTCTGTCAGGCGCGCAAGATCCAAACCCTAGGAGTGTCAGTCTGTTACTGGATTGAAAATTCAGGGAATGAAAGTCATAAATAACGAAGCCCATAAATAGCGACTACACTTTTGAGTAGGAAAAAATCGAGCAGGGGGAGGCAAACTTACCAATCTCTTTGCTTCTGTCCTCCAAAAATCCCAACCCCGCAAAAAACTTACAAGCGCGACTTTGCACTTTTTCCGCCCATCAACGCCATCGCTACCGAACGTAACGTGGGAGTTAGACGGCGCGCTCAGTGCAGCATAGAGGAATCGCAGGACGAGCCAATTGCCCGTTGAGTTTAGTACTGAGGACAAGACTGTGAGTGAGGATTGAGGGAGGGACGTTACATATGGCGTTAGGAGGGGCGGTACTGCCGGTTGGGAGGGCATAATCAAACGACAGCTTTCTCCGGGATGTTGCACAGGTGAGCGCAATCAAAACTGATATTCGTAAATCCCAGATGGGCTCTGTCTTGAGAGTACCGTAATTGTGCGGAATTTAGTTCGATATTGTTAGTATCGGGGAGATGACGTTGTATAGAAAATATGACTGATTGGTCGATATCCGCATTGATGCCAAGACAACCTCCTGCCTCAGGCAGCTGGTATGAATATGATGCCTTTCAATGCTGCGCTCGAACGAATCTAGACGTTCTGCTGTATTTTTATCCAAGATATCTCATTTACTCAAGTTTCTAGTAGTCGCAATGGGCTCGCATTGAAAGCTCATCCTGGCGACAAGGACGAAGCATACGCAGCATGGAAAGAGACATATGGAGGGAAATTGCAATAAATATACTTCGTTAAAAGGGCTTATATGCAGCCAGGCTGGTAATGTGATGTGCTCGTCAGCCATTGATCATATGCAGCGAGGCCTAGCAAAAGAATTCACTATTGCTCGTTCTATCAATGTATCCCCTTCAATTGATCTAAATTCAACAATGTTGTAATTACTCTGTAGGGGTACTGCAACTATTCGAGACAAAGCATACTACAACACAAGCCTGATCAAGTCAAGTATCGGCGAAATAAGCAGGCCTTTCCAGAGATGACATTGCCAAAGAGCCTGAATGATAGAGCTGTAGCATATCATAAAAAGTACGAAGTCATTTGTAATTCTTCCATAAGATTTACTGATCCCCAATCGACCCGAATTGCCAGATGTGCCTGAGGACAACAATGGATCGTTGTTATTCGACAAAATTTTGCGCCCATCACCTGACTGACTGCCACTTCCCCACATGACTTTCTTCTCATCCAGCACAAAACGAGGATGTCTCGACTCGGAATCCAGAGTAGTCTGAGTCTCAAATACCAAGTCGAATGAAGGCTATCCTCTCATCTTCTCATGCTTTTGGAAAACTGCATCAATTTGTGACTTCTGGTTGTCCGGTCCCTGAAGCGTGGATCCTATACTGTTCCTATGCCGATCGTGAGTTGGCCCCACGATATCCTCTCGCCTTGAGATTCCCCAGTCATGTTCTGTTTATTCAATTGATATTTCCCGATTTGTCCTGTCGCAAGTCCATTTGTCTTTAAAATACCTGTATACCGCCTGTTGGTGTGAATACGGGTTATGTTCATTGCTTGAAATGCCCTGTCAATTCTTCTCGACCCCCTATTCTCCCATGTAGATTGCAATACGGCCAGTCACCCTGGTCATGCTTGACTACGGTAAAAAGGAGAAGCTGCAGATTGATGAAACCGGCGCTGAGTGCTAACTCTGCTATACCCGATTAGATGCTACCAGTCTGGTGTAACTCTCAACGTACACCTGACCTACATTACAAACAACCAGGTTATCATCGATAAAAATGGCCAGTACCCGTGATTCTCACTCATATGCTGTAGGTGCCCCAGACTTCCACTAATCCTAGTCAAGGAACGGGAGTAACTGATTTTGTGTCCAGTGTGATGAGTGCCGTTTAAGAAAGTCTAGGGTATGGGATATCCATTTTGGTATGACCGGATAAATCCATATTGACACTTCACAGTGTTCGAAAGAACGACCGACATGCGCTCAATGCAAGCAGTTGAACAAAGAATGCAATTACAGTCCAAAAGTCACTAGAAGCCCTCTCACTCGACAGTGAGTTGCTCTTCCGTTTCTACTAGTACAGAATGGCTAACGCGTTATTGTCAGACATTTAACCTACGTCGAAGAGCGCTTGCAAGCATTTGAAACAGCTTTAGGAAGGCTGTTTCCTGGAGGTGACCTGGACGCTACTGTTCGCTCGTTGCTGCAGGACCAAGATGCACCGCAGAAGCCTGTGTCTTCGCCCAATTCTTCGTCAAGGCATTCAACCCCAGCCAAGGCCGAGGCAGATCGAACCGAACCAGCCCCTGAAGCTCTTCCGCAACAAGCGGACGGGTTCGACTGGGCCGAGAACAGAATCACAGTAGGTGATTTGACAGATGGAATGGCCGCCTTGTCGATAAAGCCCGAGGGAACAGGTTATTTCGGTTCGTGTCGGACCAAAACATAGGAAATCTTAAACGGCTGCTAACTCCCTCCATAGGCGCATCTTCCAGTGTGGTGCCTCTTCGAGCATTATTGAAGCATGGCTTCGATCTGAATTTTCCCGCTAGTCCGAATAAGCCAGCGGAAAGAGTGCCTTTGAAAAGCCAGCTTCTGAGCACTGCACCTTCCGGGCTCATTGAGCAAGCCTTCATGGACGCCTTCTTTCTCAATTACCATACCAGCTATCCATTTGTGCACGAAGCTACCTTCAAAGCGCAGTTCTATGAACAAGCTCCCCGCCCCCATGGACAGGCGTGGCAGATACTTCTCAATACCATTCTAGCCCTTGGGGCATGGAGCATTGGAGATGACAACTCCGACCTTGATATCACATTCTACCAGGAAGCCAGAAGCCACCTGCAGCAGGTGTCTGTTTTTGAGACAGGAAATCTTACTCTCATTTTGGCACTGCTACTTCTGAGTAACTATGCGCAAAAGAGAAACAAGCCGAACACCGGCTGGAATTTCTTGGGCCTGGCTGTGCGGATGGCCATGAGCCTTGGTCTGCACAAGGAGTTCCCAGGCTGGAAAATCAGTCTACTTCAGCGAGAGATGAGGAGACGATTATGGTGGGGAGTGTATATATTCGACAGTGGCGCGGCGAAAACCTTTGGTCGACCTATCCTCTTACCAGAGGACAGTGTCATGGATTCAAAACACGTTCTCAACATTCATGACGAGGTAATACTAATCCCCTCCACAAGCATTCTAATGAGCTCATTCAATATCTAACGCAATCACAGGCTCTCACATCAACCACCACCGTGCTACCCGCCGAGGAGAACGGGCCGACTATCTACTCAGGCATGATCGCGCAGGCGAAATTCCACCTACACACCAATAGCGTCTACCAGCGTCTGATATCAACACCAAGTCTAACCGCGGAGGAGACATTGGGTCTCTCAAAACCCATGGAAGACTGGTACAACAGCCTCCCGCATTACTTCAAGCAGCCAATTACAACACCCGAGTCGGACAACTTCGCTCTCGTCCGCAACCGCCTCATGTGGCGGCACTGGAATCTGAGAATCCTCCTCTACCGGCCCATCCTTCTCCGCTGGGCGTCGAGAAGATGGACGCCGACGCCGGGCTCGCCGCCGGAACCCGAGGATCCGCTCGAGACGGAGTGCAGAATGCTCTGCCTTCGCAACGCCCGGTGGACCATCTCGTCCATCTCGGACTTTGTCAATAATCACATCTGCACGAGACTGGGGGCCTGGTATATGCTGTACGTTCCATTACCACCATCTTCGAAAATGCTCGAGGCAACTGAACGCTAATGGATTTATGTACAGTTACTTCCTCTTCCAGGCTGGCCTGATCCCTATCATACTCCTCATGACAGATCCCACCAGCACGGACGCCCCCGCCTGGCTTCAAGACGTCGAGACCACCAAGAAACTTCTCACCCACCCTTCTCTAAGCAACAACCGTCTCGCCACCCGCTGTCTAGAAGTCGTGAATAGGCTTTGCTCCCCTGCGTATACTTCCTCCGTCTCGGACGGGTCAACCGCGGTGCAGCCGCCGATGCTGATGCAGTTCTCAGATCAGCTCCTCAACGATCCAATGTTCGGGAGTATGTTCCCGGATGTGGACCAAGAGTTGAATATAGGGGGAATGGATTTCTCCGAATGGGTGAATTTCGCGCCTCAGACCGACTTCCACTGATTCAACTGTGGCTAAGTATTGTAACAGAATCGAACGTGGTATCACACATACTGAACGTGAGAGCTCATAACGACGACATTGACGTTACTCCGATCAACTCGAAAGAAACCGGAATCTTCCAGTGACGGCGCTGAATATATTCCTGCTCTTCTAAACATCCTCTTCCTGCCGCGCATATGGCTTTTTCTCGAGGTCAGGGTCGCCGGCCTGAGTTTCCCGGAGCTCCGCCTCGATCTGGACGATGCGCTGCTTCTCCTCATGGGCTGCTGTGTCACCGAAGATGAGATCCATATCTTCAAGAGTCTGTTGATTGGCAAGTTAGCCGCCGCCAATCCGCAATTGCAGCGCTGCACAACTAGGAAAGAGATGGGATCAGGGCGACGAACCTTCCCGCGTGTCTCTGGAATGCAGAAGAATGTGAAAGCCAGCGCCAAAAGACAGAATGCTGCGAAGAAGATATAGGTGCCATAGGTGATTGTGTCGAGCATATCTGGGGTTACCAGTCCAATGATACTGGAAAGGCGAGGTGTCAGTTCATGATAACCTTTTGCTTCGCTCATTTATGACATTCAATGAAACACATACAAATTGCACATCCAAGTCGCCGAGGTCGTGATGGAGATAGCTTTGGAGCGGATGGAAAGGTTAAAGATTTCCGACGGCAGGACCCAACCGATGGGTGCTGTTCTCAGTCAGTCAAATGCACTCAGATAGGTGACGAGATGAGGGCACACAGACCGAAAGAGTATGAAAAGTTGATATCGTAGATATAGATAAAGGCAATCCCCGCCCACCCAGCGGATTTGTGATTGACCAAGTCTGATCCATAGGCGCCGATAATGCCGCCTACGATTGCCAGGGAAATGCAGGTGCCCGTGGCCCCAGTCATCAACAAAGGACGACGGCCAACCTTGTCGATCAAGAAAAGTGCTGGAAGAGTGCTGAGGCAGTTCACGATTCCATAGACGCCGGTAGCGAGGAGTGAGGTCTAAGATGTACCAGGAGAGTCAGTCAAGCTAACTAATTTGACTCTTACACTTATAAGCTTACCGTGTTACCGTCCAGTCCAAGTTGCCCAAAGATCGTAGGGGCGTAGTAAATCATGGCTGCGGATTATGTTAGTGGTAGCAAAACAAGGGATAACGATGTAGAATCACCATTGCAGCCCATGAACTGCTGAAAGAACATGACGGAGCATCCGATTGCCAGCCGCTTGAACCGGGCCCATGTGGTCAGGAATGAGAGGTACTGCCATGTTCAGTGAGACTGCTCCGAAAACGAAAGAGCTGTGATTAAGAACACTCACCTGAGCAGCATGCAATCGAAGGCCAGACATGTTCGGAAAATGTTCTCGCGAAAAGGTGTTCTCCAACAAAATTGAAGCTTTGATTTCCAGGTATTCATTAACGAGTTCCGGGCAGTCCCTGTCTTTCCGTCTCAGTTTGGACAGTGACCTCAACGCGTCATCGTATCGCTCCTTCATCATTAGCCATCGCGGAGTGTCAGGGAAGAAAAACATGCCCAGCCCGAGGATCATGGCTGGGACGATCTGAAGAGCCAAGGGTAATCTCCAGGACGCTTCAGACTGTCCGTCACAGCCGCCCGATGGCACATCGCGATAGGGATCAAATTTGGAACCATTGCTGAAAGGAACATCCGGGGCGCAGCGTGACCCTCCGATGTAGTTTGTGCCATAGTTGATCCAATAACTGACCAGAATACCAATGGTTATAGAGACTCGTCAAGTCAGCAGATGACTGATGGGAATAACCATGGACTAACGTACGTTGTTGAATGACGACAAGACTACCTCGAATTTCGGCAACAGAAACCTGCCAATCCTTAGCAATCTTTTACTTCTCCTTCCTCTGCCAGACGAGGGTACATACCTCTGAAATGTACAGAGGCACCACCATGGTCAGCTGACCAACTGCCAGACCTGCGATAGCTCTCCCTACAAGCGATCAGAAACTCTGATGTGTCTTGATTTGGTGAAACGTACCGGCAAAAAGCATCGGGATGGTCACTGCGCCGCATTGAATGGCCGAACCAATGACAAAAATTACAACTGCTAGGTTGATTGATAGCTTGCGTCCAAGTCTGTCGGCAATGGGTCCGTTGATGAGGGAGCCAAACCAGGCAGCTAACAAGGCGTCAATATTGTTATTGGAGGGGAAGCCTAGGATGTTCAACCTACCAAGAAGGAGCGTAGACACGAACCATCCTTTGAAGCTGCTATCTGTGTAGATACGAGGGAAGCGGGCCCCGAACGACTCCATGGTAATAACCCCGGAAATAACACCTTGGTCATAGCCAAAGAGCAACCCACCGAGAGTTGAGAACTACAGATAACGGTCAGGATCGCGCCCTGGCTGTCTTTTTCCATCAGAAAGTGGACTTACTGATGCGACCCCAAGAAGATAGGGATTCTGATAGATGAGGGAAAACCCCCCTTTGGGAGTATTGTCCATAGACCCAGTCATTCTTGCTGTCCAGTCAATTTACCTCTCGAAAGTGCTGATCTTGTTCTATGCGATCATTCTCATCAGCAAGTAATTCTTATATACCCCTCGGCTTCCTCGATCCCTGCGCGTGTTGATTCTTAAACTCCGCACGACTGTATTCCGTCTCTGAACCTGAGTAGCATGATCCAGAAGCATTGCTGAAGAAACGGAGTTGAGTGCTCCGGCCAATGAAGAATTTTATAGTCAAGATCATCTTCGTAGGCGTGATCGGACCAGCACCGAGCCCGGTTAGAGAACATGGGGAATGAAATGCGGGGAGACTTTTTGTGGCAAGATGGCCTCCCGAATGGAAGTTTGTACTCCACCAGCCTGGTCCATCATTGCCCTGAATTGACAAGAGAGTCGGAGAACCCTTGTCCGATTGGATGCTCGGGCATTTCCTGCTGTTGTTCTCTCACTAAGAGACAGTTACACAGCAGGAACAACGGCTCTCACGTCAGAAGCCAAGTAGGACAGACCGAGGGATTAACCTGGGAATGAGATAAGGAGTAAGCTATGGTGCAAGTAAACGGAGTCAATGGCACGTACCTAGTCAGCTGGAGGCCAGTAGACCGACGACAGCGGGGGAGAAGCCACCCCGGTTGCCAATCAATGTGGGGCGACAAAAGGGCACAATAAGCATCAGCCATCAAAGTCAATTTAGCCATCAAACGAGGCTTTCATCATATCGAGTCGAAGAGAGGAGGGAAGAAATTGTCAAAGAGACACAGAGATAGCAGGCAATCTGCATCGGCTGACTTTGGACCTTTCGACCTTGACGAGAAGCGATGGAACCAAAGCATGTGATAGCCAGTGTAAGGTAAGGAGTGTAAAGTAAGGAGCTAAGGGATATTGCAGGAGAATAAGGTATCACTTGAACCTGTCATATACCTGTCATATACCTGTCAAATATGTCAAGATAAAGGTGAATATAAGCTGCTTGTATACAAACCGACCGCAGACAGTACCAAAAGACCACTGAGGAGTCCAATGCAAGAATAGAGGAGGTGAAACAAAGTGACCACCGCCTGCACCAGGTGCAGTCATATTTTGCTCAATTTGCTCAATTGCGCTCAAGCACCAGCATCCCCGTGAGTCTGGATCTCTGCCCTGCCAATGAGGCTTCAACTGTGCCTGAATTGAGACAACATTCTTACTTCCCCAAGATGACGGTGAAGCCTCGTTTCCTGCCGTCTCATCAATCCAATTGTGCTTGTACCACCGACACTCAGAGGAGCGTTGCCCAGACAGTCTACTCTACATCCCTCCACTATAATTGATTTCTTAAGAGGCAGGCATATAATACTCATCCATTGCTCCTCTCCGTTACTACTTTCCAGTACTTCTTTGATCCAACACTTCTCTCTCATCATCCAATATTCACTTAGTTCTATCTATCTGAGCAACCTCAAAAGACAACCTCGTCTCCCCTAATTTCATTCTAAGTACAACCATAACCACAATGACCCGCAAGCCCCTCCGCATCGGCGTCCTCCTGGTCGGCAACGTCCAACTCCTGGACCTCGCCGCTGTTGACCTCCTCTTCATGATCGACCCTTCCTACCTAACTGCCTGCAACCTCCCCAAACCCCTAATCGAGCTCGGCCGCCCGGTCTCAGTGGTCTACATCGGCAAAGCAGGCCAAGAAGCACACCAGGCAACGACCTCCCACCTTTCCCTGCAACTCACCCACTCCCCCGCCGATCCCGCCGTCCAACCAGGCGCTCTCGACATCATTCTCATCCCGGGCCCAGAGCCCTCGACTATCCCGGAAGCAGAGTATCTCAATTTCATGCGCGCCCACAACACCGCGGGCACGCACATCCTCAGCATCTGCACGGGGATCCTGGTCGTCGCGCACGCGGGGATCGCCACGGGCAAGCGCGCAACGGGCCCTCGCATGATGATCCCCATGCTGCGGGAGAAGTTCCCCGAAACGCAGTGGGATGACTCGCTGCGCGCCGTGCATGACGGCAATTTATGGTGTAGCGGGGGAATCACCAACGGCCATGATCTCATCGCTATGTATCTCAGGACGATCGTTGCCGAGCCGCTCGTTAAGACCATCCTCGGTATGGCGGATGTGCCTGAGCGCAGTCTGAAATACGACAGTGCGCCGACGACCGACAACCTGTTCTTCCTGT
Organism: Aspergillus udagawae; assembly: GCF_001078395.1. Taxonomy (NCBI): domain Eukaryota; kingdom Fungi; phylum Ascomycota; class Eurotiomycetes; order Eurotiales; family Aspergillaceae; genus Aspergillus; species Aspergillus udagawae. Next base: position 1,905,955 of record NW_025091265.1, on the reverse strand, counting down.
GGCAGGTGCTCAGGGCGTTGCCGTCGATGCTGTTCCGGTCCATCAAGGCGTAGAGGAAAGTCGAAGATGACCGTTATGACCTCACAGATATGTCTTGCGCTTGTTTCTCTATCGATATGTATTGCTAACCACGCTACTTGCGAACTTCCCCCAATGGTTTCTCTCCACTTCGTTCTTGTCTATGGAGTTCCAGGTGTCCCTTGACAGCTCTGGCGTTAGATAGACTTTTCGGTTTTCTGCTCTCCTATGGTGGGTCTGTTTCCTGGTGTCATTGTTTCGTGATGGAATAAAAATATTAGAATGACCTATGATCTCTGCATACGGCTGCCCAAGTCAATGCTGCTTGCATCTGTAGTGGCCAGTAGTTGACCTCCGTACTCTTTTTCCATTTCATGACAAGAAGGAGGGTTGCTCAAAGAGCTCAAGGACGCACTACGAACAAGGCACAATGGCGATTGAACATGAACGATCAGACCTATCACAGCCTCTAGCTCAGGTGACCGACTAGTTTCTGCTTCCACGAGATCCGAGAGTCGACCTCCTGGAACCTGTCAATCTTGAGGTATCGTCAATTTCTCTAAGAAAGAGTCCAAACGCTAGTTGCCACATTTCAGCATATGATATGACCCCAGGCCAATCTGCATTGAAGGTAAAGTCCTCCTCATAACGAACGAAGCCGTTGACAAAACGGAGGAAAAAGGGAAAAAGAAAGAACCGTCGAGCACGCTCAGACCTATGCAATACGCACTAAGAGAGACGCTAAAAGAACTGGAAACCCCAGGAGATGTATCGAAACATCTCCAGCTCATCACAATGCTAGATTAACAGACAAAGCAGAGGTTCTTGATGTACGTCGGGCAATCGCGGATTTGCATGAAATATGCCGCTTATCGCCTGAGTCAATGCCGCACGGAAGCATAAAACGTTTTTCTCATAACTTATAGCATGAAGAAGAGTCGTCTGTCGCTTGGGTTATATATGTTTGGCATTTGTTTTCAGCTCATTTTCGAGTGCTACTTTCGAGACTCGCTGGGCTCCCAATGAATGGGCTCAAAGTCCTGGTTCTGAAAGTGGGCCTGGTTGTAGGGAGAGCTGAAAAGCAGGTTAGTGTTCAACTCCTAACACATCAACAACCCAAAGAGAGCAACCGGATCCATCTTACTTCTTGAATGGAGTAGTGACAGGTAGGGAATGACTTAAGTTTTGTTTCATGACCAATGGATTCAGCCGAATTTGAGGTCCGTCAGACGAGCGACTTGGCAACGAGCTCATAGGCGGCGGGGGTCCAGACATTCGGGGAGGAGGTGGTGGTGGTGATGTTGCTGGAATTGCAGCCGGAGGGCTGGGCATACTCGGCTGGTAAACTTCGTGAGGTGGAGATACCCGGTAAGGACTCGGAGGCGCGGGAGACATTGCAGGAGATATCGCAGTAGGAGCAGCTGGCGTGAGGCCAAACGACGGATCCATCATGAGACCAGGAATCGACATCAGACTAGAGTTCACGTCGAACGAAAGAGCACCTTGATCCCACGGGGAGTAGTTAGTGGTCATTCCAAATTGGTAATTAACCACGGGTTCCATATTCACAGTAGGTTCGAGACGGTAAAGGATGTCGTAGTGGCCACTGGATCAAGAATGTCAGCGCCCTGAAATCTAGAGCCAAGTTGTGACGCTCAACGACTTACGGGCGATACAGCAGTCGGATCGTAGCGGAGCTGGGCCGGCTCGGCGTCAACAGATGAGGGGTGACCGCGTCACCTGCGCTGCGGTCGAGGTATAGGATCTCAACTGCGAATCCGGACCCCTCGATCACACCATCAACTAAGGCTTGAAGTCCAACTTCATCGATTTCCGTTTTGACCGTCTCGATTCGCGTTGCGCAGTACTGGTCTACAGGCAACGAGAGGAAGGCCTGGTACCTATGAGGGTTCAATTTCATCCAAGCACTTGTGAGGAGCTATAGAAATGTTCGCGAGTCAGTATTGCCAGCCGTCAAGCTCAGGTCTTCACACTAAGATAAAGGATCTGAATGTGCCGGAGGAATACTGACTCTAAAATGAGTGATGACGGCGCTCGAGTTATAGTCGATATTGAAGGCTTCAACCAGGAAAGATTCGTCGTGTACGCCGTTTTGGATGGCTTCCGAAACTTGTGTGAAGACCTGTTCCGTGGCTTCGACAAATATTTCGTACAGATGTTCCTGTTGGCCGACTTGATCAAGCAGAGAGCTCAGCGACTTGATCCGCAGTAGTTCGCGGTGCACTTGCAGCGTGTCTCGGAGATTGAAGAGGCTCTCAAAGTAGCCGAACGCAACCGCTACAGACCATTCAGCATATATGGAATACGACCCACGAATCTCTGGAAGGACGACTGCTCACCTCTCCAACCACAATTCCCGTCCCCTTTCATGATCCGTGTAAAAGGATGCGTCACTGCCAGTGCCTATGTGTGGATTGTTAGACCATACTGCATCCGTCGAAGGGAAAGCAAAAATGGGGAAGCAGCAATCGTACGTTGGTTTTTGTGACATAGGTAGGATCCGCATTCGCATACTCCAACGCAATTGCATTGCTCGATTGTTTCATGGATACCAAAGGGCCCTTTGGCACCAGTCGTCAGTCGAGTTCTATGCGCAAGCCGCTAACAGCCATCGCTTACCTGAACGTCTGCTTCGAACTCGTTCGAAAGTTCCTGAAACCGCTTCATCTCATCCGGAGATAGTGTATTCATATTGTAACGTGGTGTTCTCTTTGTATAGAAAGAATCCGAGAGGTGCGAGAATTCGTGGCTGAGAAAAGCAGCAGAAGGCTGAAGATCTTGCTGGTACAAGTCCTGTCGGCCTGGGAAATGATTTGAGAGACCAAGGGGATTCCAAGAAATATCCGACAAGGACATGGCATTCACGGACGTAGACTTCGTACGGCAAGAGCTTTGAATCTCGGGAGTGGATTCACTGAAGTCTAAGACCCTCGGTATCAGTTTCCTTTTTCGCAGCCGAGAAAAGAACTGCAGCGAAGAATCTGGTAGACGTACAAGACAGGAGAAGCGATCATCATCTGCACAGGGCGTGCTGTGGCGGAACAGGGAACGGCAGTTGGCTCGGTCCGTGGGTAGTTCCCTCGACCTGACGATGCGAGTGCGCAATTCTTAACAATATCTTGACAGGCGCAACGATCTAGAATTCGGTACACTTTAGCAAAGCACATCAATTTTCAGCACGTTGAACAAGGTGTCATGTTTGGAGACAAAGGAATAGTGGGAAACGGCTGTGAGGTATAGGATTAACCTATCATGGGGAAAAGGGAATTAAGCGCCAGCCAGACACAGTACACGAATAGCTTAGGTAGGGAGACAATGCGCGATCAAGTAGACAGTAGAAGCCAAACGGAGTTTATCAGAACGTTTGTCGCGATCGAAAACAATCAAAATACAGGACCGAAAAGATGCGGTAGACGATCCAGGATAAAGACGAGGTGTATAAGGCTGTCAGCTGCAGTAGTCATGGTGGTAGGTACAGGCTCGAGTCGAGTCCAGAAAAAGCGATACATCGTTTCGATTGAGAGGTTCGTGCTCGACTGGACCGGGCCATCGGCATCCAAAACAGTATCAGATGGGTCGGAAGCCCGTTGACGAACCATATCCTAGAACGGGTCTACTTCCTCTCCTCGCAAGGATTCCCATTAGGTCCATCGGACGAACGAATTGAAGCACGGAAATGAATGCTCGGACAAAACCATGACTCGCTTGCGGGCTTCAACCAAAGACGAAATGATATACAATTGTATAAGCACATTTGTCAGGGTTGTTGCTTCTCTTGCGATACCCCATCCTACTTCAAATGGACCAGTGGATGGAGCGTATGTGCCTTTATCCGGACATGAGGAAGTCATAGGAGGCGGTGATAAGATTGGTAAGCTGGCAAGGGGATGGGATTGAAAAAAGAATTATGACAAGCAAGAAAAAGGGAAAAATGAAGCTCTGACCTTCTGATTTCCGCTGTTGCTGGATATTCAGTAATGCACAATAGTCGATGAGGTATTATTTGAGAATGTCGTAGTCCCTCGTAGCCCTGCGTGCCTAATTTCTAAGGATGCATATATCCAACCCACATGTGCTGGTGCGTGATATGACAGGACCCAATGATTGATAATATATCCTTGGGAAAAGAAGAGTCCAGAAAATGACGATGATGTTGATGGTGGTGCCGCGGTGATAGCTCGGGTGTGGAAGACAGGGATGCTATAGGCGATTCTGACTTAGAGAGCAATATGTGCCAGGAAAGTCATGCCGAGACACTATAGGTGAAAGGGACGACGGTGAGGCAGACGATGGCGACAATGATGATAAATAAGAGCTTAAGAAGGTAACCTGCGATTATTATGATTATTATCTCCAAATCACAGTCCAGTCGTCGAGGTCGCAGAGAGCAGTTCCCTGGGTTGACTTGTCAAGGATGGCGGGAAAGATAACTTGAATGGACGAGGGGGGAAAAGCGCGGGGTTTATGATTATTTAGTTCGAAGTTGTGGGCGTTATCGGTCAGGACAAGAAAGTAAAAAAGATGGGTTTTTGGGTAAAATGTTCTCCGTAAGGCACTGTGGATTCCGCCCGGGTCAATGGGAATGGGTCTTAGTCTGTTAGACTCTTAGGCCTTTCATGGCGTTAAAAGGAGCTTATGAGATAAACAGATAGATTGCCCTGGAGGAGTAATACTATGCGGAGTAATAGCTCCTAACCCTTCTGAAACCTGCGAGTAGATGGCGTCCAAACATGGGCCAGATTCAAATGGAACTGACAGAATGTAGGAATTCACTGCATCAAGAAGACATGCGTTCTGGTGATAGTGGCGACAAAAAGATAGTTGGAAAAATATTAAAAAAAAGGGAGCCAAAGACAACGAAACAATTGCAAGGGACTACGAAAATAATTTACGGGGTTATGTGTGTCCCAGTAGATAGTTCCAGCAGAATCATTGGGGAAAAGGTGTCGGCTCTTTCAACTGCATTTCCCGTCTTAAATTACAGTAGTCTGGAGAATTCATTAAGAAGGTACACCTGTTTCCATTATTGATCTCTTGCCATGATAAACCCAGAGTGATGATAACTTCCATTGGCATTGCCACGGCGCTGTTGTTGCTGCTGTTACACACTTTTTGGGATTGTCCTCCTATCCAAGCATACCGTACCTAGCTTGTCAGTACGTAAGTATGCGGCTTGTGATCGTGAGCTTGACAAATCAGCAGGAAACTAGGTGTGATCTCCATGATCAAACGAACGATTGAAGGACAGACGATTCGAGAATATTACCCTTTCAGAAAGCGAGACGAGACAAGGAGGAACCTATGTGGGAATTGTTACGGCAGTACGTAGTTAAGAGATATGGATACTTGAGAGCAATTATTCGACAGTCCGAGACACCACGATCACAAGCTGCAAATGCCGGATTGTCGTGATTGGTGGTCATTCGGAGGGACTGCTGCAGTGCACCTCAAGATGCCCCAGTCGTACGGAATATCTATCCAATTATTATAGGAGTGACGGGCCGGATAGCTAAGTGTCCAAGTGACGCACGTATCGAGCTAGGTGCTCAGATCGCAGCAACTATCTACGTACTCTACTAGATACAATGCAGAGTCGTATCTAGATAGTTACAGATGCAGAAGACCTCGCAAGACACGCGCCGTACTGGTGGAAACTGTGGTAAGTAGACCCAGCTTAGTTAAGTTTCACAGAATCCTGGTGAGGAAAAAGCAAAAAAGTGAAATAAAGAGGAAACTGAAGATGGGGATCCACTAAGATGACAAAGGGACAAAGAAAAAAGAAACAAGCGACCTCAGAAGAATCCCCGATCTCGATGCAACATTCGTTTCTGCGCCTCTGCCTCGATTTCCCATGCAGTTGAAAGCGGCCACATGTCACAGCAGGAAACATGTTGCTGTGCGCTAATCGTCATTATTATTTGTGGGTTCTTAACTGTTGTCCTCGAGCTCCACTAATTGTTACTGAGCCTAACAGCAAGGAAGAAGTGGGCCTTCTAAGAAATCAGGATCTCTCGCTTGTGGGTCATCATTGTTTTCGACTATTACGTCTAATGGCCAACGAAAGATTTGGGGACACTCAGTACTGTTATTCAGTGGTTGCGCTCACATTTTATCTTATTTTCCCTCTGACTTCATTGATCAAATGGGCGGAGAACTCTGTTTAATTTCGGCATAGGCTAGCCTTGTTGTCCAATAGCAAGGAGCGTCCTCAGGCATTAACCCACCTAAATGTGTGTATGGAGGAGCACTACTCTGTATGGAGTACTTCAAAGCAGATACCTGGCGACTTGCAGCCCTTGACAAATGTCACCTACCACTGATATTGCCTAGTGTTTCATTCAGTCACTCAGCATAAACAAGCGGCATCATTTCAAGCTTGCCATACTTCGTACTCCGTACTCTGTGATATGGAGAGCAAAGGGCAATAGTGGAGATAATGATAACCTGGTTGCCACTTGGGAAGTCAGTGCTCTTCAGATGCTGACCAATTTAGAGTTAGGACTACGTTGTAAGGCTTCCAATAACAAACCCCATTCCGCGATGAGAACAGGATGAAAAGATGAGTTGATGACATTGCGAGCAAGTCTGTTCAGCAGAAAGCATCAGATGACGAGTTCACGATGATATACACAGGAATCAGATCTGTTTGGATTGTAATATTCACCATTTGCTTATGGTCATGGCCCGTCACCCAGTCAATCACCATCGCCAGCAGGGGCTGACATTATCATTCTATCATAAACGTGCTGCGGAATCAGGCCACCGAATGCAGTTGCCTCCCTGTAATCAATGCGCTCGGGGTCTCGGAGTCAATGATCCAGTAAATCCTTAGGGAATGGTGACTCTTTCTGCCAGTTATGACCCTTAGCCTTCCTATTGATGGTCTCGGACGGTCTGTCCGTTAGCTGATACTTCCGAACTACCCAGCTGGTGCATCTACCGCTTCACCTGGTCTCAAGACTCCTTCCTGTTCTGTTTGATTCAGATCTTACCCAATATCGACATTTATCCGGTTGTATGGCCTTGCCTGACTCGGACCCTGATCAGTAAGACCATACTCCGTATATCACAGTAGACTATCATTCCTTCATTGCATGGGTAAACATCTTCCTGGTAGAGTTCACCAATCTCGATCCAACTAGGAGGAGGCTTGCATATGCGGCATCGGAAGTATCTCCGAAGCAATCACATACACATATCACATAGTAGCTGCTGAACCATGGAGCTCTTTGATTGCTTGATCTATGGTTGCTGGTTTGACAACCCAGGCTATCCAGCAGTCCCGTTAACTAGCGGTTGCCTTCCTTTCTCCTCTTCCGCTGGTGGGATCCCCACCATTGTGGTTTGATAGCCGCAAGGCATGAATCGGACGGAACATTGGCCCCAGACCCTGACCCAGTAGCCATGGCGGCGATGGTGAGCCCGAGAAATAATTAGCTACTTACCTGTCCTATGTATTAGTGCCTTTGCATGGGAATCCAGACCCGTCGAATGTATACTCCCTCGTGTCTTTTCATGCTCCATTCAACCAAGCAGAAGCTGCACATTGCTCTGATTACTTCATTGCGGTTCATTTCATGCACATGGCATCCTTCTAATATCAGACATCTAAACGGGTGTGAGGCAGCACTTTCTCGTGTTGCTATTGAAAATCCAACCGCAGCTCCAACGCAGCAATCTACAACAAAGTACAACATGGTATGGGGTACTTTTACACCTTACATATCAATAGTACTTTTCTGTTCCTTTTTTTTTTTTTTTTGTTTTGTTTTGTTTTAGAGAATCCAGGATTCCCTTTTTCTTTGTTGTTCCCCTGCCAATAATGAAAGACGATATAATATTGTCTCCGTTAGACTCACCACTAATCAATTGACATTTATTTATTATTTGATAAACGCGGAGATTTCTCGGCAACCAAACCGCGAACCCAGCCTTTTGTGTCTATGATCAGGTACAGCCCCTGTATTTTCCTTTCTAAAACAGTAATAAGAAGACAATATGTTCGCATTCGATCCGACCAACAACTGTCCAAAGATTAGCTCCCAAACTAAATGGATCATGCCTGAAATTACTACCCTTTAAAGAAATCCATGGTCGATCGACTTCCACTATCTGTCTAGATACACTATGACCAAGGTGATCATGTTGGCCATAGTGGATAATAGACAGATAGTGGATCCTTGACAATAATATTTTATCTATTGACGCGGGATTTGAAGGTTTCGGTAAGAGCGGGGCCGTACCAAAAAGTCAGGGCAATGGTGAGTTTCTGGACCGTGGCGTCTGGCAGACCGCCAATTGGCAAAAGTACTCCATCTGGAGGGAGTTCAACAACGGGAAGCTTTCTGTAGGAACAGATATGGTGTGCGGATAGAGTCCGTACCTTGCGCACGGAATACAGGAACTACTAAGGTACCTACCTAATATGGATGGCACCGTAGAGACTCAATAGAGGCACGGAGGTACGGAGTACTGTTGTCAAGGCAGGAACAAGACGGCTGGATGAGGCTGGTAGCAAGTACACTACGACTACGTGGTACTGTACATGTGTACGTAGGAAGTCCCATGTAACGTGTACTTCGTACACCATTCGAATGATTGACATGGGACGTTCCGTCCGGTGAGTGTCAAACATTTGATACCAACTACGGAGTACCCGGGAACCTAGACACACTTGACTCCCAGTTTTCCGTCAAATCATGATTCATAGAGAGAGTAGCATCCAGGATAGACAAGAGATCAGCGCGGAGCGCTTTAGCTGATTCCTAGACTAGGACTTAAGCGGTAAGTGCCCGCATTGCGTCCCGAATCCTTCTACGGAGGTAAACTTCCACACAGGATGAATTGTCCGATCTCCACAGAATGAAGTGTCTGTCGTCCTTCGTCATACAGTTGCATCGTACCTTCGGCTACGATATTAACCGCTGCAGTCTGCAGTCTAGTTGTAGTGTCGTCCATAGGTGCTTGAAAAGCTGCTCGATGCTTCAGCCTTCGTTCCCGTGTTTTCCTCCCGTGGACTGGTTCTCAGTTTCCCTCATGCTCTCAAAGTCGAATTATTGAATCGAAGAATGGAAAGTGCGGATCACAGGTGGTGGACTCCTCTGTAAGTCTGCCAAAACGCATCGGGTGATCAACTCGGGAGTCAGAAGCGAATCACCGACGATTACCACTCACCAGTATATATATTGCATTAGATAGTTACGGACTCCGGGGACTATCTAGCATCTAACACCGTGTCCCTGATTACCCGCCGGTTGATCATCGACTGCCTAGGGCGTAGACCATGGAGTACTCCGTACTTAGTGCTACTTAGTTATTCCTTAGCTTGGGAAGACTCTGTCTCCATTTCTGCTAGTTCTCCTGCAGGCTTGATACAGCAAACAGGGGTCATAACCGGTCTTGTTTCGCGGAGGTAATATCTCCTTCAGTCCCAAGGCTAGAAGGCTCCTAAACCGGCCTTGGAACCCTGTCCTCCCTTGCCCTTCCACCCTGTCCGTACTCGGAAGTTGCTGGCACGTAAACCCGCGGTAGGCGCCTCGTCTCCAAACGCCGATTGGAGCATCGAACCCCCTCTCATCCCATGTAGTTGTGCCGGGTCGTCGTTCTTGAATCCTTCGCCGTCGACTAATGTCGCCCGCCAGAGGCTTTGGAGTGACGCGCTCCACTCTTGAAGAGCACGCAATCGATCCACATCGCTGGCACTTTCCACAACAACCGTTCCGTTTTCTTGGTCGATCTTGGCATCCAACTTCTTGTCAAGGATTAGGTAACTCAGGATATCTTGTACTTCTGGGACGGATATCTTGATGTGCTTGGAGATGAAACTGAGCGAAAACCGCGTATACGGAGCGATAAATTTGAGGACAGCTTTCGTACGCATGTTACGGCTCACTTCGTCAATGTTTTCCGCGATAAAAGGGTCCGCCAGAACGTCCGGGTTCTTGCTCAAGACCGCTTCGTATGCATGTATATCGTCCCGTTGGAATGCATCGACCAAATCTGTCATGGCTGAGATGCGCGGATCGTTCTTATAAGGCTTCGTCTCCTGCGAATCGAAGGGGTTGATGTCGGACTTCATCAGCATCGTTGTGAGGACAAGGTATTTCAGAACTTGAATTCGTTGCATCGAGCCTGCTTCGTCGTAGTTTCGGAATGATTCGAAAAAGTCGCTCTGAGCCTCTTCCCAGTTCTCCTCGCTCATATGCATCTTGCCTCCGCATTCGCGGATAATACCCATAATCTTGGGGTGCGGTACGGCCGACCGCACGCGGAGTGCGCGCTGATATAGCGCCTTGAGCCGTTTGTTGTTTTTTGTCTCGGCGTACATCTGAATCTCCAGAGCATACAACTCAAGCAAATATGTCCCTTTACTGGGATCATCCGAGCCATCCTCTCGTTGGCATGCACGATGCAGCTCCCTCACTTTCTTGCTCAGTTGCCCATATTCCTTGCGCTCCAACCACAGGCGGGCCAGTTTGATATTTGTTTTGAGCCACAAGCGCTCGTTGTTCGTGTTCTGAAATGAGTTGAGGGTTAGGGAGTAGAATTCTTCCATGCACTGATATGCCCTGTCGTCATCCGAAGCCTTTTCGATGTAATCGAGCATGTTGTTGATCGACTTTTCAGAGTAGTTGCGAGTGACAGCGGATTTAACGTAGGTAAGGAGCTCTCGATAGTGTTCGACTGCCTGGGGGTGTAATCAGCCTTCGTCGAGACAGGGCGACTGTCGAAGACTGATGACCTACATCGGTATATCTCCCAAGTTTGAACTCCAACTTGATCGCTTGTTTTAGTCCTTTGAAGCCCCTTCCAAAATTATCAGTGATTTTGCCTCAGCCGATCGGCCAAATAGAGCAAGACATCATTACCAATCGCCTTTCTCTTCCTCCATTGCAGGTACACCGAGAAACTCATCTATCGCCTCCTCCGGGTTGTCAATCTTGATCTGTTTGGCATTGTAGTATTTGTTCTCGATTCCGACGTCCCCCGACTCATCTTCGTCTGCGTCTTCGTATTCAAAGTCATACCTAAATCATCGTCAGTTAGCCGGAAGAGGTCGCATAGAGGATGTGTGTGGCATACTCCTCGTCACCGGAGTCTTGCATGAAGTCATCATCGTCAGACATTGCCAAAAGAGCGGTGGTCGAGCGAAGAGATTCGAAATGAGCGTCTAAATATTAGTGAAGTAATAAAATTAGGAATTAAGTAACTCAAAGGGTCAACGTAGGAAAATGCGTCAGTCGTTAAAGGATGATGACAGGTGAAAGAGCTTCTGGGGAATGGATGGGCTTGAGCTCCCGCGCCTATCGGAGCCTCGGAGCCTGGGGCACAATCGCTGCCCCCGCGCTAGATAGATATTGGCCCCAACGCCTGACTAGATTACTACTGATTGTTTCGAACAATGCCGCTGATAGTCAAAATAATATCAAGGTGTGTAGATATACAACACGTTGAGCGGCTTTTCTTCACTCTGAACCGCTTATTTGGGCCTTATTTGCTGGAGTGCCCCATGATTCTCGGATGTGCTCCGTATAGAGTACCTAATAATGGTTATTGTTCCCAATAAAGCAGCCTTAAAGTCCTGCAGCTCAAGGACTGCCGTTCGAGATACCAAGCTTATAATTGAATCTTTGAATGGAAGATGTAAACCTCGAGTCTCCTTTACGGCCAAGTGATATACAATCCTGCTGGGGCACAAATCATCTCAAACGCCTCGATTAAAAAGCGTACATACATATTCATCCTCGCACTATGTATAAACTTCTCAGTTCACGTCAATCCAAATTGAGGAATACCAAGCTCCAGAAGCTAGTTATCCCTAAGCTCCAGCTTCCAGAGCACTAAGCCACCAACTCGACTCTATTGAGTACTGAGTCTTAAGAGATCCAGAAGTGGATCTCACAGTGGAGATGAGCCATCAGACCCTTGTCATCCAAGTGTCTTAGATGATGCGAATACTTGGACAGTTACGCGTATGTGAAGTACCTTAAATCATGAGCTGTTCGATTCTTGTGCTGACATGCCTGAGTTGTTGATACAAGAAGCCCGGTCCTTGCTTCTGGCTCGGATTGACTAGCGACTTAGCATGAGCATCAAAGCGGCTATTGAAAATGAACGGCCGTAGCTGAAATTCGGTCATCGATACCTAACTACCTAGAGATAGGTTCAGGGGCTATGGTCGAGGTATCTACCGTTGGAAACGAGAACAACGTTAAGCCTCTTGGCAGATGGCAATTGTCCTATTCGCGGATTGCCAGCTCTGCAGGAGGATCCGATGTCATCGACTCTGCACGGTCGACCCACGAGGCATGACTTGCGCTGCCTTCCATTCTTAAAATTACCAGTTATGGGGTAGATAACTAACGAGTTAACAACTCTATTCTATTCATATTGCATTTATTATTAGGGGCGACAAACCTCTCTCAACACTCCTTCATTTGTATTCTTCCTCACTCGCTGTTCTACTCGTTTCGTGTATACATCCGACCTGCCATCACTTGACTCTACCCCAATTGAAAACCCCTTATCCAACTCCTCCCTCCACCTCACCAAGGGATCCTCGAAACTGCGTTACAAAATGGAGCTGTGCGGGCGCCAGAAAGTTGTCCAGCGCAAGATGGTGCTCTTGTTAGTTTTGCATACGGTTCAAGTTTAATCACAGGGGCCAGCTGCCTGACTAACTGATTTCGACCACAGGGGAGATGGTGCTTGCGGCAAGACGTCAGCTTTGAATGTGTTCACAAGAGGGTCAGCTGCTCGATCAATGTCTTTACACGCCGATGTATCGAGCATTTGCTAACCATGCTGATAGATTTTTCCCGACAGTCTAGTGAGCTCGTCTTTTCCCGCTTAACAATCCAATGCTAACCTATGCGACTCTGATAGTGAGCCGACTGTTTTTGGTGAGCGCATTCTTCAGTTGTAAAGTCGGTAGATGCTAACAGTTGCCATTTGGTAGAAAACTACGTCCATGGTATTCTTCCTATTTCGCACAACTCCGGTCGAAAGATACTCATTCGTTCCAGACATTTTCGTTGACAACGTACACATGGAGTTGTCGCTGTGGGATACAGCTGGCCAAGAAGAATTCGATCGATTACGGGCACTGTCCTACGAGGATACACATGTTATAATGCTATGTTTCAGCGTGAGGCTCCTGCTGCGTCTGAAGGAAAGAAGTTTGGTGACAAAGCCTGACCATGTCCTTCTCTTGTGCAGGTTGATAGTCCCGACTCGTTCGAAAATGTGGCAACGAAATGGATTGACGAGATTCGCGAGAATTGCCCTGGCGTGAAGTTGGTCCTCACGGCACTCAAATGCGATCTGCGCAAAGACGACGAGTTGAATGACAACCCGAACGCTATCACATTCGAACAAGGATTAGCGAAAGCAAAGGAAATCGGCGCTGTGAAATATCTTGGTGAGAGACTCCTCAGCGATGAGTCGACGATCAGCTATTGATATATGATTGATACGGTAGAATGCTCTGCTGTTCAGAATCGCGGTATCAGGGAGACCTTTTACGAAGCCGCCAAGGTCGCTCTTGATGTGAAGCCTGCAGGATCCAGCGGGTCCAAGGGACAGTGCATCATCCTCTAAATGACTCGTTCCATGCGCCGAGGAATAAGGTCCGATTCACAATCCCATTTGCATGCCGACTTCTCCCTCTAACAATCGGCTCATTTTGACCCACGCGAGTCAGTCGCTTATCATGGCTGGTGATCACAGATACCCTACATCTTTTTCTACTCCTGTGGCCTGTCTGGGTCAACTTCAGCGCTTCAGCGTGACATCCTTCGACAACTTCTTTTCTCTATATATACTTTTCTCCACCTATTTCCTTCTTATTCCTAATGTTTTTTTTGGGTACGTGGTTATCAAGAGGTATACCCGAGTACGGATTGTGGAGCATTTGATTGTCTTGCCTTGTCTACTGGATCTCATTTCCTTCTATGATTTATATCATATATCTGGAGTTATTAATGAAGGTGGCAACTTCATTGCTCCTAACTTTCTCGTAGAACACGCGTATGCCTTGGTCTCTTTTCGACTGTGATGACTATGTCGAAGTCTATTGGGTGGATATTGCAACACCAATATGCAGATTGGTATAATGTACACCAGTGTCGCTGTGAAGCTTTTGTTTCATCTTCTCTATTGTCAGAGGAGATCCTCTTCCCGAACACTATACACACCCTCGATCTTCTCCCCCATTGCACCGCCCCCACATGCAAAATCCGCATTCACCCTCTGTACAAAAGCATCCACAAACTTGTCCGCAACCTCTCCGGTGGACACACCGGGCACACCCTCGCCCTCCAGACTCGTGGCCTCCCGCCCCTCAAGCCCGCACGGTACGATCTGCTGAAAATACCACATCGGCTCCTCCGTCACATTAAACCCAATTCCGTAGCTACTGATATTCCGACGGAGATGAACCCCCACAGCGGTGATTTTCTTAGGCAGAACACCGTCTGCATCCCCGTCCCCACCTGCAGACACAGCCATAGCTGTAGCCGTATTCGTAGCCGGCCGCGGTCGCACCCACACGCCGGGATCCTCGGTCACAAACCCCTGGATGCCATACCCGCGCAGAACATCGATGACACTGTTCTCGAGCAAGCGTATATGGCACCGCGGGGTCAGGCCTAGCCGTCGTAGATCTAGAATCGTGTATGCGACCATCTGGCCGGGCCCGTGGTAGGTCGTCTGCCCCCCGCGCAGGGTGGGATGGTACTCTGCTATGGGCGAGCCATTGGGCGGTGCGGTGAGGATGGAGCGGATGGGTTCCAGGGACGGCGGGAGGGAGAGAGGCGCGGATGGCGAGGAAGGGGCGGTGTTAGAGGGTGGGAGGTCTCGGCGGCCGGTTGTGTAGACTGGGTTGGGGGTGAAGGTTATGATAGTGGGATCTGGGGGCAGGGAATTTGGTGGGTTGGGCTGTATCGCTCCTGTGCCTGCGGCTACTGGAGTGCTCAGTCGCTTGTATGCGAGAAGACGGGTGGTGAGGATTTGCTGGAGATGGGCGACCCGGGTGAAGGAGGTGATGTCGGGGAAATGAACGTGTGCAAGCTTCATCGTTGGAGGTATCGTGGGGGCTTTGTTCTTGCAGTTGAGTTGAGGCGAAGCTTAGATGCAATTGAGTCTGGGTGAATGCATCATGGGTAATGCTAGGAACGGAAATTGGGCCAGTTGCTAGACCAATGGGATCGGACAGTGTGATATGGAGACTAGGTACCGAATACCGTCGGTGGTACATATCTAGTGTCTTGATAAGATAGATCCTCTGTGACGTGAGATCATGTGATGACCAAACAGCCTTCTGGGAAACTTTGGCGAGGTACAAGATTTTATCTATTGTGCTTGCGATCAAAGGTACATGCTATTTCCTCTTTTCATAACTAAAACTGATGCTTATAGCTTGGGAAGCCTAATTGCTGAAGACAGACTTTCAACGGACACAGATCGAAAAGAATATGTATGCAAGGCCCGTGTACCATAAAACCCAAGTGTGCCGCGTAATCAATTTTGTGAAAATTCAGCCGGCTGCTCGAAAAAAAGTAGCGACTCCTTATTAAGGTGCTGAGCCGAATGGCCGAGTCTATGGAGTCACGGTCCCGTTGACAAGTGGTTCGTCGGCTTGTTGCTCGCGTTCAGAGACCAGTTTCCAATCCCGTACGCCACCCTTCCAATCTGCAATGCGACCTTCTCTTACCCGGACCGTGACAACCCGTACGTCATTGTCAATTGATAGACTGGGTCTCCGTTGACCAGCAGCATGCTGCTGTTGACCGAACATACCCAGCTCTTCCTCGAAAGTGTTGTTCTCCAGATGCCTCTCTTTGCACCAGGCTTCTTCCTCCGAACCTGGCTCCAAAAATCGGGCGGTACCAGTGATAGTTGTTGAAATGCTGGATAGTGCGCTGGTGTTCAGATTGAGAAGCAAACTAGCCAAGGACGATCGAGTTGCAACGGGCGGCGGGGAACCATCGCGCTGCCCACTGGGATTGGGGGCGCGGGTGGGAGGACGGTGAGACACCCAGTCATGAACTAAAAGAGAGACTCGTGGATTGGTCATGAGATGGTTCGTCTTGCGTGACGAAGGATTCGTAGTCATAATGATTGTCGGATATGGATCAAAGGGGGTTGATGGCAGATAGGTGTAGGACATGAGAGAGATGTGGGGAGTAAGGCCATCGCAAGTTGCAAGATGGAGCTGTCCAGAATCAGTCAGTCAATATTGACGAAGAGAACGCATATAATCAAGCGAAAAAGAGTAGCAACGTACGAATCTGGAGTTTTTCAGACACGCAATTACCTCGTGAGGGAGAGTCGTCGCGACAAGAGGATGAGTGGTGGTGGCTGAAGCCTCGTATGAAAGTGGTGGATTTAAAGAATCCGTCATTGTGTTGCGATGAAAGAAATTTTGAAGAGTTCAAACAATTGGTGATGCACTCGATATTACCTTGACTGGGCAGAGGAATACCACATCAGTAGCGATCACTCCGTACTACCTTAGGCGGTACACAGCAAAGTGGGATATCGCGGTGGAGGGCAGTGCAATGAACAGGGAGAAGCTGTTGTGGCGGTGTTTATCACTGGTTGCGGCCGAGCCCGGATCGCCGATGGATGGGGCTGCCTTTACACCTTACCGCAAGAGGTAGTACCAGAGCTACCTTAGTAAGACTGTAAGAGTAACTTAACTATGGGAGGGCCCCAGGAGGGGCTTCCCATCGACGTCACCAAACCTCGGACGGTCGGGTCGAGCCAAAAAAGGAGCTGAGCTGTTGACTCAAGCATCCGCGACAGAGGCAAACTGACATGCAAATCCATACCAATGAGAGAAGTGGGATGGAGCTGTTCAGGATAAACATTTAACACGATCAATGCTAAACGTTCTTGACGAGGACAATCATAAATACACCAGTCGTCATCAAGTTATTACAGGTATGGTGCGTTTCCAGCTAGCTAGTGCAAGCAGGACTGAGAAGCAGAACTGAGAAGCAGAACTGAGAAGCAGAACCTCCTCTATAGAGTAGTACTTTACATCTTTCTACATATTTCGTTCCTTGAAGCCTTTACTTTTTACCCAGGAGAACAACTCCCTACTTGCAGTTTACCTAAGGTTGCTGGGATCCTTACTCCGCAGTCGTGGTACATTGTCTGGCCTTTGTTTCCCCGCACTTCTGGTAACCTAAGGAACTCTGGTCTCAGAGTAAGCTGCTTTCCCCAGCTTCTTTCCCACTCAGCTTCAGTCCTTGTCCACCTCATTTATTTCCTTCCACAACCATTGGTGTATCAATGATTAACCACCACTTCTAGTACTCTGTATTAGCCATCTGAAATTACCAGTTTCATTACCTTAGTCTGTGGTGAATTCATACCAGTCTGATTGGGTGATTAGCATTTCTCCGCTTCTTCATCCACCTGCTGGCTTGATCCTTGTGCTTGCCTTTTGACTCCCACGCCACAAAAAGCAACTGCCTCTGTACAACAACCCGCACACACACCACCAAGTACACCATCTCTGCAGCTCTCTTTTTACATTTAAAGCTGTTTCGCAATAGATCGCGTGCCAGTTTCATTAATACTAAATATCCCTGCTTGTTCTCTGTGCTTCCCCTCTTTGAACAACCGCTGTCTGTCTTTCTGCTGTCTTTGCTCCTTGTGAATCCTTCCTTCCCCCCCTTCGACTGTCCCTTCAACCGAGTTGTTTAATCCACTGTCAGACCATACCAATTTGCTCTATTCCTGCACTGTGCCTCAGTTGCCAATCCTTTGGTTCTCTCCTTGTTGTCTTCCCTTTCATCATCTTGTTCATTGAGCCCAACATGCTCGCCCCGCGTTTTGTCCGCCCGGTGTCGTCGCTCGTACGGCCCTTCAGCTCGTCTACCACCGTCTATCGGGCTCCTTCCATCCGTGACATTACCGCAGATTCGGCCGCTGAATTCAACGCGCGTCAGAAGGAGTTCCGGGAAAATTTGGAGGCCGCTCGCAAGAAGAGGGAACAGCAAGAGAGTCAGTCTGTCGATGCTTCTGGTTCTACCCCAGCTTCCCCTGCTATTCGTGATCGCTTCCGTGAGTACGCTACCGCTCCCACTGCTCCCCGACCGAGCAATGCGAGCAGTAAACTTAGCCCTGTTGTTGATGCCGCCAGCGTTCTTGATAGCAAGGCATTGGGCTTACTTTCCACCCACCGTTCTGTAGGAGAGGAGCAGTTGTCGGAAGCCAACCAGTCTCCCAAGCGTGGCCCCTTGTCTTCGCTCATTTACGGAACGAAGGAAGGCCAGCATTTCGACAAGGACATCGAACGTTCGTTTTCGCAAGTCCTCGCTCGCGGTAAATACGTCCATTCGATTGTCTTCCATGAGGTCAAACCCGACAAAGTAGATGAATACGTCGCTCTCGTTGGCGAATGGTACCCCCGCATGGCCAACACCGAAGAAAACAGGGTTAATCTGGTTGGAAGCTGGCGCACGCAAGTGGGAGATAATGACACATTCGGTATTTCCATCTATGAACCCAAAAATCTTCGATCGCCTCCTGAAGTCGTCTCTATTGAGTCTTTCCATTGCTGACATAGGCTTCCGGTAGTGCACATTTGGGAGTACCAGCGTTACGAGGGCTACCATGCCTCTCTGCATAACATTTCCCAACACCCCGAGTTCCCGGCATTTGACCGCAAGTTGAAAAGTCTGATCAAGAGCAAGAAAACATCCCTGATGCAGGAATTCTCCTTTTGGCCAACCACCCCTCCGCGCCGCCTCGGCGGCCTCTTTGAGCTTCGGTCCTACACCCTTCACCCTGGAAACTTGCTTGAGTGGGAGACACACTGGCGCCGCGGCTTGAGGGCTCGCCGGGAAGTCATGGAGGGTGTCGGTGCGTGGTTTGTCCAGATTGGTGATCTGAACACGGTTCACCACCTTTGGCAGTTTGCGAATTTGGAGGAGCGCAAGATCCGTCGCGAGCAGTCTTGGGGCATTGAAGGCTGGGCAGAGACAGTTCACAGGACGGTGCCACTCATTCAAAGCATGCAGAGCCGGATTCTGATCCCCATGCCATGGAGTCCCGTTGGCTAAATCGGTCCGCGCGTTGGAGATTTGTAGAGGTTGCAATCACGAGACCAGGTGGTCCACTTGTGAGGTCGTGGTAGCTAAGCGACAGAAGCCGTCATGGATTGGGTTCCTGCACAAGGTTCTGAGTGCCATGGTTGAGATTGAAGAGCACCGGCGAGCATGTGTGACTGTCACACATTGGTAGTTGCTAGGGCCGCTGCTTTATGGAGACGAGTTCTCTGATTTCACTGGCACGCTGTGGCTTTGTAAACACTCCACAGTATTCCGCTTCTACTCCAGTATACCTACTTAGCTTATAAACCCAACCATGGCGCTTTAGCTATGTATCTATCATGTTCATAACATTTTCAGCAATATTGTATTTAGCAGTCTACCCAGAGTGCTCTTCTCTCTCTCTTTTGCTTTGCCTGTACCCGCATGTGTTTCCTCGGACCAACAAAGGATTTTGTGTCTTGGTAGCCAACTCGGCACAACCTTACTCCATACTGCTGCATCTGATCATGATTAGTTCCCCCCAGTTTTACCCCGCTTTTTCTCGACTGCGACAAGCTGAGCTCAGGCACCGTTTCACTTGTATCTTGCTGGTCTCTCTTTAAGTTCTGCGTAAGAGTGGTATCACTGGTAGGACCGAGTGCCGCACGTGCAAATAAGGTATGTTGCCAGTTGGTCACAGGTTCAAATACACAAATCACGTGGCGTATCAAACCAGCAAGGCCACTGCATTTCTACTCCACCGACCTGGTTCAGGATCAATAATGCGATATTTCTCATTCATGAATACACATCCAACTTTATGGTTATCCGTGGATCTTCTGATTTCATGCATCCGAGGCTTCTAAGCAACCTTAAGGAGCCTAACTGAAAAGTACCGTATGTTCGAATACATGCGGTAGGTTTCTTTGGCCCCGCATCCCGCCCTCAAGGCTGTTTTTCCGCCGGCAGAAAAAAAGTAGACAAGACAGAAATTTGGTACTAAAAGGGAACGTCAACAATCTAGATCAGCGCTCCATCTGTCCTTTTTCAATATCGCTTTCTCGTCGCCATCACTTTTGCTGGGCGTTCCTCCGATGCATTACTTTTATAATATACACTGAACTTTCGATCTTTGATTTTTGGCCTCCTCTGTTTCTCTCGACCTTCTTTGTACTTGACGTTTAGGATTCACCGCCAGCCTGGCTACTCTCCTGTCGTATACCAAAGCTGAGCAGCATCTTTTCCCAGCCTACTTCCCCTAGACTATCGCGAGGCTGGAGCAAGGTCGACAAGATGACCTACATTCGGCAGCATCAATTGCCAAATCTCAAGACTTATCGATATGCTGGAGTGGATCACTCGTTGATCAGTCGATATGTCCTCAAGCCGTTCTATAACCGATGCGTGATCAACTGTTTCCCCATGGGCATGGCGTGAGTAGCTACGCCCCCATTGATGTTTGAACTCTTTTGTTTGCCTGGACTAGCTAACAGTAGTGTTCTACGTCTTTTCTGTTCAGGCCTAATGCCGTAAGTCTCTAGTCCTCCTGGCTGGTCGAGCTTTAGCAGACCTACGATCGAGAAACTGAGGATTGGTAGATTACCCTGACAGGGTTCTTATTTGTGGTAATCAACTTCATCACCATCTTATGGTACAACCCAACGTTAGATCACGATTGCCCTCCATGGGTCTATGCCAGTTGCGCCATTGGGTTGTTCCTGTATCAGACGTTCGATGCAGTAGACGGCATGCAAGCGTATGGACACCGGTCCTCCTTCCCATCTGCTAGTAGACTAGATTGACTGAGTCTTGTCCATACAGGCGGAGAACAAGACAAAGCAGCCCCCTTGGGGAGCTGTTTGACCACAGTAAGTAGAATGTCGCCCGGGGTCTTCAAGGACAAAGAGAAAGCGCGATGTTCATTCCTTTTCCCTGCAGGTGTCGATGCATGCAATACGGCTCTCGGAGTAATCATCTTTGCTGGCGTGACGAACCTTGGTCAGACCTGGGCTACTATACTGAGTCTCTTCGGAGGTACGCCGAGATTGCCTCCTAGAATTGCTTTATCAGAGTACTAATTCAGGGTAGCGACTATGACTTTCTATGTTCAGACATGGGATGAATACTATACTCAAATTTTGACTCTGGGAATCATCTCTGGCCCCGTTGAAGGTGTCTTGACTCTGTGCACCGTGTTCGCTTTCACTGCCTACCAGGGCGGCGGCAGCTTCTGGCACCGCCCCATGCTTGAGACGATCGGTGTCCCCAAATTGGATGTGATTCCCGCTCATTTGTATGAGATGCCCTTTACGCAGTGGTACCTGATCTACGGCGCCATCATCCTCTTCTTTGCCACTGGGTCCAGCATTGCACATGTCATGAAGGTTCAAGCTGAGCGTGGAAAGGACACGGTTAAACCCCTTTATGGCTTGATCCCGCTGGTTACAATGTGGACGCTTGCGCCCATCTACCTGTACTTGCAACCTACCATTCTGGAACACTACACGGTTCCATTCATGCTATTAGTGGGCTTGATCAACGCCTACGCTGTGGGCAACATGATCGTTGCACACCTGATCAAAGCGGACTTTCCTTTCTTCCATATCTTCATCGGCATTGCCCCTCTCGCGTTGGGCGTGCTGGACAGTGCTGTGCCCTTGCTTGGTCTTTGGCACAGTGTCCTCGGGAATGAATCCGGTCAGGTCGCCTACCTCTTCGGATGTCTGGGTCTGGCCATCGGTGTGTACGGAAGTTTTGTGGTATGTCCTACGGCCCGACAATAAGGAATCATAATTGAGACTGACGATCCCTAGCACGAAGTTATCATTACAATATGTGATTACATTGACATCTGGTGCTTGTCCATCAAGTATCCACATGTCGAAGAGCGGCCGATTGCTAATGGGCAACCCAAGAAAGTGCTGTGAGGGCAAAGGTTGCCCACTGCAACTATTCACCTGCATATCAACTATGCCAGAATCACATACAACAACAAATGCGTGATGGGGAGATGTTGGCGAAGAGCTTTAAGTGGGAAAGCAATACCCGATTGCACTGTATTGTATTGTACGCTAGAGCCGTTCTGTCGGGTTACTGTTTTGCTTCACCTGGATCGATTTGGATTATTGGACTATACCTCAGGTACATACGGTCTACCTGTGCCTATATCATGGCTGGTCTGGAAACCAGCCTTTGACACGTTTCACATTATGTGGGAATTGGATTAGCGGTTCATTCAACAGCAGCTTTTTCTAATGAATTTGATACGTTACGGATTGAGCTATTCTCTACTAAACTCCTGAAGGGAGCCATGTACGAATCGACCCCCCGAGGCGTCATCATAAAGAAGTAGCTGGACAGATCCAGAATATAGACTATGGACCTTGATGGCAAGGAGACTACCTGATCAGGAATAGTTGGATATGGGGGGTCAAGCTATACCTTAACAGACATAGCAAAAGCTATGATTGGCTACCTCTTGGGCGGGGATGGGACGAGCACACGGGCCGTGTCAAAATTACCAGTAAGAGGAAGGTAAGCGAGGGTTTAAGCCCTATTCTCCCCAAACGGGCCCGGCTGGGCGACGCCCTCAGAGAATTCCCTTCAAACTTCGCCATCTCCACGAGACCACCTCTTTCGCTTCAACACCCCTCAAGCAGGCCATCTCCATCAGCGCAGCATTTCAATCCATTTCGCTGATCGACTTTTTGTCTCGTCAAGATGGTAGGTTCTACTTGCATTTTAGCCTCATGCAACACCTTGGGATATCTCCTAGCCGTTCTGCTTGTCGTCTGCACAGGCTAAGGAGCTTGCTGCCCGTCGTGTGCCCGCCGTCGCCGGACCGTTTCATCACAGAAAGACATCAAAGTATCATCGACTAACACGATTTTTCTCTTTCACAATAGGTTCTCGCGGTCGACCTCCTCAACCCTACTCCTCAGGCTGAGGCTCGCAAGCACAAGCTTAAGGTATGATACCGAAATACATGTCCACCAAGGTCCTGGGTCCGATGGCTGATGTTGGGATCCGTTTCGACAAATAGACCCTTGTGCCTGCTCCCCGTTCCTTCTTCATGGACGTCAAGTGCCCCGGCTGCTTCACCATCACCACCGTCTTCTCCCACGCCCAGACTGTCGTCGTCTGCGCCGGCTGCTCGACCGTCCTTTGCCAGCCCACCGGTGGCAAGGCCAGACTCACTGAGGGCTGCTCCTTCCGGAGGAAGTAAATGTCACATTACGACGCAACCGAAGCCGGAGCGATGATTTAGGGAATGTGGCGTTCTTCTTCGACGATGGATTAATCTTTTTTTTTGAGAGAGCAGATTGCAGATAGAAGATGGAGTCCTCGCCCCCTTTGCGGGAAATCTCAAAAAAATTACAAAGTTCGATCCGAAAAAAAGCATTACCGGGCAGTTAATTGCCACACCCAAAAGCATTGACAATGTGTTAAGCTTTTATCTCATGGAGGGGAGTTCCGGATATCTGGCATATGAACACGGTCCAACACTATATCAATCCGTTTCTGCACATCTTCTACTCGTTGCTTCTTAACTCTGTTCTTTTACTTGTTCTCACACACTTGTTGATATTGTACGACGATTCTCATTAACGGATTGTATCTCGGTTACCCTGAAAAACGACACGGACTATGACGGGCTCCTCTTGACGATAACGAACGACATCTGCACGAGCCTGGCTGGCCACAACGATACCCAGATGTCGGATGAAACGGAGCGTTCGTCGTTGACGGCAACGGATGGACTCTGGAGTGGCCGGTGCAGCGCTATGACGGGCGATGTTACTGCTGGATGATGCGGGAGCGAGTGTTCATGGCAGGAGAGCTTGCAGTTGGTTACGGTTCATTCTGTAGCTAAGCTGTAGTTAGTCTCGATTGCTGTAGTGAATCTCAAGCCCTAGTTTCAGTCCTCTGTGTCGCCCATGTAATTGTACATGTAAATGCACTCGTTTCCACATTCGTCTATGCTACTTGCTATATACTTTGTAAATCTTATCTCGCTACGGGCTTATCGTCCTTGTCATCGGCCCCTTCCTTCCACGACTTTCTTATCGATTATCACCCCGGTTCACCAACCCCCCCACCCCTCCCTGATATATTGCCCAACGGATATTGCCCAACGTAGTCCACAATTCGCCATGCATACTTCAAGTGTTTTGACACTATTGACTGACTGCAGCATACTGGGCACGCTGGGCCAATTGACAGCAGAGCGACATATGCAACAATACAAAAATTTCATTCGTGTTCGTCTTGCTCATGCACTATAATGTCAACGAGAGTTCGACTATTCAGTAATCAGCCTGCTATAAGCTCCAGGTGGGATGTCTCGATCCATTCCTCATCCTAGACCTTGATGGGAACAATGGAGATGCGAACTAGGGCAGAAGAACCAGCTCCATGTCCCTTCGTGGCCCATCCATTATCCAGTGACCTACCCACCCCTAGCGATAGCCGGAGGAATGGTGGAACACTCGAAACTAAGGGAGAAATTCAAAGCTAAACCTCAACCAACGCTTTCGCCTTGGCCCGAATGTCCTCCCCAAAGTCCACGGGGTTATTCGGGTCGCCGCCCGTCATCAGTGCCAGTTTACCCGTGGTATCGTTGACGAGGGTGTTGGTGAAGTTGTTCCGGCCGAGGACGTCCTGGGCCATGCTGCGGGCGTTGGCGTCGCCGGCACGGAACTTGTCCATGTCGATTTCTTGCAGTTCGCGGTGGGTGTTGCGGACGAAATCGAAGAGGAAGTAGAGGGTTGGGTGGGTGTTCGGGGGCTGCATTTGCGGGTGGGCTTCAAAGGATCTGTTGGTTGCCGCAGTTGGCATATTAGTGAAGGAACCATTTTATTCAGGCTGGGCGTGAGGTTGAGATGATCGACGATTGGCGTGCATGTGCTAGCTTGTGGTGATGCTTGCAGGCAGATACGTACGTGAGGAGCTCGGCCATTTTGGCATCGATGCGGTCGACGTTGAATTCGAGCTGTTCAGCGCTCATTTTGGATGGTGTAGCAGCCTAAATGAACAGTGCTGTGTTTGTGATGAGTGGGAACACGTTTGTGGGAAACTATTAGTAACTAGTGAGTGATCAGTCGACGAGATTGGGTGTTGTTGGATGATGATGATCGAATCCGATAGATCACGGAGTCTGTAGAAGTGGTGGAGCTACTCCAAAATCAAAGAACGCTAACATTGCCGCGCCTTATCTTATCGCGCGGGAGTTGTCCCACTGCGCTACGGAGTACCTCTCTAGAGATTGGGCCAAGAGATATCAACGATTCAGCTTCACTTCGCATAGATGGACAATTTATAGAAATTCTGCGTAATCTGTTGCTAATTGTGACTCTCGTCAACCCTTGCCACAGCCTCTCATCATGGCGCCCCGTCAACCCCTCAAGCTCCTCATGCTTCACGGCTACACCCAGTCCGGCACCCTATTCCACGCCAAAAGCCGCGCCCTCATCAAGCACATCACAAAGGCATTCCCACTCCACGAAGTCTCCGCCATCTACCCAACAGGTCCCATCCGCCTCAATCCCGCCGACATACCAGGTTACGAGCCGCCCGCAGAGGGTTCCACCGCAGAACAGCAACAGGAGCAAATCGAAGCATACGGGTGGTACCGCCGCTCAAACACCGCCGATCCACCCCTCTACCTCGGCCTTGAAGGCGGCCTGGATGCCATTGCCAAGGTCCTCCGCGAGCAAGGGCCCTTCGACGGCGTGATCGGGTTCTCGCAGGGCGCCGCGATGGCCGCTATGGTTGCGTCGCTGCTCGAGCCCGGCCGAAAGCAGGCATTCGAGCATTTCGCGGATCCCAAGGTTGCCTCGGAGGGGTCCGAGGTCAAGGAGCCTGTTGCGGGTGTCGCATATCCCGCGTCGTTTGAGGAAGCGGGCCATCCGCCTCTGAAGTTTGCGTTGTGTTATAGTGGGTTCCGGTCTCCGGGGCCGCGGTATCGGCCGTTCTATGAGAATCCGCCTATTCAGACACCTATTCTGCATGTCCTGGGATCGTTAGATGCTGTTGTTGATGATACACGCAGTCGTGCGCTGGTCGAAGCCTGTGCTGGTGATCCGGAAAAGGAGGGGAAGGTTGTGTGGCATCCTGGTGGGCACTTCTTGCCTAGTCAGAGACCGTATTTGGATGCTGCGGTGCGGTTCATCAAAGAGCAACTGGAAGGAAACCAAGCGAAGACGGATGCAAAGGAAGATGACGTTAGGGATATGGATTTGCCGTTTTAGACTTTGGGTCGTCATTTTTGCCTTACTACCCGCTTTGTATATATCTGACCCGACATTTCAGATGGTGTCCATAGACTTAGACGTATCGTGCCTTAGATTACAATATGACAATCGACGATCAGTACCGGAGGTACTAGGTAAGCTCTATGCTTCAAGGAATTGAAATTCTGCGTCACGCATTAATCCGGGGTCGTTCACTATCAGTATATTTTACACACTGTTGCAAAATATCTAGTACCCAGTACGATCATGACCGCTATCCACATGAGCGCCACCAACAGATGCCTTTCAACGAGCCTTGCCCTTCTCCCCGCGGGATGGAAGAATTCTGGCCATCATCTCTTCCTTGGTAATCAAATGATCGATGCGCTCCAGTAACCCAAGAAGGCTCTTCATGTCGGTGCTCCATTCGTTCAGCACATCATCAGCATCTCGAGGCTTGGCGAAATTGACCAGTCGTGCTGGACGGTCAATCTTGGCATAGATGGTTTTCGATGTCACCAGCTCGCTGATGTACTTCTCTGTCTCTTCCTCGGTCAGATCGAGGAGCTCAGTCAGACGACCCATCTGAATGCGAGTATAGTACTTGGCTACCACGCGGACATTGTGTTCGATGACGCGCTTGCGGAGATCTTGCCACCGCTTGTGTGCCTGATCCTCCGCGGACTGACTGGGTTGCAAGTCGAACACGTCCGTGTTGCAGAGATGTGGACCAAACTGCTCGGCAACCATGGGCCAACGCATCAGCTCTGGGATGGTGAAGAGCTTGATCAGACGAGCTTCAACAGGAACTAGAGAGAGTCGAGAATCTTGCTGAATGCGATGCAGCAGATCGGACTGTTCGTTGTCGTATGGAGATAGGACAATGTAGTAGACGATTCGGGCAAGCACCTTTCGTGACTATCGTCAGTTTCCACATTAAAATGGCGGCTAGGTATCTGCTTACTGCTCGCAGTTGCTCAGGGTTTTTCTCCACTGATTCCGTGTCCAGGACCTCGCGGTAGTGTTTGCAAACATCCAGATACTTGTAGTCATGGTTTGCGAGAATGATCTGTTGCTCGTAATAACGGAGCTTCAGGTCTGTCACGTCATCGTCGACTTCCATGGGAGGTTCATCGGGAGCGCGTGTCTTTTCTCTTTCCTCGGCCGCCTTCTTGAGCTTTTCGATTTCCTCTGCTGACTTCTTTGGCTTGCGTGCGAAGTAGCGCTTGTTGATCTTGCGGCTCAGGATTGCAGCTTGTGACCAATCACCACGTTCTATGCAAAGAGCTACCTGCTCCAAGATAAACTCTGTCTTCTCACGTCTGGTCATCGAACCGAAGGTTTCCACCTGCAGCTCGCAAAGGATGTCGGCAGCAGCATTGACGTCACCCTGTGTCTTCTTGATGTTCGACAAAATGCGTGTTACACGAGCCCTCTCCACTTCGACAAAAATCTGCAAAAGGTATCAGCAAACAAGCGTGCTGGAGCGACGGGCCTGTTATGGAGCACTTACCTTGCCTTCGGTCACGGTCCGCAACGTCTCGATCACGGACAACTTCACATCTATGCTAGGCGTCTCATCCAAAAACTTCATCACTGTCTGAACCATCCTCGTTGTCGCCTGTTTGAGTTGTCCATGTTTCTTGGAGAGCAGGAGCACTTGATCATTGAGGAGATTCCAGTTGCCCGAGTCTTTAGAGATTGTGACGATGGTGACAAGAATCCGTGAAGTAGTAGCGAGATCAGAAGCCTGAATCGAGTGTCAGGTTAGTCTGAGCGGTCGGGAAAGTAGGAATTGAGCATGATGCCATACCTGTCGTGCTTGCTTCTCCAGAACCAGGAGCTTATCGATGGCAGCTTCAACATCGGACTAGGGAGACAGCGTTAATACTAGGTTAACACCAAAAAGCAAATGCTTCGAACCTTTGCTAGCTGCTCTGCCTCTGGGATCAGCTTGTCAGCATCCTTTGAGAAATCCTTCTCCGGCTTCAAGAGGCCTCCGTCGGACATTGTGACAAGCGCTGAGACGTTACTTCTTGAAATGGTCGTACTGAGGCGTAGGAATCAGAAGCCCTGTATTTATATATCCCAGAGGTTCCAATAGTTCTGGAATAAGAGTGTTAATTAGTTTTGAAATAGATTCTAGATAGATGGACGTGAAGCTCTGATAGTGTGTACCTGCGCCTTGCTCTCCGGACCAGCTCAAGCTGGCGGAAGCTTTGTATCACGTGATATGGCATCACCCAATCGAACTACAGACAAGTGCCTCTACATTCTCGCGATCCTATCAACAAACCGCCTTTCTCATGGACATCGGTGTTTCGCGGTCTTAGTTCTCACATGGGAGATCCTAGGAAATCGCGGACACCTTCTGAAGCTCTCAGCCTCCTTAGGAGATGACTTTTATCGAAGCTCACGCGATGTAAGGTCCAACTGATGCTTGGGGACATGGCGATAAGGATCAGTCAAGACTGACGATGGGGGATCTATGGTCACTACCAGCATCATGAAGGCTTTGCTTTGGCTGTCAATAAGATCCTTCCGCCAGTCTTCTGTCAATTCCTCCCACTGGACCCATTACTGTCACTGTTAATATGATTCCTTATCAGTCTATCCCAGGTAAAATTGCTGGGAGGCTTAGATAAGCGAAAGGTACGATCACGCAATATCGCATTAACTATTTCGGGCTCCACGGAGTACAAACCAGCGGAAAGAAAGAAACGTTTAAAGAGTCAATTGTTTTCTTGTCGCGCTTGACTGATTTTCTTTTGGATTTCTGTTCTATAATACTATTGATAAGCTTATCGGTCCTGTCATCCGCAACAGTCATTTGGGGGGAAAGTTACTGTTATCTCCAGCGTATGAATAAGCTTCATGCTGGGTTCGGTATTTCCGCGGAAATTCAAAAAGCGATTCGTTGCCCTCTCTCTTAAGGCTGAGGATCGAAGGCGGTTGGGCTAGATAAAAGAGTCAAAGCAACCATTCTGCAGCCTTCATATTCACATTTTCTACCTCATAAAAGACAACCAAAGCTTGTTCGCATTGGACATTGCTTGCGGTGGCAATCTGTCACGATGAAGGATGCGTCTTGCGACAATGGCTGTCAAGCGCCTTTGCTGATGGCTATGAACACCGAAGATCAGGTGCACTTAATTATTGGGACGAACCCTTTAGCAGGAGCCCGTTGTGCGAAGAGTGTAGGCGTCGGAGCGAAACCTATCATCATCGCACCAGATACGGTCGATGTGCACTATACATTGACCGAGCGCTTCGAAGATGGCTCAGCGCAATGGTTACGCAGAGCATTTAAAGACGATGATTTAACCACCCTTGGGCGGGAGGAAGTCGACCATGTTGTGGACATGGTGTTTGTCACTCTCGGCGGCAGTGACCCATTGAGTAAGCATTGATCAATTTGCCATACCGCAGCTTTCGTGACCGTTGACTGACACTTCAACAGGTTCCCATGTTTCGAAGCTTTGCCGGCGTCTGAGAATTCCGGTAAATGTGTCTGACGCACCGGATCTCTGCTCCTTCAGCTTGCTCTCTACGTACTCGGATGGCCCTCTGCATATCGGAATTACGACTTCTGGCCGTGGCTGCAAGCTTGCTTCTCGCCTCAGGAGGGAAATTTCTGCTTCGCTTCCTCCGAATCTCGGGACTGCCATAGACAGACTCGGTGCGGTAAGAAGGCGTCTTTGGGCAGAAGACTACGCTGCAGGACTCTGTGATGGCATTTTCAACGGCGACGACGATGATTCGACAGGTCAAAATCATACTTTCAATAATCTAGTCACGGAGCATGACAAATCGGCCGCCAAAACAAGACGCATGCGCTGGCTCTCTCAGATTTGCGAGTATTGGCCATTACGCAAACTCGCCGCTATCACCGATTCTGATATTGAAAGGATCCTTCAGGCCTACTCCGCTGGTAAAGAAAATGCCAGCGACATGAATGGGACTGCATGGTTATCTAAGAAAGGGAAAATTGTCCTGGCTGGCTCTGGTCCAGGTCACCCTGATCTTCTCACTCGCGCAACTTATCATGCGATTCAGAATGCAGACATTATTTTGGCAGATAAGCTTGTGCCTGCTCCGGTCTTGGACTTGATTCCGCGTCGGACTGAGGTCCATATTGCGCGGAAATTCCCCGGAAACGCGGATCAAGCACAAGAAGAGTTTATGCAAATGGGGATCGAAGCCCTACGCCAGGGGCGGTACGTACTCCGGCTGAAGCAGGGAGACCCGTATCTCTATGGGCGAGGAGGAGAGGAGTTTGAGTACTTCCGAGGCGAAGGGTTTATACCCTTGGTTCTTCCCGGAATAACTAGTGCACTCAGTGCCCCATTGTTCGCGGATATCCCTGCTACCCATCGTGGTGTTTCCGATCAGGTTCTGGTCTGCACCGGCACTGGAAGGAAAGGCGCAGCTCCAGAGCCCCCTACTTACGTACCGACTCAGACGGTTGTCTTTCTGATGGCACTGCATAGACTGTCTGCACTTGTGGAATCACTGACCACGGTACCGGCGGAAGATGACAGCTCCCGTGCGAGAACCG
This sequence comes from Aspergillus udagawae, assembly GCF_001078395.1. NCBI lineage: Eukaryota > Fungi > Ascomycota > Eurotiomycetes > Eurotiales > Aspergillaceae > Aspergillus > Aspergillus udagawae. The sequence continues at coordinate 1,875,080 of NW_025091265.1, read as the reverse complement.
CCTGGCCCAAGGATACTCCATGCGCCATCGTTGAACGGGCTTCATGCACAGATCAGCGGGTTATTCGCTCGACTCTTGAGCACGTCTGCTTGGCATTTGAAGCTGAAGGGTCTCGTCCTCCCGGGTTGCTCATTGTCGGAGCCAGCTGCCATGTTCTACACCGACCCAGCGGTCAAAAATGGATCGTTGAGGAGGGATTTCGTGGCCTTGATGAATTGCATACGGTTGTAGACGAGTCTATGAGGGACGGCAGTGTGCTGAAGGCCTCTTGATGTGGTTAGCATTTACATTCGGTGATTTTTTGGCACGAGTTATGAGAGATCACAATCATGAGCGGGGAGTTTGTTTCAACAGTTCTTCGATTTGAGATAGAGATACCCATATAGATTATGTTTCAACACTATGGATTGGTCACTTTGATTCCTCATTTAGCCTTTGTATTAAACCAAAATGGTAAATTCAGACTTGTCTTAATTCTTGGAAAACCTGTCAAAGTAAAAAGGACTGGGAAGTTCTGACGTGAAATTCTTCAGAAGCATGGCTTGAGGTAGATGAGTGAAATATATCTTCTCCGTACAGGGATCTATACGGAGTCACGGGTTTCCGCCACTAGGCCTCAAATACCCTCCACGCCTCCTCAAGTCAGCTCTTGTCAGCATCAACCATTCCAACAAGCATCTATCATCATACAGTACCGACTGCAACATGTCAGCAGACAACAAGACGTATCTCTCGAACGGGCAGGTACTCTCAAGGTACGGATACGATAGCCAGTTCTAGAAAGCAAAAGGCAAGAAGGCTAACGTGATTCCACTCTAGTCCTCCTCTCTCCGTTCGCATCCTACGCTTCTTCGAAAATATCTACTTCTTCCTCGGCTTATATTTCGTGAGCCTTTTCTCGGTATGTTGGGACCGTGATGTTCTCCGACACGTCGTTCCTCAGAGGCCTCGTCGGATCGTTCACTCAGCAGTGTACGCCAGTTACTGACATTTGATCCTCATAGCTCGATCCCTATACTGCCGCTCAGAATTCGCAGTTCAATGTATCACGGGCAGGAAACCGTCACAATGCTAGGCCTCGCTGGGGAGGTAGTGGTCCTAGCTCTGGAGGTGGCGGCGGCGGACCTGGAGGTGGATTTGGCCCTCGCAAGATTGGGCGTGTGGACGATATTAGAGGGCCGGAGTGTAAAAGCTGCCGTTGAGGCTGGGTAGGGTGTTTAGTGACTTGTCCTTCAGCGATGCTTTTGTTAGGATGCCTTACGAGAACCAGCGTGTCTTGCACGTGGCACAGGGATTTGGCTTTTATTACTGTGAAGATAATGACATCTTCGTCGTAGGTCCTTCGCCATTCGTGTGCATTGTACATACTATAACCCGCTGGGCCGTATATGGTGTAATTTCTGTCCATTCATGGAAGCTCGGATCGATTTGATAGACTGGTCTATGCAGGGGGACACTACGGCTGCGGACTCATTATCTCTGACATGCCTGCTGGCAGAGCGAGGTGTTCGGAGATTCCATCCGCATCTACGGTTAATTCTTGAGACGAATAATGACTACAGAGTACATCAGCATCCATATAGCTCATCGTGATGTAGTAACCTTGACATCACGTGACTCATCGGGGTTCTCCGAAGCTGATGAGGGACACAACAGCATAACTGCGTTGGCCCACTGATAGCGTTGACTGTGCGATTTTTCCTCCAGGTCATCCAGCAAAGCTTCCAGCACCATGACTCTCCCTACGAACAATGCCGAATGGGGTGCCGTGATCTCCAGTATCAAGGACCAGCTCCCGGAGGTCTACCCCGTATACCAAACCCCACTTCCGTCCTCCGTGAACCGGTACATCGATCACACCCAGCTGTCCTTAGAGGCAACAGACGAGGATATTGACAATCTCTGCGCGGAGGCCGCTCGATACAACTTCGCTGCGGTCTGCGTTCGCCTGCGACATGTCCGCAGAGCCGTTACAAATCTCCAGGGCAGCCCAGAGTGCACTGTGGCCTGCGTCGTGGGATTCCCTGAAGGCACGCATGACACCATGGAGAAGGAAAAAGAGGCGCTGGACGCCGCAGAACTGGGAGCGAGTGAGCTAGACATGGTGATCAATTGGCCAAAATTGAAGGAAGGGCAGTACATGGATGTCTACGCCGATGTCCTTGAAGTGCGGAAAGGGGCGCCGTCGCCGGTCAAGTTGAAAGTCATCCTGGAGACTTCGCAATTGACCAAGGATGAGATCATTGCGGGCTCCGTTATATCGAGCATGGCCGGGGCCGACTTTGTCAAGACCAGTACGGGATTCAAGGGAGCGGGGGCCAATGTTGAGGACGTCGCTATGATGCGGGCTGTCGCTGAGCTGGTAGGAAAGGGAACCAAGGTGAAAGCCAGTGGAGGAGTTCGCTCAGCGGAAGACTGTGTCAAGATGTTGAAAGCGGGCGCAGATCGCATTGGAACGAGTTCAGGGGTGAATATTATAAACCAGCTCGCAGGGAAGGAGACGCAGCCGGCCACACCTGCAGCTTACTAGTACGGTCGTCGGCAGCGAGCCTCAACGAAGGTAGACTATTGTTTGCCCCTGAGACTGAGCTTATCGTCAGAAGAACAGTACCTTTCAAATATCTAAAAGCTATGGACCTGACTAGTAACTATAAGGCATGGCGTAGGGATGGATATCACTACATTGCTGTTTGGGTGCATAGCTGGTGGAGCACGTTATCAACTAAACACCAATTGGCTGTCAACTGGTTTTCCTCACGGACAGACATTTGACAGAAGGAGGACGAAAAAGATCTGCAATTATTGATTATGACCATCCGTCTATCCAACTTCCTTTATCCCCCTCCTTCAAAAGGTGTTGGTGCCAAGACGAAGACAACCTTCAAGCTAGGGAACTTACTTACCAGGGGCAAGTACTACTCGGCAGTTATTCGACATGCGTCGACTGCATGACTTGCAGGAAGTGACAACCTACCAAGATAAAAAGCTTGCAATGATTCCAATCTCGCCGTTTCGCGATGGCAGCCCGATGGCAGCCACGACGCTCCCTTCAAGAGGATTTGCTGCCTATACACCGAGTAATTCTACGGTGAATGAGAAGCATAGTATCAATACTGAGGATATTCCCTCCTTCCCATTTCTCAGAATTAGATAGTGAACAAACCTGTCATATCCAGGCTCAATAAATCGGGCAAGGCTGTGTTCCCGGTCCATCGCATGTGCTTTTAGCCGCCTTCTGCGTTGACGATTTCATGTATAGGTGATGATAACAAGAAAACTCGTTGTGAAGCTGGTGATCGATATGAAGGAGATTTCCAGCACCCACGTTAAGTCGGAAACCCTCTTGTAGCAGTGAGTGGACTGCTTTCTCACCCTTCTCACTTGCTGGCAGACCTGCATATCGTACGGAGTACTGGGAGGAACTACTCTTACCTGCGCAAGAACCTGGTATGCATCCCAGTCTTTGCAGACCGGACTGCTGCCAAATTGGATATATCATCTCCGCGTCAATGAGGTGTGTGACTACGGTGAGGCTCCAAGAATTACTCCGTCCAATGGTTCTCTCGGTTGGCAGGCGGAAAGGTAGGTGAGGTTGCTATACTACTCCTGTTGTAAGCTCTGGTCTGGCCCCTTCCTCGTTTCAGATTGGATCAAAGGAATGTGTCTCTGAAGTTTTGCCCGATGAAACGGGCGCGATTTCCAGACCCGTCAGCCAAGCATTCCTGGTTGATGATCGAACACGAGGCTGTGCGTTCTGACGTCTTACTTCTGACATGCGAGGAATGCTTGCTCCCCTTCAATTCGCTTCGACGGTAGCAATGGGCCAATTGATGAGAATTCAGAGCAAGGGAGGATGGCGAGCCAGTGCACAGCCCCTTGATACGTGGACCCCTCTTTACATTATTGCTTTTTTTTTTTTTTTTCTCCTCTTTTTGTTGGCTTTAAGTGTGCAGCCGAAGCGATGATAGCACCTTTCAGGCTTGAATTATTGGCGACTGAGCGTTAATATGGCTATGTGGCGGTTATTCATTCATTTGATGGACGGAATAATGGGAGTGAGTTGGCCTGGCTTACAGGTTACTGTTTGGTTAGGGGTTTTAGGCGTTCTGGACTTTTGTCGAAGGGATGAGACGATTGAGATATCGTTTTATATGCTTGAGTCCATTCTTTAGACCCTTGGTGGGTTCATGACTATATACACATGCAAACGGTCCAGTATATGTAGATTGCCCGAACGATTAGCCCATTGCGCCTTTCCTGGAAGTCTATTCGACCGATATGTGAAAATATGCAGATGAAGTGAATCCTAGAGTCATAACAGAGAACTGTAAGGAAGGGGAAGGGAAGGGGAAGATAAAGCGACAATCATTGCTCGGCACTGCTTTGATCATCGGTTTCGCTGGTCTGAGCTTCCTCTTCCAATTCCATCCGCCGAAGTACGGCATCACCCTTCTTTCCTTTCTTCTCGGCAGCGAACCAGGCTTCCCGCCTGCGAGTCTCGCGCTCTTCCTTTCGACCTTGACGCAGAAGCTTTTCGCGATGGGTCTGTTCCTGCTTCTGATGCAGCTCATTGACGTAGTCATGCAGGTTGACCAGGTCCGAGCGCAGTTTAGTCACCTCATCCGTGGTAACTTGGCGGGCCGTCTCGTTGACGGCAAGTTTCTTCTTCAGCGTGGTGATTTCCTCTTCCAATGATGCGATCTGGGAGTTATCGACGGTTGCCGCTTGATCAGGGACTATTGATTGCGAAATCGCCGAGACATGGGTTCCGTCGTTCCCGGAATGCTTGAGGGCGGCAAGCTCCGCGAGACCTTCTTCCATCATTGATTCAGGGAAGAAAGCGTGTGTCAAGGCTGTAGAGAATTGATTTGATTGATGATCGCTTAAAGCCAGTCGTGCTGTGTCAGAGACGAGCAGATGCGTACTGAATGTATAGTCAGCTGGGACCGCGCCAGGTGTACCCGAAGACTCTGAAAGAGCATGGTCATAACGGGGCTTGACTATGGTGTGCGCTACCCGTCTCAACTCATTTTTAGAAGATGGCAGTCCTTCCAAAGGAAGCGCAATAATATTCGTCACAGGGTGGGTGTAATCGGCCAGTGTTGATGCATATTTCCGTCGAGCAACATTCCATGACAGGACTTTTCCATTTTGATGTCCGGATAGCAAGGTCATTCCATCGTAGGAAAGAGAAAGAGAGTGGACACCACCGAAGTCGGAGGATGGAGCAAGCCAGCGATCTTCCGCTGATGGTTGTGACGGGGTGGACTGTAATGAAGGATCGTGTAGGGTATGCTGTATTGACTGACTCTTGTAGAAGTCGACCGACTGGACGCTACCATCCTCGTATCCCACGTAGAATGCACGGTCGACCGGATCAAGAGTCAAACATGTTGCAGAGGCGGGCAGGAGGAAGGTTCGCAAGAGGCGTCCCGTGTGGTAATCCCAAGCAATGGCGGTGTTATCTTTGGAGGTGGATACAGCAATGTTATAGCGACCGCTGCTATGACCCACAGCGATGGACGTGATGGCAGCGCGGTGGTTTGAGAATGTACGGATCGGCGAGTTTGGCTGCTGTCGGTCCCGACCCGAGGGAGGTTTCGTGAATGAAAGAATATCGACGAGTGACCATACATGGATACTAGCATCAGACGATCCTGAAAGAATGAAGTTGGCAGTGGGATCAACCACGAGCGATGTCACTGGTTGTAAATGCGACGCTGTCGTAGCCACTTGTCGCCCGGTGCAAGTCTGCCGTTGAAGGGCCCCAGTCAGATATCCGAACTGGCACAGACGCAGAACGAGTTTATAACAGCTTGTTCACTCACCTCCCACAAAATCAACCGTCCGCCTTCTGTCCCCAGAACCAGAATATCCCCATTCTTCCCACCCGCAAGCGCGATGCTCCGTATGCGCTCCGGAAAAGGGACGATCGCTTCCTGGTTTCCCTTCTCTCGGCTGTACACATGAACAATGGCTTTCTCTGACTGGGCAGCAAACACATGCGACGGGCTCACGGCTAGGCAATTGGCCGCTGTTGAGCTCTTTTTGAAGGTAGAGCGCAGGTTAGGAGTGGGCTGCCACTCTTGCACACAAATTCCCACATCTCTCAAGGTCGCAGCTGCTGGCGTCTTGACGGACGTCAATGTCGACGCGATGAAGCTCTCCGACAACATGACGACTTGACTGAGAATTGAGGAAAAGGGATAGAGAGGAAAAGAGAAGCTGGTGATAATGACCAGCTGTCATGGAAACATTTTTTTTTTTTGCGTTTTCCTCTTTTGATGGATCACCGATAAAGCGGGCGATAAACGATCAGTTTGTCTTGTTTGCTTTTGGGGAAGATGAGATGCCTCTGTATTTGCTTCTAGAAATGCTGATCAAGCTCATCTAGGAAGACTATTAAATCTAACTAACGGGCATTTTTCATCTGAGAAATTAATTTTGATTCTCAGGTTTGTGCTCCAATACATTGACAATAATCCTTGGTCCCCCTTCAATTCCTCCTACTGATCCTACTGTCATAGTAGCAGCTCCTCGCTGAGAAAAGGATGGATCGACATTGACCGGCCAGGCAAACTATTCCTTTCGCCATGGTGGTCATTCATCGTGGGTCTTCTTTCTCATTCTCTTCAGTGCCTCCTGTAGGCATTGAAGCCATCTGAATGAATGTACAATGTCCTCAAAAGTATACGGGTATCTGCAGCCACTACCGAAATTGTACGGCCATCGCCAAATATGGCCAATGCCTGCGCCCACAGCAACCGATGCAAGGGGCCTTTTCGTAGGGGCGTACCTTTGATTGCTCGGTGCAACAGGCACATCAAGTCTGTAGCCCAATTGAATTGAGAAATAGAGCGTGACGTCCCTTCAGAAGATCAAAGGGTTACCGTGTCCCTCGCTCTGCATGTCTCATTCCTTGTGTTCTGACGAAATAGGATCGACTTGGGTAAGCAGACCACCCACGTTGTGGTGTCCCTGCAGGTGGCGCGCAGTCATCGCCGTCGATCCAATAGCCGTGGTGACTGTTTCGATCTCACCTCCCACTGGCATGCAAGGATGGTGAAGTCGTTACCTTTCCAATCCGTTCATGTTCCAAAATCTTTGGGGGCACTCCGGAAGGGGCAAGATATACATGCCCAATGTCTGGCCTGCTGTCACCCCAGGGCATCAAGGGATGGTTGGAGTAAGCTGCGCTTGTAGTTATAGGTGATGACGGCTCTTTTAGATGATTCGCATCTGGTTCCCTTCTTCCTGGTTTGACTTCTTTAGCCCATCCCAGTGCTATATGCAAATTCATTCTCTTACTGCTCTTCTCACGACTCTGCATGCAACATGTCCACCACTAACCAACCATCTCCTCGAATGTTCTCGAGACCAACCTATCATGAGCATACAATGTCCGCTTATCCCATACCATCCTACTGTGCGCCCCGGCAAGGTTCCATGGCACAGGATAATGCACATGTATCGACCTGTCTTTCAGAAGACTATCGACCTCGGAGAAGGAAGCAGGTGACGAGTTCTCTGTCTTTCATGCCGCCAACAGTTTCTCGGCCTGAACAACTACCAGACCACACGACTACACAGTCAAGACGGCCGGCAGACAGGACCCCTGTCTGCATTTCGCCTTTCCGTTCCGTGCGGAGGATGAAGGAACCTTTTCAACTGCGTCTACCTGGCTCCCCTTCGCTAGAGAACATCACAGCCGCCGCAAGGGAGTCCAAAGCGGCACGGCCAATGTCTGGGAATCAGACTCTGCGGAAATGGCGATCGGACATGAACTTGATGGCCTCGAGTCTGGAGACATTTGGACTTCTGCCGAGCCCCCCTCTGTCTGACTCCAGAGAATCGCGCCCATCCACATCGTCGACGTACTTCTCACCCAAACCGGATTCTGAGATGGAGGCGGGTGAGAGACGAATGAGACATTGCGGTTGTATTTCTGAGTTCAACTCATGCGACGCTTGCGATGGTGCGCGCGACAAGATTACCAAAACAGAGGGAAAGGCGACACAGGAACCAACCAATGTCCATGCGGCGTACTCCAACCTGGTCAAACGATGTGAATCTGACGAGGGACGATTCACACCGGCCTCCACCGATTCGGAACGAACATTATCGCCCTCTGAATTCTCCGATTTTGAGCTACCAGAGGAAGGGAAAGCTTCTAGCTGTGTTGTCCAGGGCCAGAGAAGCCGGACAGGAACGGTTTCAAGCGAGGGAAGTAGCTGGATGCCAAGCAATCTCTCATACTTTGAGAGATGGCTGCAAGGTGTTCCGGGAACGCTAGATGTCAAGGACGAGAGGTCAAAAGAACTGAACCGGAGAAAGTGTCAGATAGTCCAAAACAGCCCTCCACGCCTGGGACGCAAACATGAGCTGGAGGCTACAGATGAAGCTGTGGTAAGTTTCCGTCTGAGAGCTACTCCTTCGTTTACCATACTAATACAAATCAGATTCTTGATCTCACCAGCTGCAGCATAACTAAGCCCAAACTGGTCGATATATCCCGACAGTCATCTCCCGCCATGAGCCACACGCTCCCGAATACTACACAGCATCCGGTCCCTTCAACTCCCGACATGCGCCAACAAGAAATATCTGCCTTCAGTCCTGACACTCCATTGGAGATGTCAGACAGTGGTTATGTTACCCATAATTCCTGTTACTCGCCAGACGAGTTTCTGGATGACAAAGAGTCGCACTATACGGACTCTATTTCAACCCATTCAGAAGCAGCTAGCGAAACGATAGTATGTGACAAGCTGGTTCTCAAAGAAGGACCGTCTCTCTCGCCAGCCAAACCAAAACCTGCGACTAGAGCCGAGTCTCCGCCAAAGAGCCAAACCTCCCCAGCGCGGTCGTCCAATATGTCAGAGAAGGAAGAGCGAAGGTGGTGGGACCATGAGTGGACAATCGAACAGCTGGAGCAATCCGTCAAAGATTTCCCACAGAATATGTTGAAACTTACGTCACCTGTCATAATGTTCCTTCGCCAAAACAACGAGAAGGCATTGATTCGACCGTTTCGTAAAATATTCCCAGACGTCGCGGAAAATCTGCTTGACTGTCTCTGTGCGGTCCTGATAGCACGAAACTATGTGGCCTCGTTGGCATCTACCCACCGAGGGACCAGCAGCTTATCCTATCGATCGACATTGTCCCGCTTGGATACAGTACCAGAGAAGCCAAGCTCAACGCCAGCAACGCAATTCACTCCAACATCGCCGTCCCGTATCAGAGACCGTGTCCTGGGACCGCGAACTGCAGAGCTTCGTACAGACTTAGATCGAATCGTTGACAACCTGCTGTTCGCTGTGAGCGGCCGGCCCGATGAAATATTGAAATCCGCTGTACTCGTTCTAGCCCAGGTGCTTGAATCCAAAGCCTAACTTTGATGCAAGCTGGACTTCCAATCTTTTTCTTTCTGTCTTCTCAATCTTCTTGTCGTCATTTTATCTCGAATGACTTTCATGCCATTATGGTGAGCATTATAGGTACCACCGTCGGTCTTATATATTTGCCTCCTCAATTTCAATTACTCTCTAATATGCCGATCACTTGCTGTTTAGACCATTGTGTTCTATATCCCTGCCATTGGAAATCCAAATTGGCACGCTTTTTTTTCCTTTGTGTTGTATATCATTGGGGGTTGTGGCTGGTGTATGATTAAAGAGAAGACAATCAAGAGCAATCAAAAGATACTCACTCTAATAAAAGAATTCGGATTAGTAGTCCAATCTACAAGGGTGACCTCCGTTATTCGGGTCACAGTCGGTGCTTCGTTCCCGAACTTTAAACCTCAGGCAACAATCCGAAGGCAATCTAGATGAGTCAGCGGCGGAGTAATCGTCGTTTCGCCGGGGTTGCTGGGGTCTTTCCCGCGGAATATTATCATACTAATAATTATAATTTAGTATCATCAATGATCACTCTGCCAGTCCTCATATCATCTACGTAAAAGCCCCATTATTTTCATAATGGCAGTATCGACAAGTCACTTCCGATCACTCTATGCATCATCAAGGTCCCTGTCGCGAACCGGAATCGTTGCCCCCATCAGCTGCCGTGGTTATGCTACAACAGAGCCCTCGCCATCTGCCACTGGCCCTTCAACGACACCGACAGCACGCAGGCGGACAACGTTCAAAGACAAACTCAATGCCGGTCCATCGTTTGCAGACTTTGTAGGGAACGACAATGCCCCTCTTGACCCCTCCGAAGCATACGCTCTCAAGACCGCCCTCGTCGGGCCCGCTGGCCGCAAGAAGGAAATGACTCGTCTGCCGTCATGGCTGAAGACCCCGATCCCCGACTCGAAGAACTACCAGCGTCTCAAGAAGGACCTGCGCGGCCTCAATCTGCACACTGTCTGCGAGGAAGCGCGGTGTCCCAACATCTCCGACTGCTGGGGTGGCAGCGACAAATCCACCGCCACAGCCACCATCATGCTGATGGGCGATACCTGCACCCGCGGCTGCCGATTCTGCAGCGTCAAGACCTCCCGGACGCCGCTCCCGCTCGACCCGCATGAACCGGAGAATACAGCCGAAGCGATCTCGCGCTGGGGACTCGGTTACGTGGTCCTGACCAGCGTTGACCGGGACGATCTGGCGGACGGCGGTGCCCGCCACTTCGCAGAGACGGTGATGAAGATCAAACAGAAGGCACCCAGTATCCTGGTCGAATGCTTGACCGGTGATTACGCGGGCGATCTGGAAATGGTGAAGCTGGTCGCTCGCTCCGGATTGGATGTGTACGCACATAACGTTGAGACAGTGGAAGTTTTGACGCCTCAGGTCCGTGATCGCCGTGCCAACTTCCAGCAGTCTATCCGTGTGCTCGAGGCGGCGAAGAACGCCCAACCCTCGCTTATCACCAAGACCTCGCTGATGCTTGGTCTCGGGGAGACGGATGAGCAATTGTGGGATGCGTTGCGCCAGCTGCGCGCGGTCAACGTGGACGTTGTCACGTTCGGGCAGTACATGCGGCCGACTAAGCGTCACATGGCTGTGCACGAGTACGTTACTCCGGATCGATTCGAGCTATGGCGCCAGCGGGCGCTTGACATGGGCTTCCTTTACTGCGCGTCAGGTCCTCTCGTCCGGAGCAGCTACAAGGCCGGCGAGGCGTTCATTGAGAATGTGCTGAAGAAGAGAAGAGCTGCCTCTGGAAGTACGGAAACAGTCGGCGATCGGCCAGTTGCCGTGGACGAGGTGACGCGGTGAAATTTCCCTGGGGTTCTCTCTATTAATGTCTTTTTGCGTCTCTAGAATTCATTATCGGCGCATGTGGTTTTTTTGTCGGATTCGTTTCGGGTACGATCACATTGCTACAGCATTCATCGTTTGGGTATAGGTCATCGAATCAGTGTGACGGGTTGAAACTCGTCAAATTAAATACGATACACAAATGGAATCAATGAGTTGGAATCATTGTGTATGTTTGCTGTTTGGTATTCGTAAGATTTAATGCATATCTACCAACATATCTCTTGCGCACCCTACGCCCCATGAGACGCTATACTCCGTACGCTTGAATGACCCACTGCCTCAAACAAAATCGGTATCCGAAAGAGCACTGTCAAGAAAATAGGCGAAAGACGATAGGAAGAAGAAAAAGAGAGTAGATGGCTCGCACATATCACATCCGAGCCCCCTAGGCCAAAGATAATAAGGAATCGAAAACAAGAAACTTTAGTTCAATGCTCTCTTTGCTTGTTGACAGACGGCATTGAAGTGAGGGCTGTCCGCACCAGGCGGACAATTCTCATGCGATCCTTTCATTCAAAAGAACATTTATGGTAAGGGTGATATGTACCGGTGAACCAATCTATGAGAAGCATGGTTTTCAAGCGTCGTCGGTAATCAACTCCTTGATGTCCTCTTTTGTCATGCCAAAGAGATAGAGAATGTCCAACATACTCTCACCATTGAGACGAGTCGGTGCCTCAAGCTGGACCTTGCTCTTGGCGCGCCAAGCAACTCCAAGACCAGCTGCATGAAGCATAAGAAGGTCGTTGGCACCGTCGCCGACAGAAACGACCTGAGAGATTGGAATGCCGTTATCTGCCGCGAGAGACTTGAGAAGCTCACGCTTCTTTCTTGCATCAATGATAGGGTGAGTCGGTACAAGCTTGCCGGTGAGAGTTTGAGACGCCTCGTCGATTTCAAGCTGAAATGGGATATTAGTCAATAACGGGCTGAGGGAAGTCAACATGAGGAGTAGGGCAACCTACGTGATTGGCAAAGGCATAATCGATGCCGAGTTGGCCAGCGAGCCATTCCGCCAGAGGCTGAAATCCACCACTCAAAACCGCGAGTTTGCAACCGAGCTTCTTCAGAGCTTTGCACAGTTCGCGAGCGCCAGGCGAAACAGTGAGTACAGGCTTCAACTTCTCGAACACGTCAGCTGGAACGCCCTTCAAGAGGCCGACACGCTCTTTAAGCGACGCGGAGAAATCAAGCTCTCCGTTCATGGCACGCTCAGTAATTTCCTGGCCGCCCAAAGTTAGTGGTTGTGCTATTCATTATACTAGAAGCTGCCCACTACGAACCGAGACTTCCTTCTCAACGCCAATGAACCTGGCAATTTCATCAATCACCTCATTCTGGATCAAAGTGCTGTCCATATCGAAGACGACCAGACGCTTGTGACGACGGAAGACGCTTTCCTTCTGAAGGACCACCTCGACATTCCATTCGCGCTCGAACCGCCATATGCTCTCGTGTTTGCGAAGGTCGTCGAAAGAAAGGTACTCGGGGTTCGGCGGAGGGGAGAGAGTAACCTCTACGACGCGCGGCTGGTCATCCTGATCCAAACAGCGATGAGAGGTATTCATGCGCTGGTAAGGCGTCGAGAGGGATTCCATAATCTGGAGGAAATTGGTCAAACACAACTGGGAGACGAATGGACCGTATAGATGGTCGAGTGGCTCCGGCTCCGGAGCTGGAGGCTCCCGTGGGAGCTTTTCAATATCAACCGTCGGGGCCGATCCCACAGGAACCATGGGGGACGGGAGCTTATTCGCATTTGGAGAAGAGTCGGGATGGAGATGAGGATGAACAGGATTGGCGGACTTGTAGATGATAGTTGCTACCAATTTTGGAGTTCCAGTAGGAAGAGGATTCGTGTGATGATTGAAGATGGTGTGAATAATGCCGCTTTCGGTGACCTTTTCGGGATCGGGGCTGATTGGATTAACATGGAGATTAGAGAGCGACTGTAGTAGAGACTCGCGGGAGGCTCCTAGGACATCTTCGATGTTCTGAGTGAATGAAACTGGAGGCTTATACTGTTGATGGTCCTGGATAAAGGAGTTACTCGAAAGACACTGTCGTAGCACCGGTCGTGCTGGACGTGCGATAGGGTTGGGGGCTGCCATTGTGCCGCAATGTCGGACAAGGTCTCTTGTGATTGAAGAGAGGGGCAGACGATACGCGGATAACCGACGGTCTTTCACAAACAACTAAGAGCGATCGTCCGGGAGGCACCCTGGCAGAGGACTGGAGTCACGAAAGAAGCAGACAGCCAGTCCGAGACGAGAATGAAATGATATGATGATGGGGATGGTTGACTCTGACTAGTAGCAGTACGTCGTTTGTAGTTTGGCAATTCCCTGTGTTGATCAGCGGGTGGGCGGCACGTGGCGGGGGTTGTCCCAAAGAGGAAAAATACATGAATCACGTGCAGGGGAATAAGCTTGGCGCTTCACCGCCCGGCAGAAACCTCAGCACCTGATCAAACCCAGCTGATGATTATAACTTGAGGCTACGGCGCCAGTTGTCCGAACAAATAAAGGCCATAACTAAGCCTCAAATTTCGGACTTGCGTACTGGTTGTTCTGGATGGCCAAATGAACAGCAGAATCACTATTCGGTGTCGTGTAAGACATTTGCTTTCCCTCGTCTCGACGCTTACTGATATGCCAACTAGAGACCCTAGCATGGCGATTAGACTACGGGGCTCATCTCGGATGCAGCCCGGAAGCTGATAAAAAGAGCAATCTCTGACTCTACGGCAGTCTGCAGCTCGGATGAATTCGTTTCACCAGCATTAATAATGCTCATTCTCATGTGTTCGACGCTTGTTCCAGAAGGGACCGTGAACAGGAGAGCAACCAGGCAGATCTTGATGACATAAGCCATTCCGGTCAGGCAGAGGCGCTGGAAGCGCAAGTATTGCGTGATTTCCTAAGGGCATGAGGAAATTGAATTTTTCAGCAATGCCTCTTGAAATGGCAGGCGGTCACAGCCAATGTCGTGATTGAGCACGGCAAAATCAGCCGGCAAATGGCGCAAGTAAGTATGAGAACATAGAGGGGACAGCAGGGTGCCGTTACCGGATTATGTCGTGATTGTCCCTGTCTGCTTCTCTCTTATATCAGTCTTGCCATTGGCACCTCTGTTCTGGTCGTTCAATCTGTCTACCAGATCTGAATCTGTTGTGTTCTCTCTCTTTCATCATATCTCTGTATCCACTCTAGACCTATAAACATAACCAAATTCATTGTTGCACTCATCAGCAACGTTCTTGTGTTTATCCCTTTGTTTACTTTGAAGAGTCCATCACGACACAATCCAGGATGCCTGCCAAGCTGCCATCCAACTACACCTCTGATACAGAGGCCGCTGTCGACTCCAGAGATCTTCAGACAGAATCCGGCTATGTCAGTGGGGATTCGAGTGATGTCTACACTCCAGAGATTGTCTTCACCAAACCACACCTGCAGTTTCTTAACAGACAACTACAGTTCCTCGAGCCTCAAGGTTAGTACCGTGCGTCCCTCCTCGGGACTCTCAAGTAGGCCAAGTAGCTGACAAGACATAAGAAATCTTGAGATGGTGCATCACATCCCTTCCTCATCTCTTCCAGACCACTGCGTTTGGTCTGACCGGGCTTGTCACCCTTGACATGCTTTCCAAGCTTCAAGTGCCCCGCCCACAGATGGTTGATTTGATCTTCCTCGACACTCTCCACCACTTTTCAGAAACCCTGGCTCTTGTTGACCGTGTCCGCAAGAGGTACCCTCTGAACAACATCCACATCTACAAGCCAGCTGGTGTCGAGACTGCGGAAGAGTTTGCCAAGAAGTACGGAGCCAAGCTCTGGGAGACAGACGACCAGTTCTACGACTGGGTCGCCAAGGTCGAACCGGCCCAGCGTGCCTATCGTGAACTCAACGTTCATGCTGTTCTCACTGGACGCCGCCGCAGTCAGGGTGGCAAGCGTGGCGATCTCGATGTGATCGAAGTCGACGAGGCTGGCCTCATCAAGGTCAACCCCCTGGCCAACTGGTCGTTCGAACAAGTCAAGCAATACATCAAGGACAATGATGTGCCCTACAACGAGCTGCTGGACCGTGGCTACAAGAGCATCGGTGACTGGCACTCCACACAGCCTGTCAAGGAGAACGAGGACGAGCGATCCGGTCGCTGGAAGGGCCAGGAGAAGACCGAGTGTGGCATCCACAACCCTCGCTCCAAGTACGCCCAGTACCTGATGGAACTGGAGCGTAAGCGACAGGAGGAGGCTTTGTCGCAGGCGCTGCAGAACCAGCTCACTACCTCTGCTCAGTAAACATTCTTGTCTCTTCTTCCTTGATTTGCATCTTCACTGGCGTTCTCGGGTTACATCTAGCGAAGTTCACGCAGCCTTGATATCATTTGTCATCCCTTAGAGGCACCAGGCCAAGGGATTTATGCCGTTACGACTTGTGGGGTTAATGGGGTTCAACAGCTTGCCATGCCATATCCTACCCTTGGGGTTTTGTACATAACGAGGACTGGCATCTTGCAAAAGGATGACATATTGTCAATCCATAATAACGATTAGCATGATAGAAACAATGATTTTCTTCGAAGCTGAATTGGACTTGACTAAACTGCAGAAGGACTGGGTTTAAGCTATATCTGTTAAATTTATTTTTCGTACTATGGGTCAGTAGCAAGAGCATCTGTAAAGACTATGAGTCTGTATCATGCATTTACTACAGATGAATCACCTGTTGCCAAGGTGATGCCTGGGCTTTATGTGAAGTGATAGACAATCCAAAGTCACATGAAATCCATGCCTGAGTCGTTTTCAAGATGACAAAGGAATGTTGGTAGACTAATCATACTGAGGGGTACTGACCTCTGTGCAGGTTGAGCGATGGCGTGATTGAATCTAATCTTATCAATCTAATCAACATTATCAGCAGGAACGTAAGGTGTTTGATTGGACAACAGCAACCATCCATCTTCAAGCGTCTATTTATCCTTTGGTGGAAAAAGGCTAGAGTATAGCAAAGCACACTTGTCAATGAATTCAAATGGAACTTCCGAGACGCTGACCCGAGCGACCTCCCATCACTGTGTCTGCTTTATATGAGGTTGTCGGCCTGTAGCATTCAGTGTATGACCTGCTGAGTGGCAGCTCATTCCTACCAGGTATCGAACAGCTCGTACCCAATCAACGTCAAGTTGAGTACGATTCAGGAAGGTCAGTTTCTGGACTAAATTAAGGCGCCGAGCTCTTTTCTAGTACCTTGAAAGCAGGACTTGACGGTTCGAAGTAAGTCCATCATGGGCCATCATAATGGCCATAGAATGAGCTGCAAATCAACTTCCTGTCATAAAAGTCTTCCTATCCCAACGTTTGTTGTTATTATTAACCTGACTAGATTCGATGTTACTAATAAAGCACTGGTTCGAGACTCTGAAGAAAGTACATCTATTGACAGTCAGTAAACCACCATACTGGCAATGGGAGGGACGAGTAGATAGGGCTGGCCCTGTCACGTGATATCAAGATGCCAAGAACGACCAAACTTTAAAAATGAAATTGACAATCACGCAAGCCGTGCGGAGAATGTCGTGATGTCTCGAGTTGCCATTGATAGGCTTATCGGTAGCATCATGTGGCGTTTCAAGCTAGAGGGAGTTCTAGAGCTATGGTTTCAACCTTTTTTGCAGCGTTTTGGCGGATATAGATCCGATCTGAGGATTCAGTTTTTTTACATTGCCTTTTGTATCTATCCATCTATCTATATGTTCCGTGTCCATGCTGAGATGACTCCTGTGAGAGGAATCAAGGCTTAAGAGGTGGGGAGAGGCAACGTAAGAACATCTCTCCCCGCTTAGTAAATTTTTCACTTCCCCTGAAAATCATGACTCGTTCCAGGAGAAGTTGACGATTCAGGAGGAGGATATCCAAGGGTGTTTGTTTGTATGGAGAGATGTATTTCCACGGAGGTATAACTGTCAGCAGTAGCAGTAGCTTTAGTCAGATGTAGTCTGCAGGATTAGTCGATTGAATTGGAGATTGTATTACGGAGTCCGAACCAATGTATGGAGTACCTAGAGGGAGTATAAAGCATCACATCGGCGATTTCGGCGGCCGATATCGATGACGAATGATGGCACTACATACTCGACCATGAATGTTTGAAACAGTCGCATGAAGTGAATCAAAATATCACAGTCGCCGACTCGCTGTATCAGCGTTATTCTTCAGGGGAAGGAGAGGAAGAAGAATAGTCTAATACTAAAAATAATGAGGGATGTGGGAGGAAAAAGGTACGCAACTACGTAGACAGACAAGGCCAGCTCCACTATTGGACAGTCTACTGCCATTTGCTGGGACTGAAGAGAATATTATGGGGACTCATCAAGACTCAAGGACAAGATTATTATTTTTGTCTCCAGTGCTACGTAGTCATCCGTCCCTAGACTATGGTTCGTAGTAATCAGGGAAGTTCTAGTATTAATAGATAAAAAGACTGTCTTCCCTTGGTTCAAGTCTTGCCCGCCAACTTTTCCCTTCCTACCCCTCTCTCTGCCACCCCTCCATTGCATTCCTCCTTTTGTATAACTTACTCCCCAAAAGTTTTCTGTATCCTTTTCTTCACACACACACACCCAAAAAATGGCCAATCCTCCTCATGGTGGTGTCCTCAAGGACCTGCTCGCCCGTGATGCTCCCCGCCACGACGAGCTCGAGATTGAGGCCGAGCAGCTCCCTGCCATTGTCCTCACCGAGCGCCAGCTTTGCGATCTCGAACTGATTATGAACGGTGGTTTCAGTCCCTTGGAGGGTAAGTTTACTCCTTCGATCTTCATTATAAGACCAGTGAATATCTTCAATTCCTATCGAGGAGGCACAAGGCTATCGCGGGGGAATCGGAGGGAGGGGTATCTTACAAGGGGTCTAACTGGGAATGGTTGCTAACGCCGAACTTCGCATACAGGTTTCATGAACCAGAAGGACTATGACAGGTATGCTCTCACTTTTGCTCTCACACAATTAATCACCGTCCGAGATACTGATGGCACTTCGTTCCCCTCAGTGTTTGCGAAAATGTCCGTCTCGCCGACGGCAACCTCTTCTCCATGCCCATCACCCTGGATGTGTCACAGGCCGTTATCGATGACGGCAAGCTCAAGGCCGGCTCCCGCGTCACCCTGCGCGACTTCAGAGACGATCGCAATCTGGCCATCCTCACCATTGACGATATCTACCGCCCTGACAAGTAAGTTCCGTTCTTCTCCTTCTTGGCATCTGTCGATCATGACCTATTTTAACCACGAACGTGGTTCAATTGCCTGCGTGGTTTATCTGGAACAACAGACGCAACGCTGCAATTGACCGCAGCAATCGCTCTGTTGAATCCGAGATCCGTGCGTACAGTGGGCCTGGCTAACTCGTTTTCATTACGTAGGGCTAAGGAAGCCAAGCTCGTCTTTGGCGGTGACGAGGAGCACCCTGCCATTAAGTATCTCTACAACCAGGTTCAGGAATTTTACGTTGGAGGAAAGATTGAGGCCATCAACAAGCTCAACCACTACGACTATGTCGCTCTCCGCTGTACGTTCGATTGTTCGCTCGAGCTGCAAACACGAAAATGATTGCTAATAAACCCCGGTTATAGACACTCCCGCGGAGCTGCGTGTTCACTTCGACAAGCTCGGCTGGAACCGAGTTGTTGCTTTCCAGACTAGGTATATTACCATGCCATTGCCTACAACGAAGAAATCTGGCGGGACTGTAGCTGACTGGTCTCAAGAAACCCCATGCACAGAGCTCACCGTGAGCTGACCGTTCGTGCTGCTCGTGCTCGCCAGGCCAATGTCCTGATCCACCCCGTTGTCGGTCTCACCAAGCCTGGTGACATCGACCACTTCACCCGTGTCCGCGCCTACCAGGCTCTCCTCCCCCGCTACCCCAACGGTATGGCCGTACTGGGTCTTCTGGGCCTTGCCATGCGTATGGGTGGTCCCCGTGAGGCCATCTGGCACGCCATCATCCGTAAGAACCACGGTGCCACCCACTTCATTGTCGGACGTGACCACGCTGGTCCTGGTAAGAACTCCAAGGGCCAGGAATTCTACGGCCCTTACGATGCTCAGCACGCTGTCGAGAAGTACAGGGAGGAGCTCGGCATCGAGGTCGTTGAATTCCAGCAGGTCACCTACCTTCCCGACACCGATGAGTACAAGCCCAAGGACGAGGTCCCCGCTGGTGTCAAGACCCTGGATATCTCTGGTACCGAGCTGCGCAACCGCCTGCGCACCGGTGCTCCCATTCCCGAATGGTTCTCCTACCCCGAAGTTGTCAAGATCCTCCGTGAATCTAGCCCTCCTCGCAACACTCAGGGTTTCACCATCTTCCTTACTGGGTACATGAACTCCGGCAAGGACGCTATTGCTCGTGCCCTCCAGGTCACCCTCAACCAGCAGGGCGGCCGCTCCGTCTCCCTCCTGCTCGGTGACACTGTCCGTCACGAGCTCTCATCTGAGCTTGGTTTCAGCCGCGAGGATCGCCACACCAACATCCAGCGTATCGCTTTCGTTGCCGGTGAGCTCACCCGCGCCGGTGCCGCTGTCATCGCCTCCCCTATTGCTCCCTACGAGGAGTCCCGCAACGCCGCCCGTGACGCTGTTACCCAGGCTGGTGGCAACTTCTTCCTGGTCCATGTCGCTACTCCCCTCGAGTACTGCGAGAAGACCGACAAGCGTGGCATCTACGCCAAGGCCCGCCGCGGCGAGATCAAGGGCTTCACTGGTGTCGATGACCCCTATGAGACACCTTCCAAGGCTGATCTCACTGTCGACGTTTCGAAGCAGACCGTTCGCAGCATCGTCCACGAGATCATCCTCATGCTCGAGACCGAGGGCTTCTTTGATCGTTCTTAGAGTAACATAGGCGCTTTGGATGACTGTTCTGTGATACCATTGGGGATTTAGAGTAAATACTTTGAAGGATCTGTTTATAGAGTATACTGTTTCTGTGTGAATTTAATGCCTTGATTCCCCTTGGCCATATTGACCAAGTGTCTCATAGAATTAACATTGGACTCAACCTGAGTGTCCAAACGAGTACGTATCAATAATCTCTCAACCGTGATCTGATTCAGCCCATAGCACGTGACCCATGTGTAAATGTCATAGGATGCAAACAACACAAACAATCCGACGATCGTCCAATTCATCTGCAACATCTTCTCTCTGGAAAGGCAATGGGTTAAGAAATCCAAAGACCATCGTCGACACCAAACGTTAGAGCATGCTACCACCTCGGGTCCCTGCTGGCCGAATACCAGCAGCGAGCCGGCCACTATTACCGCCGAGCAGTCATGGCCTCCGCCATCAATTTCGCCCATTCACACACCGATCCCGACTTCTAATTCTCTCTCCGCCACTAGGCCGGCCTCAAGTACCGTTTCTGTCACCCTTGGCGAGCACTCGCCCTCTCCCGCCCCTGTCGATCCATCTCCGCCAGCATTTCGCCCGGTTGATTTCCACCGAGCGTCGCGATTACTACAAGCGCCGCCTATCGCGCGGGCTTCGGATCGGCCTGACATTCTACGCCATCCTCGTGCTGTTCCAGGTGATCAAGCTGGGCGTCTACCAGGAGGAAATCGAGCACCAGTGGCCTACGCCGTCGGAATGGTCGTGGAAGAGTCGCTGGTGTCTGCGGTCCGCGCAGGCGCTGCAGAACCCCGAGCAGATTGGCAAGCTCATGACCAACTGGCCCATGGTTGCGGGGTATCTGCGGGAGCTACTGGAGCGGCTGGAGAACCCGGAGGGCGAGGGCAAGGGGATCAAGGAGCAAGCGGAGGGTGGGATTCTTGTTGAAGGGGTGGGCAGGACCGGGTTCGATATCACGGCTAAGAGTGAGCCGTGGCGGAGAGGCTATCACCAGGCGCTGATGGGTGCGGCCAAGGCCGCGGAGAATCTGGAGGGGTGGCTGACGGATCGGAAGCAGCGTATCTCTGCTCCTGCGGAGTATGTGGTTGGTCCTTCGAATCCTCGACCCAAGCCCATGCCCGCGGGCCAGAAGCAGGCCCCGCGGGAGGAGGATAGCGAGCCGGCCTCGCCGAGTCCGGAGGTGTTTTATATGAAGATTTTGACGACCAAGGGGTTTGATACGCGGCAAAAGCTTGATGCCGCGTTGGCTTATGCCGACTGGCTTGATTATAAGGGTCTGCAGGAGACGGCCCGCGACATGTATGCCTGGGCCATGGATATCGCCGCCGCCGGGTCACTTGTGGACGCCAGCAAAGTGGTGAACTCGAAAACGGGGGTCCTGAAGAATGATGCCCAAGCGCTACCGTCTGAGAATATACTGCGGGTATCGACCGCGCTGGCGGTACATCACGCCCGGCAAGGCAATCTGCCCACCGCCCTATCCATCTTCACTTCGGTGCTTAAAGCTCGCCGTTCCCTCCCCCCGCCTCCGCCTGACGCCAAACCTTTTGTCCTCCCATCCATCCCCAAATCAACCCGAGACCCTTTCGTCTCACTCTTCAACTCCATTAAAACCATGTTGGTTCCCGCCGAATACCCCCCGCCGCTCCCATCGGGAGACGAACCCCCGGTCCGCACTCCGACCTCCGCCTGCGAAGAGGCAGGCCTCATGACATACATCGGCGAGATCATCTACGCTTCCTCCTCCAGGGAAGCCGGCCTTGCCTGGACGCGCGACGCAGTCGACATGGCCGAATCCACCATCCTCGAACTCGGCGGCTTGGAAGACCGTAACCCCCGTCACCGCTGCGCCGAGTGTCTCCGCGTCGGTCTGGAGAACTGGAAGACAATGGTCTCCAGGCTCGTCGCGCAGGCAGAAAGAGAGGAACGCGAGAGCATCGAGAAAGCCAAGCATGCCTGGTTCGGAGGCGAGAAGCAGTTGGAAGCCAAGGCCCTGGAGCGGAAGCGATGGGAGGCCGAGCGATTGATTCTCGACGATAGGATCAAGAAACTCTGGCCAATTATCGACGGGGAGTCGGGTTTGGAGGGAATCGCGCCCAATAGTTCTCTCTTTGTTTGACTGCTGTTCGGTTGATAATGATGTTTCGGGAGGTTTTGATTCACATGGAGTTAGGCCGGAGTTCATTTGCATCAAAAGGTTGCGTTGCCTGTATATCTTTCTCTGTACACTACTTGACTGAACTCGAATAATATTTGGATAGTCTTGACTAGATTGTAATGTCACAGACCGCGCAGAAAAGAGTACGATAAGCTGAAGCTGAGGATCTCAACCACGATATCTTAGCTATGAACAGGATCCGATAATCAACTCAAGGCCAGGAACAGAATAAGCAAGGGAGTATCCAACATTATATACACTAAGAAAGCAAGAACCGGCGTGAAGAGCACCTATATCCACTAAGCGAGACGTTGCTTTTCTCTCATCGATTAACACGGACAATAGAAGAACAGAACAGGTCATCCCAGTCAAGTCAGATCAACGAAATCATGTCAATTACCACCAACGACAGTCCCATTAGGCATAGTAATAGTGAACTTGTCAAAGTTGAGCGTAAAGTTGCCCTTGATGCCGGACGCGGAGAGGTCGATGTCAAAGGTGCCCGTCTGCGAGGTCGAGTACGAGTGAGCCAGGTATGTCTCGATATTGCCTCCGGATTGCATCGCCGCGTTGAACGCGGCGGTCTTCTCGAAGATGTACAGGACGGCAATGCGCGAGAAGTCGAGCACCTTGGCCGGGATTGCGGGAGGGGTCGGCGTGGACGTGGGTTTGGGCGGCGTTGTTCCCTGGGTGGTCTGCTCGGTAACTGTACCAGAGGACGGGGTTGCCCTGGTTGCTGCTGCGGTGCTGGTGTACGATTCATCGAAGAGGATGCCGTTTTGGGTGCCCACCGAGCCACGAGCAGCCAAGGTCTGCGTCGGAATATCCCTTGTTGTGGGACTCGGTACTGACTCCTCGACAGCGGGAGCGATTACTTCGGATATCAACCAGCCGACCGGTTCCGTCAGAGTGCGACGGGCTTTGTTGGAGGTGGAGGAGAGACCTTTGAAAGAGACGAGTGTATTCTCGGTCGTGCAGGAGACATTGTTTTGGCTGAAAAGCGCCATGATGCTCATCGAGTCCAACGGAATGCTGAAATTACCGCTTGCCTCGTCGAATAAGCGTGGAAGATCGCTGCCCATGGTCGCATTCTTGGATGTCGAGTTCTGAACTATCTCAGTCGTCACACAGCTCGCATCGCCGGCCACAGTGCAGCGAGAACCTGTGTAGCCGTTGGCGCACACGCACGAGCAGATACTCCCACTTGAGACGCTAACACCGCCATTTTCACAGGGCGCAGTCTTTTCGCATTGTGACATAGAGCTGGACTTGTGGTGGGGAACGGCGACCAGGAAGACGGGCACAAGCACAGCGACGAGAATTACGCAGATGATCAGAAGACAGACGAGTATAAATAACCATGGCGGCATGCCACAGCAACGGCGCGAGCGCTGCTGGCCTTTCTCCTCGTCAGTTTCAGGGCACGTTTCGCGCGATCGTAAATGCTGCATGGGAGTTCTCCGGAAGAAATCTGGCCACGAAGAGCGCACTTCGGGAGTTCCTGCTGGAGGCGGGAAAGATGCCAGGATGTCCTTGATAGATCCTGATTGGCGAGCTCTGTGACCTGAGCGAGGAATCAGTTTGGTTCGAAAGTTTTCGGTCTCATGCATCCAGCGAATGTGTGACTTACCTTGCGCGATTGTACTGGGACCATCATTGAGCAGGTCATTCCTACTGGCCGTCCTTCCGTGCTCAAGATTTGTAGCGAGCCTCGTGGCGCGTCGGATCAGGTCAGGCAAGCTTGTGAGACTGCCTCGGGCTTCTGCCGCTCGAACAGCCCCGAGATCTAGGCGAGGTGGTCTACGGCCTCCCGGCCTCTTGTCGCTCATAGTTGGTGCAGCCTTGGGGAGGATTCCCAACTCCTTCTGGGGAAATCCCATATCGTCGTCTCTGTGCTGGAGTGCAGGATGTTGGCCGCTGATGTCCACCACGATCGGTGGTTTCTCCGGATCGAGTTCGGACGAATCGGTCGAGATCGTAGAGACGGAACGTCTTTCGTTCTTTGACCCTGCTGCGATCTGCTTCGAAGCAGTTCTAGCAGGCACAACATTGCTGATCGAGCGCTCTTCTACGGTGGATACCGGAGATGGGCTGCTGGGCTTCTGGATCGTTCGCAGTGACGGTTTGCCCCTTTTGCCGAGACTGGCTTGTCTTACAAGGGTCGAATCTCCCTCGTGAAGGCCAGGCGGTGAATCACGATCATCGTCCGACTCGACGTCTAGGTAAGCTCCAAGAATTTCAGACCCGGCCGGTGCAGAGCCCCAGCTAGACGGGATGACTCGGCTGGATGCATATGACCCCTGCAAGATGGTTGGGCTGTCGGAGAGTTCTTCCGGGATCGGAGAGACAGAAGACCTGCGCTTCGTGGAAAATCTCGCAGCATTTGATGGGGCAAGTCGTTTCTGGTGCTGCCTTTGGGCCGGGTCTGTCTCTGCAGGTGCAGGTTGGGCGGGAAGAGCAAAGTCGGGAATAGAGGGAATGGACAT
Source organism: Aspergillus udagawae (assembly GCF_001078395.1). NCBI lineage: Eukaryota > Fungi > Ascomycota > Eurotiomycetes > Eurotiales > Aspergillaceae > Aspergillus > Aspergillus udagawae. The sequence continues at coordinate 1,850,244 of NW_025091265.1, read as the reverse complement.
GAAAGAAGAAGCTGTGGACTGCCTAAACGATTCATCAGTCGTCATAGGAACTCGCCGGGCTGGATTAGCAGCACGATCCGGTCCGTAAGGTGGAAGATGCCCCTTAACGGGCGGACGGGGAGGTGGTGGATGTGGCAAAGGGTGCGAGAATGATGGGATAGGCCGGTTCAGCTGAAGGGGACTGGGTGCTATGTCCGACATGCTTCTTTCAGAATAAACCGACGGAGACGGAGCATCAGGCCGTGGCGGCCTCTCTGGAGGGAGCCCTTTTGGGATGAACAGCCTTGTCTGAGTACCGGGCACATTCATTTGCAGGCTACCGTCAGTCGGTAAAGGCCATTGGGTCATATGGGACTGATCTGCCTTGATTTTGGGGGTGGGACCCGAATGAGTACTTTGCGAAGGCGCCATCGCGATATCCGGACGTCTGCCAACCTCTAACATTTGTCTCGCCCGTTTGACGGAACCTTTTCTATTGACATTTGGGTCCGTCGATTGGAAGCCATGGTCCGAGCTCTTGGCCGAAGTCGCTTCCATTTCCTGTTTTGTTAATTCTTTTCTTTTTTCTGCGAGTAGTGTAATGAATGTAAATGATCTATGTCAAGCCTATCTTTGCCAGCATAGGGGCTATGACACAGCATAAAATGGTGGTATAGAAAGATCGATCGCCTTCAAGTCGGTAAATAGAGCGCGCACAGGAACGAATGACCAGCTCGTGTCTTATGCCGAGGACGATCTCAAGAGTAACGAAGGAGGGTAGCCGTGAGCTGAAGATATACAAGCCACGTGATTCGACACTCAGTAGCTGCAGCCGTTGGAAGAGCTGCAGTAGATGAATATGAAGGATACAAGGTTGAGCTGAAAGGTAAAGAGGGAAAGAAGGCTAAGGGGGCAGTCAATGCCTCTGCTGGACAAGGTGTCGAAATGAGCACATGCCACGGAAAAGTTTCATCATGAATGTCATCACACTAAGGGAGGCATACCAGAGTTCAATGAATTCAAAGAGAGGAAGGAAGATTGACTGCGAGGTATTGAATTACGCAGTATCACAAACAGACTACCTCAGCAGTATCTCTGGCTGTCCATTGATCCAAGCCACTGAGACATCATGCGTTGTTAGTGACTTCCTCGTCTCGAAGGAAATTTCATATCGCGGACTTACAGGCACATTATGAGAACTAAACAACCGGACAAAAACAGAGCGTCAAGCCCTGGAGGAGAAGAATGAATGGCAGACTCAAGAGGACAAGAGCACTCCAACTTTCGGTATAGACGGAGTCATCCAGACTCGATTATTGTGCCCTGGTGGGTAAACAAGGAAAGGTCTTCCAGCGACCCGAAATTGGTCTTCGCCTAAAACCAGACTTTGATATATTAGACTTCATCGAGTATCATTTCCGTCCGGCGCCGCATGATTCATATTTCACAGTCCAAAAGGACGAAAAACGCGGAAGGGGCGCGGACCGTTTGGGGCTGGTCCAATCCTCACCCAGCGGAGTTGACCCAAAGACGAGCAGGGTGGAGGCTGACACTAGGAGTGTTTTGATAGTAGCTAGTGCAATAATATCAGTACGGAGGCGGGCTTCTGTACCAGTCCCCAGCAGGTACAAGAGTTGTGCTATTTAATCAAGACCGGCTTCCTATCACCTGTGTGTTTAGTGGTCACTCTTGACGAAGCAGCTATGAAATTTCTGCTGTCCCCATCGTGAACAGGAGCAATGAGACTCTGCTATGACGCTGACCCAAATGGCGCAGTGGTTTGGTGTTTAGATACTGATCCTCCTGTATGGTGGAATTTGCTGGGTTGACTCGTCTTGAAACACAAGCAGAGGTACATAAGAGACGACGACTCCAGATTGGCCAGAACCTCGAGAATCTGATATTATGGTCAGGACAATAAGCTCGGAACGAATCAGTTTGGCGTGGGACTCCACGGTCATTGGCGCCGGTGGAGAGGCCAAGTGCCCGAGAGGCACTAAGTGGATGTATATTCGACGCTACGTCTCATCCTAAGCGGTCGGGGTACACCCTTTGCGAGTGGGCACTTTCCAACGTGAAACCGTGCTTCCCGTGTGTATCCAGTCAGCTCAACTATTCCAGCTGGGGTTCTGAGACTATGCGTGACGACGGATTATCTATCGGCTAGGCAGCTTATCGTCAGCGATGTCCATGAAATAAACTCCGTGACATTCAAATGTGCATCATTGTTGATCAAAAGATCTGCGGGAGTCAAATATGTCTCGAAATGAAAGGACGGTACCCCTTGGTACTGATTCCATTAACGGTTCAAGGCTATGGCTTGCACTGGGCTATTTCGGGGACACAAGCCCGATAGTAACGCCAATGGATGCCAACAGCGGAAAAATCGACCGTTATTGACGAGCTAAGTTACTAGTACGTAGTAAAAAATTAATCAACCGATAGTAAAAAAGTAATTACCGAAGCGATAATAATAGACAAACTCACGAAAGGGATACTCCGGACAGACATGCAGAGCAAGAAGCCATGCAAGATACCAAATTATCATGACAGCTGCAGGTTGATGAGAAGCAAACAGCTCGAACTCCGTCATTTTACGCCATACTATACCAACCGCTGCTGAATATGGCCCTCTACTGTCTTTGATATCTGCATTCAAGCTATCAAGTTCATTGGATACACGTCCTATAATAGTACTATCAGGTTCTGAAGAACCCCAAGTTGCAGCTTCTTCTGGTTTATGCAAGCGATGAGGTTGTGACCCCTGAAACTCTTCTGGCTTTGCTGAGGGGTGCATAACAAAGTCCACTAAGGCCTCCTGCAAGTCTGCCAATTCCACACTAACGCACACATGCATGAGGACCCAGATGGCAGAGAACTTCGTTATCAGACATACAGAGTCAATGGTCAAGCTTGTTCGGCAGTTTCAGATAGCCAGCATCTCTCTCTCTGCCAGAGAACAGCCTCTTGGCGATATGCCATCCTTGCTCAGTCGGACAGCATCATAGCTAATCTGCTGTAAAGCCAACGTTGTTCATGCCGGTGCCAAAGTAATGGCGGCACTCGAGTCTGGGTCATGGCCCACAATCCACATATCCTTGTTCGATGAAGTGTACTCCGTACCACATGTCACAGATGACATGATCGACTGGTGAAGCGCAACGTTGAACTCTCTCGTTGTATCATGGACTCACTTACTGGTAGGTGAGCTCATCGCAGTTGACTTCGCAGTCGCTCGACCTCCCTCTCCACAGTCTGCATCTCCACAACCACACTGGCAAGCTTGGGCAAATATTGCTCTACAGCTTCCGTGAAAGACCTTTGAGCGCTGCGAAGAGAAGGGGAAACCAAGATCCCGTACCAATGGATAGGATCAGAGAAGCGAGACCGCTCTTCCGAGGAGTCGGGGTCTGGAGCTGCACTCGGATCGACTTGTCGCGTATTGTCGATTCCCGAGTCGGCCTCTTCCTTGCCTTTACTCGTTTCTGGCTCCTCGACTCGCTGGTTGTTCGTAGTCTTATCAATCGCGAAGATCTGCCTGTACTCGTCCGGTGGACACTCTCCCTGTGGGGCATCCTCAGCCCCATTCATGATCTTTTCTTTTTCCGCGCATGGAGGAAATCGTATTGCCCTGGTTAGGAAGCGCTCGGTTAGTCCTCGAGATCATGAATTCGTGGGTTTCTGGACCCGAGCCGACTCCCAAAGACCGTCTTCGGCTTACATTCTCCTAATCGCCTTCATACGCTCGTCATAGTAATCAGCGCCATATCGTCGACCTGGCGGACAAGTATAATTTGCATGCGCAAGAGAGAAGAATCCCTGTCTTATCGTCAGCTTCTTTGCGCCAGATGGAAACGATTGCACAGGACGGATAGCGAGATATACCGAAGACAGTTCTTTGGCGAGATTTGTCTGCAGTTTCTGATGCTGATCTAGGAGTAGAAGATATCTTTCCAGAGAATGGTCCAGCAATTGTAAGGTTTTGGTAGAGGACTCGGTCTCGTTAGACTGCTTGAGATGAAGCTCCGGTGATTCTGAGCTCTGGCGGGATGCTGGAGGAGTTGGGAGTTCGGCCATTGACAAGTCAAAACGTTATTGCAGCGTAGACAAGTTAGTTGATTACTGCTAGATGAGGTTGTGACGCAGAAAATATGACAAATGAAATAGCTGCTCAACGCCCGGTAGAGTGCAGGTCGGCGAATGGGGAATATCTGGAGAAAAGCACAGAGCTCGGGCGCCCGAGCCCGATAACTCCGTCATCGCGCTTCCGGGGAAAAGCAAAAGAATTTCCCTGCGCGATTAAGGTGGATTGTCGGATACATCCTTCTTTCTCTTCCCTTATTCTGTCTATCCGGGAGAAACTGTGAATCTTTTATACTATCTTGATATTCTACTATTCTGTGATTCAAGCTCACGTCCCCCAGCTTGTCCGACTCTCCGGCCTCATTGTGAACCGCCACCCTGCAGTTGAAGTTGTGATGCAAGACACTGTGTTGGTGATCCTGTGACCATTATACTATCTCCTAACTAGGGTTGCTCTAAAAACGGCAGTCAGACTGTCTGATCTGTTATCGCTGTAACGCTCCATCTTTTGTCTTAGTGAAAGCCGTGAGGGGCGAAGAGTCGAGGAGAAGGCACAGGCCTCATTTGGATACAGCATCATCAGATTAGTGATTATTGTCGGACACGCTTCGCTTTTGTCGCCTGCCGGTCTATTCTGAGCACTTTGCTTCACATCTCCACTCCCATCTTATAGAATCTGCCATCATGTCTATGGCAACTTTGCAGCGGGACACTGCGTTCCAGGTCCGGTCATTGGTATGCCTTTCATCCTCTTCGGGCGATCAAGCTACGTGAATCAGAAGACTGACGATGTGATCCAATCGTACAGTTTCGGTCTTTGCTCCGTCAATCTTCCCAATTCTCGAACTACAACTTTCGTGAGTATGCCCGTCGGAAAACGAGGGATGCCTTCCGTGAGCACCAGCATGAAACCGAGGAAAGGAGGATACAGGAGTTGATTCAGGATGGTCTGCAAAATTTGCGCATGTTGAAGGTCAGTCTTGAGTTGTATACGCCGGGGTCGAGATGAGGCTTTTCCATCGTCTGACATCGACGTAATACGTCTTACGGAAGCACGGATTGCTAACTTCTAATCCAGCGACAAACTGTGATTAGTCAGTTCTATCAGCTGGACAAATTAGTAGTGGAAGGGCAGAAGACTGTGAGTACTCTCTCGAATGCGCCTTGCTCGTTTTCAGGCTTCGCCTAACTATTCGTGCAGGGCGAGCAGACTGGACAAGAGGGCGGTATCGTCCGTCAGAAGGATACCGGGTATGACACTTCCTGATTATGCTTCTTTCGCCGAACGCTGACAGTGGTTGCAGGTGGGATTGATTAACCGGACCATGTAAACAAGGACATGCTTGGGTTTCAGACTTTATTCTGAACGAACACCAAACTCGACATGAGTTTGCACTGCGCAGCCGTCAAGTTATTGGATAAACCGGGGTGACTGTACTTTTAACGGATTCGACTGCGCTGTATGTTGCACTGGTTACTTATAACTATCAGAAAGACACACGCTTCTCTTACATTATCTTAGCTGCTTATAATGGATTATTGGGGAAGTCAAAGTATCATTTCTTGTTGGGATTCATTGCCATGGTCCTTGTAATAGGTGTAATAGGTGATATATTCACGTGACCTAGCGCTCAGTAACTCCCGTTTCCGCGCCATCGCATCGCGCCGAACACTGCCAGTAGCATCCTAGTCTGGGTGGACGGCAGACGGCACCATTTCTCGATCTCTTTCACATTAGCTTTTCAGTTGATAGTTTTAGAGGTACTGGAATCTGCAAGCACTCGCCTTAGTATCTGCGTGGCGGAGGGAAGACTGCTGGCCAGCCACTCACCATGCCACCGACTGTACGTGTCTCCTAGCGCAACGTCGCCCGCAAGGAGAGGTCTCCCTCCCAGGCACTGGCGGTAATTGTATCGTTCATCTGCATGCTGACAAACATCAGTTCAGATCCTCGCGCTCAGGTCGTCAATTCGGCGAGAACGCTAATCGAACCCGAACCGGCCAAATTGATCACGATGTTTTCGAAGGACTCCCAGTGCGGAGATGGACGCGCCAGCGCCAAACAATCTCCCAGGTTCCCAAGACCGAAATATCGGAGTCGCTCATTCAAGGCCCCGGAGGCAAACAGGCCCTACCCGAGCACCCCATGCCTAGGGACAGCCATCTCCTGACACCTATGAGCAGAGCGCTTCTTCGCGCTGCTCGAGCCGGTTGTATCTACATTCGCAAAGCGCAAAAGGAGCGAGAGGATGAAGAGAAAGAAGCGACCGACGTCGAGGAACAACCGATGATACAGAGCACGGACCGCAGCTTTACTGCGCGCAAGTGGGCAGCGGTGCCTAAACATCTGGAGCCACCGGAGGTGGAATTTCTGGCCAAGAGACGGCCAGGCTTACCATCACTGTACGGCGCTTCAACTACGGGTGTGGACGGTGCCGCGAACAATGTTCCGATGAGGAGAACTCGTTTCAAGAAGGTCGACCCGGTTACTGGTAACATTTCCATCTACGAGGCGTGGGTGCCGGAAGGACACAAGATTGAAGGCGAAATCACCGATGAAGCTCAAGTGAGAGCCGAAAACAAGGAGGTCGCTGTTATTCCGGAGGCACCTGCACCTGGGACGGTTGTCGAAGGTGTTGGTGTCGTCAACGCTGAAGGTGTGGTTGTTGCAGAAGCAGGCTCCGTCTCTGTCATGACGCCCCCGAAAAGACGCCCCCCTCCTCCCAAGCGCAAGGCTAAGGGTTTTGGAAAGGGACGCAGGAAGAAGGTCATGTTCGCGCCAGGGGAGGGGGCTGATGCTGCGCTTGTCCATGGCTCTGGCGCCAGTACTGCAGATGGCGCCACAGATGCCGGGCTTGCTAAACCGGATCTGGACGCGTCCCGCTTGTCAGTGGATCAAAGCGGCCAGGATGATGAAGAGGAGGAGGGCGATGAGGGCGACGAGAGTGATGAGGGTGACGAGTCGATGTTGGACGCCAAGACACCAGAAACCCCCCTCGCACAGCCTGAGTCTGTACCAGCGGGTGATGCGCTGTCTATATCTGACGCTGAAGCTGCTCAAGTATCTTCAGGAGTTATCAAGGAGGAAAACGATGAATCCCAATCAGTTGCTCCAGAGGGCCCATCGACCTTGGCCAAGGAACCCTTTACCCAGACGCATGTGCAGCCATCGGCGCCCTCCGCCAAACCCCCTAGTCCTCAAGCCCCAGCGTCACCGTCTGCTGAGGTGTCTGCTCCTGCCCCTTCGGCTCAACCTGAAGCTACAGCTGTGTCCGAAGAGCCGACACAGGCAGTCGAGGCCGAAGATGTTGTTATGTCCGATGCGCAACCTCCAGTCTCTCTCCCAGATGATAGTCTGGTGACTTTACCTCAGCAACGTCCAGAACGTCTGTCTTCAGATGCACAAGATGTTACTGAGCCCGCTCACGGAAGTCCTGTTTCCCAATCGCCTCAGGCAGCGCCTCAAACTTCAGTTCCGGGCCCGTCTCCGCCTGTTGAGACCGCGCATGGAACAGAAGGTCAGACAGAAATTTCAGAGAAGTCGGTGGAACCAAGTCAGGCTACTCCAAATGAAGCAATGATACAGGAGGTAGCCGAGACGCGTGATGTGGTAATGGAGGACTCGGAAGCTGTCGCATCAGCTCCTACGACTGAGCCGATCCCCCTGAAAGAAACCGTTCCTGAGCAGGCTCCCAATCCTGCAGTTGAACCTCAACCGGCCGATACTGAGGCAGGGAGCAACGAGGTTGATCTTCTTGGTAGCTTGGAAGCTAGTCTGGATGGTACGGTTCGCGATGCCCAGACTGACGGATCAGCCGCATTGCAAACTGATCCGCAAGTGGGAGCCATTGCTGCTGAGAGCACCGCGACAAATGCCGCAAGGGAAGTAGGAGATTCAGTCACAGATGAGCCTCAGCAACAACCATCGGAATCCGTTGAAGAGCAAGCTGCAAAAGAGATCCCAGAGCAGATTGTCGAATCTGCTGATGCTGAGCAAAAGGCAATCGAACAGCCCAGTGAACCATCCCTAGAACTCAGCACGGTGTCTACTCCAGAGCAACCTGAGCATGATATGACAGAGCCTACCGCGGAACCTGCGGCGAATGATGCCATAGAAGAGCTTAGTCAAGAAGCTTCTGTGGCACAGCCTCCCGAACAAGTTCCCGAAGCACCATCAGCTGTAGATGCAGAGCCTGTTGCTCAACCGGCAGAGAACCAGGCTACTGAATCCGCCGCGCCGCAAGTGATCGAGCCTGCAACGGATTCTAGCATGATGCCTTCTACAGAACCTTCTGCTGAAGCCCCTTCAGATCAACCAGCTGCGCCGCCTACAGACCAGCAACTTCCAGTTTCATCCCCTGAACCACACGCAGAACAACCGCCGCAAGCTTCGTCGGAGCAATCGGCTCATCCAAGTGAGCCGCTTGCCCCTTCAGCCACAGAGCAGACACCACTGCAACCCACACACCCCTCGCCGGAACACACAGCACCGCCAACGGAGCCTCTCACCCCTCCAAGTCCAGAATTCGAGCAAATTGAGGAATCCTCTCAAGAGCAACCCCAGAATCAGGCGCCCGTAACAGACGCTCAAGAACCACAACCTGCTCCTCCCGGGGAATCTCAAACGCCCGAGGTTTCTTCTTCGGCTGCTGCACCAAGCGCACCTGAAGTTACCGATCCACAAACTATGCAACCGAGCGACACTGCTCCGTCCGACAACGACGCTGCTCCCCAGCCTATCGCCGAGCAGACAAAGGTAGAACCTGAAAGCAAGGAAGGTGGAGAAGAGGCGCCTGCACCGTCGTCGACCTCTGACGTTAGCGCAGCATAGAATTTCTGGTGAGAACGTCAGTCAGACTCTGTTTCAATCTCTGCAAGGGTGTATTTGAGGTGGGGGTTAGGTGTAAGGCGTTGCGCTCTCGGTTCTCTACAAACTTTTTTAAATGATTCCATCTTCGGTAGTGAGTATCCCATATCTGGGACAGTTTGATCTGTACGGAATATGCATCTGCTGGATTTTTCTGTGTAAACGCTATAAATTAGGAAGGATCACTGCGTTTTCATGGTTTCTCACGTCGTTTATATACAACCTTGGTGTTGATTGCCGCCTAGCTGCTAACATGTAGCGCATATTGCGACAAAAGATAAATTTGAGAAGCCATTGAGACAAAGGATAAGCCTCATGTCTAAGGCGGACAGCGGCAGCATACTCCGACTCTATCGGTGACGATTGAGTCGCGTCTATCGTATGTGCTGTATGCACAGAATCATGCAGTCTTCGGTTTATATCAATATATTAGCTATAGAATCCAGAAACTAAGTATTCCTCCATTCCTTGAAACCATTTGAACCCAACACCAAGTCTGCACCCGAGTAAGAACAACCAGTCGAGACAGTATGGGATACACCTGACGCCCAGAATATAGATCGAACCAGGGGAGCAGGGGAATAACAGTCAGCGCGGAGAAAGAATCAGAGAAACATCCATGTGACAGCCAAGGAAATACCAAAATTACCACCGATCCACGGGCTGAAGAGAATTTTGCCTGCAGCGCAAGCAGATTCAAGAAATGAAGGTGAGGAAGCGAAAGCACGACGAGAAGCTAATAGACAACCATGATCGAAGAATCAGACGAACTGAAATATTGTTGCAATGTCTGACTAATAGCGCCAGATTCCGTTGTCTTTTGTTTATTATTTAAGTGGAATGGACCATCTCCATGCTTGCGCCCTTTGTGCGTTTAGTGGATGCCGTAGCCCCAGGGCGTTTTTTGACGCTGTTGCTTGTGGGGGTCTTGCGAGGCGATTTCGCACCAGCTGTTACCCCCTTCGTCGCCTGTTTCCGAGCACTCGCACCCTTAGCTGCCTTGAGTATCTTCTCCTTGGCTTTCGTAGATGGACGACTCAACGTCGAGGACGACGCAGGAGAAACCTTCGGCTTCGACAGTGAGTTCCCTGTTGTTTGGGGTGACTTCTTCTTGGGAAGGATTGCCGTCTTCACCTTCGTTTTGGCGGTTTTGACTTTGGGAAGTCTGACACTACTTTTGGGCTTGGTTTCTTTAGCCTTCGCCTGGCTTTTAGATCTTGAGCCCTCAGGCTTCTTGATCGTCGCCTTGGAGACCTTGCTCTGCACTTTCATCGTACTCGTCTTTCTCGAGCTCGCTGACTTGGAGATTGCCGCACGCGCTTTCGACACGACCTTTTTGACCTGTTTCGTGATGGATTTCGGAGCCAGAACTTTTCGCTTCTTGTTAAGCCGCGATGAAGAATTGTCAAGCACTGTCCGGCTTTTGCGTTTCGTACCAATGACCTTAGTGGTAGTCGTCTTCTTCGAAGTTGAAGATTTCTTCTGGCTAAGAATTTTCGACTCTTTGGACCGCTGATCCTTTTCTCTAGGTCGCGGTCCTAATATTCCACGACAGTTGGAAGCACCGCATCGGCATTGCTGAACATTCTTTTGAGAATAGGGGCTGAGTAACAGTCAGAAAGAACCAAGTGACATCGCGAGCAGTGGAGAGTCTCACTCAAAATTGTAGTCATAAGATAATTCTTCGCCCGTCATAATACCGTGGTCACCCGCGAATAGAGCCATGCGTGGCTTTCCTGCAACAGTCCACTTTTCCATTCGGCAGTTCGGTTCACAGGAATGGTTCACGAAGCGAGCAATTGAGCCTCGAGTAGCGTCGATTATCATGTTTTGATCAAAGTACATGAGGTAATAGCACTAGTGCTTCAGATCAATCATCCGATCAGATGACGGCATTAAGCAAGGGACATACCTCATTGTTCTTGTATATCGTTCTCATCCTCTTCTCGCACTCGGCTTGAGTAATGATCTCACCAGTATATTCAACGATAATCTGGTTGGGCTCGAATGTGCGATTGCTGCGGACGCCGTATCCGCGGTCGGCTGTCTTGATGACTTCCACGCCAATGTTGTATTTTCCCCCGGCCTTTGTCCTTTGCTTGAGCTCCTCAAAGCTTCGGTTGCCACAGTCAGGTCCCAGTCCACAGTTCCCATCGTCACATTCGTAGAACATGTACCGATTTTGACAGTTCTCGTCGCATCCTGTCTCTTCTGTGCACATGCATTTGGATAGTTCCATGTGCTTGTTAGCTCTCCATATACTGCCCGCCTCTCCAACAAAAACATCTAGATTGAATATTAGTACAGCTCTCTCTTTCAACAAGTGCGCATTCAATAGTCAACGTACTTTTGTTGGTTTTCCTCCATTCGTCAGGTTTGGGTTGACCGGGCGGAAGAGGCGAGTAAATATCGAACGGCAGCTGGAAATCCCTCCCCAACTGTAGCAGTCGGTCGCCTGCGAACATTGGCATTGGCAGCAGCCTTCGCTGCGACGGAGCGCCTTGAGATCGCCTCTTCGCGGTCTTATTTCTATTTTGGCTGGGCCGGGCAGTCGTATATTCTTGCCCAGTGTACAGTCCATGAGACAGCCAGCGCTTCGGCTTGAACCTGGGCCCTTTCGCGGCAGTGTCGCTTTGCGCAGTGGACTCATCAATGGCTTTGACCTTGGATGGCAGGTCACTTTCAGAAACACGTCGTTTCTTCGCAGCCGGAGGCCCGCTTGACGCGAGAGAGGCAGGCTCTTCCTTGGGCGCAATGATGTTCCGAGGTCGCAGACTGGCTCTGCGGTCAGGAGTTTGCCCTTTCTCCATCATATCCTTTGACCTTTTGCCCAGGACGCTACCCGCCCGTTCGACAAAATCCGACGCCTTTTCCAACAAACTCAGACGAGTTGAGCGCCTTGGCTTGAGATCCTCAACCCGGGCCGCCAATTCATCCTTCTTCCGGTTGGAACTATCCTCCTTAGTCAATGCCCGTTCCACGCGCTTCCTCAGTGATCGCTGCGGTAGTGATGAGCTAAGGTCATCTAGCTGTGGCTCTTGGGACGAGTTGGAGACAGGCGTATCTGGAGTTATTAGATGGTCCTCAACCTCCACGATATGTCGTGTAAGCGTTGACTTCGTCCAAGCGGACGTTTCCATGACCGCTATGCTGTGCCGGAGGTGGGAGGACTGGGACCGCTTGAGTTTCGGGACATCGTTGGCTAGGTTCCCACTAGAATTCGTAGGGTCCATTTCACCAGACGAGGACGCGATGGTTGCATCTTCCTGCTCAGCTTTGGCCTCAAATTGACCCGAAGCCCGTAGAGAAGAGCGTGTCACACGTGTTGACGTCCGTCGCAGCGTAGGCTTTTCTTCATGGCACGCGTTCTCGCTGTTACTGGAGGTTTCGGAGCGGCTGTTCTCAGGCGTAAGGAGTTGTTCTGGCATTTCTAGACCTATTGTCTCGTCGACGTGCTCGTGAGCATGCTTCTGGAGGACCGAGAGGGTCGCGGGTGTCGCGGGTGACGCGACGGAGGATCTAGTGCGCTTTCCCATCTCGATTTCCTTGAGAACGATGCGTACGTGATTATGTTGCTGAAACAGTTGAAAATGCAGAGGTAGGCTAGAATAAAAAGACCATTTATCTGATTCAGTCCGGGGCTTGGGGAAGGTTTTGTTGTTTGCCTGCAGTTGAATGCGATCACAACGGGCAAGGGCAATAATAGGAGCTCCTGTTATCAGGCGTATCTGCACAACGGTCAACAGCTCAAAAACCAGGTCACAACAAGACTCTGACAAACATGCTGAAAGGTATGAAGCACAAATGAGTCAAAGGATGGTTTCAGCAAGGTGGACGGCGAGGCATTGGAAGGGAAGGAGAAAGATGAAGGTGCGGAGGGGGTCCAGTGTCTGTCGTCAGCCAGTTTGGGACGGCCGGAGGGGAGGCACGGCCGCGGAATGCAGAGGGAAACAGTAGCGAGACTACGGACAACACTAAGTCTTCTGGTCACGACCTTCTGCGCTCAGTTCTGCCATCTCCTTTTGGGAAAATTGAGCTTGGACGAACTCTTCTCAAGGATCTGGAGTTCCAACATGCGGCCGCTCCTGCATTCGATAACAGCCTCTGCAGGCGCCTACAAGCTACATTTGCCAGTGGAGGGATACAGACCGAGCTCTTCTCTTTGCTCTCTCTCTTGAATGAATTATTCATGGTCTATCTGTAAGGTCGGAACAGATTATCATACATATATCCTTGATGTCGCGTGCTATAAACCCAATCCAACAAATTGAACCAAGACAGAGGGCCCTCAATCAGTGGGAAATTGAGGATCGAAATGAAGAGATAGCAGTCATGAAGAGCAAGTGAATCGGGATCGCTCAATTGCAAGGTCTCATTTTGAAGGGGGAATCTTAGGAAATCAGAAGGGAATGCACGAAGATATCAAGATCGTGAAGTGTTGATATTCAACACTCAGAACAACAAAAGTCAAGTTAATCAAAGCAGCATCAGTGGCTTTGAATAAGAAGATATAGAAATATAAGAAAAACAAAATGTGTAAGGAATGCAATCACAGAGATGCGATTAGCTTCAGAGAAAGATCGAATAGATAGTGATGTGACGATGAGCTCACCCAACACCACAGCCGTGTTAGCCCTGCTGTGGAGTCGGAGGAACATGCTGCATTTCGATGTCCGCCTGAGCCTCAACATCTCGAGGCCGGTCTTTCCGTTTTAGAGCGCTCAAGCGCTGGTCACCCTCTTGATAAGGCCTTTTGAACTGCAAATAGGTCGGAGGGCGGGGACGCGCTAGCACAGATATCCAGTTTCGGAATACGTTCCCCTGAGTGAAGGGACGATGGCGGTCTACTTTGGCGAACTTGTGCGAGTTCAGGTATTCCCTTGTCGTCTCGCCTCGCCCTACCAAAAAGAGGTGATATGCCCATAATGAGGCCGGGTAAGGCGCTGCAAGTGCTCCATATATAACCATGGCCCAAGGGACTCTCCACTTGTCAATTGCGGAGCCGAACGAAACGCCTTCGCGAGCACGATACACCAGAACATGTGCAAGGCTGGCTCCAAGCAAGAATAGGGAAAGGAGAGTCGCAGAGCTGACGAAAGCAAAGAAGTATCGATAGTTACGGCGACCAACGCAATTGTTCAGCCAAACGCAGTGATGATCTAGAGTTTCAACGCAATTGTCACACACGCGGCAATGGTAGCAGCGCGGTGGGCGCCAGATGTTGCAAGTCTTGCAGTACTTCACCGGAACGTCCATTGCCGCGACATCAGATGTTGCCAGCTTCACCATCACCCAGTCATTGGTCGGCGGCCCGATCATCAATGGGTCGCCTGAGGGCTCCGGCGGCGGCATTGGATGAAGATTTCGAGGAATGATCCCAGGATCGACGACCGAGGCATGTATGAATGACGAAAAGCATAAGTAAAAAAGATAGGCAAACAATATCGGGATCGCAGGTGAGATATGATGCCAGAGCCAAGGTGCCGAATATGCAAAGAACAAAGCGGAAGGCAGAACCACAAAGATGCCCGTTGCAATGTTGATGGGTTTGTCTCTAGAATTCTGGAACCGACCGCCACCGAAAAACAGGGTGTTACCGGTGAAGTGCTCATAATTCTTGCCCAAGTTAACTCTACCTGTTGTGTGATGTTGCTTCTGGATGGATCCAGGGGATGAGTCTGCAGATGACAGTCGCTCATGAGCCCGACTATCGCGGGGGTCTGGTGCAGGATTTTTGTTCTGTAGAGACAGAAACGAGAGAGGTGATCGTTGGGGAGGATCGCTGGCTTCGAGGCTATGATTCACCCCCAGCTTGAGGTGTTGCGGCGTAATTTTGTACACTCTGTCCCGATCGTGCAAGAGTTTTGCACTCTCGCCCACGCTTCTTGCCGTCACATTTCCGACGGGACTGGCGTTCGATGTATTTCGATCTGAAATTATGGGATCTGTAAACTCGGTACCTCGCGATGGAGGGGCCTCCTCCTGTGGAGCAGAACTCTGGGGGAAAGTGCTATTCGAGATCATGCTTCGCCTATTTTGGTCGACCTGGTCATTCCAATCCTCGGATGACGTTGCCGTTTCTTTGGTGACTGGCCGACCTCGATGGGCTTGGAGCCTCTGAGAGGACATTGGTCGAAAGAAGCCTTGCGCAGTGAGGGAAGGAATATGACTGCGACTCAATCTGCTCGCGGAGCTTCCCGGTCTACTTGTCATCTGGCTGTGTGCGGTGATTGAACTTCTCGCGGGAGGGGGGCCTCGTCTAGAAAGAGATCTCTGCGACTGAGGCGGACGTGATGAAATCCCAGTATTTGCTTGGGATTGTTCGCCATCTTCAGATGCCACGTCTGTCATTCGAGAAGATATGCCCCCGACGGAAGGTGGGCGTGGAATACCGAGGACAGGTTGTGCGGTCGATCCTTGAGCCACATCGCTCGTCTCCGGCGCTGACGACATGATTGTCCACGAGTTGGTAAGGATTTCTGCTAATAGTAATGCCGATTGATCATGGTGCAGTTTGTGGCGAAGGAAGCGAAAAGGTACTCGGGGACTGCTGTTGATGAAACGAGTCTATGGCAGCCGAGTCGCAGAAAGGATAGATGAGAGAGGACGCTAATCGGAGTTTAGACGTGGATAAGGAGCGACAAGGAGATTATTTCTGCGTTATCTTTCGCAACTGGAATAATGGATCGTAAAGGAATGTAAGCAACCTATAATATAGCGGTGTAGTTAGCTTCATGTGTGCTTGCGAACTCTCAGTACTGCAAGCCATGGGGGCAGAGCAGAGCATATGTCATGACCCCTATCGGCTATGGGAATTAATTGGGGTGATCCCTCACAGACCTTAAGTATAGTTGCGAAGTTGATGAGCGGATGTAAGAGGAAGAGACAGCACTTCGTCACATCACGGCTGGAAGAAGAAGAGTCCAAAGGCGAGTGAGTTAGCAAGCACCCTGGAACCCTTTCAAATTGACGAGGCGTTGACACCCTTGCGCGCTGGGCGACTCATTGAACGATACAGCATTTTGCCTTTGCAGCCGGCGGCGAGTCCCAGCCCAATAACATGCATGACTAAGCGTCGGGAGCGGATGGGCCAACGGGATGTCACCTGATGATGCGCCCAGCAACATCATCGTTTGACACTTCGATCTTCCCACTTTCTCTCAGAGAATCCCCCCGATTGCAGTCCTCGCAGACAACCAGTCTTCAAACTTACAAATTATCACCATGTCTTCAATTGCTGCCATGGCTTCGCGCCGGGCTTTCGCCCGTCAGTCTCTTTTCCGGGCTGCCCCGCGACGAAACTACAGCTCCAAGCTAGAGGAAGCCACCCTCGACAAGGCTCCCAAGCGCGACCCCGAGCTCTACGTATGGACCTCTGCTGAGCTCCGCTTGGTCTGATTTGGATTTCTCACTAAAGGATGTTGTAGGTTCTGCTTGGTGTCATGTCCGGAGCTTTCCTGATTGCTGGATGGTGAATAATCCTCCCTGTCGCCCGCATTCCACACAAAAAGCGACTGCAGAACCCGATTGTCGCCAATTGCACGCTGGATTGATGCGGACGCCGCTTACCAATTATTGTCAACAGGTACTTCGGTAGAAAGCCCACCTCGGTCACCTCTGAGAGCAACGTTCGCATTGGAGAGAGCGCCATGCCTTGGGAGCGCGATGACGACGGCAAGATCTACAAGTACCAGTACCACCCTCACGGTGACAAGAGCCAGCCCCTCAGAAACGCTCCCAGCGCTCTGAACACCGTCATTGTCCCCAATGTCACTCTGCCCGCGGTAATGACCCCTCGCCTTTTATCGTCGTAACGGATCTTGTCAGGTAGTTCATGAGTAGATTGCTGACAACCCACTTCTTTTTCGTCATAGGACCTTCACGAGCGCTTCAACAAGTACGGTAAGGAGGAGTGGGACTACTAGATGGCCATACGGCAGAGGATCGAAAGCTAGAGACGAACATCGGATGTGTTCCGATGTTGATTGCTGTACACTAAAAGCGACTGTGAGAGCTAGAGTTTGGGGGTGCAGATTCATGCCAGAGCTTTGTGTGCATAGTATGTTTTGATTGGAAGTCAATATGTGATCGTCTTTTCATATTACCATACAGTGGGTATGGTTCGCATGAAGAATTTGTGAAACCACACGTATAATCGCACATTTCATTCAGTTAAAATATTGTTCAGGAGAAGAGATATTGAACTCGACTTTGCCAAGCCTCCAATGTTCAGAAAAGAGGACCAGCAACCACTCCGAAAGCCACTCATTACACTCCATATATGACATTCCATTGCTTTAATTCTGAGTTGCCTCATTTGCCTCGCTAGCTGGCTTTGGCTCAGGGGAACTTGGTTCCTCGACTGAGCTCTCACCTACAGCAACCGAAGCTGGGCTGTCTCCTGCAGCCTGCTGTTCCTGGTTCTTGACAGTCTCAGGATTTTGTCCCTCCACATCTGGGTGTGGCGGTGCAATCTGACCGTCTACCATCTCTACTTCATGGCCATGTTCAAGGCGAGTCCGAGTTTCGTGCCGGGTTTCAAAAGAAACCTTGCCTTCCTTGGCAAGAGATGCGACGAGCGCCTCATCGAGAACATTGCCATTCTGATCACGGTACTCCACTCGCGCCATTGTTCCGCGAGGCTGTTTGGCCTGGGGAGTCACGCTTGCCTCCTGAGCCTCCTTGTGAACCTCCTGCTGATGCTGCTGGGGCGGTACCACCGGCGGTTCCTGAATGGGTGAATCTTGGACAGGTAATCCTGGAACTGGGGTTACCTGTGCGGAGGGCGTTGAGGATGCAATTGGGTTCGCATTGACAAATTGGGTAACATATTGACCAAGCTAATGCGTTGTCGTCAGCCGTCGGGCGTTCATTCATCTAGTATCCTCGTCGCGGAGGCTGCCATTCTGGAACACTTACGTCAGTGTAAAATGTGTTGCAATCAAAATCCCAAGTGCTAAGGAGTTTGACCTTCTTGCAAGCATCTTGGGTCCAAGGATTTCCATAGATCAATGGGGAGTAAAGAGTGAAGGTGAAGATGCTGAGAGCCAGAAAGATTGCGACCAATCCTTTGCCAATGATAGGTCTGGATGACAGACCCAAGGCCTTGAAGCGATTGGCGATAAAGTCGAACTCCTGGCACAGCGCCATGAGGGCGAAGTAGAGGGCCGGGAAGTAATGGTGTAGAAAGAGCTGCCGAGCCATGAGATAGAAGGGGAAGTAGTGGAAAGCCCAGCCAAGCACGCTTGTACCGACTTCATAATCAAATCGCTTGAAGTTGACGTTACAATAATCACCACAACTGCGTTGCCAACGGATAACGGCGATGCCCTTGAAGACAAGGTAGATGACTATGGCGGCAGTCGACGACCACCAGATGAAGGGGTTGCCGAGGAGATAAATCTGACGGTGATCACGACCCCAGAAATTGATGCCCCTGAGCAGTGTTGGCCACGACGGTGGGCGAGAATCCCAGGCATGGGACTCGGTCAGCCCAGCATTCGTAGTCCACATGACTTTCTGGAGCTCCCAGAACTTCCCAAAGAACCCAGGGTTTCGGTAATTGACCTTTTCCGCATCCTCAGGTAACATCGGATGGTTGTTTGACTCGATGTACCAAAGACTGTTCGGCAGGGTGCCTCCTCTGGCGCAAGTCACTTCCTGCTGATCGAAACCCCACTCAGGAAGCTTCACCTTGTGAGAGAATAGAACGCAGCCAGTCATGACATGGACAAGCCGGAATTTAGACTCGATGGTTCTTAACCTTTTCTTCGCTTCCTCGCCGTCGGACTTCGACTTGACAATCTCAACACGGAAGAGATCATTTGCGTCTCCTGGGAACCCCTCATACCCATACGCAGACACTTCAAATTGCCAGTCAACGTCTGTCACAGGAGGTCGCTCGTCGTGCGAGTGAAGTCTCCTATGTGTTACCGCATGGTAGAGTCTTACCACCGCACCATCTTGGATGTACTCGGTAGTAATGTTGTCCCAAGCGTAAGGGCCCTCCACTTGTCCATAGGGACCAAGGGGCTGAGTCTGATTCTCAAGAATGAAGACATTGTTCTCGTCTTTGTGGGGATAGAGAGTGATCTGCTGCTGTTTGCTTCCCGTGGGATACATGTGGGCATGAGAGTGGAGGTAGCCACCCTGGGTGTTCAGGTGACGAAAGCTCACACGCGAACCGAAAACGACATCTGCAGGAACATCTTGCATTCCTTTGGAGTTTAATGTGGCCTGGAATTCCGACGACATGAATCCATCTCCATCTCCCGGGTTGACCAAGCATAGGAAATGAATTGCGAACATTCCACAGTAAAAGCCAAGGGGAATGATGATGAGACAGAAAACCCGGGCAAAGAAGTGTTTGAACCATAAGCGCTGGAGCAATTAGCTTTGACATAGAGGAAGTCTAATCAATGACAAAGACGTACCGGCGTGACGTTCTGGGCGTCGCCCAAAAGCACCCACAGTTGTAGGACAGTGAGAGAACCGACCCACGCGACTGTGAAAAGCCCGACCCATTTAACGCTCAATGTGGCGCCCAGGGATAGACCCGTTGCTGCCAACCAGAACCACCAGGATCCACGGAAGGCATGAGAAGGCCCAAGCTCCTGCTGGTTCGCAAAACAAGTAAACGCCAGTGCTGTGAGCGCTGTAAAGAAGACCAACGGCGAGTCCAATAGAATTAAACGGGATTGAGTGATTAGACCATTTTCTGGCAGGTGGTCAGCGTACATAGTTTGGTCAAATATATATAGAGAGGTATCATCTTACCAAAGATTATGACTCCAGCTCCGAGGACAGCAGTGATGGTTTGGCACCCACTCGCTTTCAGGGTCAGAAACATCAAAGGAACTGTAAGGACACCCAATATGGCTGGAAGCAAGCGCATAGCAACATATGGGACTCCGGGCTCAAGATAATCCTTGCCAATGTCTTTGAAGTCAAAGTTACCATCAAAACCAGCCAGCCAGCCAGCAAGTGTGATGAGCAGTTTGGCGAGAGGAGGGTGCACATCCATGAAAAATCTGCCCTTTATATATTTGCTCGCAAAGCCGCCGAAGCTGTTCACCAATTATTAGCTTCATAGCGCACCGATAATATGTGCAATCAAAAAGAGCGATATGAAGACGTACTGGACTTCATCGAAGACGACGCTAGAAGGCTGATAGATACGGAAGAGTCGAACAACCAGAGCAACAAGCGTGACCAAGACGAGCGCCTTATAGTCCGAAGTGGGAAGGTGGAGTATATTGTTATCCTTGACACCGTCTGATCCATAACTTGATATGCTTGCCGGCGCTTTCTTGCGATCCTTCGGTCTCGGAGAGCGACTTTTAGAGCGGCCTTTTCTAGGCAAAGGCATGACCTGTAAGGTCTCTTTCGATTTTTGCGACATGTCCGATTGGTGCTCCCACAATTGGAGCGAAAGTAGGTAGATCAAATGACAAGTAGAGAAATTATGCCGCCAGACAGCGTAATGATCTGGCACGAGTGGTTGAATGCTCCGACTCCAGAGGGGAGCTCTTAGATTACCCCACGCCGAAGGATGAAACTAAACTGATTGGGAGATTGGGTTATAAATGAGAGTAATGAATCGAAATGCGACTCGCCATGACAAAATTAAAAGATAAAAGGAACAGGACGAAGGCTACTATCAGAAAAGTAGCAAAAGCAGGATAACATGTGTGAAACAATCAGGAGGTCAAAGAAAGCGTCAGCTCAGTTTAGGCCAGATGTCAGCGGAGGCGGACAAGAGCTTAGTAAGGGTATTATGGGGCCGGCGTGTGCCTAGGTAGGAACTACTGCGAAGGGCGAGTATTGGTGGCAGGGTACTTAGCTACTCCATACTTCGTGGACAAATCGTTGGCTTTAGCTCGAAACGTCTCCACTGTCAAGGTTGATCATCGAAATGAATATCTCTGGCCGCCGTTCAAGGTATTCAGGAACTCCATTCTTAGAACCTGCCTAGTACCTACAGTCGCAATAGATGAAGACCAAGTAGTACGGATGCGGATGCACTTAGGTACGTAGGGTATGTACCGAATACCACCATGCATCAGGTTAGATTGAGATAAAATTACTAGTCGTAATTTTCAGCTGGCCTTAAAGACTCCACCAATAATAGTAATTGTCTATGCGCGCGTTTATCCGATAGCCGCCAACAGGCGCGGCAACTTTCGATCCCCATGAAGTCAGTCCCCGGGCAAAAAGCATGCCAGCGGAGTCAGGGACAGCAACCACACCGTCCTGAATATTCTCCATCGTCATTCTGATTCTGGCATTGAATATGGCTTCTAATGGAAATACTCCAACACTCCTAGATGAGGTGAACAAACCCCCAGAGGGTGTGGTTCTGCCACCTAAAGACATTCGAGGTCGGTCTCCCAAAGGGTTTCTGCTAGAGATATGTGCTGACCTTCCGTTTAGCTATTGTGGAGAAGACTGCAGGCTATGTCGCTCGGAACGGATTTGTTTTTGAAGGTGCGCGATTGCTATACGTCGATTTCAGCGATCCCAAGTTTCCATAGTAAGCTAACAGTACTCTTCCAGAGCGTGTGCGCGAAAAAGAGAAAAACAACCCTAAATTCTCCTTTCTGAACCCCGGGGATCCTTATGCGAGCTTCTACCAGTGGCGGTTGAACGAGATCAAAGAAGGAAGAGGGACCGCAGTAGCAGCAGGTCGTCCAGGCGAGCCAACGGCAGCTCCAGAACCAGAGAAGCCCAAGGGGCCCGCTGAGCCACCGGAATTTCACTTTTCGGCTCGGATGCCTATAATAAACGCGCAGGATCTGGAGGTTGTTAAACTTACGGCGCTCTATGTTGCCAAAAGGGGCAAATCTTTTATGACCGCTCTGTCGCAGCGCGAAGCGAGAAACTTTCAGTTCGATTTTCTTCGCCCGCAGCACAGTCTCTATCAATTTTTCACTCGATTGGTCGATCAATATACCATCCTGTTAAGGACAGAAGGAATCGACGAGTCCACGTCAGAGAAGAGCAGAATCGCGGAACTAGAATACAATGTGAAGAACAAATTCCACATCTTGGAGCGGGCGAAACAGCGCGCTGAATGGGTGAAGTACCAAGAGCAACAGAAGCAGAAGAAAGAAGAGGAGGAGGAACAGGAGCGAATAGCTTATGCGCAGATCGACTGGCATGATTTCGTGGTGGTCGAAACTGTTCTCTTCACTGAAGCGGATGATCAGGCCGACCTACCCCCCCCTACATCTCTCAATGATCTACAATCTGCCTCCCTGGAACAAAAAGCTATGATGTCGCTAAACCCACTGCGGATCGAAGAAGCGATGCCAACAGACCAGGAAGCCCAAGTCTACTACAACGCTTATCCTCCATCACAACCCGAACCAGTGGCACAGCCTGCCCCTCCGTCTGTTTCACCATATCCTCCGCAAGTGCCGGTACCGCAACCCTATCCTATGGCTTCTTCCGCAGCGCAGGAAGAAGAGCAACGGATTCGTGAGCGGATGGAGGCCCGAGAACTGGCCGCCGCAGCACAAGCAGCTGCCAAAGCACCTCCTGGACAGCAACCGATGCGCATCCGCTCCGACTACGTACCGCGCGCACAAGCGCGCCGTCTCAATCCTTCCGGCGCCACTGCACTCTGCCCCAACTGTCACCAGCAGATCCCTGTGGCTGAACTCGACCAGCACATGCGTATCGAACTGCTGGATCCGCGGTGGAAGGAGCAGCGCGCCAAGGCGGAGTCGCGGAGCGCCACCACTAACTTGTCGACCGCCGATGTGGTCAATAACCTGAAACGGCTGGCGAGCCAGCGAAGCGACGTATTCGATTCATCGCTCACCGCAGCCATCGATCCTGAGGAGGAAGCAAGGAAGAAAAGAATGGCCTACGAGAACGTCCCTGGAGCGGGCCCTACACCGCCGATGGTTGGGCCTGCAGGGGGCCCGCCCAACCCTCAGAGCCTGAATATCGAGGAGCAGATTCGACAAATTCACGAACGTTACAAGCAGGGTTAAAGCATTAGAAATAGCAGGGGGAAATCCAAATTGTTTCGAGGTGTTTCTCATTCTGGAGTACTTGTCCTTGGTCTCTCTTCTACGAAAAGGCGCATTTACCTGTAAAGTATCACTTCTTCTTGCTTCCTTGGTCACTATCAAACGTGAGAGTTGCCCAATTATTTTATCCCTTCAATTAATGACTTTCTTTTGCATATGCTTGACTGTGCAATGAGTAGAATTTCCTCAAAATCCATGAACCCTCTGTATTTGATTATCCTACTCCCGTAGAAGTCTTGATACAGCGTCGAGCTGTCATCATCAGCACAATATTGATGGGCAGGCTGACTTAAAGCGTAGGCACTTTAAAGATGGAAGACGATTCAGTCAATATTCCCGAATATTCATCATTATCTGCAGAAATCTATCGTATATGTGCAAGTAGATGTCATGTACCAGACACAAATCATGCTGTGCACCATTCACTCCATATATTAAACCCTGAAGTCTTTTCCGCTGAAAATTAATGGAAACAACGCATAGAAGGGGCCGAAAGTGTAAGTATGAGCAAACCAAATAAGGAATAAAACACGCTGGATAGGACGGGTGGACGTCAGGTCAGCTGGATGCTCGATGGGAAAGGAAGCCAGGTCAAACAGTCCTGAGTAACACCACAAAGAAAGTAGTAAAACAAGCGGAAAAGCAGAAACAGAAAGGAAGCATATTAGGTATACAACGTCGAAGCCGCTGCTCCATATTAATTAATAATACACGTAGCCTGCTGCGCGGTCGAGCCACTGACAGGCAGCTATGCGAGAAGGGCAATGGACATGTAAGTTGAGGAATAGCGGCAGCAAGGGGGGACTCGAAAATGAAGGACAGTTGTATCATAGTATGTGAAACGGAGAGAACGCTGAGGCGAAAGTTTTCAGCTTCGATCGTCATCATGGTCGTCATCATTCTTCGTGGTCCGAATAACGAGAGACTCCTCAACATGAGTGATAGACTTGGGCTCGTCACTAGTCGCAGATAGTGTCACTTGACTCACGCCATGTTCAAGATAGTCGTCTCTTTCTTGCTCCGAAGCATGAGACTGGGGACTGTCATAGAATGGCCTAGAAACGCCTGATGCGGAAGTATACCCACTCACGGATGCATTGTCGTAATCGGAGTCGGAAACTCCGTGGTCATTGTCATGATCGTGAGTTTCACTTGTCTCAAAAGGGGCGTCAAGGCGATCTTGCTCATCATCGCATATTGTGTCTCCCAAGTTACGTCTTGATTGGGAAGGACCAGAGTTTTCAAGGCCATTAGCCTGAGCACACGTAGGGACGACCCCTCCGGCGATGCGGGACCAAAACATGCGCTCTCTCAAGCGAACTGTTTCTTCCCAAGCGTCTTTCTCTTCCTCTGCATCGCCCGCACGGATATGACCGTCCAAGATGAGACGTAGATAGCCAGTAAATTCACAAGAAGAGCGAACCTTCTCTAGACAAAGGACACACAATGGATAGCGCTGAGCCGTATCACTGTCGGACGTCCTAAAGCGATGCGTTCTCTCATTGGCAGATCCAGGTCTACGATCTCCACAGAGTGAACATGGGAATCCATATTTCCTTGTTGCAGGCGGGATCGGTTCAACAACGAGGCTTCCTTCGCAGATGCTGCTCAATACCGCACGTCGTGTCAACCATGAAATTCCGGGCGCAGCATCCAGCCGAAGAGTAGGTTCAATGTCCTCCATGAGCACGCGTTTGTAGAAGCGCGTTTCTTTGAGTGGGATATGGGAGGTGGTCGGCTGAGGAGATGACATGCTTCCATTTGGCGAATGAGTGGACTTGGCGGGGGATGAAGATGCCGAACCGAACCCAGCACTGCTGAAATTGGCTAAGCTCATAACATTCAAACCGGCGTAAGAACCACTGGCAGCCCTGCTTGGGGGCTTCGAAGCTCTCGATAGACTGAACAGTTCTCGAAAATCTTCAAAGGCCTGAATATCCGTCCGACATACTGACTTGAATAGATGAGGGAAACTGGTTGAGGGGCCTGGAGCGACTTCCTCGAGGTGTGAGGATGGTTCGGGAAGATCAGCAGTCTCAAAGCTCCTCGTAAATATACCTGGTAATTGTTGATGCCCACCTGGCGAGGATGGCGTTGTGGAAATGGTGGTGCGAATTTCAACATCGTCCTTGGCAAGGTCCATTCCTTGCATCACAGACTTAAGCTCGGCTAGCTGTTCTTGATGAGATGCAAGGAGTAATTCTGTGTCCTTCACCTGAGCGCGTAATTGTTCGTTCTTCTTTTCGACCGCCTCACGCTCCAGCTTCGCGGCTGCGACCATCTATTCCAGTCATGTTAGATACCGAGTTATATATCGTTGTTGTCGAAAGATACCATCGACTTACCTTATTCGCCTCCTCGAAGAGTGCTGCAGTGAGAGTCTCCAGTTCCTGTTCGATGGTCTTTTTATCCTTCTCGACAATGGCGCGCTGAGCCTTCTCCTCCGCGAGAGCGGCCTTCAACTGCGAGATCTCACGATCCGCATCGGCCTTCTTGATAAGAATCGCCTGCTCAATATCATGTCGGTACTTCTCGTTTTCCGACTCCAATGATTTGATCCGATTCTGGGCCTGTTCCAATTCCTGTCGGGTGGCAACCAGGTTGTCGTCGAGTGTAGTCTGATTATTGATCGCCTGTATCAATTTCACACTCAAAGCAGCAACCTCACTGCTCAAATCCGGATGATGGGATGGCGTCGAGGATGTGTCGGATGCCTCGGAGTTGGTCGCGAGCCTTGGGTCCCTCAAAGTGCTGAAACCACTATCAGGGAAATTTCCAGCACTATGGGAACGACCTGCAAGAGAAGGCTTCTCGGTGACAATCGCTGCGAGATCATTTGTGGACTTGGTCTTGGTCACTGTTCTATCAGGAGAAAGTGTCCTGTGGCCGGAGGAGAGGGATCGCTTGTGATTGCTGGAACGGGGAATCATATTGGAAGGTGAAAGGAAGCTATGCTTTAAATGATAGGTTTGGAATGCAATTAAACTGCTCATGAAGTCAGTAACTTCACCAGTCATCATACCCAATGGCATATGCAATAATGGGTACATACTCAGCCATGGCGGACTGGAAAGAGCGGAACGAATTCAGAGAACCGGAGAGGCGCGGTGACCCAGTTCGGGTGTCACGACCATGTATATAGGTGATACACCTCGCCCATTCAGAATTTCCAGAAGTGAATGGCTGTTCAAATAATGTCCAGACCGAACGCGCAGAATATGTAATGACTAGCAAGTCGAGATACGAGGCATCTAGAGATCGAACTGGCGTCGAGGGTGGAAACGGGAGAAGAGGTTGGACACAGCGGAGACGATGGACAGAGTGAGAGTGCACAGAGTCAGAAGAATTAGAATGAAGGGAGGGTGATATATTGGAAGCAGTAAATAATTAGTTGAAGGGAGTGGTAGTCGGAGTAACCCCTCTTTTCTGAGGAGAGGAAGCGGTTGGCACTTGGGAGGCGTTTTGAAGGAGCAGGCGATAACGGACTTCACTTCGGGGCTCCGTTAAGAACTGCTAGGAGGAGTCTTGGCCTTGTCCTTCAGGCCCAAGCGACTGGACACTTGACAGGTGAGCACTGACAGGTGTGGCTGGTATTGGCCTGAGGCAAACGAGATCGACTCGCTGAGTCATTAACGCTTTTCCATAATAGGAAAGCCGATCTTGTTGCACCTACGGAGTTATGTCGTTCGGCTCGGATTCTCCATCAAGATACAAGACTCAAGACTCAGGTCCCTTCCATGGCTGGCGCTTAACGACATCATTCGCTAAAACTATTTTGTACCTCTGGTTACCTACTACATAACGTTGTGGATCTCTGAGATGAGAATTGGTCTTCTTTCTAGAGAGGTACCATATCAATGTTTTATTCTAGCCTTCATCTATTCATTACCCATTAAAAGTAGAGTACTTTCCTTGGAGCTCCACTAGTCAATGTCATCGGGAACAATCGTCATGCAAGTCTGATACAGTCTCCTTTTCTACCGAGTAGATTAAATGAATCTGCCGAACAAGGTCTATCCATTGGAATGCGATCGCTATCATATTTGATGAGGACTTGTAAAGTGTTCAATTGGCAACCGATGACGACAGTACTCCCTACATATCACGTCGACAGGAAGAGAAGAGTGGATCGCTAACCCGCTTTCGATGTCTGAGACATGCCAGATATCCTTGACATCCATTGTAGCCTGAGATAAGTATAGATAGACCGACAAGTTTCAACTGTCGCAGTTACCTATAGTTGCTCAACTAGGCGAAAAGAGTAGACAATACGGAATGCAACATAGAGGTGTACCTAGGTACATAGTACCTGAAGGTCGTTATCGAGCCCGAGATACTGCAAATCATAAACTAAGGTACGGATCTTGCTACGTACTAGTGGGAATGTTGATTCCTCATGGCGCCCCACCCCCCATTATGGTGGCCTCAGGCGACGAAGTGGGGTTCCAAAACTTCAGTACTCCATTTGAAGGATTGGAGATTCCAGCACCAATATTAGCCTCTATTCTCTTCGAAACAACCTCAGCTCCCTGGATTTCCTTCTCAAGCAGAGGGGAATCTTTTTGCAACACAAAAGAACCCTCGATATTGACCCCTTGTCTCACGAAAATAAATCATCATGGCTGACGCGGAGTTGGAAGAGGTTGGTACAGCAGCCTTGGGACGTTTTTGAACGTGCCCAATCTGGTATTTCTGGCCAGGTATTTAATGTAATCTACAGATCAGACGGGCCCGTCTCGCACAACTGCAGCAACAACAAGGTGGCTCTCGAGGAGCTGGTGGGGATACTCAGGATGAACAAAGAAGGTGGGCCTTGCCAGTCAATCACTTGTCCGGCCCATGTAGCCTTCTTTATTTCAGTCGGCAAATGCACACTTGATCGCTAACTCTGCTACCTGTAGACAAGCTGAAGGTATGCTATGATGACCTCGCGAAATACCGGACCATTTTTCCAGCAACATACTGAACTGACTCGCCAGCTGAACGTCGC
The DNA here is from genome assembly GCF_001078395.1 of Aspergillus udagawae. Classification (NCBI taxonomy): domain Eukaryota; kingdom Fungi; phylum Ascomycota; class Eurotiomycetes; order Eurotiales; family Aspergillaceae; genus Aspergillus; species Aspergillus udagawae. The sequence continues at coordinate 1,822,286 of NW_025091265.1, read as the reverse complement.
TCCGCCATCCTGAACCAAATCCTTGAGCCCGAAGCTGCCGATCGACTAGGACGGATCCGTCTTGTTAAAGAATCGCGCGCCATCGATGTCGAAAACAGGCTCATCATGCTCGCCCAGACAGGACAAATTCGCCAGAAGGTCTCCGAAGAACAACTCAAAGAATTGTTGAACGCCATTGCGGAAAATCAACGGAAGGACGAGGAGGAACAGAAGATCGTCATCTCCCGGCGTAAAGGCGGCTGGGATGACGACGATGATCTGCTGGATTTATAAACGTGTCTCTCTGAGAAGAGAACAAGATTCTTTGGCGAAAATGTGCTTTGCATGATAGTGGCCTCTTGCGGATAACGCCCATTCCGATACCTCTATATCCTCCGATTCTGGGAAAACTTCAAAGGCGTTACACCTGGTATGGGCTAATTCATGATTAAACTGTTGGCTCACATTTCTCTAAATGCTTCTTGATGCAAGCTAACATAGCGGAAGCATACAAGCTATGTATTCTACAAGTTGGAGCAATTTCCTGTTTTGGGAGTCTTTGAACCCAGCTTGAACTAAGCATGTCAGTCGCTAATGAGTGGTGTTAATTTATGATTCACGATTTACGAAGACGGATACGCGACTGTCAGGTTATTTGACAGAGAATTCAGGCAACGGAGACATCCACAGGCAGAGAAGAGCTGTCCCTAGCTTTAGCTCTTTGTTCAGTCGATGTTGGCTCTAGTTGCCTGATGTAGTTTGTGGCATTGAACCAAATGTCCCTTTCGTGAAATAACCATCATCTCTGGGAATTTTTCCTGCCTCTCTTTTCGACACCTTCACTGCTTCCTTTTGATAATACGGAAGTCAGAATCTCTGAAATCCCCTGGAGAACGAGCTCTATTGATCAGTCACGATTTTCCTTCGAGCCTCTCCTTCTCCCGCTTTTGCTGTTGCCGCATCAATTTCCGGATTTCTCGTAGATCCGGGGGTCTTTCAATTCCCAGCTCTTTCCGAAGCTCGTCAACATCCTTTTCCAAGATCTCCTCCCAGTATACATTGATCAGTTCTTTACTGGCAAGCCCACTGCGAACCGCCCATGGTAGATGTAGCGAGAAGAATCGTTCCCGCTCTGCTGGCTTCAACCGCACGAAGGCAAATATGCTCAGCCCCGTCATGGGAATAAGAGTATTCAGAAATTCAAACGCCTTGAGCGCCAATTCTCCCTCGACAAAAATAGGGAGTCCAGTCACCGCATGGTAGAAGTCGTGACACTCCCGATACCGTTGCATGACATATGCGCATTCCTCGTCATCAATGTACTTGACACTATCGCGCGTGTCGGGAGAGACCCCTTCCCGATCAAGCCATGTAGCATAGGTACGTCCCACTGAGTTTTCGGGCAAGGTGCGGAGGTAAGGCAGTTTCAGAGTTTCGGAGGTGATGCGGGGCCGGTCACGAAGGATACGTCGACCCGTGGGATCAGATAGCATTGCATCTCGGAGTCTATATATAAAGTAGGGAGTAGCAGTGGCTTCGCCCAATGCCGCAATGAGATCTGAATAAGGATGCTGCGTTAGCCTCTCGCGGCATTATAAGTAAATCGTTGGTTGATAATTCTCATAGGCGAGCAAAATCCCTTACCCGCTCTTCGAGGGTTCATAAGCGACCCTACTGCAGAACCAACGGCCAGGGCACCGCGTTCAAGAAAGGTTAAAGGAACATGACCGGGATACTTAGGCGGAGGGCGGTTCAAGGCGGAGAAGGACCGAACAAGGTAAATTGCAGTTGCTGATGGTGCTAGAGTGGTCCCTCGAGCAGCAAGTCCTGCCCCACGCCTCCCGAGGACAGACATATTGTGAGTTGGAGAGGGTTCGATGTCGTTGTTGACATGACCCCGTTCTAAATCGAAACCAAAGATGGTCTGATGGTCCGGGAACTTATGATGTTGCGGAACAGCTCCGGCTGGCACTATTAGTCGCCTTGGGACGCCGTAGCCCCGATAAGCGTTCGATAAGAGGTTATCGGCATAATTTATCTTGCAGTTTTATCATGGTTTGATCATTTGTTCTCGCTCATCTACGAATCCAGATGCCATGATGAGATATTATGATGCACGGGTATTCTTATGATTTGAATCTTGTGTCCGGATATCTGATCATGTATTAAAGTCATCGGTTGATAGGACAGGATTGCAGCAAACCCAAGCCAAACCCCGATCTTTCCCTCTTCGACGCTATTGCATGCAATTGAGTCCTGGAGAGCGTCCGGGGTCAACCTGCAAAGATGATGCCAGACTGGTGGCCTGGAGAAATCCATGACCGGTTCACAGAATGGGCCATCTCTCAAGGAGTCATTGTGAATGGAGTTGCTCCTGCGCGCTTCCCCGGCCGTGGTTTAGGAATGATATCTACAAGAGCTATTGAAGTATGTCATGATCAAATGTTACTTGACAATTGTACTCACTTATAATGGATAAAGAAAGAAGAAGTCATTCTGACGGTTCCACTAAAAGCAATGTTGACGACGAGACGCATTCCCGTGTCTTTCAAGCGAAAATTCCCAAAGGACATTTCCGTCCATGCGCTACTTGCTGCTTTCCTGACCCTCGGGGACAAAGAGGATCTCCAGAAGTATGAGCTCTGGCGACAAACTTGGCCGACCCGTCAGGACTTCGAAGACAACATGCCCCTTCTATGGCCACAGTCGTTACGACGACCCAATCCGTACTATGATGACAGCGCTAGTCAAATAAATCTACTTCCGCGATCGATATCCGGCGCATGGAGCACCTTACGGAAGCGCAAAAATGAGCACGAGTATGAGACATCTCACCAGAACCTCCTTGCTCAGCAGGAACAGAGATTACATAAAGCCTGGAGCAGCGTCGTCTCTGTTTTTCCAGATGTAGACCGGGAGACTTACACATACAACTGGCTCATTGTCAACACAAGAAGTTTCTACTATTTGATGCCCGGTCAAAAGCCGCCAGAAGACCGAAATGACGCCATGGCGTTGCTGCCTTTCGCTGATTATTTTAATCACTCGGATGTGGAGGTTTGTCTTGTCGTTCCTAACCTGCTTCAGGCACAATCATACTTTCCGGTGTTTTGTCTCCCGTTCTGATCATTGAAATTATGCCCATTTAACAGGATGACGTGAAGTTTGACGGCCAAAGATATGTCTTCAGGGCGACCAGGCACTATGGTATTAATGCCTCTCAACTCGGCGAACTCTGCTAACAGTGTATAGACTCCGGAGAGGAAATTTATATGAGCTATGGGCCTCATCCAAATGATTTCCTACTTGTTGAATGTGAGATAAATCAACACCTTTCATCGTGTGCATGCCACCTCTAATCTCAATCAGATGGGTTCTACCTCGACGAGAATGGTTCTGACGCGATATACCTTGATGATATCATTTTCCGAGACCTCGGTGCCTCCCTTCAGGAAGAGCTGTATTTGCAGCAATATTACGGGTACGTCGAATCCCAAGTGATCTAGAATGTCGTAGATTTCATTCTCTAGCTTGGTGTCAAGCTTTGCAGACATAAAATGCTTATGATTGTTAATTTCCAGCAATTACGAGGTTACCGCCACAGGTGCCTGCTATCGAACCGAGATTGCTGCTTGTCTGAAATACATGACAAGAAGAGATTGGCGGAACTACGCCCTTGGTTATTCGACAAAGGGCTGCGACGCTCAGAAATCTAATGCAATCATCCAAGAATGGATTCTCGCATATGCAAAGGAAGCAGACACGACAATCGCCGCTCTGGAAGCTCTTGGTTCCAAAGAAATGGATCAGAAATACACTGGGAAAGTGAGCACGCTGGTCAGGCGTTGGAAGCAGATAAAAGGCCTCTGCGACAAAGCCTCGGAAGCCGTATCCTGCTGAGGAAGCGAGGTGTTGCCAGTGGCGGCTGACCTCCCGCGCGCAGGAGGACTAGATTCGGAATCTAGTGCTAAGAGCTCTTCATAATTTAGAGCCATCCAAAACGTCGATTGGGATAGCCCCGGACACTCTTTGCTTCACCATTTGCTGTTTGGCGAGCACCAAATGCTTGATCATATAATTAACCGCACATTTGATACCAAGCTCCTCCCCCCTGCGCACTATATAGCCGTTTATATACTCGATTTCCGTGGTTTTTCCGGACCGCACATCAGCCAGCATGGAGCTGGTGTTCTTGGCAGTCTGGTTCGCGAGCTTCGTCACCATCGATCGAAGCCGCTCTGGTGCAAAGCGGTTCTCAATGCCGGGAATACCTTGCAATTCAGGCAAGGCGCAAATGACACTCGAGATCTCGATGAGGAGCATTCGCATCACACGGGTGAAGCTATAGTTGTAGAGAATCTCGCCATTCTCACAGTCCATCAGGGCTGTAAGCGGATTTATGACAGCATTCAATGCCAGTTTTTCCAGTTGATACAGTAGAAGGGACGAAGGAGTTTCGGCGACAGCCACGAGCGGTGGCGTAAGGGTTAAAGTGCGTGTCAGATATTTCGTGCTCGGTGCCCATTCCATATCCTTTTCATCCTTCGACGACAAGGCATCACGCGACAAGACAGGACTAATTATAGTAGTACCGATACCTGTATGGGTAACATGGAAGGCGTCCCTTTTCCGTGCCAAGCCATGCGAAATGATGCCACACATGTAATGTGGACGTTGATGCGGGTCAGGAAAAACCTTCTCGTTGATCTCCTCGATAGTGCCCATCCCATTCTGAAGAAGAAGTACAGTGGAGTCAGCGGTTAAGCGATGACTGACTGATTCCAGGGCTCTCGCAGTCATGGGTGCCTTGACCGCAACTATCAAGCATTCGATATGCTCATCATCCTCCTCCGACTGGGAAAGTGACTCTTCCACGCCGGCTTCCAAATTTTCTTCCGTGACGCTGTCACCATTTGTATTGGGCTCGCCATTCCGATTCCAATACGGTAGCGAATACCAAGTCCGGTCACTCAATACATTGACATCAAAGCCCGTCTTAATATCATCGAGGCCGTTTGTATTGACCGCTAAGCACTTTTTCTTTGCTAACCAAGCCCCATAAAGATTCCTACTATGTAGCAAGAGGGTAATAGGAGGCGGAGATGGCCGACTTGCAAGCGAATGCGCAACAAAAGTCCCTACATTCCCAAGTCCCAAGATGTGTATTCGGCCCGAGAGCTTGCGCCTCCCGCTCTCACGGGATGCTTCATCAGCTTCATGCATCCATGTTGATAAAAATCGACGGACTGGCGCTCCTCGAGGGTAGAGCCGTGTAAAGATCACTACTTCACAAAGGCCAGTCCGCAAGAGCGGACGGCGCCCGAAAACGTTCAGCGACACTTTGACGAATGGGTGGCCCTGCAAGCGAGTTCGGTTGCTATGTCTCAGACGGAGGAAGGGTGAATTAAGAGAGTTTCACCTCTTGCTCATGCTTCTCCCATTGATTATGATTGCTGACGCATCTCAGCTTCAGTAGCTTTGAGAGGACTTCTGAGCTAATAATAAAGCGATAGTAGGAGCATGAACATAACGATGACGGTCAAAAAGTAAAGAATGAGGCAATCTGGTTGTCACCGCCAGATTCACCGCCTTTAGATAAAAATCGCCGTTATCCATTGAGATTACCAAAAATTCCTAATCTTGCATTTGCAACTGTGTCTCACAAGATGGAGGCCGCCGACCTATTACCGCTTCTTGAGCAATTGGATGATAATGTTGACGATTTGGAAGAGGTCCTCAAGCCAATTCTGGAGAGCCCAGTCTCCGAGACATCCAAAAAACTCCCCGTTCTAGACAAGGCGAAATTTCACGTCTTGGTTACCTACGCTTTGGAATCTCTCATTTTTTGTATGGCTCTCTGGCTCAGTTGCTACCTTTCCAGACTTGCTAATGGGGTGATAGCTTATCTGCGTCTTCATGGCGTCAATGCAAAGGAACATCCTGTCTTCCGAGAGCTCACCCGCGTCAAGCAATACTTCGGGAAAATTCAGGCGCTAGAGGCTGAGCCCGAACAGCGAACCATGACTCTTGACAAAGAGGCAGCTGGTCGCTTTATCAAACACGGCCTTGTATGTCAGATCTTGTTTTCTTTTTCTTCTGTCAGGACCTTGACGTTGGCCAGGTACTAACTTCGTGTAGGCCGGAAATGATAAACTAGATATGCAACGCAAAGAACAGGAGGCGAAAGAGAAAGCGCGCGCTCAACTAAAAGCAGCATTACTAGCTAAGAAAGCCACGGCATCTGAGACATCTTCCAAGAATCGTACGAGTAGCTCGGACTCGGAGTCAGAACCTGGTAACGAGGAGCCGGACAGCGAGGAAGCTATGACTGCAGAGTCGGGGCAGATGACAAGGCCCTCGGAAATAACACAATCCGAAAACTCTCCGGAGGGAAAGAAGAAGAAAGACAAAAACAAGCATGAGACTTCGAAGGCCACCCGGAAAAGGAAGAAGCGAAGCAAGGAGGAGGAGCAAGAACGGAAGAAGGAAAGACGGCAGAAGAAAATGGAAGTTCGGAAGGCAGCAAAGGCAAAGTGAGAAGAGGTGGGATGATGACTACAATCGCAACATGACTCCTTTCATCTCGGTCGGCTGGCCCGACTTCAGTGCCCATATCGGGTCGCAGCAGTTGCATCATTAGCGGAGCTTAGGCTATCAGTCACTTCAAATTGCCCTGCTAATTAGTCTCATCGCCTCCTCATTGGCATGTTGGCTTCAAGAGGTGCTGTGTATGGCCATGCGCGCTCTTGCGGTTCCACGGAATTCCAACATGCCTGCTAAGGACGAGCAATGCTATATGCGAAGAGCATAAGCACTCTAGCTCTCCCACTGAAGACTTCCAGGCACAATTGCATCACCTATGCCATGAATCTGAATTAGGTACTATCCGAATAGACCATTATATTCTACGCATCTGTACCTCTCGTATTACCTGTTTTGCCATACAATACGTAACGTTACCTTACGGCAGAATTGGCACGTGATGCTCCTTTTTGCCTTTAAAATACGTATTACATAAACCAGGGACACAGCCAATCAGTAATTGGGACTGTGGCAGCTGGATCGGAGTTTGGTTCTCTCTCTCCGCCGACGCATATTCGAGGTTCTTCTTTTCCGCCGCCTCCATCAACAACATATAAAAGCCAACAACTCATCAACCTCCCTGCCCCAGAACCGATTTTCATCAAACTACACCTTACCTTTTCGGCTTCTCAACACAAATACACAGCCAAAATGCCTCGTCAACGCCGTGGTGCCGCCCCTGCGCCTACCCCTGCCCGCAGCGCTCCCACCAGACCTACCGTCGCTCCCGCAAGACCGGCTGCTGCCCCCGCTGCTCAGCACCACCAGCCTCACTCGACTGCTGCTCACCCTCCTGCCCAGGCTCAGCAAGCCCCTCCTCCTATGGCCCCTGTTCAGCAGAGCTCTGGCCCCGGACTCTTCGGCCAGATGGCTTCGACCGCGGCGTAAGTTGCCCGGACATCCGTGAGATCCTCGGCTGTGATTCATTCTGGTGGCAACGTCCCGACGAGACCTCCCGGGGACTTGCATCGCCAGTTTCTACGCCGAGGAATCGTTTTCTTGCATAGAAAGACGTTGACTGACTGATTACTTCTTCTAGTGGTGTTGCAGTTGGTTCCTCTATCGGACACGCCATCGGCGGTCTGTTCAGCGGTGGCTCCTCCAGCAGTGCCCCTGCTGAGGCTCAACAGGCTCCTCCCGCTCAGGCTCAGCCTATGGACAACGGACTATGGCAGAGCAGTGCCACCAACAGCTCTTGGGAGACTCCTGCTTGCGAGACCGATGTGCGCAACTTCCGCAAGTGCCTGGATGAGAACCAGGGCAACATGACTATTTGCGGATGGTACCTTGACCAGCTGGTATGTTGAGATTCTCTCGTTGCCTGTGTGTATTGAACGCTGCTAACAACTCGATACAGAAAGCCTGCCAGGCTGCAGCTAAGCAGTACTAAGCGACTGCGCCTGTTCTCGCATGCTGTTACATTTTCTTTAGATGAAATGACATCAACTTTGGGTGAAACTACGGCCCTGGCACAAGCCTGGCTAGCTTTGGGATGGGTGTCGACGAATTCTATTTGCATGGCGGCGTAATACCTTTACTCTACTGTATACCATTCTCCCAAGGGAGCCACATCTGTTTCATACAAACTTCTTACCGGCGTCTATTCGGGCCGAAGACGCAGGAGGAAGACAGAAAAAAAAAGTTGAAAAACAGGAAACCAATGAGCAATGAAATTCCACTCTTCAAATAGATACCACTTTTTCCACCATAAATCAGTAGCATCACAGCGCAATGTACAACGGGTCCTGGAAGCGTAGGTTTGATTGTACTAATACAGAACCCTGGGTATAATGGGAAGTGAGTCTCCTGGAGGAGAGTAGATATCGATCCGGTGGCTCAACGGATTTTAAATCTCAAAAGCAAGTCAAACACAGGCATCTACGTAGTGCCCTTGTTGGATACAAGATCGGAATACCAGTGGAATAACCGTGACGCCATATATAGGAACTGAATCATTCCAATTTATTGCTCATCTGTATCTCTCCGAGGCTCAAAATTCAGCTGGAGACAAGTAAGCCGACATGTCAATTCGTAGTCTCATATTCCAACGGGTGCCGACTTACCTGATTCCCGTTGTACAGTTGACTGTCGTTCTGCTCTTCGCGTTGATCTCTCAATGTCCGAATCCTAGGACCTCTGGACGCAGCAGGCTGTGGACTGCGCGCTCCGTTTCCAGAAGACGAACTGGCGGTTGGAGCAGACCCGGAAGAGTCTGAAGAAGTCGGGTTGTAGCCGATGAAAGATCCTACTAGGCCCGTCGCAGTACCAACTGCCGAGGAGAGCAAGCCGTACGCGGAATATGCAGCTCGCACGGGCAAGCTAGACCCTGGCGAATTATATGCCTCGGTATACGAGTTGATGGGGATCATCACAAGGTTCGCCGTGGATCCTAGTCCAAGATCTTCAAGAGTACGTTCTTCGTCGGCGATAGTGAGCGTTCGGCTGGGCAAGGGTGTCAAGATATGCTTAAGATTATACGGGCGTTTCTCATCCTGCAGTAGACCGTCAAGCCACGGACGTACATCCCCCCGAATAGTCTGTGTTGGCGCAAAGCTGTTTCGCACTGAACTTCCGTCGAACAAGCGGACTTGTAAACGATACTGCTTGGGAGGTGATGGTTGGAGCGGTGTCGGCGCTTCTCTTGAAGGACCAACACGCGATCCAGGATCGGCGGCGGAAGGCGATGATGTGTCCTTTCTAGGCTCGCCAACACTTTGCTTCTGGATATTAGCGACGTATTGCCGAACTTGTTGCTCTCTCTTCGACTGTTGGGTCTTCCGCGTATATTGTGGCGCACGATCAGAACCAGCTGCCTTCGTAGGCGCCTCTTGGGTTTGTTCAGGGCTTGGATCATGCTCTTGCTGGTGATTCTTCGGTTGTCGTGTCCCGGAAGCATCTGGCCGGCCCTTCTCTGGGTCTGAGAGCGCAGATGTAGTTGTGGGCGTCGGTTCAGCTGTGGCTGTTGGTGCAGGAGCGGGAGCAGGACCAGGCGCAGGCACAGGCGAAGAGGACAACGCCGCAGAGGGACTCGAAGTATCTTGAGGAGCATTCTGCGTCGTAGAGTGAGTGTCATCAAGAGCAGCCCTTAGCCGACTGCGAAAGTCGTCCTTGGATATTTCAGGCACAAGGTATTCTCGCAACATGCCATTCCTGCAACCCATCCAGATCAGTGAACTTGTTCGCAACCAACGGACCGGTAGAGGTCAGTCGTACTTGATCACAACAACTGCGGGAAACTGCACAATTGGACAAAACGACGTCAAGAATCCGGCTTCATCGCTGCCTTTCGTGAGTCGAAGCAAAACAGATCTCGTCTCGAGTAATCGTGCAAATTGCTAGGTAGATGGCATCTCTGTAAGAAGCCATACAACAGCGATCGCCATCATCGAAGGATTTACCTCGTCATCCTTGAAGTATTCATCCTCCCATACACTACTAGCCTCCTCGTCATCTATACTCATCCCAGTCAATCAGCGTGCGACTCCGAGCGATAGTAGCATCATATGTAATGCAGATGCGATCATAACGGCCGTGCGGGGAATGACAGACAGACCTCGAACGAAGCAGACCACAGCTTTCGCCTCCGTGACAGCAAGGGATATTCCTGCCTGAAGACCTCCAGAGTAGAACATGACGGCTCTGAGTTCTCTTTTCTCGGGAACCGAGTATGGTTGTTTATTTGTTCGCAAGCGAGCCAAACCACGCAATACGGCCAGGCCAGCACAACTACTCGGGGAAAGTCGTTGATCTCCGCCGATCACGGGTTCCTCTCCAACAGCCTACTAAAGGGTCCGTCCCGCATTTTCTCCTCATTTATCTATTCTTCAAGCAAAGCACCAAGGTCGACTGCGGAGGCCGCAATTGGATCAATCATGCGGTCGATATTCTCCGTTCTCCGGCAGACGGCAGCTACATCGTGGCGCTCACAATTTGCATCTGTTCGGAGTTCTCGCGCAGTGTTCGAGCTTGATTCGATTTGCGCCAGATGCCGCCGCCAACAGATTCGTTTCTCGAGCAATCGGCAACTTGCGGATGATCCCAGATGGCTATCTGTAGTTGACCACCCTGCGCAGATCGTACGCACGGGACGCAAGCATGGGCCTGGCCTGATCATCCTAGGTACGGTGCATCTCATACGACGCGGGATGTTTCTGGGAGCATCCTCTGTGAATGAAAGTTTATTGACTAATTACAATTGACTTGCTATAGCATTGATCCCTATCACAGCATTCATCCTAGGCACCTGGCAGGTTCAGCGGCTCGATTGGAAGACAAAGTTGATTGCAAAATTCGAGGATCGTCTCGTGAAGCCTCCCCTCCCGTTGCCACCCCGTATTGATCCAACCGCCATCTCCGAGTTTGATTACCGACGAGTCTATGCTACGGGTCATTTTAGACATGATCAGGAGATGTTGATCGGTCCCCGCATGCGCGAAGGCCAGGAAGGCTTCCTTGTGGTCACTCCACTCGAAAGAGGCGAAGGGGAAAGCACAATCCTTGTGAACAGAGGCTGGATTTCGAAGAAGATGATGAACAAGAAAGACAGAGCCATCGGGTTACCACAGGGCGAGGTAGTCGTTGAGGGCTTACTGCGAGAGCCGTGGAAAAAGAACATGTTTACTCCAGAGAACAAGCCGGAGGAGGGGAAATTCTACTTTCCCGATGTCCATCAAATGGCTGAATTGACAGGAAGTCAGCCGGTTTGGATTGAACAGACTATGGGTAAGCAAATCCCTAGCTTTCCAAGCGGAAGTTCTCGACACGACTGACTGAATCCTCCAGTGCCGGATATGGTCGAATCGATGGACAGAGAAGCAAAGGGTATTCCCATCGGCCGCGCAGCTGAAGTCAACCTGAGAAACAACCATAGCCAGTACATTTTCACATGGTAAGTTTTCATGCGCGCATGTTTTTGCACTCGAGCGTAGCCTCTTTCCGCTCCCGACTCTAGTTGCTAATATTCAGCAGGTACGGTCTGTCGCTGGCAACATCAATCATGTTGTGGATGGTCATTCGCAAAAGGCCAAATGAGGTCACTCGTCGTGTCGTCCAGAATCGGAACTGGTCGTAAATTTCTTGACGTGTCATCCTCATGTGCATTGTCTGACGGCGTTCGGCTCTGTTCTATTTTAGATCCTGTAGTATATATCCCTGTTCACGGTGGCATTGCCAATCTCATGTCCTGCAGGAGCTCTTTTGGCAAATGCTTCTGCGCAAGAGAGAAAACGGTGGTGGCATTGTTGATGTGCCGTTGTCTAGCAGATCAGCATCCTCCTGGTGCCATAATCAAGACAATCTCACTCACCTTCTCAACAAAGTCGTAACGTCAGTTTCATCAATAGTCTTTCGCCCTGCATGCTTAGAGTATGCTGCCAAGTCTTCGCTGACTTGCTCAAAATACCACGCCGATGCTTGCTCTATAGCAGCCAAAGTTGCCTTGCTTATCTTGGCCTTGGATCCGGCTCTTGCACGGGCAAACCTAGTAGCTAGTTTTCGAACCACTCCCACTGGCATATTGGGCACAGGAATTCCATGGCGCGAGAGTTTCTTCTGCTTGGCACCTGGGAGCACGCTATCTTCGTCTCGCAATCCTCCTCCAACGGGCCTTGGACTCTCGCTCAGGGAAACTCGTGACGGCATATTGAGCTCCAGACCGAAGTCGCCAGCGACACCGCCAACGTCGCCATCGCTCATGTCTGATTCTGGACCTATCTCTGGCTCGAGATCAACCGGAGGGAGCTCGAAACCTTCGTCGTCATTCAAAGGTTCGTCCTGCATCAGATCACCCTCACCAGGAGGAGGTGGAGATGGGAAGTTGAATTCAAAGTTGAATCGCCCAAGATCCTCCGTTTCGCCTCTGTACCAAAATTAGCTGGGTCGAGATAGACGATAAATGCGCCTTCAACACTCACCCTCTGTCAAAAGCCCCCTGGCTGATCATTGTATCGTCCGGTCCATCTCCTTCAATGCCCGTATCATCGTCCTCGCCGCCTTCAGAGCCGCTCCCCAACCTGGTTGAGTCGCCGAAGTTCTCGCTTAGTCGTGGATTACCGTAACTCATCATAGATAGTCTTGCTCTGTCATATTCGCTAGTCGCTCTTCGTGGGTACTCGACGGATGTATGTGTGATGTCTTCCTCATCGAAAGCTAACGACAGCCTAGGTGGACGCATTTCTGGGCTTCCTTCATCAACCTCCTCCACCTCCTCCAGGGGTAGAGAAAGTCTCGGCCGTTCCAATTCCGGTTCATTGTCGAGTTCCTCGATCTCATCTTTCTCCTTTTCTGGTTCTGGTGTCGGCTCCAGTTTCTCCTGCGGTGATGAGCGTATCGGCTGAGAAGTAGGGGCAAGAGCTGGTTGAAAGTCAGTCAGGAGCTTGTAAATCTATTTAATATGTCAATCGTAACTATGTGCGCGCGTACCCTTTCCAAGATTCCGTAGGATGTCAAATGTTGTCTCTCTCTGTATCCGCCCGCTCTTTCTGCGATCGCGTCCGGGTGTATTGGCCGCGCGCCGCTGCATCGCGCGAAGTCCATAGGGCGTCGACGGGGCATTCGTAAGTCTCCTTCCAGGTGTCCATCGAGAGACCGATGGATTGGCAGACGGGGTAGTCGACCCTGCTAGACGGCTCGGAGTGAGGGGATACCTCGTGTGAATTGGGAGTCGTTGAAGCTATCCATCAATTCGTTAGACCATACCGTCAAGTATCCTCAGGTTTGACTATGCACCGACGATTGACTAACCCTAGTGGCTGTTGTGTCTCCCGCCGGAGTATTAATGTTTGAATCTGAAGCTGCCGCATCGCGCGACGGCCGGCGGCCGTGCGGTCTGGGAGTCGTTGACATCTATAGCTGTCAGGGAAGCAAGATCTAATCGACAGATCATCTGCAGTTAGAGGTGTTGCACAATATTGATCCCAATCAATGGAAAGTTGAGAAATTCGAAGTGTATAAAGCAATCGATATCAAGTACACGACAGACGAGGGGTTTCATATGATGATCGGGTGGAGCGCGTCTTGGATCATCCACGACTGGAACTCTCGGCCAGGTTCTGATTGGCTTACGCTTATCGATAAGAACCGCTGACTCAGCATAAAAAAGTTGTGGCCAGCAGGAAGCACCTGTATGCGACAAGGAAGAGTCCAGGACAATCGCTCAATCTTGCCATTGAAATTCTTTCGAGAGTTGCAAATATACGAGATCAGTTTTTGCCCTTGCAATGTCTGATGTCCCACCGAATCCGTCCGGCCTCTCGGCCAAGGTGAACAAGAAGCGCAAGAGACAGGCGGAGGAAGCTCCCAAGGAAGATAAAGCTGCACCGGCCAAATCTACCAATAATAATACCTCGGAGGCAGCTGAGGGCCCTCAAAAGAAGAAGAAGAAGAATTCCAAAAACAAGCAGAAGCAACAAAAGAAGAAGGAGCAGGATGATGATCCCAAACAGCAGGAGCGAAAAGGCGCCATCGACGAGTCTATCGGCAAGATGGACGGCCGGTTGCTGGCTGATCACTTTGTCCAGAAGGCGAAGAGACATAATAAGGAGCTGACTGCGGTTGAATTGGGTGATCTGAGCGTTCCAGGTATGCTTATATCCGTATTGCTCGGTCTCGAGTGCAATCAGACTAACACTGCGATCTAGACTCGGCATTCCTCGACACATCCTCTTTCGAATCACCCAGATCGCTAGACCAGCTTCCTGCGTTTCTCAAAGCTTTCAGCCCCAACAAGGGCTCTGGACTTTCAAAGGCATCGGAGCAAAAGGGCACGCCGCATACGCTAGTGGTATGTCCCGCTGCGCTTAGAGCAGCTGATGTGGTGAGGTGGGTAGATCAGACGTATATCGCTGTCCTTGGATGGGACTGATTAGATGCAAACTAGGGCTCTCCGTACGTTCCAGAGCAAGGATTCGACAGTCGGCAAGTTGTTCGCAAAGCACATCAAGCTCGAGGAAGCAAAACAGTTCTTGCAGCGCGCACGGTATGCTCACTACGATCTTGTCCGTAACTGGCTGTTTGTCTGACAATTATACAGAACAGGCCTTGGAGTCGGGACCCCGGCCCGAATTTCAGACTTGATCGACGCTGGTACGTCTTGTTCCTCCTTTGGCCGCCGTCTGTACATCATGTTCGAACCAATGCTAATGGAAACAGGGAGCCTCAAATTGGACGAACTAGAGCGCATCGTGATTGACGGGTCCTACATTGACCAAAAACAGCGTGGCATCTTTGACATGAAGGAAACGCATCTCCCACTCCTCCAGTTGCTCACTCGCTCCGAGTTCCGTGAACGATATGGAGCAAAACAGAAGCGGATTCAGATTTTGGTATTTTAATTGAAGTATTTACTGTCTCTGGCATTGGCGTTGCTTACTGGGGCATCTGTGTATTTGAAAGATAGAAAGATATGCATACTTATATAATTTCGTGCCAGAAGTTCTATTCACATGTGTAGACTTGATGCATACTACAATGGACACACTTGGAACAACTGATTGCCTGAAACAGTAAGGCATGAACTCCAGTGGAGCCACAGCTCTCACCGCCATAAACAACCGCCCGGCAAAAAGGTAAATTTCCCTTTTCCGCTAAGCTTCTGGAGGCAGTAATTTTCCAGACTCAAAATTTCCACTTTTGTTTGGGCGTCGAGCTGTGTTTCTGGTTCTGAATTTCGATTCGGAATATCTTTCGCTTTATTGTTATTGCTCGCTTTCACAATCACTTCTCACAAAGAAAGGCCCTTTTCGCAGCTACTCCGAGCATATCACACTAAAAATGGGCGACAAGAAACGCAAGCTTGCCGAAGAAGCCATTGCGCCTGAGGGCAAGAAGCTGAAGCAGGAAAAGGCCAAGGGGGAGCGGAAGGAAAAGAAGGAGAAAAAGAGCAAAGCGAAGGATGTTGTTGAGGACGTAGAAACTGAGGACGTCGCAGCGCATGCCGACAGCAAGTCGGAGAAGGACAAGAAGGAAAAGAAGGATAAGAAAGAGAAGAAGGAAAAGAAAGAGAAGAAGGAGAAGAAGGAGAAGAAAAACAAGGATGAAGAAGAGGAGAAGCCAAGTCCCCAGACCGCAGGGGTTGATTCAATGGACGTCGATAGCGATGTAAAACCTACCGAGAAGCAAGAGGCTGAGGACGACGAGCTCGAAAAGAAGGACAAGAAGAGCAAGAAAGATAAGAAATCCAAGAAGGAGAAAAAGGAGAAAGAATCCGCAGACGAGACGCAAGAGCAGCCAGAACAATCTGCAGAGACAGCGCCTGCCGAAGATCACTCACAACACAACCAGAAAAACGCACGTTTCATCTGCTTCGTTGGTAAGTCAGACTTTGTTGTTATCAAGGGCGTATGGCACAGCCGCAGCATTACTAACTCGTTCGCACTTCTCTCCTCGCAGGAAATCTCCCTTACTCCGCAACTGCCGACTCCCTCAGAAAGCACTTTGAGAAGAACCCTCCGTCCTCAGTACGCGTAGCTACTGAGAAAGACAAACCGACCAAATGCCGCGGTTTCGGTTTCATCGAATTTGACAACTATGACCGCATGAAGACCTGCCTGAAACTCTACCATCATTCCATGTTCGATGATGGGAAATATCCCCCTCGGAGAATCAATGTCGAATTGACGTGAGTGAGCCAGATCTGCGCGTGCAAGCACGCAGGCTTGCAGCGCATGACCAGACGCATTGGGAGAATCTCGAAACTAACAATATCGCAGGGCCGGCGGCGGTGGTGGTAAATCTGAGCATCGTAAAGCTAAAATCGAAGCCAAGAACAAGAAGCTCAATGAGGAGAGACAACGTCAATCCAAGGATATCCAAAAGGAGAAGACAAAGACGAAAAAGACTCATTCTAAAGAGACCGAGGACCAGGGCGCCGATCAATGGGCTGGTATTCACCCCAGCCGAAGAGCCCGTATGGCGTAAAGCCCTCGACTCAGACGGAGTTTCAGCACCGGTGCTGCTCGACGACGAAAAGCCTTTCTTCAGTCTCCATTTCGCATTCCCTTCATATGTTCCATCAGAGATATCCTTCTTGTCCTCGTTATATGAGTGTGAATATTGGATGGATTGAGTTGGGTGGAAGTATATAGAATCTTCAATAACTGCACAATCCCTAAGGGAAATCTTGATAGGCTGCATACAGCTGTTTTCCAACACGCGCCATATCTATGTAGCAGTTAGGACCATGGAGGTTAAAATCGATTAAGCGACAACTTCCTGTTATGGCGTAGCATGTTACAAGTTTATGCTGCATGTGCACGAAAAGACAACAAGATGAGGAACGGGGTGTCCTGACCCAGAAAGAAGCTCATCAGGATCATGACATGTGACAGAAAAAGCGGGAAAAGAAATATGAACACAGTTGGAACAATCATCAAGGGGATCATTGCAAAACCTTCAATTATCCCAGACGCCGAATTAGTTGTTTATGATTAAATGATGAAAAAGCTGAAAATAAGGGTCTACAGAATGGTGCATTTCTTGCTCTTCGGTTTTGCGGCCGGTCGAGGGTTGAGGACAGCACTAGCGATGTGATTAGATCGGGAACGTCACGACCCTGGGGCCAATGCCAAACATACCGAATGGCTTCATCAAAGACGCTTTTGAGGTTGCGCTGCGTGAGGGCAGAACATTCGAGATACTTGTGCGCTCGGATCTCCTTGGCGACGGCCAGGGCTTGCTCGTACGAGACAGGCTCCATCTTTCTCTGTCGGAGGGATTCTGCCGTCGCGGGATCGTCTCTCAGATCGAGCTTGGTACCAACAAGAATGATGGGAACATTGGGAGCATGGTGCTCGATCTCTGGGTACCACTACTTGAACGGTTAGTCGAAGCGATTGCTAAGCTGCGAGCGCACAGCAGCTGACAGGGGGAGTTAAGCACCTTTGCCTTGACGTTGTCAAACGAGGGAGGGCTGACAATGGAGAAGCAGATGAGGAAGACGTCGGTTTGAGGGTAGGACAACGGTCTCAGTCGGTCATAATCTTCTTGTCCAGCAGTATCCCACAGTCCCAAGCTGATGGGTCTGCCATCTACCATCACACTGGCCGTATAGTTGTCAAATCTGGAGGTCGGGTCAACAACAGGCTCCGAATCAGAGCAGCGCAAGGGAGGAAGCCACGGACACGGTAGGGATGTATTCTCCGGGGAATGCGTTGGTGGTGTACGAGATGAGGAGGCATGTCTATCATATTCTAGGTTAGCTGGTGTCATTTATCAGGTAGAGCTAGCACCAGGCAATGTCTGATCGCCAGGGGAAAGGGAGAAGGAGAAAGGACTTACTTTTCCAACTGCACCATCACCAGTCACCACACACTGTACAGGTGCACCTATTAGCCGTGGTCTGGTCAACCGACTAACAATCCATGGGATATCTCGCGAGTTCTAACCTTTAATGACTGAGTAGCGGGTCCAGATGCCATGGTTTTGTTGTTAGAATTAAGGGTATATGCACAGAGAAGAAAATCGCAGTGAGGATACGATGATGAACAGCTCGTAAAGATGAAGCCAAATGATAGCGATCAATTAGCGTCGCGAAGTGAATTATGGGGGTTTTAGCGTCAAGTCAAGGCAGATGGGGCGATAATAATCTTAAGGGTATATCTGGAAAAGGAGAAGTCAAATGAGTCAGGACAATGCAATTGTATACGACAAAGAGCACATAAAGAGTTCTTGGAAAAAATGAGAGAGCAAACAAAGCTGAAGAGGGCAAAGGACAAAAAGAGGACAAAAAAGGGTCATTGAGCAGCGAAACAGGACGAGATCGAGGGGCGGAGGTCTTTGTGGTTGGGGGGAACACAAGAGAGGGGGGGCTAATCGGGACGAGCGAGGGTAGCTCGATTGCGGTCCGTGTAGAGGGTGAACCAGACTGGATAGCTCACCTTTTGGAGGTTAAGCAGTATGTCACTTTGTATACAGATCAAGGTACTTTTGGTCTACCAATATTATCTGCAGAGCGATGCAGAGAGCAGCGATAAAATAGTTGATTCTGAGGATGCTGCCGACGCCCAGTGTTTGATGGAAGCTCTAAGTCTCAAGCGATCTTTATACACTGTAGTATGCACCTATAATCCGGAGTCTATGAGCGGGAATGAGGCACGATGATAGAGACGTTCTGGCAGATCTTATGGAGAATGAAGGCAGATTGATGACGGCTGGTATTTGATTGATCATTGGTACACCCTTCTTCGACAGATTGATGATCAGGTTCGGGCTAACCAAGATCTTGCAAGTAAGTAGTTATCTACTAACTATCTGTGTCAGTGTCTGTATTGCAAGTCCCCAGCCCTCTCTTTGATGGTTTTGACTGGTTCTGTTAACTGCCTGAGGCGCTTGCGAGAGTCCCAGCAGAAGTAGTAATAGTCATCCTACTTGCTTAGTGGAGCAGAATGATCAATTCGATCATTGAGCACGGATATACTACGATGATCCTCAATTGCTTTTATAACGACAGTCCTGTAGTTCTCCTCGTCTGAGAGAAAATCTAAATGCAAGATACTTTCAGGCAACTGTACGTCTGTTTTGTTTAGGATCAAGGGGGGATTGACCCATACGAACCATGGAATATTGAAGGCAAGGTATGGAGTTATCCATCCTAATAGGGTGCCATTATTGCTCCCCGAAACCCATTTTTAGTCCAGACTCACTTTCCGTCCATCTGCTATAGGATTAAGCGAGACCAAGTTGATACTTGGTAGCGAACAACCTAGCTAGTATATTGTGGTCTAGCTGGATAGTACCTCAGTGCTTAGAGTATGGCGTTTCTGCCATGAATATCTCCTATGCGCCACGCACTGTAGACCACCTGGATGATATCGCATCTGAAAATACGTGCAGCAATCATCACCATTGGACGCCATGTCTCCTATTTTTTGACCGCCACCGAAGCCCTCTTAGCCAGTAGAAAACGAGAAACAAGTACTTAACCTCCCAACTACCCAGTCCATCTATCTAAATATACCTTGCTACTTCAAGGTTGCTAGGTTGCTATGAACATGGTGTGAGATTATCGCGTCTTGGCTGCATCGCATGAACATCACTAGTCTTGGTTAGTATCCAGCGCCGAACAGGACATCTGATCATTGTCTCATGCTTGATAGGGAGGACAATGTCCATCTGCTTAAAGTTAAGCCGTAGCGATCATCTGAGATGGATGTGCTTTGAGTTGTATCTTCCTATCACCATACAAGTAGCCATATGGCAGCACACAGGTCCGTATACTGGCTTCCTCATCAACGGGCGCGCTTATATATGGTCTGTGTGTTCACAGAGGAGACCTCATCCAGTAATCCGACCTCCCAGAGAGCGATCTCATATTCGCTTACATCACAAATAGTCTTCAAGGCATGCACTTCATTGAAGACTCCCTCGTAACCGTCGGTTCCAGTAAATGCAATGCGCACCGAAGCCTTGACAAAAGAACTGGGCGGTTCCCATACGGAAGAGTTCAGCAGACTTCCATGTTATGATAGGTGGGGCCGGGCAATCACTGTCCTGATTTACAGCCTCGGCAAGTGTGATCCGAGAGATCTTCCTTCCATGAACTCTCAATCGAGAATCGTATCACTTTTTTGCACTTCCTATATCCAATGGTATCATGCAAATATTCTATATACACAAGATGAAGTCGTAAATAGATATCTGTGAGCTCCGGCCAATTGGCCCTTGGTCGCCTGGACAGACAAGATCACTCGTGGTTCATGTGCAGTTGCTCATAGCGACGCATCGTAATGGCTACATCACCGGCGGTGCAACGAAAGAATCAGGAATCCCATCAAATACCCAGTTGAGGGAATCAAAAACTTCGGAGAACCCTGCTTCACTGATGAAGGCCCCTTGGTCGAAATTTGGCGGATAGATCAAACCGGATTCATCTAGGGTATCATCCTGCTGCCGGGTGACAGTGCCTGCGGCCGCCGATATGTTTGGGTTGGCAACGGTGACTGCGCAAAATCAGCTTTACATGATCATCCCAACGGCGAGAATACGAGATGGACATAAGAGTAAACACACCTTGTGAGTCCTCGATGCTCCGCATAGGCCTGAATCTCTGTCGCCAGCGCCAGACCGTGTCATAAACATGACTCATGCTCATTCTGCAACGGACTTTCAGCTCCAATATATTGTCGCCCGGAGAATGTGCCGCCTCGTTTGCATTCCACATCTGAGCCAAAATATCGGCCAGGCGAACAGGACGATCATGATCCATAACACTTATCCGTCGGATGGCCGAGATGGCTCCATTGAATAGTAATTTGCCGTGATCGAAGTCAATATGACGGCTGAAATCGCTCTTCAACAGTTTCATAAGGGCAAATGCAGCAGACACTATCATCTGAAGGATATAATTGGTGGCGTGGCCAATCAATTCTCCAGGAGATGTCTCCAAGTCCAAAACTCGCCCGAGAAATGATGTCGTAGCGATGAAAAGCTTTGTCAGATCTTCGCCTCGTGGATTAGAGCCAAGGAACACAAAGTATCTCAGATGTAACTCGGCGGCGCGCAGATGAATCATATTGATATCTGAAGAGGACAGCTTAGCGGCGGCTCAACGGCAACAATAGCAGTTCAGGTGTTCATACGTGATACGTCTCGACCAAAGTCAACCTCCATCTCCCGAAGTTCACTCTCCAGAAGCTGCACGATTAACAACTTCTCCGAACTGATGAATTCGGCTGGCTCAGGCTTTCCGCTATATAATGCCTTTGTCACGCGGTCACAGAACTTTTCGATCCGCAATCGGATTCGTAAGTCATCCGAAGGACTGTAATCGGCATCTCGAAGAGATGCTGGCTCAAGTGCCCAGTCATAGATGGTGCCAGACGGCTGTCCGTAGCCGGTTGCGACGCTGCAAAGGGGCATTTATCAGCATTCAAGACGCATGTCGTTGCTGTCAGGGATCGTCATTACTTACTTCTGAGCCACAATGTTACAGATAGCCCATGTCTGTAAACGATCCTTCACCGCTTCCCCTTGAGCTTCCATTCGGAAAGTCGTAAACTCTTCCGCCTGCACAGGCCGATGCAGGCCCAGCTGCATCGCAATCTGCATCATTAGTCCGCTAAGCATAAAGGTGGCATCGGTCCTTTGACTCGTCGTAGGCAGCGGCCATGTGCAAAGTAAGCATAAAGCCTTGACCACACGGTAGTCTTGAGGAACTCCCGTAAGGGTCGACCAAAGAAGCCTGCTGAAAGGCCCAGTGAGTGAACTCAGAAGACCCGGTTCGGATGGCGCTCGACGACTAGCGACGCAAATGATCGCCCAAGCTTGCAAGCGGTTGCGGCGCAGATATTCCTCAGGAGGCTTTTGAGGGTTTAGAAGGGGCAGAAATGGATGGTAATATGTGAAGTATCTAGCGGGTCGTTAACAGACGCCAGTCCCTCTTGAGCAGAGAAGGGGAAGTGGGCAAGTACTGGTCAAACAATCGTGCTACTCGTTGTCTGGAGAGGATGATATCCTCCAGCCTCCAAGGACTGTCATCCTGGGAGATGATGGAACTGTCTCTGGGTAAAGCCAAAGGAGTTGGCAGTGATTGCGGTTCCAAGGGGACAGAGAGAGGGCGACTGCGACTGGAAAGTGCGGAGTCCGGTCCACAGTACACATCCTCTGAACACTGCGACATTTCATCGCTGGCATTGGCATCCACCGTCTGAGGCCGTTCGCCATTGATAGCGAGCCGTCGACGGAGTTCTGCGATCTCCTTTTCCATTTCAGCGTTGCGTCTGCCAAAGATCGTCTGTCAGACAGGAAAAGGGTACTCGAGTACAGATCCGTATCGTAGAAGACTTACCTCCGCTTGGAGATTCGCTTGAATGTAGGCTCAACCTTGCATTCTATCTGAAGGCGCCGACAGCGCGAACATGCGGCTGCCGGCGTCTGAACAATATCACATCGAAGCTGTTGAAACCCAACATACCATGTTCAGCCAGCAGTCGAGGACAAAAAAAGAATGTCTTTTGATCATGTATATGGAGGTGGGCTATATCATTTTGGGCCATTCAACACCGCGAGCCCAGTAGCCAAGGACTGATTAGCTCACCTTTTGCTGTTTACACTCATTACAGGCCTTTCTACTACCACCCCGCCGCTTTCCTGTGATCTGCGGGGGAACCTTCTCCATCTCGCGAAGTTCCGAACTCCTGTTTGGGAAATCGAAGCCTGTCATCGGCCGGGGAAGCCTCGGCGTGTTCCGAAGGTCGCTGGTGGTGCCCTGGGGCGTTATCAAACTTGCTTGTGGAGGCAGCCCATTTGGTGCTATGACACCCCGGAACTCCAGATCCATCAGTATAAAGTAAGAAAAATTCGCCCAACGGTATTGTACCGCGGAGTCCCGTTAACACATGCAAAAAAGCGTGGTATTGACACAAGGAATGTGCTTAGGTGCCGGAAATCGGCAGAAAAACGGGGGGATCCCTTAAGCGCGAAACTCGGCGGTTCTGGAAACATTTGCTGACTCATTTTGGTGCCTGAGGCAATCATTTGGGGCCTTGTCCTACCTGTATGAAATGGAGGAAACTACAATCGTAGGGCGGATAGGCTTAGTCGAGAAGAATCATGGGTCATTGATACTCTGTATTTGAGCAAGGACGTTCTTCTATAGCCAGAATTCTTTCGGTCTCGCCCCAGCGTGGCTTGATCTGTACCCTGTAGTTACTTCAGTACCGTAGCGTGTCCCAAATACTACCTACTAGCAGGTAGCAAGGGAGGTCCGAAGACAAATTATCATTCTCATGAAGAATGATTAGCCCTCACCACCGTTCCAGTCTAAACAAATATCATGCCAAGTGCCATCCAGGACCGCATCTCGGAGACACTACAGCAACCCCCCGCCAATCCCCATGACGTATATACTAGTTGGTCTTGCATTCCAGTGACCCAACCCCTCTTAACTCTTAAGCTTTTTGAATGCTTCAATCATCAAGGTGCCTTACTTAGGTACCTAGCGTCTCCTTGACCTGTCGAATAAAGGATGTTCTGTAAGGTACCTCAGCGGTTGAAACCTAAGGTACCAAGCCTCCACTAAGGCAAGCCCTCCACCCCATCCCCACCGCCAGCCATACTGCCGCGCTCTGCCAACGAACCATCCGCATCAGCATATTATTATTAGTAGCATCCCGTACTCCGTACTCCCCACCATTTAGGCTTCCGCAATTTGACAAAGCGATCTCTGGTAGACTCTTGCCTATCCACCCATCTTCAGAAACACGACAACTGCGCTTGATTCATTGTTGCTTACCGTCGGTTCTCTCAGCAGGATTTCCTATGGCAGACGTTGCTACTCCTGATGGCTCAGCGCCAATTGTTCCATTGCTCAGGGATCCTGATGCGCCGCCATCGAGTGCTGGCTCTGCGGGACAGTCTGAAGTTCGTCCGGCGCCGCCGCCTATGACAGAGGAGCTTAAAGCTCGCTTGGACAAAGTCATTTACTCCGATGTAGGTGACTCATATCATATCTTCATCCCACAATGCGCGAGACGGAGCACTTGCAGCTGACCCCAAGCTCTTAATATCTTTAGATCGGTATCACAACGCTCCTGGCACGATTGAAGCAGAGCGTAGCTTCTGCGAAGGTGCGTTCTGGTCGCATTATGCCAAACCGTCCAATCCTACGGTTAGGAGAAGGGTGCGCTGACCGAAAGACGTGCAGGATTTCTCCGCATTTCTCAAGAAACGGTCCTCTCTGGAGGAAGAACATGCGCAGGGTCTGAGGAAGTTGTCTCGTTCTCTTAATGACGCTGCCAGCCGCCCCGACAATCGCCAAGGCACTTATGGCTCCAGCTACAATGATCTCAATCGATTCCACGAACGCATGGCGGACCATGGACTTCAATTCGCAGTATCTCTGCAGCAAATGGCCGACGACCTCCACGAGCTCGCCACGAATATCGAGAAGGGACGCAAACATTGGAAACAGACCGGTCTTAGCGCGGAGAAAAGGGTTACTGAGGCTGAGGCGGCAGCGGAGAAAGCAAAGGCCAAGTACGAATCACTTGCGGAGCAGTATGATCGCGTGAAAACTGGGGACAAACAGGGCGGGAAATTCGGCTTGAAGGGACATAAATCTGCTGCCCAGCACGAAGAAGAGCTGCTGCGCAAAGTGCAAAATGCGGACGGCGATTATGCTGCCAAGGTCACGGCTGCACAAGCGGCTCGACGAGAATTGATTTCCACCCATCGTCCCCAGGCTGTGCACAACATCCAGAAATTAATTGCAGAGTGTGACTCTGGTCTCACGTTGCAGCTGCAAAAGTTCGGTATGATTGTCATTGCGTCCCGACATTGGACCGGTTTCTTGATCTTTGCGCTAACTCAGCTTCAGCGACATTTAATGAGAAGTTGCTGCTGGGACAAGGCTTATCCATTACGCCTTTAGATGAGGGCGCTGGCAATGGCTCTATTGGACCAAGGAGTCTGTTTGAGGTGGTACGGCAGATTGATAACCAGAAGGACTTCCAGGATTACATTCTCAGCTACGAACATAATCCTGGTGCGGTGGCTTCGGAGCAGATTCAGTACCAGCGTCATCCGGTAGGTTCAATTTTGTCAATCATTTATTATCTGCATGCTCATCTCGTGTTAGACACTGGGAGGTACGCCCACAACCGTTGCTCCGGCCTCGCAGCCTTCCACACAGAACAAGCGCCAGTCAACCGTGTTTCCTTCATCATTTTCTCAACAACATCTTCCTATCAGTCAGCCCTCCACTCAGCCATCTGGACCGGCCGCGGCCCCGGCCCCGGCACTAGCGTCCGCTCAAAACACCCAGCCATCATCTTTCCAGCCACATCCAGACTCGTTCTCCTCGCCACCCCCATTTCAACCACCTTATCCGACCTCTTCGGGATTACCGGCTCAAGACCAGCACAATGTGAACAAACCGCCTATGACGGCACCGGCTAATCCTCTGCCGCCACCAGGAAACAACTTCCAACAGAATCTTCCTCCCCTGAGACCGGTCTTTGGGGTGTCATTGGAAGATCTGTACGCCAGAGATGGGACTGCCGTACCCATGATTGTTTACCAATGCCTTCAGGCAATAGAATTGTTCGGGCTGGATTTGGAAGGCATTTACCGTCTCTCGGGGAGTGCCAATCACATCAACCATATGAAGTCGCTTTTCGACAACGGTATGTGTAACCGCAAGTTTTAGCCCGCCTCTCTGCAAGCGCTGACCTCTTATGGACGACAGACTCATCACAGGTGGACTTTACGAATCCCGAGAGCTTCTATCACGATGTCAATAGTGTCGCCGGGCTGCTGAAACAGTTCTTTAGAGAATTGCCTGACCCCTTGTTCACTTCCCGATACTATTCTGATTTCATTAATGCAGCTCGTAAGTACCTAGTCGAACACGGCTTGCCATGTGACGAGAGCTGACACATATTCCCGTAGGGATCGATGATGACATCCAGCGTAGGGATTCACTACATGCACTTGTCAATAGCCTTCCAGATGCGCACTACGCCACGCTGAGGGCTCTGATACTGGTAAGTAATTCGGTATTTCCCCCCTGTTTCTATCTGCCAGGGTCTAATTTGCTCGATTCTAGCACCTCAACAAAGTCCAAGAACATTACATGAATAATCGTATGAATGCTGGGAATATTGCAATCTGCTTTGGGTAAGTCGCCGACCCCCGTTCTCTCCGGCACCTTCGGAAGCTGACAAGCATCGCTAGACCTACTCTCATGGGTGCCAGTTCCGGCGGCAACATTGCCGATGCTGGTTGGCAGGTCCGCGTTATTGAGACCATTCTGGTCAATACGTTCCAGATATTCGATGACGACTAGATTTAACTCTCGCTATCAGACTGGGAGCTCTACAGCCTCTTAAGGGCCACACTTAGGAGTTCAGAAAGCATGTCCGTCGCCTCTGCTTGTGCTGGAGATTGCACATTTCAATCGTCGTTCTTGATTCCCCTGTCATATTTCCGATCGTTTTCACATAGCCCCGATGTAAATATTGTTTCTTTGACGTTGGATTGACTGTCATCCGCTGAGATACCACCCCTGTTTCATAATTGACCTCTACTTCAGGACATGGTATGTATTTCAGCCGTGAACGTATTTGGCAGTCCAATTTTGGGATATATCCAGTAATTACATGAATAACGAGAAATGCAAATTTGATATGGTACAGTTCATAACAAGATCTAATGGTCCAGACTCCCTTTATCCCGCTGAATAATACAAATCATAAGGAATGTGAGGAGATCCTCCCAAGTGGAAAGAAAGCACGACCAAAGAATCTGCATAGGTATAACACATGCTAGAATGGAAAGTAGCCGACACTGGATAGCTATGAAGCCGCTCACATGCAGGAGAGGTGGAATTGAGAGAAGAGCATGGAATTCTTCTCAATAACTCAGACCATACTTCTTGTTCGCCTGGTTGATGACAGTATGGAGACTTATCCTCAAGACGATTGGCCCCGAGCACTGACATAGGGGGATTCGAGCTGCGACATGACGCAGTAATTCGCGGTAGTTTGAAAAGGATGATTTAAATCATTTCTTTCCTGTCATCATGTCCTTCATTGCATCCATGCGCTCGGAGAGTGTGAGTCCCGGGGCAAAGAAGGGGCTGTCGAGATCTTCGACAGTCGTGGGAGTGGCATGGCCCCAGATACGCCACTCCTGTTCTTCACCAGTCCACCGAAGCTTCTGGATAACGATGTATTCCGTGCAGTCTTGCTGCTTGGCTGGCGCAGGCTCTGCGGCAACAGCGCTTTCAGCGCCGCGCTTGGGGATAGTGATCTTGGTCGTTGACTGACGGCTAGTGATACGCACGACAACCTGTCGTACTCCAGAGTCAGGCAAGTCTGGAATTTGCGTGGCGCGATCAGCCAAGACGCGAAGACCCGTGAAGAGCGTGCCTGGTGTACGGTTGTATTTGTCAAGGGCCCAAGTGATCTTTTCATCCTTCGGACGGCTGGCTATGCGGGAGCTGAGGCTATTTGCGAGGCCGGTGCAACAGATCTTGCGCAGGGTATTGATATCTCCGCTGTAGAGAATCAAAAGAACTGGTTAATTGAGTGCGCGAAGCTCGGGGTGATATGAATAACAACTTACTCAGCAAAAGCAATATACATTTGCTGATGTAGCTCGCGAGCAATCTGGCGCCGCTCCTTCAGGCGCAGCGGTAGTCCCTTGTTGATCCATTTGCTGTAAGCGATAAGCCTGGTATAGGTCAGCACCAAACTGTTTTGGAGGATTCCCATGCTACGCGAGAGTTTTCCCGGATAGCCGTAAACGAGGAACGGCACACATACCCAAGGAAGTTCTGAACCGCATTCTTCAGCCATAGCCACTCAAGCTGTAGACGTTCTTTCGGTTGTTGAAAGATTGATGGCATGTCTCTCCACAAAGGTCGAATGAAAGTTCCGGGCAAGAGCCCAATGTCTTGAGGTAATTCCGACCTCGACAATTCTCTGCCTCTGGTTCTCATACTCGGTTGTGCAGGCTGCTTAACTGAAATATTCTGCGGTACGCCAGACAAGCCGCGCTGGGCAATCTGAGACTGAGAGAAGAAGCGGCATTGGCAATATGCTACAACTGCGGAACCCGACGAAGGCGCGGTTCGATAGAATTGGGCAATGGGAGCGCCGGACCGCACAGCCGTGCGCAAGGAGCTGGGGGAAAGCCATAGGGAGGACGCCATTATGGGCGAAGGCAACAGGAGCGCCGAACTGACGGACTGGACTTTGGGATGGCCTGTTGAATCTGCAACAAATTATTCCATCCAGATAGAAATCACGGGATGGGGCTGATCACATGACTGGCTTCTCCGCTGCGGGTCTCCAACCGGCGTTTTGGCATTTACCATCACAATGATCACTCTAGTCCGCGCGGCACACTGGCTTTTGAAAGTGTCAGATCCTGGCTGCATCTCTCTGACTTACTTGGCTGCTTTTCACTCTCCTGAGCTATAAGTTTTGCAATTTTGCCCAGCCAGGAGCCTTGTTCTCGGAAAGGGAAAAATAGGAAACGGAAACCACACGCCTTCAGCAAGGAGAACAGGTCCCCGCACAATCTAGCGTATCATTCTCTCGCTGGCCATCTCGTTGACCTTTTCCCCTTCCTCTCTTTTGGGTGTGATTGCGCAGCGGCCGCATATGCCGTGAAATAAGGCTGGCTCCTCCTCGTCGTCATGTCGCTCCTGCGCCCTTCCCCCTCCATGATCAGCTTCCTTCTGAGCCTGTTATAAATACTCCCCGTTCGGACTCGAATCAATCACCACTCCCGCCTTCGTACTCTTCAGTTCGCAATTCAAGAGGCGAGCTTCGAGATAAAGGCGTGGCTTCGCCATCTACTTTGTCCGCCATTGTCCCTCCATCCCCGGCCTCACCTGCATCACAATCTCCGCTCAACAACGATGCAGGACACAACGCTCCCTCTTCGGCGCTTCATCCTCGCGTGGCCGTCATTTTGGGAGTCGACAGGAAGTGGCACGCGCCTCTGCTGGTCTGTCGGGCGCTGAGCACGGTGCCTGCTGCATGGTGGGGGCTGCGGTGTGCTTTTACCTTTCTGGCTGAGCTTCTTCACATACGACCGGGGATGGGACGGGAGGGATGGGCAGCAGCAATTATCGGGAGTGTTGGACAAGATTGGGACGTAGAGAGGAGATTTAGAGTGACGGAGGTGGCATTGGCTATTATGTGGGTATGTAGAATGGAGATGATTCTCGCGACCCGTGGACCCTCTGAGTTCTACTTCATTTGGAAGGTTTGAAGCTTTTGCTGACCATTGCCTTTCTCCATAGTGCTGCGCATCCGCATATCTTTCTTATTTTTTTGCTGATTGCATGATGTCTCGATGGTTCGTTTACTTTCTGAGCTGCATGTTTCCTTCCGAGTTGCTGATCACTCTCCGCAGGCTTTTAAATTATACCCCACCGGCTGTTGTCATTCGTCTTCTTACAACAAACGGGCTGATCGCTTACATTACTTCTTGGGTTCTTTACCTCTCCGGTGCATCGTCAGATCCACGTCTTCTTCTACCGGCATGGATATCGATCACAACAGTACGTACGACCCTTTCTCCCTAATTATGCACTTTCAAATCGTCGATGTTACTGACATCTTGAATCGAAGACCCTTACTTTCCTCTACCACGCCACTCAAAATCACGCCACAATCAAGCGTGAGACAACCGCATCGTTGTTGGTTGTATCAGTCGCCAGCTTCGTCAGTATGTCCTCGCTTCTTTTGCAGCTACACTTGACCCGCGAGAACGAGCCAGAGGTGCCTTTGTTCGTGATCACGCGGAAGTTGTGGGACTGGGCCGTTGCAATATTTCTTCGTATGCGTGTTGCGGATGCAAGGGCTGGAGCTAGGGAGCTGTAAATATGGTTGAAAACATGATCTTTTTTCTATGTTTACTAGATAATCTATCTGCGAGCCTTGCGAAGCCTTCGTCTTCGTAAAGCGCCCGTCTACTATGGGAGCAGGCTTTCGTCGATAGAACAGAATTTAATTTGCCAGAGTCTGAATACTATTTACCCGTCGAATGAGATTGCACCGATAAAAGAAACCCAGTTAAATAATATTTCTCAAAACTGGTACAAACAGTCAAGGTAACATTTACTTGACGAACAGAGAAGAGCCAGAAAGTCCCTCTCAAGACGTCTGCTGCACAAAACAGGCCGTCACATACTGCGAAGCAGCACGACATAAAAAGATAAAACAAACTGAAAAACATCTATGCAGATAGTGGGTATCTACCAACGCCTCGTTCCGTCGCTAATCCCGTTCTTAGAAAAACAGTCGAGTCAAGAAAAATATGAGAATCTGAGACCCGCTTCAAGTGAGTCGTCCGCTCACGAGAGAGCAAAGGATTAACTTTGAGCGCGTCATTTCGACATGGCCCAAGTCCAATGTGCCGGGCACAGAGATGGTTAGGAGTAGAGACCAAGCAGTTTTGGCAAGCACCACGCAGGTTCAACCCAGGGATGGACAAGACAACATGCTCCCTATCCCAAGCACTCTGAGGGCGATGTAGACTGGGAAGAAGGGACCGGAACGGGGCGCGGCGTCTGAATTAGAACCCATGGACTTTGATGGTCTTGGCATCGAGCTCGAGACCTTCCTTCTTGTCGGTCAAGAACTCCTGAACATCCTTACGCTGATCTCCTTGCAGCTGAATCACCTCTCCCATCTCAGAGTCATTGACGATAGTGCCATTGCACGCTATAGAAGTGTTAGCTGTTTGAGTCATATAACTTCTGTCGGAGGCTCTGGCAGCAACATACCGAACTTCTTCTTGATCACTTTCAAAATCTTCTTCTGATCGAACTTCTTAGGAAGACCCTGAACTGTGGTCAAGGTCTTGCGACCATTGCGTTCTGTTGAGGGTGACGGTTAGCAACTATGGTCTCAGGTGAAAGAATCTGCCATTGGTAACGGCATATGAAATGATGTGGAGGATCAGACGTACGTTGAATCCGTATATGGATGTAATTCTGAGACTGTTTAGTCTCGCCGGTGTCTTCGTCAGCTTCGGCGAAGGGGTCTGTGTAGAAGCACGTGTCAGCCTTAGGCTCTCATGACCTCAAAACTGCCCCGCCAAGCCGTTCTCCAGATACGTATGGCAAGACGAAGCGAGTAGCAACTCCATGAGGATGGGTTATCCATTTTAAAAGAGTATAAGTGGTGCCATTGCAACACTGTGAAAGGAACCGCAATGTTCTCCCAGAATGGATAGCAGAAGGGAAAGAATCACAGGTAGTTAACGGAGGTGGCAAAGTCACTTACCGAAGGTCTTGAGGTTTTCGATGGACATAAACTCGGCCTTTGGTCGTAAAGGGCCCTTAAAAGCGGTAGTATATAAATGAGCGAGGCGAGAGATCAGATGTCTCTTTGTAGGCGCGAGAGATTGCGAGCTTGCGAACGGAGGGGAGTTGATCGAAGGTGGGATGGTGGTGTCAGAGAAAGAGATAGAAGAGGAACAGAAGAGCCTTTTGAGGGGCGCACCTCGATTTAGCGCCCTTGTGGGGGAAGGCGGTGTGGCACTGACTAAGCCACCCTGGCACTCGCATACCTAAGGTATATTTATAACCTCATCACTTCTGACTGGGCCACCATTCAATGGGAAAAGCGCTGTACTGTGGATTCCATGGGTAGTGGATGGCGACAAGTATCTGGAGTCCGACCTGGGGGTGGGTTTGTCCTTGACGCAGTGGCGAGATCACACATTATGCTTGAGGAATAGCTACATGACGGGTATGTATCGGCGGGTAATTTGCGAACGTGGATGGAATCAGTCATTCCATCGGTAGTAAGGTATTATTACATGAATTTTGATGCCATAAATTACAAAGATATGGTCACAATGCCACAGCGTGCATAGATAAAAATAAGAAATAAGTCGGCCATGACAAGGGCACATGGCCTGGCTGATTTAGAGCACTTGATGATTCTTGCTTAACTTGACCATACTTTTCAGCTTTAGTCTGTAGTATAGCGTTCGTGACAGCTATCCTCGAAATGCGATAGGCGACTTATTTCCGGTATGACATGATTGGTATTTTAAGGTGAGGGTGAAGGAGAAGGAGCAACAGCGGTGTTTCGTGCGGATGGAGGCGGCATAAATATGGGGAAATATGTCTGCGCGAGAGTGGTCAGAGATAGGTCGGGCTACTGAAGGGTTGAAAGGGAACAATATTTCGGTTACATACCACGACGAGCGCCATTACTGTGGAGGTTTTCAGCTGTCAGTCATATTCCGCTCTCACTTGCGGGGGAAGAGGGCAAGACGAACAAGACATCAGGACGGACATGTATGCAGGGGTAGCTGCCGACTTCTTTTGCTCGGGTGTTTCTCCAAGCCACGACTGGAGAGAGAAGACGAAAGAGACCCATCCAATCATCCTATGCACGCCGCGCACAGTTGTCAGATATATAGCTTGAACGGCTCGATGAGGTATCTCTCACCTATTCCGAGTGAACATCTACGGAGAGAAAGTTAGCATGCGTCGAGACCGTCACCAAGAGACTGCAGTTTTGACCTACCGCGGCCATTGGCATAGTACTAGACATCACTCCTAACGCGGAGTATCAGCCAGATCGTCCCTTTTCTGCACATGGTTTCCAAGCTCAAAAATCGAATGGTTTGGTACCTGACATATCGGCCTCATTCTTATCCTTCGGTGGCTCGATGTAGGGGATGGCTACAGTTCAGGTCAGACATTAGGGAAATTGCGTCTCATGATTGAGGCTGGGCTCTGAGATAGACTTACCGAGGTCTAGCCTCCGCATATCCTTCTTTGACGCCATTTTTATTCTGATGATTTGACGGTTAGTCGCACGGCTTCTTTGGACAGAGCAGCGTGATAAGGGATGTTGCATTGATGGGCAGCCAAGCAATCATTCTGACGCCAATACCAAAACGGCAAGGTTGGATGGAGGTTGGTTAGATAACCATCCGTAGATAATCCGTGGCGGACTGCGGGGAACAGTTTGATGATCCGTCCATGTTTATCGATCAGCAGTGGATGCTGGCGAGCACTGGCCTTTCATTTGATAAGACAGAATCGGTCAGAGTTTGACTGTATTGGGACATGGACTTGAGTCGGCTGAGAAGGCCTGGATACTGGCGGGATAGGTGAAAATGGACAATGAAGAACATCCGGGTAACCATAGTATCAGGAGCATTTCTCAGCTGCTCAGCTGACTAGCGGCACAGATAAATATCAACTGGTACTCTGTACTCCGTAGTTGGATCATCAATGATGTCTTGTTATCACTCGCCTTATTGGGGTTCGGTTCCCTCATTCCAACCCGGGACTTGCTGCGACGATTCCGACGAATGGCGCTATAAAAATGGGATAGTGGCTGAACGATGGTCGTGATAATAGATAGCGATAAAGAGACCCTCCAACTACAAAAGCAATAATAATAGGTGATGATAGGCAACTGCAATACTACTACTCATCGCGTTACGGAACATCTGTAGATCGGCTTTCAATTCAACAGCCACTTCATCCGCTACATAAAAGGCGTACTACTGAAGCGATCGTCGCCTGCTATTGCGGAGTACTGTTTCTCAATCACCAATCCGTTTGACTAGCTCGGCGCAGAAATTCACATGGATGGGATAAGCATTGCAAATGATCCTACGAGGCCGGGGACAAAGCGCAGTTGACCTCTGGGTTGCAGAAGATAGAAATGGCCTGTCAACAATCAACGTAGGACCATGAGAGACTCGGCATGCTCTCGTGCCTAACTTTCCTCCCATCATCATCTACATGCATGAAGCACTGGTGCAGCTGTAGATTGGCCATCCAGAAGCCAAAGGTATACATAATGGTATCTTGATATTTCACAGACAGGATCTCCTGCATTTGGATGGTCTTCTCAAGCCTCTTAAATAGCCGGTGCCTGCTAGGTATCGCCTCGTCCACGGGTGCACGTAGGTACTTTAGGTAGGATCTGTGAAGTTTGACTCTGTCCGCCACAGTCCTGCTCCAGTCTGCACCTGGGATGAACCATCTTAATACTGCGCATCAGAAGGGGTGGCTGATGATCATTGAGGGTGTGATATTTTGTTAGCAGACCTACAACTGCGCGAGCTACCAGGGTCTCTGTATGCATTTGGCAGGGTCACATTCTGACGGGATGCTCCTGATAGCACCTTGTCTACTTAATGCCGACAATATGGCCGAATTTCAAGCGATGCGGTACTTGCATGACCGACTATTATGATCAGGTATGCATGAACTGATCGCCTTCTGGGGACAATGTATTTCTACATACTTGCATCGAACGTTGCGACAACGATATTAATATATCCAAGTGATAGCACTGATAAGTGTGGGAGTGATTCCCTCTCTAACCTCAAGTCTAACGATGTCGGAAGAAACACTCCATTGTCTATCACCACAGTCCATGTCAAGTTTCAACGTGTCACAACAGTGTGTGGTGCCACAAACAAACTGCTCTCTCCGAAGCGACTGCGTCGCTTGTCCATTTTCGGGGATCAGTGGAGTCTTGCACAATGAGGAGGGCAGGCAGGACGAATAGGGTAAAAGAAAATAGTTAGATACTACTAATTTGCTGATCGCCACACATATGGTCATATGTTGGGCCATAGTCTTGTAGGCACTTGAAATCTCGAGGCTAAGCCGATCGCCTGATACCCCGAGATCCTCTCAAGTGCTGGGTTGTGGAATGATTCGCCGGATAAGCCGAGACAACAGTCAACGGTTGACAGGCGGATTCTCCGTAAAGATGGAGTGGAACACTATCAGAGAGATCCAAGTCCCTAAAGAGACGTAAATTGCATGATAACTATCCAAATATTCTTTGCCAGCTTGTTTTCATGATCCTAAACCACAGATTTCAGATCAGTCATTGGTTCTGGTATGTCTTCTTATGATCTTGAATCGCGGCTAGATACAGCGTAAGGTAGATAAGAGAGTGTTTGAGTATATGTATCACAAATTACGGATAGTTAAGGTCTAAATACTTGCTGGATAGTAGAGAAGTACACTCTGTAGTCTACATTCCATTCCTCCCCACTGTAACTGCTGAATCCCGACGGAGTGTCAGTTGGGATGCGCCTTGATCACCTTACGTTATCTGGAGATTCTGACTAGTAGTATTATCTCCGTCTCCGGGCTCGGCTGGGATCCCTCATCTGCCTTCTCCTATATTGCTTTTTCATATTCCGCGTCGATCCTCTTTATGAGTCCCATTTGTTTGCTTCAGTTTCCCCATCCTTCACCAACAATTAATCATTGAGCACTGTTTGTACAATAGTGCATCCCCCCGATCGTCCGAGGCCATATCCTGCCACCACCGGCACGTTACCCACCACCCGCGCCGCCATATCTATCCGAACCGCTTCATCCTGATTACCCATTGATCGGGCGTAACATAATTCGAATACCATCTCACCATCTTCCGCATGTTCAATAAACTGCGAAGCATCCTATAAAACCCAAGCGATTCGAGGCGGATAGTTTTGAGTGTTCGATACCCTCCTCAACTTGTTCCGATGATCCAAATACCGATGCCTGTATACGCCATGAAGCTGAGATGATACCTCATTCTTCTGCCGGCGTTCAATCATGGGGTCAGCCCCTTCACGCCGTTTATAGCGGTACTGGACGTGCCGACCTTTCGCAGCCCCTGGGTCAGCCTGACCGTCAGTCCGAACAGCCGTCTATGCCAGTGCCGCAACTGCAGGGTAGACCACCGACACTCATCGATCTGACGGCGAATGACGGAGATGTACTAGATCGCGAACCCCCGGCGAAGAGATTAAAAATAGATGTGCATGCTGAGTCAGTAGCTGGTGATGGAAGCCCAGCTTCCGCAGGAGCGGGGGAATCAAAGACTACCCCAAGCACAACAACTTCGAAACCCCTTTCGCTGTCCTGGCGTGCCCGTCCGGTGTGGTCCTTTCAAGCATTACTCTCCGAGGTATCTGGAAGCGCAGAGATCAATGTTGAAAGTGCAGCGGGTGTCGTGCAGGATGTGAAGCCCCCGTCGCCGCCTTCATTTACTGGTCCACCTTGGAAGTTCGCTCCAGCAGATACCATAGCAAGTGATTCCGCAGGAGCACAGGATGGTGCACCTGCAAAGGAGGTGCAAACTACGCCATATCATATTGAGACCCCTTCTGTTGCACCAGTTTTGGGAGGCGAGAGTAAGTCAATACCACAACACGAAAGAAGCCCTAGAGTCGTCTCTGACTGTTGAATTGTCTTGCAGAGGTTGCGGATTTCTCGCCATGGATGGGCAACCATCCGGAAGACGTTCTCAATGAGCAAACGGCAAAACAAGGATACTATGACCGCACACAAGTGTCTCAAAATGAGTCCAATACGGCTCGACCCTCCCTTTATGCGCAATTGAAGCATCGTTCTGGCTTGCAAATACTGTCGTCTGTTTTTGCAGCCGCTCTGGAGAAAAGACAGGGCCATAGTATGGTCACTGCGCCGTCAACGTTCAAGCCTCCTCCGCGAGTCACGCTGACGGATAACAAACGTGAGGCCTGGCTCCGCGATCTCGCCAATCCGAATGTCCCGTTACGCAAACTTAGTCGAACCATTCCTCATGGTATCAGAGGCAGAGTTCTTTTAGATCAATGCTTGACCAAGTGGGTTCCTGTCGGCCGTGCTGTGTGGCTTGCGAAGTGCGTCGGTGCCAACGAGATCCGTGCTTTCAAAAGAAAAGGTACCAGTGGCGCCTTGGCTATTGGCCTGGAAGCTAAATGGGTGCGCGATTGGACTACCAATGTCCAACAGTTCCTCGAAGGCGTAATTACTAGTTGTGGAGTAGCAGACTGGAAGATGAAGATGACTTACGCGGTCAACTTGACCGCTCGTTTGTTCTTCGAGCAACTGCTTGACCATGACCAGTATCTCGGGTGGTTCCTCGCATCCCTGGAGGTAGCGCCATTTAACAGCTTGCCAGTCTGGCTTCTAATGTTAGGGATCTACTGGAGCAACATCCTGCGATATAGGAAGCGGGGTCGGCGGCTCGCTGAACTCTTACTCGACAAACTACAACTAGCTATCAAGTCGGATTCGGCCACATCCCTTCGCCCGTTGACAGAGCGATTGTCACTGCATATCAGAAAGTTAACACTTGAGCATACTTCATCCATGGTGCTTCCCCACTCATGGGAAACGTACA
The DNA here is from genome assembly GCF_001078395.1 of Aspergillus udagawae. Lineage (NCBI taxonomy): Eukaryota > Fungi > Ascomycota > Eurotiomycetes > Eurotiales > Aspergillaceae > Aspergillus > Aspergillus udagawae. Next base: position 1,785,096 of record NW_025091265.1, on the reverse strand, counting down.
AAGATCTTCTATCGTCCTGTTTGAACCTAAACGACAATGTGCACAGAGAAGTTTTCCAAAACTTGGTTGAGCGAAATGCGAGGGTGCAGCGGCCTCGAAAATGTGAAGAGATAACACAACAACCGCCACAGCAACGCATCGTCCAGCTGTTCGACTCGATACGCTCTTCGCACGACATCACATCTGTTTCCGCTGCATCTTTGGGTGCGATAGATGATAAAGCAGCTCTGGTTGTTAACCTTCTCGAGTGGGCAGCCACCCCGTTTCGCTATGGTGTGTCTCGTGTTTATACCGGCGCCCGCCTCCTGCGGAAATGGAAGATCGCTGGAGTCGATGTGGATACCTGCATCATTTCCTTCTTTGCCGAGAGTCAAATGAATGATCAATTGAACATGGACAACATCTATCATATCGTCTCGGAACTCGTCAGGTCCCAGACATTTTCGGTTGGAAAGTACCTCCAATGGCTGATGGCAAAAGGGGTTGCACATTTTCCCCGAAACTCCGAGCATAAGCCCCTTTCGGGGGACCTTGCACTTCTCATGCAGCTCCCTGTGAGCCGTCTTCCTGAGCATGTACGCAACCTCCGTAACACTCTGCTGCATCGCGCCGGAGTCGAAGTTTCGAAAGAGGCTTCTACCATCGCCGTACTCAAGGCATCAATAGCTGAACGCCTTCCAAGGATCTTTGGTTCTGTCGCGAAAACCGCAGTATCCCGCGACCCTTTCCCGCCAGATCTGACCTGGGCCGTGAAATCTGAGCTTGGTCAGTGGATTCGGCGTGGAATTACTGAATTTGGGCGGGATCCTCGTAGCGCATTTCAGGATCTCCATTCCGGCCCTGGCGCAGAGCAGTCCGCACTCACGTCTGGCGAATTCTATACCATAAGGGACATTCTGGAAAGTTTCGGCGATCTTTCAATTCTTGCGGACGTACTCAAGCAGGCCGCCGTTTGCAATGACGGAATTGTTTTGGCATCCGCTGTCGATACAGTCAATTATCATTTTCGTTCTTTCTGTGTTATCGGTGCTACAACCGATCTTTTCAAGAGACTGGTGGAGTCATATGCCCGCCTCAAACGGCTTGGATCGACCTCCTTGGACTTGATCTTCTCATTGATAGACCTTGGGCTTCGGCTACCTGGAGAGCTCAATACAGTTGCTCTTCTCCGTCAAGACCTCTCCCGGATTGAAAGCAAGTCGTCTATGGCAGCACCATCGCCACTGTCTGATCACATACCTGCTACTTTCAATGAAGCCGATCCGCTCTTTCTGGTGAAGCTAGACCAGCTCCTCTCGTCCACAAGTGGTATAGATGAGTCCACATTGGATACGATTTTTACCCTTCTCATCAAACAAATAGAATCCAGCGGTGGTCATGCTAAGCTCTCGATGAATGATACATGCAGGTATTTATCGTACCTCAGACCTTTTTCTCCCAAGCGTTTCGACCTCATGATAGTCCGCTGGATCTGTGGCCTTCTCAAATCGACCACCGGAGTGATGCTGTCCCAAATGCTGCCTCCTTTGATAGGCGTTGGATGCGTTACCATCCAAGCCTTCGTGTTCCTCGTGCGAAGGCTTCTCAAGTCCGAGAATATGATATCCAACCCAAGAGACTTGCGCGTAGATCTTCTTCAGCTTCTTGTACCTCCGCCGGCAGGCCAGAGTCGATACTTTGACATGGTCACATATCGCTTCCATCTGTCACGGAAAGAATTTTTGTTCAAGCACCCTGAGGAGGTTTTCAACATTATTCGGGATGCTATCGCCTTGATTGATTCGCAAAGCCAAGAAGAAACCTATTGTCAGGGCCGAGTGGATCTAGGTCACAGTGCGATGGCACTCCTTCAGATTTTGCTTACTCAGAACCCAGAAAGTGCTGTTCAGCACTGCACGGAGAAACTTATTGGTCAGCATCCGTCCGCAGTGACAGTTTTAACAAGAGCGCTCGATTCCCTTCTGGGATTGGATACCAAAACAGGTGAGCCCTTATTCACATTGAACGGTTATTTTATCGTCATTCCTATTGACACCTGGTCCAGCGCCCCCAGACATATCAGTTGCTGAAAAGGTCATTGAACTGACCAACGATTTCTCCCTCCCGTTCTGTCAATTGAAGCTTCAGCTTCTATTCAACGCGGAGTCTAAGGGCGATGTGAGGAACGAAATAGTGGACGTGATGTTCAAAGCTGCAGTTGCAGACTCTCGCTCAAGACGATCCAATTGGGTGGGATTGGTTCGTCTGATGAGTCATGATGCAGTCCGACAGGTAAGGTGCCATGATGAAGGTTTAATAAGGTTTCCACACTAATTTGTCTAGATTCGAGAACGAGCGGAGAAAAATTTCTTTGCTATACCCTTGTTTGAGGAGTCGCCCGATAGCTGTTCAGCGTTTGCCGCAGAAAACAGCAGCTCACTCGAAACGGCGAAGCTGTATCTGACGATCATTGAGAAGCTGGCGTGTAGCATTCCCGATGCGGGCCCACAGGCTGTTGTCCCTGTCCTCACCGAGAGGATGGATTTACTGCTCCAAAGACTTATCAGCATGCAAGCGAACTACAGTGGCACTACTGAGCTTAGCCATGCAGTTGACGCAGAACAAATAATCCGATCTCGCGCGCAGTTCGAGAGAGCCCTTGCGTTCTGGTTCTCTGCGTTGCTCAGGATGATTGTCCTTCATCGGACTGCTTTCAGTGTGCCATCAGCCGCACTCAGACCCAGCGCATTGCCAGAGCAAACGCGCTTGCTGATATCGATATTCTGCATAACTCTCGCGCGTCTTCCAGATAGTGTGTTACGACTCTTTCCAGCGGCCGACTACTTTCCCCACTCGATGAGAGCAGGAGACTGTCGTCCTTGTCCGGGTATCCTGCTGCAGACGCATGCCCTGGACGTTGCAGCATCCCTGATTGATACATTTCCGGATGAAGCCCGTCATCAATGCGCTCGCTATCTGAGGGAGAAATGCCCTCCTTTCGCTCGGGTTCAGAATGACTCGCGTTTCCTCTACCTTCTGGGTCCCCTTGGCGATAGCCCATCTTCTAACCTTACACTTCCTATGTCGCTTCCTTCACCTGCTGCATCTGGCTCCACTCCCGCCCCTACTCCTTCGGGTAATCCCACAGGCGGACCCTCTCACCCCCAACAACCTGCATTTGTTTCAGGTGTGCCGACTGGACTTCCCGATGGCTTGAACTGCGGTGCTAGCCATCTTTGTCTTCAATACCGTGGCCGGGCCATTGGAGCTTACCCTGTACGTCCATGGGAACTCCTCGAAGATGCTGCTCCCATTGCTGGTACCAACGACACTGCAGTCAGTCTAGGATACTTTGATGCCCGGCGCGTCAGGGTTTAGCACATCAAGATCTAGTTGACTGCTCGTCTATCTACGTCATGCCCCTGTACATATCATCTTTCTGCTTGGTCATTTTGGTGTTGTCTTCATTTGATTCTTTCATATTCCCGAAGCTTGATATCATATCCATTCACCTCTCTTCCTCCCTCTTCCTCTCCTTTCTTGCTACATGGCTCCGAAAGAACTCCTAGCCGATGTCATTCACCTCATTGACTCGTTCTTGTCCACAGCCTGGTACTTTCGCTTATTCCAGCTATTGTGTCTTATTACTTTTGCATTATTTTCATGCCGCCTGTGCCTTTTTTGGGATCGACTGTTTCACTTGAAGAAAGTGTTTGGAATGTGAGAACCTCGATGCGCAAATATATGCGTATTGACATCGCATTTTGCTTCTGTTGCATGGTTGAGAGCATTCATGGCGACACGTATAGAGCCTGGCGTTCATATGGGATGGGTGGTTCATCGCGCTCGGCGGACAGCATACACATATGTTAAGATAGTTCATGGCATCATATCAAATAGCCCTAATTTACGGGATATGACTATGCTTTGTTATTACATTCGGTTTTGTTGTAATTTTGACAGGGTCTAGACTAAAAGGTTGAATCACGCTTGACGAAATTGTCCTGCTCATTATGATATCACGAATACATACGCTCGAGGCAGCCCCTGGTTCCCAGGGCGTTCTTCTATGGTAAATTACCTAAGTGTTTTGCGACAAGGTGCAGTGGGCTCTCTGAACGGCATCAAGAGATATTCTAAACGAAAAGGTTGAAACCAAGTCGTGTTCGTCATTATGTCATCCCCAGTCAGACATACATGCCTGATACTTTCATACCATCCAAGCAGATATATAGACAGAATAGACATTATCCCATTTCCTCCATCCATCAGGATTATCACAAGGGTATAGCGCTTGATCCATGAATCATCCAACAGATCATACACATAGGCCAAAAGCATCTTGCGAACAAAGTCCAACTATAAAACACCATAAAACAAATTGTGTTGAATTATACTGATGCTTGAGTGCCGGTAACCAGCTTGACTGCTGGTTCCCACCAACCCACCCCCGGCACCCTTCCTCCAGGTCAAACTGGAACGCGGATTGCCTTTTTGCATGCCAGGCGAGGCAAGTTTAGTTAGAGTTGGAGGAGGACTTGAACTCGATCGAGATTGATGGTTCCTCCGTCTTGTTGTTGTTGTCGTTGTTGTTGTGGTCGTCTCCATTGCCGAAGAATAGTTCGATATCGTCTTTCCGGGGCGGTAAATCGGCGCTCGAGCTGCAGGAGCGCAACCGTAGGCGTGCGGGTGAGCCGGCGCTCACTGAAACACTGCGGCTTCGAGATCGTCGCCCTCGGCTGGATTCTCCTACACATTCTGGGACGACTTCCAGGTAGGAAGTGAAAGTTGTGGTGGAGGTGGATGTCGACTCGATGAGAGACTCGAAGTCGGTAGTGGTAGGGGCGGACGCTGTGTCGGACGAGTCTTTGGAGTGCAAGCGGGAGTTCGAGGTCGATTCGTCAGCGGAGGAGTCGTTGGGTGTTGTCGAATTGTTATCGGTAGTTGGAGCAGGCGTGGCTCCGGTGCCGCCGGATGAAGACTCGGTCCACTCTTCCCTGAGGCACTTATGTCGTTGTTCTGCCTCCAATTCTTCGACCACGTCGAGGACCAAGTCCTCGCTCAAGCCGAAGCGTGGAAGTTTGTTGATTTCTCGGGCGTAGTCTTCGACGGTCATGCCATTGCCAGTCTTTGGCTGGAACTCGGCGGGGAGAGGCACCCGCGAACGGCCCTGGTCTTGCATGGCATCGCGGGCGTCTTTGCTGCGCGAGCGTCTGAAGGAAGGGCTGGGGCCGGAGGGTTGCGGGAGTACCCAGGAAAACGTGGGATTGCCCTCAATGTCCAAAGGCTGGAGGTAATAGATCGGGTGCCTTTCGAAGGCCTGTTGATGTTGACTCAGAACATGCACATAGTCTTGGAGCGTAGCTGAGTGGTGTACTGACCTTGATAGCGTCTCTGTAGTCGTCGATATAGGCGAAGGTCACTGTGAAGACGGTTGTGAGAAATCCCAGGTCAAGGAAGATGACTTCTTCAAGAAAACATGATTCAAAATGACCTCGGCCAGTAAAAGCGGTTTCAAAGTCATGCGGAGAAACTGGATGCCCAGACCGGTGTCCAAGGCGCGCGGTTCCTAATCAGCATCAGTAGATGTTCGGCAACAGGACGAGGTGAGACAAATGATACATACTCTTTCCCTTGATCTTTTCGATTCTCAGCCAGCGGTCGTGAAGCTTGATGAGATCGTTCTCTGCCAGTGCAGCTACGGCATGTTCAACTTTCTGTAGTAAGTTAAGTTAGTCTACGGTGGCACCCATCAAGACGATGACGAGGTCCAGGGAGTGCTCACCTCGAACTGCACAAAAGCTGTGGGGATTTTCCGCTTGTCACGCTTGACCTTGACATGACATGGACCGAATGTAGAAAACCTTTGCTGGATATCCCGTACTAGGTCTTTGTCCTCGAGGGTAATTTTCAAGCTAATGTATGTCAGTATCTCTAGTTTCTCAAGTAGAGAACATCTTGCTACTCACTTTCCGACGAAAATACAGGCGTCTGGGGGAAACAGCCCCTGAGCGTTCTCAGCCGTGATTGCCGTGTACTGCCTGTCCAGACGAGGAGGAAGAGGCTGCTGAGGCCAGTTTGGGTTTGGAAGAAGGCCAAGGATAGCCATTTCGAATTTGATACAAAGAAGAGAGAGAATTGAACGAGTGGATGAGTTCTGGAGCTTGAAGGCTGCGAAATAAACGAATGTAGAAGTGAGTCGTTCGGTGATCAGTCGAGTGCTTGTCGAACGATGAAAAGAAATGAAAGAAGTCAGAGCAGAAGACTGGCATTTGCGGGGGATTTAAAGCCCACTGCAGGCTACCACTCTTCTTACTTTTCTGGCGGTTCCAGAAATAATGTCGGGGCATAGTATGGTTCTCTTGTCTCTGTGCTAGTCTAGCTCCTGGACCGAGCACTTGAGAAACCATGACGCCAACTGGTATCGTAACTCGGAGAACAGCTAAGCTGAAACCCCGTGCGAGTAATTTGTACCGTTCTGCGTCAAAGACAAAGGACACGGAAAGATTGTGTAGATGTCTCCATTGTGGAGGTCTCGAATGCTGCGTACGAGACCCCTCAATTCAGGATGCAAAGCAACGCATTTTCACGGGCCTCTGCCCTTTTTGCGCCTTCAAGAGTGAGCAGGTGAAAGTAGAGTGCACTGCTCAACGAATTGGCAATTGCAAGCTCTGAGGTACTTGTCCTCATTGCTTCATTTGTTTGGCAGCTTCAAACCAAAGCGCGCAGCCATTATTGGCTTGGTTTCGAAGGCCTTTCGATTCCTAAAGTTACATGACCGTAAATTTCGCCCGGATAGTAAACTTCCCGAACATCCTTTCTGTTGACGTCCTGCACATCCCATGGATCTCCAGGAAAATTTTCACTGACAAAGGTCATAAGGCAGGACAACAAATGATCAGATGCAGGGATTTTCGAGTCCAGAACGTTCTCATGGAAAACTCTAAGAGAAAATCTGCTGTCATAATGAGTCGGAAAGCCAGAAATGGGTTGTAAGGCTGTCAGGCTGCTAAGGCGTGGGAGGAGGGTAGGTGTATAGATCGATGTTTTGATAGAAGTGGGTGGAGGAGGCTAAATAAATAAAGAAATGATTATCGATCTGATCTTATCTTCGGCCGATCAATCCGCAATTAATTATTGGACGAATGGCAGTCGCTACAGAGTACGGAGGACGGAGTAGCCCAATATGCAGCTTGGCGACATCACCATCATTTCATATAATCCTGGTCTATCTTGGAGGCATCTCTCTACTGAACAGTTTCTCTCAACACTCCAAACATCAAATAACCAAATATCCCAGATCGCATGATATTCCGGTAATATATTCGCATTTTTAAGGGATCGAGCGCAAAATACAACAATAAATCATGTTTCCCACGGCTAGGTGTCTGTCCGCCAAACCCGCAGGATTTATGAAGCGCAGCGCGGAGGAGCTGAGCCGTCTATCGAGGATCGGTGGGTAATCATTGCTTCTGCTTCTGCGCCCACTTATTGGATGCGCATGCAATATAAACAGCCTACTGATATCGTTGTGTTGTATAGCCTGGAACTCCGAAGGTCTCCATACTCCCACCAAGCCCTACACTCTCCTCGACTTTGAAGATGAATCCACCGTCACCGGATGCAAGACCATGGCCGACCGTGCCGTTGGTGGATTCAGCACTGCTAGTCTTGACTATGTCCCCGCGGATCCCTCGACGAACACTCCTGGTCATGCGAGGTTTCATGGGAGCATTTCAACGAAGCTACCTAACAATTGGCGAGTAGAGAGGACGGGTGCGTCGGATTGTCCACATTTCCATAGCTCGCTGTAACCTGAGGAAACTGACCACCCTCGAAATCGATAGGATATGCCGCTTTTCGCAATAAGGACCGAGGTTTCTGGCTCTTCGGCCGACTATACTGGGATGTCGACCCGTACTCGTATCTGGCCCTTCGAGTAAAGTCCGACGGTCGGCGATACACCGTGAATATTCAGACAGACTCGATCGTCGAGACGGATATCCACCAGCATAGATTATATACTCGTCATCACCGCGTGCAAAACCAGACCGCCCGTGACAGGCTCCCCTCATATCCGTCGGAAGCGGCCGAGTCACCAGAGCTCGCAGAAACCCTCTTCCCGCTCGGAATTCCTCCTTCGCTCTCTGACGTCCCCCCTGAATCCACAATCATGTCCTCTTCCGCAACAACATCCGGTGGCACTGGCTGGGAGACCATTCTCCTGCCATTCCATTCCTTTGTTCGTACGAACCACGGCCTTGTGGTCGAGCCGCAGACATCCCTTCTCCGCCAGCGAGTGAAGAGTATCGGTATCGGTCTTACAGATCGGGTTGAGGGTCCTTATGACTTGCGAATCCATCGTATCTGGGCTACCAACGGGATCAGCGAAGAAGAGTTCGAGGATGAGAAGCGAATCTGTGGTGCGGATGCGCTGCCTATCGATGAGGGAGTCAGAACTGGCTGGAGGGGCGACTCTCCTTCCGGCCATCCTGACGACAAGGGTAATCAACCTGGAGGAGCAGGAAAGACGAAGGGTTTGAAGGGGTTGCGCTCAGAGTGGGAACAATGATCTACTGTATATCGAAATTCTATGTATTTGTACTATACTAATCGTACAATAACTTATTCTCTCATAGACGCTACCGATAACTATTCATTTGATCGGAAGCTGCGATTCGATGTCGTTGTTCGTGGGCCATTTAGTGTGATCTAATTACCCCCCGTGATCCTCTCCCAAGCCTCCCTGTACTTCTCAGCAGTCTTCTGTACGACCTCTTCTGTCATCCGGACTCCCTCCTTGCCTTTCAATCCCTCCTTAACGAGCCAATCCCGAAGGAATTGCTTGTCAAAGCTCTGCTGGCCGCGGCCAACTTCGTAGTCATCCTTGGGCCAGAAGCGAGACGAGTCGGGCGTCAGGACTTCGTCAGCCAAAACAACCTCATTGGTTTCCTCGTCGACACCGAACTCGAATTTCGTGTCCGCGATGATGACACCGCGTGACAGAGCGTAGGCGTGTGCGGCCTTGTACAGCTGTACAGCGAGGGAAGCAACGGTCGAGGCATGCTCACCAAGAATGGCAGCGGCTGTACATCCCGACATGGTTAGCTTTGGGCACAATGCAAACTGGTAGACGCTCCGGAAGCGAGGAGGACCATGCGTACCTTGATCGGGGTGGATGTTCTCGTCATGCTCGCCTTGCTCAGCCTTGGTGCTGGGAGTGTAGATGGGGCCATCGGGGAAGGCCTCGCTCTCCCTCAGACCCGGAGCGACCTTGATTCCGTGCACGGTACCGGACTTCTTATACTCATTCCAAGCGGATCCAGTGATGTAACCCCGGACGATGGCTTCGATGGGAAGGATTCTAAGCTTGCGCACTTGCATGCTTCTGTTCTGAAGCACTGGCCGAAGTGAAGGAGGGATCTGGGGCGGGAGGTCGAGCGTAATGAAATGCGTGCGCAGAGAGGGGATAGCATCGGTCAGGATCTTGAACCATGCTTTTGTGCATAATGTGAGAAGAACACCCTTGTTTGGGATACCCTGAAAAGACAATCGTTAGCAGATCTAATATGGAGAACTAATGGCGCGTTCAAGACGAAGAACCGTACATTCTCCATGATCACATCGTATGCGGAGATGCGATCAGTTGCAATGAAGAGAAGAGTCTTGTCATCGACTTCGTAGAGATCGCGGACTTTGCCTCGGGCAATTAGGGGCAGCGCACCCTGCAGATCCGTGTTTGTAACTTCGGCCATGACTGTAATTGCACGAATGAAGAGTTGCAGTAGTGATAATCTCAAGATGTGACTAAAAGCGAGTCATGTCCCGATAAACTATAAGTTTTTTGGCGGGGTCTACTATCAATTGATTTATGCCTCAGGCATCAACTGGGTGCCTTGCAAAATCCCTTTACAATGAAGCTGCTGGATGAATTGAACCAAGAGAGCACATTCCATAGGAGTTGCTTTGAACCTAGAACCGATCAAATTTTGTGTGCTCGATATCATTTGATCCTATGGTTCTCCATGATTAAGCTCAATTGTTCGCACTCAGACGCGGTGTGTTTGTATACAAAGGACGCGCCGATGGTTTCATCGCGCAGCGAAGTTCCAGCATAGTCCTTTCATTTTTGGATGGAACTCTCTCCGGCAAAGGGTGTTAACTATGCAAAAGAGGAATTAGATAAAAGAGGAAGAAGAAGAAGAAAAGAGATACAAGATGAGTCGCTATCTGACGCCCTCGAAGATCGCTCTTCTGTGCCTCATATCCATTTACACCGATGGAGTCGTTCCCAACTCCTCCGCAATTCACGTCCTTTCGTTTCTTATGTCATGTCTCAGTCCCTTGGGACCAGACGCATCTTTATCTCTGAACAGAGGGGATAGCAACTATATCGTCGCCATTGACGACCTGGAGGACGCCCTTTCGTCCAAAGCTTCCTCGATCCCTGGCCGTTCGATTTGGGATTTGTTTCTCAAGAAGATCTGGTCCATTGATTCTTGTGACGCTTTGGAGGTATTTTTCAGTGAGATCAGCGCTATTCTTGTCAAGTCTCGAGAAGAACAGATCCGCGACAGGGATAATGGTCTGGCGCCTGAGACCGGTCCTATGCGACTTTCAAGATGCTCACCACTCGGTGCGTTCGTGAGAAGAGCCCAGCTCGAGTTTACTAGGCTTCAGTTCCATGACTCTGTCAAGCTTTGGAAGGGCTTCGTGCATTACCGTCTCCCCACGTACCGTGTGTGGTCAAAGAAGAATCCATCTGCTGAACGGGACCCCGTGGACATCAATTTGCTAGAGCTCAACTTGGACTCCACGAGCCACCTCGCTCAAGTGGCTTATGGAAATATTGAAATCCATGAGGAGGATGGAACCTACGTCAGCACTAAGGATGTCGAACGACTGCTGGAGTTTCAGATTGGCGAGCTACAAAGTACGCAGACGTTCCCCGTGAAGTTGGATAGTCATGATGCACACTTGCTAACGGAGTGCAGGGCTTGGAGGAAGAGTCCCAGATGGCATGAAAGTGCAGCTAGAACGTATCATGACGTCTGGCGTCGCAATACCCAACCTGACTTACTACCTAAGGTGAGACCGAGTTCGCGCAAAAGCCCCGCCATCGCTGACGATCTGTAGATTCCTCGATGCATGGAGAGCCGGAGACTACCCCTCATCCTTCGACAACCTTCACAGATACTTCGACTACACAATGCATAGTCGTGACCGGAGCTCATACCAATATGCGCTACTCAACCTCGCGATCCTCCAGGCTGATTTTGGATGCTATGGAGAAGCTGTTTCTGCAATGCAAGAGGCTGTCTCGATTGCCCGAGAATCCCACGATACGAACTGTCTAAACTTTTGTATGAGCTGGCTGTATCACTTTGGCAAAGCCTTCCCTGAGCAGATGAAAGATGTTCAGAATACGGGAATGCTAGGAAACGAGAAGGAAGGTCTTGCTTTCCTGAAGGCTAAAGCGAAGGAGACTGAGATGTGGAGTCTGCTAAGCACTACATTGTTGAGTGAAGCCAAACTCGAGCTGCAAAACGTGAGCATTCCTGCGTACCATCGTTCTTATCCACAATCCTGACAATACCAGGGTGAGAGTCTTGCATCTTCAATGGAGAACATCGTTCGGGCGTCACATCTCAATGTTACAAAAAATTTGGTGACATCGATGGGCCCACAGCTTCTGCTACAGACTGCGCTTTATGCCAGAATTGGTACCAGACCTACACATGCGGATTTTTTTTCCGGTCCAGGCTCTAACTTCTGCAGGTGTTACCCATCTATCATGGTTGAGCAGCGAAATATTTCGCGAATGCTACGCAAACAAGTCACCATTCGAGGACTATTTGAAGAGTACCTTCCGTAGCTGTCAACTTGTAGGCCAGTTGTTCCCCAGCTTTCTGATATCTACCTTCTGACATTCTCTCCAAAAGTTGGCGCAACAGGGTCGCTACGCCGATATCTCAGCTCTTATAAATCAGGTTACACCAGAAAAGCTACGATCTCTCAGAGCGAATCAACAATGGACGTTCTTCTCTGGTATACTGCAACTAAGACGGCACATCTGTCGGTATGTTCTCTCCTGGCTCATTAGAAGATATGGTTTCTAACAACGAACTAGGGACGACAAAGTGGCAGCAGACTACCTACTCTCCCAGCTTCAAGCGATTCAGCTCCCTGACAATGATGCCTCTCTTCTCCTATGTTTCCTTTCAATTGAATACAAAATCCGACAAGGCGACTATGGCCGGGCCTTGGAACTCGTCGAGCAGACGGCTCAATCCATGCACCAGGACAACTTCGACATCCATTCTCAGGTGAAGCTGCTTTGCTTCAAAGCGCGCATCTTCGAGAAAACGGGTCATCCACAAGGAGGCTTCTCCCTGGCGATGCGAGCCGCCAGTATCGCGCACCGCTCCCGGCTTTTTCCAGGTCTCTGGGAAGCAGTCTGCGTGCTTGGTGGGGTCCTGCTGAGTCTGCGAGAATTTGAAGCTGTGAACGAGATGGTTGAGAGCATCATGCCGCAGGTTCTCGAGACCGACGACTGTGATCTAGCGGCGCGGGCGTACTCGCTTCTCGTGGACGCAAATATGGGCATGGCTGGAAAGGTGTGGAGTCAAGGACAGGACACGCCCGCTAAAAAGGAACACATGAACCGTGCCCTTGGTTACCTCGACTGCGCCTACGACCAATACGAAGAAATCGAAGACATCAAGGGACAATGTGAGATGATGGCCAAGAAAGCCACGGTGATGCACCTCACAGGCGACTTGGTCCTTGCGAATGACTACGCGGCTAAGTACCTGGATCTGCAGAAATTGAGTGAGAAGGGAATATAGCATGCATTGCTAGTGTATAGTACCACATTTGCGTTATAACGAACAGTTATGGTGAAATCGTGAGAGCAGACAAGTCCTTTCGTAGAGCAGACTGAACTGCGGCGCGGCAGGAGCATATCCATGGGACGGCCCCGGAAAATCAGTCCAAGTCCTTACCTATAGGGCTGAAGGCGCATTCTACTCATTTTCCGAGAAGCCTAGGACGAGAGGGAAGACGTGTGTAACAAAAGGAAATCAATCAGCGTTGGTCTTGTAACTCCTAGTCATTTCACCAAAAAAAGCCCCAGTGCACACTCTCACAACGACTTCCGCCCCGATTTTGTGCAGTAAATATACATGCTTTCAATTCCTCTCGTTGTGAAGCCGAGATCGATCAATGGAAGCTGTTGTCCTTATCTACCATAAGGAATTTAGGTAGCCTTGTCCTTGTTGTGGTAGTTGACCTGGTCGTTCCAGCTATAGAACAGTCAGCGAATGAACCATGACCGTGAACGGAGAACGGGCAGAAATCCAGAGTATAGACGAAATGGCCGCTCCACAAAAACTATTCAATGGATTGAAGACTTACAAAATGGTCTGCAGAAAATCACCAGTCAGCAAATAAACCATTGAGAAATCGTACTAGATGGCACTAACCTTGTCTCCATCACCGAAGGGGAAGTTCTTGACACGGATGTTCTGGTAGGGGTACTCGGTACGCTCCTCGAGAGGAGGCATGTGCTCCCAGTGCTCCCAGTGCTCGTTCCAGAGGTTGTAGGCGTTAATGCCCCCGAGGATCAGGCAGGGAATGACGGCACTAGGCATCAGTGAGTAAAGTGTTCGAATGGTTCGCAGAAAAAAGACACCAATTGCGTCAGATAACACATACTAGATGGAGAGCTTGCGCCAGAGGTCTGGAGGGCAATTGAGTCAGCATCATGCATATTATGTCCGTAGCATCATCCACAAAATTCCTCGGGGCCAATTGGAGTATACGAACCACTGGTGGCAGCAGCATGGTGCTTGACAGCAGCTCTCTCGCGGTTAAACGAGTTGTCAACCATCCAAGGAAGCTTGTTGTCGGTGCTGTTGAGGCGGCGCTGGAAAGCAGCGCGAGCAGGAGCGCTACGCAGCTGCTGAGCAGCGCGGAGGATGTTGCGTTGAGGGAACATGGTGCTGAGGGGCAGTCGAACGGCTGTTGCGTCTCTGTTCTGCTTTGACAGTGGGATTATACGGACGTCGGGCGTTCCGGCTTAACGAAGCAAAGCCGGTTTAGCGTCCCCGTGATTCGTCTGCGGGCAGCTATTAGTTCCTTAGTCATCCATCAGGCCATCATCGCGTGATGTCACGGCGCCTCCATGTCACGTGCTGTCACGGGATCGTATAGCTGCAGCTACTGCCGTAGGATGAACAAGTACCACGAATCGATTTTATTGAAGGAGATGAAGTAGAATTCTCAGATTTAGATATTCTCCGAACTCTGGCTGTCCGTGCTATGTACGCTTGGAACACGCTTCACAGCAACCGCGATGGGGTTTCGCATAACAACATGGAACGGTAAGCATGATCGATAGTGGAAACCAGTTCCCTGCTGGATACTCGGACTGAAGATTGATTTGTTTAACAGTGAACGGGATACGGTATGCATTGTAGACATACTCACTGGTAAATCGTGTGGAGCTGAGACCTAGCAGGAATCCGTTCTCGTATGAACCATGGAGAGGCAGCCGAACCTTCGAGGTAGATTTACCCAAGGTCCTTCATAGTCTGAAAACGAGAGGCTCATCATAGAATAGTCAATGTTTGATATTCTCGAGGCAGATATTGTCGTTTTTCAGGAGACCAAGATTCAACGAAAAGATCTCCGCGATGACATGGTGCTAGTAGCTGGCTGGGACTGCTACTTCAGTTTACCAAAAACCAAGAAAGGTGCGCACTATAAGATATCAGGCACGTCGTTCAGTTCTGACATTTTCAGGATACTCCGGAGTTGTGATATACACTCGAAATGCGACATGCTGTCCCATCCGCGCAGAGGAAGGACTTGCGGGAGTTCTCTGTCCGCCCAATTCGTCAGTGTCTTTTCGAGACCTGCCTGAAGACCAACAAATAGGAGGCTATCCAACCATTGAGCAGTTATCAGAACTAGAGGTTGATGCAGCTACCCTGGACTCGGAAGGTCGTTGCGTCATTCTAGAGTTTCCTGCATTCGTTCTACTTGGAATTTATTCACCAGCCAATCGCGACGAATCACGGGACGATTTCCGCCATAGCTTCATTGACCTGATGGATGCTCGCATCCGAAACCTGGTTGCGATGGGAAAGAGAGTCTTTGTCACAGGAGACCTTAACATTGCGAAAGGGGAAATTGATGCAGCTCATGCTACCGAGGCCATCAAGAAGGGAAAAATGACAGAGGACGAGTTTATATCTGCTCCGGCACGGCGCGTCTTCAATCAACTGCTTTCTGACGGCAGAGTAATTGGCCAGCGCGATGAAGGGAGGGAGAATCCTGTTTTATTTGATGTCTGTCGGTCGTTTCATCCCGGTCGAAGGGGAATGTACACTTGTTGGGAGCAAAGAATCAACGCTCGACCCGGGAATTATGGCGCGAGGATAGACTACGTCCTGTGTAGCCTGGATATGCAAGATTGGTTCAGCGATTCGAATATCCAAGAGGGCCTAATAGTAAGCCCCGAGGTTGCTACGGCTTGTTTGCAGAGTGATTTTCCAGCTGACTTTATGCAATTGGAACAGGGATCCGATCATTGCCCAGTTTATGCGGTCTTCAAGGACGTCGTACGTCTTGGTGAAGAAGAGGTCAACATTCTCGACATAATGAACCCTTCCGGGATGTTCAAAGATGGCAAGCGTCTGCAGGAATACTCTACTAAATACCTTCTACCTACGTCGGGACGCTTGATACCGGAATTCGACAAGCGGAGAAGCATCAAGGACATGTTCTCGCGTAAGCCATCAACCAACGTACAAACACCAACAACGAATGCCCCGACGTTGAGACGCTTTGCCTCTGCCCAGGAAACGGAAACGTCAACCGCTATTTCGGAGAGCGCTGCCAGCCGGTCCGCAGCAGTTTCTGATAGCACTCAAACGAAACAAATCGTTCGTAAGAGGTCTCAGAAAAGTGAGACTGGTTCCCCTGTCTCTGTCAAGCGTTCGAAATCCGGCTCAGCTCAACCATCAACACCTTCCACTGTTGGACAGAGGACTCTAAAGGGGTTCTTCAAACCTAAACGTGATCCGGCCGACCAAGCGACCATAGCCCAGGATTCTGCATCGGTGTCTACTTTACCAACGAAACAATCAGCCGCGTCCCCTACGAAATCCACCACAGTTACGGAACCTGCTGCATTGGAAGCATTACCGGCGGCTCCCGCGGGTGAAGTTTCACGGAATGAACAGCCAAATCCCGCGACTCCTACCACTCCCGCTTCGTCCCAAAACGATGATACAGTGATCGACCCCATTGTCAGCAAGGAGGATTGGTCAAAGCTCTTTACTAAAAAGCCTGTTCCCAGGTGCGAGAGTCACCAGGAACCATGCATCAGTCTGACAACTAAAAAACCTGGCATCAACTGCGGAAGGTCGTTCTGGATCTGTCCGAGGCCACTTGGGCCCAGCGGAAACAAGGAAAAGGGGACGCAGTGGCGATGTCCTACATTTATATGGGCCAGCGATTGGAACCCTTCCGCTCCGTAGGTTTTCTGTCTGAGGCTACCGTCTTTTTTTGATAGTGTAACGATACCCCGGTTTCGTACGTAGAAGACTAGGAATGGTATGAGATATCATGGTTTCGGAGATGAGACAGCTGGTACGGAGTAGATTGAGACTTCTCGAGGTCTATCAGACTGTAAACAAAAGCAACTATGGGACGAAAAGGATGGTCAGCGAGCTGATTTTCGGGAGTACTTGGCCGGATTGAAGACTACTTATCGTCTCTCTTTTAAGGCGAACGCATAGCAGTCGATTTTCCTCAAGCAAGAATCAAAAGGACCTCGTGGCCCCTGAGGGATTGCATGTACCGGGGTCCACGGAAACAAGCATACCGGAACCGGATATGACAGGTGCACGGCTCTCAAGCGGTTGCGGCATGCAAGGGCCCGCCAGGCCTCGCAGACCACCGTGCAGCATGTCTTACAACTTGATCTAATTAAACAGGCTGCAGAGGCTATCGGGTAACCTTGAACAGCAAGGGGGGCGGTGCTCGGGTCGCAGACACGTTTGAACTTACTCTCGACCTCGAGCATCAGCTGGCCAGATGAGAAAAAAGAGTGGACTCTCGAGATAACACATATTTATTAACTCCGTTCTTTGTATTTGTTTGTCTGTTATGTCCTAACTAAGTGACTATCTAGAAGTCGGATATTCTCGGAGTAATTACACTGAATCATCTGATATCTTCTGAAAACAAGTCTCCAGAGTTGTCAGAGATCCTTCCATCGCCCAGGATAAAAATTAAAAAAAAAAAAGGTCCGCGCCGGTATGGTACAGTGTCAAAGGCCACGATGTATCGAAGCCCTCAGCTAGAGGTGCGATTGTAGAAATGTACACATGTTGCTTGCTCAAGTAACAACAACAGAAGAGGCAAAAAGACAAGCAGAGAAGAAGCACATGTTTCAGTCCATCTTAGAAGCAATCAGAGATGAAGTCAGTGAACTCAAAGTTCTCTCCGATCTCACCCTCCGGAAGGCTGAGTTGCTGGCAGAGGGCAGTCTTGTTGTAATCGTTCTGCATCTGATGCATGAGATCGAACGCATTTGGTTCAAAATGATACTGCTGGTCCTCCGGCATGCAGGGAGGAGTCATGATGGCATCCATACCTGGAACACCTTTAAATGCAGCATTAAAATCAATCTCGCCCACTGTCATGCCCCGGAGAATGACAGGAGTGGAGACATCAGACGAGACGTTCGTCGAAGCCGAAGTATTGAGCAACACAGCAGGCTTGGTGTTTTTGGAGAACTGACGAGATGAAGCACGACGCTTTCTCTCAGAAGGCTTGCGAGGGGTGTAATGATAGTCCGGATGGTCTTCGGCGTGCTTCTTCTTGAGCTCTTCTGCTAGGTTTCGGAATTGGGACTTGACCTCTTCAGCTTCGTCTTTCCACTGCTTCCCAAGCATTATGGCTGTGTATATTAGTGAATATAATCGGAAAAAAGTGTACAGACAAGCGACTTACAAATGTCGTTGTTCGAAAAGTCGGGATATGCTTCCTTGATCTTGGGGTGGTGATGCTGACGATACAGGATGAAAGCGTTCGGAGGACGCGGGACCTTCGGCGCCTTCATAGGTCCTGCAGGTTTTCCGCGACGTTTGAAGGACGCAGTTGCATCAAGCTTGTCTGCCTTGAAAGCTGCATCGTGGGATGCAACCGAGATAGCTGTTCCGGAAAATGCTGGGGTGCGCATAACACGGAGAGCTTTGATCGACTCGTCAACGAAGGCCACAACAGGTGCGCCAATGAGTGCACTGTCATTCCGTGTTATCAGTCAAGCTTGAGAGTGACTCTAGAGTAGACACTTACCCAAGACGAGTTTTGATCTTGTCGACATTGTCCTGGCCGATCATGTCGGTCACATTGATAGGGAGGAGGACCTCATTGTTCGTGGATTCGAGGTGACGCAAAGCATCCTGCCACAAGAGCTCTGTGAGAGTGTCGGTAGATTCCGCTGCCGACTTCATGGCGATTGGAACTGTAGCCATTTCTGATCTCGGCCTGCAGACAGGATTATTGCGAACAATGTTGAGATCTTGAAGGATGGAACTCCGCTGCGCAACTGTCGACTTTGAAGAGCGTCGAAAAGCGAAGGAAGAAGGCTAAAATAAAAGGTATCTTTTGGACAGCATAAAGGGTTAGAAATAAAGCATGCTATATGGGTGAGCAAAGTCGAAAGACTTTGTAAGACATGGCAAATGAGGCTGGTGTTCAGACTTGAGGGGCAGGTTGGCGGGTTTCTTTGTTTACTTAGGTGAATGCTTGAAGACATACCACTTTTTCTCCCAGCCTCTGACCATCCAGTTCCTCTTTACTCCAGTAAACAAACACAAAAGCCTCCTAATCTCTCTCATTTCAAGTCTTCTACCTCGACATCTTCTCAACTCCCTTGTCTTTAGCACTTTCTCAACTGTTCCTCTCTTCGCTCTACGAACGATCCTCATCAAAGATTCTCCATCAGGCTTCGTGTATCTCAAAGAATCTCATATTAACGGCATCTTCAATATGGATTATGAACGAGATGTTCTTCTGTGGTATCTTGGTACTGTCGCTGACAATGCCCGTTATCCGCCAGACTTGAGAGACAAGGCTACTCACATCATCGTTTCCTTCATGCGTCACAGAAATGCTTACAGACTCCTGGCTCAGGCTTCTGAATTAGCCAGAGGAGAGCTAGTTATGTACCCCTTTCAGCAGGCCGGTAACATTCCCAGAAACATTGGGCTCCCTGTCCGGCGTTTCAGTCAAAACATTCGCGCAATTACGACTGCTTTTGGCATTATCCCAACCAACGAGGACTACGAAGGTCAACCAATCGAGCTCATCAGTATCCTTGATCCTGCTGTTGAGGGAAACATGAATGACAACCAAAAGCTACAGTTCCACCGCGCACTTCTTGTCAAGGAAAGACAAGCAAACGCCGATCTCGCGAGATGCGTTCAGCGCTACGGTTACCACTACATCTTCAGAGCCGGTCTTCAGCAGTACTACATGACGTATGTATTTCTGCACATTTTTATTTTTATCTTGCTTACAGGTTTAGCAAAAATGTCGTGGAGATGCTCAATTTCTGGACTCCGGATCCTCGCGGTAATGCCTATCGTGTTCGTGTCCAGCGCATCTGCTATGCTGCCATCGAGAGGCGTCTTCGACTCAACAATCTCGAGAAAACGCTCCTCATCAGAACGACTCGCTCCCTGCCTAATGATGCGTTACGCTTCTGTAAGTACATCTGTGCTCTACTGTCGGGCTTGCTAACTCTTGGTTAGGGGCTTGGATTGAGAGAAACCGGGTTGCCTACAACGCGATGAAAGCCTGTATTTTGCTGCTGAACCGTCTGAACTGTAAGGATTTTATGACTTCGGACGTGAAAGATAATACTAACTTTTCCTTAAGAGACAGCTTCATAGCGTAAATCAGCTGTCACCTTTCCATTCATCACACTTTCTTCCGGTACATTCAAGCATCTCTCCTGTACTTCGACGAAGCATTTTGTACCAGAAGGCGATGCTCGACGATGTCTCATCAATCTACTCGTGCACACCACTTTAACTGTTTCAGTATTCGCTCTTTTCATTTTCCCATCGGCGTTTCGGGGCAAATGGCGATTACCAAGCGAGCGTGATTCTTCTTTGTGACGACATCAGCCTTGCGATGCACAACGACTTTCAATGATTTGGGGCTTTCATGATTCTACATTCGACATCAAGTGGCCTAGCTTATGGATGTCTGGCGCTGTTTCCGTTTGTTATCTGTTTCGAAGGGTTCCGTCGGGCTTGCAGTTTACAACGATGTCATGATCTTTATTTCCTTCCTTGTTTCCATGAGCACCAATACACTTCTCATCGAGGTCTTTCCTATCGATGGTTCAATCAATTAGCATAGCTTAGCTAGTTCAAAAGACCAAAAAAATAATGATAATTGTTTCCAGGTACTTCGTCGCTCCCACAAGTAAGATAGATCGCTCTTTTCAAATCACTGACTTCTATCTTCATTGCGGCCTTCTTCGTGGTATATGCACTTTAGCATTTCATAAAGGACGGGCTCATTTCTATTCCTAGGCTGAATCAGAGTACCGTCTTTGATCAAAAATTCGCAAATTCCCTCGATTTCCTAGGGACAAACACATGGTCGACCCAGCAAGCCAGCCACCTCGAAGCTCCAGACCCGCAAAGGTATGGAGTACATCGTAGCTTCACAGAAGCGAAGTCAATCCAGCCACCCATATCCAACCGGCTTTTTCCTTTTAGTTTACATCAGTGAAAGATCTCAAGGTTCTTAGTTCCAGTCACCTTCGCCACTGTTCTGTCATTCGTGAATTCGAACGAAGTAGAAGGTCGGTATTTATCTTCTACCCAGCCATCCCCAACGACAGACCAATCCACTTGTTTCCAGTCTTACTAGCCACCAGCTACGCAGAGGTGTGTGGAGAAGCTCGGATGAAAGCTGGAGACAGTCGTTCACTCGTTGCAAGATCCATAAAGCTACCTGCCACCACGAGCCGGAATCAACATGCTTCAACCTTCACGAGATCGACACAAGGACCCGAGCACAAACCCAGCCAAGGACAAGGTACGCCACCAACATTACTCTGTCACAGTCACAGTTCTTATCTGTATCACAATTGAACCACACAGAACACACCAGCCCAACCAATCAAGTCTCTTACCAAGAACAGAAGCCAGAAGAAAGAAACCAACCCAACGCAAGACGGCCTCGCGGTCCATCCAACCGGCCCCTACCCCCGCTCTTTTCACCAACTTAACTGACAGACCTACAACCCAGTGCACAAAGACTCACGTTGTCCAAAGAGCAGGTCAGTATCCACCGAGCCCAGCTCGCCGGAATAGGAAACCATTTACAGGGTCCAGACGTACAAAATTGCTGACTCGCACGTCAGACAATTGCAGGGATACGCCGAGAAGTTAGAACCACCACCCAAAGCTGAAGCCAAAGCCAGAGCGCGAACGAGAACGATCTGCGCCCGGGGCCTACAGGCATAATTCCCTACAGACTGTTCTCGACGACGTCACAGGAAGCGGGGAGAGGGGTCCCCTTGTTCCCCGACTCCTATGCGGATGCGCGTGGATGTCATGAACAAAGAAACTCGCAATTAGCCCTAATTCTAAACTCTGGGCGTCACGATAAGATTTGTGGTGGGACCCGCGCCAAGACAAACCGGCACCTGTCAGCGGGAACTGAGGGCAAGGGTCGAATGAGAATGCGGCGGCGAATGAGAGGACAAAGAAACCCGATGGGCGCGCAAGGAGGTCTGTGTGGGATGTGAACTGTGATCCATGCACTGCAGCACTCCATGGACGCAAGGGCTGTCAGCTGGCTGTAAGTCGATGCGGGTCCAGGACGATCATCTGCATCTGGAATCTCTGGAGGCTCAGCCTAAGCTCGAATACTTCAATTGACTTTGTTTTTGGCCTTTTTTGCGGGACAAAGGATGAAAGTAAGTTTATCTTTCGTGGTGTAGCCTCCCAGGATATAGTCCGTCTGTACTTGGTACAATGCAAAAGCTCGTATAATATGCGAAGCACCGTTACATACAACAAAAAATATATATTGCTCCCTAGTCTTGGTATATTGAATATATGAAGAAGAGACCGCATAACGAAAGGAATCTGGTCGGAGAAGAGGAAAGAAACACAGAGCGACCGGGGATTAGAGACACAAGAGAGGAAGGGAAAGAAGGATATGACTGACTTGTCCATCTGTAAGTATCGAGAGCATGAAAGCAATAAAATACAACTACATTGCCACCATGGCTTTACCACCCAGGGTGGTTTCTACCACGAGCACCACGTGGACGGAAGGCGATCCCGCAAAACCCAAGGAAATAGACACCTCGTAGACTACTAACTCTCACCAATGGTATTCAGGGAGTGGACCTTAATCCTCCTGGTAAGAAATCTTGCGCATCTCTCCAAGGCGTTGACGTGCCCGGGCCAGATTGTTCTCGAGTTGAAGGATTTCGACCTATTCGCGAGAAAACAACCAGTCAGTATCTTCGAAAGAGACACGCGCGAACAACAATGTAACAGGTTGGACGAAATCAAGCATACCTGTTGCTCCATTTCTCGCACTTTGAACTCGTGCGAGCTGAGCTTCGCGTAGTCGACGGTCTCCCCTTCATCCCGATTGCGTTCGGCAATGATGTCTTGCACTTGTCGCACCAGAGCACGGCAAGCGGCACCGACCGCCTTGCTAGCAGTCTCAAGACGATCCTGCGTCTTGCTCATGAAAGTGGCCTTGACTCGGCTGGCAGCCACCAGCTGAGCAGTGCTGGCGGCCACGTCATTACTGGCCACGATCAACTGCTCGGGAGAGTTGCGGCCGGAGATCACACCGTCTGCTGTCTCAATCAGAGTATTGGTTGAGGTGGCAACAGCCTTGGCGGCTGAAATCAGCCCCTCCGTCCACCGGTTGTTCTTCTTGTAGAAGGCCGTTCTCGACGAGCTGCCGCGACCCTCACGCACGATTTCCTGCTGCGATGCCGTCGCAGCCTTAATCAGTTCCGCAATCGCGTTGGTAACGGCAATAGCAGCCTCCAAGATTACATCGTTGATGCGAAGCTCGTATGTCGAGAAGCCGTCGCGAGGCTTCGACTTCAGCTTGGCCAAGCGTGCTGCTGCAGCCTCGATAGCATCGGCGGCCTTGCTGAGCTCTTTGTCCACCAGATCACCCAGGTCACCGCTGGTACTAATCTTGGTACTCTTGGGAGCAAACGCGTCAACCAGTTTCGACAACGACTGCAGATCTTTCTGAACCTCCAGGTTGTTGTTGATCACAACATCGGTCTTTTGCAGGGGTTCTAGACCCTCAAGACGGAAGGACTGCAGTCCGCGGAAGAAGCGCACGGTCGCCTGGGCCGACTTGCGGGCCGCATTGAGCAACTGATCGGCGCTCTTGTCGTCGTTGGCGAAACGAGTGAGACCCTTAGTGTTGCTCAACACATCCGCAATGGAACCAGAAAAGATAGAGACAGTGCGGATAATCTCGGCATGGGGACTGTTGGGGCCATCGGCGATGAAATTGTTGAAAGCGGTCGAGAACTCGGTTGCGGACGCAGACGCCTTCTCAACCTGAGAGAGCACGTAGGGAGGGGAAGCGTTCTGGTTACCAGCCTGCATGGTGGAGTCCAGTTCGTACAAGGCATCATCAACACGCTGCACACCTGTTTGGAGGACAGAATCAATAATGTCGTTGATCTTGGTTACTGTGCCTTGCAGGACGGTGTCAATTTGAGAGTCCAATGCATGATCGACGTCACCCTGGCTCTGTATTGTTCTCTGGCATCAGTCACAATTCAAAATAGCAACGTAGCCAGTAGAGGACAAAAGAAATGAAGACGTACCAGTTTTAGCTCCTCAAGCTCCATGAGCGCCTGTTCCATTCCCGACTTGTAAACCTCGATCTCCTCATCCTTCTCGCGGAGCGCAAGTTCATGGTCTCCTTGATGGTCCATATTCCGAGACGAAATATCTTCCAAGGCGCGGGTTTTGTTCTGTGCATTTGAGTCAGCGGAGCTATGAGATAGCAAAATTTCCAGTCACGAAACTCACTCTGAGTGCCTCCTCGAGGTCCGCCATCTCACGGTTGTACTTCGACAACAGAGTCGAGATCTCCGTGCCCTTTGAGCGCTCGGCATTCTCAGCGCGTTCGATAGCAAGCCGAAGCTCGCGCTTGAGCTTCTCCAGCTCCTCCTTATTGGTCCCCGTCAAGCGGTCCCTGTCATGCAGAGCACGATCCCTCTCCCTGATCATATCGGCCAGTTCAAGATTCTTTGTCTTCAGCTCCCGCTCAAGCTTCTCGCGCCTCTCAATCGCCTCTTGGGCTGATGCTGCCTTGAGCTTGAGGCTCTTGGTGGTCTGCAGAAGGTCCAGATGCTCCTGTCGAAGCTGGGAGTAGAGCTTGGCCAGGGCCTCGTACTTGGACCGCCAAGTATTGACCTGCTCCTGCAAAGCGCGAATCTGTTCGTCTTTCGAGGCGTTTTGCATGTTCAAGTTCGTAGTCAGCTGCGCCATCTGCTCCTCCAAATCCTTCACGCGGCGATCATATTGCTGCAGCATCAGCTGGTCACGCTCGTACTGAGCCCGGGCATTCAAGTTTTCCCGTTCAAGCTCCGCCAATCGACCCTGAGTGTGGGTCTGATACTGCTCACGCAAGAGTTGTTCCTGAGCCAGTCGCTGCTGCTCGGCCTGCAGACGCTGCTGCTCCTCAAAGTCACGTTGCGCTTGCTGCTGCGCAAGAAGTTGCTGGCGCTGCTGTTCTTCCCACTGTTGCTGAAGGCGTTGCTGCTCCGCTTCAAACTCCTCCTGTTGACGCTTCGCCTCGTTGGTCCAGAAGTCGTTGATGGGCTCCGGCTCAGCAGCCACTGGCTTTGGCGGCGGAGAAGGCTGTGTCTCAACCTCCTTTGCCGGCCGTCTCGGCAGAGCCGGACGCTCCTCGTCTTCGCCCAACAAGCTCGGAGGATCTTGAGGCAACTTAGGGACAGTGATCAAACTCGTGAGATAACGCAGGTTAGAACATTCATAGTAGAATCGGACTAGCCGATAGTGCTGAGCGTCGTATCGACCACGAAGTGGCTCGAGTGCCTCGTTATCTCCCGTCGCTATGAGTGAAAAAGCAGGTCAGCATTCAAAAGGCGACCTGCTCCCAGGACCAGCGGATGCTTACTAGTATGCATAGCCCTTAGCATGCTTGTAATAAACTTGTAAATGCCATAGCTTTCCTGCACAAGGGGAACCAACGCGGAGATTCTACACTCGTTATTGGTTCCTGACTGGAAGTGGGAGAAGATGAGCTTCTGGAAAGTGTCAATCTGATCCTGTAGTGTCATGAGATCGGTAATGGTCTCGTATCTAGAACGGTCGTCAGTGGGGTCGTCGCCGGTAGACGCTGAGGGACATATCTACCCTTCATTCGGATCATTGATCGTCTTCAAACTGATGTACTCCTCGTATTCAAACAGACCTTGACAGAAAAGGTCAGTATGCCATAGTAAGCAAGCTTCCGGCTTCCTTACCATTGAACTCGGGATGGTTCCGATGAAACGCCAACTTCGACTCGAGGAAGAAGACATATTCACGAATAAGCGGACCATATCCTAATGACACACACACACACACAAATTAACCAAGGGCTCCCCTGAGGCCGAACCGTCTCTGCCACATACCTCTAATCCCATCCCCTCCAACACCCCTCATCAAGCTGTCAATCCAATTGACATGCTGTTGCGCTTCCCTTACAACAATCGGGTGACCTTCCTGCAGAACTTTGTGTATCGTAATCAAGGCCTTGAACGTCTGAACTTCGTCGGCAAGCACAGGTTGACTATACGGGACCGGAGCGCAACAAAGTCAGTTGTCATATCGGCCAAAATAGCAACGCATTTTAAGTCATCACGCACACTTTCATGCCAGCCCAGAAGGCGGCAGAAGACTTGTGGTCCCACGTATAGACGATACAGCTCCGGACATGTTTCCCTGGTGAACAAAGATCAGTGGCGAGCTCATATCAGGGGAAGCCAAGGGCGATGCGCGCAAGCGTCTCAGCGGGTGATCTGCGTACGTTTCGGGGCGGTTTCCTCTGCGGATTGCAAATTTCAGATCAGTCATAAGGAACATTGGAAGAAAAAAGCATATGGTATACTCTTGGGCACGCATACCGATGCTTGTTGCTTTCCGGATGTTGATCGCGAGATCAGCCTCGGTGCTACATGGACGTATTAGCTGAGCCGTTTCTTTATCATCCGCAGGCTCAATTCACAAGACAAATCGGCCAAGCTACTCACCGACTCATTTTGAAGGCGGGTGATTTCACGGATTTCGCGGGGATCAGGGGAGCAGAAGACGATCGTAGATGCGGCGGAAGCCGGTGGGCCCGTGACAAGCAACACTTGCGCTAACAAGGAAAGACAGAACAATTAGGGAGCAAAGAAAACAAAAGGCAATAGTAAAGGCCCACAGGAAAAAGAAAGATATAGAAAATGATTGTGAGGGTGTAGCGATCGAGATGGCAATGTGGCAGAGCCCAGACAATGACGTTTTGGGCGTCTATCGGGAAAGTTGGCGCCTGCAGTTCGGCCATCGCAAGTCTTGGCAACGCGTCCTCCTCCTCCTGATAGACGAATCTCCTTATGGACGGTATGAAGCCCAAGATTATGATTACATACATGAAGCGCCTGCCTAGTGATAGATCTGAATATGTATTATTCTGAAAACCATGTGACTGCTGTATGCTCACCGTACTGACTTCAACTTTCACCTTGATACAATGCTAGTACTACTCTGTAGAATGGGATGGCAGTAGGTCCATCTACCCACTAATGAGAACAATACAACGAGACCACGTTATACTGCGGTCAGTCTTCCAATCAACCTATCTGCACCAAGAACGCCGGATTGCCCACAAGAATACGCTGGCTCTGCGCCCGCAGAAACGTCCGGATAAAACATGTATAAGAAGTGACATCGAGACTGGAGGTCTCTTCCATCAGATGTCTCAATCGAAGCGGTACAATTCTCGCTAAGGTAAAATTCCGTCTGTCGCCGAAAATATTTCTATGCCGTGCTTTGTGATACCGGGCATGCCTTCAGCAATGGAGTCATGCTCACACGATTTTTGCTCCGTACCATCATCCCAGCGACGGCTTGCAACCACATTGTCCGATCTGGAAAGGGAGAGATCCCGAGTATTCTCTTGGGTGGTACTCGGCTGTAGTATATCTATCTCAGAAGCGGAATCAGGCACCGGGCTATTGGGCGTCGAATCGCACGGCGCCTCAACCACGAGCAATTCGTCGGGGCTGCTTTCGTCACCCTCCGGTCTTGTAAGAGGCTTCCGTTTAGGCAGGGGTGGCTTTGGGACGGGCCTCTTCGCGTCACCTTTCGAACGCTCGGGGACAGGCGGTGGTACAGGCTTCCTTCGAGGAATAGGATTACTCTTGATGCCGAACTTATCAGGGCGCGGTAATGGGGTGCCTGGAGGAGGAAGTGGATGACCACGTCCGATCGGCTCGTCGGGAGTGCCTGCAGGCCGGGAGGTTTCCTGGCCATTGGAATCTGCCTTTCCAAACACACTCCAACCCCATTTCTTTGCTGCAGCGGTCGCTGTACCCAGCGAGATTGATAATTTTGGCTTCTCTTCGGGAGCATTGGAAGCTGTGGCTGACCTGGTCAGGGTCCCTGCAGTTTCCAACGTGCTTCGCCTGCGCGATCTTTCGCTACTGATAGACGCGTTGGAACTTCCATTCCCACTTCGGAGAGTGACTGATTGTTCACTGGCCAAGTGCGCAGATGTAGGGCGCTTTGGAGAGTGGCTGGCAAACTCGCCAACACTTTCAATAGACTCCGTAAACGATGACCCTCGACTGGGAGTCAGCTTCTCTGGGTTCATCAAGCTGATTGATGGCGGTGATCCATTCGGGGTCTTATTCGGTGAGCTAGGAGGCGAACGGCTCGAAATCTCAATCATCGCACTGGCAGCACTGCTCTTCTCTTCGCCCTTGGAATCACCCGTAGCTTTTTGAATCTTGATGTTGTCAGCAGTGACAACAGGATCGGCCACATTAGAAAATGTCCGAGATCGAATAGCGCGCGGTGGAGACAGACCGCCTGCTTTATCAACGGCGGATGATATACTCGTGTCGGAGTCTGTTGTGACGGACTTGGAGCTTTTGCGTGATTTCAGCGATCCGGAAGTGGTTTCCAAAAGCACTGGCATGCTCATTGCGCGATCATCCTTCGCCTTCAGAGCCTCGATTGAGTCCTTTGTAGTCGGCGTCTGTGGCTGGCCGATCGACTCGTCAGGAATCTCAGCCTTTGAATCTTGTTCTGGGACCTCGCGTTGCCAGATGCCGCCGCGGTAAGGCTGTGAAGCGGTGTCCAGGAACGGAATATCGTCCCAGTATGGCTGAACAACACTCTCAGCAACAACTTCGCGAATTCTACTCTCGATAGTTCGCAGAATAATGCCGTAAGTGATTTGCTTCGAGCTCACAATCGGTTCGATGTCCATAACCATGTTTGGCATTGTTTCGAAAGAAACCCACACTCTGTTACTGGGCGGGGGCTTGAACCGAATCAACATATGCCCTTCGAGCTTCTTGAGAACTACAGCCAGAACAATGTCAACTTCTCGTGCCTTGAAACGTGGACCCAGGTCAATGCGAACGGTGGCCGAAATCTCCAGGCGAAAGTTGCCAGTATATTGGATGTCAGTCTCCACGCAGCAGTTTCCATCGACCGTCAGGTCCTTGAGCCTCGGGTTGGTGATAAAAGGGGCACCTTCACCCATGTCAATTCGCTGCAAACAGATTTTGCTGATAAAGTTCGGCTTGTTGACTCGGGAGATCTTCTTCGTGATCTTCTGCCGAATGAAGTCTTCCACCTCCGGGGTCTTGTATAAGGCCAAGAACAGTCTGCCGAGCACGGCATTGATCCACCGCGTCTGCAGCTGCTCCTCGGATGAGTGCAGGCGTTGGACTAGGGTGACAATATGCTTGGCGTCAAACTGCTGTTGCTTGGGCGGACAATTTGGAAAGTCGCCCATTCGGGTCTGGTTCTGGAGCATAGCGAAGTAAAAGTCCTCCTTTTCCGATAAATTGTCGGAAAAGAGGAAGAACGGAGGGGTCGGCCCTCCCAGGTCACCAAGGGAGTCCAACCGCCTCGAAAGACAAATGGCGTTCCTTTTCAGCCATAGTTCGCCCTCCAAGATTTCTCCCTCACCACCGTAAATGCTCACATCGTGGTGCGCGAGTGAAATGACATATCGGACTTCCACCTGGTTGGCATCGTCATAGAGCATCAGATGGCCATGTCTGTCCAACGATATGGTCAGCATTGAGAAATACCAAAGAGACGGCACTAACCGACACCTACCGCAGAACAATGTAAAACACATTACGCGCCCTTTTCCCGCTCTTGCCATTGTTTTTCGCAGGCTCGATCGTCGGCGTTTGCTTCCTATCAAACAGACTCCGGTACATAGTTTGGTAGACGCTGGGGCTCTCGGCGGCGATCACCTCACCCGCCGGGGTGGTTCTCTCGGGAGGCTTGCCATTGACTCCACCAGGGACATACTCGCGACAGACAGCAAAATATCCGGCAGCGACATCGGACTCGTGAGTCCGATGGAACTTTTCTGCTAGCTCATCTGTGCCCGATTTCAGACTGAACTGATCATCGGTCGGTCGTTGAATGCTATCGGGAGATTGTCCGTCTGGATAGTTGGAGGGTGGGGAAGCGCGCGGTAACGTAAGATACGCATGGAGAAGAACCAGCGACAGGACAAGCGGGATGAAGGTGAGTCCGCCGATAAAGTATGCGAGAAGAAAACTACCGAACGAACCCATCGGGACCAAGTCAATCAAAGACGCAGCAGGAAAGGCTCCATTGTCGTCGGTATCACTGTTGCGACAATATGAGGGGAATAGAGCCAAGGGCAAGATAGCGGAAGGAGCACACTATCTGGCAGATGGTATAGGACGACAAGGAGAGAGAAAATGAATGAGAGATTCAGGAGATAGACAGAGATCCAAGAAGAAGAAGAAGAAAAAGGATATCAGGGCCACTTGGAAAGAGAGCAGGATAGACTCAGGCACGTTCGTGTCCAGTACGATAATGTATCGCTGTACTCTGTCTCACGTGGGACAGACAGCCGGCGAGCTAGGTATTTAGGTAGTCTGGTCGATTCAAGGGCAATCGTGAGTAACCGACGCCATCGACAAGTTGACACCAGGATCGTCCGTACTCCTTATTCAGTCTTCGACCCCTCAACCGCTCAGGAGTTGATTGATAGGTAGTTCACGCGTATGCAAGTGACTCCCGTGAAATTACTGCTCAGTTCTGCTCCCGTACCTTCCGCTTGTAATAATAACAGATCCCTACCTTGGGAATCAACCTATGACGGCACCTGACGATAGCTGTCCCCGCTGGGTTTAGTGTATCCTGTGGGTCCTGGCATAAGGAATGTTACCAACTCGACAAATCAGCATCAACAGGTAAGGTACTATTTAGCTGGGCCATCATTGCTCCGATAAATCATCTGATGGAATATCAATTAGACCCATCCAATGAATACAGTCCTGCAGGAGTCTGGGAGCATCAATCTGAAACCGTTTTGAAGCAGTAGTTGAGACGGCGACGAGTGGATGGATAATTTGGGAATTATCAAGTTATTTACTCCGGACATGCAGTCCATCTGTCTATCTGTCCATTACTACGAGCGCTCCTGAAGTGCCTCCCATATGCTACGGAGTACTAGGGCTATAGCTAAATACCCTCAAGATGAGGTCAAGATGACCTACTTAGGTAGTCACTCAAGGTCAGATGCCTAGCCTTCGATCATCTCTGCATCATAGCACGTTGCAGATCTACATGCCTCATTCATAGTTAAATGAATTCATAGTGCCGCAGTTCGCAATAACAATATACAGCATTCGATAATCTAATAAAAGCAAAACATCTATGTTCCCATAAGAATCACATGAAGAAACATTGGATCTATTGACAATCACACTTTATGTCTTCCTGTCTCATTATCATATGTCCATGGCCTTTCTTATCGCTGTCAACCAGATGCAGAAACAAAGGGAAGGCATAAATTAGTGAGAGGGGACAGAAAGATGCAAATTCTAGCTAGCAATCATGGAAGGAAAGGGTTAATGCTACAATAGATAGTGGAAGGATAATGTCACAGTCGGCCGTATCCGCGAGCGATGGCTGTACACTTTGGGTCAATCTGTGGCTGGATGGATGTGGAGAGCGTATGAAATTGGGAGAATGTGTAGACCACTTAGTCCTGAGCCCCAGCTGATATACCGTCCTCCGACGGACTCCTGACGCAACCATTTGAGTAATTCACTTCCTCCGATTCATGGTCTTCTCGCACATCTGAATCAGACCTCTCTTCGCTTCACTGTCAGGGAAATCGCTAATGGCAGCAACGGCCTTATCGGCGTATTCCTGGGCCAAAGCGCGCGTCTGTTCAACACCATCGCTCTTATACACAATCTCACGGGCCTGGCGAGTTGTCAGCTTTCGGTCTTATCACACCGCTGCGAGACGAATCATTTTCCGAGGCTAGAAATCACCACTTACTCTTTGTACGTCTCCTTCGTGGCTAAACTTGCGGCCCACTAGGGGACCTAGTTCAGGGTTTTGCTTCCAAGCGAAGAGCAGCGGAGCAGTCGCAAGTCCCAGTTCCAGATCTGCGCCAGCAGGCTTGCCCAACTCGACCCCGCTCACCGTATAATCCAGCAGATCGTCCACCAGCTGAAATGCCAGGCCAAGATTGCGTCCATAGGAATAAGCAGCTTCAACTACCTCGGGCGTACTACCGCCAAGCAATGCAGCTGCGCGGCACGATTTGCTGATCAGACTAGCGGTCTTCAGGTAGGTCTTCTGCAAGTAGTACGAGATGGTTTCGTCGGTGAAAACGGGATTTTTCTCGTCCGCTACAGTGTTCTTCAACTGCATGAACTCGCCCTCAACCAGGTTGGCAATCACAGTGGCGAGGAGCTCAGTGACTTCGGGGTCCCTCAAGCGCGCCAGAGCAACGGAGGCTCGGCCTAGCAAGAAATCGCCGGCCAGAACAGCCATTTTGTTTCCAAATTGGAGGTTCGCAGAGTTCGACGACCGGCGGGTGACGGCATTATCTATCACGTCGTCGTGGAGAAGCGATGCAGTGTGGATTAATTCGGTAATCTCAGCGAGTCGTCGCTGGGATGGCAGGATGTTTTCGTCGCCCGCAAAATCATATTGGGCCTCGGCTGACTCGGAAACAAGAGTGTTTGTATCCGGGTTCGTGTCGGCGAGTATAGAGGGTGATGAAATGGGATCATTGACCGAAATTGGGGCTACATCGTTTGGACGACTCTTTCCCGGAGTCAAGGCAGTCGCCTGAGACATGAGCAGCACCAGAAGGGGACGCATGTGTTTACCCTCGCTCCGGGTATAATATTTGGCCACTTTATCGAGTGTCGGATGTCCCGAGCCGAGCAATTGACGGATATTTTTCGTTAGGAACTTGAGCTCTTTTCCTACAATCCTCAATGGATCTACCGAGATCCCCGGAGGAGCCTTTGGTAGACCTTTGAAGATTGTCTGTGCTGCAGAAACCGCAGCGCCGAAGGGAGAGGCATCTTTCCGCCGGCTTGGGTGATACTTTCGAACGGGTGTCTGAAATTGTTTGGAAAGCAGGTCATCGCGGAGGCATTGCCAGCATATCGAGGTGGAAGGTGTTATTCGAGATGAGAGTACAAGGCCAGAGGCCGAAACCGTTCGAGCTCTCATGCTCAGGCGAGAGTGACTATAATTAGTTTTAGAAGGACTCGCAATCTAAGAGGACAAATAAGATAAAATACAAGAAAAGCTGAGAGTCCTAACGAGTCAAGGCGTCGTGTGCCTTTCACTTTGCGGAGTGCATAATGTTTCCGCAGTTATTAAAAAAAAGGCCGAAGATTTCGAGCTTACGGAGCTGCGCTCGGGCCGGAACGGGAAACGACTGGAGGATGACAGCTTCCAAGGCACATCAGAACACATCGTCATCACAATTGATCACCACGCTCGTACCATTTCAAGGACGTTTGAAAAGACATTGGCCGTTATGACAAGTTTTCTTAAATGGGAAAGGCAACTCGTAAAGATACTTCTACAAGAAACGCGGTGAGATTTTCTTGTCTAGAATGTAAATGGAGATTACAGAGAGATCTTGTTGCGACTCCCACCAAGGCAAGATGACCAGCTGGACGAACGACATCTACAAGACAAAATCCGTCCTGATAACCGGAAACGAAATAAATCTGTGAATACAGGAAATATGGAGAATCACGCCCGCAAGTTTAACTCAGCAAATTTTCCCCTCATACACACCCGGGCAGGGAAAACGGCGTAGCATGACTTGGAAACTGCAAAGCCCAGCCTATGGATCATTCTCAGCTGGCAGAGGCAGAGCTGAGCAGAATCACTATATGAGCAGACGTAGTCTTTTGGGCCACTAGATGGCGTCAAAATCACCGCCAGCGTCTTCGTCATCAATGTCCCCCTCCTGAATCTCTTTGGCGAGCTCTCGTTCCCGTTCGCGAGCCTCCTGTGCGCTCTTGAGCTCGAGGCGATGCTGATTCATGGGGAATCTCATGGCCTACACAGAAGAAGAGGCAGACGTTAGCGATGAATTCAGAAGACCGTCCGGAAAATTGGAAATAGCTGAAAATACTGAGAGCCTACCTTGACGCTTTCATCATGCAGAGCCAAGCAAGCCCGAATACGTTCGTGGAACACCTCTCCAGGCTCGCGAGTGGCATAGATATCTCCGACTTCCTTGCTCTTCATGTATCCGTGCTCATGATCCAAGGTGGCCTCAATCACACCATCGCGGATCGCCTTGGCCACTATGTATTCTGCCGACTCCTCACTGTCCAGGCCCAAACGCAGGCAAATGTCCCGA
Organism: Aspergillus udagawae; assembly: GCF_001078395.1. Classification (NCBI taxonomy): domain Eukaryota; kingdom Fungi; phylum Ascomycota; class Eurotiomycetes; order Eurotiales; family Aspergillaceae; genus Aspergillus; species Aspergillus udagawae. The sequence goes on along the minus strand of NW_025091265.1, from coordinate 1,751,097 downwards.
AGCGAGATGCGAGAGTAGGACAACGACATCATCCGGATACCCGTTTTGATGACATTTTGCCTCAAGCGCAGGATCAGGGTGTAGGTACCATCTTTGCGGAACGTTGCGCTGTGTGTATTTACAATGTTCAAGAAACCATCCAAATCTCCAACGCTCACGGCTTGGACGAGTAAGAAGTAAGGGTGCAAAGCGCGCTCAAGTGCAGGCTGGCGGAAGATTGCACGGTCGGGAATATCGCCCATCAAAAGCTCAACAACTACAAGCAGCTTGTGAGAAGCCTGATAGAAGCCACGAGCACTGTGACTCGAAGGAGACTTGCGAGTAGCACCAATCAGATGCCCGTGAGCATCCGTATACTGCAGCTGAATCGCACGAATACGGCCCAGATAATACAGGTACCGAGCAATCTGATTGTTTGATGCAGAAGGCGGAAAGCGGTTGTGAGAGATGAGCAAGTCAGCCTGCGAGATATGAGACGTAGACAAGTAGTTCCGCAGAAGCAGGGTCATCACGGTGGCCTGAGTATCGACATCTTTCCGGAGCACGGCTGTCCTAAGAGCAGCGAGCAAGGGCTGGCGGATAGAGGTAACCGCCGCAGCAGGAGATGGGGGAAGGGGAGCAACCTGCTCAAAGAAGAGGGAGTAGTAAAAGTACACGCGAGCAGCAAGAGAGTCCAGCGTGCGACGATTAAGAGTCCGTAGACGCTCAATCAACGCTGTTGAGAACTTTGCGCCCCCTTGAATATCCTTCTTGTCGTAGAGGTAGATCTGAACGAGGATGGATAGGTAGGTATCAACCTCTGGCAGTATTTCTTTGGGAGCAGCCTTGTTTTTCTCCGAATCGACTTCCATCTTCGAACTAGCAAGGGCGCTCTCGTATGCGCCCGATTGATCAATAGCCTCCAGCAAGAAAGCAGCAGTAGGACTTGATGGTGGGTAGGTCTCAACGATCACTTCTGCCAGCACATCAGCAGTGATGTGCTTGCGCATTGAGGATATCGACCTGAGAACGCGCAGTGTAAATCTGGGGTCGAAGTGGGCTACAGCTCGCTCGAGGAGTGTGAAGTTGGTCTTGATATCTACAGCCAAGTGATAACAGTTGATGATTAGGCATGCATCCATCAGGACAGTAGCGGGAAAAGAAACGAACCTTGAATGGCCTTGACTCTGGGATCAACCTCCGACTCGGGCTTTTGAGAATCAGTCTCTGCGGCCTCCATGACAACATCTTCCTCCTGATTCTGTCCCTTCTCTCCGGATAACCTCGAACCCTTGGACGGGGGCACTACAACAGTCATCTTCTCGTCACCTTTCCGATCCTTACGGGTGTTGAATGAGGATGTAGGCCCACCTGCCGTATCCTCTCCCATCTCAATATCTTCAGAACCGTTCACGCCGTTGGTATGCGGCTGGTCACGCTGCTCGCCCATACCGGAGTTAGATACGTTATTGGACGAAGCTGCCGGTGTGGGAGATTTGGCCTTGTTGGCGGCGGCGCGGTTTGGCGCGGCCTTGTCCTTGTTGGAACTTGAGCTCTGCGAGTTGGAACGCGCTTTTTCACCGTTAGCAGATGAAGAAGTGTCTGACTTGCTGTTCGATCGCAAAGAACGTCTCTCGGCCGGCATCTTTCTTCAACTTGAAGCTCGGCTGATCAAGAAGCGATTGCAGGACCGGGGAACGGAGGAAGGGGAAGGAAGAGCACCAATGTCCGAGGACAAGAAGAAAGTCTGGAAATAAATGACGAAAGTGACAAGAGTAGGGATTGAAGAACCAAGAAAAATAAGAAAAAATGGGAGATGGTGCCTCGATGAGTAGGGGAAGATGGGTTGATGAAGTGGTGATGTGATGTCAAGGTTGACCTGGAGATGAATGGACAGCGAGAGAACCAGCACAGGGCTTAGTCAGTTGGGGGAAGCTTACTGAGAGCGGCAGCTGATGTGATGCTGGAGCTGGTCAGCTGCAGAATAATACTCGCCTCACTTATTGATAAGGAAAAACAAAGAGGGACAGATCGTCCTTCTAAGCTGTGAGTTGGTCTACCTGCAGTGCAGTCTAGACTAGGTATATCTCTTCTTTCTACTACCGTAGGGACAGCAGCTACGGAGTGAACTGTTCTGTTTGTCGGTCGCAAAACATGCGCGCTACTGAAAGCGCTGTGAGGCCTCAGGCAGCAACCAGCTTTGATTGCAGCTCCTTCTTGGCGGTGATTAACGCGACCCAACACCGCCGCCATTGGATGTTTACATCCGGAGTAATATTGTCTACGGAGTATCTACGGAGTAGCCTGTAGCACTGGCTTCTGAATTAATGAGGCTGCTGGAACACTGATCTGGATACACTATATTGTGGCAATCATCATTGTTCGTCAAACTCAATAGTCAGCGGTTTCCACGATGTCCTTGCTCGAAAACCATCTGGAGCAAATCCAGCTCTCCTCAAATGCCATCGCCGAATTACCGTAAGCGTATGGCCTTGTGTCCTTCGTGACTGTGTGCTGATCGAGCCTTTGACAGTTTTCCCCAACCTCGAATATTCACCAATGCTCTTTTGGGTCCTCACGATATCACTGCTTTGATCCGCGATACCGAAGCTCATGAACGAGCCCTTTTCCAGACTGACCCGTCTGCCAGGTCCCAACGGCGAGCAACGAGGAGGGGGACTATGTTTCAATCCGAAGGGGACGGAGAGTCCATGGCGAGTCGAATTTATGCTGCGCGCAATAACAGAAATCAGTCCGCAGTCGCAAGAGTCTTAGGTTCTGACATGATGGACGAGATCAAGCGCTCCGCTGGAACTTCAGCCAGGGGGACACGAAGTGAGGTTAATATTGACGTCCTTCTTCGCGGGGCGGAGATTCTTTGCAATGTCTAGTAAGCAAGCTGCTCGGATCAATCACCCTTCATTTGCTGGTGCTGATTTCGTGAAGTCCCGTCGCTGGTGCCCAGGAGAAGATTGCGACTCTGCGTTATCGTCACGAGTTGATTAGTGATTCTATTGCTCAATTAGAAGACCGAGTAGCGAGGAACACCGCAGAATTGGAGCAGATGAGCCATTCCTACGGGGACGAGTACGACGACTATGACAATTCTACAGCCACACCTCAAGAAGTCACAGACGCCGATATTGAGCGAGAGATGGAAGAGATCAGAGAGTTGGAAAGGCGGAAACGAGCTCTAGAAGCGCGTGTAAGCGGCATGGAAAAGGATTTGGGTGGCTTGATGGGCTGAGCTGACCCGTCTGGCCGACCCCTTTTCAATGCCTCATAATCAGCTTCTTAGACGTGTGCATGAGCCTCTTTTTGTCTCAACAAGCTTTCGCCCTGAGTGCTGAATCATTTTCAATGATCGGCAATCTCTTCTTGCCGTTTCCAAGTACGTCCCTTGGCTGGATCCGTCACGACAGAGAGCAGACAACTATGTACAGCACTTGGGTGTCTGTGCTCAAGCAGGATGTCAAAGCGAGATTCCTGGGCCGTACCTCGAACCAGCCCGGTCAGTTGGGCCGCCTGCGCTTGCACAATGGGTCTGAACGCTGTAGGCTTCATCCCTTGAACTGTCTGCAGACAGCATGTTAGTACTGGGGGCGCGGGCCCTACTGAGCGGAGACACAGCAGTTCGAACTGTCAAGCAGATGATGAGATCCTCTTGATGATCTCGATATTCTCTGCTCAACAATGCGTGTATGGGTTGGTTTACGAATGAAATAGGGGGTCGTATGATTGCAGCAGTCCTTTTCTCAGCAATCACACTGAGAAGAAAGTGAAGGGATTCTGACATGGCTCTCACTTGTCATTTTATCTGGAAGATCTTTAAGTCTTCTTTGACAATGAAAAAATCAGCGCAACTGTATCTTAATTTTCGCCCATTGAGTTTGACCAGATAGCCGATGATTCCATCTACATGGTCTGCTTGATCACAATGGCCCTCCTTGGGAACAACATTTGCCCTCCTCCGTCCGCGCTGTAGGGAGGTCAACATGTTGATCAGAACCGTCGTACTACTTTCTCTTACGTCGATAGAGCGCTTGGTAATATCCGTCTAACAACTTTCATTATAGGGTTCCGGTGCACAAGAGTCAAGTATGCCTAGAATCCTAGTTTCATGCTATGCTCAAAATCTACTAAAGACTGTTGAAGTATTTACAGTCAATAGGAGCCGATCAATAGCCAAGTGACGAGGTCAAAAATATGGAGTAAAAACCATCGGTGAAGGCGCACTACATTGTTCGTCGCATTTAAGGCTGCGATGCCAAGCCTGAGGCTCCAACGCTCCCTTCCGCTTCCTCTCCGCCATCATTCATCGGATACTTGAACTGACCAGGCTTTATCTATCTCTTTTCTCAAGCTAAGGCTGCGTCTGGAGTCTGAAATTCGCTCTGTGTGATTTATTCTGAACCCCCTGCCAGCGTTACAAGACTTTTACAAGTATATCTTCTCTCACCATCACGACGCAGTCCAGGCCGAATTCACCATTTTGACCTCCAACACCTTCGAATTAACCTCATCACAAGCGCGCCGCCTCCTTTGTCCCCTTCGACTACATCCCTCGCGAGCCTCAGCATACCCCGTCAAGCTCCTCCTTCCCGATTAGACTAGGAGATCTCTTGCTGCCGACCAACATGGATGGCTCTCAGGCCCAGGCGAATCAGCCTATGGTTCCACCTCAGCAGCAGCACTCGAACCTAATCCGGACAGACCAGGTCCAGAAATTACCTCATCTCAATGAGCAGCAAAAGGCTCAGCACACCCAGTTGGTGCGCAATTTCTGGGAGATACTCAACAGCCGAGACCCTCAGAGTGCGGAATACCAGAACGCCCAGATGAGGCTCACACAGCTCTCTCAGAATCTGATGAAAGGCATGCGAATATTCCAACAAAACCGCCAGCAAGCGCTTCAGCAGCACCAACAGGCTCAGGCGGCAGCTGCAGCCGTGCAGGGACAGCCAGTTCAACGCACTCAGTCCGCCAACCCACAGTCTTTCGCGCAGCTTCTCCCACAAATCCAACAGAAAGTGAACGGTCTTCACTTCTTCCTCCCTCCCAATATCAGCAAAGAACAGGTACAAACATGGCTGCCGGAGGCAAGACTACGATACGGTATTGCGCTACAGAAACAGGAGATCGGACGCGTACGTATCGCGGAACTGCGCCAACAGTTTGCGCAGCGACAGGCCGCTGGGAACATGAGCCAGGAAGAGGTGCAGGAGTTCAAAAATCGGCAGCTTGCGGCGGAAAAGCTCTATCGAGAAGGCAGCGACTTCTTGAACAAATTCAAGGAGCAACAGGAATCGTTCAAGGCACAGCAGCAGAACCAGCAGCTGAATAGGGCAGGGCTACCGAACGCCGTCCCCGGTCAACCTCAACAGCCACAGGGGACTGCAGAGCAGGCTGCTGCTGCCACTGGGACTGCGCCTGCCGCCACACCTGCGCCCACTGTTGGCGACAAGCGTCCAGTGAATGTCCCCGGACCCATGCACCCTGGGCAAGCCCCCACTCCGGCACCTCACACCATTAACTCTGCAGTAAATGCGGCGCGAAATCAAGCCGGACAAGCGGCCATGTCTCCCTCCGCGACTCAGCCGGGCCAGGCGCCCGTCACACAAGCTGCAGGCACCGCGCCTGCCGCTGCCACCGCGCCTCCTTTTCAACCACAACAGCAGCAACCGCAACCTCTTTCGCAACAGGGGACTCCAGGCGCGCAGGTCACATTTAGCCAAACCCCCAATCCAGACGGCTCGACGCCTACCCCTTCAGCTCCACAGCCAGTCAACCTACAGGGTCCACCACGTCCTTTGTCCCATCAGGCTGCGATGGCGCAGGCTGCTCAGAGTTATACCAACAACGCCGCGAACAATAACATGGCTCAGCAAAATGTGTCGCAGGCAGCTGCCAATCCTCATGCACATCCTCAGGGGTATATTTCCAATCGCGCGTCGGAAAATTCAGCGCGTAACATCAACATGGCCATTCCAAAGAGCCTTAACGTTCCTCCCCCAGAGCCGGTCAGCATGGCACCAGCCCGGCCCACTCTGTCCGGAGGTCCCAGTCATGGCGGCATGGGTATGATGGGCCAACCAGCCATCCAGAAGCATCCCGGCTACGTGCTTGAAGGCGAAGGCCAGCGGGTACTGAGCAAGAAGATGCTTGACATCCTGGTGCGCCAGGTCACCGGAGGAGGAGAGGGTGAAGGGCTCACGCCAGACGCCGAAGAGGTAAGTTTTATCCTTTCGTATTAGCGCTGCGTCCCGCTGTGCACGGAGTTCAGAATATACCATTTGCTAAATCATCACGATAGTTCATCCTGCAAATGGCCGATGATTTCGTTGATGACGTGGTCACTGCTGCTTGCCGTCTCGCCAAATTGCGCCCATCCTCTACGCTTGAACTTCGCGACATCCAGCTCGTCCTGGAAAGGAACTACAACATGCGCATCTCCGGCTTCTCCACCGACGATCTCCGCACCGTGAAGAAACCGCAGCCCACGCAAGGCTGGACTCAAAAGATGTCAGCCGTCCAGGCCGCCAAAGTTACTCAGGGAAAGGCGGAGTAATCTCCTTTTTCCCTATTTCTTCTCCCTTCCTCCTTCATCCTTCTCACTAAAAATATGAGGGAAATCGCCAGCTGGAGAGCTACACAGGGCGGAGCAGCTTCCCGTCAATCTTCTTCTGGCTTTCCCTTCATCCTCTAAATCACGGAGAACTTGAGATCTCCCTGTAGTAACACTCAGAACGTGAAATATTCTACATTATGCGTATTCGGGCTGGCGTCGTCGGTGGGATTGGGCCTCTGCTTTTTCCTTTTCTTCTTTTTCTGATGGGTTTTGCCCTTGCTAGATTGTCTTTCCTGCGGGCAAACTACGAATTCGCTCAACTCCTGGAAGGTTGCATCTTATCCCGGCGTCATGATTTGGGAAGGTCTGTTATTCTGATATACCACCTTAGGCTAGGCACAGGTTCAAGAAATGGATAAAACTTGATTTATGATTTCCATGTCTGAGACTGCGTTCTGAGGAATTTATTCAGAGACTTGGACGCTTCTCCTTGGAGTCACCGTAAAGATGTCATGTATCTTCAAGGGTGTTGCATTGCAGGCCTCGTTGGAGTCAAAGTCGAGGTTGTAGGTAAAGACCATAAAATGTCTGTAAAGCAGAAACGGAAGAAACAGTCGATGCTGTAAGAAAACGGGAAACTACCTTATCACCCGGGTCATATTTCTTGTTACTGAAGTTAGATGCCATCCATGGATGTCATGTCGGAAGCAGGAACATATTGGTATCAATTTTCTACTTGGTGTAAAGTCTTCTATCGATCTTCTAGGGCGTAGAAAGTGCAACACTAACTCACAATGCAAGAAAAAAGATGATGATGACGCGCTCAAACCTGCTCACAGAAATTAAAACAAGGCTTCTCCCAACCGGCTATCGAGTCCAAGACAGAGATCCAAGGACAACTGAGAATCACAGGAATAACGTACAGGAAGGGAAATGGCAGGCAACGAGGTTCCAAGAGTGTCTAGAATAGCAGAATTGCAGGTCCGACGATGGGCGGCTTGGATATGGGGTAACGCGGAGCAGAGGCGACAGAAGGAAAGGAAATATACAAAATATGTGTGATGCAAGGAAATATTGGGGGGGATTGGAAAGAATAATAAAAGGAGAAAATTGTTCGAGAGACGGTAATTAAAGACAATCCATGTAGCCCTTCGCATAGGAGATTGTCAGCTAGATGCGCCTGGCTTGGAGTCGGCATCTACCAGAAGAGAATGATTGGACAGAAAGGCAGAGCAAAATACACAAAAGGGAATGAAAAGACGGTAAGAAAGTTTTTCAAATGATGGTGCGGATGGTCGAAGATAGCTTTGTCATGGTGCAAAGGGGGAAAAAAAAAAAAAAAAAGAGGGTTGGAGACAGCATTGTCCCAAAATAATTGACGGGCAATGGAGGACACCATGGTACTAAGGAAAATCATGTCAATCATGGTAACATGGACACTATCACAAATTCGGTATCCTCAAGGATTGGTGAAGAACCGATAGATGGTGGAAGAAGATGCGTCGCACGAACATGCAAGGTAAACGATCTATGGCGCCCAAGAAACAAAGCGTCATTGACTGCGAATGGGGATATCATGAGATAATCGACCGAAAACAGCACGCCAGAAACAGAAATGGGGTCGCGCAGCGTATAATTGCGACGCCGGTCATCGGCTTGCTAAGGGTGATAATGTGCCGTTCGGGCCGCTATAAGAAACGCCTTTTCCTTTTGGACCGTCTTGCGAACTGCCCATGCCAGGCAAGGGCGGCAAATCCTTTTCTGTGAGCGACGGTCCTTGTCGGCTATGCTGGCTGTGTCCACCAACACTGCTCTGCTCACCGGCTTCGTCCACTATGGGCAGCGTCGACGTCGGACCTGGTCCGTTGGCATCCGCAGGGTCCCAGACAGTTGAAATCGTTCGAGGATGCGTGGTCGAGACGTCCTTTGCGGCTTCCTTCTCGGCAGCCTGCATTGTTCGTTCGACAGACTCGGTTCGTTCTGCTGATGTTTTGCCCTGCGCTCGAGCTTCTTTATGCCGTTCGACTTCCTCCTTGGACATAGTAATGCCCCGGATAAAGTTAACAAACCGGTCGCCATAGCTCTCAGGCGGAATTGGGGAGATCTGGCCGCGATCATGGGAAAGTCCTTTGAAAAAGTTTTCCAGTTTCTTCACGGTCCCATACTGTCACAGTGTCAGTCATTGCTCAGGGCTCGATGGAAGACCGGCTGCTTTTGAATTGCAGTAATGCACTTACATGTGTCAGACAGTCAATTATGCCAAGGTAATAGATCTCATCGCCAGGCTGCCCGTTCTCGTGAGTGGCTCGGAACCCTCCGTCATCGGCATAAAAGATGTGATACTGTCTCTCATCTAGAATCTCTTCGGGCATCTTCGCGGCGGCCTTATCAAGCGGCACAGGACGCTCCCTTTTTATGAGCATCCGCAGCTCACGTGCCTTGCGTTCGTTTTCCAGCTTGGAAGGAGTGCGCATCAGCATGTTTGGATTCGTCTCTTCTTCACGGTGACCTCCCGGTTGAAACACTTGCAACGTCTTGTCGCGAAGCTTTTCTTCGTTGCCTCTCCCAAGGTCGTGGATACCCACCAAAAGAGAGTAATCCATTATCTTCAGTTTCTTCAACAGCTCAACATCGCGTTCCAGCTGAGCGAGGAAGAATTGCCGTTTCGAAGGCCCGCATTCCAGGTGACGGCCTCTGCGAAGCCAGTTTAGATCCTTCAAAGTGGCCCGCGGATTCTTCTCAAGATCCTGCTCCCGCAAGTCCCGGCCGATTGTTGACCCCTTCAGGTCGAAGGTCTGGTGGATGTCGCGGTGGGGAGGGAAGAGGTTATTCATAACCACGAAGTGGATCTTGCGCCCGTATGCCATCTTCACCCGGTGAAGACCATAAAATTGTGATATCAGCGTGTTGGGGTTCTGCTCCACATGTTTGTAATATTCTGGAAGAATCTTTCGCAGCAGTTTGTGTTCGGAGTGGTGGATAGTCTTGATAATGTATTTGTAGTCCCGGGAGAAGTAGAAGAAGCTTCCGCTCTTTCCTGGCGAGCCCAGCTCGGAGAGGATATACTTGCTGGTCAGGGACATCAAATAGTCGGCCGGGTCAAGGCGGAATTTGGCTCGCAAATGCCGGAAAACCCACGGCGCATAGTCCTTAAATTTGAAGTCGTATTTTGCAGAGGGCGTCAGCTCGTTACCAGTACTAATAGCAACGAAATGTTAGCCAATCAACAAGATTTGGGAATGGGAACGGAAGGTGACAGTCGTCATACATGTCGAAAGAGAATTTATGCTTGGCTTCAAAATCTGCGGGTGTTAATTCCCGGTCCATTTTCGCGTTGATCCTCGACACCGTAAAGCGAATTCCGGTCAGCATATTGTACGCAGTCACCCAGTTCACGTGGTTCTGGTCGACTTTGGTTCCAACGATGACGCGATCCTCATCGTCGTCATCACGGCGTTTCCTTCTTGACGCTCTCCTCTGCTTGATCGCTTCTGCCCAACGCGCTGCATCTTCGCCCGGGTTGGCCTCGTCAGGGATCGAGTCCGAGTGATTCGTTTTTGTAGCCCGCCGAACCAAGCTGAGTGACGTTCGGCGAATTCCTCCTGCTGTTGGAGATAGCCGGCCACTGCTATAAGCCGTCTCGTCGGCCTGATCGCGGCTATTACGACGGCCGCTAGTCGCTCTGGGAACTTGCAGCGTATGTCGATGTCGAAGGCCTGATGCTGCGGGATCTTGCGTGTGGCTAGCGTCAGCGGCGGCTGAGGGGAGAGGGGGGGACGAATAACGGTGGGGAGCTGCCGTCTGTGAGGGAGACAATCGATCGGGTTCGGATGCGAGCCGGCTGGTATCTTCGGATAGCGAGCTCGAGAGGGTATTCCCGTTTGCGACCACTGTCGAGTTCTGAGAAACCAGTTCGTCAACTGACGGTTGGGGGCGATCTCCGTTAACCAGCGACTTTCCGTTGGGGGTTCGGTGGCTCGACGAGATCCCATTGACCTGCTGCGCACTGGAGATGGACCCTGCTGCTGAGCCAACGCCAGCACTGGCTCCAGCATCAGAAGATTTCCGAGTAAAATCCTTATCCATCGTCATTGAAAACCGGCCGCTCTCCCTTGGATCGCGGACCGATCCATTTCCTAATGAATGCATGCTGCCATCTTTCGAAAGTGGTAAATCTCGTGTGTAGGAGCTAGCGCTTGACCGGGGCCCATTCAAAGAATAGGCACTGCCATTCTTCAGATCTGAGGAATATTGACGATCTGTTGACTGAGATTCGAGGTGGTTCGTATCACCGTTCGGCCAGTTTGTCCATAGAAACGTATTTCCAACGGGGGTTCTGTCGTGCACTTTCCCTTGCGGTGAATCAAACGGGCGAGGGTGTGTAGCCGTAGCAGTAGACGACTGATAAGGCCCGTCGTTGGAGAAAGAGGGCATGGTGCGCTCCTTTTTCCCTTATTGTTGCGGCGCCCAAGGGGCAGGGAGCAGGAGTTCCAGGGGAAAAGAAGGAAAGAGGGGATGGGACTGTGACGTGAGGTCTGCGTGGACCAACGAATCCGAACGAGCAGACGGGAGGAAATCGCTTCGGGTACTTAATAAGATGACGCTGTGAACCAATGGGAGGACGACAAGATGGACAAGCAACAGAAGGCGTAGAAAGGGAAGTGATTGTGACAGCCGACCGATCAAGCAATACGGTATATTAATTCAATGCACGTAATGATCAACTGAATTCGAGGCAACGAGGAGCAGAGAGGTCGGGGGTGGTGGTATTCTTCCCGAGTCGAGCTGGAGTGGCCAGCCGGGATAGGCGTGGCAGAAAGTTCAGCGACCGATAAGCATGTTCAGGACGGAAAGTAAGAGTCGAGACAGAGACAACGTGGTCAGAGGCGGCGAATCACCGAGACAGACCTCTCTAATAGCCGAAGGAGAGGGGGGACGAGGAGGAGGAGATTGGTTAAAAAAGCGTATGAAGGTCAGGATTGAAGGGAGGAAGGAGAGAGAAAAGAGAGAGACAGCTGGAGCTAAGATGAAGAGGGATGACCAAGCTCGGATAGTTCGAGATGGCGTCCTGAAGGGGGATGATGGTTATTAGATATTATGCTCTGGACAGATACTGTATGATTGGAGTTATGCAGCAGTATAATTTGTGGCTCAGTCAGCCGGTGCACCGCAGAGGGATTGACTATGATAAATATTGATTGATATTGATATTGGTATCGATTCAAGACAGATGAGAAAAGGAGTGTGGTGGTAAATATCAACAGGAACAAACAGAGAGAGAGAGAGCGGGGAGAAAAGCAAGAAAGGAGAGGGTAGAAAGACGGAGGCCTGGAGTCTACAGGTCCCGCCTAGGAACTAGGGATGTTCTTTTCTTAGATCTTTGTATTATTATTCTTACTATTACTGCGCTTTAAGGGCCTCGTGGAGTTCATATCTGATGATTCATGATACTCATGAAGCCTCGTACCCATGATTGGTGTTTTTCCCGGCGGAAACAAAGAGGTTGGTTATTTAAACGGAGAAAACGGGCCCACGGTCTCGACTCCACTGTTCAGCTCCAATGGCAGCATCAAGTTCATGATTATTTCAGATTGTTATAGTTGTTCTACTCCGTAGAGTCCGGTACAAACAAATGCATTGGGTTTGATTATGTCCCCTTTTAGTGCTCCGTACTGGTGTCCCGTAGCCGAAGACTGAAGTACTACACCCACGCCGATTACGTGCTCATTGATGCCACTGGCAATGTGCTAGATATCATCATGGTTCCTAAGGCAGGTTAGAGTCTACATTATCAAGGACAGAATCCCAGGCAGAGCTTTCTATCTCCCTGTTATATTGCTATGGATTTCGCAATGTCGGTTTGGATAAGCCATGCAGCTTATATATATAAAACAATCTGACACAGGGGAACTCTTGTTCAGTGGGTATATCGCCTGGCAATCAATCAATTGTAAGTACTCCTGTCATACCAATAAACCTAGCAGCTCAACAGCTGACCATTCTAACTGCTGCTCTGATAATAAGCATTCTCTTCCTGCCCACCTGCTCAACACCTACATCCATGCGATGCATGCTGTCATGTCAGGTCAGGAGACATCATCTGCACGCAAGGGACATCCTTACATTTTTGAAGTAAACTGGACCATCCCATAATTCATGCTTACATCCAGAGGGAATGAATCTGGTCCAGACGCCAAGAAAACGCCGAAATAATCAAATACTCCGAAGTATTTTCTCGCTTCGAGCAGCCCATCCCTAACTAGGAGTAAGATCAGTTTGCCTGCTGGAATTCTAATGCTGCGCGCAACTGTAGCGCATGGTTCAATATCGCTGATCTGCTGTTCAACATATGTCCACCCAATGCGCATGTCTGGCAGAACGCGTATCACAGAGGCTGCAGAAGAAGTCCAGAGAGCGTAATTCAAGTTTCCGGCAACGGGATAGTACATAGTACATGGCATAACCTAAATGGGTCGGGAAGTACGAGCCAGATAGCAGTACAATGGCCACCGCCTACAACTACAGTCTACGGGTGTCCGTCGTATAAACATAAGAAAAAGCAATTCCATTTCAAGACGTATCCTCGAACGAGTGCCCCAAACGCAGAAAAGATGTTTCCCCCTGGAAAAAAGATCCACCGCAGGACGCCAACCCTACCAACATTCCAAAAACATAAAAAGTGAGCAATAGCAATCGACAAGACATCCCGTGAGCAGCCACAGCAACGGCCAGTAAAGATGGTAGGTGGCGGGACAAAGCAAATTACAACAGAAGGGAAGAAGATAAAGGGATACAGTCCAAAGAGATATCACTCAAAAACGCACGTCACAGACGAAGAAGCATTGGAAGGGAAAGGAGCAAACATAAGAGAAATCGCTCAGAACGACCCTAGCGATGGCATTTATGCCTCGCTCTTCTCGGCCTTCTTGGCCGTTGTGGCCTTCCTCTTGGTGGCCTTCTCAGCGGGCTTCGCTGTCGTCTTGGTCACTCGGCCTGACTTGGTCGTGGAGAGAACCTTGGGTTGGTCGACCACAGCAGGGGCCTGCTTACGTATTAGCATACACTGGGAATCGACAAGCAACAGCGATGACGGTCACATACCGCGGTCGAGGCCTTGCGAGGTTTGGCGGTGTTGGCCTTGGGTCTTCCAGTAGCTTTCTTGGTGGTGGTGCCGGCCTTTTTGGTGGTAGCTTTGGCAGCAGGCTTCTCGGCCTTCTCCGTCTTCTTAGCGGCAGCCTTCTTGGGGGCAGCAGCCTTTGGAGTAGTAGTGGCCTTCTGTATGATGCATATTAGTTATGCCTTTGCTTGATCGATTTAATATGTACTTTGAACTCACCTTGGCAGCTGGTTTAGCAGCAGGCTCCTTCTTGGCAAGCTTCACAGGGCCGGAAGGACCTGGAAGTTGAGACGCGTCAGTGTTACGATTCAGCAAAAGAAACATGCGCAGCCAGTGAGACGCCGCAAGACGCTCGGGATTGATCGAAATGATCTGAGAGCACGAAAGGTGCAGATGCGCGGCAGACAGCGACTTACCCTTGGGCTGAGTGAACTCTCCCTTCTCAACACCGGCCTTGATAGCCTTGTTGAACTGGCTGTCAAAAGCGGCCTGACTGGCGAAAGCAATTTTGTTGTTGGCCAGTACATATTTCTTGATAGACTGGCGACTGTAATGATGTAAAAAATCATACGTTAGTTTGATCGCGTCATAAGAAGTAAGGTGATTGTGAGGGGAAGTTGAGCCACGTCGCCAGCGGCGATGAATCTATGCTGAGGATATTACCAGAAAAACTACATACCTGCTACCATTACGCTCTTTGAGCTATAAAAGAGATGTCAGCGACCAACTTGAGATAAAATAAAAAGCAGTCCGATGGGTGGTTGGGACAATCAAGCGCCGTGCAGACGTGTCACGGTCGGGGAAGTTCCACCCGGCACCATCATCAAAAGGCGCCTCGGAAACAGCGTGATCAACTCACATTCAGGATAGCATCCTTGATCATATCTATATTTTCTGAATTAGCAGACATTCGCGACGAAAATGATATCAAAATCAAGCAAACGCGAAGTGGTGGCGATGAAAGATCAGTAGAAACATACCACGGTAGGAGGCGTGGCTCGCGGCAGCCTTCTTGGTCGCGCCAGTGGAAGCTTTCTTAGGAGGCATGTTGAAAGGTAAGAGGGGGATTGGTGTTTCTGATGGTGAAGGTAGGTATATATATAAATCAAGAGATCCAGAAGAAGGATTCAATGTCTAGAAGCTCCTAAAATAGACCGCTGGGTGGTGTGCGAAATCGAGGAAGAGAAAAAGCAGTCGACAACGGAAGGGGTGGAAAAGCCGCGGGGCACCGCGATTTATAGGGCAGCCGGTGTTGACACAGGATCACTCGCAAGCAGAAGCGGCAAAACACGTCGAATCTCTCCCTCCTTTTCTTCGCTTTCCTCTTCTCTAATTTTTATTTTGCCTCGATATTTGTGCTTTCCATATCTTAGGCTTTTATATAATGATTTAGCAGGTACATATTGAACCAGTGTAGCGCGACGATCAGCCTTTGAAAGTAACAATAGGGAATCGCTAAGAGGACCTATGGAGTTTCTGTTGTTTTGTACGCGCATGATCCTATTGTCTGCCTTAAGCACTTCTTGTCTTCCCTCTGCTCCATACACGTAGGCGATGGATTTTAATTCCTTCTCCCTTTTTCGCACCTGTCTATCATGTTCATAATGAAGGCTATAGGAGCTTTGATTTCGGCCTATGCGCATTCCAGGCGAAACTAATCAGGCAACCTGTTATTCTACCTCCTTTTTGTCCACTCAATTTCTCCATCCTCGCGTTGTTTGTGGGCTCTCGATCAGGACCCCTCTCCCTTGCCAGGTTATTCACCTTTTTTACCAAATAAATTACTTAAATCTTGGTATGAAGTTATTATGGACTTTGATTGAATTTGACTTCTATCGCTTTTGAAGAAAGAGTTTGAACATTTTTCTGTCAGATCTGCGGTGGTTGAAAGCGACTTCTGAAACCGTCAAGATGCGATGGGATTGTACCGTTATTCATTGCAGTTCAATCAAGCTCATCCACTCCTGACAGCTTGCACCGTGCTCATAAACTAGAGGCTGAGGAACTGAAGTCAATGATCTATCCCCTTGCATATTTACAGTTTCTCTCTGTTGGTAAGCAAACATGATTGGAATCGAAGGTGGTGGAGGGTTTCGTCCACCTTCGCTCGTGCTTTGGGTTGGGTCACGAGGGTAGAGTGTGTGTCCATGACGATGATATCCATGATATACTGTATTGGCTGAAGCTTGTCTCTGCGCCAATGAGCATCCTTTCCCTGGACAACTGTAAGAAAGGTTATCTCAAGTTAAGCTAGGTATGATTTCAGCCGGAAACGAAGGGAGATCATGTGGTTAGAGAATATACCCAGGTCGTCAATGGTGGGAGACATCCAAGTACGTACTACTTTACCTTCCTGCCAATCATTTTGTTACTGAACCATGGTTATATCTTGACTTTTTCACCCAGATTGCCGTCATAGGTCACTTTTTTGTAGAATTCAATTCTGGATCAAAATAATTCTGAAGGATGTGAATCCTCGGCATGATTCTGTTTGACTGATCCATTGTTTACATCATTGCACCGGGCCGCCGTGTGGCTCATGGGCCGGAGGACATCATCACATCGGTAGGCTTGTGGCAAAAGAATTCTAGGGAAAGGTGCGTCGATCTAGCATCCAGCATACCTGCTATTATGATTCTCATTCTAAAGTAGCCTCTATAACGAGTAGAACGGTGTCGATGAAGTCTGGTAATACCACTGCGCTCTCTCATCCTTGACGGTGAAGTAACATAGCATGAACCTTCATTTAATCCTTTCATTGCTGCCAAATCCAATCTGCTCCTGATTCTAATGTTGTTGCATCAGATCCTACATTAATTCAGAAAGATTGACTCTGAGATATTGTACTGGTGGGACCAGGGATTACCACTGTTGCTATTAGACACCAATGCATATATATCATTCCGCAGTGGGCGGATGCACGAGCAGGCTTTGTCCACGCTTTAGTACTCGAAGAATCTAAATCCTGCAATGTAGCCATATTATCGAAAAGAAAAGAACCCCATTACTATTATACGTCTACCATTGAGCGTCCTTGTCAAAATGGGTCAACGGACGAGTGGAGGACGGAGGAATGCAGTGTCCCTACGCAGCACAAGGTACTGTCAAAATCAGAACATAACGTATAAACAGAAAAAAATCATGTTCTTTTGCAATCCCTAATCATACGTGAACCATCATATGCCATGAGAAAAGAAAACGCCGCTCCCGTAACTAAAGCCAGAAACGCCAGCAATATTACATAGGCTGACACGCAACATGCGAGCCCCGTGACCCCCTTGAGATGATGGTCTTCCCGACACGACTCCTGCGAAGCTGGTCGTGCAAAAGACAAGCAACCTACGCAGCACCGCGAGGTTTCGACTTGGCCTCCTTCTTAGCCTTGGCCTCTTCCTTTTTGCGTTTCTTTTGTTCCTGTAACTTCTCATCGTGCTTGCGTTTGAGACTAGCCTTCTCCTCATCCGTCCGGGCGACCGGCCTGAAGAAGCCCTCAAGCCGTGATTGCTGAGCGGTTTTGAGATTCTTCTGCAGGCGAGCGGCTCCGTTGCGAACCCGGTCCTCATTGAAACCCTTATCCTTGACCAGGAACTCCACTAGAGCTTCAACATCTGGCGCCTCCCATTTAAAGTCACACTCAGGATGGTCAGCTTCTCGCACGTCCGGATGGAGAAACAGCTCCCTTGCATCCTGATAGGGCCAATTTTCTGGGATGACATATTTCTTCTTGGGGTCGCTCTCGATTGCCTCGACCACCTTCTCCAGGCTTCCGTGTTCCCGAATGAGTCTCAAAGCGGTGTTTGGCCCGACCTTGGGGATAGGTTCCAGATAGTCACAGCCGAGAAGAATGCATAGATCAATGAACTGTGCAGCCGGGAGTAGGCATGAGAAAATCATATCCATCAAGTGACCCTGGGGATAAAAAAGATGCTTACCTGTTGACGATCCATGCCGAGGCCCTCTAGAGTACGATTCAGATGGATCTCTTGAATGGGTTCCTTTCTCTGCTCGCTGAACGTAAGATGCCTGAGAAGGATTGGTGCCTCGAAACATAACGTGTCCATATCCTCGGAAGCAGCGGCATAGACCTTCCCTGCACGCGCAAGCACCGCACACTGGGCCTCCGCCTCTGTCGGAGCGTCGATGTACGGGATACCCATCAACTTCAACAGCTTTTTGCATTCGGCATTATGCTCCCTCGTAACACGTACCGTGCGCCGCGAGAACTTCTCAACATCTTCCGCAGTGCCGGTCTCTTTTGCTTCCTCATGGGCTTCAGTAGCCTCGGCTTTTCGTGCAGTACGCTTCGCAAGTTCACCAGACTTGAGTTTCGGTGGTGCTCCATCAAAGACATAGAGAGGCTTGATCCCGTTATCGACCATGCGCAATGTCCGGTAAAACATTCCCATCAAATGCGACGTTGTCTCGCCCGACTCGCTCATGAGCTGCTGGCCCTCCGAGCGGACGGCGATCAAGAAACTATAGATACTCATAGACCTGCAAGATGTGAGTTACATGACCTGACGTGTTCGAGAAATGTTCAACGCACGCATCCTATTCACACACGGCTTGTAAGTATCACTGCAACTTTCAAATTCGTTTCCAAGTTGGCTAGTAGGATCGGGAGAAAAGGATTACATACTATGGCAACCTTTCGGCCAAAGTGATTCTTGATATCCCCTGCCTTGATAGCATCTGGTGCATTCTCTTGAATCACTTGAAACAAATCTAGAGGCCCCCCAATCAGCTCTATTCAAGCTTCAAACCATGTGGTAGTAGCTGCTTAACTGGCCCAAAGTTGACTTACGTTTAATACCCATGGCGACTGCTCTAAAATTTAGAATAAGCCAAAAGAAGAGGATGATCGCTACTCCCTTGCTGTGTTGATAAACCACTCACTAGAGGTAAAAGTGTGTTCGAGATATGAAGCTCAAAAATAGCTTGATTCGCGATCAGACGCGCCGCGGACGGATGAACGCGCCATACATCATTTGAGCCTGATTGGGATTAGTGCAATTGAGCTAGATATCCACGTGATGCTGAAACCCCGCGGGAGTTTCCCCGGCCTCAGGCGCCAAGGCCGTTACTGTAAGGCGGCGAGACCCCAGGGGCCCAGACTTTTGTTCTCCCCGTGTAGGAGCTTGGAAAGCCGAAAGGAAGTCAGTAACGGCGAGGAGGCACTGCTATTCGCTGCCGGCATTCGTAGTCCCTCCGTTCTCGGTCGATAGATAATAGATAAGTGAAGTTGGTGCAAATGTAGGCAGAGCCTGTCAGAGAGGCGCACAGCTACCCCATACTAGGCCGGACTTGATTATCCAATCTCCCCCCTCCGGCTGAATGTCGCACCCCTCTTCAACGGGGGCCATATTCATGGAGAGCAAAGTCATATACAACGGTACAATTCTACGCACTGCTTCGAGGATGAGTCTCCCCTTTTTACAGTAACCATGAAGCGGAGTCGCATTCAATTCGAAGGCAATGGCCATGCGTCTTCAGCCTCTCCCCAGGGAGCTTACCCGCATATCGCGACCGATGAGGATTCAAAACAGCAAATTCTGAGGCATATTCCTAAGATCTCACGGAGAATCCGTGCATGTACAAACTGCAAGAATCACAAGGTGCGCTGCGATAAGGAAGGGGACCCGCCATGTCAGAGATGCCGTCGCATGGGCTTGGACTGTGTTGTCAACAAGAGCCTACAGACTCTACTGGACGATGAGACAGAGTAGATCTAGCCATATCCATATCGTCATTATTGGTACACCATCGCTAATCGTTCCATAAACATACAGGTGGAAGACGACGGTTGAGCTTGCAATGACGGATTTACTCCGAAAGGCTCAGCTACCGGACTTGTCATACTATCAGTCGCTGGGCAAATCGACGGAGACTCCTTCCAGTAAAAGAGACCGCAAAGAATCGACAGCATCAACGGAAGATACTGGCACTGCGACGGTCAACAATGACAGGAGACCGAGCTCGATAGGCTCCAACTTGGACTCTGTCCCAATACATCCAAACTCATCGGCGAATTATTCCTTTCCTAAGCAACATTCCCAGTACTCCCTTGATCGGGAAGAAAATGGAACATCGTCCCTGATTACTGCACCAATGGGAAGTCTATACGAAGTGACTCGGCTGAGCGATATCCCTCCAAGTTCTCCTGGACGTCAGCATGCATCCGACCGGGCACTAGTGACGGACTTCATATCGCGAGAAGTGATTGATCTTCGAGAGGCGGAGGAGCTGTTCCACTATTTCGATCAGGTGCTCAGTCGTTATTTGTGGGATGGTATGGCGTTAGTGCACAAGGACCTTACATCTGTTCGCAATTCTTCTTCAATGCTTTCGGCCGCCATTCTTGCCGTTTCAGCTCTCCATTTACCCAACAAGGAGAAAACATTCGATACCTGTTACACGGAATTCGCGAAGCTGGCTTCAGAATCTATGCTTGATAGACACCATACTCTCGACGACCTGCGTGCGTTATGCGTTGGCGCATTCTGGCTTGCGGATGTCAGTTGGAAGCTTTCAGGATATGCGGTCCGAATTGCGACTGAACGAAACCTTCATCAATCCTATCGCAAGGCCATGCAGGGCTCTATGGAGCATATAGAACAAGTCAGGCTCTGGTACCTTCTCTATGTAAGTCTAGACCGCGATCACGACTTTGTGACAGCTGCCAGATTATTGACGCTCTGAAATCGACTGCATAGACCCTGGAGCACCATTTCTCTATCGCGTACGGACGACCGCCTATAATTCATGAAGATCCAAGCATCGCGAATCACAATACGTTTACCCTTTCTCCGACGGTGCAGCAGTCGGACCTGCGCCTCCACAGCCAAGTAGACCTGTTCATCATTTTGACGCGAATATATCACGCTTTCGGCCCCGATGTCGACTTGGAGGTTCCCGAGAGCGAATTCTCTACAATCAATAAGTTCGACGCTGATCTTGGGGATTGGCGCTCCGCCTGGCTCCCTCGTTTAGGTACGCATAACGGCTTGATCTGCTTGCGTTGGTAATATGAAAGAACGCTAATATTGAGATGAAACAGCTGGAAGTCGGTACGTCGGTGCATACCCTTACAAAGCCGTCTATCTGCACTACCACTTCTCTCGTCTGCAACTGAACTCGGTTGCTTTACGGACGTATCACTCCTCGAACTCGTCGCGGCCGATGTCCGCTGAACGCAAGAAACATGCCAATCTGGCGATAGAATCTGCGATCGAAACCCTCCTGGTGGTACTCGATGAACCCGACATTCAAAGAGCTTTGATCGGTGTTCCTCTATACCTCCACAGTATGATCACCTTTGCAGCCGTGTTCCTCCTCAAGATCGCCGCCAAATGTTGCTCCGGGACGCTGGCCAATGCACAAGGACAGCAAAACTCCATTGCCTCGGCAGGTCTTTCAATCGATGCGCCTTACGTGCGTGCCTTGGTTGGTAGAATTATTGAGCTGATGGTCACTTGTAGCAAGCGTGCTAGTGAGCGCCATCTTACTCATCATATAGCCCGTGGCTTGCGCAAGATGCTTACAGGATTCGAGGAGTGGGAAAAGAGAAATTCGGGGGGCCAGCAACCTCTGGGACAGAATTCCTATGAGGCTACATCAATGTTCAAACCCATTATAATTCCTGGAGCGCAACCATTGGGTGAACGAGACACCATTCTGAGCCACCCTCCTCCGCTACCCGGAATGGCTCCTTTGTCGGCTGAGCGCAGTAATGGGTATGAACCTGCTCAGTTGCAAGGGAAACAGCAGCCAGGTCTCTCGATAGGCTCTCTGGATCCTATGATGGCTGATTTATGGGGCTTCGACGAGGAGTATTTCCCTACGGGCGTCTTCGATTTTCTTCAGTCTCAGATGCCTGCTTGAGCTGTTGAGGCAGTCAATCGGCAACAACTCGCATTGTCTTAATACAACATGCAGTGGAAGAACAGTAACTAATGGGACCGTTCATTCTACTCGAGGGCCCAGGTTGGGGCTCTCCTGAATCCTCCGACATTATCAGTCAATTAGTACCGAACTTAGCCAGTCGATTCCGGATTCTGTCGTACGTATCCATATTTGAGTCCGCCAATGAACTGTTGAGCACTACATTTGTCGTGTCAATGTGTCCACGACTGTTTTGGATGGCTTGAAAGACCAAACCGTTGCCATCCAAGCATGCAACTCAGGCAGTCCGTCCGACTTCCCACTGAGAAGGCATTTCTCTTCCGGCATCGATTTCTCCATGACGAAACCTACCCTTGTATAGGTAACTGCAATCTGCAGCTGTCGGTGAATGACAGCTTCATAACGATTCACTCCACTAAGGCAGAGGCATGAACGACCAATGTTGTCAAGACGTCATCGTGAAGCGAGGCTTCCGTCTACTGGGTAAATATTTGATGTGACAGCCATGTAGCCTAGAGCATGCACATAGATTATCAGTAATATCATGCAGACAGCCAAATGCCTCTAGTTAGGACTTGGCTTATCCTGACGGTTATTGGATGGTGGCACCGACGGAACGGAAACAATCCCGAGGCTTAACATGACCCAGAGTAGGAGGTGCGGATGACCGAGGATCACCGAGGTCGGCCTTCGATGCGGGTATATAGGTATGGATGAAAATCGGTTGTTGGACTCGCATTGATTCAATTCTTGCTTTCACTACTGAATTCGGTACCTCGAATTGCTCTATCATCGGAGGGCAGACAAACATCCTGATCGACTGCCGAGGTCAAGCGTTATCCGGACAATCGGGCTCCCCGCAATTCATGTTGCACCCTTGCTGCTCTGGATAACCACCAGCTGCCGCAGTCAATTTCAATTCGACTTGAGAGCCGTGCAGGAGGAGATTTACTAAAATAGATACCCGATCTTTGATTGACTTGTAATACTTCACTCACATCCCTTCTCGCGCCGCATTCTTTCGTTTAAATCAATCATGAACCGCTCAATCTTCCGCGCAGCATCGCGTAACCTTCGATCAGCGAATCGCCTGTACAAAGCTCCCGCGGTCTGCCAAAATGCTTCGGTACGGGCGTATTCGACAGTCTTTAATTGGGAGGATCCCCTGGCCGCGTCGGAGCTGTACACGGATGAGGAACTGGCGATTCAGGACACAGCCCGACAATACTGCCAAGAGCGATTACTTCCCCGTGTTCTCGGTAAGTCATACCTAGGGACCATGTGTGTGTGATTTCTGCTTACAGATTTTCATTTGCTTAGACGCCTATAGAAACGAAGACTATGACCGTAAAATCCTGGAGGAAATGGGGGAGCTGGGCCTTCTCGGCGCGAGCATTGAAGGATATGGATGCGCCGGTGCGAGTACGGTTGCCTCGGGGTTGATCACAAAAGAAGTCGAACGGGTGGACTCGGGATATCGATCGGGAATGTCTGTGCAGAGCTCGCTGGCGATGACGGGTATCTACGAGTTCGGCACCCAGGAGCAGAAGGACCGATTCCTACCCCAACTGGCCAGGGGGAAACTGGCGGGCTGCTTTGGTCTTACAGAACCCAACCACGGCTCCGACCCCGGTTCGATGGAGACGACTGCGCGTGAACACCCTACCAAGAAGGGCTACTACTTGTTGTCCGGAGCGAAGACATGGATCACCAACTCCCCCATCGCGGATATCATGTTGGTATGGGCCAAGCTGCAGACGACCGGCAAGATCAAGGGTTTCATCGTCGAGCGTAGCCAATGCCCGCCCGGCACACTGCAAACTCCGGCGATCAAGAACAAGACTGCTCTGCGCGCATCGATCACAGGTATGATCCAGATGGACGACTGCCCTGTCCCGGCGGAGAACATGTTTCCGGACGTCGAAGGCCTCAAGGGCCCCTTCACCTGCCTGAACAGTGCCCGGTTGGGCATTGCGTTCGGTGCCATGGGCGCTCTGGAGGACTGCATCGACCGTGCCCGCACTTATGCACTGGAGCGGAAGCAGTTCAAGGGCAACCCGCTGGCGAAGTACCAGCTCGTCCAGAAGAAACTAGCCGATGCAGCCACTGATGCGGCATATGGAACGTTGGCTGCCACTCAGGTAGCTCGGCTTAAGGACGCGGGCAAGAGCACTCCCGAGATGATCTCCATGGTCAAGAGGCAGAACTGTGATCGAGCTCTGGCGAATGCACGGCTGTATGTGTCTCCCTTCCTGCAACTTCCGCTGCTGGGAGTCGAATCATACTAACGGCTTTTTCGATGGGTAGGCTCCAGGAGATTTTCGGCGGTAACGCAACCAGCGACGAATACCATATCGGACGACACGTAGCCAATCTATTTGTGGTGCAGACCTACGAAGGACAGAGTGACATTCACGGTGAGTACCCCGCGGATATCATAGCCTGTCATTTCCACATGATGAGTTGAAGACTGACATTGCTGGGGTTTAGCATTGATACTGGGACGGGCCATCACAGGAGTTCAGGCGTTTGTCTAAGACATTCTAGCCCTTCCTGGTCGACCTATAGGAATGATTGCTTTGAAACCATGTTTGATATTGCCTGTATATATCCAAGCCGCAGCATGATAGTGGCAGAAGAAGCCATAGCAAACGACTATGCTACCACGAGTCTCATACTCTTCCAGGTCCTCATTCACTCCGCACTCAACCTTACATCTGTAACATGAACATGTACCAAAAAAAAAATCTGATATCTCAGTTCTTCTACTTTGCCACCACCGCTTTATGAGATGCAAAGAAAAGGCTCAAAAAGTCTTACTTTGTCATCATTTGTAAATCTGTGTAATCCGCTGTAAGAAAAAGGACAAGGCTGAAGGAAAAACAAAGGAACGATCCGAAGAGGCGTATCGATCGTCCACTTAAAAATTAAGTAACAAGTTATCAACTGGCGGACAGTGGCGATGCATCAAGATTGACATGGAAGGCCTGATACATCACCCTGACCCGATCGACAGGGGCTGATATTCCTAGATAGGGTTGGTTGTCCAATGTAACATCTCCGTCAAGCTGATTTTTATTGTCGACGTTCAAGGATAGGATATCACCAACCCTTATATCACTATTCATTCTTTAAGAAACGACAAGACCATATGACGCAGTGTGGCTGGAGCAGGATAGTACTTAGTTTCACCTAGTAAAATCCAGATAATCTAACCTATTCAGGTTAGCACAATGAGTATTCTAACGGTAATACCGCTCTGTACGTAAGTAACCCGCTGATCGGAAAGTTTGCCTGAGGTTCTCTGCCACTCTCTCCCCTTCTCTCTCGTTTTCCCTCTTTCAGCCCAATTCCCTTCCTCTTTTCCCCTCCTCCTGCTCTTCTTCTTCTTTTTCGCCCTCTCATTTCCGACGTAATCAAATCCATCTCTTGTCCCTAGTGAGTCCACCCTTAGTCCTCTCCATTTTTATCATTCTCTTCCTCTTTTCTTCTCTTCTCTTCATTTTCTTCTGTTATATTTCAGTTGATCTACTACTCACTTCCTGGTCTTCAGTACTAACGTTCGGTACTCTGTGTGTGCAGAACAAACAATACCTCTTTTGAGTGTTGATCTTTTATCTACACTCTTTCATATCACAGAACTTCCGACATGGCTCTCAAGAGAATTAACAAGGAACTCACTGACCTCGGCCGGTAAGACATTCAGTTTTTCGCTCGCTCTGTCGTCGTCCTTACGGCCACTGCGGCGTGGTGTCGTTCACCCCACTACTGCGGGGTGTCTTGGGCGTCCTCTGAGGCGCTTCCATTTCCTGAATTCAAGACGTCATTTTTAGCTTTTTACACTGCTGATATTGATTGTTCATTTAGCGATCCGCCCTCTTCTTGCTCGGCTGGCCCTGTTGGAGATGATCTGGTATGATATCTTCCCGACCCCTTTCGTCGCAAGCTTTGATGTTACTGTCGTGTGCAGCTGCCATGTGCGGCGCGGCATACTGCAAGAATCCGCCTATGCCCTGCAACTTCCTCCCAGCATCTCATTTCAATTTGAACATGGCCACTGACAGCTGGTGTAATAGTTTCACTGGCAAGCAACAATCATGGGTCCTGTAAGTTTCCCCCAACTTATTCAGTCACTGGTCGCATTTGTGACTCAAGAGTGATTGGGTATCTTACGTCTATGCTCTTGAATGCTGACATCCCTCTTTGACAGGGTGACTCGCCATACTCGGGAGGCGTCTTCTTCCTGACCATCCACTTCCCTACCGATTATCCGTTTAAGCCACCCAAGGTCAACTTTACCACTCGTATCTACCACCCCAACATCAACTCGAATGGCAGTATCTGTCTTGACATTCTGCGAGACCAGTGGAGCCCCGCTCTTACAATCTCTAAAGGTATTCATCGATGTGAACGATCCTCCTTTCTTAGATGCTGATCGCTGTCCAGTGCTGCTTTCGATCTGCTCAATGCTCACAGACCCTAACCCGGACGACCCGTTGGTGCCTGAGATCGCTCACGTCTACAAGACCGACCGCCCTCGGTACGAAGCGACGGCCCGTGAATGGACACGCAAATACGCTATTTGATCTTCACAGTTTGACTTCTGCACGGCCACCCCGGTCTTCCCAATTCTTTCTGCGTCATCTTTCACTCCGTTAGATCAGATCCGAAGCCTGGCGTACCGTGATCGTAGATCCGTTCCTTGTTCTTACTGTGAAACAATCGCGTGTCTCTAAATTCGTGTTATTCTCTGCGCTTTCTCTAACGGCGGGAAGTGTCATGTCCTACGATCATAATGACCAATTGTCTTTGATGCATTCATAGCACTTTTTTTTTCGATCTCGACTGGAAGGAGTTCGACAATCCATTTGATGAACATAAAAACCTCAAAGGCCGGGTCTTTGGGCGGCAGAGTTGTGGCTCGTATGGCTTGAGGGTTTTGCCTCGGGGAAAGGAGAGAGGTCGCGTGAGTCGTGAGGAGAGCGGAAAGGGAGGGGAGACTTGGTGGTGCGCCGGTGGTGGTAACGGTGTGTATTAGATAGCGATAGGTATAAAAAGGCAAGACCACGTCCGACCCGTTGACCGGTTAAGAATGAGTTTGCTTTCAATGCTTGTGCTTTTAATGGGTTCCGATCTGTCGTACTTGTAGAGCTCTAGTCTAAACCAAGAGCCCTTGTGCCAGTAGCCATGGGCTGCAGTCTGCGAATAAGGACATGGAGGACTACACAAATGCATGCGAGATGTTCATAAGAATTAGTGTGCTGATCGACCTGTAATGTCACCAAATGCTTGAAAGATAATAGAAAAGAGGCGAAGATGGGAAAGAAGAAGACAATCGAGAAAATCGCGACCCAGACATAAGAAAGAGAAAGACAAATCAAGACGACCGGCCAGCTTCTTGAACTGTTCTATGGCCGCATCATACATAGTCTATGTGTTTCGAGTATATGTACTAGACATCAATGCACGATCAACGAGACGACGAAAAAACAAAAACGCCCGACCTTGCTGCTGCCCATTTAATGCGTGGTGATATGCCGCGAGTACACTGTCGTTACATGGCTGATTGAGGAGCCCTGAGAGTATGTAGAGAAAAGGCGGGAACGAAGAAGCGAGCAAGTTGAAGAAAGACGAAGAGAAACCAAGGCGCGGGGCCTTGACTCTGCTCAGGCAACCTGGCTGCCTCTCCGACTGCTGACCTTGGATGGAGCCTTGGAGGCGCCCCCGGCTATACTGCCGTTTGCTTTGATAGTCCTCTGCGACACCTTGGACACATTGGTCGAGACCTGACTAACGCTGTCGCTCGGTTGGACGGGTTCGTCGAATTTGCTGGATCGTTTGGAGACATGAGAGGGGGCTTTGGAGCGGTGAGATTGTTGGGAGTAAGAGGACCTCCGTGAGAAATCGACCTGGCTTATAGAATCGTCCGGCGTGATATTGGTTTGGATCTCAAAGTCATCGACGACGCTCTGGGGAAGCGGGATCTCACGGGCGGAGACACCCGACTTTGCACCGCTGCGGTACGACGCATAAGATGTCACGGACCCTTCAGGCAGAGGGATCTGACGGGCCGTTCGTGCGGAGGAGGTCGTGCTTCCGGCCAAGGATCTGGCCGCTGACTGATGCGAGGAATGGCGGGAAGAGTGGTGATCGTGATAGTTGGCTTTGGATGGTTTGGCAGTCGATGCTGAATAGACGCTCTCTTTATCCATGACTCGCGACTTGTCCGGGAAGCTGCTGATGAGAGTGCTGGGATTGCATGGATACGTACTCGAACGGGCCGGTGGGGGGTACTCAATCGCTCTCAGAGGGATATCCCTCACCGTGTAGACACTCCCATCCGAGGCACGACGCCCAATTTCGTCGAGGTACACACTGCCATTTTCTCCACGGGGGCGGGCGAACTCTGTGTCTTCGTATATTGTGCTCGCACGAGGATTCTTCGAAGAGACACTGCG
Source organism: Aspergillus udagawae (assembly GCF_001078395.1). Taxonomy (NCBI): domain Eukaryota; kingdom Fungi; phylum Ascomycota; class Eurotiomycetes; order Eurotiales; family Aspergillaceae; genus Aspergillus; species Aspergillus udagawae. The sequence goes on along the minus strand of NW_025091265.1, from coordinate 1,723,073 downwards.
AGTCAGAGTGGACCGCACATCTGATCGGGAGAAAGTGCTCCTGGCGGGAGGAGCGTCAATAGCCCTGTAGCCCTGATGTTCCTGAGCTAGCGAGGGAGCTTGCGATGGAAACGTCAGCTGAGGGAAATCCCGGGGTGTGTACTGCGGAGGAGGAGTGACCTCCGAGGACTGTGACTCGGATTTGGTCATCGCATAAGCGATTGCTGCACCTGCAGCCGCTCCGATGAGCGTACCAACGATTGTCTTGGCTGTGCTGTCGTCCTTCTTTTGGGTGGTGTGAGTTGTATGGTTGACGATATAGGTCGGAGACGGCACTTGCTGAATCTCCCGCGAGATGATGGTCGGTGCAGTTCGCTCCGACGGTGCTCCTCGCTCTACAGCAGTAGTGGCCCTTGAGACGTACGACTTGGCCTCTGACCTGGCAGAGGGAGCGATACTTTGAGGCTTGACGGAGCTGACCTTTGTGCTAGCTCGGGACACCACAGACCCATTCTCAAGCAGGCCAATTGCTGGTGCACTAACTTCTGACTTAGCAGCAGAGATACCCGGACGGTACACAGCTTCGATGCTGTTGCCGTCAAAGTCGATCACTGCTGCACTGTAGTATCCCGAGTCCGTGTCGCGCGTCTTTGGCTCACCGTGAATCTTTCCGCCGGCTTTCAGTGCACTGATGAAAAAGGATCCTACAGCATCTTTTGACGGCGCAGGGAAAGCAACATGTGCTGCACCAGCTGGCGATCTATGATTTCGTCCTCGTCAATGGGGCTATGGTAGGGTGCCCAAGAAAGAATACTGACCCTGGCTTCTGTTCTGTTATCCAGAAGTCTGCCGGCTCGCCTGATTTCTGACCGAATCCAATATAGTCATCATGGCGACCAATAAAATGATACCCTAGGGGCTGTAGGCAGGAGAGGAAGAAGGAAGTCGATGTTGGGAGGTGGGAGACAGTCAGGGTGAGGTGGGACAGAGGCATGTCTGCGTTGGAGTCGACTCGCCGAGTATATACTCCAGGAGTTCAGGACAGTATTTGTGATCGCAGGATGATACGGAGATAGAAGAAAGTCGAGTCACAAAACAAGGATGTCTATGAACAACATGCAAGGAAAAGAATCAAAAGAGGAGCTGAGATTCCTAATCCTCCTAAGAAGAGGACAGCGTATATATAATACTCGAAATCTTGGGTACAGAGTGCGGGTGATTGAATGACACTTTCAAAGCGAAGAGGATAGTCCAGAAGCACGAGAGGACTGGCGGTGCTATTTCAAGGCAGGTCTTGCTGTACAGATAGAGAGACCTAAGCATGCCCAACCAATATCCAATAACAGACGGTCGGAACCTTAGAGCAAATGTACGTATCCATGAAGGGAAATGAACCCCTCCAGGAGCCAGCTTTGGCAATAGTACAGGCACAAGTCGCATGCCTAGTTGGATTCTCAAAGCATCCGAAAAGGTGGCCCGGATTATCCACCGTACCTCGACCAGAGTCCCGGCCCTGCAGGCCCCAACCGGGAAAGGTGAGCTCCAATGGTTATCGAAATCATGGAGTCAAGTAACTCCTGATGCCACGGTCTTCTTTCCTTTTCGGTGAAGCTTAGAGTGACTCCATGGCGCCAGGTCATCGTGGGGCACCGGGGGGAGCCGCTGGATGCGGCGGACGGTCCAGTAGGTGGCCCTGTCCAACTCAAATGGGGCGCCCATCAAAGAACAGTTGGAACCTGCTTGGAATTGAGCCAAGGGAGTTGGAAAAGCATCAGGTGTCCCTGCGCGAAGCCTTGTTACGTTGGATTATGAATGGACCAAGGTTCGAGCCAATTGACCATGATGAATACTACTTGACACTGCGCTGACTGCGGAAAATAATGTCCCGGAGAACGAGTAGTGAATGGGAGAATAGGATCACCAGTCGAAAAAGAGGAGTGTTACTGACTTGTGATCGGTTACTGCAACAGCTTGAGAGGATGATTGCGGAATTTAGGCCCACTAGATCACCAAATGGAAAAGGTGCGACAATAAACGACAGACGGACTTGTCAGTCGTAGTCGTATGGGGCCAGTGAGGCAGAGCTTGGAGGGGATCTCTCTGCAAGACTCAGAGCGATGGCTTGTCCTGGGATGCTCCAATCCGGTTCGTGTTTGGGCACTTCTGCTGCTCTTAGTCGCCAGATGGTGCTGTCAGACCGCCAAAATGCATCCACTATCTGCGACTGTGTCTTGGGCGATGCACCATCTCATTCTGTTGTCAGGAGTGCGAGACTGACATAAGACTGCGCTGTTCTAAAACACTGGAGCGATCAGTCGAATGACAAGATGACCATCAGGGCCCAGCGCCTCTCTGGATTGTTTTGGAACCAGATTGTAGATGCACAATTGATGACCGCCATCGCTGTCCGGAACGATTGTCCGAGGGTATGAGTTTCATATTCTAGACCTCCGCAGCCAAAGAGAGAAAAAGTGAAGCGGAAGATCCACCTAGAGGAGAATGCAAGCGTCTCTGCGTGCCACGTCGAAGCGAGTCTAAGCATAGTTCGTCTCCAGTCACCGGGGCCAGCCGATCAATAGTGAATACCCTGGAAGGCATGTTTGTAAGATGCAGCAGGAGAAGTAATCGCAGGATCTCGGATTTACTGTTGTCTTTACAAGCATTTTATCCTGCAGAGTTGGAGGGAGGAAAAGGGAGAGCTGATCAAATGAGCACAGAGCATACAGTTGTCGGTGCCTTGGTGAATGCCTGTTATCTCAGGCAATCATGGTGACATTCCTGGTCGATCATTTTCTACGCAATCTGGAGAATTTTATATTTCTATCTCATCATCCAAGTCCATATGGTATGAGTCTTGTTTCATGCTCTTCACTGATCGAACCGAGCAGATTCCTGTTTCCTTCGACTTGGACAATGACAGGCCTATCGCTAGATGTTTATATGGTAATCCACCTACGATGCGGGACGCAGAAAATGTACATGAATATGATGATATATATATATTCAATATAAGACCAACCGGAAGGCTCAGTCATCAATGGTACTGATTTTAGATGTAAGTGGTACGGGCTCCCAGCACCGGCCAGTCCGTTGCCCTCTGGAGGATAAATCAAGAGGCAAAAAGTCAAAGGCAAAAACCGAGTCTGATTCTGTCTCTTAACTTCAACACTCCATGGTGGATGGGCTTGGAATGGAAGCCTTTCAGAGTACTGGAACACATGGATTTGATTGTCCCCTTGAGGGGAGGAAAGAAAAGCCGTCCAAGAAAATTTCAAGACCTCGAAAAGAAGCGTAAGCGATGTCGTATTGATGGTCGTATATCAAGTCACATCGGTCCCGGAAGCTAGTAGCGAGAGGGAGAACGTAGGACAATACCATAACAGACGCGAAACGGGAGGCAATGAATCCAAAGACGGACAATAAGGGGCACGCGTTCAAAGGCATGCGTTCTCAAGCTTAGCGTTCGCTATACTTCGACCTCGGCGCCGGATGGCAGGTAGCGAAAAAGGAAATTCGTCAGTCGTCAAAATATGGCCGCTCTCGAGCGCCGATTCGCGGCGTTGCTCAAAGAATGCCCCATGATTCCTCCGCAGCATGGCAGAATTTGCTGCACGCAACACTGGCGCTCAAACTGTAGTTGCTGATACTGATAGTATCATCCTTGAACGAGTCCGCAAAGTCATCATGGCCCTTTGCCATGGCACCGACAAAGATACAGATACTTTCCTTGGGACCCAGGGAATCAATGTAGTCCTTGACCCGCACGACTGGGGCTTCGTAACTGAGGGTGACTTTACGGCAGTTGGGAGGTAAGTGGTCCGTAATAGGATTTTTGATGACCTTGAGCAGTTTTTCTTGAGAATTGGTGGAACGAATGGAGAGTCTGTGCAGCAGCTGAACCATCAAACCGGCGAACCGTTTGAAGGTACGAGGAATGCGGACGGATGGGTTAACTTCGATGAGGACGCCTTTCGCAGTGTGGATGTAGATTTGGAGCTTGCCAGCCTTATTGATCGGCGAGTCGAGAAGAGTGAGGAGGCACTGTTGCGTGGAGGAAGAGCGAAGAGATTAGCAATTCTGAAACCAGACCTTTCCATGGAGCCTGGGCGAGTCAAACCTGATGGGTGATATCAGGCCGAGCCTCACTGATATCTCTGTTCATCTTGCGCATCACACCAATGTGTTCATCGCTATTGAGCAACGAGTATTTTTCATCCCGACCCGAGCCATTGCGACCACCATGGGAAGCACGATACGTCTCCAAACTGGCATGGGAGAGGACGACAATCAAGCGCTTTGTCTCCTTGTCATTGGCAGGAATAGGGACATGCTGTTCAGCGACCAGTTGAGGCAACTCCGGAGGCGGGCAAGACTGGGTCCCTGAAGATCGATCGCGGTCAGTCATGTTGGATGATTGATCGCCGGTGGTGTAGCACCGAGAAAGAGGGGTAAGATGATCGCCGAAGCCTGGCAGATGAAACAAATCTAATTCCAAGGGAGGGGAAGAAAGAGGGACAGTCTGGATTTGGAGTAGTGACACGGAGGGTTGCGCTCAAGGTGAGACACGAGCATGCGATTAAGACATTCGGGAAGAAAATTGAGAATGATGTCTGCTTTGGAAAAAAAATTTCCTTGACAACCTTCCAGAGATATTGGATAAACGGACGCTGCCAAGACAAAGAGTAGAATCACAGAGACAATTTTTAACAAGAAAAAGTTGAGCAGATATATGCAAGAGGGGGGATGAAAAGGTACGAAAAAAAGAAAGGATAAAGAGGGACGGGGAACAAAGGACACAAGCAGATGGACAAATGACAGATACATACTGGGTCTCTTTCTCTTCCCGGCGATTTGAGCAGCGTCCGACATGTTGCCTGTATTGTTGTTGAAGGATTCTTCCTTTGAAGATTCTGATCGCGAGAAGAGGAATATAGATATATTGTCGAAGAATTGAAGAAGAGGTTTAACCAAGAGAGAGAAAATAAGAAATTGTTGGGGGGAGTGCAATAGGCAAAGAAACGGAAGAGGAAGAAAGTGGAAGAGGAGATTTCTCTCGGTCACCCACAGGTTCACAAGCGGGATAAGAAGACCTCCGATACTACGGCGTATAATTTGTATATACTGCTTACTACGGACCTTTTGGTCGATTCTCCGTAGACGGACAATAATACTTATCATCACTATACATTCTTCTTGGCTAAGTCATCTAACTAGGCCGTTTCCACGGTAAAAGAGCCTTATTCGTATGGTGGTTCCGCCCCCATCTAAGTACTGCATTGAAGTAAAGTGTACCTAGGTAGTCCCGTTTATACACCTTGCAAGGTATTGGAAGTATTCTAGGTGGTCAACGAATCCTTCGTTTACCATGGTATCTTTGAATCCAGAATAATTTAATTCACCCTCGTATTCAACACGGATATTCCTGACGCTAATAGGAGACGCATGGTGTTCAGCAGAGATTGTAGCGTCCGCTGGGAGTTGATAACTTCCGAGGGCTTCGACATGGATAATTTGTAGCCACCGTGTACCTAGCGAAGCCTTTCTACACTACCAGGTATCGCAGTAAGCAATATTGGGCAACGTCTGTATTATTGACCTAGCACGCTCTAAATACTCTGCTGCAGCGGTGGTCATCTTTGATCAGCACTATTTTCTTACAAACCTTCCAATAAATGTCCAGTAATGTCTAGTAATGTCTAGTATTCGGCGCATTTTCCCTCACGCAAGGATCTCAACCGAATAGCAACATCAAGCGTAGTCAATACAACCGACCTGATAGGCCACGCCGTGTGAGCTCCTGCAGGAAGAGAGTAAGAAATCCCTCTGGCGTCGTTGGTCTGACACCTCGTCATTCCCCATCTAATCTATGGGCTTCCCTGGTGCATAATCCTACATAGAGCCAGTGCATCAAGCTGGTCTCTAGTCTAGTTCACATCTACCTCAGTTTTGCGGGGATCATATTGTCATTGACAAATCATTGGTCGATCATGCGCCGGCTTACTGTATATATCTTACCAGAGTCACTTTGTCTACACTTCGGGCAAAAGTAAACATGAAACTGTGTGCACAACGCCTTCAAGATTCAATGCGGGGTTTGAACTGAACCTAGGAAGACAGAGGTGTGGGATGTTATCCAATACCTTGGTCTAGCGAGCAACGCTCTTGACTGATTTGACGCATTCATCGAAGAGTGTATCTGTTACGGAGGACAACCCTGGAGCCGCTTGATACACAAGAGGGATATTCATTCTGTAAGTCCAGGGTGACTGTGATTGTGGTCGTAGAGACCGCCAGCTCACGTGCCTTTACAGGTATCTGATCAGCAGCCATTTGCAGGGCAAGTAAGGAGTACAACTCTAGCTTCGCCAGAAGAGCGGTCGGTGAGCGCGAGCCCATTCACATCGCTGGTTTGCAAATTGATAGAGCTCCTGCCTGCCTACAGCATAGAAAGATTATGTGGAAAAGACCAACGGGCCCCAAATCGAAGACCACATCTGTTCCATTGATTCGAAGGCGTCTATCCCCCAAAAGTCACCAGGGAGCGGTGGCTTCAAAGCTCTAGCACTCCGTCTTCCAACGAAAAAGAATCAAAGTATTAGTTAGCAGTTTGGATCTCAGTCATTGATCCGACTGATCGTAGCATAAATGACCGACATTTGACATTCCTATCTTCATACAGCCATTAATGATAGTGGAAAACAAGACCAACTGATGCTGCAGATGCCGGCTGGATGCATGTCAATATCGTCCTACCTTCTTGTGCCTCCTCGAAATGGGAGAAGCGAAAGTTAGATGCATGATCAGAAGGTAGTCGCACGAAACGAGCACCCTGTAGTCAGCGAATTTTCCGAACAATCAATGTATGAATTGTTGTTGTTGCCTACTTCGAGTACATCTGCCTGGATCCCGTCGAATTCAACTTCCCCTTCAGCGATGCTTCTAATCCGTATGAGACGAGACTTGGTTCACCTTTATGGCATTCAGTTCTATCATCTCGAATGAGTAGTCGCCAGAAAGACAGATGGACCACATCACGAAGCGTAAAAGGCCAGGCGCAATTCGGTACACCTCTCTCGTATACCGTCCAGTAAAATCGTGGCTCGTGAGCTCTCTCAGCAAGGGCATAGGCGAGGCTGGGGAATCCGCAACACCTTGTGTACCAAAGCTGCAGACGATCTCTGAGCGAAGAGCACGTACGGAAAGGAATGAACGATCTCTGGCATGCTGTCAGTTGCCATCCCAAGGTTGCCGATCAACCCTTCGGTATACAATCAGAAGTCAAAATGGGATAGATTGGTTGGGTTAGGTAGGAAGACAAGGCACGCAAAACAAGGAAGTACACACCTATCACCTCAATAGTAATAACAATATCGGGTTGTCAATCCTCGACTGTGGTTGTATTGAAGTCTACCTAAGCAAGGTATCTATCTATGGAGTAGCCAAGATAGCTCCCCCTACCGACGAGTGGCCCTGAAACTCCTCCAGCCATGTATGACGACTGTGGTTGGTGGCCACCCATAGGCTGTCATGTTTTCAGGAGGCAAATTCAGCCCACGAGAAGATACCCAGGTAACTAGTATGGAGCACTCACCTATTATTATTGGTATAGGAGGCAGAGGCAAAACCTAATGGAAATGAGGCCATGCCACTAGCTAAATCATACCAGCTGTTGCTCCTTTTCCTGGCCCCAGTGTCCCACGATCTTCAGCTGCCCAAAAGCCAACAGTGAGCATCCAATATCCGCTTGTGTTCACTGTTAATAATTATAATATCATACTAATATCATCATCACTGCCCCTCCGTGTCCTATATTAATGGTAGCCTGGAGATACCTCCGGGAGCTGTTCTCCATATCTTCTACTGCTTCCCCTTGAATCTGGCTACATATACGGCGTATTAATCCTCGTCATTCTTCTCGTCCTGTATCCAATTCTGAATTATCACAAAGCTCTTGTGTGCAACTACGGGAGACCGCGTCCTTCCTCTGAGTCATTTTCATCGTACGAACCTCCGTTGTCTGTGGCTTAGATTGGTAGCCTCGTGTCCGAAATATCAAGATCCTTTCACATTGCTGCTATCACCAACAGACTTCCGACCGTTTTGATCAAACGAGAACCTAGTCCGCTTTGGTGGCTCTGGTGCCTCTAGTCACCTACTGGCCATTAGTATCTGTGCTAACCTTACCTCCTTAAGGTATGTGGAACTGTGGAAGGGCAACTGAAGAATGATCCCTGTCAAGCGCCCGAGCGAGTAATATGACTAAATGTGGATTAGCGCCTGAGGCAACGCGTTCCGTCACTCGTCGATCAAGCTTACATACAGAGGCACGTATCTCGATTATTTATCGTCGGTTTATTATTATTGTTTCCGCCAAAATCCGCCTGTTGGCTGGAACAAAATATCGCGAATAATAATAATAATACAATCCATCATAATAATATATTCGTTAGGAAATCATCTTTGCTGCTACTCTTCCTTCACTTTTGCATTCGCCTCCCACCCAAGCTCACACACATATGCTCTTGATGTTCGACTCGGTTGAATCCGTGCTCTGAAGAAAAACAAGGGAGATGCCGTGGACTGTAACAAATTCATTCAAGCGGTACGTTTTGCTTTTTTGTCTAATTTCCGTCTTTCTTTACCCCTTCACTCTCTTTGCTCGGTCACTATTATCACTATTCTCTCCTTGAACTACCGCTGTTCTAATTTGTCCAGTTCTAGAGGACTCATGAAAACTTACGGAAGATCTCTATGGCGCGTCTATGATGACGACGATAATGGCCCTGCCGCGAAAAAGCGACGCGTCGAGGCGGGCAACGAGTCCGACGACGCGGAAAACAGTCTTCAATATGCTATTCGCGAGTCTTCCGCTGCCATTTTATCGAGCCCGTCGCGTCGCAATTCAGTAGTTCTCTCGGAGGGGACGCATGACGATGACTTGTCTACGCCTCCATCATCGCCGCCTCCCAGATTGACCCCTCCCCCGGCAAACACGAGAAAACCCACTTTTTCATTTCTGAAGCGCAAGCAGTCATCGACGAAAGATGCGAGCAATGGCACCCCGCTCACGGAAGTCAACTCCAATAGTGTGCGGTCGTCGGTCGATCCCCCCAAGAAGAAGGCGGCGCAGTCGCAACCACCCGTGTTGAAACAGATGCAGATTGATCTGGGACACGAAGTCAGAAAAACCTGTGCTACTTGTGGGATGGAGTATGTGCCCTCCAATGCGGAGGACGCGGCGCTTCACAAGAAGTTTCACGACATGAACTCGACCGGGGTGGATTTGGGGAAGGCTTTTATGAGGGCGAACGCATGCCGCTGGGTGTACGAAGCCACTCGGTTCGACGAAGGTTACGTTGTTATTGTGGATCGCAAGGCTTCTCCGACCGTGAAGAATCAGGCCAAGAAGGTTCTGGAAGTCATCAGCAAGGAGTTGTCTGCGCCTGAAATCTCAGACGATGTCTTATGGAGCCAAACGGAGCCTCCTGAACGTCTGCGGAAGAACGGTGCAGAGGAGAAAGTGGATCGCTACAAGGTGTTTCTGCACATGAAGGACAGCCGATGTGTGGGAGCATGTCTCACTGAGCGTATCTGGGAATCACGGCCCGTGGAGTGCTCGACACCAGCTCAGAATGGAGCCGATCAGCCGACCGACTCTGCGATTACCGTCCGGGACGAGGTGCACCCCGCTATCGTGGGTATTTCGCGCATTTGGACATCGGGCTCATCTCGAAGGAGAGGAATTGCCATGGATCTTCTTGATTGCGTTGTGACCAACTTTATCTATGGGATGGAGATTCCCAAGGAGCAGATTGCTTTTAGTCAGCCGACGGAGAGTGGGAAACGTTTAGCACAGGCCTTCTTCGGGCCAGGAGTCCAGTGGCATGTCTACAACGAAAGCTAAAACTGGTCACCAGCATGCTAGCACGCGAGCTCAAGTGGATATTGGTTTGCGTTCTGAATCTCTTCCTCCGAATGGGCCAGATGATACCCTTCTTCCTCGGGATGGATGAGCCCGAGTTAGGAATCTTGTGATGACCCTTCGTGTCTGTTTGTATAACCTCAGGTGTTTGGGAAGGCGGCCTCTTCCTGTTCTCAATTGTTCAACACGCGCTACGTGCTTTTCTTTCATATTCCTTTCTGGGTACCCTTGAATATGCGGGTCAGATATCATTTTCACAATGTAATATATAGCCTTTTTTTGATCGCGTTTTAACTCTGGCGTCCTTACTATTGAGGCAGCGGTTGGAGGACAATCGAATACAGACAGAATGCAAACAAGCACCATCAATTTGACCATTCATTGAACAAGAAAAAGCCCAATCTATCTAGGCACCAAACGTGCTTTGTTCATTATTATAGAAGTGCGCAAGTCCCGATCCCGTTGGCTGTCGCGACTTGTGATGCTCTCCGCTTGCCGGAAGCCGCGCGGATGACAGGCCCTCCATATCTTAAACGCCGTAGCTGCTGCCATCTCACCTTCCATCCTTCGTAGCTCCCTTCATCAATTCCATTCTCCCTGCCCTCATGGTCGGCGGGAGCCATTTACTCTGCGATGTCTGGATTAAATCCTTTCCGCCCTAAAAAGCCAGAGAGTGAGGTTCATCCGCCCCTTCCGAATGCTGGGCATGACGGTGCCTGGCCCCCGAGAGGTGTGCCTCGTCTATTATTGCTCTTTGTGTATAAAGTCAACGCTGACGGACTTTCATTAGCAGTGCCTCCTAATCTATCGCCGTCCTCCGTCTCGACAAACTCATCCTACCCTACTGCTCCGTTGACCGCCGGATCTCTGACGAATTCGTCCGCAACTCCTCATGGCCATTCCGTGACCCCTCCCGGATCCTCGATGTCAGATGCTGACGACTCTCAAACCTCGGACGATCAGTCACTGCCAGACCCATTCCAAAAAATTTCGCACATGAGCGACAATGATGTAGATGACGGGGAGGAGCTCAATGATGAGGCCTGGAGTTCTCATCGCTGGACCCCCGCAGCTCATCGCCGTCACTCAGCTATCAACGTCGCTCCCCACCCATCGCCGTTTCCCCAAGGAGCAGTAATATCGACTCCCACGACCCCTCTGGCTTCCTCAGCAAGACGGAATGCGGGAACAGAAGATAGCAATCGTTTGGGGGCGCTGGAAAACCAGAAGAACCTGCGAGAGAATACGATGAATGCGGCGCCGAGTGCGCTTGTACCTATATCAGCTCCTCACGGGGCGGCTCATACGGGCAGTGGTACTGCCTGCATTCCTGGACAACATACAGTTCCTCCATCGTCCGAGCTTGAGTCTGGCCCGAAGCCTCTTGGTGTACGTTCGGCAAACAGGGATAAGAAACCTCCACCGCCACCTAAAAGCCATCATGGCAAGTTGATCAATCCCAGTCCTCACGCGACCTCTTCTCATTCCCGACCGATACCCCCTCGGCCCACCAAACGGTTCTCCTACCATGGCACTTCCTCAGAGACATCCCTTTCTCTCACACCAAATACACCTCCCAGCAGGTCATCTCAGCCGAGGATTGATTATTTTACTCCACTGCATGATAACCCAGCACCTCAATCAGCTGAAACGCTCAGACGTAGCCAGTCACAGCACAAGCGGCCGCCAACGCCGCCGCTGAGTAGACGACATAGTCAGATGAGGAGATCCAAAAGCACTATGTCCAGAGCAAATCTTTCTCGACTATCAATGCCAGCTGGAATGTTTGAGGTGAATGCATCTCCTCCTTCGAGCCCAGGTCCTCGAACGCAGGAGCCCGGAATAGCTCCGCCGATGTCAGACGAGGCAGATCCTGGTTCTGGTCAACGTGAGCTGCTGTTGTCAAGGCGAGCATCTCAGGTGAACCCGCTGCCACCACCTCCGCCACCGAGGAGGAACCGAGTTTCCAGCAGTCATAGCAACAGTAGAAGCCAACCTACAGAGGAGAAGCGGGCAGAGGATGAGGACTTTACCCCTCGTCCGTCGAATGCCAATGACATCTTGGCCGATTTGTCGCGGCTACAGAAAGAAGTGGATGATCTCCGTGGTCACTATGAAAGCCGCAAGGTTAGTCACTAGAGGATTTACAATGTTACGATAGACTGCGGCGCTATTCATGCACCTGGCACGAGGGTCTACTTGCTACTCTTGAACCCATAACGAAGTGAATGATACATTGACTACAATGTGCTTCTGCGAGTGCCCTCGATGGGGAGACTTGGTATATATAAGTTACGTCAGAGGCAGCCGATCAATGAGTTATGACTACATAGCGATCAATCCAATACAGTTGCAAATCCGTCCATTCGTCCTTCTCGAACGATGAAACCAACCAAGTGATAGAACGAAATTTCGTGCCGCAAGGCCTTCAATATCAGGCATCGATACCTGCTACTAGATTTGCAGCTGTGATTGGTTGATGGCCTGGATGCTTGCGATGACGTCAGCTCCCCCTCCTTTCGTCGTCTGCGACCCTCATCCAAAAGACAAACAGAAAGTCAGTCAGACAGACGGTATAAATGACGAATACTAGACAGGAGATGGATATTTAGTGATTTAGAGAGGTTATTATGGACTCATTGGAGGTTCCACGAGAAACACAACACACTTCACCGTAGCCACTGCTCATCAATAAACTATTATTGCTCCATCTAGAACCAGATATCAGTCCGCCTTACTTGACCCTTATTATATTCTAGAAGAAACGCCTCACTGCACCTGACTGAGAGTTTCCATGCATACTGCCATAATCCACCTCATTATTCCAGAGCGCTTCCCGTGCATGAACGAAAATCCTTATGCGATCTTCTCACTGACTGCATCTTGACTATCATATTTTATAACGTTATTAATCCACCTTTGCAAGCATCTCAATCTTGACTCTTTTCTTCTGATTACCGTCGTTTATCTATCTTATCTGCCCGTCTGATTATCAACGAGGAGTCCAACAGTTTAGCTGCGCGACGAACGCATCTCGATTGTGTCAAGCCAGACGTCACTCTCCTTTGCTCTACTCTGCTCTGCTCAATCTTATTCCTTCTAAAACCACAATTCCCACACAACTGAAGGACTCCGACATAATGACCACACCGACACTCATAGATCTACCTCCCCCGCCCTCGGATCCTGTCACGCCGTCGGACATGGGACCGTAAGAGCATCCCTTTCCTTTTCCCCCGTCTTCTCCTTCTACAACCTACAAGATAGTGCATCGCTTGAAGAAGAAAAGCGCAATGAATTGACTCGTATAATTGTTCAACAGAGGCACACCAAATTCAGGCACAACCTCCCTCTCTGCACTGTCCACCACCGCTATCAAAGACGGCCATCAGGGGCAGCCTCTACCACACGGGCGACATGCTCATCACTCATCCTCTGCCTCGGCGACGTCTACATCTACCCTGGAGGCGGAACGAGCCGACCGCATCTCCCGTCTCGCCGGGCTGGAACGTGTCGCAACCGCCCGAGCAGGAGGTGTTCCTCAGTCGAATCTCATCTTCGCGACGGCGCACGGCCCCGGCTACTTTGACAGCGGACCTGGCTTCAAAGAAAGAAGCACCGTGGGCAGTGCCAGCGCCACCGGCAGCGTGGGTGCTCGTACTACATGGGCAAGCGGTAGCGATGCACTCGACGCGGACAAGATGAGCGAAGACACGAACGAAGACGATGAAACGTCTAGCGTGGGAAATATCAGTGAAGGGGACGCAAGCCTGGTTGCATTTGGAGAGGGCGCTAGTACGATTAGTGGCCCGATTTCGCATCCCAGTCTCAACCGAATGTCGTCCGGTCGTCCGACTTCACTGGGAGCTGGAAGTCCTAGCATGAGCCGAGCAAACCCCCTCGCGTCGTACCAGCCTGGAGTCGAAGACAACGCCGCCGCGTCCTCTTCCTTATCTCCTGCGGGATCGAATACGCCGGAACAGATGCATGACGCTCGCATGCTGGACGGGGTAACCTATGACAGTGATGTGGTCGACACGACTGTGAGAACCCCGCGGCTGGCCACACCATTCAGCCACGGCCAGTCTGCCAACCGGAACGATGACTCGGAAGTCAATTGAGAGGAAAGCAGGGTCCAAAAGGAGTGAATGGGCGTTTTTCTTACACAGATGGAGTCTTGTAACTTTTAGCTATGGATCGTGGGGGAGACACTGATGGGAATTTCAGGTTGTGACGGCGGCCTCAAAGCAGATACCTCAAGAATGAGTATGATTTTTCTGTAGGATAATTAATAGCACATTGAAATGTTTTTTCCTTCCAATCTAGCAGTATGCAGTATTGGATGAGATGTTGTATATAGGGTGGGCCGAGAAGAGTCGATCAATATTCCGATGGCGACATTCACATGGCCACAATAACATCATACTCAGTAATACCAGCAAGAATCACCATGAACATCAGCATCATGTTGGAAGACAGAATAGTCCGGGAACAATCCGTAGAGAAACTCATAATGTTCTGTAGGAAATGCCTTATTACAATCATAAGAACAATAATCAAGCCAAGAACACTCTGGACGGGCAGTTTCGCCGCTGAAGGCCACCACCAAAATTTCTTACTCTTGGTCTGTCCAGCCTAAGAACTTCCTCTCCTCTTCTTCTTCTCTTCACCTTCATTTCCACTCCTCCCACACCTCCTCCCTCCCAACCCTACAGTCTTCTCCAGTCCCGTTCATTGCTGGCATTGACTTGTCAAGCACTGAAGACCTGACAAATTGATTTATTTCCCTCATCCAACCGTCAAGCTCAGCTGCCATCCGCCTTTGTTTTGTGCCAGATTGCGCCCCAGTGTGTGTTTCTCTGTCCCGTTCCGTCAGACAAACAACAGCTCGCCACACGCAAATAGCATCAAGCACATTGAAACGGAGTTGTCCTCGAGTCGACTCAATTCTCCCCCGGCTCTGCAACTCGTGACGTCTCTGCTCCATCGCCGCTTTTGGTGTTGAAATCTCACTATATCCTGCGCCCATCTGCGTCTTATTCGTTACACGCAGCACGAGCTAGACCTACGTCGAGTCCGTTAGATACTATCTGCTTCGTTGGAATTCCGAGACACTGTTACGCGCGCATTAACGTTGCTGTGGTGCATATCGGAAACTTTCAAAGCGGGATTTCAGAACCGAGTCGAGAGAATTATTACATCAACATGGCAGCTCCTACACAGCTTGCTTGTAGGTTTCCCTCTTCGCATTCTTTTTTTTTTTTTTTTTTTTTTTTTTTTTTTTTTTTTGAACAAAACAGCTTGTCGCCTATATTAGCTACAAATGAAAATGTATGAATTGTGCTGACTTGCCGCAGTCCGAACGGTCAAAGGGATTGGCATCTTGGATGCGGCCCCCGTCTATGAACCTTTGTCGGGGTTTGTGAGGTAAGAATAGCTATTTGCAGCACCTATACAAACGATTTAGGCTGATAGAACTTCTGTTGTGCAGGCCTGAGGGGAACCTCCGCTGTAGCTCTTATTCTCCATGCGGCCGATATTTTGCCTGGGCGTCTCCCGAGAGGTATGCGACCATGGCGATTGTCTGAAGATTAGCAGACGGGCTCGCTAACTATCTACTTTAGGGTCACTATTGTCGACCCCTCTGTCGGACACGTCGTCTCCACGATTTCTGCCGAAAATGTCTTTGAGCTGGGATTCTCCCCCCTCGGCACCTACCTGATCACTTGGCAGCGACCCTCAAAGGACGCCAACGGAGACGCCGTCAAGAACCTCAAGGTCTGGAAAGTGATTGAGACGTCGCCTGAGAGCAACGGAGACGAGCATACGGTTATTGGCAGCTTCGTTCAAAAGTCGCAGACAGGCTGGAACCTCCAGTACACGTTCGATGAGAGCCTCTGCGCTCGCGTTGTCACCAACGAGGTCCAGTTTTTCCAGAGCGACAACCTGTCAAAGGTCTGGAACAAGCTGCACGTGGAGGGTGTGTCGGACTTTGCCCTCTCTCCCGGCAAGAACAACTCGATTGCTGTCTTTATTCCCGAGCGCAAGGTTAGTTTCCCGATCCCGGGTCTTTCGCAATGACTTTACAGCCGACTAACTTGTTTCTTCTTTTCGTCCAGGGTCAACCAGCATCGGTCAAGGTATTCAACGTGCCTCAGTTCGGAGCGCCAGTGTCCCAGAAGAGTTTCTTCAAGGGTGACAAAGTCCAGCTCAAGTGGAACAGCAATGGAACAACTCTGCTGGTGCTTGCGCAGACCGAGGTCGATCGCAGCGGCAAGAGTTACTACGGAGAAACAACTCTGTACCTGCTTAGTGCCAATGGTGGCTTTGATTCGCGTGTGGACCTTGGTAAGCCCCTTCCGGTATGCCTTTCCCCATCGTACATTTGCTGACTCTACCGTATAGACAAGGAAGGCCCGATTCACGATGTGTCCTGGAATCCCAACTCAAAGGAATTTGGTGTTGTGTATGGATACATGCCAGCGAAAACCACCATCTTCAACTTCCGGGGTGTGGCCAAGCACAGTTTCCCTCTAGCACCTCGCAACACCATTCTGTTCTCTCCCCATGGACGTTTCGTATTGGTGGCTGGCTTCGGTAACTTGGCCGGGCAAATGGACATTTACGACCTGGACAAGAACTACAACAAGGTGACGACCGTTGAAGCGTCGAATGCCAGTGTCTGCGAATGGTCGCCGGATGGACAGTTCATTTTGACGGCTACCACCAGCCCGCGTCTTCGAGTAGATAACGGCATCCGGATCTGGCACGTCAGCGGTGGATTGATGTACAACGAGGATATGAATGAGCTGTACGAAGTCGTTTGGAGGCCCCAGTCGACCATCCAGCACCCTCTGGGCGATCCCTTCCAAACTCTCCCGGCCCCTCACCCGTCCGCCCTGGCCTACCTGAGCACCAAGAAAGCGCCCGCGAAGCCGGTCGGTGCCTACCGTCCCCCAGGCGCCCGTGGCCAGCTCACGCCCCTCGCGTTCAAGCGCGAAGATGAGGGCGGCGCAGCCTACGTCCGTGATGGCGCTAGCGGTGGCAGCGGGCTGAACGGATTTGGCAAGCCCCGCAGACGCGAGGTGCCGGGTGCAGAGCCGGTCGAGGAATACCTGCCTCCTGGAGCCGCTCCCGGAGGAGGTGTGGCTCTGCCGCCCGGAGCCGACCAGGAGAAGCTCTCCAGGTCGGCGGCGAAGAACAAGAAGAAGCGTGAAGCCAAGAAGCAGCAGCAGGATGGTCTGGCCCCCCCGGCGCACGGCGGCCAGTCTGGACAGAGCCCCGACCGTCGCGGCCACGAGCGAAGCCGCTCCAAGGGCCAGAACGGTCACGTTGACGGCAATGCCCGCCGCAACGGCCACCAGGCCAACGGCGCGGCGCAGTCGGCCAAAGCGAAACCCGCCGAGACGCCTGCACCCGCCCCGGCCCCCACCGCTGCAGACGCCGCTGCAGACGCGGCCGCGAACCCCACCGCGCAGGATAAGAAGATTCGAGGACTTCTGAAGAAGATCCGGGCGATCGAGGAGCTGAAAATGCGACTTGCTGGTGGGGAGAAGCTGGAGGATACGCAGGTGAAGAAGATCCAGACTGAGGACTCCGTGCGAAAGGAGCTCGAGGCTCTGGGATACAATGGATAAGCGCATTGTAGTCTTTCTTTCAGGAAGCGAAATGCAATATGAGCTAGAGGCGGTCACTTGTGCCTTGCCCGGTGTCTTGGATGTGCTGTATCTATGGGGGAATATCTCGAATATCTCCGTCGCATTTCCTCCACATGTTTGAGTTGTAAATAAGGTCGAACGTGACTTGGCTTTCTTTCTTCATATGTATTACGCTTTGGAACGGCTATATGCAAGAAATGGCAAGGAAGGAATGTATATTGAAAGAGCATTTTCGCTGACATCTCAAATGCTTGTCAAGTCACTGCCTGAGGAACAATGATAGATTCGATTAGATGAACTTAGATGAGAATGAAATTCAGCAACATTACTTCTAATATAAGTGTACTCTAGTCATTTTCCATTAAAAACTACGGTGAAATGTCCCAAACCGAAATAACTCCCCGTTTCCTAGTCTTCGGTCACCCTTCAAGTCCGCCCAGCTGCCCTTCCGCCGACACTGACGCTGATGTAGACTTGCCCGAAGTTCGAACGCGATGATCAGAACCGATCAACTCCATCCGATCTTCTCCGCAAAGGAGGACAGATCAGCGTCATTGCCTGCGGAATAACAGACTGGAAGAACCAGACAATCCAGATGAAGAAGCGACGACGGAAGTCCTCGATAGAATAATGGTCGTCAAGGATCGGAAAACAGGGGTCCAGTGAACTGGATTCGGATGGGGATTCTTGGTTTGATGTCTCGCATCTGATACAGAGCTTATCCCGTCACGAAGACGGGATTTCAAGGCATGGTCCTCGCCTTGCGCTCCACCTTGCAGCGCGAATTGTGTCGACTTGGGAAGGCATGATGACCTTTTCAGTAAGAAAGGAAAAAGAACAAGGGTGCACTACATTTATCATCAGTGGGATTATTCTCGCGTAGGAAGTAGTGGGTATCTCTGTTTGGATTTCAAGTTAAATTCAAAGCTTCAAGCGAAGATGCGTGCTCGTTTGACTGGACTTCCCATTCGCAATGATCGATTGCCGCTGGCCATGCCACTCAGAAGGCGGTCCATTCCATCCACGTCTAACTCTCCCCTGCGGAGCATGAGCTGATCGGCCTCAGTGGTTGCTTCTTCGCTCACTGACTGCTGAGAGATCGGGATCTCCTGGGGTTCGGTCAGCTTTGGCGCAAGAATCATGATGCGATGCTCTGATGTGATGAGGATATCAAAGTCCTGACGCTCCGTGTCCCGAGAACGGCGAGCAGCTGCAGGAAGATGACCGATTCCAGTAAAGTTCTCTCCCATCAGGTGGATGTCCTGGATAGGTGAAACTCTGCAGCGGTTTGATGCGTCAAAAGTGCCACTGACTTTGATGGCGTTGCGCCACAGGGAGAGTAGACTGGGGATCACAGCGCTCTGACTGCCATGTCGTAGCAATACTGACTCGTCAGGCAGGGTGTCTCTCAGTGAACTCGTCTGGTACACCGAGATCTCTCCGCACAAAGACGGGGCGGATGTGCCAAGGGCGCCTTTCAACAGAGTATCTTCCCGCACACGCTTGGTGGAAGGAGTCATGGGCGCAAATTTCGGCCGAGGCTCAACGCTGGGCTCGTTGTTGTCGGCCTTGTTTCGTCCTGTCATCCGACTCACAATCCTACCACTCACGGAAAACGCGGTCAGCGAACCGCCAGAGACACCCTGTATGCTGGACTGTCGTTGGAGAGGCCCCTTAGTACTGCCCGGGCCGGCTCCCTCAAGATCCCACACACCCCATTCGCCATCCGCCATCAGCACCATAATGGCCCGTCCGCCGAGCACCCATTCGGCGTCAATAATGGTCTTCCGCCGCGCCAGCCCAGAAGGAGACTGTTCGAATCCAGGGTAGAGACTGATCAGCCACTTTCCCTCAGTTTCGGCCTTTTCGAAATCACTCTGAGGCCCTGATGTCCTTCTAGACACTTTTGCCGGCTTTCTGGAGAAGCAAGAGTAGACTTTTACGCATCCGCTGTGGAAGGCGACTAGTAGGGTTGAGTGACGAAGAGCTGGAAAAGTCGACGGATTGAATGAGATGTTCTTCGCCGGCGCGGGCAGATAGACTCGTCTAGACACAATCTCATCATCGTACAATCGATAGATAATTTGAGAATCACCTCTATCCTCCACAATGGGGATCCGATGTATTAAGAGGAGACCGGATGCTTCCGCGGAGTGAGTCGCCACCAGAACATCCCATCGCTCACTGTCTTGAAAATCCGACTTGGTAGGAGACATAGTGACATCTTCATCTGATTCGGTTTCCTGACAAGTAAAACTGATACTGACTCCCCTTGGGACTTCCTGGTGAGACACTCCGCCGGATATGGAGACAGTTTGCACTTGCCATGAGGCGAGTTCTGTCTGTGTTGGGTGAGGAGGGATCAAGGGTAGAGCTACAATCCGAGTCGAATAATCAGCACACACAGCGGAAATCACCATAAGCTTCTTAAGAGCCGGAGGAAAAGGGTCAAGCGACGAGCGAGCTGTCTCGGGGAGGATGCGAGGCGCTGCCAATTCAAGAACTCTGCTGCCAAGAGGTATGTCAATCTGACGGAGGATCTCCTCGAATGGATAGGCTGAGTCAACCTCAGTTTCGTCTTCTTCGAAGTCGTAGACAGGCCCTTCTTCCTTGGGCGTCTCTGCCGCGCTCTCATCATCGGAATCGATGACCATGACTGCATCGTCATTGCTACTGTTCACTCTGGCGGGTTTGGTGGTTTTCTGAGTGGATGTCTTAAGTGCAGAGAAGCGTTTGCCACCTCTCCAAATCACTTTCAGACCATTCTCATAGCCATATACGATGATCGATGAACCATTGGGGGCGAGGATCGGATACGCTTTCGCCGCATGAACGCGCTGAGGGAGCTGATAACTAGAAGCGCAACAACTGGCGTTAGAATAGCGTCTCTTAGGAGATCAAGGAGCACAAGCATAGTACCTCAGTTGCAGCCCGTCATCCCTCAGCTTGACCAAAGGTCTGGTTGGGAACGATGGCATCTTGCCACAAGGTGAAGGCAAGTTTGGTCCAGCCACAGTAGCTTGGCTTGTCAGATAAATTACCCGATTTTGGTCGATGATAGTGGCTTAATTCAGAAGAGAGGAGAAGAGATGGCGAAAAATTAGGTCTGTAGGATAGAAGCGAAGGAGAAAGAATGAGGATGAGGGAGGTGGTTGTATTGTGGTGTGTTATGTTTGGTCTCTGCGGCAGAAGAAAATAATACACTCATGATCACCAAAAGTTGATTCTGCCGCGTCGCGCGTCAACCATTCAAGTGAGAACTAGATAGTTCCTCTTGCGACTCAACAGCAGTCCGCCAATCCCCAAAAGTCTGCATGGATTGACAATGGATATGATCTCAATCCTGGCTCCTCTTGCCAGAGAAATTTTGATTATACTCGCAATTCCGCGTCGATAATGGCCTCCGTTCGTTC
The DNA here is from genome assembly GCF_001078395.1 of Aspergillus udagawae. Taxonomy (NCBI): domain Eukaryota; kingdom Fungi; phylum Ascomycota; class Eurotiomycetes; order Eurotiales; family Aspergillaceae; genus Aspergillus; species Aspergillus udagawae. Next base: position 1,702,101 of record NW_025091265.1, on the reverse strand, counting down.
CTTAGGCCTCCACGAACCCTCGGCCTTACCTTTTCTTGTCGCAGAGGACCTCCTGCCTCCTGATCCATCAGAGAATCAATACGAATGGCGTACAACGGTCGATGAAGGCCCAAATGGGCCGGTGGATGATGAGCTTGTCTGGACTACAAGCTGTGTCGTTTGGTCTCGAGCAGGGGTCGTGAAGAGGGTTTTCCGGTTGGATATCGAACGAGAGGAGATCAAACATGCTCTCTTCACAAGATTCTCCGTCGAGAAGGCCACTGGGTCATATGGACAACCTATACAGGCGCAGGGCTTCAATGGTAACTCAGGCAGCGAGCCTGGCCAGAGTCGTGGTCCGCAAAGCCAACCATCACAGAACTCCCCGGGGACGTCGCCGAGTCTGCACGAGCGACCTGTTCAAGGATCGCAGGCCGTTGAGACTGGGGATAACTCAAGAGCTTTGGTTGTGGTACTCAAATCACAAGCCCACATCTTCTTTCTAAACGGCAATAGCCATGTCATTCCCCTGCCTTTCGAGGTTGATTCGGTGTTTGCAACCCCTCGAGGTCTTCTCTTTCAGAGGAAAATACAAGAGGAAGATACTAGTATTTACCCTATGGCGCCTCCAAATTCATTCATCTCCTCATTTCCTACCACCGATTTCCGCGCTTCTCAGTCCGTGGATCTGCCCTCTGGCAAAGCCAAACGACCATCATTGACCATTTCTCCTGCTCAGAACACTGCTTTGAACTCCCGAGCTACTAAGAATGCGAATCTACCCCGGGTGTTCTCTCTCATGGACCCACACTCTGAAATGGGCCTGGTTGTGACCAAACAGACCTCACGTTGGTTACAGAGTAGTATCAACAGCAAACCCTCCGGTCTGGATGTCCTTGATCCTGCCGATGAAATCGTATACGTTTCTCCAAATAATGAACTCTTGGGATCTAGCCGGACTCTAAGTAAGAATCCGTTGATCCTCGTGGTAACCGTCAACATGAATACTGGGTTGTACACTCTCTGGACGGCACGATATAGAGAAGACGAGACTGGTCCTTCCTCCAAGAAACAACGGAGGCGAGACACAGGAGGGACGCGATCCAAACGTCGTAGTTCGCATTTCAGCATGGCGACAGGAGCGACCACGCCTGCTGCACGCCCGTCCGCGGCCAGGGAAAGCTTCGGTCCCCGAGGCGACAACTGGAACGTGTCGGGCTTCTCCCACTCCCAGTACTCCGTCGACAGCAGGCCGGATGATGATGACCTCGCATCAAGATTAGGCCAGGACTTTGGCGATCTCGGTGTTCCGTCGAAGACATCACGGCGGGTGAGTTCCATGCTCGCTCGCGCTGACCTTGCGACCAGTCAGGATAGAATCGCATTCTCAGATCTAGCTACAGGAAGTCAAACAGGCACCGTGCCCCATGGTGGCCTGCGTCAATCCATTGGTGGTACCAGCACCCGTGGGAGCTTTGGATTTAATCCGCGTGGTTCGCTGCCACCTGGGACCGGCTCCGTATACAGCACGGCAAGCAGCTTCGTCGATGCACCGGTTGATCGTCTACTCGAAGAACTAAACGATGATAGTCTATTTGAGGGATTTGGCAATATGGAACTCAAGGAGACGACGTCTGGGCTGCCAGAAGAGGTTTTGCTCTCAAAAGTAGAAAGCTTCTCGACGAGATTTTCTGGCACATTTCAAACTCCTGTCAGGTCTTTTAAGCCTTCTCGAAGAGTGAAAATCATCACTCTGTGTCCATCGGAATGTGGAATCACCCAGAACGGAAATTCGGCTACTCTGGCTGTTTACCTTTTGGACCAGGACGCAAAATCGATGAGTGTTGTGAATCTACGCGCTGACAGGGTAGCACTGCCGAAGAAAGATGCAGTGACTGCCAAGAAACTGCGAAGGAAAGCCTCTTCTGAAGAGCGTTCTTTGCTCGTCCAGGCGACGGGCATACATCACTTCACGGATATTCGCGACGCTTGCAGGGTTGTTGATGGTCAGACTTCGCGCATCTTGACACTTGGAGCAGCACACGACGATCAAAACGAGTTGTACCTGCAAAGCCCATGGAGCAACTCTATCAGAGTCGACATTCCGCACAATCTAACGCTATATGAGAGATATGGCGTGTCCTCTAGCGCGTCCACTAATCGCCCACGAGAAAGTGGTATGAATCGCATAATGACTGACGGCCCGGTATCAATATCTGGTCTTGACCATCCGTCTGTTCGAGGAAAATTCGATGTGATCGACGCCACGAATAGACGACACAAGCTACAGATACAGATGGAGCCTAGCAATGAGCTTGTTAAGAACGTCATTCGAATCTGTAAATTTGTTTTGCGTGACTTCGAGAAAGCTGGCGATGGTATATTGGCTGGTTGGTGGGAAACCGTCAAGTGGCTTCGCGCGAGAGACACTGGCGAGACTGAACTCGAATGGACTGCAATGACAATCGTCTTGTTCGCAATGGCATTGCAATTCATTGACAGTGATCAAACTCCCGTCAAACAAGCACGGAGAAAGAAGGGTCTCCTCAGGTCCAGCAGCGGAAGCTATGTCGACCTTGAGAGCTGGGAATCAATGTTGGACAAGGAATCCAGCTCTTCTGGCGTTGTAGCGCCTTGGATGACCAGCAGTTCTTGGGGATGGATCCTCGAACAGGATGCAGAACAAGATGCTCTCAAGTCTCAAGGAAGGAACGCTCGAAAGATTGACCAGCAGGTTTCTAAGGGATCAACCTTTCGAACAAACACGTATTTGATCCGATGCATAGCTCTGGCCCGAGAATTTCTGCGGACTCCCCAGGGTAACTCGACGATCGGACCAAACGGTCATCTTCCTATTGCGCTCTCGTGCAATGATACTCTCCGGCGGACCGCCCTGTGTACAATTGTAGTAGGCTTACACCTGTTTCGGGAGGAACAGAAGCTTTCAATCTGTCATGCCGAGCACGAACGTAAACCTTTGGGTCTCCTTGCGCCCGTTCTGGCCCAAATCGGCGGCTGGCTCGGCTGGGCGTCCTGGACATGGGCAGACGACGCGTACTACGGCTCTGAGATGGCGAGTATGGAACGGTGGCAGTTTGAAGCTTCTCGCATCTCAATGATGGATATTCCTCCAGAGCCCTTTGCGCCTCCTTCGATCTTCGCTCACCTGGAGACTGCATGGGGGCAGCGCTCCTCGCCGTTCTTCACACTTCTCGACCTCGTCAGCACATCGGAGAGCACTCCACGCAATGGGAAATTATGGCAGGAATGTTTTAGGCTCACTCCGAGGACACTGGCTCTGAATGGGCTCCTTTCTGAAATACACGACATCTCGTCTTCGTTTGACAGGGTCAAGCTCCTTCACCGTTGGGGGCTTACCAAGAACGTCGTCGAGACCTTCCCAGAAGGCGTCAGTACGCCGCTGTTTGAAGCAATCATGCGTACACAGACCCAGGCCTCAGCGTCCTGGAATGCGAATCTTTTGGAACTTGTCGACCGAGAGGATCTGAGCATGTCCATGAATACAGATACACCATATCCACCTTCGATACCTCCTCAATCCGCCCTATCGCATGATGCAGTGCGCGACTTCCATCACATCGGTGCCTCAGCCCTCGAAATTGACACAATCAACTCCTTTGAGGCCTCCGCAGAGGCAGATCGGTTCTCTATCACTCGGTTGATTTTCAGAGACGATAAACGCTTCATAGAAGCGGCCAAACTGCTCAACCAATCCAAAGCTCCTGTGGCAGAGTGCATTCCAGAGCCCGACTGGACCGATTCAGACTTACTTGAGGCGCAAAAGGAGGTGGTGCAACTAGTCACCCTTCGGACCTTGTCGATCCCTGCCGGTCGAGCCATGCTCGCTTTCAGCGGCCGCTTGCCTCTATTGACAGAGAAGCTTCCGATTCCGTCATTTTCGCTGCAGTGCGTTATGAAGCCGTCAAACGTGACAGTCAGCGCCGAAAGAGCATCTTTCAGCGAGGAAAAGGTGTGTTGGGCCTTTTTTCACAACGGTGTCTCCACTGGGCTCGCTATCTCCAAAAAGTCAAAGGGGATCGACACGTCATGGATCCTTTTCAATAAGCCACAGGAGCTGACCAACCGACACGCGGGCTTCTTGCTGGCCTTGGGTCTCAATGGACACCTCAAATCGCTGGCCAAGTGGGTAGCTTTCAAGTATTTGACCCCTAAGCACACCATGACATCGATCGGTCTCTTACTCGGGCTCTCGGCGTCTTATTTGGGCACAATGGACACGCTTATTACACGGTTGCTGTCGGTACACGTTACACGAATGCTGCCTCTTGGGGCCGCCGAACTCAACCTATCACCGCTTACGCAGACCGCTGGCATCATGGGAATCGGCCTTCTCTACTGTAACTCTCAGCATCGAAGGATGAGCGAGGTGATGTTGTCTGAAATCGAAAACGCGGAACAAGAGGAGAGCTCGCCGTCGCAGGAGGATCTGCGTGATGAAGGCTACCGGCTGGCGGCCGGGTTCGCCCTTGGCTTCATCAACCTGGGCAAAGGCAAAGACCTGAGAGGCATGCGGGACATGCATATCGTGGAAAGGCTCTTGGGCATCGCGGTAGGCACGAAGACTGTGCACTTGGCTCATGTGCTCGATCGAGCCACCGCCGGTGCTACCGTTGCCCTTACGATCATTTTCATGAAGACAAACGATGAGGTTCTGGCGCGGAAGATTGACATCCCCGATACCACTGTCCGTTTTGACTATGTACGACCGGACCTCTTCCTCCTACGAACGCTGGCTCGACATGTCATCATGTGGGATAGCATACGGCCCAGCTATGATTGGGTTATCGAGAGTCTCCCTAAAATTTATCGACGTCGATATCGGCTAACAGGCGTCAGCCGCCTGAAGAGTGACGACATGCCTTTCTTCAACATTATTGCTGGGCTCTGCTTCGCTCTCGGTCTGCGTTTTGCGGGCTCTGCCCAGCCCGCTGTTCGTGACCTGCTTATCTCCTACCTGGACCAATTCATCCGCATTTGCAGACTCCCAGCGGTGAATTATGACGGGCGACTCACCAGGAATTCGGTTCGAAACTGTCAGGACATCGTTGCACTCTCCGCGGCGACTGTAATGGCCGGAACAGGAGACATCGCACTATTTCGACGATTGCGATCGCTGCACGGCCGCGTGGATGCAGACACGCCGTATGGAAGTCACATGGCCGCGCACATGGCCATCGGGCTGCTCTTCCTGGGCGGAGGCAGTTATACGGTTGGCACCTCCGACCTGGCGATCGCCTCGCTGATCTGCTCACTGTATCCCATCTTCCCGACGACGGTGCTAGACAACAAATGCCACCTCCAGGCGTTCCGGCACTTGTGGGTTCTGGCTGCCGAGCCGCGCTGTCTTGTGCCCCGGGACATTGATTCTCGCCGCCCGATCCATCTCCCGATCACCGTAACGAACACGAGCGGGCAGAGACAAACCGTGACCGCGCCCTGTCTCCTGCCAGACCTGGAAAGCATCGCGAAAGTGGAAATCCGCAGCGCCGACTACTGGCCCCTTGTCCTGGACTTCACGCAGAACAAGCGGCTGTACGACAAGTTCCGGCACGGGGACCAGTCCGTCTATCTGCGGCGCAAGGCGACGTACAACCCCACCGGATCCTCCGTGTTCGTGGCGACCCTGTCTGGCCTCAGCGAGGCGCAAGACGTGCTCCCGTCATCCGCGACCACTACCAACCCGGGCCGGCGACTCCTCCCCGCCGCGCCGCCCAAGGCCGTCGCGCTGCTCGCCTCGGGCTCCAAGCTCGTCCATCGCGCCGCGCCGTCCCAGAGCATGTGGGACTGGATTTTCAACCTCGACTCCCTGCAAGGGCTCGACATCCACGAGAGGTCACTGGTGCTGCCGGCCTCGTTCCCCGCACGCGTTCGGTGCGTGGGGGCGACTGGTGGGCCGGGGGATGCGCCGTGGCTGCGCCTCTCGGCCGTGGACAGCAAACTGGTGATCGAGAGCAGCGTGCAGCATGTGATCCGCGCGGCTGGCGGGCGGGGCGCGGACGCCGACGAGGTCCGCGATCGCCTCTGGCAGCTGCGACTGTTGTACAGCTGGCTTGACCATGTCCGAGCGGGAGAGGAGACGGAGGGGAACAGCGACGACGAGGTTGCATCGTCCAAGGGGTTATGGCTGCGGCGGGACTTTTTGGAAGAAACCCGGTGGAAGATTTGGGGGGTGCAGATGGGGGGAGTATCATGAGCGTGCGGACAGGCGGACATGGAACTGTAATGGTTACTACATATCTTATTTGAGCATATGACTATTATGAGTATGTATTTATGTGAGATTCATGACTCTAGTGGGATGGCATAGAGGGATAGATGGTGAATACAATGACTCCAAGGGTATTCAATTGTTCATGTCATCGTGATTGTGGTAGCGTAATAATATATGTTACAAGATGCAAGTTTTCGATCCGGCATATGCGAGAAATGCCGACAGCCTACTGCGATCGGATGGCATTCTCTTTGAGGATCCCCCGATCTCCTCCGCCGCCCATCTGCCAGAGCCAAACGCCCTCCACAGCCCAAGCGGAGGCACTGGCATGACGACCGATCCCAGTCGCCCCTTTTGGCACTGTTGTACCTTGCGTTGGCAACGGCGAAGGGTCGTTCGAATCAGCGGCCGTTGAGTCACGGCCCGCAGCTGATCGAGTCGGGCCGGACGGAGCGCCGTCTGCTTCGGCCAGCATGCCAGCGACTACGCGTTCGCGCTCGATCACGGACCATAAGCCCTCGACCAAGGGGCTGCCGCGTTCCCCGAACTGACCCTTGCCCAGGCGGAACAGGATACGGCCGAGAACTTGCCAGGCGATGCAACGCTGAGCGGGGAAAGTCGAACGACTGAGGATGGCGAGTTCGGGAATGGTGTAGCCGGCAGCATGCGGGTCCTTGCCGTGGTGATGCAGACCGAGAGTGGTGGGGAGGGAGAGCGAAGTGGCGGGGGAGAGGACATTGCCAATGAGGGAGAATCGGAGAGCAGCGGGATGAACGGCCTCTGCACTACTTGCAGGGTGGTAGGCGGATGTCGAGTCTGGATCTTCCGGGTCGGATGAGGGCGGCTGCAGCCAGGAAAGCGCGGATGGATCATGAGACATTTCGGGGAAATAATGCGCTTGGAGGTCAGACAGGAAAGAAGGAGACGAAGGATCCAAATTTGGTGGCTGGTCTTGTCGAGGGGGTGTAGGGAAATGAAAGGCCTCATGACTGGGCAATTGAGACGCTGGATGGAGGTCGGCCGGGGGCTGAGCTGGAGGAAGGTCTTCTGGCGTGAGAACGGAAGAAGTTACTGCGGCGGGAGTTCTCTTGAGCTGCGATGGCTCTTGCTTCTCTGTTGCTGTCTTGGAATCTTCTTCAACGTCGAACGAGACTGACTTCTTGGGTTTCGCCGTAGAAGTATCTTGCGCTGATAATGAAGACGAGGGTGCTGGTTCTGGTTGTGACGAGCTTTTCTCAGATGTGGTAGTGTCATCGTCGATCCGTGCGCGACGGAGGAATCTCTCGAGCAGGGACGGGTTCAATGAAGACATCAGCTCCTCTCGCTCCTGCTGAATCTGGGCCGGTGACATGGATGCCAGTTGCCGACGGTTCTCCTCATCGATGCTCTTCTTCTCATCGGAAAGGGAGGCAGGAAGGGTCGAGGCAGGCGGCGGTGACGGCTCTTGTTGCTTGTTCGCCCTGCGCTGTTTGAAAGCAGACTGGTTGACACGCCGCCGATGTTGAGGGAAGCCTGTTGATCCGGTGGAGGGTTTAGGGGCTGGGGGGACGGCAGCAGAGGGGGAGCGCTCGCGGATCTCGCCTATCAACCCGAAAGGGGAGGAGTCGAGGGAAGTCTGTGAAGGATCGAGGTTGAGGTCTTGATCATCATCGAGGTTGAGAGTGAAGCGCTGGCCTCGAAATGCCATGATGTATTTAAAAATTCTGGAGTTGTCTGGGAATGAAGCTATTCAGTGAAAGTTGGCGGGGGAAAAATAATTGTAATAATAAAATAATGAAATCATCTGATGCGGCTCAAAAGCCTAAATTGGAACGCAGAAGGCACTAGGCTAGATAAGGGATAGCGGTGCGTCTACACGCCTTTCCCATAGAGGCTAGTCTGAATGTATACTCCGTGCATCAAGGTACTTGCCAATTCAGGCAGGTACCTCACCTCACTGCACTCTCTCGGCTCCTTACTTTGACCAGTTGGACCAGTATGTATCGTACGTCGGGATCCCATTAAATAAAGGTGGCTATTAATAGTGCCTTTCTCTGGCTCTCTGTAAGGTTCAAAATCTCCGGTATCATCGCCAGTTTGGACCGTCCGATATCTTTGCACGGGAGCTGTCCGAGTACCAGGAAATCACATTCGAAATTGATGCCGGCAAAGATTCCATTGGTCTGTATAATGATTCAACAGGAGTATAAGTATTGAATATTTGAGCAATTGAGCCTGATAGACCGGGTGTCTGCCTGGAAAATGCGTTACAGACTGATACCCTATATCTCCGTATGGAGGAGTATGAGATGAACCTCAAAGTGACTGACTTGACTAGGTAAATAGCCAGAACTCCGTCTGGAATTGTACAACAGGTGCTTTAAAGAACTAGAATGGAATGGGGACGTAGTTCATAATGTTGTCTGGCTAGAAGTATAAGAAGAGAGATAGTCTGTGACTCCATACTGCGTAGAGCGATAGACTATGAATCCCAGCAAGTTGATATCAAGCCAAAGTACCTAACGATACTCCGTGCGTATGATCGAATCATATCAGATCAATAAGATCTTCCATTTTTCTCTCTTTGCTCTGTCTTTCTCTCTGATGACGCTGGATTCTTGATTGTTCTCCCCATTTTCCTTCTTCCTTCCTTTCTCCTCCCTTTCCCCCTTTCTTTTCTTCCTTTTCCTTTCTTCCTCTTCCTTCTGTCCCCATCCTACCGTATGATGGTTCGCTTAGCTTAAGAGCCGTCTGATATAGGAAGTTCAAGCACTCCGCAGACCATACCGCGCAGATAGCTTGTCCTCTTTCTTCTTGTCCTTGTTCTCGTGTCTCTTTCCTTCTTCTTTCTCTTTCTTCTCTTGTCTCTTCCCCCCCTTTAGTATCTCCCTTTCTCTCTCCCTCTATCCCCGTCGTGATCCCCATCGCCTTTACTCCATACTACTACCCGTCTCTCTCTTTTTTTCTCGGTTCCTCCCCCCCGATAATCTATTTTGTGCTATTTGATCGTCTCCAAACGAAGTCCTCCCCCCGTCCTCCATTCCGGATCCCCTCCATCTTTTGTTCTCTTCTACCCAAACGGCACAATTTTCAGGCCAACCTTGACGCGACAACCACCCGATATCAACATCCCCAAATATTACCCCCAAATCGTCTTTTTATACATGCAAAACTCATCATCACCATCGTCAGGGAATACTTCTTGAATTTCTTCATTTCATTTTTCCTGTTCGCTTTCTTCAATCATGTCTGCCGATCCGCCGGGAAATGGCTGGCCTGGCAAAGAGGACGAGTCGCTGTCATCCATCGACTCCAACGCCCGACCCCGACGGGCCTCCGCCACCACTCGACGGTCGCGTCGCAAGAAGGACGACGACACCGATGCCGGCCAGAAAGATCTCACCAGGTCAAAATCCCAAAAGGACAACAACAGTTCAAAAGATGCTGCAAAGGACACCAAGGAAAAATCCAAACCCCGGGGAAGTCGTCGCCAACGGGAAAAGTCCACATCCACCAATCCTAATAACAATACCACGACCGCCAGCAGCAACAGTAACAACGACCCGAGTACCACGGCTCCCCATGACCAAAATTCATCGAATAACTCGCGCAAGAAACCAAAGCTGGAGGCCACTCCTCCCGACGAGATCCCCAAGAGTATTTCCGTGAGCTCCATCACGGCCCCGTCCGCTCCTGCTCCTGCGCCCGCGTCGACGTCAACGTCAACGTCTGGCCGTTCTCCGCACCTCGCAGCCTCATCCGCATTGCACCTCCACCAACCTTCTCAGCATGAGCAACAGCACCAGCAGCACCAGCACCAGCATCTCTCCCAGCTCAATCCCTCGTCCTCTCTTCCTCCCTACTCCAATTCGACCCCGACTCACACACCGACTCATGCGCCGTCCCCTGCTTATGCGATGAACCATCATTCTCTTCCTCCTCCACGGCCTCATTCCCAACCGCCTCCCCCTGCTCCTCCTCCAAGGAGGAGCGGGCAGAACTATGATCCCATTCGTTCGGCCTTTGATACAGCTACTCCGGCTCCGGCTCCCGCGACAACCAGTCCACCCGCGCAGAATCATTCCCCGCGCAACACGTTCCGCGCAAGTGCCTCGCCGGCCATCTCCAGTATCATCGATCCACCCCAGCCGACTACAACGCAACACATCTACTCGCCAATTCCACGGCCCTCACCAAGCCATGTTCCGTCGACGCTCTCCTCCCCCGGAATACACCCCAATGCTCCACCATCAGTCCATCCTTCACTGGCACCCTCACCTTTGCCGGCGACCTCCCCGTCCCATGGGTCTATTCTTGCTCCTCAACATCCACTGTCGCTAGCCTCGCAGCCACAACAATCGTCGCCGCCGTATTCACATCGCTCTCCCTATCCGCCTCAGCAACAACTACCACAACCGCAGCCCCCACGTTCACCGCGCAACGAACACAAGCCCGTCGCGGCAGCTGCAGAGCCCGCCTCATCCAGTCAGGCACCTCAGAAATCGTCTCCGAAGCAGGAGGCAGAGCCGCCGGTTCTGCCTAAGAAGCAACCCCTCGCAAAACCCGGCTCTCCAGAAGAACCAGCCGCGATGGATGTGGATATGGATGAACCTGCTCAACCCACTGCGGAAGCCAAGGCGCCCAAGAAGGAAAAAGGAGCAACCGCCACCACTACCACCGCCCCTTCCTCCAATGCGGCATCGCCGAAGCCCTCGCGTCCTGTCAAGGAAGCGCCGCCTCCATTACCCCAAGGCTCCGGGTTGATCTCCAATGCACTATTTGGAACCGATGACACTCGCCCCTCGGGTTCGTCTCGCGCCTCGCCCAACATTATTCTACACATTCCGCTGCAGCGAGACGGCAATCAAATTATCAACTTTGCCCGTATGGCGGAAGAGCAATACGGGTTCGCAGCCTTGCATCCCCGACTGGCCGCGCACAAGGATCGACTGGCTCGCGTTGCAGCGGCAGGTGCGGCGTTGGAACGGAATGAAAAGGGTGGCAAGGGCCTATCTGCGGGAGAAAGCGCGGACGAGGATCTCAGTCTTGACGTCGATCGTGATAGCGACCTTGATGGCGATGTCGCGATGGGTGGTGTGGGTGCGAATGCCGCGACGGCCGCAAATGGCACGACACAGACCGATGCCTCCGATGGAAAGAAGAAACGCCGCAAGAAGAAAATGGAAGAGTATGACCGGGATGATCCTTTTGTAGACGACAGCGAGTTGGCTTGGCAGGAACATGCGGCCGCAAGCAAGGATGGGTTCTTTGTGTACAGTGGACCGCTCGTCCCAGAGGGAGAGAAGGTCCAAGTTGAACGGTGAGCTAATCTTGCTTTCTATCCTCTTATTTTCTACCCTTACTAACGACGGTCGACAGGGCGGACGGAACTATCAAGCGTGGACGTGGCCGGGGTCGCGGTGGTCGCAGCCGTGGGGGCCCTTCGACCCATCAAGTGCCAATTGCCGCCGCGGTCCCCATCTCCCAGGAGACAGGGCTGCCTCTCCGTGGGCCGGGATCCCGCGGTGGCAGCACCACTCGCCGTCCTCGTCCGAGCAAGTCCCGGCAACAGGCGGACCAGGACAAGCAGGGCGCCTCTTCGGCAACATCGCAGGGACGCGGCGGCGGAGCAGCTGGCCGCGGAGGAGGCGCGGCTGGAACCCGCGGTGGAAAGACGCCATCGATGGTTGAGCTTGCGCCTGCGCCTCGTCCGAGTCTGGCCCCTGCACCGCCAGGGCCTAGTCCTCTGGCTGGTCCAGAAGTGGTGTCAAAGTGACCTTTCTGCTGCCCCCGATTTATCCCGTATTATGGATGTTTCGCCGGTGCGAGGTCCAATGATTGCTTTTTTTTTTTTTTTTCTCAATTACAGGGATTTTCCCTTCATTGTTCTGGTGTACGGAGGCATGATGTGATTGATTATTGTGTGCCTTGGCGTTTGAGGGTTATGCAGAACAGTTGGTATGATATGATGAAAGCAGACTTGTCAGTCTAACTTTGTCTGCTTGTGAGTCCGATGAATGGCCGGTGAATCAGAATGACTATCTAGCTCTTTGTTTCTATCATGCAGTGTCATACAGCTTATGATTGTTCCGATATGCAAGAGGCGTATTGCTTCTTAGTCTTAAGAAGACTTGATCATCAGAAACCGCTTAAGATCGAATAATCCATCATATGGCTCATGTGACTTGTAATTGCTACTCTATCTCTTTCTGCTTTGGATGGGAATCAGGAGGAGTAGCTGTCTGATGTTATGGAATACGGACGGTGCACGTATTATGCCTATATGCACAAGACGATAGCTCTATAGGTCGGTATATGTATGTTAAATGCATGGTATGTACCTTTGTAAAAGTGATTTGGGCATGTATCACATAAGAGAAACATCAGGCGGTGACACGTAGATGCAATGAGATCCAGCCTCTGATTGGAAAAGTAACCGACTGCACAGACATTACATAGAAAAAGGTCCATGGGACGAGAACAGGCTATGGGACATGACGACAGACTCCAAGGGGGGGAAATGTGATAAGGTACATATGAAGAGAAAGATAGCCAATGAACGAAGACGCCCTGTCGATGCAAAAGTCGTGGGGAACATTTGGTCAAGTGCGGTCAGGTTTGCTAGTTTATTCAACACCGATCAAGTTGGCGGGCCACATGCCATTGAAGCCGGAGAGAAAAAATGAAGGAAAAGACTGGAATGAACTGAAGGAGAGGGAGTCCGGAGAGCCGACGGGACAGGATGACAGGCAATAAACATTATGGCCTAGACAGCCCCCGTCATATCGCCGCGCGGCTGGTTCATCGGGCGCCGCCAGGAGCCTCCAGCAGACACTGGAGCCGGCGGAGGTGGCCCGCTCGGGGGAGGGGCGGCACGGATGGGTAAAGTTGCCGTCTGAAGTGGCATTCTCGACTTGGTGTTGTGGGAGCTAGCAGAGCGAGAACTGATCTGTGGCCGAGTAGGCGCGTCGATGGCAGACACGGGATCTCCCAGGTAATTGCGCGACGGACGACGGCCGTACCGGTAGTCTTCCTCTTTGGTTTCCAGCGACAGGTGCTCCAGCGATAAGGGTGGAGGCGACCGGGTCGACCTAGCCATATGCGGAGATGGGTGTGAGGGGACGTTGTATTGACGGGAGTGGGAGGAGCTTGAGGAGTCGTTGGCGATGTTCAAGGGAATCTCTCCAGACGTGGGCATGTAGCCTGGAGTCCGAGATGGTCTGCTAACGGCGGGCTTTGGAGGAGGCGTGGGATGGCCTGCCTCTTCCTTAAGTGATTTTGGTGCCGGGGGAGCCAAGTACGACTTGCGGTTGTGCCTCTCCATCATGCTGATAGCCCATTCTTGAAGATCAACCGGAGTACGTTTGGCAGCCTGCAAGAAAGCATCTTTGTCCTGAGGGGGGTTAGTGAACGGGTACCTAGCCTAAGAGCGGGAAGGCCAAAAGATAAGGGCTTACATAGAGCTCACGAGGAGTTGGTCGTTCTTCGGGTTTCTTGAGGAGACATTTGGCGACAAATTCATGCAAGATAGGCGGGAAAGCATCGCTCTTGGGCAGCTTGGGTGCAGGCTCGTGAACGATCTGCTGCAAAAGATCCAGAATGCCCATCGGTCCAGCACTGGCGCGATCGCCCGCAGACGAGTCCGAGGCATCAAAGGGGAAGCGGCCAACCGCCAGTTCCATCACCGTTAATCCCACACTCCATACGTCTGATCGCACTGTGTAAGCGCCGCCTTGGATTCGCTCGGGTGCCATGTAGGTCGAAGTGCCAACGAAAGTGTCGGCGATCGAGTTGACCGTCTCTGTAGCGACACCGAAGTCGCAAAGTTTGATATTACCACGAGAATTGACGAGGATGTTGGATGGCTTGATGTCACGATGCATGATGCGGTGAGCTTCATAGAGGTACACCAGACCGGCAAGAACCGACTCGGTGATCTTGCCGAGCACATCGACTCGAACAGGTCCAAAGTCTTTGGAAATGCGGTCGAGGGAGCTAATTCAATAACATGAGTCAAGATCCGAAAGAAATTTGCCCGGATTGGATGACTCCCCATGGGTTACATACCCGCAGTCCATATATTCCATACATAAAACAATGTCCCTCGCTTCATTCTGGAATGCTCCGTAGAAGGTCACGATATGAGGGGAGTTGCAATCATGACCGACTTGGAGTTCACGCAAGATCTGCTTTCTCACATTCTCCTTGGCATCCACGCGAATGATCTGCAATCAACGATAATCCAAAGACCATTGTCAGCAAACCTTCCTCCTTCTCGGTGATCCGAAATGAGAACCCGTACCTTCCTGGCCATCACAACCTTGGTGGATGCGTGCATCACCTTGGATACAGTCCCTCCATTTCCAGCTCCTAGCTCTTTCAGAGTAATCAAATCCTCACTTCGAAGATCCAGTCGAAATTCCAACCCAATCTCCAGAGTATCTGTGCGGTTGCTGTCGGTGTTTCCAATGGCACCGGGAATCTGAGCATCACCTTCCGAGGGTTTAGAAAGAGGCTTTGGCGTAGAGTTCAGGGCAAGGCCCTTGACATTCTTCCGTTTCAGCGTTCGAGCTTTGAACTGGTCGGCCATGGCTGGGGTGAAGGAGTGACTCTACCGCAGTCACTGCGAGGTGGGGTAAATGGAGTCCTGCGCAAAGCAGAATAACGAGCTCGTGCACCTGGTGCTGACGACGGATAGAAGCAGTGGGAGGGGAGTTGAATAACTCTGCTGTTGAGTTCTCCTGGTGCCTGCTCGTGGTCTAAAATCCAATGACGCGGTCGCGTCTGATGGTCTATCGACGACCAGGAGGGACACAAAGAGGGGGATAAGGAGGGGAAGACGGAGGGTCAATGGAGAAGAAAACAGCCCCTTCCACGCCAGGTTTAATTGTTGTGATGCGTCGCTGCAGAAAATTCTGATAGTCAGGGACTGATTGGAGAGTTCATCTTGAAAGTGATGAGCGACTAACTGAGGTAGTTGTGAGACTGTTGGAGTCGATGGGCCAACTATTGGGCGCTGAGGGATGCACACAAGCGCCGAGAATCCGGGAAAGTCCAAGCTACAGTTCCCGTAAGATAAGTCCTTGGCCTTTGATACTTGGATTATTACCTCTTTTCACTCTTGTTGACCGAAAGGCAACCAGGCTTGATATGCAAAAGATGGGAGGATCACATAGACAGAAAAGAGGAGAGTGGTTTACTGGTGGTTTAGGGGAAGTGAAACAACTATCAATAGATTGTGGATATTTGTCTATGGTCTAGTTCACTCTACTCACAGAGCAAAAGGGGGAGAAGAAGAGACCAGAGAATCTCTAGATATATATCCAGAAGATGATCGAAAAGAATGAATCCATTCTTTATATTTACAGATCGGAATTCAGGTACATACTAATTGCCTTGCCTCTGTTGTGGTCGTCTCACCAGTTTCATGCTCCAATAGGATGTCATCAACTATGTGAAAGAACAAAGTAATAGATTCATCATCTGTTATAAAATAAAGTGTCCTCGAGTTAGTCCTGTAAGAACCAATTAAGAACACCTTACCGAAAGGTATTTAGAAATGTATAGCACAGGTACAACCACCAGGAAAGCCTGTCCAGTTTGGTGAATGTCACCTGACTTTGAGCCCAGCGCAGTTGGTTCCTCTGGTCTGGCGTAATGCCAAGAACCACAACCCCAAATTTACTAGGCCACAGGGTTCAGCCACAGATTTACACGTGATTGAGAATCAAGCCACAGTGCTCCACTGGAGGTTGAAAGGCGGTGGCAGAACAGAGCCACAAGTTGCTGGCTTTGTCGTCGGAGTCTCTCATGGACGACGGAGGCGTTACTGAAGGAGCAGCAGCATACTAGTTTTCCATCTCCATTTTACCTCCCAGACCCAGCCACCGTCTGCTGTCTTTCTCTCGTGTTCATTCTTCTTGTTCATCTTTTCTTCTATTTTCCCTTACGATCTTCTCCTTCTCTCATTAGACTTTACATTTCACTCCTCCGGTATATCCTTCTCTACCTTCTACGAAATCATTCCTTCCAGACACAATGAGCGCTCGCGATCTCGTAGAAGGTGAGGCTATGCTGGACGATGAGGAGAATGAGGAGGAGCAGGAGGAAGACTACGATGGCGAAGTTCGTGAGGGTGCTGGCACCGTGAATCACTACAATGACTCGAGTGAAGATGAAGAGGAAGACGATGATGATGAGGAGGCAGCTCGTGCAGTATGACACTCTGCTCTTTCGAGCGCAATCAAAAGCAAAAAGATTAAGCAAAAAACTGACATTATCTCACTTGTTAGATCCGCGAGGGCTTTATTGTCGATGAGGACGAAGAGATCGAAGAACGTGCCGAGCGCAGGCGCGAGAAAAGGAAGCGGCGTCGGGAGGAGCGTGAGCGCGAAGATGAGCATCTTGATGAGGAAGATCTAGAGCTCATCGGAGAGTTGAACCCTGCTTTCCAGTCCGCCGCGGCTGCAGAGGTATGCCAGCCAGACTACCTAACTCGCACCAGGGCAATTCAGGAGGCTGACCAAACCCTTTTCTATGCAATACAGTCCAAATTCAAACGTCTCAAGCGTGGTCACAAAGACCGGGACCATCGCCAAGCGTCCCAAGGCATCGACGACATCTTCAATTCGGATGAAGACGAGGAGGCGGCAGGCGACTATGGCAGACCGAGTCATCGAAGACCTATGCACGATGAGATGAAGGACTTTATCGAAGAAGACGTCTTCACGGATGACGAGCTAGAAAGGGAACGAGAGGATCTGGAGATCGCCCGCCCGGCGAAGAGGGGCATCACCGGCCTCGGGGCCACCGATGCAGCTGGCTTGGACGAAAATGCCCTCGAAGATATGCGCGCAGCGTTCGGCGATGGAAACGAATACCTGTTCGCCCTTGAAATGGAAGAGCAAGAGGAAGAGCAAGAGGAGGACCAAGAGAAGCATCTGGATCTAAAGGATGTTTTCGAGCCGTCGCAACTTGCAGAGAGGATGTTGACGGAAGAGGACAATCACATTCGCCTGTTGGACGAGCCTGAGCGGCATCAGCTTGCCCGCAAGCCGTATCGCAACCTCGTTCTGTCGGAAGAGCAGTTCCGCGAAGAGGCAGCCTGGATCTCAAATCTCATGCTTCTCAAGAAGCGCATCGAACCCGAATTGAGAGAACCGTTCCAACGCTCTGTAGCCAAAGTGCTAGAGTTTCTCGTGACGGACGACTGGGAGGTTCCTTTCATTTTCCAGCATCGCAAGGACTATATGATTCATGCGACCAAAGTTCCTGTGGATGGTGCCCCTGCTGACGGGGATACGTCTCAGTACACCGTCAAGGCCGAGAAGCTTCTGAACATGACGGATCTTTGGGATATTTTCGATCATGATCTCAAGTTTAGAGCATTGGTGGAGAAGCGCAATGCGATCCAGAAGACATACGACAATCTGCAGAGCTTATTCAGCGTGAACGATAGTGCCGTGGAGGACATGCTCTCTGCGGCTGTTACCATGGAGGAACTCCAAGATGTGCAGGACTATGTTCACTTTCAGTATGCCTCGCAATTGCGCGATATGAACTTGATGAATGGGGAGGCGAACGGCGATACTCATCGGCGCAAGGCGACTGGCAAGTCCTTCTTTGAGCGTGTCCGCAACGGTAAGGCTTACGGTCTCGTTCGCGCGTTTGGCATCACAGCAGATGCTTTCGCACAGAATGCGCTGAAGGAGGGCCGTCGTCAGTACACTGAGGATCCAGCTGAGCGCCCGGAGGAGATGGCTGACAGCTTCATTGACAACGACTTCTCCAATGCTTCCCATGTGCTCAAAGCCGCCAAGGCCATGTTTGCGGAGGAGATTGTGATGAGCCCCAAGATGCGCAAGGTTATCCGGCAAGCATACTACATGAACGGCGCAGTTGACTGCTTCCGGACTGAAAAGGGTCTCAGGAGGATTGACGAACAGCACCCTTACTACGAATTCAAGTACCTGAGAGATCAGCAGCTCAGTGATATCGCCCGTCAGCCAGAGCTTTTTCTTCGAATGCTCAAGGCTGAAGAAGAGGGTCTGGTGGACGTCAAGGTTCGATTTGAGAATTTCGAACACTTCCGGCAGCGCCTCTACCCGGACATCGAATCGGATAACTACAGTGAAATCGCTGATGCTTGGAACCGTACCCGTCGTGAAGTCCTGGACATGGCGCTGGGCAAACTGGAGCGTTTGATCAATCGCAGCGTCAAGGAGAATATCCGTCAGGAGTGCGAGAATCACGTGGCGAAGGAATGTCGTGAAGCTTTCTCTCAGCGCTTAGACCAGGCTCCTTATAAGCCCAAAGGCATGGTACTAGGTACTGTTCCTCGGGTCCTGGCCATGTCTACTGGTACCGGCATTGTGGGACGCGACCCCATCCACTGGGCGTATGTCGAAGAAGACGGCCGTGTACTGGAGAACGGCAAGTTTGTGGACTTGTCAATAGGTGACCGAGATCGCAGCATTCCCGACGGTAAGGATGTCGAGGCCTTGATAGAGCTGCTGGAGCGCCGCCGACCAGACGTCATTGGTGTTTCAGGCATGTCCCCGGAAACACGCAAGCTGTACAAGCTTCTGACCGAATTGGTCGAGAAGAAGGATCTCCGGGGCGCTACGTACACCGATGAGCGTGATGAAGAAATCAGTGACCCCTTGGAAGTAGTGATTGTGAACGACGAAGTGGCGCGGCTCTACCAGCACAGTGAGCGCGCGAAGAAGGATCATCCCAGCTTTGGTCCCTTGACGCATTATTGTGTCGCATTGGCCAAGTATCTGCAAAGCCCCCTGAAGGAGTATGCCTCGCTAGGTCGGGATATCGTTTCCATTCAGTTCAAGCGAGGCCAGCAATTGGTTGCTCAGGAGCTGCTCCTGAAACAGCTGGAGACCGCTTTGGTTGATATGGTCAACTTGGTGGGTGTTGATATCAACGAGGCCGTCACCGATACTGCGACAGCCAACCTTCTCCCCTATGTCTGTGGTCTTGGCCCCCGAAAGGCGGCCCACCTACTCAAGATTGTCAACATGAACGGCGGTGTGGTCAATAATCGGGTTGAGCTATTGGGTGTTAATGCGCAGTATCCAGCTATGGGCGTGAAGGTCTGGAACAATTGCGCCAGCTTCATGTTCATTGACTTTGAAAATGCCGACCCGGATGCTGATCCGTTGGACAACACTCGAGTGCATCCAGAAGACTACGATATTGCGCGGAAGATGGCAGCTGATGCCTTGGAGCTGGACGAGGAGGACATAAAGGCCGAAACCGATGAGAATGGACCTGGCGCAATCGTGCGGAAGCTCTTCCGGGATGAAGCGCAGGACAGGGTCAACGACCTGATCCTGGAAGAGTATGCGGAGCAGCTGGAAAAGAACCTTAACCAGCGGAAGCGAGCGACGCTGGAGACGATCCGGGCCGAGTTGCAACAGCCTTACGAAGAATTGCGCAAGCAATTCGCCTTGCTCAGCACCGACGATGTTTTCACCATGCTCACGGGCGAGACGTCGGACACCCTGGCCGAGGGCATGGTGGTACCTATCTCGATCAAGCGCATCACGGATGACCACATTGACGGCAAGCTCGATTGCGGCGTGGACGTGCTGGTCCCAGAGTCGGAGCTTACCGATCGCTACGACATCCCCGTGCGGGCTCTCTACTCGCTACACCAGACGCTCCCAGCCAAGGTGCTGTTTTTAAACAAGAAGAGCTTCCTGTGCAATGTTTCGCTACGCGAGGAGCAGGTCAGTCGACCAGCGCCCAGACCTCGGGACCATATGCGTGGGGAATGGGACGATCGGCAGGAGGCAAAAGACCGGGAGCTGCTGCAGGAGAAGACGCAGAGCGGAGGCCGTGTCATGCGTGTCATCAAGCATCCTCTGTTCCGACCGTTCAACTCCACACAGGCGGAAGAGTTCCTGGGATCACAGAGCCGGGGTGATGTGGTGATCCGGCCATCGTCCAAGGGACCGGACCATCTGGCCGTCACCTGGAAGGTGGCCGACGGCATCTTCCAGCATATCGATGTTCTGGAACTCGACAAGGAGAATGAGTTCTCCGTAGGTCGTACGCTGAAGGTTGGTGGTCGTTACACCTACAGCGACTTGGACGACTTGATCTTCAACCATGTCAAGGCGATGGCCAAGAAGGTAGACGAGATGATGCTGCACGAGAAGTACCAGGAAGGCAGCAAGGATGCCACCTGTAAGTCGATTCCCTTCCCCCTCCCCCCACTTGTTTCTCTTTCAAAAGGGTGTATCCAGTACTGACGGGACGATCCAGATTCTTGGTTGAACACCTATACCAAAGCGAACCCCAGACGATCTGCGTATGCCTTCTGTATCGATCCCAAACACCCAGGATACTTTTTGCTGTGTTTCAAGGCCGGTGAGAATGCGCAGCTACACAGTTGGCCGGTCAAGGTCATCCCTCAAGGCTATGAGTTGCAGCGTAATCCGTACCCGGACATGCGCGCGCTGTGCAATGGGTTCAAGCTACTGTTTACCAATATGCAAGCCGGCAGGCGACGATGATTTCATTTTGGGACCATAGAGGGTGGACTGGGTGTTTCTTTTTCCTTTATCGTATATTTTCTCATCTCCCACCTTTCCCTTTCTGTATACTGTAATATCATGATGATTCATTCTGCGATGGTGGATTTCTTGCGCGTCTGGGACTCCATAGCTGTGGGCAGAAAATAGCATTTGGCATGGTTTATGGCTTGGTTTTCTAAACTGAACTCGTTCTCGGATCCAATTTGCTGATGATCTTCTTTCTAACCTTCCTTCAATCTACTTCTTGGAGACGCTCATCCATTATGTTGTACTCCATACTCCGTACCAGTCTGGTATTTGCTCCGCTAAGACGGATTGCATACAAAACATAGCTACAATGAAGGCTACCTGATCTGCACGAAACTCGACCATTGTAGAACCAGTAAGCAACAGTGCTTCCATGTCCCAACACTTTCCTCTGCCGTGGCTCTGTCCCGTGTGCTGCTTCATGTGAAGACGTGATCCTCGGTCTGATTGATCATCCTCGGAAGCCTCAACGAAAGCCTTCAACAAATAGAATGCCCCATGTTTGTCCTTTGTTCCCAATTTGATGAAATTTTTTTTGATGAGCTGGCCTGTTTACACCCTTCTATTCTTGCTCACAGTTGTCTGTGGATCCTTCGATTTGGGATAACGTCAGATTGTATAAGGCTGAGACCCGGAGAACAAGGGACTGGCTGAGGTCAGCGGCCGAATTCCTCCTCCGCATCATCATCATCCCCAGCAGCTGTAGCAGCTTCGCTGTCGACACCTTCTGCTTTGCTCTTCATCGCGTTCCAAAATATCATTGATTGCTTCCTTATGTGAATTGATTGTTCTGAATTGTCTTCGAACCTGATCTTCTCTCTCTGCCTACAGTCAAACGACCTGTTCCCGGTGCGCCCCTGATTCCCCCGCAGTCATGGCTGCCATGGAGGAGTTGGAGATCCACAGCAAGGTAAGGAGGTTCCATGCATCAATTGGTGTTTCTTGCGTTGCGTTCCACGCAAAAAACTTATTGGCCGTTCGTGTCCTATTGCCCGCGCTGATGTGTATCCTCCCACTCAGTCCTACTTTGTCCGTTGGGTCAATGTCAAGCCCGACCATACCATCTCCTGGAGCATCCAGCCGCACAAGAAATCCCTCAACTTTGGCATCTTCAAGCATCCGGGCCATTCCGGTGTCCTCAGTTCTACCAATCATCCTAGCGGCGACTATCACAGTACCGATTCTAGCGAGAACTTACCGTCGGCCAGTGCTGCCGCTGGCTCCCGCACCTCGGTCATCGAAAAACTGACCAGTATCGGCCTCAAGCAGGTCCGATGGATTGGCAAGTGCGAAGCGGACAAGATCGTCAAGGGTACCTACGATGTACCTCACAATGAAGGGGGAAACTACGCGCTGGTCTTTGACAACACCTTCTCCAAGCAAATCTCCAAAACGGTCACCCTAGTGCTGCTCACTTATCCTACCCAGTCGGGCCCGACGAACCACTCGACAACTCAGCTCGCTCGCGAAGTCGATTTCGTTGAGAATGTCAACTCAGGCGCGCGAAAACGAGGTAACAGTAGCATTTCTAAAGCGCCCTCTCAAACCGTCAACACGACCTCCGGGACGACTCATACTGGGGTCCTGCACAAGCGCCGCAGGAAACGCCACCAGGGTTGGGCAAGGAGATACTTTTCATTGGACTTCACCTCGTCGACCCTCTCCTACTACCACGATCGCAATTCCTCCGCGCTGCGCGGCTCGATTCCTCTTTCGCTGGCTGCCGTCGCTTGCAATGAAAAGTCGCGTGAAATTTCCATCGATTCGGGCACAGAAGTCTGGCACTTGCGGGCCAGCAATGACCAAGACTTCAGTGCCTGGAAGCGTGCGTTAGAGAAAGCTTCCTCCAAGGAGTCTGCCGAGGACTCTCACGCGCCCGAGGTGCTGCTTCGCGTGCCTTCCCAGCGCTTCCTCACCAATGCCGCGGAGGAACGCGAGTGGACGCAGGTGGAGCATCTAGTCAGCAAGGTATCGGGATCCCGGGATGCAGTGCGGCGACTGGCCAGAGACACCGATCCGAAATACTTGAATAGTTCGTCGGTGTTGTCTCCGTACGAGCGGCCCCGAGGTCGTTCCCCCAGTCCGCACCCCGAACCCAACGGTGAGGAGTACTTCGAGGCGCGCGAGCGGCGTCCGTTCTGGAAACGGAAACCCAGTTCAAACTCGAATCAGACAGCCAAGCGTTCCGCCGCGACGACGACGACCTCCTCAAGCTCGCAGCTGGCGGTCCCATCGCCCGCCGCGGATGCGGCCTCCCTCGCCGGCGACCGGAAACCCAGCAGCATTGCCAGCCACCCGGATCATGTGGAAGAGATCCATGACCATTTGATGGCTCTCCTGCGAGATCTGGATAATGTAGTTAGCGAATTTTCGACGTTGATCGCCGAGAGCAAACATCGTCGGCATCCGCCGGGAATGACGGCACAGTCACGGCTGAGCATGGAGTCCGAGATGTCGCAGGAATTCTTTGACGCCGTTGACGGAGAAAACATGTCGCCATTGCTAACCATCAAGGGAGACAGTGATGATGAAGGAGCGGGTAATACCGCTCGGCAGGCCGAGGACGAAGCCGTTGCAGATGACGCTCCATCAGACAGCGAGGAAGAAGTGGCGGAGCCCGTTACCCCCCATGGTGGGGAGAAGGACTCACCCTTGTTCCCTTCACGCGCCAAATCGCTCACGCCTCTGCCTCTGAGCCCTGTACGTCGCCGCAGCAACATCACTGCGCCCACAGTCATGCCCCCGAGCCTGATCGGTTTCCTCCGCAAAAATGTGGGTAAAGACCTATCACAGATTTCGATGCCTGTCTCCTCCAACGAGCCGCTTTCGCTACTGCAACGCGCGGCCGAGACACTCGAATACTCCACACTGCTGGACCAGGCCGCGAAGGCCTCCGACAGTGTGGAGCGGCTCATGTACGTGACGGCCTTTGCAGTATCTCCGCTGTCAAGCAACCGCGTGCGAGAGCGAGCCATCCGGAAACCCTTCAATCCCATGCTGGGAGAGACCTACGAGCTCGTGCGGGAGGACCTCGGATTTCGATTCATCGCGGAGAAGGTGTCGCACCGTCCTGTGCAGCTAGCGTATCAGGCAGACAGCAAGGACTGGAGTCTTGCGCAATCGCCGATGCCGACGCAGAAATTCTGGGGCAAATCTGCGGAGATTATCACCGATGGGAAATTCCGGCTGACTCTCCACACGACCGGTGAGCATTTCAGTTGGTCGGCGGCCTCGTCGTTCCTGCGCAACATCATCGCGGGCGAGAAGTACGTCGAACCGGTCGGCGAGATGGCGGTGTTGAATGAGACGACGGGCCAGAAGAGCGTGTCGACCTTCAAGGCCGGCGGCATGTTCTCGGGCCGCAGCGAGGAGGTCGTCACCAAGGCCGTCGATTCTTACAACGACGAGCTGCCGCTGGGGCTGACGGGCACCTGGACCTCGTCGCTGCAGCTCACCAAGAACGGATCCGCCACGGGCACGGTGGTCTGGAAGGCCGGGCCTCTTGTGCCCAACGCGCCCAAACACTACGGTCTGACCGCGTTTGCGGCAACTCTGAACGAGATCACTCCCATCGAGGAGAAGCGGCTGCCGGTGACGGACTCGCGGCTGCGGCCGGACCAGCGGGCGCTGGAGGACGGGGACGTGGACCGCGCGGAGCAAGTCAAGGTGCAGCTGGAGGAAGCGCAACGGGCGCGGCGGCGCGAGATGGAGGCGGCGGGCGAGAACTGGACGCCGCGCTGGTTCAAACGGGTGGAGGGCGACGTGGGCGGTGCGGATGCGGACGACGTCTGGGCTCTGAAGCCCGGCAAGGATAGCTACTGGGAGGAGCGGGCCCGGGGAACTTGGACGGGTGTGGTGCCCGTGTTCGAGGCGTAGTTACCATGTGCATGTTTATTCGTCTATGATCCTGTATAGACATGCATGTCGTATATAGAGCACTGCTATATAGATATTATAAGGGTAGAGTTGCTTACAATATCGCCCTCTACTACGATGGCCTCGGGTTGTAAATCCAAGGAGCAAAAAAACTAAAGATTCGCCAAGCCTATGCTTACGACTATCGAGCAGCCAATCGGCCTATACTCATAACGACCATTACTCTGGGAAATTTGATACGGTGGAAAGCAAATGTAGTTTCATTCAGCTGCGGAAAAACATATCGTGTCCATTTCGTTTCTAGTCGTCGGCATCGGAATCGTTGTCGATGTTCACATCATTCGCGTGAGCGTATATACAGCTGAAATTCCAGAACTGCTGTTCGGATATATTGCGGCAATCTCACATTTGTAGACAAATTCGGTTGGAAGAAACGTATAAACTAATCTTCGTCTGACTGATCATGAACAGCCCATCGGTGACTGTTTCGGGGCTTTGTTGATTTTCTGGCGCTCGCACGATCGGATGGTGGCGCACGCACCATCAGCGGCAGACTGTCCAGAACGGCGCGGTTGCCCTCAAAGTAGTGTACCGCGAACCCTCCCTGGAGAACTCGTCGGAGAGAGTTAAGTCGAATCCACTTCCACCAACGGTCGATGCTCATGACCCCTTCCCTTCCAATCTTCACGCGGACCTTGCTCCCGTAATGTCGATGCGAGTCTTGGTCGATCGCCTTGTTGTACATGGGGCCGCGCCGGGGATTCTCCACGGTCGTCAAGATGGAGGCGAAATTCATGTGCAGGTTCTTCTTGTCCCGCTTGCTGATGTGCTTGTTGTGCACGGTAGCCAAGGACTGGAGTTGCTGTTCCAGCTCGTGCGTGTTATGGTACGCATTGTAGCGTTTAACGAGCTTTGGCCCGTCGCGGTCCCCGGCATCCATAAAGGACTCCTCCTCCAATTCAACTTCCTCCTCTTCGTCGTCGTCGTCCTCTTGCGGAGTGTAGCTTTTTTCGTACAGCAGGGCGATATTCTCGCCAGCGGCAATCTGCCGGGCCGGATCATTGCTATTAAGCTGATCCATGAAGATCTGGACCGCCTCTTCGCTTTCAGCTTCCAGGTCCTCTATTTCTGTCGCGAGGTAGCCCCATTCTTGCAGAGCGGCCGTGACAGTGGCTGTATCGTCAGCGGCTTCGATTGATTGGCCATCGGAGGCAATAATGTCCAGGAAAAATGTCATCTGGTCAAGAATGCTGTCTTCGCCAGCACCACCAAAGCTGGTGCATGCCCCCAGGCAATGGATTGCGGCAGCCTTGATCACAGGGGAAGTCGAGTCGCGAATCGTGCGGGTGAGCAGCGGCTCCACATTTTCGTAGATGGTGTTGTCAAAGGCAGTGATGGTAAGAAGACTCAATGCGCGAAGCGCGAGAGTTGTCTCTCGCACGCTGCTTTCAAACTTGATACTCTTGGCAAAAGCGCTCACAAGGTCAATGACACGGGTGCGGATGCGATCTTCGATGTAATGAGATTTGGCGAGACGGCAAAAGGCAGCGTAGGCTTCTTCTCGGGCCAGGACGCTGCTCCGTTTGCGATCCAGGATATCTTCAACGACATCCTCAAGCTCTTCGGGCCAGTTGGCGTTTGTATCAGCATCTGGGATGTCAGCCAGGTCATCCAGGGAACCGAGGCTGTGAAAACCCAAGCATGGTTAGTGATACTTCCATTATCATGAACAATTACGTCATCCCGCCCGTCGAGGACTAGGGGAAAAAAATATGGAGAGACAGGCGAGGGAAAGAATCTCACCTATACGCAGTTTCATCACTGAGATTACCTTCATCCTCTTCATCGGATGGGTGTCTGCTGCCGTTGCGAGAGGACTGTTTCGAACTTTGGGCAGAGACTGCGCGAGAGGGACGGCGAGAACCCTCGCGAGAAGCGGCCTTGCGGGACATGGTCTTGCCGCTCTCAAAGATCTGACGGCGTAGGTCAGGCATGTTGAGAGATTCCTAGAGGGAGAAATAGAAGAGAGATAAGGATGATTGAGAGGTCGTATAGACGACAAGATCGATAATCAAGTATCGTTAAGGATAAAGTTCGCAATGATCGCTGAGAAAGTGGATTATCTCAATACTAGGGTATGGAGAGTGTGGGCAGAAAGAATGTTTTCACAAAGACGATGGACATGATAAGACTGGAAAAAGAACCCTGAGGCAGAATAAGGGTCGAGAAGGATCTGTTTGAAAGGCTCAGTTGATGCCTGCGATGAAAAAGGATGAAAATGACGAAGAAGACGTCAATGGCAAACCCTCTCTTTTTAACACGGACGCCGTGGAAGAACAATAATACGTAACAGCCAGCCCATGCTTGGGCCCTGTCAGCCGGGTTCGTCCCCTGATAGTCGAGTTTACCTTACCCCTCGATGCTCTTTCACATGAACTGAACTATTTGAGATTCCACCAATAATGAATCCTTATTCTTCTTTTATTTCCTCAACCTCAAACCCTACTGCAGAGTTTCTGTATCTCTCTTTTTCTTTTTCTATTTTCCTTTTCGTTTGCCAATCGCCGAGCGCCTTATCGCCACGTGATGCGGGGTCGCTTATCGATTGACGGAGCTTCTTTTCTCTCTGGTGCATACAGTGAGTAAATAGGTGTCGAGTGATGATCGTTTCAGGCCAGATTGGTATAACGGTATCCTGCAGGCTGTCGCTGCCTGTGAGTATTCTATAGTGGATTGTGTTTCTTGATTACTGAGCCTATGCTATGACCTCCCCCGCAGTAGTTTGCGCATAGGCAATCGTAATATGCGGATATATTCAGGAAAGGGTATCTATCATGTATGCTTTCCTGTGCTCCTGGAAAGCACTATTATCCTTCTCATTGTGCTTCCATCGCCAAAGCTAGGATCCCCGAAGCTTTGGCACCCTCGAGATACTCCCTTCCTTCTCTTCTCCGCTCGTCCTCATCCTCATCGTCACCAACTTCAAGGTCGACTTGTAAACTGGCATCGTATGCTCTCATGACGGTTTCCTCGTCCACACGTACTCCACCTTGGACCAGCACGCGAATACATTGCGCCAGGCGTGCAATCTCGCGCCGTGTCTGCGGTGGAATCTCATCGTTCTGGCTGGAATAGATAGAACTCGACACCATCTCCTCCATACGGGTGATGGAGACATTCTCGGTCGTAGAGGATGCTGCGGCCGCGCCGTCGGCGTGCTTCGAGATCCAGATGTAGCCATTCACCCCAAGTATAATATTTACCTCACCGCCTCCGTTCGCTGTGTTGACCGTCCACTGTTGTCTCCGGGCGCGAACCACACCACCTGTGCCTGAAGTGCCCATCGCCCCTGCAGAAGAAGTTCCTGCTCCAGGGCCTCCCTTTACTGTTGAACTTGATGCTCCGCTACCACCGGTTCCCGCAACAGCGAGGAACACGCCATTTCTAAGCTTGCCGTATTTCAGTGATCGCGTGTGCAATGATGCTGAGCCGTCTGAATGCACGCTCTGAACCTCTGCAACCACCAAATCCCCTTCACTGAAAAAGGTTCGAATCTGCAGTTCATCTGCGCTGGTCCGCCTACGCAGGATACCGCCAGGAAGATTGATCGCTGAGAGGGGTAGCTGTGCGAGGAGAGGGGCGGCGATATCGACCTTCCATCGTCGTGACTGAACCTCCACGATCCGTCCAACAACCAGATCACCGATTTCTGGGATATACCGGGCCCGCAGCGGCTGAACGGAGAGCAGTTTGTTTGTTTTCTGTACGGTACCAGCAACAGTGGCAATAATCGAAGTCGAGAGCGGATTTGAGTAGGTACCGTGACCTCTGCGAATTGGTCAGTAACAATCCTGAACCTCCTGTGCAAGGAATCGGGAAATGGGCAAAATATCGGCGCCCGAAAGGTCGGGAAGACCAACCTCATCCATTGTGGATCATCCGTCACAACTTCACCTGGTGTCACAATTCCTGCGCCAATCTTTGTTCCTTCTACCAAGCGGGGCCGTTTGCTGGGTCGAGAGCCTCCTCTTGAAGTTAAATCAATTCCTCCGTCTGAATCTATCGACATTGAATCGGAGTCTGAATCTGGATGGGGATAATTGGCGTCCTCCACAACGGGAGGTAGAATAGTGATGGCCATTTCCAAGCGAAGAAATTATCAAAGGTATTAGTTCTCCGACAAATATAAAAGTGAGTAATGAGCTGAGGTTGGCTTTGGGGGGTTGTGTTCGAACTTCAAGAGTAGAAGATTCCGCAATCGAATTGTTCGAGCAAACAGGACAAACTTGATGCAAAGAGCACGTGAAAATATCCAGCTAGAAATCAGAAC
Source organism: Aspergillus udagawae (assembly GCF_001078395.1). Classification (NCBI taxonomy): domain Eukaryota; kingdom Fungi; phylum Ascomycota; class Eurotiomycetes; order Eurotiales; family Aspergillaceae; genus Aspergillus; species Aspergillus udagawae. The sequence goes on along the minus strand of NW_025091265.1, from coordinate 1,673,102 downwards.
TCCTGTATACCTCATGGAAGTACTCCGTAATTGAGACAGAAATCCATATACATTTGGCATACTTTGATAATAAAGAGAAGAGGAAAATAAAAGATCCGTTTAGTTGCCCTGGTGGATTTTTACTGTAGATATTCATGAATCTAATTAGGCCATTCCATTTATGGTTCATATCACACCCCCGCCGGTCAACGGTTATGAGAAGAAAGAAGAAAAGAGAATGATAAGACAGTAATGAAAGAAGTAAGATAGTATGGCCTAGCGATGATGCACAATTCTCAAATTTGTCAAATTCAACACTTTTTGCGAGAGACAGCCATGCCGGTCAAACGGGATCAACATAAGAAATAAAGCGCGGTACTGGCAGTCCTCAATAGGCAACATCCACTGCGGCGCACTGCACGAAGTATGCTCTAGGAACCCCGGATAAGTCTGGATGTCAGAAGGGGAAACCAGAAGTATAACAGTATATGGAGGGAAATCAATGCTTGAAGCTGAGAAACCAGGTCTTCAGGCACCCACACCTGACGACCTTTTCGATGTGCGTTTGGTGTTTGAGTTCGTGTCGTCCTTCTTTTTCTTGCTGGGACGGCTGCTGCCACCCTTGGGTCTATAGCCTGTATCGTCATCGCGCTTGCGCTTGCCTTTGGTGCTACCCGGAGTGGGACCGGTATCCATTAGGACGCCGTCCTCGTCATAAGCCTCCTCCTCTTTGCGTGGCTGGGTTGCTCTTTTGGACGCCCGCACATTAGTCGGTCGAGAGCCTGACTTCTCGGAGGCGTTCTCATGGTCCTGTAGGAAAATATGCGGTTGATTGCGCCGGAGCCAGTTGTAAACGGAGACAGGGTTTCGCAGCGCTAATTCCCTTTCTCGTTCAGAGAATGATGGCTTTTCAGGAATGCGACTAAGCTCAAGAGCGGCTGCTTCGTCGCCGAGCTTCGCATCCATGCTCAAGTAGTACTCGGTTTCGTGTTCCGGAGTGAGATATCCGAGCTTCTCCTCCAGGCTCATGTCCGTAGAAGAATCTCGTCTTACAGGCGGCACCGCCGTATGGGGTACCTTTTTGAGGGCAGTATAATGCATGCGTGGTGCGAATGCGTTGCCTCGTTTGATATCGTCTTCCAGAGTGCGATATGCTTCGGGGGTCATGCTGCCAGCAGCCATCTGTGCTTTGGCATCTTTCAAGATGGATTTTGCCGTTGCAGTGTCAACGTACATGGGCGATCGTTCAGGCGTCGGCAGGAAGGATGAGTCTCCCGGCGCACTGAGGTCAAATCGCTGATTCGCTGGGACGTGCAAACTTTCGTTAAATTCAAGGAGAACCTCTAGAAGTTGGCTGTGGCAGGAGAGTCAGTCCTCGAACGAGCCTGTTCTTTCTATACAGCCGCAGATCTTTGCTTACTCGTTCTGCTCCTGGATTCTCTTTGAGAGATCTTCGATGCGCAACTCTTCGCGGATCAGAGACTCGCTCTCCTTCATTCCAAGCTCGAATTTGACTTTAAGTTTGGCATACTTCTTTCTATAGCACCAGGGGGTAGCCATATTAGTTCTCATATCCATGGCTAAAGCTGCGCACTGAACGACCTACTTGAAAGAACGATATGACTGTTTCGCAGGGGCACTGGTCGATTCGTCGGGCAGGCTCTCGGCCACGGAGCGGGAATCCACGTTTTCCTGTGACATGTCGAATCGAAATTGATGCGGAAAGGCGTATTCGAGGCAGTGACACGGATAAGAGATTGGGGATTGAGGAGGAAATGGCGAGTGCTATAAGAGCGCTCTAAAGTCGAGCGATAGTGTTGATGATGGCTGGTCACCTGTCGCCAAGTCCCGGAAAGATTGTTGCGTCGACGGGTGCTTTTGCCCGCCGTAAAAAGTTTCAATCCTCACCATTCATACGGAAGACAATAGCTAAATGCGCTTGACTGACTTGAGCAGTCAAGACAAGTTTCTATTGTGAACTGCTATTTTACGATCTCATTATTCCATTAATTGCAGTGGGCCACTCTTTTAGAACGATTATCGCGTCATTGACAAACCTGATTTCAATTCGACATGGCTGGCCTCGGTGAAGGTAGTCAAAAAAAGCGAAAGCTCACAGACGTTCCTGAACTTGAAATCGATGTGTCCGCTCCTGAGCCTCCGTCGAAAAAGGCTTTGCGTAAAGCCAAAAAGAAGATTGCCGAGCCTACAGCAGATTCTACAACGAAGCAAGAGGGCGCTGTGCCCAGCAAAAAGCAAGAAGACGAAGCGCCCCAAAAACGTTCAGACTACGGCATCTGGATTGGAAACCTGGCCTTTTCGGTGACCAAAGATGATTTGCGCAAGTTTCTCACAAGCAATTGCACGTTTGCGGATACTACAATCACCCGTATACATCTGCCGAAGGGTCAGGAAAAATTTGGAAAGGCTCAGAACAAGGGCTTCGCTTACATCGATCTTGCCAACGAGAAGGCTGTGAAGGAGGCAGTAGGGTTGAGCGAGCAACTTCTAGCTGGGCGCCGTGTGCTGATTAAGGATGCAAAGAGTTTTGACGGCAGACCAAAGAAGTCAGAGCAGGATTCCGCGGCAACTGCGACAAAACCTCCTTCGAAACGGATATTTGTTGGCAATCTCGGCTTTGATGCTACAAAAGAAATCATCGAGGAACATTTTGGACAATGCGGTACCGTCACACATGTACATGTGGCAACGTTTCAGGATAGTGGAAAATGCAAGGGCTATGCTTGGGTGGAGTTCGAGGATCTTGCGGCCGCCGAAGCAGCGGTGAAGGGCTTTGTCATGGTTGATGAAGACGAGGAAGATGATGAGGGCTCCGGAGAAGAAGAGTCCGCAAAGAGCAGGAAATCGAAGAAACACAGACAGAGGGTTTGGGTGAACCAGCTTCTTGGTCGACGAATGCGCATGGAGTTCGCAGAGGATGCCACGACACGATACAAGAAGCGGTTTGGTAAAGATGGGGAAGGCAAGAAGAACGATGATTCCGTCATTACTGAAGTGGAAGATGGGCCTCTTGAGCAGGAGTCGACTGGAGACAGGCCGCAAGGGTCACATCCTGAAAAGCCCAAGCGAAACAACAAGCCTGAATACTCAAGATACGCCAAAGAAACCGTGCAGAAGCTTAGCGGTGCTATTGTCGAACCCCAAGGAAAGAAAATCACTTTTGATTGAGACTTATCAATATAGAAACAGAGCAGAATGACTACTTCTCATATGCTATACCAAAGCATTTCAGTCAAGTAGTGACTGACGTTCGACCAATTTTGCTTTTGCGAGTCATTTAAAAGAACTGTTATTATTGCCGTAAATATTGCCTAGGTTGATCCTGAACAGAATCATGTACTGTGCTATGCCAGACAGCCATACTGCGGTTAGCATGAGCGTATTACTTAGTGCCTAACTTTTAAACTGGATGACAGGCATAAACAAGCTATGACCACATTTGAGCTAGAATCCATCCATTAGCTTACACAGTACATTAGCTAGCTCTTCATGTAAGCATTCAACCCTGATATTGTAAATTGAATTTCTTCATCAACTATGGATAATAATGCTGACTTATCTGATCGCCATAGTTACCTATTGTGATTAGCTATTCTTATGCCTAATGCCTAACCAGTCTAACCGTCGAAGGCTATGTGTCGGGTTTATTTATGCTAGTAATTCTAGATTCGGTGCTGAGGTGGTTTTGGGGGCACTAACCAGATTTGGATAGTTGACATCGAAGAGAGATGTCATGGCTCATGCTAAAAGCGATCAACTTTGATAGTGCTCGTCCTGTTGCATTTCCCTCGACTGCCCAACCGTCCCACAATCCTCGCCCTCGTTATCGAGGTGCATCTTCCTCTCATCCGCCCATCGACCTTTCTACGTTCACTCCCCTCTCTCCATACACGTGTTCGAGTTTTTGCCGCTTCTGTTGATCGTTCCCGCCCCCCGGTCCTTGCAATCCGATCATCTCGCCGCTCTTCGTTCCTGGTCGGTGCATCCTTCATCCTTACCTCAGTCCTCCTTTCAAAACCCACCGTGACACAAAGGAACATCGCATCCGGTCTTCAATCAAATCCCTTCCTTCCATCTTCTACGCCAACCGAAAATGGCCTCACGTCGTCGCAACATCGGTGCTAGCCGGCGGAGGAGAAGAAGAGATGAGGAAGGCGAGGATGAAGGTTCCCTAGGGGGGGAATTGGAAGATGATTCGTTAAGCGAGGGCTCGGTCATCAGTCATCCCGGTGATGATGATGATGATGCTGATGGCGAGGGAAGCGACGAGAGCGACGAGGAGGCTTCTTCGTCCCCGCACTTGGACAGAACCAACGGGCCTCAAGTGAACGGTCTCGTGCGTGAAATCAACCAGCGGCCTGGACGACGCCACTCCTCATCTCCTGGCAAACGACACACAGCTACCGCTGTGTCAGACACTGAGGCCATGATGAATGGATTGACGCTGTCTGATCAGACGAATGAAGTGGCGGAAATCCACTTTGATGATATGAAGGGGGAATCTGGTTCACTGACGGGGAGGACACCATCTGCACCTCCCACAGAAGCGAAGAGAGGGACGTTTGCGGAGCGGAAACGCCGCGAACACGAAAGGTATGCAAAGGAGCGGGACGAGAATCCGGCCTTCGTGCCCACTAGAGGACGCTTTTTCCTTCACGATAAGCGTTCCACCGAGTCTGGCTCGAATGGCCACAGGCCGTTCAACAAATCAAAATCGAGACCTTACGGCCTCATCGTGGATGGCAATGTTCGCAGGTGAGCCTACCCCAGCTCTTTGTCATGTGTTCCCGATAGCTAACCATCGTTCCACTCGCAAGGCACTCCAAACCCGATGCTAGTGAAGGGCAGTGGGCGCATGATTTGCACGAGATGGTCGCAGGAGATGAACCCGTCAGCAAGCCCTCTGCTGTACCAGGATCCATGTCGAGCTTTGCCCCAAAACCTGTCCCTACGGCTCCTCGTTCTACGCCCCCGAATAGGTCTTTCTCAAGCACCACCCTGATCGGCAATGTGCCTGTTGTAGTGTTTCTGCAGGGCATGGCTCGGCCCATACCTTTCCCTGCCGTTCCAAAGAAGCAACACACTCGTCTCCCTCAACATCGTCCCCCGTTACGCCGAGACAAGCCCGTTCGCATATCGTTCCCTGGACAGTCTCCGAGATACATATTCCCCTCGACAGAGCGCTCGTTCATCTTTATTCCACGAGCGCTGAGGCCCAATCAGCAGGGTTACCGTGGCAGGGGCCGGGGTGGATTCTATGGCGGGCGCCGCCCGAGTATTTATGCAGGCTCCGTCTATACCCCAAGCGTCACCGGTAGCCGGAGATCGTCGATGGGCAAGCCAGCCTCACATGATGGATATCCCTCGCCGGCTGCCTCTGTATTGTCCAGGCATACCGTGGTTACGACCGAAAATGGGAAGCCAATCGTTCGTCTGCCTCCGCCTTCCAGGCCATTGGGCGGCGTGCCACCCGCAGCCACTGCTGCTGGTCCCGGAGCCGTTGTTGCCGCGTCACTGCCACAACCTATGACTCAACCTCAGCCCCAGCAACCCTCGTACCGCGAGAGCCGTCCGGCTCCCATCCCAATGCATCAGCCTCGCCCTCAGAAAGCGGTTTCTGTCGCCGACATAGAGACTCCTGCAAGCTTCTCCTTCAACGCCCCCCAGCCACAGCAGGAACAACCATTCCAACACCAGGTGCCGATGCCTATCAATGGCCCCGGCTATGGTGCCGATGGTCAATCTGCCCATGCAACTGGGACGCCTTCATCTCACATACCCGAGCGAGCAATCCATGCTCAGCCTTTCCAGCCATACGGCTTCCAGCAAGCCCAGCCATTTTATCCCACTGCTTACCCCCCCGGTACAGTTTACTATCCAGTTTCTGGAACAGAATTCCCGCCGTACAACGCAGGCGGCATGCCGGGAGCCTCCCTCGTGCCGTATCCGCCACCGGGACAGCAAGCTCCATATGTGGTTCCAGGAGCCACCGCCTCATCCGCAGAGCAGGCTTCGCAACCAGGCACAGTAGCCCATGAGGCCGGTGGCACAGTTTATTTCTACGACGCCACGCAGATGTGGCCTAACGCATCCTATGCCACACCATCTGCACCGGGGCCTGGTGGCGTCATTGGCATGGGTGGAATGATGACTCCGCCAGGCACAACCTACTATTATCCTCAGCCGCAGGGTGGTGTATACTACGCTCCGCAATAAAAAAACGAAAAGGGGCATATTCGACGTTTTCACTTCCGTCACATTTCGATACCTTAAAATATTCGTATCTTATTGTCTTCGTTATCAACTTCTGCCTTTGTTTTACATTTTCCCTTCCGCACATTTCTCGTCCTGCGCTTTAGTCTCACTGTGATGCCACGCTATTGATAATTCCCAAAACTTATGAAGTCGACTATAGGAGTCTCGTCCATTGTCAACCGGCTTTTTCATTTCCTCGTTTCATTTTACTGTGCCATCTTCATGCTTCCTGTCTGATGACACTCTCCATGATGCCGTTTCCTTGAGCTTTCATATGGATTGTTATTAGATAAGCCACCCTTTGCATCCTTAGCGACTGTCTTCTCATCATTGCGGTGCCAACTTTTTGTGGCCGGAAGCTCTCATGTTCTGTACGCATTTTCCCTGCTTATTATCTGGAAAGCAATGTGGCATTGATTTCCCCGTTCCCGGTGCTGTTCTATCCTTTCTTCGCGGAATGTTGACATCTTTCTTTTCTCCGTATTCTTTTTGAGAGGCGGACCCTGGAAAACTTCAAATATTTATCTGTTTCCACACGTTTGACCTGCATGGGTCTCTTGATAATTCCGCTCCTGTCTTCTACCTACATTGCTGTCCGTGGTTTGTTCCGTCGTTCGCTACGCTCTAGCATTTAGGAATGGTGTTTACGCTGTGGCGTGGGCTATAAATTCAAATATGAAGGAGAACAACCTTTGTGATCCAGCTTCTTCCCGTCTTCGTTGGCTGTAGAAAGGATCCGATGCGTTAAACAGTGATTATGACTAATCTAACGAATTGGCGAGATGGGATGGTGTCGTATGTACATGGTACAAAAGCGCGTCGATATCTTCAAATGAGCATCCCGCGTTACCCTTAAAAGACAAACGGATCAATTCCAACTATAAATCCAGGAGAGGGGAATAAGTAGTCAAGGATAAATATACAGTAATGATGACGATGATGATGATAACAATAATACCAATGGGATCTGACGGTGTTACCTGCAAGTATGCAGAGTACCTAAGGTAGTAAGGTAGGGATAGTACCAATGATGATGAGGATAACGATATGAGCTTCACCGCCTCATTCTCCATTTGAACTATTGTAACTTATAAGGTAAAGCCTCCACCCAAGGAAAGCCAAATGCGGGAGCAGCAGATGACCTTCCTCCTCCGCATCTCTAGACTCTAGTCGACCTCTTAGGTTGTTACGTAGTCCCCCCCCCAGGCAGCCTTCTGCCATACCTTACCTTTACCTCACTTTATTACCTAGCTCCATCTCTCTCCTCTCCTCCCTCTTCCCCTACCTCTTTATCTATTTAGTACATCATATCTGACTTCATCCATTGTACTTTCCATCATCCTCATCAATTTCTCAACCTTTTCTTTCATCATATTGCTTCTCACAACCTTCTTTCTTCGATCCCTGCTCATCTCTTACGTAGGGGACTAGTGCCTTGTCTCTAGTTCACCATCACCTTCGTCCTCTGTCCATCTACACCATGGCTACCCCCATTCAGCCGGCTAGTCCAGTCGGACCTGCAACCCTAATCACAATCAAAGTGCTCTATAATGACAGTACTCGACGCTTCAAGGTTCCTTTGAGAGAACTGGGTGCTCGGGTTCTTCCCCAGAAGGTATGTAGATGTTCTCCACCCTAGCTAGCTCCGGTCGGAGCTTGAATCTCTCCCCCATCAACAACCCTGGAGTTTCTGCCGACCGCCGCTGGCAAGCTCCCTATCCTGTTTCAGCCATGAATTCCTGTCCTAAACACTTTACTTGTTATATCTTGAGAATACGCTGAAAAAGAATTGCTATCCTATTTTGGTTTTCTAATGATGCTAACGAGGTCGCGTGCTCTAGCTCCGTCAACTCATTGGCGTCCCGGCGGATAGCAACGTCATCTTTGAACGCTACTCGGACAGCGCCGGTTGCTACGTCCGCTTAGACAGCGAGAATCTTGCAGTCTACAAGCAACTTTACCGTGCTGCTAAAGCTAAATTGAAGCTGCGTATCAAAGCGACATTGGTCGATGAGGTGAATGAGCCTGTTTCGCAGCCCTCTCTTGCCGAGAGTGCTCCGGAGGAACAGGGCCCAGCAAGATACAGCTACCTGGAGACTGTCCTGAGTTCTCCTCCACCTGTCATTGGGGCTGAAGTAGTTCCGTCTGGCACTTCTGAATCGGTGCCTGACCTTTCAGGTGCCCTCGAGAAACCCGCTTCAGTTGGTCCCCAATCTGTTCAGTGGACAAAAGATAACATCGCATCCGCTCAGCCTTGCTATCGAGACTTTGTCCTAGACACAGATAACGTCGATGTGCCCATCGTCTCGCACAGGTCCCCAACTGGTGTATTTTGTATTGACTGCAACAACTGCGGACGTTCTATCCCTAACGAACACTACCATTGCAGCATCTGTGAAGACGGTGATTTCGATCTATGCTCTCAATGTGTAAACTCGGGGGTCTCGTGTCAGTCTGAAGATCACTGGTTGATCAAGCGTATTGTCGAAGATGGCATTGTCACTAACAGCACTACTGAACGAGTGGCTCCTCGCAAGGTTGAGGAACCGAGAGAGCCTAAGACGGGGTCTGAAACTCTGCCTGAGCTCGCTCCCGAGAAAGTCGAAGAGCCTACTCCAGCTACAGCTGAAAAGTACCCACTTCAACCTGTGGAGCGGATCTGCAACGCTTGTCTCAAGGGTGAGTTGCCTATTGTCACATGAGATTTCCGTTGTTGCTCACTCTCGGCAGATTTCGACGAGACCAAGATGGTCACATGCACTGACTGCGAAGACTATGATCTTTGCATGAGCTGCCTTCTGAAAGACGCGCACGGCCATCATCCGGCTCATCGCTTCTCACTCCTTCACGACCAAGACTTCTGCCTGAAGAGTCTCGTGCAGTCGCGTTGCAGCCCTGGCCGCCATCACCAGCATGCAGCGATCTGTGACGGTTGTGAAAAGGTATGATTGACCCACTGTTGAATTGAGGTTTCATCGCAGGCTAATATATACTCTCAGCGCATCGTTGGTGTTCGCCACAAATGTCTGACCTGCCCCGACTGGGACTACTGCTCGGAGTGCGTTGGCAACGCCGCGCAAAGCCACCCAGGCCATCGCTTTGCACCCCTTTATGAGGCCATCTCTGAGCCACTACAGCATCATGAGGTTCACTATGGCATCTACTGCGATGGACCATTGTGCAAAGACAGGCCGTTCCCCCGCTACATCACTGGAGTCCGGTACAAGTGCTCTGTGTGCCATGATACTGATTTCTGCGCCAAATGCGAAGCCCTACCGATCAACCCCCATAATCGCACCCACCCATTGCTGATGCTCAAGACACCGGTGCGCGGCGTTACTATCAGCAACTCCGTGACTGAGAACGGGCTCGGTGGGCCCGTCATCCTTGCAGGCGACCAAGTTAAGAGATCTACCTCCGCACAAGCCAATATTCCAGCTGAAGCCGAGAAGTCTTCCGAGGCACCACGCAGCGAGGAAGAAGCAGCTGTGAAGCAAAAGGAAATCGTGGAGCCATGTCCAGCAGCGGCGGAGAAGGCGCAATCCAAGGTGTATGAGATGCCAACTACAGATCCGGCTTCCAGCTATCTCGCTTACTTTTCACGTGACACTGTCCATGACGGCACCGTCATGCCACCGAACAAGGTATTCCAGCAGACATGGACACTGTACAATCCTGGACCACTTGCATGGCCCGCTGGAAGTAGTGTGCGCTTTGTGGGCGGTGATTCCATGTTCAATGTGGATATCAATCGCCCCATGAGTCTTGATGCAGTCTCCGACGCTATGGAGAGCAACCAGCTCCTCGAACCCTTGGAGCCTGGCCAAAGCGCCGATTTCACTGTGACTCTGAAGGCCCCGAGCCGGGTCGGTACTGCCATCTCGTATTGGCGCTTGAAGCTCGCCAACGGCATGCCCTTCGGTCATAGACTCTGGTGCGATATTCAGGTACGCGACGACATGGCCACGTCCACCAAGCTGGAGCCTGTACAGGAAGCCTCTTGCGAACCCGCGCAGCAGGCAGAGGCGGCTCCGGCCGATGACAGTGAACGCACGGGAAGTCAAATGATCTTCCCTACCCTGGACAAGGAGTCACCGGTCGGGAGCACCCACCAGGCAATGGCTGCAGCTCCTTTGACTGCCCCTTCCGTGTCCAATCCATCTGAGCAAGATGTCCTTGAGGACGTGGAGAGTTTAACCTTGGACGATGCCAACACCGAGACCGGGTTCCTGACCGATGAAGAGTACGATGTCCTGGATGCCAGCGACCAAGACTACCTGGAAGCCCAATCACAGGTCTAAAGTCAGTATCTGCATGCTTTGGGCCTGCCGAGCGAGGCCCTTGTTTTTTACCTCGACTACATGGGCGTAATGGGAGGGGACGGCGAAGGATGCATGGATCGAGCTTCTCATCTCTCTTCAATATTATTGTCAAGAATCACATGCGATGAGGCGATGCTGCAACATGTTTGGGAATTTGATTATTTCAAAATTGCTATTCGAATAATGAACGGAATGGGACAACTGGGTGTACTCTTCTCACTTGATGTGTTTATCTGTGCTCAGTTTTTTTTAACCAGATCATTTCTCCAACTGTCGCCCAAATCGTTGTAGCCATGAAATTTGCTTTCTTCGACACCGGTATTGTGCGACGAACCCTAGATATCAAGATTGAGAAAATGGTTGTAAGGGAAAGCTGTGCTCGGTTCTGTTCGGCAATTCAACATTATTGTCCGAGGTGCAGAGGCCATAGGCCATAGCTACATTGAGGATCTTCAGTTTCTTCTCCACTCGGACTTGGATACCTTCCTTGGGGTGGAGGGATTTTGCCCGCAGCTGGTTAGAGTGATCCGTTGCTTCATGACTGACTGACCAATCGAAAGACCATAATTGATGGAGCTATCCAAATGTCACCGTGTTAGCGCTTGCTACATGGGTCTGTTCACCATCTAGAATTCTAGATACTCGGTACTGGTCCATTCCTTCCCCGCGCTTCGACCCCTTCATAGTAAGAATAGGCGGAGCTATCACAACATTCTCAGCTATGCTCTCTTTTCTCCTCCTTCCTTTGTCTCCTTGCATCCTCCTGTTGCATGAGATGCGAGGAAAAGACAGACACAAGTTTATAACAATCATCTCGCCCTCTCCATAGACCGAAGTCACCGAACCAACAGACAACCCAGTACGGAGAAAGGCGACAACGAGACCGCGTCGTGACACCATGGCGGGCTTCATTTATCTTGCTCTTCTTGCCGTCCTGGCTGCGACTCTGTATGGCCCCGTGTATCGGCAGGTCACCATCTTGGGGGTCTTCCGGCATCCGGCGCCTCTGGTGATTGTTGAAGGACAGGGTTACCACAAGATTGCCGATACGATGCAATGCGAGGATCTGCATTACTGGCAGCCTACGAACAAAATATTTACAGCGTGTGAGGATTCAGTCTTGCCACGCTTCAAGTGGTTCCCTCCGTTGGGGAACCTGGAGCAGCCCGCTGTCACATCTACCGGCTCAATTCATGTCATTGATCCCAAGGTACTGCTTTCTTCCTGTCCAACCAGCTTGTGCTATCTCGTTGACCTGTTGGTTAGACAATGAAGTCAACCCGGCTCGCATTTGAGAACTTCTCAGGTCCGTTCGTGACGCATGGAATCGACGTCATCGAGGACCCGGAGAATCCCAATGCTGTCTATATCTTTGCTGTGAATCATCTACCGAATCCAGAATTTATACAGGACGGCAAAGAAGTTCCCCCGGCGCGATCTCAAGTCGAGCTCTTCCACCATGTTTTGGAATCAAGCACCATTGAACATGTTCGTTCCATTCATCACCCGCTGATCGTCACACCCAATGACATATATGCGGAGAGTCCGAATTCTTTCTACGTGACCAATGATCATTACTATCGCGGGGGATACAAACGCCTGATTGAGGATGTTATCCCGACAGCCAAGTGGTCGAGCATCATCCAGGTACAGATCCAAGATCTAAAGTCCAAGGACGCGGGCAAAGGTATCGACGCCTCAGTGGCTTTGACCGGGTTACACAACAATAATGGACTTGGTCATGGTAGATCTAAGGACGAAATGCTCATCGTCAGCTGCATGAGCGGGACTCTGTATCGTGCTCGTCCAAACAGTAGCAACCGCACGATATCTATCTTCGATGAGATTCGTCCAGGCGGCCAATTTGACAATCCCGCTTACTACTCGGACCCGTATCGTACTGCTGCAGACGATGCCAGTGGTTACGTTCTGGCGGGACTGACACGTCCGATTGATCTGTCTAAACATCACGCTGATCCGAACGCTCAAGACGGGGCCATTGTATGGTATGTGCGGCCCAAACCAGGCACGAGTGAGGATGGGGAGAAATCCACAGAATGGGAGTCGCGTGTTGTTTTCGAGGATGATGGCACTCTCATTCGGACTGCTAGCACCGCGCTCTTGGTTCCCAGCGAAACAAAACCCGGGGAAGGAAAGAAGGCATGGTTGTTTGTGACCGGATTCTTCTCAGAGAGCGCTATCGCTGTTGATATTGACCTTTGAAGCAAAGTCTCTTGTGTAGACAGCCTACGTCGATATCAGAATTATTTCGCGTGTTGATGACCAGAATGAGAGTCATAGCTGATAGTACATCTCTTTCCCCAGCGATAGGGAACTTTGCAATAGTTCCAAAGCAATGACATGTTCGTAGCCTAGAAAACTATTTTCGATGTGATGATTGAGCCCTTGCAGCCGTGGTGCCTGGACAATATTCATTGCTGCCTGAGGCACCCAACCATTTCCATCGTGTCAACAATCGGACCGTCACCGTCTGCAGCATCTCAAACACGCCAACGCTTCGCCGCTTCCTTCCACAATCTTGTCAATATGTCTCTAGTCTGAGATGCTAAAATGATGCCATCAACCTTTTCGACTCACACAGCCCTGCGTATACGGGGCAATTGCCCAACCATCACCGCCATGGCATCATCCTTTCAGCATCAGCTCCGCTATCGACCTGCCGCCATTCGCAATTGCCAGAACCTTTTGACTCGCGGCTACACCAGCCCATCATCATCACCGAAATCACATACACATACACGATCCCCATCGTGTGCCCAGCCGGCCTCCCCAATTGTCCCGTCCACCTCCTCAACGGCGACCACTTCTCTCGCCAACGATGTCAACCCTCCGCCGAGCACCCGGCCAGCAGACCTCAACCTTCCAGAGCCTGTGTCCGCGTCGGCCGGAGCGGCCGACAAGCTGAAACGCTACGTCGCGCTGGGCCGCGCCTACCTGTCCTTCTACAAGACGGGCCTCAAAAACGTCTACCACAACTACCGCGCCTCGCTCCCCCTCCGCCGCTCACTCGGCCTACCCGCTTACCTCCCCATCTCGCCTCCCCCAGCACCCTCCACCTCCTCCACCGACAGCAAGACCACACGTTTCCGCACAGCCGTGCACTCCCAACGCCTCAGCCGCGCCAACTTCCAGCTCGTCCGCCGTGCCGCCTACGACGTCCGCCGCATGATCCCCTTCAGCCTCATCCTGATCGTCTGCGGCGAGATGACTCCGCTCGCCGTCCTGTTCCTGGGCAACGCCGTCACCCCCTTCACCTGCCGCGTCCCCCAGCAGATAAAGAAGGCCCGGCTGCAGCGCGCGGCCCGGAAACGCGCGGCCCTCGCCGCCCACCAGGCGCAGTCGCGAGGCTCCGTTACGGGCCCCGCGGCGGGCTCGGACGCCGAGCTTGAGCTGTTGGCCCGCGAGTTTACACACGCCGGTTGGGTCGAGAAGGCCTCGGCCCAGGAGATTCTGCAGGCGTGTGCGGCGTTGGGGCTCGTGCGGACGCATACTCGGCCCCCGGCGTTGGTGTCCTGGTTGTATCGGCCGCGACTGCGGCGGTATGTGGAGTATCTGGCGCTGGATGATGAGTTGATCCGGCAGGGGGGAGGAGTCCCGGCCATGGAGGCGGCGGAGGTCAGCATTGCGGTCGAGGAGCGAGGGGGCGTGGGCGTTGCGGACGGCAAGGAGTGTTGGGAGGCAGAGAGGGAGGAGAGACGGTGGTTGCAACGATGGCTGGAAAGAGCTTAAGGCCTGCTGCAATTTGTATTTATTCATGTAGATTACTTGGGATAGACGATCTCTGGCCCATGATATGGACTAGGACCGAAAAGATACCGCCATTACTTGAGAAGATCACGGATCGATGAAAGGCCCATCGTTCTCATGGCTTGATTGTTTTCTATGGAAAATAATTATCCGAGATATAAGTTGTGGGCTGGCGTTGCCCTTGAAATGTCCTAACTTTGCAGCTACTTCTATTTCTTCCAGCTGGTTCGGCCCGAAAACACATATCTCGTACTATACACTCATCATAAATCATATCGTTATTCAAGAGTTCATCTCACTTCGTGCCCAAACCCAACTAATCCCGTCATATAGTGTAGTCGTTATATATGGCCCATGGACGCCTATGCTTGGTGAAAAAAAAAAAAAAAGCCCAATCCATGTGTTGTTGAAAGACCATCCGCTTCGAAGATACAGCACGAAAATCAAGAAAACGAAACCAGGCAGAACGCTTTGCAGACCGAGGTTCGTATAATAAATCGCGTGAGACAAGAACGAATTGTAGTGAGAAGTAAGTCTAAGTGGCTGGGGCTTTTTTCTGTACCGCATTGCGGACCTGCTTGGCCCATCGCAGCCCACAGCTGTTGCAGAGGTCGCGGTTGCCACTGGGCCCTCTACGCCATTCGGGCGTGGTCCGGGTCTGACACATGGCGCAGGTCTTTTCGACGGGAACGATGCTCTGCTTTCTCTTGCGCTTCTTCCTCCGGGCAAGGAGGCGCTGGACCTCGTCGCACAGGGCGCGGTTCTGTTTCTCCAGTTCACGGAGCTCGAATTGCCAGCTCGAACCTCGTGCTGTGTTCAACTCGGCGAAAAGGATTGGTTCATCAAGAGCCGGCACGTATTGATCACCGGATGGCACTGGGTTGGAACCCACCAGTGCCGACTGGTCGGAAGTCGGTTGGCCTGCCGCAGTGACGTTTCTTCTTCCAGTTACTCCAGTGTCCCCGGAAAGTGTAGCGGTGATATTTGCAGGTACAACCTCATCCGTCCCGAGAGCAGTTGGCGGTGATTTGGGGAAACGCAGCTGCGCGACCAAGAATGAAGGTTCCTCCCCTTCCTTAGTGTCTCCAGGGTACAAGGTGGTCTGGGCCTGCAACATATGACCCTTTTTGTGCCGGATTCTATGGTTAAAGCTCGTCTGCTGGCCAGTGCGAGCCACCTCCAAAGCCTGTTTTGCATCCAGCCGGGCATCGGCTGGGATCAGGTCCTGAATTCCTTTACCGACTAGATCATCAGGCACGCGGCCGAGCACTGGCCGAGCCTTCGAGGACATGAAGAGAATGATGCCAGAGATTGAGAGCTTGGCCCACAGATCGTTCTCGGCTAACCGACCATCGCCAACGTTTACGAGCTGGTCTAGGTGATAGACGGGGCAGACCCGGCCGGTCATCACCATATATTGCCGGCCGCGGTCGCCAATGTGCCACGAGCCGTGACTTTCAAACCACATGTACCCGCTATACTTTGTCCGGACTCGATAGATGACACTGACCGGGTCAGAGTTGGTGCAGGATCGGAGATCGCGTATGACAGGACCGATATCACTGGGATGGCAGATTGTCGATAGTGTCTTGCCTATCAACTCATTTGGATCGTACTCGAGGACGTTTCGACAAGATGGAGATAGGTACAGCAATTCACCGTCGAAAGAGAGTACATGAATGACATCATCGGTGTTCTCGACTAGAACGCGGTCTAGATACTGCTGGTAGCTCCGGTCAGAAGTGTCCAAGTTGTCCAGTATCGTCGAGACCTGGTCGGGACTAAAGTATGTGGCAAGGCCCGGGTGCATCTGATAGATGTCCGCGGGCGGCGCCACGTAATTAGGCAGCTGCTTGCGCTGATAGTTGATCATGTAAGTACCATCTGTCCCATTTGGTCAGTCTGGGTCATGGAGTGCGACGAGAGCATCTGAAACACACCTGGATTTCTGCTTGTCACAGCATCGGGCCTCTCCACAAGGTCGACCTGGAACCCGACATAGAATCGGTAATCAGGCGAATTCCACCGGACAGGAATCATTGTGATCAGATTCATGAATGGCTGACCGCCCTTTCTGTAGTTAATGATAGTAGCCTGGATTTCTCCACGGTGCTCTATTGTAGACCGCAATCGAAATGCGGTATGTTGATCGACGAACTTCCGGGGCATGCCCTGCTGGACCACACCGCTGGGGTCCTGAAGAAAACGGCAATTCTGGCCGACAACCTCCTCCTCAGTGTAACCGGTCAGCCGCACAAAAGCCTCCGATACATAAATGATAGGATGATCCTCCTGGTGGATGTCGCACAATGCAAATGCACATGACAAATCAACAGCGCCGATGTCAATCTTGGGGTCGGGTCTTGAGACGACCTCGGCCTAGCTGAAGTTAGATTGTACACATGGTAGCAATTCAAGCCGTCGGATGGCAAGCCGGAGCGGGTCTTACCAATATACTCATCATGTCGATGCCGCTGCTCGAATATATGCTGTTATGAGGAGTGGTCTCACCTGTGGTCGCCGACTTGATCGAAGCTGTGAAATCCCATGTCAGTCCACATTCTGTTTATGCACGACACGCAACACAGTAGAAAGAGGATGCACTTTTCATGGGCGATGGCCTCTTGGGCTGAATGTAACGGTGAGAAGAAACCTGTGTTGTAGGGGCTTGAGGATGCCGGCGTCGCCTTTGCGGTAACTGCTGGCTTCGTGAAGAATCGGTGGATTTCGAAGCGTTGGTTGACCTTCCGGCCATGGACGTGGCTTGGGCCATGCTGGAGGTTTCTTTCGCATCAACCGAGGATGTCCAGTAAGAGGTTCTGCTCGATGGATGCGCTTGCAAGGGAGTAGAGTAGGATGCAGTTGGGTCTAGGCTCAGGGTCTGGTTCTGAAACGAAGAAAGTTGATGCATCGGCTGCCCATTGAATGTCTGTTCGAACACCAAGGCGGGTTGTTGGTATACGGAAGAGGGGTCGTAGGCAAATGCACTTGCTGTGTCCAGTGCCATGGGCACGGAGTTCCCCATGCCAGATAGCGGGTCATACACGAACAAGGCATTGGACAAATGGTCAGCTAACGGCGCAGGGGCCGCGGGCAGACGGGGCGAGTTAGAAGGGAGCAGCTCGTCGGCTGACATGCTGGTCAACAGCATATCTGATCCATGAGATCCGGAGAAAGCGAAGTTCCCCATCGGGAGTGGATCCAAAGGCGCAAATGGCATCGCCATCTCAGCGTTGCTAGAGTCAAGGGCGGGATGAGAGGTGTTGGACTGGCTACCCGAGGTCGTGGGAGGAGCCATGGGGAATGGAATATCGCCGTAGTAGTCGCCATTATTGAAGTTGTTGGCCATCTCAAGACGTAAGGCGATGCTCGATCGATTCGATTGGGGGTTGTTCTAACCAATGAGCGGATCGCATCTACACAGCGAAGATGCCTCGAAAATTAGTCCACGATTGTAGACATTCCTCCAGGGGCCAATGATTGGTAGCCCTGTAAGCGAATCCAGAAGTTCTGTCTGAATCAAGCAGCAGAAATTCGGGATTTATAGACGATGTACAGACTGGAGGTGCAACTGTGGAGTTGCTGGGAATCTGGGAGTAGATTAGTTCCTGTGTGCACTAAAAGAAGCAAAGCGGAGTCCGACTCAGAAGACGGCCATGATAATAACAAGAAATCACCAAGGGAATTGAAGAAAGGTTCACCTTGAAGATCACAACAGGAGAATTGGCTATACATTAGTAACCGCACAGAGCAGAGGAGGAGCAGAGGAAAGATATGCGGAGTACCTATAAGGTATCCAAGAGATGAAGCGATGAAGCGACCGTCCAGACGAAAATGCTCAGCGGTGGATGGACGGATGTAGATTCCGTACTTTTCATCGAATAAGACTGGGGGCCAAGTACATATGTTGAGGCAGTATGAGGATTCATTCTGTTTCTGTGAACAGAATGACTGCAGACTGCCAATGAGCAGAGACACGGAGAGAGTGAACTCAAATTGATCAACTTGACGTATCGAACTCGAGTGTGACAGATCAGTTGAGGAGGCAAAATATCATGTAACTAAATATTCCAAAAGGAAAACGACGAATCCCCAGAGCTCTTCGAGAACCGGTTGAGATTGAAGTGCCCGAGAGGATGTATGTAATACTTGTGAAGAGCTTGGTCATTGATTGAGGTTTTACTACAAGCTTCTCTGTCCTCTGTAGTGTCTATCCATGTCGACCTTGCTGCAAGTGGGAGTAGACATGTACTATCAGAGTATCCCCAGGCCATCCGTCACCTTCTTGAGTAGACCACTCGTATGCGACAGTAATATTCTCCCCATACTTACGCTCCTATATAAGCATATCCTATGTATGATCCCTGATAAGATAAGTGGAAATTGCAGATGGCCATCAAACACCTAAAAGGGAAATTTGGCGTCGCGCCGTCTCTGGCGGCGTCTCTCCTTTTGATCGCTCGTCTCAGGAGTCGAGGTCCAAGTCTCCTCTTAGGCATATTGCAACAGAAGAAGCTTCAATGCGGATATTCACTCAGTTTTGGCCCTCTCGCTCAATCATCAATCCATAGAGATTGCGATTCTATGTACCTACCTACCTCTTGTTTTTGCTCAGCGCCCAGACGGCCTTTTCTCAGCATCCTTGATATATCACGCTAAACATCTCCTCTATTGACACTAAAAATTCGGCATCTATTTCAGCATACAGTGCAAGACACAATGGAAGCCGAGCCAGACAAAATCTCCATCACAATTTGCGGCGATGGCGGATGCGGTATGTTTTTCCACTTATTTTGCCAGTGAAGATTGCTTAAGATTTCGCGATGCTCTCGCCTGGACAGCGAGAGGAATAGCTTCCTGTCGACAAAGGTTGACACTAATCTGCCGTGGTTGATAGGTAAATCGTCCATCACTTTGCGACTGGTGCGGAGCCAATGGGTCCACGAGTGAGTATCCCCCTTGAAACAAATCATAACGCGAGAGACGAAAATGACTGACATATCGCGACAACCTTAAAAAAGATATGACCCTACCATCGGTAAAGCAGTACCCGTACCCTGACCTTCAATTCTCTTTCCGTTGTCGACGCGTGATCTTCTCTAACGCCCATCTTGATTCCTCGGAGGACTAATAGAAGATTCTTATTCGGTAACACGCGTGATTGATGGCATTCCATATTTCTTATCCATCACCGATACTGCCGGCCAGGAGGAATATAGAGGGCTGTTTGCGCTCTCCAACCTGAGGTCGGACGCGTTTCTGCTCGTCTACGACATCACCAATGCATCGAGCCTGAGCGCATTGGATTACTTCATGGATCTGATTGATATCGAGGCAGAGCAACGCGCGGAAGACAATGCTCGCTTATTGAAGGAACTGGGGGACAGCGCACGCGGCGTGGAAGTCGGCATGCCTCCTCCGGTCAAGATCATCGCTGGCAACAAGTGCGACCTCAAAGAAAATCGCGTCATCCCTGCTAGGGAGGGACTCGAATATGCCCGCAAGCATGGTTGTGGGTTCATGGAGACAAGCGCGAGAGATATGGTGAACATTGAAGAGACATTTGCCCGTATGTAACTTCTCCTCTGGCAGTATTAAGGCTGTCCATGTGAGACAGTCTATTGATCTGACGCCATCGCAGTCATCGTCCGTCGTGTTATCGAAGCTCGTCGACTACATTACCAGCAGAACCAGGCGACAGCGAATCCTGGTCAGGCCACAGCGTCTGCAACTACGCAACAACCTGCCGAGCAGACGGCCGATGAGACCATCGCCGCTAAGCCATCCAAAGATGCGAGGTCCCCGTTCAGCCGGCTTTCAATCTTCGGAAACAAGAGCAGTAAGCGTGCTGCACCCAAGCCAGAAGATCAGACCGGCGAGTCCAAAGGCGAAGCGGTGGTATCGAAAGGGGAACCCGACAAACCAAGTATATGGAGACGCCTGCTTTGCTGCTGAGTGACATAATTATCCTTTCGATTGTATCATTCCTTTATCTCTTTTCTTATCTTCTTTTTTCTTTATACCCTGGTCATCCGCCTGTGGACCGGCGATGCTTTTCCATTCTTGATCATGTATTCGGAATAAATTCCTTGGACATCCATATTCCCCATTTCTTTGCACTTTTTGTACAGTGTTGATAGGCCAGATGACTCGGTGTTTGTGCCAACGCAGCATCGGTCACGAAAGAATGAAGTCAGTCATTAATCGACCAACCTCGGCATAAGCAGGGGTAACCAAGCAAGTTTAGTTTGCTGGAGTCAAGCTTATTTCCTGTGCAACTGTCACGCAACTCGAGCGATTTTCTACCCCGGTGGGTCAACGGCTTGTGGTTCCGATCAACACAAGGCTACATACCTACACCCAGCTGAGGACAAGGAGATACGCACCTTGAGTCTGGCCAATCCAATGGTGGACCTTCCATCATCTATCTGACATCAACGTTCGATAAGATAAGCGTAGAAATTCAGGATTATTGATCGTCCTAGGCCAGGGAGATATCATGTGGCAATTGAAAATAACAGGATATGCAAATAGCGCGACATTAAAAAAAAAAGATGTCCGAATCATCGATCATCACTGATTGCAAGCTAAAAACTCTATCTCGGAGATCCTGGACGTGTGGCGCAAACATGAAGTCAGCATCCAGCACGCAGCCCTCAGTAGGTAAAGGTAATGTCGACTCTGGTCGATGGGTCATCCTGCTGCAATTGGCTGTTCCCAAATGGCAAGGAGGTTCTAGGTTGGTCCTCCGCGGATTCGGAATACCGAAACAAACCTAACCCATGCTCATAGACAGTTTGACCTGTAAAGGGGCATTGGCGAATCATCAACAGCAGTCATGACATGATCAGTGATAGACGGAATTCCATCCATGATGTCAACGTCATTGACTGAGAAGCCACTAAGACGGCTTTGATTTCCGCGAACAGACTAGATAGGCAATAGAACGATAGAACATATATCATGACTAGGTAGATGGAGGTCAAGCTAGGACACCTCGGCGAGTAGCCCTCGGTCTCGTGTATTATCTTACCCCGTAGTATCATGAGGCAGGGGAAGCAGACTATGTCCTGAAATTGTGCTCGCAACGAAGTGCATACTACGGACTAGTTATTCCGTACAGGGATTAGAGCCGGTCTGCCGCTAAGCTTTTAATGAGGAAGTGTCTGCAGATCCAGAAGGGAGCTTGTGACCTCGAATCGATGATTCAGCGGAAGACGCATATAGTTAGTTAGTTAGTTGGTTTACCATGTTGATCGCCGAAGCAGTTGAGAGTTGTCCAGGTGAGAGAACAAACGATCGGCAGCCATGTGCCGAGAAGAAGACTCGAGAATGAGAACCCGCTTTATGAACACCTTTAGTATAATAGTAATGCCATATTTATGCGCCTACGCCCAGTACGCTGTAATGTTGATACAAGAGCGCTTGATGTACCTGAAGAAGTGTGCGATCATGACAGAGTTAGGCATCATCAATATCGGTGAATTGATCCTGTGTTTTCTACCTCAAGAGTCAATGTATCTATTCTAACAGAGGGTTCTGCATTTCTCCGTATTCTTGTTATCTGATGGTAGAGCTGATGATCAACTAGACTCGGATATACGGAATTGCTTTTACTGTATCTTCCGAAAATCCTGTCAGGTTATGGATTGACTGCTTACTGAGAAAGGGAATAAAAAAGAAAATAAATAAAATAAAATAAAAGAGCATTGCAAGAACCAGTGAGACGAGCAAATGCCCGTAAGAGGAAATTTGAAATCAAGGAGACATTTGCCCGGGACATCTCCGAGGCCCGATTCAAGTCTCCGGTTCCGAATACTGTATCATAAACGGATACCAGTTGTTCTGTACCCGAAATTTCTTGCGATGTAAGGTAAAGTATTTCAGCATCTGCCTTAGGTACATTCTGTATGCCTCACAAAGATTTTATAATCTGATTGGCTGTTCTTGATGAAGATACAGAATAGCTTTCGTTATTTTATTTTGTTTGTTGCCTGGATTAAATATCAATACTAAGGTAAGTGTGAATAGGCCGATACTTTAACATCGATGAATAGCTACTCGTACAGTACTCTGTACGGATTATGATACACCAAGTCCCCGAGCCACTGCCTCGTATTACCATGTATTGCAAAGTCAAACGATCACTAGTAGATCCATAGTATTTCCCTTTTGGGCCTACTGGGCCCTGCTGGGTCTCTTGGAGTCTTGGGCGCTGCGTCAAGTAGAACGGATACACTACTACCTTGCCCTGCCTTGCTGTAGATGTTCGACGCAGCTTCGGGATGATTACTGCCAATTGGTACCTTCGAAGCTAATCACAAAAAGTAAATATTACTCATTCCCTTAGAAATTTCGAATAATCAAGAAATATCTCAAGTATTAATCATAATCTTCCCAATAATAATAATCATCACCTCAGAATCTAGTTAAAAAGCTGTCGGTCCTCCCTCCTTCATAGCTCCTCTGCTCTATTAGTATATACTACTACCACTACTACTACTACCTTACCCTACTTACTACTACTTTACCTTGGATCAGTGGATAACTGCCTACAACCAGCAGCTCCAGACCCTTGTGTTATATAATCCACTGTCTTCTTATCGCTGCAACCTTTACTGGCACTTCCTTGGGTCCATCCAGTTCTGTCCGACCCTCCATTACATCTTCATTCCTCTGTTGGCTGTTAGGACTGGCTTTACTTAAGCTCTTTACCCCCACCATTCGACCAGTCCGTCATATCATTGACCGACCTGACCGTCCTTCAACCTTTCAACGACCATTGCTGTTGTTCTTACCCCGGGAAGTAGGGGTCTAAAATAGCCGGATATAGTTTTCGTTCGATCAGTCTTGATTGGCGTTGCCCTACAATCGCACGCGCCTTCGTTGGTGTCAACGGCATCTTACTTAGTTGATACTTCCTATACCACATAATGACGGCACGTCAATCGTCACCCACATCGGACCACTCACATTCGGACAGCAATGTTCGCAAGAGGGTGTGCAAGGCGTGCGATCGATGTAGATTGAAGAAATCAAAGGTAAGCAGGCCATGGTCCAGAAGCAAGCATCAGCGCGCTTTGAAGCGCTGACCCAGTGCAGTGTGACGGCGCCAATCCATGTGGACGGTGTAGGGCAGACAATGCCATCTGCGTCTTTGGCGAGAGGAAGAAGGCCCATGATAAAGTGTACCCCAAGGGGTGAGCTTGCACCTTTGGCAACTTGCATGCGGAGAGGGTCGAACATTAACAATGCTAATCTATGTCTCGCTTTCAGGTACGTTGAGATGTTGGAGCAGCAACAAGCTTGGCTGGTGTATGGTCTTCAGGAACTATATCGACGCTCCAGCGAGGGTGAAGGCTGGCCGGGAGAACCGTTGAAATGCGAAGCAAACGGTCACCCTCTGACGCATGATCTACTCACACGGCTTGGCGCTCTCGATCAAACTAAAGGCGAACGCTTCGAGGAGAACACCGAGGTCATGCAGCAGGAATTGTGGAAGCAGAATGCCGGCCACATGCAACGGCAAGATTCATCAGATGGCAGTTCCGAGAGTGCGCAATCGCCCATCACAACATCACGCTTTGCAGACGCCTTCTCACGACATCAACTTCCTCCCACGCCTCCAAATCTTAGCCCAGCATCACGTACCCAGGCAACGACGATCAAGCCTGAACCCCAGATGGCTCCCCATAATCCCGCATACATTGCCCCCTTGTCGATGCAGGGGGTAGTAAACCCGATCGCCTTGCAAGGTCCACCGCAATGGCCCAACAGCAGCTTCGGAACCTTTGACGACATGGACATGATGGGGGCTTCCGACTTCACCAGTCTTTCGTTCGATGATCAGTTATCATCACCGATGTTCAACCGGCAGATTCCAATAAACTGCATGACATCGGCCTCGTTTATGGATACGAAGAGTGACTACGAGGATTTCAATCAATTTCTGAATCCAAATCCTACAGAGATAACGTCCATCTAGTGGGCCAACGCCGCATATTGTACAGTGTCTTTTTCCTCATCTCATTTCCAGTCTAGGTCATGTCTACTGTGGGAGGCTTTCTCTTTTTTTTTTTTTCCCCAGGGCTCACTATTTGGTAGCCTAATGGTGCTTGGCGTTGGGTATAAAACAACAGGAGGTCTTGGCTAATGGAACCGTTAATGGGGGCGTTTGAAGATCTTCCTTTGTCATTTTTACCTTTACATGCATATCATGTTTGTTCATTTGTTTCGGTGTTTAACTCAGGCTTTTCATGCCTGTCAGTGTTACACCATAGTGAGCGAATCAAACTTTGATACAACAATGATCACTCCTCTCAACATTGCCGACAATTATTTTTTTTTGGCTCATATAAGTCTCATCATTAGATCATGGATCCTGGTTGAATGATTGGACGACGATGCAGATCAGGAACTGAAAGTGCGGAGTGACGTTGAGACATGCTTGACTAATACCTAGGCTGAGAACTACGTCATGCATCGCCGCATACGGGGACTTTTACATCCGTTTAGCGAACTCAAACAGTGTCTTGGTAAGCTGGAGTGTTCATGAGCCATCTAAGGTTTTCCTTGGCTGAGCAGTTAAAGCGTGCTTTTGCAGTTGTTCCGAGATCAGAGTTCATCGGCGTCTTCCTGGTCGTTTTTGAAGGCCAAAAAGGATTGTGATCCAAGGTTTCGAGCTTGTACGCAACCCTTTCTCTTCTTCTGTTGGTTATCTATACATAGTGGTTCCATTTGCAATACAGAAATCATGGTTCGCAATAGTTGATCCGCGAGTCAGTGTTGCCATGTTCCAAACAACATTTAGTCATATTATGATTATGGTTTCATTTAAAGATCAGTTGTGTCAAGACTCAAAATGAAAGGGAAAAAAAGGGAAAGAAGGGAAAAAAGAAAAAGAAAAGGAGAAAAGAGGGTCCAAGATTCCCCACCGTGAAAAAGTTCCAGTGCTCCATCAGGACAAACTGGTCAGCATGCTGCACCCAGCCTCACAGTCGCAGCCCGCTTTATCTCCAGACGCCGAGATTCATCATGATTACTATTCCATTTGCTTGGACGTAGACTCAGGAGGCTGGACAAGAAGTGTCCGAGATGCCGACCTGCCGACTAAGCGTTTTAGAGTTGGTGGCTCGTTCCCAATTCCCGATCTCACCATCGGAATTTGGCACCTGTTTTAGGAATCTTAAATCCATCATTCCACATGCACAAGTTTTTATTTGCTAAGCAGATAGACTACTGCGTAAAGGGCTTTTTTTCCCTCCGTAAGACTGCGAAATCCTGGGATGGATAGATCAGCCGTTTTCCTTGTTCTCCTGTATCTACCAGTGAAAGCTGCAGTCTCCACGAGGCTCGAGGTCTCGTGTAGTAGTGTAGTATGGTGTCACGATAGATGCAAGAAATATCACTAATATCGCTATGTGATCACGCTGCTGATATCATATTGACATCGCGAGAGCACACTGAGACAAAGTACGTACCGATATTCTCCTAGTACAATGACTTCGAAGAGTGGGTTCTTGTTCATCGCTGGGTCGTGGAAATTGGAACAGGTACCATCAGTCCATCGCTCTCTTCTCTGTCCGTCACTAGCTTTGCTTTGTAATGGAGCCTCAGCTCGCAACAACAGTAATTAGTCACGGTGCTTTACAAAGACTCGTAGTACCTTGTAGGAGACTAGGAGCAAACAGCTCGATCCAGGTGTTAGCCATATAGCTAGCCACTGAAAGGTTCACTCCATCATTCCCCCATCCATCCCTGCGAGAGAGAGAGAGAGTCATGGACTCGAAAAACTTAAAGTACAGCTTCTTGAATTCGGTCATCATCATTTCAGCTTCGGAGTCTAGGCCATTCGCATTCCGCTGACACTTAATGAACGGACGGCGGAGTACCTATGAATGTACTATTATTGGCTTATTTTCTCCCAAGCAGACTGGTTCGGATTTCGGAAGTTCGGGGTAGACGCTCTCCGTGATCACCGACCCGTGTTGAGGCTTGAATGCTTGACAACTTGCACTGACAGCGTGACTAGACTAGGAAGAATAGAGACTAGATGGTAAATACCACATCTGTTGACTGTGTCAGATGCTCGAGTACACTTCTTAGACATTAGGTACCCTGATTCTTACAAGCGTAACGGTCGGCGTTCTCGAGAGAACAATTCTAGGAAATAACCAGATACGGTATGATAGGGGTACACTATATAAGGGCAGGCCGAATTTACCACCAAACCAAAAGCTCCTTTCAGCGAGGATGAGCCTCAAACAGTCTGTTTGAGGCTCATCCCAGGTATCCAAGCGCGGGGAGGCTCCTTATATAAAAATGAGGCTGGCGAGGTCTATGCTCCCTACTGTACATCAGTGTCATGCCAAAGAGTTCAAACTCAGAAAATATATTCTGCCTCAGGCATAAACAGCGTGGAAATCTACCGGATTAGGCAGAGCATCAACATCTTTAGCCTAAAGCGGCCCCTCACTCATCAACAAACCCATCCTCCAACATCAACTTTTATTCGTCAATTCGCAGCTTGCAATGGATACTATGACTATTTAGCCGTCGAAAAATAAGGACAACTAGACAACTAGACAACTAAACGTCCAAAATGTTGAAACGAGCCTGTGTCTCGTCTCAATTCAGGCTCCGGTGCTTTCCCCCCTCCTGCCACTCTGATCGACGTATTGCGGGGTTACGTAGTTACTGCTGAGACATCTGCCTCCTCCTTATGAACTCGCTTTTCTGCAACAACTCGCATGTCCAGATTGACGACTCAACCTCAACAAACATTGTCCATTTACAACCAGTGACAAGATCCTAAGCAGGACAGGAAGACAAGCATCATGTCTGGGGAATCTGAATTCGCCTTTCTGCCGCTCGGAGCCATCATCCAGGAGTTCCGCGTCGGAGGAAAGAACCTCGTTCTTGGCTTCAACACTCAGGACCAATATGATAAATACAACTCGCCTCACTTTGGCGCAACAATAGGTCGCGTGGCCAACAGGATCAAGGATGCCGTCATCCACAACCTGAATAGTCGGGACTACACCTTGGCCAAAAACAATGGGCCCAACTCACTACATGGTGGGGAGAAAGGCTGGGGCAAGTGCGTTTTTGACGGCCCTCAGACCGTGAAGCGCGATGGCAAAGATGCCCTACTGTTCAAGTACCTCAGCAAGGACGGCGAGGAAGGCTTCCCCGGCACTGTGGAAGTGCGAGTCTGGTACACGGCTAGCAAGGAGGATAGCGAGAGTCCCAGCTCCAAGACAGTCCTAACTACCGAGTATGAGGTTGAGTTTGTGGGCGACGAGTGTGAGGAGACGGTTGTCAACATGACCAACCATAGGTAAGTTTGCAGTTACGGAAGCAGGAGGATTCTATCATAGCGCAATAGTTGATAATATCTGTGTCGGGCATAGTTATTTCAACCTCGGCAACGGTCCTACCATCGAAGGCACCAAGGCCCAATTGGCCACCGCCGACTACCTGCCCGTCGACTCCACCGGTATCCCGCTTGGCAACATCGACAAATTCCCTCTGGACGTGTCCAAGCCCTTCGTCCTCGGCGCGGCCGAACCTGACATTGACGATGTGTTCCTGATGGAGACCAATCCCTCCAATGTCGTTCTGGATACGCGCAGCCAACCCTTGAAACTGCTGGCGCAGTTCAGCCACCCGGACACGGGCCTGCACCTGGAAGTACACAGCACCGAGCCCGCGTTCCAGTTCTACACGGGCAAATACATCGACGTGCCCGCGATGGACGGACTGCCACAGCGCGTGGCTAGAGCTGGTTTCTGCGTGGAACCCAGCCGATATGTCAATGCGCCCAACGAGCCGGCATGGCGGCCGATGGTGCTTTTGAAGAAGGGACAGATTTTCGGATGCAAGACTGTGTACAAGGCCTGGAAGGCATGAGCTTTGTAAGGGACGTCATGACATGCCTTGTATCTCGGCTCTCGACTCTCGGCTACGGCTCACAAATAACTTGATGAGGTTTCCCTATTGTGTCCTTTGATTCGGTGGTTCGGTCTCCGTAGTCTACCTTAGTCCATGTGCGATTTTCGCCAGTTTTCGCCCGCGGGACCCGCCAACATCATCCGATCCAGTGGCGCTAAGACTGAAGTGCCTTGAGCAGCTAGGGTGCTATGTGCCGATTATCCTTATCTCCGTGATATGTATCCGAGAGACCCTCAGCGTCCCTCATCTAGAAAATAATATTCTAGAGAGTGAATGAATTTGTGGTTCACTGGTTTCCACTTGGGCCGACCCAGAGACCAAGCCCATTGTAGAAATGAGAAAAGTTCGATGGTCGGGGTCCACCCGCTTGGAATCGACGCAAATGGGCGTCTGCTGAGGTTGAGAATTATGCCGCGGAAGACGGTCATCTACGGAGTACGGATATAGTTCTTATGGCTCATATCCCACTCCCATACTCCGTACCAAGTACCAACACGACAGGTAGGTAGTATTAGTCTGGTAGAAAATGGCTCATTTTTTCCCTTATTGAGATGCCAAGAGCTTCTCGAAGCCTACTATGGGTCTTCTAGCGCGCAATGATCGTCCATATGATCTTGCGTTATGAAAACATTTCTACTGGCTGTGCTCTGTCTTCTGTGCTTATTCTATTCGATAGTGTATAAGCCATACGACCATACACTCTTGGCAAACTGACGCAATGGTAGATTGGCAGGCGTATCAATGCAGAGGGGTAAATCATAGAGATGACTGTAAGATTAGAACGGGGAAATGGACTCTACTGTTGATATTAGTATTAAGAAGGACATGGTCTTTAACTTACACGGGCTGTAGTAGAGGTAGTTATTTCAAGGTGGTCATAAAAGCCCGTGCCATATGGCATGCATCTTTGAACATGAGAGATGCCAAAACAGAAATACCACTGAAGTTCAGAAATTTCAATAAAGTGTATTGCGCAACACCTTGCAGTAATTAATGTTATGGAAAACGATTGTCTCCTGTATTCCAATACTGTAGCGTAATGATACCATGTCTGTACAGACGTACTGCGTACTCTGTACTGCACCGTGGACGGAAAGAGGATTGCCGTGTAATTCTTTGGGTAAAATTGGCGGACTCGGAACGGAGACATTCAACTTCCCTTGACCTTGGCATTTCCACTGCTCAAGTTCGAAGGATTTTTAACGAACTTCAGGAGGCGCATCCTAGGTTAATGCTGGAGTCAGATGTCTTCCCGCTTGGCGTATGGCTCATCCAGTCATCACATCCCAGAGTAAAAGCTGGATGAGCATAACAAATACCATTATGACCTATTTTTGTACTTACTCCGCCGACGGATCTATCTACAGTGTACAATGCGAACCCTTTGGATGTGTTCAGCATGATCACATCAGCCATCACCAGCTGTCCATGCATAATACGGAGTTATCGATCTGGAGATCTTGTCAGCAACTGATCATATGTCCTAAGTCCGACAGGTAGCAGAGCCAGGTGCGGCGTGGCACCGCATACCGGGGACCTGCACCGATAAGGTTGGTTTTCAGGGCGCAAGGAGGCTGTGTAGGTGTATCGACTCTGAGGACTCCAGGTTGTCCGATGCCTCTATGGGCTATCATGATTGATGAAGTCATCTAGACCAGCATTGACTTTGAGTCTGGTTGCGCTTGGCAGGTTGCACTCTTACCCCACACATTGTTTCACAACTGGTAGTCTAGGTTGACAGTTCTATCTATCAGATCAACCGAGCGGATGAGGCCGTGGTTATACATAGGATACTCCGTAGTGCTCGCGAATACGAGATAGTGATCCCCAGAGGGCCAGAAGATGGTACGTGCGGACAAAGTACATGAGCCTGACAGCTTGTCCCAGCCTCACGGGCCAGACTCGCTCTCGCTCTCTCGCTCTCGTAGTCGTAACGAATACGAATTTATAAGCAAGGCATGAGAGGATTCAGGGTCAAGACTAGACAACACAACTGAATCCTGTTGCCTAAAGCAGCGGGATCAACCCCTGAGACTTTGTAAGCGCAGTTAAGAACATCAATCAGGAGTTGAGTCGTGGCTGTGTTCTCTTGGGCGACCTGATTCCTTGACTCCAAGACTGCCTTTAAGTTTCTCGTCGTATTCGTCTCCGGCTTTGGTCTTCCTGATTGTCTTGTTAGCTTTCACACTGTTTACACTTTACTGACCCGTTGACCAGACGATACATACCTCGTTCTGTTTCTTTGCCAAAGTGATTACATTCCAACTTGTATCGAGTCTGGTGCGCCAATATTACCTAATTAGTCCAAATGAACAGTCTTTCACCCAAATCCCGTCTTGTCTTGTTGTAAAGTGCTGTTTGCACTCCATCGACCTTGGGATTGTTGTAAGGTCATGTGATGTTATGCCCGTAGCAGAGATTCCGATCCCAGCCGACCCACGTGACGCGCCCCGGATGTTGCCGATCCATGCCCCGCGTGGGGTTGATCGATAGCAAGACACTTCTATGCTGGATATACATCGTCTGGGGACGCATTTCTCTTGCATGCCCGTGCAGACTTCAGTCGAGTAGCAGCTCTCTTTCTCGGGCCGCCCACCTGTCTGTATACGTGCCAATTGCGCTACAGGGTTGTACCACCGGACAGTCGTCTTGACCTGCTTATCGGATCGACCTCAGTGACCAGAAAAGAAAGACCTGCGATTCAACCACACTTTTGTACAGCAGTATCAAGATGGCATCGGTCTATGGGGATCTTCGGCATTTGCTACCGAGTAGCTACAAGCGGCACATCACCGCTTGGTTGGAGGAGGATTGCCCCAGCTTCGACTATGGTGGGTTCGTCGTCGGTGAGTCAGAGGGCGAGGCGAGATTACTGGGGAAGAGCAAGGTACGCAGTCTGGAATGTATATAATAATACCAAAGTCTATATGCTAACTCATACCAGGGTATGGTGGCAGGTGTACCCTTTTTCGACGAGGTCTTTTCCCAATTGGGCTGCACGTATGCCTATCGACAAACCCCCCGCATACAGAACGGAATAGAAGAGGCTGATGTGTGATGCTCGCAGAGTCGAATGGCACGTCAAGGAAGGCGAATCCATCGACCCGATCAAACACTGCGCCACCGTCCGCGGCCCCATCCGCCAGATCCTCCTCGGCGAGCGCGTCGCCCTCAACATCCTCGCCCGCTGCTCCGGCATCGCAACCAAGAGTTCCACCCTCGTGGCCGCCCTGCGCGCCCACGGCTGGCAGGGCACCCTCGCCGGCACCCGCAAGACCACGCCCGGCTTCCGCGTCGTCGAGAAATACGGCCTCCTCGTCGGCGGCGCCGACCCCCACCGGCACGACCTGAGCTCCATGACCATGCTCAAGGATAACCACGTCTGGGCCTGCGCCAACAACCGCTCCGCCGCGGACGGAGGATCTGCCTCCGCCGACACCCAGTCCATCGCGGCCGCTATCCCCCGCGCCGTCCAGGCGGCCAAGGCGGCGGGCGGGTTCTCAACCAAAGTCGAGGTCGAATGCCGCAGTCTGGAGGAGGCGAACGCGGCCATTGGCGCCGGCGCCGACGTCATCATGCTCGACAACTTCACCCCGGAGGGCGTCCGTGACGCGGCCCGCCAGCTCAAGCAGGAGTGGGCCGGCAAGCAAAAGTCGTTCCTCGTCGAGGTCAGCGGCGGTCTGACCGAGTCCAACGCCGCGGCCTATGCCTGTCCCGATGTGGACATCCTCTCAACCAGCTCCATTCACCAGGGGACTCCCATCGTGGACTTTTCTCTCAAGGTGTCGCTGCGGTAAATGGGTTTTAATATATGTGGGTTTGTTTATCATTCTGTACATGGCATTGGCGAACAGCCACGGGAGTTCTCGGCTTGTATCATTCACCATGACACTGAGAGGCGGAGTAGACCCAAGAACCGACTTGTAATGAATAACTGACTCCAAATGTCGTGGCTTGCTTGGACTTGTTGTGTCGCGAGCACACAAGATGTCATCGCATCTTTCGAGGTTTTCGTCTACAGTCTATCCATAAGGCCGCGAGCCAGTAGAAGATGCGCCGGCATCCGATATTGACCTCAATTGACTGTCGTCGAATTTGTGAACAATTACTCCTCAACTATGCACAGCCCGGATTTCATCAATCCCAAGAAATCAACAAGAACCAAGGGGGTATATAGTACATCGAGTCCAGTATAAAAGCATGACATGACATAACGTTAAACCGAATGACATCCATCCTTGAGCGCAGAAAAAACAAAGCAGTCGCTAGAGATGCACAAAAAATCATACGTTAGGGTGGATACGAACAAGGAAAAGAGGAATGTGCATCGAGCCTAAACTTCAATATCCACACATATCCCCTCTCCTTCGCTCGAGCTCAGCTCCTCATCCCTACGACGGCCATAATCACCGTCGTTGCTTGGATCGGAATGTTCTGATTTGCGGACTCGACCGTGATCGTAATCGCCGTCGGTCGAGGTCTCTGCCGACAGGCCTCGCCGCATGCGCTGCCTCTCTAGCTGAGCACGGAGCCGTTGGTTCTCCGCGTCCCGCTCCTCGAGCCGCTTGCGAGCTCCGCTGCGATCAAGCAGACGCGCCTCCCGCTCCGCCTTCAATCGCTTCTCCAGTTCCCTCAGGCGATGGATCCATTTCTCATTGCTTACCGGGTCGCCCGACGCATGTCGTGAGCGCGAACTGGGGACGATGGCACCTGTGTCGTCGGCTGGCGCGTTCGATGATGGCTGAGGGATGCCTGTTGTCGAACTCCGGTGCGGATTCCTGGAAAGGTGGGGCGTCGCTGACTTTTCGATCACAGAACGGCGACGGGCCAAGGCCGAGGACTCTGCGTCTGTCCCGGACTCCGTGTTCAATGGTCGACTCGGCGAGCGTGGGATGCCTTGTCCCATACCCGCGGCAACAGCTGCTGCGGATGTTGGGCCGCGACTGCGCGAGTGAGACTGAAGTAGATTCAGCTCCGCCTTTAGCAGCCGGTTCTCTCCACGTAGCTTGGCGATCTCGGGCGACATCCCGGACTGGCCTCTGCTATGCTGCTGAGCCCGCAAATTCATCACCGACTCCTCCAAGCGGTCGAGCTTCTTTATGCGTAGTCCCAAGGTATGCTCCAGAGTCTGATACTGCTTGGTCAGATCGCGCTCGACGCCCTTGATGCGGCTCTTAAATCCCGCTATCACATTCTCCAGTGTCTTAACCGCGAGCAAGAGGTTGCGGCTGAATCCTGGCCAGAATAATATATTGCCAATCACCTCTTGGCTGGGTAGGTTTCCGTTGATGAGACTGTTCGAATGCGCCCAGTCCGGCCCACACATTGCGGACAGCCGCTTCCACATTGTCAGTAGCATGGAGTTTCGCTCGTTCAGCTGCTCTTTGAACTGCTGTTCGAGCGCGGTAAATCGCTTGCGGTCCAGGCTCCGGGCGTTTTCCAAGTCTGTGATGCGTGAATTGTTCTGAGTGATAGTGCGAGATGCCTGGTGATGAGATTTGAGGGCCTGTTCAAACGACTGCTTGTCTGCGCGACGGGCCTGTCGTTCACGTTCGAGGAGCTCAGCCAGCTTGCGAGACTCCAGTCCGTGACTTTCAAGAAGAGCATCGCGGTTCCGCAAGAGAGACTCCTTCTCGTCGAGTTTTGACCGGACGCTCTCGAGCTCCAAGGCTGTCGACTCAAGTTCCTTTTGTAACTTCATGATGTTGGAAATCAGGCTGGAACGGCTGCCAGTGAGATCGCCCAGCGTTTCCCTCAGGTTATTCTCCAAGTCCATGAGTCGCTCTCTCCAGGTGGCCGTTTCGATCTCTTGCGCAGACAGGCTCTTCTTCAACCTGCGGGCCTCCTCCCTGGCTGCAGAAGCCTCCCGGTTCAGTTCGTTGATGATGCGCTGAACCTCCTGTTTCTCCTTGGTTCCTACGACTTCGCGTTGATGTCGTTCTTCGGCCAGGCGAGCTTCCAGCTCCTTTACCTTGTCCCTTTCGCTCTGAAGGCTCATCTGGCATGTCTTAAGTTCAGACTCTAGGTCCCCAATCCTAATCTTATCACCGTCTTGCTCTTCTCGCAGGAACGCAATCTCGTTTTGGCTCGATTCGATTTGGACTGTAAGTCGCTGCACCTTCGTATTCGCTTCATAAAGACTCTTCTCCAGCGCCTCCATCTCTCGGTTACAGTCCTGGAGCTCTCTTTGAACTGTTTCATATCGCTGCAGGTTTGTTTGCGCGTCTTCCTCGAGCCGTATGATACCTTCACTGGCAGAGCGCATCTCAGCTTGCAATGCCCGGAGGTTCTCGTCCTGATTCCGAAGCTCCTCTTCCAGACGCTCACATTCATCTGTCTTTTGTCTGAGATCCTCCTCGAGGCCTTCTATATCCTCTGTATACTGGGCGTCCATAATCTGCATGTTAACGATGCACTCATTCATTTTTCGTTCAGCTTCGTCACGTTCTTGGTGTAACGCGTTGAACATCTCATCAGCCCCGTCTACGTCGGCCTGATATTGCTTGTCGAGGGCATCGTATTCCGCGATGCGTTCTTCTAACTCGGCCCTGATAGTTTGGTTCTCAAGTTTCAGCGCAGATACTTGATCACGCAGTTGGCCAATCCGCAGTTCCAGGTCCTCGCGTTCTGCGTCATCGCTTCGAGATGGTCCCGTCCCGTCACTGGCCCGCGAAGAGGATCTCCCCTGGGCCCGAGAAGCAGAGCGATCGAAGATGCTATCTCCAGCGATAGATCGAACACCGTCACGCCGCTGACCAAGTTTCAGCTCCTCGATCTCTTGGTACAGGCGCTCTTTCTCCTTGTTACGAGATGTGAGCATGGACGTCTGGGCGCTAACTTCTCTCCTCAATTCCGCATTCTCCTGCCTGAGGAGTCGTAGCTCTTCCACGAGTGTCTCGCTGGACGAACTAGCAAGGGTCGGCATGCGGGGTATATCTCTGTCAGAGGCTGTCGTATACGAAATCATGGATCCCACGCGGTCTCGCCCCCCTGCTCTCGGAAGGGCGATCAGGTAGTTCAATTCGTTCCGAAGGGCCTGTACTTCATCCTTAATTCGCTTGTTTTCCTCCTCGGCCTGTTCCCGCGCGGCCGTTTCTGCGTCGAGCATATCCTTCCACATATCCTGCAGCATCGATATGTCAGTATCAAGGATCGGGATGTACGCTACAGGACATTGACTTTATTACCCTTTCTTCCCTTGCCCCAGCCTCTGAACCGATCGGCCTGTCACTCAATGCTTTGACCATCTCGGCGAGTCTCCTTTTTTCGGTTTCCCGTACCATACTCTCCGACCGAAGCCTCTCGATTTCAAGTTCGTAAGCCTCCTGTCTTTCCCGCAGATACAGAATCTCTTCGTCCTGTGCGGCATCCCGAGAATCTTCGTCGGAGCCCTCGGGATCGTGGTTAGCCATGGACTCTTTGTCCGATTGTTGGTTCTTGAGCTGCTTTTCCAAGTCGCGGATTTTCCTTTTCAGGTTCTGATTGTCTTTCTGCAACTTGAGCTTGTCCGACTTCAGCTCGACATTTTCAGAGATCATCTCCTTGATCCCTTCCTCCGAACGCCTGTTCAGTGCTTCGTTGAGGAAGTGGATGCGCATCTTCAGATCAAAGTTCTCCTTCGACAGACGGTCAATCGTGCTGCTTTGCTCTTTGAGCGTCATGGTTCGACCGCTCCTCGCGAAACCCGGAGTTGGGAGACCAGCACGCTTCTCAGGGGAGGATGGACGGCCAGCAAAGTCTTCCCGAAACTGTCTGACAAATGCGCTTGGTACTTGCACGTCCTTGACACGTTCTGCAATGGCGGTGTCTGTTGGAAAAATGTTGTCTCGAGGCTTCGCCTTTGGTGTCATTGGCCCTTGATCATCCCCTAACGCGGGCGATTGGTGTTCTTGGCGAGACTGCGGCTGCGACTGCTGCTGAGATGAGCCCGGCCGCGACCGTGATGTGCCTTCTTCCTCAGTCAGGGTATGCAAGCCACCCTCGGCAACTGCGGAGGGATTCCTCCTCTCCATGACATTCTCGTCACTCAGGCCAGAAATGCCGGAAGCCATGCTACCTAAGCTAATAGATCTCGTTAGGTTGTTGCGTTGGTCACCTTGAGCAGGATGAGAGTTGTCTGGGACCGCGCCACCGGACTGAAGGGCGTAGTCCGCGCCCAGCGTCGCATCGCTATTGGTAGTCTCGGTGTTGTTACTGGCGACGGACGAATATGAGAGGCGATGCGATGACTGGCGACTTGTCAAGTATCTTGGCCTGCTGCCCCTTCGACTGCTTGTGCGGGAGGCTGTTTCTGCATCTTGGCCACTCTCGTTCTGAAAAAGTCTCGGCCGTTCAAACGATGAGGTCCGAAAACTTGTCTGTATACTTAGATTAGCCGGCTGCAGGGAGCGATTCAGATCTGATGTCGTAGAGTGTTCAGCCTCTTCTTGGCCAACCCTGTTGATTGATTGCGAACCCTCCGAGAAAGTAGATTGTATTCTGTTCGACGATCGCGCCGCTGCTTCCGCTGCAGGCGATGAAGATATCGCCTCCAACGTGGTCGTATCCTCTCCATGTTGTTGCGACACGGTAGCGGGCGTAGCATCCAGGCCCATGGTAGAGTCGTCGTGAGGACCCAAACTCGGAGTCTGCGGAACCGGCACCCCCTCGCCAGTGGATATCAAGTCGTGGCTCGTATTGTCCGCTGTCATGAAGGAGGACTGGTTGGTCTCCGATGCGGCCGGTTCATGCGCATTTGCACTTGGATCTTCGATAAAGAGAGTATCGCCGATACCCGCAGCCCCGTTCGAAGTAGCGACCTCGATTGTCGACGGTTCGGGTAAGAAACTCGATTCCATGTCCATCAATTTCCTCCGCATCTCTTTCTCTTCCAAGAAGGTCTGGTTCTCAGCGCGCTCACGGTCTCCATCATCGCTGGAAAGGAACAAACTACTGTCATCGTGGTCGGGCAAGGGAGGGAGGTGAGATATTTTCGAATCGTCTTGGTCCGAAGGATCGATCGTGGAGGTGGGATCGTCGTCTCGGCCTAAATCGAGTGTGGTCTCATCTTGCGTATGGTAAATTTCGCTTTCTGTATCGTGAGCTTCGTCCATTGTTGTATTGCTGCCGAGGGGAGGATCTCCCCGGGTGGTGTCCTGCACCATCAAATCAAAAGGGTTGCAGAATTCCTCCACCGACGCGAAAACTTCGTCGTCTGTATCAAAGGCGCCAGGTATCGAGACGCACGACGGGAGAAGATTCGATTGCGCGCAGCGAGTGATTTGGAAGATCGGAGACGGAGAGGATGGCGGCGAAAGGTCGGAATTGGTCGACATGGTGACAGTCGTATTATTGTTGTTATTATTATGATTTAGTCCAACTAGTCTAGTCGGTTTCAGACTGACGTTGGCGGCTTGGATCCCAGCGTCTGGGCACACAGCGACACAAGTCTATTCCCTGCTCCACATTCAGGTAAAAAGATTTCAGTTTGATTCGATCGAAGCTAGACACACAGACAGATATCATGATCCATGAAATCAAGCCTCATGGCTAGTATATGGCGTCGGAGCTTCGCTTAGCTTACCTCGTCGGGGGAATAAATTATTCGACAACGCCAACAAAACAATGGATTGTTACCTCTCTATTGGGCAAACTCATGTTCTTGACAGCTGTATTGGATCAATGCAATGGCTCTGATACTTGTAGATGGCAGCAATAGCTGAGAGAAAATGAGAATGAGATTGTTAAGAAGCAAGGGATCGGAGGAGGTGGTTTCCTTTCCCTCCTGACGTGGTAAACTGGTGCTTGTTGTTTACTGCCAGTGGGAGTGTGACCAGTCAGACAATGTCACGCCATTTGGTTTCAGAGGCTCATTATTCTTCCTTGTTCTTGTTATTGACAGTTCAATTCCAAAATGATGGTTACGGAGCTCCCGGGGAAGTTTGTAAATTAAAAATCTAGATATTTTACATCAAGAATACAACTCATACCGACCCTTGGGAAAAGGATACAGAGGGAAAGAAACAAGCAAACACTATCGTGATATCCATAACATCAGGCTCATCATTCTCGCAGAGAACGAAACAAAAAGAAACGAAGACAAGTGTCGTGGCATGGAGGCATATCTGCAGAACATGATGCCCGCCTCCAGGCAAAGTAGGCGTGGGTGAAGATCGAGAGAAGGCCGTATAGTATAGGGCGCGGAAACATGACATGAAGGGGTTTAACGTCTCAGGGACGGATGTGCTGATCACGAAGGGGTGTCTTCTTCGCGAGTTGCATAGATCTTGTTTTTAGCATCTATTGCGGCTTGGAGAGAATCAATATACGTCCGGAACTTCACAATTTCCCGTAGCAAATACGAGGATTTGCGTTCCCAATTGGCCATCGCCTTGGCTGCGTTGGGATGGCGAGGGGAGAACGCAAGGATCATGGCGGGTCGAAGCTCGTTGTGACGCGACAAGTCATCCTCCACGTTCTTGACATACGTTTGTAAAGCCTTCAGCTGCTCGGCCTCGGGCAGTGCTGAGCCCGCCATACTCTGCTGAGGTGGCGCCCAATCACTGATATGTACCCGATCCGCCGGTAGCTTAGGTCGGATGCCCTGCTGGTCAATAGAGCTGCGGATGGAGCTCTGGATGCTAGCTCGAGGCCCGGATGAAGGTGGCGTTCTGTTGTTGTCGGCGTGCACCAGAGCGCTGTTGATCACGGCATCGCTCCATCCGTACTCAATGTTGCTGATTCCTCCGACCAAAGGCTCCTTGGACAATCTCGCGCTCCAGTAGTTGGCGGATGAAACGAATTCCCGGACAATCTCGGGTGTGCCCGCCTGAAACAGGTGAACGGCGCCAGTCGGCAAACTCAATGCCCAAACGTGTGGACGTGACTTGGAATAGCCTGGGGGCGGAAGTGCACTGGCAATCGTGTGCCGCAGAAGAAATTTCCAAATCTCCTGGGCATTTTCGGTCCAGTTTCCACCTCCCACCACGACCCCTCCGTGAGGACGCTGTTTGGGTTTCTGCCGCAGTGTCTTCGCCGTGTTGCTGAATGAGAACAGACGCATCCAGCCTTGCTGGATCACAGCGAAGCATTCATTCCAATTACGATCCTTGGCCCTCTTATCGACCGAATCCAAGTGTTGCTTGTGTTTGAGGCTACCTTCTTTGGCCCACGGGGCCCCGGCCAGTTGTAGAGTCTCATCCTCCAGGAGATGAGCCGTGCCTTCCTCTTCCACACTCGTAATGGAGTGCGCAGAATCCTCACGGATGATCGCCTGGCTGAGTGCGTTCGCGAAACCTATCGACTGCTGATAGTCCCCGCGCGGGTAATCCGAGCCGAAAGAATCGACAGACGCAGACGTCAATTTACCGAGAGAGTATTTACTCCACGTACTGGAGGCAGACGGGCTCCAGAGAGACGACTGGTCGTCCAAGCTGGTTCGGCTGGACCCCAACGTGGACGGAGGATACAATCTAGCCCGCGAGCGCGGCTTGGAGGACCATCGGGCTGCTCCATAGCGAGAATCAGCCGAGCGACCGCGAGGGAAGATGTCAGAGCCGCTCTTGCTGATTGTGCTTGGACTTCTCCGCAGACCATGATGGTTGGCGCCAGGGCCGAGTAGATTGTTTGACTGGGGTTGCGGACCACTATCAGTTGCAGCGCCATGGAGCGGAAGTTTTTGCTTCTGAATCGAGGAGTAGAAGTCTCTCAGCACAGTCTCCACCTGTTGCTCCCATAGCCTCATCGATCCAATGAATGGCGCATTAACCAAGGGACCGACGTCGCTTTCAGGATCACCCGACAATTTGATCGAGAGATCGGTTCGAGACAACCGATTAACAAGCTTGTGGGGATGGTGACTCGGCCGGTCCGTATCGGCAATCGACGCCTCAGGATTGTTGGTCGGGTTCGGCTGCGGCGTGGCGGGTAACGAGGCCGACTCTTGCGTTGGCAGTCTCGATCGATTAGCAGGTCGAATGGTTTCGAATCCGTCCGGAGCTGCCTCAAGAGCAACCCGACGTATTGTCGGCATCGTGTTCCGAACGAACTGATTCTTCGTCATCTTCTGCTCAATATCCGCCAGATGAAGATCTGTGTTCAACAGTAGTAAAGAATAGCAGATAGTGTGGACAACGTCTGGACTATGTTAGATTTGGGATATACTCTGTAACGGAAGGTGAAAGAAAAGGGAACGCACCGGCAGCTTTGAAGCCATGTCGTGGGTTACACTGGCACCATCTAGTTGAGAAAGCATCCAGCACTCGATCCACCTGCTGCGTCTCGCCCTTGAGCACTAAGCGAGTACAAAGGCTTCGTAGTGCTGCAAGAATGTTCATGTTGGACCAGTCAAAGAGCTCCATGTATGCCTCTCTGATAGAAGCACGACCAGGATCGCCAAGCCAGGCAGCAGCCGGCTCATTGCCTACCACTTGGACTTGACTATTGAACAGCCGCCTTGCTTGATCTCGATCAGAACTCGAGGGGCCGCCTGGCAAGGCGTCGTCAGAGGATTCAGCGGTGTCCTCAATGATCTGTGGAGGCTTAGGATCTTCCGACGGCACCGCAGGGGTGTTGGCGGCTGTAAAGAATTCTTCTGAGTCTACAGGCGAGGCTTGAGACGAAGCATCCGCCTTCGCGGCGGGGATGGATAGCTTGCTGGGCTGGGCCTGCTGGTCTCCACAGGAGTTGGATCTTTGGCGGTGACCTGCAGTTCCCTCGCCCGAGTTGACAGTGGAGGTTTCTATGATTGAGTACTCTGAATCTTCCAGAGGTGACACACTTGCTGGAGATATACTCTCGACTACCGGAGACAGAGCCGGGGCGGATTTCGTCGTCGTTGGGATCATGATATAGGAGGTGCCGTCAGTTAACTGACCGACGATCTCGCCCTCGGAAGAATTGAGGCCATCCTCGACCGCCATTTTCTCCTGCTTTCGATCAACAGAGGTTGAATCCATTTCAGTGGTCCTGGCTGTGGACTCTTCATCTCCGCTGCTGTTCATCAGGAATGATGTATCGTGGCCACTGCCTGCGGTTGGAGGCGGATATAGGCTGTATTTTGATGTCTGACCGCCCTTGGCGGGAGCTGTGGAAACATTTTCTTTCTCGTTCCTTGCGGAGGTAAGGCTTGTATTCATATTTTCTGCATGATCTGCACCTGCGACCCGAATCGGGCCACTATTGGACTTATCACATGCGGCGCCAATGCCATCAGCAAGGTACGGGTTCATCACCTTTCTGAGACTACTGACAGGGCTAGGCTCCGGTTTCAAAATCTCCACAGCCTTGGGGCCTAGTTCCTGAGGAAGAATAATGGGAGGTGGTAGGCTGTCGGTCATAGATATCGACTTCTTTCGCCGACGGAAAAAAGAAGACTTCTTGTTCACCACATGTGGTTGACCTTCGCGGAGTGCATTTCCGCCAGACGCGTTGTTTCTTAACGGCTGTCTGCGGCTCCTGAGACTTCCGCCAGCTGCATTTGTCTCCTTGGTGTCATTCTCTTGAGGTAATGTGCTGTCAGATTGGATGCTTTCCGACAGTCCTGAAGCGGTGTTTTTCGATGATCCGAACACGCGCCGGAAAAACCCCTGGCGCTCCTTGGCAGGAGTTGTGTCTGGCGAGGCC
Source organism: Aspergillus udagawae (assembly GCF_001078395.1). Taxonomy (NCBI): domain Eukaryota; kingdom Fungi; phylum Ascomycota; class Eurotiomycetes; order Eurotiales; family Aspergillaceae; genus Aspergillus; species Aspergillus udagawae. The sequence goes on along the minus strand of NW_025091265.1, from coordinate 1,631,202 downwards.
AGTATAGCAGGTTTATTGAACGAAATCGTCGGACTTGGAGCGGGCGGGTCGCGCGATGCTGATATTGCTGGGGGCGGATCCAACCCGTCATCGGCCAGTTTGGCAAGCTCGTTGTCTCCACCTCGCATGACGGAGCTGGTACCAATGTTCTCGGGCCGGGATGTCCTGGCATGGTTATTTCGGGACGATTTGATGCTATTCCGCCGGGAGGCGACCGGTGTCCGCGAAGACTGACTGTTCAAGATACCGGCATAATCATTTTGAGCGGAGGAGTGTAACTTCCGGGGGCCAGCCGGCACGCTGGGTGTTGGAGCGGCGTCTGTATTGTCGTAGAACGTGGAATCGTAATCGGCGGGAATCAAAGGCGGCCTAGTACCGTAATCGAAACTGGCCGACCGTCGCTCCGCAGACGAGTCCGCTCTCCCTCTGATGAGGGCTGGACCGAAGTCGAGATTGGAAGATGAGCTTGCTTTGCTGCTTTTCCTCGTCCCGCGAGTCGTTTGATCGGCCCCGGTGACGGTTCGATAGTCGTAGAGTTGACCTCGTGAATTGGTCCCTTCTCGGCTGCGGGTACTCCCGAACCGTCCCAGGCCGGAGTGATACTGGGAGCTACTGTTGCTCCGGTGACCTCTGGCCGCAGAGGCCGGCTGGGTTCCATAGCGAGTCGAGCTGTCGTCGTAGCCAAAGTCCGCTTCTGATGAAAGGGACGAGGAGAATGTATGGCCGCGATACCGACGTGGTCCCGCGGACTCCTGCGAGTTCCGACCGTACAGTTCGGATTCGAAGACGGAGTTGAAGAGTCGGTAGTCATCGAGAAGCGAATTGCCTGTGGACAAAGCGAACTGATCTAGAGAAAGCAACATATTGTCGACAATGGATGTGCGCGCGGCATGGTTTGGAGACAGGGAGAGGTCATGGGGATCCCGCTCTTCACTTGACTCGTTACTGCTGTTGTTCGCATTGTCGGCCGGATTCGTATCGTCTAGGAAGGTTTCGCGCAACGAGGGACGGGGATGGAGCCCTCGCTTGAAAGGCTTGCAGTTGGACGCTTGTGAAGGCGGTGTTCGTGGGGGGGAGCGATTCGTGTGAGCATCCTTTCTGATGCTGCTCGACCGTACTGGACGATTCATGGCTGAGCTCTTGGTCAGGCTTCGTGTGTAGCGGGATGAGATCTAGATGAACCAGCAACCCGGCAAGGCCTGGGCACACTGTGTATAAAAAGGTGCCACCCGCTACGTCGTCCAGAACGAGGACGCAACGTGACGAGTTCTGACCGGGGGCTTCTCAATCACAATGGCTCGCTGTCTGCGAGTTGGCCATATACATATATTCCTCTTCGATTCAAACCGATCTTCTTCGGGAGGAGACAAAGGTAGGTGTTTGTGAGTGTCACCTATCGGTCATTGCGGAAGCGGGAGCAAAGATGGCCCTGATTCCGCGCGGTAGGGGGAAGAGGAAAAAGCGAAGGTCAATTGAACGAGAGGAAGTCCTTGGGACGACAGATCGCAAGCAGCCGGTGACGTTCTGAGGAGCCTGGCAGTAATAGGGCCGTCGGAGAAGAAAAAGAACAAAACACCATAAAAGACCATGAAAGTGCTAGTCTAAATCAGATGATGATCGGGGAGGGGAACGATGGAGACTGGAGAGCGGACCGTGGAAGCCTCAGGCAAGGGACCAGGAACCGGAACCACCTAAAATCTGAGGGTCAAGGATGAAACGCCGAAAGGGTGCAGGAAGATGGCGATGGATATTAAAAGTTTCCAGATGGGGAGGCGATGAGAACTGAGTTCTCCAATATTCGACCGTCAGACACGACATGAACCTTTCAATGTCGCATGTTGACCAAGTTGTTACTTTTCAGGGGCCGAACATGAGATAATCCACTTGCTCTTGCAAACTAGATTCGGATACGGCTAGAACTGCTTTGTTGGCTGCAGAGGCTTGACACTAAGAATCACTAGTTCTAACAACAACGAAAGTTAAGAGGATTAACACTCTGCCAGTCTGGTTAGATATGGTCTGGCGTCCAGTGTCTGAGAATCTGCATGTCATCTTTGCTGTGTTATGATCCCTCTACTTGTCAAATAATTACATGATGAATTTGTCTAGAATGACTCGCGTGTTGAATACATAGGTAGTAATCGATCTGAGTATCATTCTCCTGTAATTACCTCTCCGAATAGAAAGGTATACCAGGTCATTATCTTACTCAGGTGCGGACCATCGGCCCATCGTTGAACTATTCATCCATGTGGGCTGGTGGGGACCGGAGAGACCAGAGTACCCCAAGGATTATCAAAGGTGGCTACTCCGGAGAGAGGTACTAAAGGAGATAAATCACTAGAACGGAAGCTTTGACTGCCTCAGAGGAAGTATCGCTGTAAGCGAGGAACTGCTTTTTAGAGTGATTACCTAGTTTCAAGTAGAGTTGTTCATGTATCATCATACTCATGCTGCTGAGACGGAGTAGTAGAGAATCGTACGGAATTTGCATTTTTAGGCTACATAGTCTCCACAGGACACATGGTGATAAAATCCAGTACCTAGGTATTGATACATCTCATCTCGTCCATCTCGACTGCCCGAACTCTGTTCCTCTGAGAGTCGTCCATGCAGCCGAATGAATTTGAATCGCCGCCTCTGTAAGGCAGGCATACATCCGCTTGCGACGTGTCAAAACCTTGAATCTTCCATGAATCAAGAATGGCCTTCGCTAATCTGTACGTAGAATCAGCTTTCTTCTTCGATCGATTGTCGAAAACCCATGTGTATCCTAGACGCGTCGACAAAATCGATATCTTGATAGTTCACTGAGATCTAGAGATCTGCGGGAATCAGCTTCAACCTATCGCTCTTCCGCATTATTTCTCTAGTCGCAATAATCTGCTGCTTTCAAATAGTGTGAAGAGAACTAAGTTGTTGGTTCAAATATTTCAGTTCCTCGGCGTTGCTGTCAGGAACCATTTCTGCTCTCAAGCACGCATCTTAGTCCGGACCATGCTTTATTCTAGGCGATCTGGAAGTGTTATGTCAAGACCTTAAGGGTCACCCGGAGCCCCGATGTCAAAAGTCATCGATCATAAGAAATCCAATAAACATCATCAGCGTTTAAACAGTGTTTGAGAGTGTGTGGAATGTCAAGACCCAAGACGTCCACTTTGCATGTTATTGTATGCTCTTGTAGTGTCTCCATAAATGCTTAGTAACGGCGTCAACAGATGACATAACGGCCGACAACGGGAGCAACGCCGACACTCATTTCCACCAAGACAACATCAGCAACAGTTAGCTGTACGGCGGGATCAGTACCGAGCTATCCACCCTTTTCCTCAGTGGACTGCACACGTTGTTCCCCCTCTCAGAGCTTCTGGGAAATTGGGGCATCTTTTTGCAAAACTCTACTACAAGATGAACCCGACCATCTCAGTCCCTCGTCAACATGCCAGCCCTGCCAGCTTTGGCGTCACAACCCCAACGAGTCGCGGATCCAGTATACGGATGCCGCGTTTCTTCAAGAGGTAGGCCTCTGGGATCGGCTATCATCAGGATGTCTGCGACCGGATAATGCTGATAGTCGCTTGTCTCTCTCGGTGTGAGCATGGCTGACCGTACCTTTGACGGAGCAGGCTATTCAAGTTCCCGCAGATGGACTTTGAAATGGCAATCTGGGAGATGACATCACTATTGATAGCTCCTAAGAAGGTGTTCAAATCAATCTACTATCATGTACGTGTTGTCTCTCTATCCATGTTGAGTTCAGCCTGGTAATTGTTTGCTAAATGTCATGGCCGATTGGTAGAAACGTACGTTGAACGCGCTTCCCCTTGTTCGAAACTTCCGGACCAGACCGTGGGCGAGATCACAGGATCAGCACAGCTAATCGTCTTTTAACTTATCGGTACAGAAACCAAAAACACCTGGCACCGTCCGGACCCCTCCTTTACATATTTGCTCTCCTTCTTCCTCCTGCTCACTGCGCTCGCATGGGGCCTGGCTTATGCGCCGGCCTTTGGCTCGATCATCCGCCTGTCGCTGCTCTTTATCTTTGTCCACTTCATCGGTTCCTCGCTGGTGGTATCGACAATAGCCTACTTTGCGATCCCACGACTGTTTGGACCTGACGGAGCGGCGGCATCCCTGTCCGGATTCAGAGGGTCTCGCGGGCGGAGGCGCGGCGCGGCACAAGGCTTGTTTGTGCAGCCTGGGGAGAAGGATCAACTGGAGTTTGGATACTGCTTTGATGTGAGTTTCACTCCCGACGGGCCTGGATTGGTCTATCGGAAAATGGCAACCCTATCCCGGGCAGGGCTGGAGCTGACTTCGGGGCGTCCAGGTGTCGAACCGGTCCTTCTTCCCTCTATATCTCCACCTCTATGTCGTCCAATTCCTTCTTCTGCCCTTACTCACCCGCAGTCCGAGCAACTTCCTCGCTACTTTCCTGGGAAATACGCTCTATCTCTCCGCGCTGATCTACTACACCTACATTACCTTTCTGGGGTACAATGCTCTCCCGTTCTTACACAACACCGAGCTCCTCCTCCTCCCGATCCTGGTCTTGTCCATCCTGTGGCTCGTAAGTCTTATTGCTGGCTGGGGGGTCGTCATGCATGGTCACAGCGTGGAGTGGTTGTTTTGGGGTGTCTGATGCTCTTGAGGTGCTCGAATTGACACCATCGTGCTAAGATAGCGTTCATGCGTTGACTGATACATGCACTGTTCATATATATCCCGCTTTTTCCTCCCTCTGCTCCATCGAGCTCAGAAAATAGGGCGTTGGTGTACATGGGTGTCATTTGGTTCGTTCTGGTTTTTGTTTGTCTTTCGTGATTTGGGTGCATAATCTGCATAACATGGCATGTCGTGATGGTTTTCGGCTGGTTGTGCCTCTTCCGTTGTAAATAGATCATTCACCTGCTTATGGCGAGTTTGTTTGGTGTGATCATCCACTCAGTTCTATATCGATTCCGTGTTACAATAATTGCAAGTGTCAAATGCAGAGAGGATGCCGAGCATGCAGTCATTCCTGTAACGATCGTATCTGTTCAAAATGTCTAGAGCGAGTATATACTCAAAATCAACCAGAGAGATATATTGCCGATATTGTCCAAACCAGATAAGACAGGTTTCATTGCGTCATTTCAGCGTGGGGTCGCAGGTGGGAAAACGCTCCAACAGCATCATTAATTCTTCTTCGGGCCTCCCTTCTTCTTACCCTTGGTCTCCTCGCGGCGCTTCATCTGCTCCTCGCGCGCCGCCGCCTTCTCCCGCGCCAGCGCTGCTTTCTCTTCCTTCTCGGCCTCCTTGCGCAGCCGTTCGGCCTCGCGCTGCTCCCGGATGAGGGCCAAACGGGCCAGGTCCGCCCGCGCCTCCTCCGTCTTGCCCTCGGCGTGCAGTTTCATATACCGCTCCCGGGCCTGCTGCGCCTCAATGGCCTCGCGTTCCCGCCGGGAGAGCTGCGAGAGATCGCCGCCAGGGGCCTTTCCCGGATCTCCCGCAGGATCCTTGTCGAGTTGCGAACGGGACTTGGCGGTGTGGTTCGGGTTGGCGGGGAGGTCCTCGTCGTCACCGTCGTCGCTCTCATCTTCCTCCGAGTCCGAGGGAGGCAGGTCGCCCGGTTGCGCGGCGACGTTGTTCCGTCGCGCGATCGCGGCTAGCTTCTTCGCCTTGGCTGCGGCGCGTCGTTCCTCGCGAGTCATTGCTGCTGCTCCTGCTGATGATCCGGCAGCGGAGCTGGGCCCTGCCTGTGCGTTATCCTCGTCCGACGACTCCGCCTCGGAACCGGAGGATTCTTCTGATTCATCCTCTTCGACTGATGAGGGAATGTCGTCGCCTGGTTCCTGCACGACAGAGCAGCGAAGGGATAAAAAGTCAGAGTCTCATTCCTGCAGATACGATGGGTCTGGTCCCCTGGAGGAAATCTAAGAGGCACGTACCCGCCAGAGACCAACGGGATTTCCATCCTTGTCTACCGGTTGCACATCGCGACTGAAGCGCTTGCCCCCTGCGTGTCGCGAAGAGAGATGCATCAGTATTCACGAGTCATATCCCCTTGTTTGTTCTCCCGGGTCGAAAGGAAACCTTCAATGCGTCACCTACCTCCTCTGCTGGGCTTGGAGAACTTTCCGCCGCGACCGCGGGGTGCCATGTTAAGTAGAGATGCGGGAAGCAGCGTAAACTGCGTATAACTTCAGGAGTGCAAATGGCTGTAAAGAGCTGAATAAATCGACACTGCCGATTAGCAAAGTTCACACTATCTTGAGCTGCTATAGACGGGATATGGTTGAATGGAGGGGCAGAGCGGGAGAGGGACAGAAATTGGAGACGAGAAGCTCACATCTTTTTGAGAAGCAAATACGGCACCACTCCCTGAATGATCGGAGGAAGAGGCTAGAGTGGCAGCAGAGAATCCCTTAGAGATAGACTCCGCAGACCAAAGAGAATGGCGACGTGCAAGTTGAATGTTTGAGTCACGCAGAGGATTTCCCAGACGGGGAGAAGAAGCAGAGGAGAGACAGGTCCACCGCCAAACGAGGGAGGATGACCCCTCACAACATTGGATAAACTTCATATCATTTAGCTACAATAACCACCAAGATGGTCAATCAAATCTACTATTATTTCATGAGATCACGCCCAGCGTGATATGGGCCTGCTTCTTCATTATTTTTCTTCCTCCCAAGATCCAGTCAACAGCAAGCTCCTTGACTGAGTTCTACATCCGATGCCATGTGAATCCCAGTTTCGCTACTCTTGCAGCGATCAAAGTCAGTGTACCAGCTAGAATAGTACTGCCCATGAACATCTGAGCGTAGAGGTAATGTCCCCCGGCCGTCTGGACCAGGGCTCCCGCGATCGGAGACCCGATCAGCGCTGCAACTGCGACCACGCTGAGCACCATGCCCATTCTCACTCCGGCTTTCTTCAAGTCGGTGGTCAAGGAGGTCAGAGTGGCTGGGAATAGCGACTGGATGCCCGCGGCCGCCAGACCATAGAAGGCGCTCCAAGCGTATAACCCGTGAATCTCGTCCACCCCGGCCCAGCAGAAGGCGATCAGACCGGTGACTAGGCTGAAAGGGATCAGCATGTTCAACGGACCGGTATACCAGTCGGCCATGGTGTTGGGGATCACCCGACCCAGGATGCCGATGCCGTTCATGACCAGCAGGATATACACCGAGGTGGTCTCGGAGACCCCGACGATATTGCGGCCAAAACTGCCAATGTAGAAGAAGCCGACATAGAGTCCCCAGAAGTTGAGGAACATCCCGATGGCGAAAAACAGGTACGGCAGCTCCTTGAAGGCGCCCCATTCGACCAGCGGGCCGCTCTTACGGGGCGGCAATCGTTGTTTTAGGAAGACCACCGGAGGGATGAGCGTGGCCAGAGTGATGAAGCCCAGAACTCGCATCGTCCAGCCGTATCCGACCTGTGGCAGCAGGCGCACGACGACCGCTGGAAAGACCAACCCTCCCGTCGCCGATCCGCAGGCCACGATCCCGATGGCAAGGGCCCGTTTTGTGGTAAAATAGGTGGCCATCAGGGCTACGGTCGGGCAGAACATGAGACCGCAACCGATTCCCTGACCGACTCCCTGGGCGAGGAACAGCTGCCAGTACTCGGTGCACAGCGAGGTCATGAAGATGCAAAAGACTTCCAGCAGCGCTCCTGTGGCCAGAGTGACTTTGAAGAAGCCGGCATCAGTCGCACGGCCAGACAGTGTTCCAATGAAGAAGAGCAAGAAAATTTGGATGCTGCCAACCCAGGAGATGTCGGAGGGAGGCCGGCCCAAGTGCTCCGTATAGTACGTCTGGAAAACACCAAACCCATTGATGTACCCCCAAGTGTTAAAGATGACAAAATGAGCCAGGAGGACCTGGGTCCAAGCAAAGACGCCTCCATCAGGAGGAGGGCCGATATCCTTTCCGGATTCTCTGGTCCGCACAAGCGACAAGGTCCGGGCAGCCAATGTTCCGATCTGACTGGTATTGGTGCCGGTCCTCGAGAGCTCCTTTGATCGAGGATCGACACCGTTGTTCACACCAGACTCCTCATCGTAGGGCAAGCCTGCCAAAGGAACAAAGCGGTCACTTGTGGTATCCTCGAATTGCGGATCCGCAGAATCTTTTTCGTTGACCGGGACAGCGTCTGGAGGCTGGTCTTGTGCCATCACCTATGGATGTATTATCAGTAGACATTCGAATGAGAAAAAGAGATAAGAGTCATGCTCAGATACAACCATACCTACCATATCTCAATGACTCAAAGCACCTCACCCACGACGAAAGCGGAATCCGACTGGAGAAAGCGACTACAGTAGACAAGACAGCTGGAAGGCTGGTTTTCTTTCGTGTTTGTTCTCTGATCGATCGTAAGGACAGTGATGATCTGTCTAAGTTTCTCGAGCCAGGATTTAGTCAACGACCCTCCATGACTGGATTTTTTTTTTCGGACCTTCCAGTGGTTCGCACAGAAGACCGAAGTCGAGTCATCGTAAAGTGTCGGCAACCACATCCGAGAGATGAGGGGCTGTCCACGACGATCTTTCGTGAATCGTGGAGGGGCGAGTCTGAGATAACGAGATTCTATCTTGGATTTTGTCGAGTGAAGACGGATTGTAGCTTGTTCTTTTATTCCTTGTCAACTGGGTACCATACTGCGATGTTCGCCCTGACACTGATGGTTCGGAAATGTCCCCATTTTTACGTTCCAGATGACTGCTGAAAGGTACAAAAAGAATAGATGGTATGGACTCGCTATTCACGTACGCGCTTTGTATATCTTCTCATAATATAGTAAAATTGTTTTCGTCTTCCCAACATCGACTATTCTGTAGAACAGATCTACTTACCATCTCCTGCGTAACCGTGCATCCGATCCGACTGGGCTTATCCGATACTACGATCCGATTGGCACTCATTGACTTCTTGTCAACAGAGAGAGGAAGGTTCTGGGGTCTAGTATCCAAGGGAAGAAAGTTCGATCTCATATCTCTATCTCTAACAGCCTATATTCAAAGGCGTACCTGTCTCTCCGCCCTCTATCTATAGTAAAGTCGATGGAAACCAACACAGAAAGTCACAGCCAGCCGTCGGAAGAGCAAGGCGGAACAATAATGGAAAATAATCTGGATCGACGAAGAAGAAGAAGAAGAGGAGGAGGAGGAGGAAGAAGACGATGCGGCCTCACAGCGCGGAAGATGCAGACAGATGTCAGGAACCTCTCCACATGCACTCCCTCAAACAGCTTCCTCCTGTTGCATGCTCGGACGGCTGATAAGTCCTCGACCCTCGGCTTGTTCTACATTCTCCCCGGGGATCAAGAAGACGAGATCATATATCGCTAGTGCAAAGTAATCAAATTTCGTTAGAACGTGATTTTGCAGCCAAACGGCCAAGCATGGCACGACCAGCCCTGCCTCACATCGTCCCTAGTATTCTTGCGCAGAAGAACTATTGTTCAACATCGAAATCGTCCCAATCACGTCAGCTGGCTCAAGGAGGTGCCAGCTGGCTTCCGTCTGCTTCGAACTGGCCCCAACGGTAACTGAAAACACATGCCCAACGGGGAGGTCGGACTTCTTGAGCGCACGGAACATGTCTACAACAAAAGTTAACCAAAAGCCAGAACCGAGCACTCAACCGGAATCGGGAATACTTACCCTCATCGGTGAAATCGTCTCCCAAGCACAGGACGAATTCCGGAGCTTGCCCGGGTTCTGTTCCGTATTCCTGGACCAATCGCGCCGCAATGAAGCCCTTGTTGACAAATGTCGGCCGCACCTCCAGATTGGCCTTACCGGCCATCACCTCGACTTCCCACCGCTTGGCTACCGTCTCCTCCAGCATCTTGCGGCACTCCCGAGCCTGGAATGCACCATACTCGGGATCCGCTCGGCGGTAGTGCCAGGTCAGTGCAACCCGCTTGCGCTCGATGAACGAGCCTTGCGTACGCTCGGTGAAGTGTTGGAACACCTCCATCACTTCCTTCTGCCATCCCATATCACTCGACTCGGCAAGGTTTTCCCAGTCATCCGACCGCGGCTGCCGGATGAAGCAACCATGCTCGGCGCTCAGGCCCAATTCCGGGATGTGGCCCATCCATTCATCCAGGAACGCCTGGTCACGACCACTGATGATCCAAACCGCATTGCGAGGGTCCGCAGCCAGAGTCTTCAGAGTCCGCAGCACCCGATCCGATGGGATGGCGGCCTGCGGGTCTTTGACAATGGGGGTGAGCGTACCATCGTAATCGAACATGAACAGCCGCTTGCGCGCTTTGCGGTACTGCTTCAAAAGCTTCGCCCGGTCCAGCGCCGGCGTGGCCACCGACTGGTCAAAAGAGGAAAGATTGGTAAGCAAGCGGGTGACAAACTGGTTTGACCAGGTCGAGATGGTATTCGTGGTGACGTGCTTGTAGAGTTTGACGTGCTGCGCCTGCTTCTCCTCCGGGGACATGGTCAGGGCTCGGTTGATGGCTTCAGCGACGCCGGTCGTATCCCATGGGTTGATGTGAATGGCGCTGGCCAGCGTGCCCGCCGTACCAGAGAACTCGGAGAGAATGAGAGGGCCATGAGTGTTATGCTGGCAGAGAATGTATTCCAGACTCGTCGTGTTCATGCCGTCCCGGACGGTGGTGATCAGACCCACATCGGCGACACGCAGAAGCGCGAAGTACTCGTGCTGGGAGAGATATTGCGGGTAGTACTTGACGGGCGAGAAGCTGATCGAGCCGAAGCGGCCGTTGATGGTAGATACCAGGTTAGAGATCTGGCTGGCGATCTTGTTCTCGGGGTCCTCCTTCTCCTCCTCCACGCTGGTTGGGCTGGTCACTTGGATGAGGACGACCTTCTCACGCCACTCCGGATATTTCTCCAGGAACTGCTCAAATGCCTGCAGCTTCTGGGCCACACCGCGAACACTGTCCAGTCGATCACGGCCGACAATGATCTTCTTGCCGGCGTACAGTTTACGAAGTCCCACCACGGCCTCTTCGATCTCGGAGTAGCCATAGGCCGCCTTCTGAATGGCCTTGACATCAATTCCAATTGGGAAGACGTCCACCGCAACATGGGCGCCGTAAGCATCAACGCCGGCGTTATTCGAGTCGAAGCCCAGGACGCGCGTACAACAGGACGAGAAGTGACGCGAGTAGGAGAATGTCTGGAAGCCGATCATGTTGGCACCCAGGACACCAGTCAGGACTTCTTTGCGCTTGGCAAGGCAACGCATGAATTCGCTGCTGGGAAACGGGGCGTGCAGGAAGAATCCGATGTAGATGTTCGGTATCCGTTGCCGCAGCAGACTGGGCAGCAGGAAGAGATGATAATCGTGGATCCAGACGATGTCCCCTTCCTGATACTCCTGTACGATACGATCCGCAAAGAGTCTGTTCATGCGGACGTAATCTCCCCACCACTTCCGTTCTGACCGGCCATCCGTGGGGCCGTGTTGCTTGTAATGAAGTAGGGGGTACAACTCCTTCTCCGCATAGCGCCTCCATCTCCCTTGGTCTTCCAGAAAGATCGAAGACTCCTCCGGCTCTTCGGACTCGTCCGACAGCCATACGGGAGCGATCTTGCCGTAACGGCCCGAGCTCAGCTGGGCGTCAAGACGCGCTCGGTCCTCTTGACTGACTCTGAAGCCTTCGAGAAGCGGGTGGCTGGGCGGTCGCTGTTTCGAGTCCACGGGCACGGGGGCCGCTGCTTTGTTCAGGGGAACGGCAACACCATTGAGCGCGGGCGGTAGCCTTGCGCCAGAGTTGACGGGGATGTGCTGGAGAGGAACGGAGACGTCTTGGATCGGTTCCACCTCGCCGGTCCAGCCAACGAGCGTATGGGACCATTTCGTCTCTCCTGAGCCGAGATAAGCAAAGGAATCAAAAAGGGCAGAAGTTCCGGGACGTGGTTTGAGATCCTGTTCAAAAATGGTTCATCTGAGCGTTAGTCCAATGCCGCCAAGTTGGGGAAAAGAGAAGCGAAAAAAGTCATGGGGGTCTCCATACCCAATCCGAGCCAGGACGGTAGCCGACCTTGTACGGGATGCAGAAGGCCGCGCTGATAATCCGCCCGGTGAGGTTCAACCCGGGATATTGCTCGCGGGGGTCGAAGTCCGGAATCATAGGGGAGCGGCCGAGACTCAAACGGCGGAGGAGTTCAATAGGGGACTTTGCGTTCTTCGCTGCATCAGCCGGCGAGCCAGGAGAAGCGGTATCGGAGGCGGACGACGACTGTTTGGTGCCAGGAACCTGAGAGAAGTACGAGGGGGTATCATTGATCAGGGGATGTTTCTTGTCAGTCTCCAGACTAGGGGTGACATTTGAGGCATTGGTATAGGCCTCTTCACCCAGAGACTTCATGCCGGGACCGACCATGACGGGGTGTGGCTGGCCGTCAGGCACTTTGGCGGGGGAGTCCTGGTTGGCGGCCATGACGAAAACGGCCGAAGATGGCGGAGGGGCAGATCCAATTGCTCAAGGCTCGCGGGAAATTAACAAAGTACAGAACTATTTCCGAAGAGAGTCAGAAAGAGTGAATACGATTATTGAAAAAGCAGGACGACAACTGAGAAGACAGAATTGGAGTACGAACCTCGGAGGATATCGAGAAATGGGGAAGTAGAAGGGAGTGAGAGGGTTGACAGGATAATAGATAACGATACCTCCGTAGTAGAAAGGTGGGGGGTGGGCGGACAGTGAAGCCGGTGAGGAAACGAAGACGGATAGGGATGTAGGTATGATTATGATTGTTCCTATGAGCTAAAAAAGAAAGCCATGAGAAATAGATAGCGTAGTCAAGAGTAGTTGAATTATTGGAAGTGGGAGAATCAATAAGAAGAAATCGAGGGAAAACGAGGAACCGTGGTGGAGGGGGGTTCAGTCTACCAGCACGAGTAGATGATAATGAAGATTTGGTTGGCAAAACCCGGTTTTTGATCGAGTGGAGAGAAAAAGATGAGCAACAGGAAAGCGGATATCTAGAAAAGAAACATGCTATTATATTATTTATACTATGAGTAAATTGGAGGACATGGACTAGAATAAGGGTTTGGCTGCTCCTTACCAAGTATCTAGACCTCCGACTATTTTTATGGCTACAAACTACGGAGTACCACCAACGACTATGGACTAAACTTTTGGGTATGAACGAGGGGCACCAGGATGGGCGGTGAACTTTTTAATATAAATCAGTCAGTCAATCAATGCAGACTAGTTAGTCCTGAGGGAGTAATTATTGATAATCAGCAGAAAGAATGATTACTAGTATCATTGCTCACTATCATGGTCTTGAGAAAGGGGGTATACAAGGACTCCGTAGAAGCATCCAAAAGGAGAAAAAGGGAGAAGCTGAGAGAAAAGGGGAGAGCTGGAGAGAATCAATCAATGGATCTAGTCCAGGCCGATAGGAGTATAGAGGATAATAGAGTGAGTAGCTAATAGACTAGTAGTAAGTATAAGAGAAGAAGACCCTGAATAGCTGCTAATAATAATCATAACATAACATAACATGTTCCATGACTTCAGTACATATCTGCAGGACTGCAAGTATGATGTGACAGATGAATATGACGACGATGAGCACCCGAGAACAGGCACATGGCTGGAATTTCTCCCCGCTACTGTCCCATCCGGTACGTCATGTTCCAGCCATGTCTTCTTCCCACCAAGGACAGAGGTACCGTACCTACTTAACTAAGATAGTGTATATGCATTGATTTCATAATGATTCACTGCAGGTCAGGTCGTTGTATGCAATGATCGTCCCGATCAATTATCTTCCGAACTCTGGACTTGTATGGAGTAGATTTTAGCTGCCTGTCATGTTGATCATGATCTTCATTCGTCTCTTTCATTTGATTCGATCATTGCACGTGGAGTGCCTCAAGGACAAAGTAGAGAGGTAGACACTTAGAGAAATCCTCCCGAGGGGGGGGAGAAGATAGTACAGGTACCTACAGTGACGAGAAGGGCTATGAGGCTCAAGCATGATTGGTCCATGGAAACTAAAAAAATAATCTATCATAGGTACGGACTGTTCATCACGTGACCACAAATCACATGATCTTATCAGTTTAAGTCAGGTGATCTTATCGTCCTCCAACAGATCTGAAGAAATTGGATCGGGGCACGCAGGAACCATTTCATCCTATCTCGTCTTCTCGAACCATTACAGGGCGTCTACATCTTATATCTTACCATCCAAAATTACAGACTGCCTCTGAGTACATGCTCAAAGTCACGGTTGCTGCCCCGCGATGTCTTGTATATCCCACTGATCGCGCAGCAATGCGCTTGGCCTCTGCTCTTCGTATCTCCCTTTCCAATCTTTTCTCAACAGCATCTTTCCGTCGTCAATTGCATGCTACCGGCGTCAGATCAATTGATCCTGTCATCTTTAGGAATAGCCTTGAAAAGACTCTTGAGGCTCATCGGTCCTCCAATCGAGCCAATCTGATCCGCAAGGTGATTGACGACAAATGTCCAGCTGGAATATCCCCTCCGGTTATACCACTTGAGCATCATGCTGGTCATGATGAGCCACTTCCAAAGGCCTCGTCTGTGTTAAGTGCAGAGTCACAGTCCCTCCAGCCTCTTGCGCCTGCGAGACGAGCGCAGAGGAAGGCCCGTTCGTCAAGCCAAGTGGCCGCTCCGCACCCCCAGACGGCAAAATATCCACAGCTGCAGTGGCATGCGGATGAAGCCACGGGTCGACCAGAGCAAACTCCTTGGTTGAAGTACTTGGCTAGCGATTGCAAGACATCCGATGCCATTTCGCGTCTCGACGCAGAGATCCGCGCTCTTGAGGTCTACATGACTCCGACCCCGTCGGAGCAGGGTGAGATAGATCGGCTGGTTGCAGACGTGGGTAGGTTGCTCGCGGGAATTGTCCCAAGCCAGCCCCAGGTGACCGGTTCATGGCGGACGCGATTCGCTCTGAGCCACTCCGATCTTGATTTCGTCTTACCCGTCCCGGATTCAGATCGATCCACCCGTGGCGTGCGCAAGCCCAGTGCCACCCGGCCCAAGGTGCTTCAGACTTACAAAAAGCTCTTACGTGACGTTGGACATGCGCTTCAGCAGTGCCCCTCGTTCGCGGGGAGAGTCCAGATCCTGGGCAACCGTTTCCCGGTCCTTTCAGCCATCCATCGCCCCACGGGCCGTCTGCTACAGTTCCACTGCGGCGAAGGGCTACCGGCCTCGGTCGAATATATCATGGACTACCAGGCCGAGTATCCCTCGACTCGGCCCCTCTACGTGACGGCTCGCCTGATCCTCGAGGCGCGGGGCAGGTATGGCCGCCCCCGGTTGTCTATTGGATCCGATGCCCTTGTAATGCTTCTCGTGGCCTTCCTCAAAATGAACCACGGGCGTTTCCAGCGGCCTGACTGTCTCGGCGAACAGCTCATCGCGTTTCTGCGGGCCTACGGCACCGATGTCGACCTGGCCACTACCGGTGTCTCCGTCGATCCACCCAGTTGGTTCAATGCCAGTACGGTCAAACGCGCCAGCGCCCTGTACGCACCCGACGATCTACCCGCGCATTTGCGCGGCCAGCGCTCCCTCATCAGCCTCAAGAGAACGGCGGCCGCCAGACGCAATCTGTCTGCCGCCAGCCGGTTGTGCGTGCAGGACCCCACCAACTACATGAACGATCTGGGCCGCAGCTGCGTGCGTACGTCGGAACTCCAGGACGCGTTCTCCCTTGCTCATGACCGTCTCGGCGCAAGTCTCAGACACTGGGATGATAGTGGACAGGCCGCGGATGCTAGTATCCTGACTCGAGCGCTGCAAGCAAATTTTCATGATTTTGAAAACCTACGCGCCAAATCGCTTTAAGCTCAATGCGAGCTAGCATTGAATTGTATCAGTCCCTTGGAACCTTGGAAATTCTCTCATCTCTTGCTGAAATATTGATACATTATATATGGGATAATTCCGAGTCCGCCAACATGCTTGTCACCTGGGCTCAGCCCTGGCCACTCCGTAGATGCCCTTGACTCAATAGAGAATCGCAATAATGAAATATCAGAAAATGCGCGAGTAAAACAGGTGGAATTGCTTTGTAAGAGAACGCCCGCTTTCTAGTCAAGGAGCTCTGAAGAGCCATACAATGTATCCAAACCGCTCTGTTCGAACGGGAATGTGAAAATAACTATGACAAAGCGGCAAGCCAGGCCACGGCAAAAGTAGTCTATGAATAAATTCAATAATCATGATCACGCCGGTGTATGAGAACTCCAGGTCAAGCAATGCCAGCAATCAACTTGTGTGGCACCATTGGAAAAGCGTTGCCAAAGCATATATATACGAGGCTATACGATTGACTCAATTGCTGTACCTCTGTCAGCAGCTATTTCGGTTTCTGACGGGATGCTGATGAGCGACTTACTATATTTCCAAGGGGGAAATCTGGTCAAGCGTGTAGAGCCAGTTTCCACCCTGCTCTTCCTTCTCAAGCCTACAACAGTCCATTAGTATATGGCTAAAAACCGACGAGGATTGGCCAGAATGTCACGAACCAGTCATAAGGCCACATTATGAGATGTCCCTGGACCTTATTCAATAACTCTTCTGCTTGTTGTTTGTCCATAACATCATCGGTCGCGTGGAATTCACGCTTCGAAAGTGTTGTTGCTCGTCTCCGACGGCGGCGGTTCTGGGTTGTGGCATTGCGATTCAGAGCCTCAGAATAATCGACAGCTTGCGGCTCCTGCTGCTCGACGGCTTCCTTGGTAGGGCCGCTGTCTTCACTGCGTCCACTCTGTGTAGGGCCCGCCCCTCTAACTTCGGCTACCTCCAAGGCAGTCTTCTCATCAATTGACGATAACGTTTCTTGCTTCGCAAGGTCGGACTGCATTCGATCAGCTGCATCGCGCCCACCTTCGGCTACACGAGCCTCTCTCTTCTCATCCGAGCCCTGATGACCCTTGTGTTCCGTCGCGTGGCCTTCGCTGCTCGACCCCGAGTGAGGAACAAGTGACCGTATACCAGCGCCAGCCGCGGTGGTATTGGTCCCGGGAGGTCCCGTAGGCTTTTGGTGGCTTGGCTGAGAAACCTTGACGCTGTGCTGACTCTGCATTTCCGAAAATCGCTCTCCGTATGCGGCGTACTCCTTGTATTCTTTCCACGACTTGACCTCGCTGTCAGGCATACAACGAAAGACGGCCCGATAGATTTTTGTGTTCTTCTCCGCCACGGCTTGCCAAGTGTCCAGGTAGAAGATGTCGATCACAGGGTCTCTCATGCAGTCCTTGTCAATGAAGATGTGCTTGAGATCTGGGATCAGTGGGTGTGGATACTTCGCCGCGTCGGTTATATCTGATGACGGCGACAGGACGCCATTGTCGTTCTCACTATTGGTTCCTGGCAGAGCCGGATGACGGGCAGCTGCTAATCCATCAATCACTGGTGTTGGATCGGCATCATGAGCCGTAGCCGAGGGTGATTCGCGGCTTGTCTCTCTAGCAATGGGACTGCCCGGTTGCGTCTTCCGCTTCGACGCCGGCTTGGGTTGTCGGATGGTACCTTTGCCCTCGCTAGCGACAGGCGAGACCAAAAACTCAGCGGTGTCTTCGAGCATTTGCGAATCGCGACCATCGGCCAGCCCGGCTTCTAGAGCGACATTTAGGTGATCTACACCAAGCCCATCAACGTCCTTCTTATGTTCCGCGTTGGAAGTCACCCTTGGATCAGCAGTGAGCTTTCTGTTCGACTTGAGGTTGGGATTGTTTTCTTGTTCCCAGTCTACATCGTGGTTGAAACTGCGCAAGTCTTCCGATCTGGAGAGAAACTCGTCTTGTATCCGATGCCGACGCTCGATCATATCCCTCTCATCCTGTCTCTCCATCATCAGGGACTCAGAGTCGGCCTTGTCAGCGTTCTCCGGTGATCTGGTGCCTTCTTCCGCAATCTGAATCTTTCGCAGTTCTTCTTCCGTTGCTATCGAGTGCTCCATTAGCTCGTCAACGTCGATGCCAAGATGCTCTCTCATCAACCGCATGCGCAGGGTATGCGGGAACCGTCCGACAAGATACGGGCGCCCATCCATGGAGGACCATATCATATCTGTATCACGCACGACAGCTGCTACCTCAGAGTCTCGCGAACCCAACATCGATCTCTCATTGATATTCGCAGACCCAATGATGGCGGCCCGATCATCAACAACCATGCACTTGGCATGGATGTAGAGCTGCTCAGTGACAAGTTGTTTTTGCGGTCCGATCTTGCCCCACGTCCGAAGACTGAAAAATTGAATGTAATCTTCCGGATCGATGCCCAGCGCTCGCAGTCTGCCAAAAATCGAAGTCTCCCCCCGGCAAATGCTGCGATACTGACACTGCATGATGAGACGAACGCTGGTTCCGCCCTCACTGTCCACAGTATTCTGAAAGCCTGGCATCAGTGGGATAACGATGACGGCGCGCCACGCCTCCTGATTCTTGGAGGCTCGAATGATTCGCTCCACCAACGCATCTCCAATTAAATTCTCAATCTTCCTGCCGTCTATCTCGCAGGTGCTGATGAAGAATTGATTCTCGATGTAGACAAAATGGTCCGATTCCTCTATCAGTTTGACGTAGGCATTCATAATGCTGTGCTCGGTGACATCCGGCGTACCCGTTGACCACATACTGCTTGAGCGCAAGATCTGCACCTCGCAAGTCCCATCAAGGCCGAGAGCTTCCAAGTCGGCAGGGTCAAAGTCAGGCGGAGGCAGAAGAAAAGGTGTAGGTCTGGTAGGTTTCCGCTGACGCAAGATGTAGTTCCAGCGCTGCACAAAATGCCGCGTGAGATCCCGGGCGGGCTGACCGACGACGTGCATCGAAATGTCATGCCACGGCATCCTGGGAATTACATTACGGTCATACATCTCCTCGTACGGCTTGTCCAGATCGTAAAAGTCCTGAATCCGCGGGTTCGAGTAATCCTTACCGGGCCAGAGTTGGCAGTGGTCTGCGTCCTTGGGTCCATCGGGCGTCTCAAAGCCAGTAGGCTTGTCGTCAGTGAGCAGATGTTGCGGAGTGTCCCATCTTCCGAAACAAAGGTCAATTCCGCCAACAAAAGCCACGGTGTGGTCGATCAGGCATAATTTCTCATGGTGCGCCCAGAAAAATGTGTTTTGTCTGAACTGATTCGGAGAGCGCTGTACAAAGACGTTGGGATGAAGGTCGAGAAGTGAGAATTTGGAGTATTCCGAGTCAATAGGGATAGCGGAGTTGATATTCCGATACATGATCACAAATATCTTGACCCCTTCGCGAGCTTTGCGTTGAAGAAGTCGATCCAGCCGCCATTTCTGACTGATGGCTGCTGGCCGTCGCAGGTACAGTTCAGGACTGAGCCACCAGTCATGGATATAGATGACGTCTTTGGCCTGATTGATCGCTCGCGACACCATCCACATGTGGTCGCGCGCATCGACTAGCCACTGTGCAAAACAGTTCTGGCGCACCGGGGCAAAGCTCTGAAACCTGTTCGGCTTCGCCCATGGGGTACTATTGACCATGAACCTTATAGAGTCCTCGAATTGATGGAGCTGACGCTCATTCCTGGCCAGCAGTCTGAGCTTACGCTCCGAGTTTTCCAGCCTCAGCGTGTGATGTTGTGGGTGTCTGGCCGACTCTTTAGCCGATTTGGCAAGCTCTTTCGCTTTCTGATGTCGTAAACTGATCTTTTGAGTTTGTAATTTGAAAAACGGGTCGACCAAGAACACATCGTAGATATTCATCTCCTCCGGCGAGTCAACGCAAACAAGGTAGCTGTGTCGGACAAGAAACCATTTTGGTGAATGCCGCTTCTTCACCATTGCTGGAGTTAGCGCCCTTCGAAAATCGAGGCCTTTGGAAGACTGAATAATCAGGT
Source organism: Aspergillus udagawae (assembly GCF_001078395.1). Lineage (NCBI taxonomy): Eukaryota > Fungi > Ascomycota > Eurotiomycetes > Eurotiales > Aspergillaceae > Aspergillus > Aspergillus udagawae. The sequence continues at coordinate 1,611,342 of NW_025091265.1, read as the reverse complement.
ATCCCTCTTTACCATGATAGCTGCCTTCGGACGCAAGGCGGACACCCAGGGCAGAGAGTTCCAGGAATTTACACAAACGGTTGCTATCGGCCTTGAAAATCAAGAATCGAATCATCTTCTGTAGATAGGCTTCAAGTTTCTTCCGCTGCCTCTCGGGATATGGTTCCCTCTTCGTCGTCTGGCCAGGTTCCGCCGTACCTGAAGGCCCAGCATTGGCCTCGCCCTCAGTATTGGTAATGCTCGACTGTCTCCGGGATATACCTCCTGACAGTCGGCGCTGCCCTTGTTGCTGCTTTCTCCTACCGGACCTCTCATTGCCGCTGGTCGCTTCGGCGGCGGTCTCATAGCCGCCTTCGTCTTCCTCGTCTTCAATCTCACTTTCCAGGCCCCGGACTCCTCGAAGATATGGAAAGGCGCTTCGAGGGAAACGGGGAAGGTTCTGTCCGCCCTCGGTGTTTCGCAGCTGAATGTACTTTTGCGTTCCGAAGTGAAGCTTATATTTCAGATGCAGATTCGCAAAATCTCGAAGGGTACGGTGGATGATCCATTTCATCCGCGTCATCCCGCTGCCGTATTCTAGCTCGATTCTGAATACAAGGTGACGGTCACCGGAATGAGGTTCGAACTTGCTATCAGTGACCCGAACTTTCAACTGCTCCAGAAGGATTGGGATCCGTTTGCTGCCGTGTTCATCCCGTTGAAACATGCTAGCCAAGATCAAGGCGGCCGGCACCCCTGAAGTCAACTCGGCTAGTAGCTCGGCGGACTTTGCATGGTCTACTGTGCTCTCAGGCTTGCGACGCATAAACTTGAACCCAGCCTTTATCTGCCGCCACTTCTGAGCGCTCAGACTCGAGCCGCGTTCAGCTCTATGGCGCCTCCAATGTGGGGCATTTCCTTCTGTTTGTTCAGATGGTCCAACCAGCCCAGTAAAACGCTTGAAATTGCTCGGTCGTCTCTCCTCCTGATTCCCATGGCTATCCGCCTGTCGACCGCCATATGTAAGTGCACGAGCGTTGGCTATTCTCCGTCTCCAAGCATCTCTATTCAGGCGATCTCGACCCTCGTCCTCTGATACACCCTCCCGCTGCTGCGCGAAGTCGCCGGTGCTCACTCTGCGCGCAAAGAGGTTGGCGCGGTAGTTCTCAAATGGACCAAACGAAGCTGGGAGGTGGAATGACGGTCTCCTTATCGTCTTCGGTGTGTTTGGTTCAGTCTGAGGTGCTGACTGAGGCTCTTGCTGCCGTCGTGAAATTTTCTTCTTCTTCCTGCGCTGACTGACATGTTGCTCTCCGGCGCTTTCCTCGGCATCAGCATCGATATCACTTCCCTCCTCTTCCAAAGTATCGGGGAAACGAAAGGCCCCTCGTTCCGAACCCGGCGTTGCTAGATCGGCGTTGGTCTGTCTCATATCACCAATGGTTGCCCCACTAGCCGAACGAGAATGAGAGGTAAATGAGGGCGAAGCGAAAGATTTGAGCTTGGTGAAGATCGATTGTTTCCCCTTCAGTCCAGAGTCCGGCTCATCACCCAGGACAGATGGGGGTCTTGACCCAGATACTTCCGGGGCGGGATCGATATCAGAAGTCTCGCGGGTGAACTGGACGCTGGGACGACGCGGCGAAACAGCCGCTCCGGGAGTTGAGGACTCATGCTGTGTATGGTCTGGCGACTGTCGAGGGCTGTCGGGTGATTCATTTGACCGCTGAAGACTTGGCAAAAATGGTTGTTCCCCCTGGCCATTATTCCACGCCTCCTCCAATCCACTGGCTTTCTCTGATCGAGTCTTTCCATCTCCTCCATTGGCCTGTTTAACATTCTCCTTTATAGATTGCGCATCATCTGCAACATCTCGCTCATTCGTAGCATCAGCTTTGCCGTCCCTAAAATCAGAGGCGGGATGTCTGTTTTCCGCCTGGGAGGGAAACGGTGAACCCAGCTTGAAACCACTAGCCACTGTCAGAGGATCTGGTCCCTTGGGATCGGGACGATTCGAAATATTTTCCGTGTCCCTCAACGCTGAGGTAGGAACCGCCGAGTCGGTCATTATAGCTACAAGGAACGACTGGTGTCAGCGTGGACATCAAATCACTTGTAAAAACAAGATCGAACGTACGTGCGGATCAATAGATCCTAGCAAAACCGACCGAAATAGTTCACCACACAGTCATTCTGTCAAGATTTGGAGAGCTTTTGGGGCTAGGAAATTGAGGGACTGAGTTTATTTCAGCAAATTCAATCCTGAAACCGTCAACGTACTTAAAGGGGAGTGTTGCAACTTGCATTAGCGTTTCGAGTAGCTATTCCAACAACCGCTGGTGGAGCCGCCCCCCATAGAACATTGACGGAAGGCCCGCTTTGGCGTGATTGTTCAATGAGAGCTCGAAATTTAGCCCAGATAGGGGGGAAAGGCAGCAGCTCGAAGTTTGGTTGCAAGGGGTACAGTCGATCCTTGGATAAAATAATGTAAGGTATGGTGACTGGAAAGGGAAATACTTCTGATCTTTAATAAGACCCACGGATTTCGCCGTTAACTTCTTCTTGAATAATAATGCCTTGATTATCATCAATACTACGGCACAGAGGAAGGAAAATGGTACCTGAGGCGCGTTTCGTTTGAAGCCTGAGGCATAAACGTACTAAGACGTGTGGCTGTGCAATTCGTCCTATTTCTATGTATTGTAATGGAAAGTTACGATTGTCTTGTAAACAATATACAATACCTGGTATTCTATGGGCACCGTTACCTAGAGTAGGTATATATCCTCGGCTTTGAATGTGGAGTCAAAGGTGGGATGTTGATAAGTGTCTCTGATCTGATGTAGGTTTGACAGCACGCAAAAATTTTGTTTTTTGTACATACTGCATTTATCAACAGATATTTCAGATACATAACAAGCAAAATGACGGATCCGTTGAAGACATTGGATACCGCATCTCCCTCAAAATCCTCCAATCCACCTTCCGTTTCTCAGAAGAAATACCCTATTGCTGGAATTCTTACCACGGTCTTCGGCCTCGATGAAATACCCTCTCAGGCTTCTGAGATTGCTTGTCTTTGGCTCTTGCACCCAAGATTGGCGACTCAGGAGCGAATGACGGGTCTCGCAACGTCTGTCATTGCGGATTGGAATCACAGGATTAAAGATGGTCGTGCCGGTCCGATCAAGGGTCTGATTGCTGTCTCATTCGATCAAAGAAACCATGGCACAAGATTGGTCGATCCTCTCGCCAATGAGGCATGGAGAGAAGGGAACCCTCGACACGCGCAGGATATGTTTTCCATTTTCCGTGAGTACCGGATCAGCAAATTCTAGAAGTTCCTACCTCCGGGACTATATGCATACTACCGAATTATGCCCCGAGAACTAATGCGTCTCGCACAACAGAGGGAACCGCGCGCGACGTATCACTACTGATGGACTATCTTCCAGCCTATGTGTTTCCCCAAGGCGAACGCAGGATCTTCAAACATATGGTGCTGGGAGTATCCCTGGGGGGCCATGCAGCGTGGAGCTGTCTCCTCCATGAACCCCGCGTGAGCGCCGGCGTGGTCATCATCGGCTGTCCCGACTATGTAAATCTTATGGCAGATCGTGCGCGATTGTCGAAACTGCCATCCTGGACAAACAGTGATCCCCCGGGGTCTCGGATTCTAGGCTCTGAAGCATTTCCCTCCTCTCTCCTGGAGACTATCTCTAAACTTGACCCAGCGGGCCTATTTCTGAGTTATGTCAATCCTATTTCGGACGCTGGGCCCCTTCGAAACAGTCCTCTGCCTGAACCGACTGAAAATGAAAAACAAGCTCTGCGGCCAGTGCTTATGCGCTGTCTGGCTGGCAAGAAGATTCTCAACCTATCCGGGGGCGTGGATAAACTGGTTCCCTATCACCGTGGGGAAGTTTTCCTGACTTGGTTGAAGAAGGCTATTGCTCCAGATGGTTGGTTTGCAGATGGTGCTGTTACATTCGAAGACATTATTGATGAAAAGGCTGGACACGAGGTCACTCCGAAGATGATGGATGAAGCAGTTCGCTTCATAACTGAGACGCTTGTCTCCAGTGATGACGCCAAACGGAGTTGTGGGTATGTTCGCGAATCCAAAATATAAACCATTAGAGCAATCAACTACGATCATTTCTGCATTCCCCAGATGGCGTCAAAACTGTACGGTAAGGGAAAAAGAGGCGAGCCAGAAGATGGTAAGCTACGAGGTGCGCTATGAAACCCTGCTCTCGAGGCAAACGTTGTCGAGGAAATGATTGATCGATCAAAATATAAAGCCGACACTGCCTTGTCAGAGCATTGATCATAGCGCTTTTTAAAAAAAACCCGCAGCAGACAGAGTGAAGCAAAAAGAAAATGTTGAACAGTGTGAAATCCTCTCAGATGGTATTTTGTTTGATAGGGTGAGATCGTAAGGGCGTCTGAAGGCCAGGCTATGCTGCTCATCGCAAACAAAACCCATTATTTTGTAAATACACGAATCAAATGTGCCCGATTCGCGGCTCCCATTTTTCGAGTTCTTATTCCCTTTTATCTCGGAGAACAGAATTTGAACCCTCTATCACAAGCCGGACCGCAGTGCGGCACCTAACCCAGTTTCTGCACCCTGCTCGTTTCGCAATCATGACTCCGCATTTAGGCAACCAACTCAACAACACCACCAGCCTCCTTGATCTTCTGCTCAGCGTCCCGGCTGAAGTATCTGGCGCGGACAACGATGGGGATCTCGGGGATACGGCCCTTGCCCAGAACCTTGGAGTAGCCAAGGGAGAGGAGGTCGATAACGGGGGCGGTGTCGGTCTTCTGGCCGCTAAGGTAGGCGTCGCGAGTCTCGGTAGGGACGAGGGACCACAGCTGTAAAATTGAGGGCATCCCAATCAGTCACTTTTGTTCGTAACCACAACAAATTCTCCTCCCCAACCCTAGAATATCTCCGCTACTCCTCCACATTGCCCAATGCAGCTTTCTTCTGCTCTCGCGGCGATTCCCGTTGGTTCGGACTAGGTTTGACTCTAAACGCATTCATTCAACGTACCTTGTCGAGGTTGATGGTGGGCTTCCAGAACTGCTGGTTGGTCTTGTGGAAGTATCTCATACCAACCTTACCGAAGTAACCAGGGTGGAACTTGTCAAGGTTGGTACGGTGGTGGTGCTGACCACCGGCCATACCACGACCACCTGGGTGCTTACGGTGCTTGCCAACGCGACCGTAACCGGCCGACACATGACCGCGACTGGAGAAGAAGAGTTCAAGTTAGTCTCTCTCGATATATATAATATGCCGAACGATTGTTTCCTGGTCGCGAATGGATGCATTGACTCGTCGCAAATGCCACGACAGAGAGGGATGCTCGACAATTGCAGGTGTATGACGGGGTGAAATTCTCGACTCACGCTTTTCTTGTCTTCGAAAAACGGGTAGGCATCTTGTCGACGGTGCTGTGCTCGACAAGACCGGTCTGAGGTTTGGCGATGGGGGGATGCGGTCGTATATGCTGCTGGTTCAGATGTTTAATTCAAGGCTCGGAGCCGGCTAGAGTGTGCGCTAGGCTGTTCGCTTGCCCTAAGTAGGGTCCAGCCCTTTCAATCCTTGGCAGTCAACTTCCTCGTCAGGTCACGTGTGCGGAGATGAAAGGTACTACACCTACCATTTTTTTACGACGGATACAAATACCACTACAGCCTATGCTTGATGACGCTTTATGACAAGGTATGTAGGCAGTGATGCCAGGCCAGTCAGTCTGTAATTGTGGATGCCACAAAAAAAAAAAAAGTCTCAATTATTCGAGCTCCGACCAGAGAAAAAGTTGGTCAGATCCTCTGCGAGTGCTGAAGCTGGCCGTCGTACAGAGCGGCGCACCATGCTCTGCTTAATCCAGGCTGGTAATTTTCCCTGTATATTCGCTTTTTCATATCGCCTGTCGATCATCACAATGGCAGCATAATCATTGCGGTGCCTGATTGCTCGCCCAATGCATTGATTGACCGCTCGCATACAGGCGTTCTCGTAGAAATCCTTCCCTGCTGCTTTTGCAATTGACTGCCTGTCCTTCTCAGATCCAGAGCTCGAGATATAAGTTTTCTGCTCGACATACTGGATCTTGGCCTGCCAAACTGCACTGCGTATGTTTGGAAACGGCAAACCGATGATCAACACGCCTCTTCCCAGTTTATCGGAGAAGTTTATGCCCTCGGACAGTTTCCCTCCCACGACGGAAAGAAGCAGAGCTCCTTGACCAGCGTCAATAGTTCTTGTATATTCTTGTAGCAAATCTTCCGTTTTTGCCCCCATGTCCCGACCTTCGTATAGGACAGACTTTTTTCGTTCAATGAGACCTAGAATAGTCTGGCCCTTCTCGCCAACAAGAGGCTTCCTCCATATAGCCAATATTCGGCTGAGATAATCGTAACTGGGAAAGAATGCGATGACGCCATCTGGGATAGCCTGGCACAACGTAGCCACAGTCCGCCCGAGATCAAGAATCTAAGAAAAAAAGCACAGCAAACCGTTAGAAAGGTCTAGAGCCCATGAAGCTACGGCTCTGAATAGTGGTCGCTTACCATCTTCTCAGAATCGCGAGAGTCGTAAGTAAAATCGAATTCGGAACCTAGAACGCCGTTGACAAGCGTGTGTGCAATAAGGTTCTCTGGGGGGATAACGTGGCCATAGCTGAAAGTATCTAGCCGGCTTGGGGCAATGTAGGAAAATAGGTGATTTCGATAATCACTCATCTATGGTATCGATCAGCCGCATTAAGGAGATGAGAACATCACAGGAGGGTACTTGTTATACATACGGGAGACATGGTTCCGCCAGCCAAGATCACTGCTCGGGCATCTTCGACAATCTCCCGGAAATGGTTCGTCGGGTCCAATAACATATACTTCAACTGAATATCATTGTGGCACTTTAGATAGAAAAATCGGCCTTCGGCGGAGGGATTCATCAATGCTAAAAGAAAGCTCTGAACATGGAAAAGGACAGGTGACGAAGGTTTGCCGTCCGGTTGTTGGTTCGCTTTGTCTTTCGAAGATTCGACATAGCCGTCGACTTTTCTGGCTAGTTTGCTTTCCTGTAAATACCGAGATAGCTTGTATGGATTGATTTGATCGACGCCTTTCCCAGCCATCAAATCTGCCGGATCCACGGCGCCTTCTGCAGGCAGTTTTTTCCCTATGATTGACCGAAGATGGTCTGCAACCGAACTGATAAGTCTGATGATTTGAGCGATGTAGCTTCGGTTCTTCCCCTTCAAGCGCGCCTTGTACTTGCGTGCATATGTTGTTAATTGGAAAAGTGCAGTCTGTAACTGCGATAGCCCAATTGTTACTGAATGTATATTGCATATTGCATCCATGAGATTGTGGGCCTCATCAATGATGACGACGTGATTCTTGATCGAGAGATCGAGGGCATCTCGAGCTGAGCGCTGGAGTAGTAAGGGATAAGGAAGGGTCACAATCTTGTGCGCATTCAGCAGTGCATTCTATGATGATTAGAAGACCGATTCAAAACGTACCTCGCTGTGTTTGAGTACTGAGCGGGATGCGTAGTAAGGACAGACTCCCATCCGCTTACCAAGCTTTCCCATGTCTTCGATGTCCTTAATGGTCGCCAAAGTGTGATCCCGAAATTGTAGAACCTGCCCTTCATCCTCCTTTGACGGCAAGTAAGGACATCTTTTCTCGGCAGCTACTCCAGGCTGCTGCAGTTCCAAGCAGCGCTCATTGATTGCAGTGGCGTTTCCTAGGGACACCACCTTGGGATTTATGCATAAATTCTTTCGCGAACCAAGAGTAAGATGTTTCAAGCGTTCTTCGACCTCATCGGTGTCTGCGTCGCTCTTGGTGAGCTCCGCTGGCATGCTGGACGGCATTTTGACGCGCCGCAACTCGCTTGAGAATTGAGACAGTTGGGAATGAGTTCTCGAGCAATAGAAGATCTTAACATCATCGTCTCCATGTCCAGTGTCATCGTCAGCAGGAGCCGAGAACTGCTCCTTGAAGCGCTCCAATAGTTCAAGTGTACTATTTGAGAGCCCACTGATATCGCCGAGTTTCTTGGAAGATGTCATCCTTTCTTCGGCATCGCTGTCATAATCATCCAGGATCCATTCATCATCTTGCTCTGGACCTGAGTCACCAGACAATGTACTCAATCTCTAAAGTGTGGTCAGTGCAAAGCAGCTTGTGATCCAGTACCGGCAGACATACCTGCCTCTTCCGAGGCTCTCCTGGATGCTCAGTAGCATGCCTCTGCTTCTCCTCTTCAACTCTGATCTTTTCTAGACGAGCCTCCAGCGCTCTTCTGTTCTCAGTTACTGCACGAGCGGACTCGCGCTTGGCAAACTCTAACATCCATTCGGGCTCGCCGTCATCATCGCCTGCAAAACCTCATCAGCGGCAAACCCTTGGTGTTCACACCTTCCCATACTGACAAGAAGCTTCATTGACGGTATCTTGAAGTGCCTTGCGCTTGTGTTCTCTTAGCCAGGTCATAGAGCCGCATATCAAGCTCAGAGATTTTCCCTATGGTAGAGTTGTGTTAGTGACCAGGCGTTCTACAGAATAGCAAATAAGAACTCAGTCTCTGCTCTTGGTCTGATGGTGACCTTTACGTACCGTGCCTGTGCGACGTCATTAGTTGGCGTGATCAAGTGACAGGTGAAGCTCAACTTACCAGTCGGAGACTCGAACACTGCGACTTTTCCTTCTTCCAGGCAAGTGTAGAGAGCGCGCATGAACTGGAGTTGTATGTCATATGGGGAGTAAGGATGGTTGAAATTTTGTGGTTGAGACCCCATAGTGCTGAAGGTACCTCCAGTTACACGATTCACCAGCTTGGCTTTAGTACACTAATTCACGAGGGCATTGACGCCGTCAGGCTCTGCACCACATGTTTCAATGATGGACCCCAGTTTCAGCAGATGTTTGACGGGGACTCGAAACAAAGAAGCAATAGGTAACCGCTAATGTAGGTTGTTGGTAACTACAACGTTCCTTTATTGGACACAAAGCAATAAGGTATCTTGGCTGGCATAGTACCTTAGAACCTTGACAGACCGAAAGGGACTTGTAATAATTCCATTGACCAATCAGGTTCTCGGTAGGCCTGTTTGGCTTCTTACCTTATTTGGGCAAGCAACTTTCTGTGAGCAGTGTACAATTCTAGGAACAAAGCTGTAAGAATAGTGGTAATAAACTCTGGAAGTTGCTGTAGGAAACTTGATATTATCAATGAACGAGCGTCTAATACTAGCCGAAAAGATGAGCCGAACTGAGGCAGTTCAAAATAAATCTGTTCTCGTGCAGTCCTACTGCAGCCGAATAAACTAGGTAATTATTATTATTGACTGAAACTGAAGTACCTAGAAGGCAACTTTAATTGCCAATAGACGGTAGCTCCAATATATAAGGAGGCTCAATCAAAGTAGATCCGAGACCATTCACTTTGAACCGTTTATGATCAACATGAACTCAATAGAATTACATGCAGCCTGCTATCATTTGATGCAACCCAGGGAGCAAGATGACATGACTTATAAGTTACCTGAGTCGTGTTATAGGTACCTATAGAGTACGGAGACAGGTATCACCTTATCCAGGTCAAAGCCACACTGCTTCTCAAATAACAGTGGATACTCTCAAGTCTTTCACCTTGTCTAATAACTGCTCCCCTATCTAGTTTAATAGTAATAATAACCCAAGAGCTCATTTGTTCAATCTGAATCCAAAATCTGCCCTTAAGGCGATTGTATCTGAATACCTCGATTGGATCAGACATACCTTGAAAGAAGGAATGTTGGAGGGTAATCAGATTGAAGAAGGGAAATCCCCTTCTCTTTGACAACAACACGATACTTCTCTGTATTCTTAGGCGGAATGATAGAATTGTTTGGGGACTGTCATGGCTGTCACCAAAGCATCCTGTAAGACACTTCTATCTCTCTTTATCACCTTCAAGACCTTTCTTTGACCGCAGCTCCTACCTACTCTTAACAACTGTCCGCCTTGTTAGTCGTCTATAGGAGTAACTATCTACTCTGAAGTATTTGTAGCAGCCTAGTTGCAGTACCTACTTTAGCACTTAATAGTGGCTTGGTACGGTATTTACTTTCATAGGCAGCTACCTGACCTAGTCAAATTCCGCATCCACTCCCACGGACCCCGCTTCTCGTAACTGGCCTTTGGGGTCTATCTACAGATTACTCCAGTTTCATCCCGGGGGCGTCTCTTCTTCTTTCGCGCTCAATATCATCCCTACTATGGTACTATCGTTTCCCTGCTTCTAGTTATTCCTCGCCACTCATTATTAGAAGGCCTGCCGTGGTCTTATGGTATGAGATTTCGTTTCGCGGCTTTTCGGATAATGCGCTTGATCTCTACTCTCTACCCTGCGCGTTCCGTTAAGTCAGACTGATCTCCCTCCACTCTATTTCCTCTTGCGTTCTATTTTTAAACCCATGAGCCTTTGATTGGAAGGGAGGAAGAATTAAGGAGCGCCTAAAGAATCGTGTTTCCCAGTCAGATCTGATCCGTATCGTTTTCGGCAACGCCTGGAAAAGATTGAAGAAAAGGAAAACAAAGGAGAAGGGGCTATTATCTGGACGATGAATAGACCTCCGCAAGGCCGTGGTCAGCCACGTCTTGGTGCTACATGGTATCCAGGGGGCCAGGATGACTTTTACATGCCAGAAGTCATATCCCCCTCTCCTCAAAGGTGCGATTGCATATTGCATATTTCAGGGGACTTCCCCCACCGGATTGGTAGCGTCTAACAACACTGGTGATACGCGTTGCTGACCTGATGCACTCCATTTCAACAGGGTCATGCCGGAAGTTCCAGAAAACATGCAGGACAATATAGCCCACCTCGAGCACGAAGCGCGGATCCCCCACCACGGCCAACATGCTCCGGTCCAGCATGATCGCTCACGTTTCCCTGAGCGGTCTTCATCCGTCGCGGTCGCGCAGGTACAACCGCCACCTGGCGCGGGTTACGATGTCGCCCATCATGAGCACTCTGCTGTCTACGACATGGGATCTTCTACCGTTTCTCCTTTCCCTGTCCTGAGAAATCCGCCGCCAAATGTACCGCCTACTGACGAGCAAAGAGAAGCCAGTTTGGAAAGAGCTCGAATCGCTGTTTTGTCGTCCAACGACCCGGAGATGCAGTTGGCCTGGGCTCAGGACGCTCTCGCCTACGTTGAGGTCGCGGTGCAAAACGAGTCTCGTTTCTCCTTGATTCAACCTCCCAGGCCGCAGACTCCTCCTGTGGAGCGTCAGTTGAAGCTCGATGCGATGAACATTGTGAACTTCTTGGCGGATCAATACCACCCCAAGGCCGATTTCATAAGAGGCATGTGGCTGGAGTTTGGCAAATTCGGACATCGCGTGGACAAGAAGGCAGCTTTTCGCGCCTATACGAGAGCTGCGGACAGAGGATATGCTCGGGCAGAGTATCGTATCGGAATGCAGTTTGAAAGTTCTGGAGAACCGGAGAAGGCTATCAAACACTACGAAAAGGGAGTCGCCCTTGCTGACTCCGCTTCTTACTATGTATGTTCAGGGCAACTTTTCTGTCACAATGAGCTCCTTGCTAATGCCACGGCCGGCAGCGTTTGGGCATGATGATCCTCCTCGGTCAGCATGGTCAGCGGCAGGATTACCAGATGGGCTTGGATTATATCAGCCTTGCTGCACAATCTTGCGACGAGAATGCGCCGCAGGGTGCCTATGTACGTGACGCTCTTCTCATTCACGGTCTCAACGCTTTGGGGTCTGACATGACGTTCGACAGGTTTACGGTATGCTCTTGGCACGGGAACTCCCGCAGGTCAATGTACCAGAGAGCTACCTTCCCCTAGATCTTAACGCTGCTCGTGTCAACATTGAAAAGGCAGCCTATCACGGATTTGCCAAAGCTCAGGTTAAGATGGGCGCCGCTTATGAACTTGGTCAACTCGGCTGCGACTTCAACCCTGCGCTATCCTTGCATTATAACGCGCTGGCTGCGCGTCAAGGGGAGCCGGAAGCGGAGATGGCGATTAGCAAATGGTTTCTCTGCGGTCATGAGGGCGTTTTCGAGAAGAACGACGAGTTGGCCTTCAAATTTGCTCATCGTGCTGCGCTCAGTGGATTCCCGACGGCTGAATTTGCGCTAGGATACTTCTACGAGGTTGGTATTTACGTCGATGTCGACCTCAAGGAAGCCAGAAGCTGGTATGCCAAGGCTGCAGCGAATGGGAATAAAGACGCTACAAGTCGGATCGACAGCATCTCGCGGTCAAAGACGCTGTCGAGGAAGGATCACGAGAATGTCGCGATCGCCCGCATCAAGTCGCGCTACGGGTCGCACCAGCGTGAGAGTTCACTGGAATCACCGCAAGAGAACCTCGAAATGCCCGATCCATCCAGGATGAGTCTCGCAGATACTGGACACTCCGCCGCGCCTTACCCCGACAGATCTGGGTCCCGTTCCCGGCCCGTTTATCCACAGGGCTACTCAATGGCCGACCCGCGCCCCAGCTCGGCTTTTGGGATCAACCCCAATATCCGCGCGAACGCGCCCAACTATAACCGGGCCGCGTCTTACGGCCCAGGCCCTCAGAATTACCGTAACCCGGGGCCGGGGGCGCCGCCATCGGTTGGACCGATGAGTCCGACAGGTGTGCATAGCCCATCGGCAACACCCAAACTCGATATCGGTTACTCAGCGCCACTTGATCAGCCTCCCAGCGCTGATGCTCGAAGACGCCCTCAACGGCTGGATAGTGTACCCCCGGACCGGAAACCTGCCCGAACTGCTGTCTCCCCTCACTCCCAGGGTAGCTCGATGGGATCGCCACGGCCACAAGCCTCACCTTCTGCTGCGTCATTCCCTCAGTCGTCAAGAACGTCGACTCCCAAACCCTCCGGAACCCCCGCAAGCGCAGCAAGCCAAAAGCCTACAGCACAACCTTCCAAACCCTCCGCAGGGGGTCTCCCCGGCAAAGGTCCGAAGACATTCGAAGAAATGGGGGTTCCTGCCGCCCAGAAAGACAGTGATTGCGTAAGTCTTTGATTATTTCCCGGATCAGTTGTATCGAATCTGCGAGGCTAACATCTGCCTTAGATCATCATGTGATACCCTTGCCGAATGATTCTGCACAACGATTCTCTATCTTATGTCTTCACGGGAGAATACCATTTGATACAGCCATTGTCCCAACCAGAGCGAATAAAGGCGGCGTAGGAGAGGCCCTGATGTAGTGAATGGCCTTCACCGATTGTTTGTCTCAGCCTCTCTTTGCACTCCAACTCAGTACTTTCTTGATCCCTCTGAGAAAAGCATTTTCCCCATCGGGGATTTTCGGAATCATTTTACCCTATCTTCCCATGTTTTGTATTTGTGGCAGCCATCCATTCCATTCGAATAAACTGGAAGATCTTGCCATGGTTCAGCGTCCTTGTCTCCTACTCATTTTTCTGGGATTTATTCTTTCTTGGTTGCTGCTGCTCTATTTTCCGAGGCCAATACTTGTTCTGTAACTCTGGAACAAGATTTGTATGTATATCTAAGAGTTGATGGATAGCATTTTCCACGTGATGATGGTGGACCTTTTGTGATTGCTGGTTTATACCCTGTACAGTGATGAATTTCAGTCAGAAAAACCACGTCCTGGTTCTCCTCGCTCTTCTCTTCCCTAGTCTCCACCTTCTTTGGTAGTAGATTGACCACTTCACTTCTGTCGCCATGCCACAGAAGAAGGCGAAAGCGGCCGACATGTCGGTTGTAGGTGAGCCAGCAAGATTTGCTTCAAAACATCCGTATGCCTCCCGCTTACTCTGCATACCTAGCTGCCAATGACGAAACATCATTGATCCTGAATTACCTTCGTGAGTGTTATGTTGATTCGCAAGGCTCTTTTCAGTTGCACTGTCGACTCTGACTGCTGACTGGTCTTCTAGGGAAACAAAAGTAGGTCTAAGTGTTCTATGCTAGCAATTTAGTATCTTGAAATATTGTCTAAACGTTCAAAACCAGTCGTCCTTATTCGGTTCGTCCTCTTGTTGATGAGCGCCTGGTGGTATTGACTCTAATATCTTAGCATCTCAGGCCATCGATGTTTCCACGAATTTGCATAACAAGGTCTCCAAAAGTCAGTACAGTCGTTTCACGTCAGGCCGGTCGTCTGGAAAATTATGGCTGATGTCGGTCCTATAGCGCACGCAGCAAAGGTCTTGCGAGAACTACACCGGAAGAAGGAGGTTGAAGCCCGGATCTCAGGTGCTCAGCACTGTCCCTTGCAAGCAAAGGGTCTTGAAGACTAACTTAGCTCTGCCTGGGATTTAGGAAAACACACAGTTTATCATGCCCTTCAAGACGCGTCCGACGATCTCAGCATGGAGACCATGGCGACGATGGATGAAAAGATCAAGCAGCTGGAAGAACAGTTAACAACACTCAAAACCAACGAAAAGAAAGCGCGAGCGGATTTAGCAACGCTCTCCACGAAGCCATTGCTAAGTGAGCTTCGACACGATGTCGGCCGACTTGAGCAAGAAACACAAGCGGTTTCATCTCGTCTCAAGAAGATTCAGAAAAGAGATTCAATCCAGGTGTCTCCGGAGGAGAGAGCAAAGGTGGGAAAGGAATGGAGACGCTGGAATAAGGTCACTGGCATCCGTAAGACAATATGTCGGGATCTATGGAGTAGATGCTTGGAGGTCGTACCGGACAACGTGAGTCGAGAAGAGCTTTGGGTAAGTACGCCAACTCTTGATGCTGCATTACGGCGTCGATCTGCAGCATTTTCGGTTGACTTTGTCCATCAGGAATCTCTAGGCCTTGAAGGATCCTTTCTTCGTTAAAATGCTACGTTTTATCTGATCAGACAGAGGTAGAGACTGTGAGGAACCGTGATCCATGCGGATGAATAGTCTCATTGCGCAATGGCCACTCCAATTGTCCTTTGAGGAATCGTCTCCTGTGCACTGAATCTTACAGCCTCTTCGGGTGCTTGTTATCCATAGTACCTATGTTAAACCCTGCGGCGTACGGCAGGACCGGTTATTATGAGTTGATTGACATGCGGAGAGGGGACAGATCCTGTTTTTATTGAGAGTCGAGTACGAGGAACGAAAATCGAGGCTTATGAAAGGTATCAGATGATATGGAAGTTCGGCTGTGTCGAGTCACCGGAGAGGGAAAGGGTGAGATTATATGCAAACCAATACTTATCTAATGGTTCACGAGACTCGGTCAGGAGAAAGACCATCGAAGGTGATATGACGCCATTCAGGATGATCATTCGTTGAGGGTACAAACTAGATATTACCACGATCATAGCTACTATCACTTGATATCATGTGCAGCGCAAATCCCTTCCTTCTCCTCTTCCTATGGTAGACAGTCATGGGGGTGGGTTAACTGATATGAGGAATGAAGAGGATCAGCTATCTGATGAGCTTCGTCATACACGTATTAATGTTTAAATATCCTCGAATTGACCTATCTCATTGACAGCAACAATATAATAATATAATATAATGATCTTGAATACCACCAGTACAGACAGAGTATGTAAGTATTATTTATGATTCCCCGCCTGCGGAAATCTCCCCGTGCCTAGTATCCATCTATACGATAACCACCACTAAGGCAGATACATACTACTGACTAAAGCAACCCCTCCGGATTTTCCAACGGTTTTGACTTCCTTCTGTTCTGCCTCAACGCAGCCAAAGGGAGTGTCCTCGCTCACTCGCTCACACTCTCTTTCTCATTCTCATAAAAGTTTACAGATTGATTATCATATTTTTGTGTCTTTCTTTCCGGTGCCCTCGCCCTCGAAATTCGCCATCCCTCCTCCGTGAGATGAAAAATCGTACTCCTCTTCCTGTCCCCTCCGAAGCCCCCTCTGTGCAGAACGGCCATTCGCGCAATCCCTCCGGCTTCGACATGGCTGCCCGCAGTCCTCCCAACCAGAGCAGTAAGTCACAGCCCAGGACTCTTCTTTGTCATCCCTCAATCATATACTGTTCCCTTTTCTCCGATCGCACTCCGGTTACTTGCAGGATTGCCGCTTTCCATGACCCTTTTTGCTCCGCTCCTCACTTCTCTTTTTTTGGCGAAAGACAGAGAGACAAACTAATCTCAGTCGCTATCTTCTCTAGATACCAAGCATGTGCCCTGCAAATTCTTTCGCCAGGGAGCTTGCCAGGCCGGTCCTGCTTGTCCTTTCCTACACTCCACAGACGCCGCGATTGACTATGCGCCTTGCAAATATTTCACCAAGGTACGACCTGTAACCGGATCCATCCTTGTTCCTATTCCCCCCTCTCGTAGCGGCGGATACAAGCAATTTTCTTCCTTCCTCATCCTTGATTTAGAGAGCATGCTGTTGACTGGTTTATTCACCGCGCAATTAGGGCAATTGCAAGTTCGGAGCCAAGTGCGCGCTGGCGCATATCCTTCCTGATGGTCGGCGGGTGAATCGGCCAAGTCCCGGTATGGGAATGGGTGGAGGCCATCTCAATCTTGGAGGGCGCGTCAACCCTCAAGCATATGTCAATCAAGACTCGGCTTTGACGAACTCGGTCCTCTCCCAACAGCGCTTGGGTAATCACGATCCTCGTTACGCTTCGCAATTGCCGCCTCAAGAGGAGTTCGGTGCTCCACAACAGCAGCAGCAGCCACCCCCACCGCCGTTCGACGCCATTCCTACCATCGATGCAGGTTTAGCCTCGGATGCGGGTTCGAAGTATGGGTCACCAGCGGACGACACACGTTTCCCTATGTCTCCGAATCACCGTCACCTAACCGCTCTTGACGCACAGCTCCCCGCATCTTTTGACAGTCAAGGCATTTCGCACGCCGCTCGTTATGGCCCCGTGGCCGCGTCCGTGCCATCGAAGTTCGGGTTGGACCTGGCCTCTCCTCCAGCGCAGAGACTGGGTGGTCCGTCAGATGTACTTCGTAATCTCCGTGACACAGCGTATGGGTCTGACTTCAGGAAACCCTCGTCATTCATGGGGTCATCCCCTCCAGGCATTCCCGAAGATGGGATAGGGCCGAGATTTTTACACTCTGCTAGGCCCGTGAAATCGCGCATGCTCTCGGCCAGTGTTCCCCGACCGACAGCGTTGGATGACTGGGACGACAGCAACTTCCCCATGGAGGAGGATTATCTGCCTATCAATTTGCACGATGATGTCCTCACCCCTCAGGAGAAACTCCGACGCCTGTCGCGCACTGATCATGATCTCAGTTCCAGCCACCGCGATCTAAGCGGACTCGGTATGACCAGCACCAGCTTCTCCAAGATCGGCTCTCCGCTCGCCTCCAGTCCGTCACGGTTTGGTGCCTTATTTGCCAAGCAACGCCAACAGAAGAAGGATGAAGATTCCCACGGTACATCTTTTTCGCACATCGGCTCGCCTCTACGCGAGTCTTCCCTCAATCTAGGTACCAGTCCCAGCTTGGGCCCCATCGGAAGCCGACAGATCTCCGGCGATGTCTCTCCATATGTGGCCAGCCCTGGCAGGCAGTCGTCGACATCTATGATCTCTCAGCAGCTGAGTAACATGTCACTTTACCCTGCTCCGGCCCGTCACTCGTCCGCAGTAGGCTCCAATGGCCGCCTGGACCGTACAATCTCGTCGCCTGTCAGCACAAGCAAGATCGACGAGGAGCAGAGTGATTTAGTCTTCTCCATGGAGGAAGAAGACAGCACCAAGCGGAATAGTACTTCTTGGGCCACCAGTAAGGCGGAATCCAACGATGGGGCATCGACCCCCACAAGTAACTCAGGTTTCCAGCCATAATGTTGTTGAGAACGATTACCTGGAACCAATTTTGCACATGCGTCCATGACAACATCAAAGCGGCGGAGTTTGCGAGCAAAAAGGAACAATTGGGAAACTAAAAAGCAAAAAGTTTGCACCCCCAGTTGAAATTGTGTTCATACCTCGACATTCAAAGGAAAATAGCGGTCTTGTGGATGCCCCTGGATTTTACCCTACTTGCGTTGCCTTTTCTTCGTTTCGTCATCGTGTTTCGCATCTTGATGGGGTTTTTGCATAGAACGGTCGAGCGCACTATCTGGATTTGACTCTTCCTGTTTCACAACGTCGGTCACTTGGTCTAGGACCAAATCAGGCATTTTAATTCAGGTGTTTTGTAACCCGGTTGGGGGAAGTGCCGAGACTGCTGTCATTCTTAGAATTTTTCCTTTCTTTTCTCTTTTCTCTTGTCGTTTCATTTGGGTTCACGTCCTATCTTTATCGGCCATTCCGAAGCTCTGCGAAGGAAGGAAAGGAGAATTTGACTCTGGTCCAACCCCATCGGGTCGACAGTTGATCGACCTCCATCATCCAGGAGGGTGTCATGTGTACATTCTTGGTCTACATCGTTCGGTCTTGACTCAACCACAAGTCCACAACCTCCTTGTTCTGCCTCCAGTCTCTTCTCCTCAAGTCAATCTCACGAGGCAATGATGTTCCCTGGCGCCCCTGTTTCTTAACGCCTCCTTTGTCTATCCCATATTTCCGATATTGGGACTGAGCGGCCCATGGTCGCACTCGATATCTTGCCTGTTCTCCAGGCAGCGCATGGTGAGCCTGTATACGGAGAACTGGGCTGGTTTGTATTTCAGGCAGCATCTCCAAGCTTTCCCGCGAGGACAATTGCTTGGGTGTGCGGGCTCAAGTGATTGGTGTACATATCCGACTCGAACAGAAGACGCTCGGGCATCCGTAAAGCGCATGCCTAGTCCTACGTCTGGTCCCATAGGCTGATGGAGGAATCACTTGGACTTTCAGCTTTCATTGCAGTATCTTAATGCTACTAGTATACACAAACAGTGTTGTAATTCTCGCTCTGCCCATACCAGACTCCTGAACATTACGCGCCCTCCATTTTCCCCATTATTGATATTGCCTTTCAAAGTAAAAATGTGATAACGCCGAAGCTCAAAGAAAACACAGTCACCTTGTATCCTCATGGAAAGGTCTTGAGAGGCACCAATGACACGCGACCAAGAACGTAAATCCGCCCCTGGCACTAAATCCTTGGGTCAATATCGTCCATATACATAGCACTACCTTTAAGGCTGACAGCGGTCGCTTTGCTGGAATAAGCCTTGATCTGCGCCGTCTTCTCTTGAGTGATGCGATCAGCGATGATCCTGCGTGCGCGAGCCTCGGCATCTGCTTGCTTGGCTGTCTCTGCTCGGTTCGAGTATAGATGTTCGTAGATCTTTTCCGTGCCAACCATGACATGGCTCGTCATGATATCAACGGCTTTGGCGGTCAACGCCTCCACACGGACTGCGAGATCTGTCTCTTCATCGGCACGTAGGCGTTTGACTCGCTCCTCTCTGTCGACTCTCTCGAGATCTTCTTTCCGCTTCCGCTGCTCAACAAGTTTCCGACGTTCCTCCTTAGCAGCCAAATATTTTAGGGAATGGCCAAGTTTTTGTTGAATTGATGGAGCGATATCGAGTGGCGGAGCAGAGAAGAATAGCACATGGCCGGAGTCGTCACAATGAAACTGTTCACGAATATCCTCCGGGATTGCTGCATTTGCCGCCTCACTGAGGCGGAAGACCTCAATTGGACGAGGCGCGTTAGGATTGTACACCGACGCTTGCGGTACGTGCACACGACCTGCCTGATATGGCGTATATGGAGATGGCTGGGCCGCCGCATACGGGTGCGGTACCGGCGCCGGTTGATAAGCAGGGGAGTGAGGAGTTTGCGGTACAAACGCGCTAGGGCGCCTCTGCAGAGCCGCTTGATAAACCTGGACTGGCGGTACTTGAGGCTGTTGGTAGGCAACTGGAGGCACAGGAACAGGAGAGCCCTGGGTAGGAGGAATTGGGGCAGCTGGAGAGCGCGCAGGGACGGGGACGGCCCCAACTGCGGGAGCCGTGCTGGGACTACCGACGTTTGGTCGCGTAGATGGTTGGGTAATCGATGGCAGACGAGGCGGAACAGTTGACAGTACGGGCTGGGGTAATGATGGCGGCGGAGAAGGAGTCGGCTCAGGTGGCGGAGATTCCTGTCGAACAAATTTCCAGTCAGTATCCCCTACAATTCAAAGGGGTTCACGGACGAAACTCCCCGACCGACTAGGAGTTAAGATACTCACATTTTCGTCGCGTGGACGTCGATGTACCGCTCCAACAATGGGTGGCGCATTATCGGCGCCCCAGGTTGGTTTGGGCAGATCGTCAGTTTCCTTCGCATCACTCTTCAGCAAGTGCTTGATCGGACTCGGTATCTTCTTGATCCTCCGAGGGACATCAAAGAGGTCCATCTCGTAATCTTTTTCTCGCACTTCATCAGGAAGGCAACTCGCCCATGTTTTAATCTTGTTGAGCTTGTGCTTCTCCTCGTTGTAGCGTGCCTCACAGACGTATACTTCCTTGTCAGGAGGAAGGCCTCTAGGGCGCCCGCGGTTGTACCGAGTAAAGAACATGACGAAGCAGCGGTCGACAACCTCTTCGATCCGATGATCACGGTACTGGCCAGTCTTGACCACCTCGTTGGGATAGAAATGTTTCTCAAAATGATGGACTGTCTGCTCAGGACGGTAGTACCAGCAAGCATTGACCCACTTTTCGCCTTCAGAATCCTGCCATGTGCGGTAGATCTGTGCGACGATCGGCTTGGTCACATCGTTCGGATTCTGTATATGAACCCAGTCACCCACTTTCCACAGCTCACCTTTGTACAGAATGCCATCAGGCAATGGGAGACGACCATCCTCCATCAGATATTCGCTGTCAGGTTTCCTCTTCTCAATCTCAGCAAGCCTCCTCGCCTCAACTTGCAAATCAACAGCGTCCTTGTATATCTGACTGTCCGGCTGGTTGTAGGCTTTGGCATTGTTGAACATCAGATCCATATCGCGCATGAAGTGGTCAACCGAGTTGTACTTCTTGCGCTTGGACTTCCGCTTGATAATGTCAATCGCAATCGGCTCCTTGATTTCAACGTAATAGTCCGGATATGTAGCTTTGTCTGGTAAGCGTTCAAAGTGTCGCACTTTGAGCATGCCAAGAGGCCCTTTGAGCTTCCGGATCCCTTTCAAAACTGCCTTGATCCTGGCCTCCATAGGGGTATCGACACGCGGGGGCCGGCCCCGCTTCTTTCTGAGCTCTGGGTCGGCTGATTTATGTCCGTCGTCCTTACCTGCGTCCCGTTTCCAGCCAGGGCGGGGACCGCGCTTCTTCTTGCGACGACCATCATCATCGGAATCATCCTCGTCCTCCTCCTCATCATCGTCCTCATCGTCCTCATCCTCCTCCTCCGGAAGAGGATCCGCCTCCGGAATCTCTCCCAAATCGGGAAGCTCGGCTTCTTCAGCGGTGATGATCCTTTGTTTAACCAGTTTTTCAAATTCTGCTATGAAAACGTCCTATTTTGGAGAACAAGGATCAGCACCGTGGTATTCGTCGACACGGATATGGAGTTAAAAACTTTACAAACGTACGAACCTTTATGACAAGCGCATCCTCATACGCCTGTGAATTTGGCCGATTATACGTCTGCGCATTGTGAGGGATCTAAAGCGAAGATAACACCGTGAGTAAAAGCCATAGTGGTTCCACAATGGCAACAAAGTTGCGACACTTACCAGGGCGCAGTCTCGCACGAACTCAGCGAAGTTCTTGTATTCTCGCTTGTTTATCTTCTGTTTCAAGATACTTAGGGCCATGGGCTCTTTGATGATCTCATAATAATCAGGAACATTGCGCTTATTCACACTGCGCTGAAACAGCCTCGATGGGTCATGGCCACTGTAACGGGAAGAAAGTCAGCTAAATCTAAATGGCGCGGACACAGCTCGACATGTTGAGACGTCTATATTGGGGCTTTTCTTTTTTTTCTTTTTTTTGCTGCGTTGTTCTGCTTGAAAGTCGCAAGCAATGCATATGCGGACTTACTCCTCTTCTCTGAATTCATAGATAGCCAGAACAACGTCCATCATCGACCTCCATTGCTCGTCAGTGACGCTGCTCGTTGCAGAACTATCGCCCTTGCTATCATCCTCAATCGATTTGACCGGCTCCTCAGGAGCGGGTTGGCTTTGCGACGGCTCCGACGCCTTTTCCATGACGTTGACAACACCCCTACCACTGAGAATGACACCCACAGTCAGAAAGCGGGTGCAGAAAGACTCAAGATAGCGGACCACAGTCTTTCAGGGAGATGCAGATTGCTCTACTGGCGCGCAAAAAAAAAGAGGCGAGATGAGGAGACAGAGGTTCGCGCATAATTACGCTGACTCAGCGAGTTCCTGTCACGGTTTGGCTGGGACGATACCATACGGTAACTACCCGAACGTTACCGTCACGTGTATATTTACCTATTTCATACAGGGACTGGGATTACAGGGACTGGGACATTCATTGGTAATATTATGCACATTATCAAGCTATGTATTCCAAGTCCCCAGCGGACCTTACCTACTTGTTGATTTCCGATGTTTCACAACCATCAAGCCTTGTCAAGTCCAATCTGCTCTTCTACTCCATATCAGCTTCCGTACGAGAGAAAGATCGACTAAGTCGGTACGGATTAGCGTAAGGGCGGGCCAGTGCGGGGATAGCTCGAAGCCTCCTGGACGTATGTGTAAAGTATCTCTCCTGCGTCATTGTCTTTTGAGCCTTCCATAGCATTATGCATAGCGTTTATGTCTATAAGCTCGAATATATTTTTTTCTTTGGTCTATCCATGTTTGAGGACTTTGTCAACCAACGCAATGGCCGGGGTTTTATGCCCGAAATCTCTCAGCAACTCGAAAGTACAATTCGTGCCTTTTCCCAGTACCTACTACAAGTCTCCGTGTTGTAAGGGCAATGCGCCGCCAGCCCCACATCCAACTGGTTGCTGCTCGTCAATCGTCATTCCATCTCATCCATCCCTCCAGTGGCTCTGTTTCGTACCGGCGACTAGACACTCCCGTGTGCCTGATATTCTGGAAACTTTTCGATCTGTTGTCTGGGTTTTGAAGGCTAGACTTTCTGTCTTAGACGTATCTACAAGATAGTTGACGTTCCCCATCGTTCCTGTCCGTCTTTCGGCTCTCTATCTACTTAGCTAGTGGGAGATGAGGATCCGAGTCCGTGGACCTGCTGGACAGTCTACCGTCACTCTTGATGACACTGCAACTGTCAATGATCTTCGCGCTCACATTGTCGAGAAAACTGGGTTGACAGCATATGATGTGAAGTATGGATATCCGGACCTCAAACCTCTGGTACTAGATGGGTTCCCTTCGGAACAGAAAATCAGAGACCTCGGGATTAGTCTAAATGGCGAACAACTGCTCGTCACCAGGAAGGATGATTCTGCACCGACTACTCTCCCACAAGCACCAAGCGCCAGGGAAAGCGAAAGACAATTATCCACGGCGCAGGATGATGATAGGAAACTGTCTCTATCGCGCAAGCCGCATGAGGGTGTGTCGGACGATCCTCCCGAGATTGCTTCGCCTGAACATTCGGGCACTTTTGTGCTGCGCATCATGCCTGACGATAATTCCTGTCTGTTTCGCGCGGTAGGGAGTGCAATCATGGGAGGAATGGACACTATGACCGAGCTTCGGTCGATTGTCGCCCAGACTATTCAAGCGAACCCGGACGTCTACTCAGAGGCAGTGCTAGAGAAAAAGCCAGACGACTATTGCCGTTGGATTCAGCAGGAGAACTCATGGGGCGGAGCAATTGAGCTCAGCATTTTGAGCAAACATTTCGATATCGAGATCTGCTCAATCGACGTGCAAACGCTGCGGGTGGATCGGTTCAATGAAGGTCCGCCCACACGGTGTGTCCTGGTGTATTCTGGAATTCACTATGATACCATTGCTTTGTCACCGTCGGATCCACCATATACTCACGCTTATGCGCCTCCGGAGTTTGACACCAAGGTCTTTGATGCAGCCGATCCGGTGGTTCTGGAGAAAGCACTGGCGTTATGCGAGATTCTTCAGAGCAAACATTACTATACAGATACTGCAGGCTTTCGCATTCGCTGCAATACTTGCGGCGGCATTTTCATCGGCGAAAAAGGAGCCACCAAGCATGCGACTCAGACAGGACATTATGATTTCGGCGAAGCAAGCTGAAAAAGCCGCAATGGATACAGCTGGTTGCGCGTATCTCACCCTTTGGATACGTTATTCGATAAGGTATGTCTTTATATGGAGGGCGGGAAGTTCTCAAACTATATGCAAAAATGTGAAAAGCCGGGAGTCAAGAACGTTGTAGTACAACACATAGCGCGTTTATATATAGCGAGCGACATTGAGTTGACACAAGACATAATGCCGTTCTTTGTGGGATATCATAATCATACATAATTTCCAAACCTTCTACACCATCGCTACTTCGTCCGCCTCGTCATCGTCTCTGCCGCCTTCTTCGTCCTCCCCAGTATCTGCGCTGTCCTCAGGATGTCCACCCCACTCCACGTCGTGCTCTATAGGGTTGGTGAAGAACTCGTGCAGCAAAGCTTCCCTAGCACTCAGTCGTTTGTAGGGGTCCAGCTCCATGAGGCCAGCCAGGAGTCGAGTGGCTTGCTTCTCGCTCTCGGTCAATTCTTCCACACAGCTGGCCCATTTCACCAGTTTCTCCCAGCCATAGCCCTTTTCACCAATGGTAGGAATGTTGGTTTCGAAAATTTGACCATGCATGGCGGCTGCAGTCTTCATCCGACGGGTGCCAAATATACTCGCCATTTCGATCATGGCATCAACATCGTCGGCGGAGTTGAAAAAAGGGAATCGACGTCCGAGTAAGGTTAACAGAATCACGCCGGCAGACCACATGTCTATCTTGGTTGTTTGAGATGTACATTTGAAAAGAACCTCCGGCGCCCGGAAGCCGCGAGTTCCCGCTCGATTAGCACGTCTTGCCGGCCGTGAGTCGTTCTTAGGGTAGCCAGCCGACAGCGTGGACGTATAGCAATGAGTATAGTAGTAGCTCTGCAGCAACCGACTGCGGCGTACAAAGTTCGGATTGGCGCAAAGACAGGTGCCGGTATATTCAGACCCCTCTCGCTGGAAAGGACGAATGAGAAATTCGGTAGTGAGAACCTTTGAAAGTGGACACTTACTTCCGCTAGACCAAAGTCTACAAGGACTCCTTCGCGAAGCTCAGGGTTGTACAAGAAGTTACTGTCAAGGGGCTTAGAGAACAAGTGACGCAACGGGCCGACACGCAGCAATGCACTTACGTTGGCTTGATGTCTCGATGAAGAATATTGTGCTTATGGACGGAGTTTAGCGCAGTGAAAAGGGATCTGAAATAATGTCGCATATCCGCGACCATAAATGTGCGATATTGAATGCGAAAGTCAGTATGGGGAAAGAAAGGCAAGACAGCCACAACCTGGTCCTGGTGCCTGAAAGCTGTGATCAAAGGGCACACGGACCGGCAGCCCCGAAGGTCATGGAGGAGCTCCAGCTCATTTTGGATTCTCAACGGACTGCTGGTAACGTAGATCTTCTTCAGTGCAACGTATCGCGGTTTTCTCTGTTTGTTGACCGACTCCTCCACTCGCCGTCTCTTTGCTGGGGGACTTGACCAGTCACTGCTTTGGTTTTTATGGAAAGTGTCCCAATCATTCTTGTAATGGTTGTACAAAAGGTCCTCGGCTTTGTAGACTGTTGAAAATGTCCCTATGGTAACCAAAGTCCGACGCTCAGCCATACATTCACCAAGTGGGAAGGGACAATTCCGAGCATAAGACAGAAGGGATGCCGGTACCTTCACCTATCCTGTTCACCAGACGAAATCGATCAGAGATCCCCGGGAATGTATCCTCAAGCTTCTTCATGTCTTCCCGGACCGAGTCGTCCACTTCTTCTTCCTCCTCATCCTCACCTTCATGGTCGCTCTCTCCGCGACGTGAGTCTGCTGAGGCGTCACCGTCTGAGGCAGTACCATCGTCTACCACAGCCATGTGCCCTTGTGTGCGATGATGGTCCGTAGCCCCAGCCTTTTGCAGTCCAAAGACACCAGTAATAGGGGCGTGCATTGTGGACATGTCACTAATCAGAGAGATGTTACCACCACTATGGCCAAAGCTAAGTGAGGGGTTCCTCAAAGATCTTGCATGTATCAACGCGATCGACTAGATCCGGGCCCCAGACCACAGGGTTGGCAATGCGTTCGGGTTATGAATGGATTTTGCAGGGCAGCGCGCGTCGAGGATCTCTCAAAACATCAATCTCGCGGTTGATGACACGGTAGTCGCGTATATGATTGTGTATGATCCATCAAAACGGTAGAGTCTAAAGATAGAGAAACCAGCATGCAAAATGTCCCTTTCAGGTATGGTGGTGTTTGTTTATTTCTGTTTAGGATACATTATTGGTTACAGGTAATATTTCCTAGGTACTCCATACCTACCTATGTACCTTAGGTACCTAGTTACCTTACCTTAGACACCTTTAACTTAGTCTCTTATCATACACAGTACCTCTCTATAGTTCAATACATTGCATGACCCTTTTCATCACTGACATTCTGTTAAGCTCCTACTACCTTATCTATGAGTTTAAGTCGCAACCTAAAATGATTGTAAGGTAGATTCCATATAGTATTACAACGTAACATACAGAATTTCACCCAACCCTGTTCAGGATATCTCGTACCGCCATGGCAGAATGATCTAAAAAGGAAAAACACAAACAAAACCTAGGCACGTCAGCATCACCAAACATTCTTCTCCTTTCCCGCCGCCGACTCTTTCACCCAAATTCATCCCCCTCTTTACCCCCACTCTGAAGAGTGAAAGTCCCGTTCCGTCACTCAACCCCTCAAGTGCCCTTCGAGGACATCCTCGCAGTCGGCTCAGGATGGAGGACAGGATTCAGTTCGATATCAACGAATCACTCAAATATTACTTGAGTGATCCGGCCTCTGTTCCCACAAACGATGCCGACCCTGAACTGCTGGATTGCGAAAGCGACCTCGAGCATTTAACGCCAGTATTGATCGATAATGTGCTCAATCCCATCGTAGATGCTGTGGCTGAGAACCCCGAAGCGTTGGCGAGACAGTCATTTTTTGACTCACTGCAATTCCTTCTAAAGTGCGCGATGGCCCCTTCTCCGTTCTCCGAATTTTCTGGCCCTGGTGGAACCCATTCTGAACTTCTCAATCTCTGCAGATATTCGTCTTTCCTCCCTACGAAGTCCCTCAGCAAACTCCTCGATCTGGTAGTGTCCGGGCTGTCTATCGAAGCTGATATTATCCATGGAGATCTCGAAGCCGACGAGCAGGATGCTATCCAGCACCATAAACAACTATTGGAGATGTACGGCTTCTTGCTTCAATGGGCTCTCTCTGCCGTGGAAGTCAAAGCGGCAGAAAAGCCCGCGGAGGCTGCGCCAGCTCGGAGAGGTGTAGGTAAATCGGGAAGGTCCAAGGCCAGCAACAAAGATGGTACATGGGACTGGACAGCACAGATTCAGATATCCATGGAGACGATGTGCAAAGTGATGAAACTTAAATTAAGCAGGATCTTCATGACTACATCGGACCGCGACACTTTCGTCAACTTGTTCACCCGTGCGATTTACCTCATTTTGGAGAGCGAGCAACGGGTCAAGAGCCTAACCATTCGAATGCATGCTTTCAAAGTTCTTTGCATTGCTGTGAAACATCATGGTCATGCCTTTGGTAGGGTCCAAGAACATAATGAGCAGGCATGCCTGGGCTAACATGCTGTGAAGGAGCACAGACATCCATCGTACAAAGCCTGACCTATTTTGAGCACCTGTCAGAGCCTATGGCTGAATTTTTACATATTCTTGCAGAGCAATATGACTATCCACAGCTATCGGACGAGATATTGAAGTACTTAGATGTCTGACGCATCACCACTAAACTATGGCTAATCCGACTGCAGGGAACTCGGAAACAAAGAATTCAACTCGAACGATACACGAGGGCCGAAATCAGTTTCGGCCTTTATCGTGAAACTCTCAGAGCTGGCACCGCGGCTGATCATCAAGCAGATGACTCTATTGGCCAAACAATTGGACAGCGAAGTAATATCCCTAGGGCAATCTTATTGGTTGAATATGAAGATGGGGCTAATCATTTCTACAGTCATACACTCTTCGTTGCGCTGTTGTTGAGGTTTGCGGGAATCTGATTGCGGACCTTAGCAGACAAGAAGAACGCAGTGAGAACTACAAAACTCAAATCAATGCGTTCTTTGATGTCCTAGAAGAGAGATTCCTCGACATCAATCCCTACTGCCGTTGCCGAACCATCCAGGTATATATGAGGATCTGTGACCTTGAACAGAAGTTCCCCAAGAGACGACAGGCAGTTGCGGAGCTGGCGGCAAGGAGCTTGGAAGATAAAAGCAGCAATGTGCGTCGCAATGCGATCAAACTACTTGCGAAACTGGTCTCTACACACCCATTCAGTGTAATGCACGGCGGACAGCTTTCCTACAAAGAATGGGCAGCTCGTCTCGACAACGTCGATGCCGAACTTAATGCACTACGGCCGCCTGAGACACCCGGCTTCGATGGTGGTGAGGCTTCACATATCGACAGCGAGCTGTTAGACGACGCGACCCAGATACCTGAAGATTCCCCATCGAAGGCACCACGCATGACCGACGCGGAAAAGGCTGCGGCCATCCAAAAGGCCGCGGAACAGGCAGCGACATCCGAACTACTGGCACGACTGCAGCTGACCAGGAAGTACTACAACGAAGCCATCCGTTTCATTGAGGTGCTTCACTCCGCCTCGGCATTAGTCTCCCAGCTCCTGTCATCTCGAAATAAGAGCGAAGCCATTGAAGCCATGGACTTTTTTGTGGTGCTTGATGCATATAAGGTTGAGACTGCACGCAGTGGCATCAGGCGGATGCTGCGACTCATCTGGACCAAGGGCAACAGCGACGAAGGCAAAGGAGTTCAGACCCATCTGATTGACTGCTACAAGGGTCTGTTCTTCGATGCGCCGGACTCGTTCGGCCCCAACGACGCCGCAAACTACGTTGCCCGGAACATAATCAGTTTGACCTTTGGCTCAACACCTGCCGAGTTGACATGCCTCGAGCAATTGCTCAGTACCATGATGAAAGCCGGCCACATCTCGGATGCGGTTATTGCGAAGCTTTGGCAAGTCTATGGTGTTCAACGCAAAGAGATTTCCAAGACTCAGCGGCGGGGTGCCATTATTATTCTCGGTATGCTGGCCCTGGCGGATCCGGAAGTTGTTATCAAGGAGACCGAAGTGATGCTGCGCATCGGGCTTGGCAACATAGGCAGAAGTGATCTGTTGCTCGCGAAATACACCTGCATTGCGTTGAAGCGAATGGTGCCTGGGCGGCAGGCGAAATCGAAAGACGCTGGCATTCCCAAGCTAGCAAATGATCACCCCGTTCTCAGTAAGCTTGCCGCCATGGTCGAAATTGTGTCGGACAGCAAAGAATGGTATGGTGTGGCAGAGCAAGCCATTGGAGCCATATATACGCTCTCGAAGCATCCAGATGTCCTTTGCTCTGATATTCTAAAGCGTAAGACGAGGGCTGTATTCCAGCCGCAGCTGCAGCGGCCTTCTTCCAAGGCCTCCGGCGATGAAGACGAGCAGCGCCCTGGAACAGCCTCCACTGATGGTCAAGGCCCACGGCCAAAGACATCTTCTGCCGCCCTATCTCAGTTGCTTTTTATTGTCGGCCATATTGCTATTAAGCAGATTGTCCATCTTGAGCTATGTGAACTGGACTTTAAGCGTCGCAAGGCAGAACAGGAGAAGCATAAGGCTGCCAATACAGCCGCCCACAAGGACAACCAGACGGGTGAGGATGATGAATTGGACCTCATTGGTGGGACGACCGAAGATGACTTCACGGAGGCCATGTCTCACATTCGAGAACGGGAATTGCTCTACGGAGAGAATTCTCTCCTGTCAAACTTCGGGCCTCTGGTTGCGGAAATTTGCGCTAATAGTAACGCTTATCCCGATCGCAACCTTCAGGCGGCAGCGACTCTGTGTATGGCCAAGCTGATGTGCGTGTCAGCCGAGTATTGCGAAAAGAACCTCCCCCTCTTGATCACCATCATGGAGCGCTCAGAGGACCCGACCGTTCGCAGTAACGCGGTTATTGCTCTTGGGGACATGGCTGTTTGCTTCAATCATCTCATCGACGAGAACACAGATTTCTTATATCGTCGACTCAATGATGATGATGTGTCCGTCAAGCGTACTTGTCTGATGACGCTCACATTTCTCATTTTAGCTGGGCAAGTAAAAGTCAAGGGACAGTTGGGCGAAATGGCCAAGTGCTTGGAGGATGATGACAAGCGCATCGCTGATTTGGCTCGCATGTTTTTCACGGAACTTGCGACTAAGGACAATGCCGTGTACAATCACTTTGTCGACATGTTCAGTCTGTTGAGTGCTGAGCGGAATCTTGAAGAGACTGCTCTGAGACGTATCGTTAAATTCCTAATCGGCTTTGTTGAAAAGGTGAGTTACCCAAAAGCTGACAAGATGCGATGCGTATCTATTCGTCGCAACGCGTCTCTGACCGTTTCTTCTACAGGAAAAACATGCCAGGCAGTTGGCCGAGAAACTTGCTGCTAGACTGCCTCGATGTGAAACCGAGCGCCAGTGGAACGATGTGGCTTATGCTTTGTCCCTCCTGCCTCACAAGAACGAGGATATCGCAAAGACAATAAGCGCAGGTTTCAACAAAGTTATCACTGCAAATTCTTGAGTTAATTGCGACAATGGTGTTGGGTTTGGACTGGTGATTGATCATGGACATTCCATTTCTGTCGAGGAGTAAAGGCGCAGCTTTTGGGACTGTGGGAAGGAAAGGTTACTTTATGATTACCGAGTATATGGCTTCATGCAGCTACTCTCTTGTTTTGTTTACAATGTCTTTTAGCCGCATTTTGCACGGTGTACTGGGCTAAGTCCCGTAGCTCAAGAAGCGTATTCCCCACCCTTCCGAATACGCTCAGAATGTAAAGTATGGGTAACGAATGGCCTTAAAAAGCAGTCTTCTTCTATTATCAACAAATAGTTCGCGGGAATGATGGACTGACGGAACCTATCGCCGTCAAGTTGTCCAAAAGGGGCAAGGAATGCATGAGGTAAACGAACCATTGCCTCATATCACACAAACATGGGAAAATAGCGGGAATAGACGAAACAGAGCCCACCAGGAGCTGCCAGATACTCCAAATTCAAAAGAACGCAAATCCCATATGCAAATTTCAAAACCCAGCCTCAAGGCTTAGGCACCTGTTCTTTCGCTTTCTGCCAGTTTATAATCGCCGTGACGAAGGCCCTGCAGGGCTTTATATCCCTCTTCGGTCAACTCTGGTCTTCCTAACGGTGTAACACTCCCTGTGAAAAACCGCGGCTGCCACGATTCGTTCTTCTGTTGCCGCTCTGCTGCCTTTTCTCGCTGTCGCTCTTCGATTTCTTGCTTGAGTCTTGTGGCCTCGCTATATCTTTTTTCTTTGATGGCGTTGGTGACGCCCGCCCAGAATTTGAGAGACTCGTTTGACAACTGGTCTTCTTCGGGAGGTAGAGTCTTTGGCACTGGGAAGAGAGGCGTTACATCAATTAAGAGACGCGGCTCAGCTGTTCCAGCCATTGTGTAATAGATCTGTCCATGCCATGACCCGCTGATCTTGGCAAGAACATCGCCTTCGGGCACATCTTTGATTCTAGTGATGGTATCCTGGTTCGGGTCATACCGGAAAATCAACCCTTCTACCTTGTTCTGGGCTCGACCAATCCAGCCTTCCTCCAGATACTGTAGAATGACCTTGATGCGTGTTTTGGAGCAGGTGATAAAACACGTATCCGAGACTGAAATGGCCAGCGCACCTCGCAATAGCCCACCAAGATGAGCACTTGGATGGGTCAGCTGGTATTCCTCATTATCTCTCTTCTCAATATTGACGAAAATTCCCAGGTTGTGTTGACCAGGCGCGACGCGGATGCTAGTGCCTGTAAATTTGGCACTGAGCTGATCGAATCCCCGAGCGGAGACTCCTCTTTCCGGGCAGTCTATAAAGAAGGCAGACACTGGTGGATGATGTGATGTCTGTTCAGTCAGGTAGCATATCTTGACGGTTTCTCCGTGGTCACTGTCACTGGTGAGGGTCCCGTTTTGCACGCCTGCTGTCGGAGGCGAGGATATGTCTGGGGCATTGTCATGAACCTCCCAGCTACACTATAGAAGCCGGATTAGTCGATACTGTCCTGGCACGCCGCGGCGGTCTGCGGTCGTGCATCGACACTTACCCGAAAGAACTCGCCCAGTGTCGAATTGTAAGGTTTGCAAGGTTTGCCTTTGATATATTTCTGTCATGGGCTTAGTGTATATTTTTGGCAAGACATCCAAGGTGTCGTTGAAGCCATACCAGATCCTTGGTAAACCAGAACCTTAGCACTTCTAGCATGCGACCAACGGGTTCATCCGACTTCCCTATGCTGTAATATTGCCTGTCAGATACCGAGCCTGCGGAGCACAAAAGGAATATCATACTTACCTCGCGAAAGTGTCCGGTCTGTCAAGGTAGTTCCAATATTCTAAGAGATTATCAAGCTCCGTCAGATATCTCGTCGCTTCGAACAATACAGCCCGGATCAACTTACCCAAATTCGGTCTGGGCTCCAGAAGATTTGCGGGTAAGGAGAAACGAACAGATGCGATGTCAGCCACGCCAACGAACCTAACAGGTACAGCCAGCGTATTAGGTCCGAGACGTACCACAATAGACCTCAAGGCAGTACGTACTTGCGGAGAATGGAAAGGAAGGTTTTCAGCTTAGACGAGTCATCATTTGCCTTGTCGGGTGTCGCTGTGGCTGCAACAGAAGACATCTTGGACAAAATCGCTTATAAATATACAATGTCAAGTCCTCTTTCGGACGAGCAGTGGAGGCAAAGGCACGATTCCCAAGCGGCTATGTCCAGTTTAGTCAATCCAGACACAGGGTAATGCCAAATTGTAGTAGAAGAGTCAACAGGGGGAAGTCAAAGATAGCTGAATAAAACGGCAAGTAGGGAAATAACGATGAACACGATACAAAAATTAAGATAGACGTCGCGTAGAACTCGAGGCGGTGACTTTTCGCCTGCCGCAATGGTTGAAGAATAAAGATGCCTTAGTTCCAGTTAGCAGATACGTCACCGACAATTCGTTATCGGACAACATAACTAACCTAATATAATAGATAATGACTAGACTAGTTAACCGATGGCGTTTGACGAAGGTGGAGGAGGAGACTTGGCTTTGACGAGTTCTGACCTATGATTTTTGGCTCTATTATGGGTCCTTGGCCACCTCAACCGATCGCAACCATAGGAGAGAAGAAGAGAACGAGAATCTCGAACGAGGATGAAAAACGTTCTTTTCTTCTTCTTTTTTATTTTTATATATTTTTTTTAATGGTGAAAGCATTATCTATCTAGATCGTCTCGCCTACCATGTCAGCTGGACGATTCGACCCAGCCCATCCTTGTCTCATCTCTTGGGAATAAGAAAGCAAGTATGCAGGGCTGTCATCCAATCGGCTTACCACGAGGGGCCAGAGAGATTTCCTGGGCTTTCTATGGAGGAATGAAGGAGCCATATGAGCAGAGTAACGAAGTTGATTGGCGACAAGCGGTCCAATCCCGTTAATTGCCCTTTGGCTGAAATTAAGGTACAAAGCTTTCTACCTGAACCTTAATGAATCTGAATAGATACTATCTACGTGGGCGAAAGTAAACGTTTGCAGCATATGCCCCCGGCAGGTGTATTGTAAGCATGGCAATTGCCATGGCATTATTATTATCAGCGAATGCCTCTCGGTCAGCAAAGTCTAGAAATCAGTCCTCGAATATCTTCATCGAGCTGAAGAAGTCTTCAAGCCATGCCAGAAATTGATTTCTCCGAATTTCAGGCGCCTCCCTCACTTCAACGGCTTGATCAAGTCAAGCTCTCTATAATCCTTTTGCGCGCCAAGAGCCGAATCCACGCTCTCACTGCTGGACCATAGTCGAACCGCCGCCCGGTTGCATAGTCATCGTCCGCCCGGTGGGATTGCTGTTCTTCCAAAATAGATGCTCGAAGCTCCCGCTGCTCGTTGCTGAGCCGGTATTGATGCTGCCTCAGTTCCTCCGCTGAGGCCTTGGCATATTGTACTTCACGATCTGGTGGGATAATTACACCCTCGATGCGATGCCTCGCTAGGTTAAAGGAGCTATCGGGTCCCAGTATTGTGTTTTCAAGCAGAGACGCAGGACATTCGGGCCTGGGACATGTTTCCTCGACCTCCTCACGGGAAGCCAACCAGCGGTTGACTGCTTCCAAGCATTTGACATTGACTGCCAGCTTATCTTCGAGCTCAACAAGTGGATCCTTAGCCACGCTGAGAATGGAGAACTCAATTTGATCCTCTTCGTACTCCGCCATCCTGGTGAGGATGTTGGGCCGTACTAGAGTCAACCAGTCCTCGTCGGGCGCATATTCCCCTGGACTGTCATTAACTCATGTCTACCGTTTGTGCAGATTGAAGCATACTCACCGAGAGCTTGGGGCTGACGCTCCAAGCCGTCAAACTTCCAGACTTTGCCCAGCGCCGGGACAAATGCGATAAAATGGAATCCAGCGTCAGTCTCAAACTCATCATGTCTGTTCTTGCCCGATCGAGAACGTTTGGATGTGGCCTCCACCTTCAGCTGCAGATCTGAATTCAGTATGTCCATTCTCCTGCGTCTCAGATGTGAGATGAAGTCACGATGACAGATCAGGAAGAAGAAGAAACAGGGGAGGAGTGGGAGTATAACAAACGACCCACCTTGCAAATGAGTTGTGTATCCTTTTGACGAATTCAAAGTTGTTGATGGCATCACCCCTCAACGCTGGTGTGAACGGCATCGTAAATTCTCTGAAATGTCGTAGGTTTTCCCCAAGGTCGATTCCTTCGATATTGTTTACAATGTTCAGGAGTGCCACGCTTGCGCAGGCATTACTAGCTGTCTTTGCAAGATAAGTCAAGGAAATGAGCATGAGACATATATAAGGAGACAGACCTGGTTTGCAAACCAAAGCCCTTCAGGACAGCTCGCTTCCTGCTTATCAGGATCATCTTCTCGCCAACGAAATAGAAAGATTAGACCATATACTGGTTTACTACTTGAACGTAAGCCTTTTCAGGATCAAACAGGCCGAAGGAAAGTCGGAGACTGGCACCAAAAGAATCATACTTTAGAAATGCCATCAATTCATCGTCCAGTGAGACGACTTCTTGAACCTTGACCCCTTTGACTCCGAACTCGCGCAGCATCACATTAAAAATAGCCTAGTGAGTATGAGAACCGGCTCGTGGTCAAAGTAGCGCGCATATCAACAGCATGAATCTGCGATCATACTTACCGGCTCTGACTCAAGCTCACAGAAGCCGTTCCATTTTTGCCTGTCCAATACATTGGCAGGGTTGCATGGTGCTGCAGTAGATGGGTTTGCCATCGTATGATTCGACGACACAGATGCTGGGCTCGAACTGGTATTCACTCTTCTGCGTTTGTTGCGCTGGCTCATATTGGCCAAGTATTTCCTTCGTAGAGTGGTTGGGAGAAGCTAGCTTAGTTCTCTTCAGGAAGATGTGCTCTAGGAACAAGGGCAGTCCGAACGCGAATGATCAGCAAAATTGCAGAACGTCACACACTCATTCAGAAGTCAGGAGCCGGTATCACGGTGTTATCAGAAAGAAATTGATAGACAACTTTGCTCGCTGACTTCCTTCCAATATCCCCTTTTGAGTAGGTGACAAGACGGAGATCAAAGAGAAACAGCCCAAGCCTCTAATAGGGGGGAAATGAAACCAACGTCTCTGGACCTTTTTATTTGCAGGAAAATCATCGAGATGATCCAGATAGACAACGAGAATATGGAGTAGATACCAAGCCAATGGAATTTAATGGATGGATAGATATACTCCGTACAGGATACTTTATTGAATTGGGTTCGCTCAACATTGCTGCTTTTTGATTGGACAAGGCTCCTTCTCGTCCTTCTTCTTCCAACGCGACTTCTCGCGTCAAGGTATCCATATGAGTCCATCCATAGTATGGATGGTAGGGGTAATGAAATCTTGAAAATAACTACGAGGAGATACTTGAAGATGTCAGATCGATGGTGATATGTAAGAGACCTGATCGGATACACCACACCCGTTGAATACTTCGATTGAATTACCTGGAAGTACGTTATGTATGACAAGTATGTACGTAGATTTCCTGGATATCTTAACAAGAGGTAACAGAGGCATTCTACTTGTTTTTTTCCGATCCTACAAACCCAAGTTATCCAACAAACATGAAAAGATAGAATATGATCAAGAGTAAATAGAACCAAAAAGAAGATAAAAACGAGGAGGAAAAATGAAAGACCCTCTGATGTCGAGTCGAAATGAAGGGATAGGTAGAAAGAACACCATATGTAAAGTTTTCATTCTCATGTAGCTAGAGGAGGATGAAGTATGTATGCTAAGAGCTGTGTGATCCGCACTTGTCGACCCGCTAGCCGCAAAGCTCTTCTTTTCCCCGTTCTTTGCTAGCTTCCAGTCAACAACCATAATAACAAAGTTGTTACTACATACACATCTTTCAGAGGTTACCGCTACTGCTGTTGCTGCTGATTCTAAGGATCTTCATCGATCTCAATTTGTCGCGATCCTCTCAAGTGACAGTGCTACCTATCACCTGAGTTTCAATTGGCGAGTGACGACATTCGCGTATGGCTTTCACTTTTTTCAATTATTAGGTTATTCTTTTGATTTTTGACGTCTTTGATAGATTGGCCCTTCATATAGGCCCGACTTACATCGATCAAGGGCGGGTTCATCTCGGCGAACGCAGCATGCCATGAACGGCACTCCTCGACTTCGGTCTGCCTTTCCTCAGACCCCTCAAACGCTTCAACGAACAAGAGAGTATAACATTACACCGACGAGGCCTAAGCCGCGGGATATCGGGCTGCGGAGATCTCCAGTGAAAGCACCGCAGATCAAAGTGGACGCGCCTCTCGTTCCGACCGGCGTGATAGATGCCCCGTCGCAGAGGCTCTACGTGGTAGCTTTCTACATTGCGCTCAATGCATGGCGTGTCTATGAGTCCTGGACAGCTTCAGACGAGCTGGACTCAACCTGGCTATTTCTAAAATGGGCTTCCATTGACGGGATTTTTCTCTTCGGCCTGCAGGCCTTGCGCATACCTTGGCTTGAGTGGGCGTTTCCAACAACGCTGGCGATCTTCTTGATCCATGTAGTCGGTAACATGTTTCTCATGTTTCGAATTCCCGTGCGTATCCCAACCTGCCATGCGATGTCGACTTGCTTACACCAAGCAGATTCCAATGAGTGCGTGGATCTCTGGAATCATCAAAGTGGCATACGATCGGGAATTATCCATTTCTGAACGTAGTGTCAAACCTGGAGATATCATTCATAATGCCTCTCTCATTCTCGGAAAACAGATCGTTCACATTCTGCCGGAGGGGTAGGTTCTCCTCGTCAAGGATGCCCGATACCCGCCAACTGACGGTCTTTAGATCCGCCGTTCTAAACCCGGATCAGATCCCCTTCTGTCTAGATTCTCAAAAAAGCACGGTTAATGTACCAATACGCGTCAATCAAACCGACCCAGTTCTCATAGAAATATTACGCCTAGATCTCAGCACTGGTGAAAATGAAACGATTACAATCTCATCGAAGCAGCTGAAGCAGATGAAACGCCAGGCAGGCAAAAAGCTTCCCAGCTCGGATGCACTCGCACCCCGTGATATACTCTACCCCATCCGGCGCACTGGCATCTATCGTTTACAAAAAGTTGTGGACGAGTCAAACCTTGAGGTTCGCATGCGCTCATCTGACACACTTGTCGTTTCCTGTCCGCGCGCACTAATCAAGAACTCCCATACTCACAAATGTAAGGGAGAATTATCTAATCTGGTGTTGGAGGTTGAGGGTACACCGCCATTGAAGATCAAGTATAGTAGACAAGTGAATAGGCTTGATCGCGGATTTTCCTTCCAGAATATCCAGCCTGATCACCTACGGTCACCATTGCTTGGGCAGAGAAGCTCAGGCATTCTGTTTGATGCAAAACAGCCGGAAATCACATGGGCCCAGAGTCAAACCATCGAAGTCCCACTGAACGAATCTCTGAACGTGGGAGGGGAATGGTTCTATACCATTGAAGAAGTCCATGACGGTTGTGGGAATATCGCAAATTATTCGACGCTTCTGGATGAGGTTGATCGATCCTCGCCAAAGTCGTTGTCGCATTGGCACCAATTCTCCGTACATGAAAGGCCTCGTCTATCATTGTCTGGCTGCGATGACCAGCATTTCATCGAGGTCGCGAAAGGAGAACATGTGAATCTTCCCCTAAAGTTTCACCCGGTTGGGCAAGGATATGACAACGATGGACCCTTCTCCTTGGGTTACTCATTTAGGGACAACGAGCTAGATGAGAGGGGTGCGTTGGACAAGGTTCGCCAGCTTTCGCTCAAAGGCCTTGACCAGAAACCTCAGATAAAGGAATCAGGCTGGTATATGTTGAACTCTATCTCGAGCCAATTTTGTTCTGGAGAAATATTGGAGCCTTCGTCTTGCTATCTTCACAACCCTCCGGAGCCTGAATTGGCCCTAAGGTACGAGAAGATATTCGACAAGTGTGCCAACAACTCCGTCGGTCTACTCCTTGATCTCGATCTCACTGGCTCGCCGCCATTCCGCCTGCGGTACAGCATTGAGCACTCGAAAGGTGTTGAAACCAAGTCGCTGACGGTCGATGGTCTGCGCACTCAACTCGATTTCACTCCATCTGAAGCCGGATTTTATCGATACCGCTTCTTAGATATTGCGGATACAGTCTATGCGCCTCGCTCTTTGAAAGATAAAGTGCCCGTCTTGGAACAGGACGTGAAACCACCAGCTTCTGCTCATTTCCTTGGCTCCAGGGAAGTGCGCAGAGCCTGTTTTGGCGAACCCGTTTCCGTAGATGTTTCCTTCCTTGGCGAATCGCCCTGGACTCTGCATTTCGAACTGGTCCACAACGGCAAAAAATCCAAGCACGTCTTAGAATCCCATGCCGAGATTGCCACTATTGTCACTGAAAGACTTGTTAGTGGTGGTGAATATAATTTGGTACTGACGAGCGTTAAAGATCGTTCGAACTGCAAACGGACTTTGAAAGACAGCATCAGGATTGATGCTCGGTCGAAGCCGCCTCACGTATCATTTGGGCAAATCGATAAGAAGCGAACTGTGTCAGCCCTGCAAGGTGCAAAGGTTGATATTCCGTTGAGACTGAGCGGTGAACGACCATGGACGGTGAACTACAGGAATCTAGACGTTGATTCCCCTGCCATTGAGAAAACGTTCTGGCAGGAAAACAGTGTCTTGTCAGTGACGCAGGAAGGGCACTATAATCTCATTGGCGTGACAGACAACTCTTGCCCTGGGTCTGTTGACCAAGCAGCTAGGGATTTCGAAGTTTCTTGGATTCCTCGGCCCCATATTGCTGCTGTAGATGGCTCCCCTTTGGTAATGGGAAGCCCCATCGAGAAGCGCGACGTTTGTCAAGGTGATGATGATAGTGTGGAACTTCGCCTGACAGGCAATCCGCCATATACCATTCAGTGCGAACAACAACGAAAAATGACCCGTGGCACGTCCTCTGTTCGAACAAGAAGCCTTAAGACGGCCCTCCATGTAACGTCCATGGAAATGGACACATCTGAAGCCGGGTTATACACGTACAAATTCAAGGAAGTCGGCGATAGCCTTTACGACTATGACCCAAGAAGTGACCCTGTGATTGTGACCCAAAAAGTGAACCCATTGCCATCTGCGCGGTTTGATGCTCCTGGCCACATTTATGGATTTTGCAAAGAGGATGTCAGTGGTGAAGAATCCATTCCTGTTACTCTGGAAGGCGTTGCGCCGTTCTTCTTGGAGATCAGTATCAAACACCATTCGAACGCCAAACCCGAGATCGTGTCAATTCCCAACATCGGCTCCAATCGATACAATCTACCTATTCCGCGTCGTTATCTGAATCTGGGCCAGCACGTCGTGAGCATTCACAAGGTTCGAGATGAGCGAGGATGTCAGCGAACGTTCGAGAACGATGCCTCAACGGTCAGAGTCGCCGTATCCGATGTGCCGACAATCATTCCGCTTGAATCCAAGATCGACTACTGCGTTGGGGAGCGCCTGTCTTTCTCCCTGTCTGGTCATGCCCCTTTCGACGTGTTTTACACGTTTGATGGGGTTTCGAGGAAGGCCACCTCCCGCACAACTAATTTCCGACGCATCGCGGAAAGACCTGGTATATTCACCATTACCGCAGTAAGCGACGGTGCCAGTGGGAAATGCAAGGCACACAAGAATATAACAAAAACCATTCATGAGATGCCGAGCGTTAGAATTAGCAGAGGTCAAACCTCTGTTGTTGATATACATGAGGGTGGAGAAGCCGAACTCCAATTCGAGTTCTGGGGCACACCACCCTTCGAATTCACGTAAGTCTCCTTCCTTTCACTGTCGCCCGTCTACCCTGAAGCAAAGAAGATTTTGATGCTCATCGTCATTTCATAGTTACATCCGAAGTTCTATTCCCCGAAAAGGAAAGAAGCCAGAAGTCCTGGATATCAAACACGATATCTCCTACGAGCATAAGAAAACGATCAAGACCTCTGACGAAGGAACCTACGAGGTCGTTGCAATCAAGGACAAATTTTGTTCTTTCTCCTCGCAGGCGCAAGTAGAAAAGTCGGAGAAGCTATTGGCCGGATCATGATTTGGGGAATGTGAATGATTGTCACTTATGTAGGCTAGTTGGAGCCGTTCATGTATCGCGTTTGTCTGTGTATTATCCCATTCCATGTTTTCCCTTTCTTTTATTTTCTAAGCATTGCATTGCAACGGCGCTGAATTGGGTAATACTATAGTACATCTCCGAAAACAGGTCTCCTAAGCACTATTTTCCGTGTCTTCTTTGTGCACATCTATTTCTTCAATGAAATGTGCCCCAAGCCTCGCAATCTCGTTCAAGATAGCCGTTTGGTTGATGTGGACATCTTCACTGCCCTTCACCTCCGGTTCCACCAGGGCGACGGGTAATGTGGAATATGACATCTTCAGGCTCCAATTCTTGGGCTTAACCGTATGTGGGTTCCAGAGGCCTGCAATCACGTCACACTGCTCATCGCCATGAAAGAACAGAATGTTTGGACTAAAGCACGCCTGCAGTTCGCGAATGAATGCTCTGACCACCGTGAGCTTATCGGCTCGCTCTGGAATGACCTGTTGTTGCAGGTTCTTGAATCTGGATGATGACGATGCTAGGACTTCCGTGAGGGCCTTCGACCGTAAACTCAAAATAAAATCATAGGGTGCTAAAGATGTATGGAAGAGGTCGGAAACGTCGAGAGCATATCCTTTTTCTCGCATCAATTTCACAGCCGCCTTTGCCAAAGAGGACATACGAGCTGCCACAACCTTCGAAGGCATTTCATACTGCGTCCAGGAGATCCCGTCGGTATCAATATCCGAAGCCACAAACAGAGCGACGTTATTCATCGCGGGATCGATCTTTCGCCAGGCGGCAAAGCGCGTGCGGATCACTTCAACTGCATTTTGATCTAACTGCCCGCCCAGGTCAATCATTAACGGCTCTTGCTGCCAATCCCACCGTGAGAGCAGATGGAGGGTTCTCAGGAAGCCAGCCATGACACTGGACGGTGTATCCCATGGATACGACTGTGTGAACACCCGAACTGCGAACAACTCCACCAATTCGTCGTATACATGACCTTTGAAAAGATGGCAATTGAACCAATGCTTGACTAAGCGGACGGTAGGCGACAGCAATGGATGACGTGTACACAGTGTACGGATTGCTTGAGTGAGACGAGGCGATTGGAGAAACGTTCGCTTGTACATCGCCAGAGCGTACGCCACATCCTGCTTTGCTTGAGCGCTCTCTCCTTTCTGCTTCAGCAGCCGTTCTAAGAGTGTTTGCTCTCGATCGTGATGAATGCGCAAGCGGAATATGACACCGGATGCATGGAAAATGTCAAGATAGGCGTTATTGAGAATTCGGCTGGTCTCGTTTTCTAAACCCACCCTACAAGAAGTAGCGACACCAGAGGATTCTAAGCAATCGCCTATTTTGACAAGGAAGGCCACTTTCGTCATTTGAATTGCCGCAAGATCGTCCGGCCAACGCGCCGAGCTCTCGAACTGGAGCACCACATCGACACGTTCACCCGGTATGCTAGGAGCATGTTGAACCCGCAGGGCAGTGTATCGCAAAAGCGGGCTAGCAGGGGCTAGGTGTCTCACCGTCAATGGAACACCTTCCATGTCTTGAATAGACTTTTCCAACGAGCTGAAGGCATCCGCGATCAGCTGGAAGGACGGGCTAGTATATGAGACTATACCATTTCCGTAGCTGCTAAGTTTCTCCTCGAATTCGTCGCCAATATAATGCATGTCTTCGTCGACAAAATTGAAATGGCGCCGCAGGATATAAGACAATATCTGAAAGACTATCGATTTCGAGGATGGATGATCGGACCACACAAGACTCTCCAAAATGCTGCCATCTTTGAAGCGCCGGAGTTCAGCTTTCTCTCCCCAAAACGACCGGAAAGAAGCTGCTTCTTCCTTTTGCTCAGCCGAAGGGCCATGGTCGACAACGCGCGAAACGTTCTCTGGATTCATAAGCAGCCCAATTGATATTCTTTCCTTTAGCTTCTTCAACGATGGTTTCGCTAGGACAGACCATGGTTCGATGGAGCGGCTGGAGATGTGAATAAGTTTGACTCGATCTCCAAGGGCTTTCAAAAGGACACTGTAGATAGCCTGCTGATTGCGAATAGCTTGAAGAATGTTGCCGTTGTCAAAAGAGGGGAGTGCAATGATCCGATCGAATCTCAACATGGGTTCATTGACCTTCACAATGAAGACTTTTTCAAAGTTGTCATCACGGGACTCATTCAACATTTTGAGAGTTATGCCCGCTTCGTGACGAAGGAAAGCATAAGACCAAGGCGTCATCTTGTACAGTATATTGATTCCACGTTTCCCGTCGTATACGACAGGCCCATCCCCGGGAAATGAAACTCCATCAACAGTTGGAAATAGTAATGGCTTGGTAAGGTCACGGCCTGCTAGAAATTGTATAGTCGCTTTGAACAGCTGATAGCAACTATACGACTTTAGGAGGATCGGTTTCCCATTAGCACCGCCACCCTCCAACAAAAGAGACATGAGTAACGCCCACTCAAAGCCCCCGAAGCCGCCCAAGTGAAACGATGAGGCGAAACCCCGTTGCTGGAGCCAGATTCGGCCTAGAAGACAAGCGTCTCGGTAAGAGTCGCATTGCCGAATGGTCGAATGTACGTGTTTGTGATAAGACGCGACGGTGGCCTCTGAGCGAAGAGCCGAATTATAAAAGGGTGTAGGCTCACTATTGCCAGTGTTTTCGCTTGAGACCAGACGCACGTTATTCTTCGCTGGCAGCGTTCGAGAGATGGGAAACAAATCATCTTCGATGGCCGTGATGATGCGAATCTGGGACCTTGCGAGTGCTAAATCGCTGCTTGTACCGCTCGGTTCCAAGATGAGGACTGGACGAAGGCTATCGCCTTCCTGTGTAGCGAATTTGACATCCAGGCCGAGGTCTTGCGCTTCCCGAAGGCCGGCAGCAAGGCATGCAAGGTAGTACGCTCGTTTGTGGAAGAAGCGGTAATTGACATAATCTTTCTCCTGGAAAAGTGAACGCGGCATTGTCACTGCTAGATCGATTGTGTACTTCTCTGTCTGCTTGGTACCAGTTCTCGAGGCGAAACTCCCTACCACATTGATGTCCGTTGGCGGAGCATAAGATACGGAGTATTTTGTCTCCCTCGAGGGTCGAGGGTCCGGGAACGGGACGACAATGCCATGTGTGGTGCGCAATTCCCTCTCCGCCTCACAAGCTAGCATCGGAGGTCTCTCGTGGAGTCGTTCGATGGCCTCCTTTAC
Source organism: Aspergillus udagawae (assembly GCF_001078395.1). Taxonomy (NCBI): domain Eukaryota; kingdom Fungi; phylum Ascomycota; class Eurotiomycetes; order Eurotiales; family Aspergillaceae; genus Aspergillus; species Aspergillus udagawae. The sequence continues at coordinate 1,567,259 of NW_025091265.1, read as the reverse complement.
TCTGTGTAAAGTGTCCTGGACTCTTAAGACCTGTTTTTCGTAATTGGGCTTCAACGACGACAGCAGCTCATCCAGTTGCAGTTTAAAGAAGCTTGACTTGTAGAGTCCACTGGCCAGTGCAAGTTCTCCGGAGCGGTCGTCCTGCACTTTTTTGTTTGAACGGATACTCTTCGACAGCTCAGCATCCCGGCCGTTTGAGCTGAACTTCTGAATAGATCCATTTTCTGGGGGCGGGCTTAATTTCCTTCTCTTCGCAGTGTGGGCTGACATGTTATGCAAAGCAGACGACTGCGACGAATTATTAGGAGAATGAGAAAGGGGGGCGGGGGGGAAATAAAAATAAAAATAAAAATAAAAAGAGAATTTTAAAGCCAAAATACACTTAGACGATCATATCAACCCAATTGCGGTAGGCGTTGAAAGAATTATTATGAGTTCAGAAGTGCAACACTGCTTTCCACTGCAGCAAATTTCTAAGATAAATTTTCTGAAGCCGTTTCCTTACTTTTGTTTAGATAAGCATCTGATATCCCCAATATTCCACGTGATAAAACAGCTTGTAGCCAACCAAATCGACGGATTCTACCCGTTAGCACTCCGCACTTGAGCCCCGACGCGAAGCCGCCGAGATCGGTCTCGGCACATAGTAAGGTAACTAATTACTCAGTCCAGCTACCACTAATTTTTTGACTCAATCATCTCTCTATCATTACTCATTTCGAGCTTTGAATGATCTATTGAAATATCTTCTTTGATCTCTTTCGATCAATCTAAGTCAAATCCACACTCACTAGCGACCACGCCTTCTGACCGATACTATCCCTGCTAATCATGCTCCAAGATGTTGGAGGTCCCGTTCCCCCAAACACTGACCATGTACGTGCACACCCCAAGTTGCTTCTCTCTGCCTCGCCAAACAGCTCTGTCATGGTCCAATCATGGGATGATGTACGGAGCTGATTCCTATAACAACATACGTTTGAATATTATTGTCTTTCCCTGGCGATTACGAACTTTGAGGTTGACAGGTGCATTCGTTCTTGGATAAGCTGACCCAAAGTCCAGGCTGTCAGTGTATCACTCCCTACGTGGAGTGCCAATGTAGCCTACGAAGAAGGAGAACCGTGGATTGTGAGAAAGATGAAATGTGGCTATCCTCGCTTCTTCGTTCATCCCATCATTCAGGAACTTGCGAGGGAAGTTGTAAAACTTCATGGAAATACCGAAACAGAAGCGGCTTCGTTGTTCCCGTCACCCAAGACTGCAAGCATATGCCGGTCATTCATTATTTCGAGGATTCCCACCCAAGAGTCGCCCAGAATTCGCATTGTCAACTTCGTTCCTGCCCCTCACACAGAGTCCCAGCCACAGACGATAAGATCGCCCCTATCGTGTGTGATTTACCCAACAGAATACGCTTCTCTCGCCAAGCAAGTATGGCAACACAGTGGAAATGGAATATCCAGTCGTCGGGGCGAATTTTGTCTAAGTGCGCTGCGGGATGGATTCCTTGTGGAGGATAAGGAACCTGCACAAATTGAGCAATCGTCACAGAAATTTTCTAAGGGTCCACGGCGGTATCAGGGAAGAGGATCAGCGAATGGTGTAGTTCGGAGTGGCGCAGTGGCTGCCTCGACCCCTGACTTGTCGACGGAGAATACTGAAACACAGGACGGCCGTGAATACGTCCAATTTATTGAGGAGCGCTTCGGCAGGAACTTGAGCGTTTTACTGGCTGATCAAGCGAAGCAAGCTGTGCGCAGACGAATCGCGGGCGTTCTCACTGCTAATGTCGATTTAAGTGAGGCTCTTGATGAAGCATCAGGAGACGGCAGAGTAGCAGGGTTGACAGATTCCGATGTTTTTCTCTTCCCAAGTGGTATGAGTTCAATCTTCAATACGCACCAGATGCTTCTGGCCGCTAGAGGTCCTTTGAAAAGCATTTGCTTTGGATTCCCCTACATAGATACCCTGAAGACGCTTGAGAAATGGGGTCCTGGTTGCCTGTTCTATGGACATGGTTCCTCTGGAGACCTAGACGATCTGGAATCCCGACTAGAAGGTGGCGAGAGATTTCTTGCGCTTTTCACCGAGTTCCCGGGAAACCCATTACTCAAATCTCCTGATTTGAGGAGAATCTATGCGCTTGCACAGAAATATGACTTTGCAGTGGTGGTGGATGAGACAGTGGGCAACTTCTTGAACATCAATGTGCTTCCTTATGCAGACATTGTTGTCAGCAGTCTGACAAAGGTCTTCAGTGGAGATAGCAATGTTATGGGAGGAAGTGCTGTTATCAATCCACACGGGCGCTATTATCAGGAACTACGAACCACTTTCAGCCGTGGGTACGAGGATAATCTCTGGGCAGAAGACGCCGTTTTTTTGGAGAGGAATAGCCGTGACTTTGTGTCCCGGATCGAAAAGATAAACAATACCACCGAAGACATAACAGCCTTGCTAAAGGAATCCCCCGTCGGTGAGCAATCCAACATCCTGAGGCGAATTCTTGATTCCATTCTGACTCCATGTTAGTGAAAGATGTTTACTACCCTAAGTACAACACTTCAAGGGTTTTCTACGAGGACTTCCGTACCCCCAATGGTGGGTATGGTGGTCTATTCTCCGTCACCTTCCACTCTGACGCTGAAGCCATCGCTTTTTTCGATCACCTCGAAGTTCTCAAAGGCCCTAGCCTTGGAACAAATTTCACGCTCAGGTGAGTGTCCATATACGCCCCTCTACTCGTTCTTCTGGCAAGCTTTGGCTTACGCGTTGAACCAGTTCGCCATATACGCTACTCGCACATTACAATGAGCTCGACTGGGTAAGTATCGCGTGTTCGCCCCCATTTCTCCCTCTGTGGTTCGATGTTTCGCTCCCTTCCCCTGGATTAGAGCCCTCCGCTTACTGCCCATTGCAGGCTGCTTCGTTTGGTGTCGAGTCGAATTTGGTGAGAATAAGCGTGGGTTTGGAGGATGTATCGGATCTCCGCGACCAAGTCCAGCGAGCCCTCGCGGCAGCCGCAGAAGCGAAGGCTTAAATCAGTATTGATTTCTTGGATTCTGAAGCTCGGTTATCTTGGTAACGGGGCTACGGTCTCGCTCGGCAACACCTACGAAACGGACTCGTTCTCCACTGTTATTGCTGCGTATCCGCCGGCAGAAAAGAATATAATCAAAATAAGTGGCGGTATGCGGCGATTAGTCAGAGGCCTGAAAGTGGTTGGCATTGCATAATGAATGATCGGCTCGTCTGCAACGGCATCCCTCGACGATGAAACTTGTTGGGCCCATATTACTCTAACGAAAATGATGTCCACCCTAGTATCCATTCAACATCTTTAAAGTTCAGCAAAGAATGCAGGACGGAACGAGAAGCTACTCGCTATCACAGAGATCGATATGCCTTCCTTAGAACTATATACCTGAATGAATAAACCAGATCCCCGAGGATTTGCCTTTCTAATAACAATCAAGGCAACAAGGTACAAAAAGCCCCACGAAGATATTTCAACATCTTGTTTGATCGTTAGCATCCTCGCCATGGTTTTGATTTGAAAAAATCAGTTGTCTTTGGCAATTATCAAGTCCTCGCTACATGTTCGTCTCAACGCCTGTCGCATCGTCTCTATGTTAAACTCGCCACCGACGTTAGGGGAGATTGGCCTTTGGAGGGCCAACCGTGGACTACCTGCAGCAAAACTTTCCCTACTTGAAGAAAGGTCCGATGCCTTGATCGAATTCGGGGTGCTAGTGACCGGACATGTATCCAATTCATGAAGGAGCCTTGGGGAACGTAATGGCGATGGAGAGCTGTTTCGCATTAAGGGTGACTGGTGAGAGGATTCACGACTAGACAGAAAATCGGTAGCTTCCGCATGTTCAGCATTGACGACGTCAGCGAATGATACGAAGCTCAACCTTCGTACATTAGTACTTTCCCGAGTCTTGCATGGCGGATGAGGCTCTTCCAAATCCTCGGAACCATCTCTAACGTGCTCAAAACACGAAGATCGCAGCGAGGGCTCTACAGCGAAGGCACCACAAACTCCCGCTGTAGCAGATTGGTGGACGTTACGTGTGACGATCTCGACTGTATCTGGGCTAAGGCGGTCGTCGGTGATTGCGACGGAGGATGCCTCCAGTACAGGGGGAATATGGTTCTCCATACTTATATGTGAAGGGATCGAAGGTGAAGTATGCACTGGTAACAGATCTTTTTGCACGTCGCGCTCAAAGATTGAGGACGACAAGGAGATTGGGATCCCTGAGCCTGACTGATCTATGCAATCTGGTGAAGCCGATCTGGAGAGATGTCCCGGTGTATATGATAGGCTAGGATACATGTCGGATGACTTGGGGCGCACACCAGCAGCTGACACATGTGTACCCGGTAGGGCGGCCGAAGCTATCTGGTCACCATTTTCAATCTTGTTGTCTTCTCTTAAGTTGCGCTGGCGTTCCGATTCAATTCGGCTTTGGTCAGTGACATGTGATTGGAAATTGTCGATAGATGTGTCCTCAATATCTCCCCGTTGGCCTCGTGGAAAGGTTCTTAGTGGCTCTTCATTCAAGTGACTGCTCCCTCGGCGATGGATTATCGAGTCTGGACAACCCTGCGTATCCATGGCAGTGGGGCAGACCTGTACTCTATGCCGTAATGAATTTGCCGTAACAGCTTCGCACATCACTACTCCGGTGCTAAAGGTTTGAACACCTTGTTGAGCGCGTTCTGTGCAAGTGTAGGACTCCCCGGGTAGCTCCTGATCCTTAGAGATACACTAAGCTCCCTGATTCTTTTATGCGTTTGGCTCCAAGTGGTGTCATATAAAAGTGAAGTATTTTTGCACATTTAGCAATGAATCAACCAGATTCGGAGCTACTTGCTCCCATGCGAGTAGTAGAGTCAGCACGAGAGCTGACGCGTGCAGAAACGTAACCAAACTTAATAGGCGTTGGGGGCGAGAAACGAAGATGTCGCATCAAAATACGTTGAGGAGGAGAAATAAGACAAGGTTTCGCAAAACCTGGAGTGAAGTCAGGCAGGTCGGATGATCTGAGTTATTGCTTAAGGTGGCCGGGGGTATGACGTTGAACTCTGTTATCTGACACAGATTAGAAAGTAGGCTGGCTCAAGGACCATGGAAACATAAACATCCGCTAAAAGCAATATTGCGATTAAACTATGTTAAAGCAACCAGATACAGATAAATCAGAAGAAATGCTTGAGGAAGGCCATTGTATGGTAGCAGATTATCAGTTGGTAATAAGTCGTGGTCGACGCGGGGAGATTGACAAAGAGCCATCACTATTGTGTGATATTGGGCTTCTGATGGCGTAGATAAAGGGATGGATGCATCTAGAGCTTTCAGGTGGAAAACGACAGGTACTTAGAAAAATGAGGTAAGGTGCGGAGTACTCTGTTTTCATAACATCTTACCTTACCTACCTTACCTAAGGTAGACATAGGTAACTAACTGAATACAGTATGTGCCCAGTGCCAGCATGTACACCTATTACTTCAAAGCTTAGGTTGTTTCTGATGAGTGGTCGAACTGAGGATTTTATCAAGCAACTTTCTATACTCCGTAGGTACCTTTATACTTATTTGATTAGAATTATCTCAACAATCCATGGAATTCATACTAATTTTACATTCATACAGAGTACCTACTTTATACCTACCTGTGTAGTGAGGAAGGTGCCTTGCAACCAGAGATACCATAGCTTTGTAGATACGTCTCACCAATATGAAGAAAACTTCTCACCCCAGGAATCCTAAAGACACCAGGGCAGGCCTGCATATACCCTGCCTATGATATAGTGCAGTGCTTTTCTCTACCTACCTTACCGGGGTGTATAAAGCACCTTAAGTACACAGATACTTTAGCTCTTTTTACGCACAAACAAAATATGGACTGACGATATAATATATATTACCCATAGGTTGGAGACGGGACTTGAGGAGGGACTATCGTAAGGTACCTGTAGGTGGATGAGTACCTTAGGTATGCACGAATATGACAATACCTTGAACGTACCCCAACTAATTGTTTACCGTATAATTACCCAGCCAGGTGCCACCCCCAAATCATTCGGCTGTCACGGGACCTTCAATAATTCGGAAAAATGTTGGCATTTCATCCCAAACCAAACTTTGAGATTCCGTCCTTCGTAACTGGTCTAGGTTGGGTGCACGGAAAATTACTTAAACATTGACTTTAGAGGCAGTACGTCCATTTGTTGTCATTGCAAGCACATCTTCCTTCGATTATTGTCTCCCGCTAATAATTGATTGTATTCTAGGTTTCCGGCACCAGGGTCAAATTCAATCGCCATTTGCCTTTGCCTGTATCGCTTAGATACTGGAACCAATTCCCAAGCATCCAAATTCCACAATGGCAACTTTCAGTGCTGTTTCGAAGAGGCCGTTCATAACCTTGCCGTTTCTAATACCCTCGTGCGAGCCGGTCGCCCTAGAGTTGCGCCGAAATCAGTCTTCATACAGACGTACGAAACAACGTCTTCGCGTTAAGCCGGATGCCTCTTTTGGCTCTTCCTCGGATCAATCTCAGGATCACATTATCTTCAATCCTCCTTCGAGCGCTCCGTCTGTCTTTCATACGCCGACAAAATTTCTTCCCCCTGATGATGCTCGGAGAACCCTCCGCAGTGACGCGTCAATGAAAAGTGATCAGAACCCCGAAGATCTTCCTCCTGTATTCAATTCGCCAACGGAGAAAAAGTATCACCTGACTCCGTCTGATATTGAGGAAATCCGCAAACTGAGACTCAGCGACCCTATGACTTGGAGCAGGTGGAAATTAGCCAAGCGATATGACTGCTCTCCGATGTTCATCGGTATGGTCTGCGAAGCCAGCCCTCAGAAGAAGGAAATTCAGAGACAGGTATTGGAAGCTGTCCAGTCGAGATGGGGTCTGAAAAGACGGATGGCCCGAGAAGACCGTCAATTGCGGAAAGAATCCTGGGGCAAGGATGAATGAATATTGAATAGTACACATTCTATGTTATATTCAAAGACTTAATTTATTACGTCCCTACTTTCTTTGACCCCCTCACTGTGCTTTTTCCATCAATTCTGATGTGTTTGTGTGATTCCAGATGTATTATAGGCATAGCATGGTGCTGAATCACAATTTACCATATTTGCATCTTCTCATAATACGGCTATAATTATTCAAGCTTTACAATTTGTTTTGCTATGTTTCAAATAGAATAAGAAATGAAATAACCGAGTTATTCCGCTCTGCATGTTCGATTCGGACTGTGGTTCGCCTAGTCGCGGCAGGGAAAAAAAGAAGTCGCGTGTGAGCGTAGACATCTCGATTTTCGGCTCCACGTTTAGGTAAGAGCTCTCCAATAATCATCCAATAATGATTCATCCGACAAACCATAGGTGATTCCTACTGTAGCCGCCCAAATGCCCCTCCCTCTCCGTCGCATTGCAACGTCCCTGGCAGACCAAACTCTTCATAAGCTCTACAAAGGATATCCTCAATCTGTTATCAAAAGAAAGTGCTGGGGATCACAAGTTAGCTATCCAAAAAAGAACCATACCTACTCTCGCCGATTCTTTTACGGAAACATTAGTGACCAAAAAATGGCGCCGCAACTGGAACCATTTTTCACGCAGTACGTTTGTACTCCCTGGGATTTTTGTGGAATATTCCATAGACTGATGTCCACAATCTGAATTGTTCTCAGGGTTGATGAATTGTCAAACTCTTTTATCGACCGTATGGCCCTTTGGTTTGATTCCCACTTAACACATACTAACTAAAGCCAAGGGTTGCGAAAAGCTGTCGCGATTCCATCTATTTCTGCGCATGATGAGAACAGGAAGGATGTCGTCAGGGTAAGCAGTGCAGGAAACATTTTTAGAGACGGACTGATAACGTGTTCGATCTTTAAAGATGGCGCATTTCCTTGCCTCCGAACTAGAGGCACTTGGGGCCGAAGTTGAACAACGACCCTTGGGTAAACAACCAGGCAAAGAGCATCTTGACCTTCCCCCTGTTGTCATCGCTCGGTATGGCAACGATAAAACCAAGCGGACGATCTTAGTCTATGGTCATTATGATGTGCAGCCTGCCCTCAAAGAAGATGGCTGGGCTACTGAACCTTTTGAATTGACTGTAGACGATCAAGGAAGAATGTTCGGCCGTGGAAGTACAGACGACAAAGGTCCTGTTTTAGGTTGGCTGAATGTCATTGAAGCCCACCAAAAAGCCGGTGTCGAGCTGCCTGTCAACCTTCTCTGTTGCTTCGAGGGCATGGAGGAGTACGGCTCGGAAGGTTTGGAGGAGTTCATTCAATCCGAAAGCAAGAAGTTTTTCAAGGACGCAGACGCTGTTTGCATCTCGGACAACTACTGGCTCGGAACTGAGAAGCCCTGCCTGACGTACGGTTTGCGGGGTTGTAACTATTACTCCGTCAGTATTTCAGGACCCGCCCAAGACCTACACAGCGGTGTTTTTGGTGGTTCTACCCATGAGCCGATGACGGACATGGTGAACATCTTGTCGAAACTTGTTGACCCTCAGGGCAACATCTTGATTCCTGGCATTATGGACCTCGTTGCGCCCCTCACCGAAGAGGAAAACTCATTGTACGGCAAGATCAGCTATACGATGGAGAATCTCCACGAGTCGCTAGGTAGTAAGACGAATATTCATGCAACAAAAGAGAGAACACTCATGGCAAGATGGAGGTACCCATCCCTATCTATCCATGGCATCGAGGGCGCATTCTCCGCCCCTGGCGCCAAAACTGTTATACCAGCGAAGGTTATCGGGAAGTTTTCCATTCGAACCGTTCCAAATATGGAAAGTGAAGATGTGAACAAGCTTGTGTTCGACTACATCAAAGCAGAATTTGCCAAGCTGAATAGCAAAAATACTCTGGACGTGTGGCTTCAGCATGATGGAAAGTGGTGGGTTGCTAGCCCCAAACACTGGAATTTCACCGCTGCAAGCAAGGCTGTTAAGCAGGTCTTCGGTGTAGAACCTGATATGACTCGTGAAGGCGGCAGGTACGTACACTATTCGGGTTTTACTTTCCAGTGTTGACTACTACATCGCGATACATCGGCTAATATCGACATAGCATTCCTGTTACTCTAAGTTTTGAACAAGCAACAGGGAAGAATGTATTACTCCTGCCGATGGGTAGCTCAACCGACGCTGCCCACTCGGTCAATGAGAAACTGGACAAGAAGAATTACATCGAAGGTACCAAATTACTTGGTGCGTATCTGCACTACGTTGCGGAGGAGCCCGTCGGCGAAGTCTAGGATGGTGGTTACCCATCTCCACGTTGAGGACCAGACTCGTTTATGGTATAATGCAATGTATTCCTGACTACTATTGCCTCTTCCACCGTTGGCATCTTGGTTTTCTGCGCTCGCAATGTTGTCTTTCAAAGACTGAATTACAATTCTGGGTCCTGTTCAACACTCTAGCAATACAGGCGCATTTCAGCTGTCTTAGTTTGCCAGGGTAGCAGAACATTCAAGGCTGTGGGAGTCAATCTGCCTCTCATTCACGAGTTGCCCATTTCAAACCCCCTATTTAAAGCTAGACTCAACGTAGCAGGTAAATCAGACCGTCAATAAAAGTGGGAGGATCTCATTGTCTCTACCTCTCATAGTAGGATGCACCTGTAGACTTCCCGCTTTGCTCCACGTCACTTGACCCGATGGAGATAAATTTCGGACTTAAGAATGCCGTTAACATGAACGCGACGCGACTCGCCGATAGATGCTAATAGTTGTTCTGGACTCCATTTTTAGTCTCACATTGGGCATTTCTTAACGCACAGCCGTGTTCGCTTTCGCAAATACTCTGCAGCAGAAAGACACGATGCATTGCTAGAAGAACATGATTGAAACTTCGTGACTATAAACTTATCCGCTCCTTGATGATGGCATCTGCGAAGCGCTTACAGGCGTCTCAGGACCCCGAAAGCTTCAATGATGAAGGCGGCGGCACATCTCCAACGTCCACTTCGGTACGACTATCACTAGATGTTCTACATTCAGCAAGTTGACGTGATTATACAGCGCAAACGTATTCGTAGGTCTGAAGCGTCACCCTCGGAAGAAGACAACGAATCAAACGATGCTGAGACAAGGAGTTCTTGTTCCATCACCGAGGCTCTGGATGATGACGAGGATGATTTGGAACTGCGTGCTACTCAAGCAATTCAAGAGAAATACTCTTTCGCCAGTGAAGAACCGAATATCCCTGCTGAGCACGGCATCCTTGAGCGCGTCGAATGTTACAATTTCATGTGTCACGATCATTTCCAAGTCGAATTGGGCCCATTGATAAATTTTATCGTGGGCAAGAACGGTAGTGGAAAGAGCGCTGTTCTCACTGCCATAACTCTCTGCTTGGGTGGTAAAGCTTCTGCGACCAACCGTGGTCAGAGTCTGAAAAGCTTCATCAAAGAAGGGAAAGAGTAAGTCGCATCTTGCAATATGAACTGCAGGTTTCTAACCATTTTTTTCCGCTAAAGAAGTGCAACTATCGTCGTGCGACTCAAGAACCAGGGTGATGGAGCCTATATGCCTGATGACTACGGAAAGTCAATCATAATAGAACGTCACTTCTCCAAAAATGGCACGAGTGGATTCAAGATCAAGGCTGAAAATGGGCGTATAATTTCCACTAAGAAGGCGGAGCTTGACTCAATCATTGACTACTTCACACTCCAATTTGATAACCCCATGAACGTCCTCTCACAAGACATGGCTCGCCAATTTCTCAGCACGTCTAGTCCTGCCGATAAGTATAGGTTTTTCGTGAAGGGCGTTCAGCTGGAGCAACTGGACCAAGACTACAGACTTATCGAAGAATCTGCTGATCAAATTGAAGAGAAGTTGAGAAACAGAGAGCAAGACATCAGGATCTTAAGAGATCTAAAAGATACAGCGGATCGCAGATTGGAAAAATCAGATCAGCAGGAATCACTCAGAAGACGCATTAGGAACGTTCGGAACCAAGTGGCCTGGGCTCAGGTTGAGGAACAGGAAAAGGCAAGTCAAATAGCCTGTAGGGCCTGCATTCCTATGTCTAACAAATAACTAGTTGAGAGACTCCTTGGAGGGCGAGCTCGCGCGGACAGACGGAGAGATAGCAACTGCTGAGGCTCAATTGAGCGTTTTTGACGTCAATATACGGGACACAGAGCGTGAATGCGCAGCTGCAGCGGAGTTCCTGAACCAAGCTAGTTCCAGGCTCGATCAATCCCAGAGCGAAAGAAACGAAATAAAAACCAAACTGGATGAACAATTAAGCGAACGCCATGACCTGCAGGTATCCTCACTATCGTACGCCTGACATTCTCAGCTTCTGATCGTCTTGCGCAGGCCGAACAACGTCAAATCAAGGAATATCTCAGAACCACAGAGACAAGGATTCGCGAAACTCAGAATCAGATTGCTGACGAAAATCGGCGCCTGGCAGACCTTAGTGGAGGGAGCTATTCTCGAAAAGAGGAACAAGTCCAACAAGCAAAGGCCGAGGCCGCTGAGATTCGGAGACAGTGCGAAGAGCACCAACAGAGTGCTCGCCAGCTATACCAAGCAGCTGAGGAAGCCGAGAACGCAGTCGAGTTGGCTGCCGCTCCTATAGACAAAATGAAGGCTGAGGTCGACCAGGCAGAGTCCAACTTACGCAATCTCAACAGGGAAGGAATCAGACGTACAGGTTTTCATGAAAGGATGCCAGCACTCCTTAAAGAGGTAGAAATCGAACGGTCCTTCTCCAGGAAACCTGTGGGCCCCATTGGAAATTACGTGAGCTTGTTGAAACCAGAGTGGTCATCTATATTGGAGAACGCCCTTGGCACCACATTGAACAGCTTCATTGTGACCTCGAGGCGAGATATGAACATTCTTTCACACATTATGCAAAGGGTTGGCTGGTAAGTGATTTCAGAGCCCTGCGCCAGGTGGGTTTGACTAAACCATTTCTTCAGCGTGTGCCCTATATTCATAGGAAGTGATGGCCATATTGATACGTCGGAACATGAGCCGGAACCTCACTACGATACAGCCCTGCGGATTCTTCAAGTGAGTTGACGACTTTCACCGTTAATCCTTTTTCCTTCATCTGAGTTTCAGTTCTGAAATAAAAGCGACTGTTGCCTAACTCTGAGGTTTAGATCGACAACGAACTGGTTCGCCGACAGTTGATTATAAATCACGGCATAGAGCAGATGCTCCTGATTGAAAGGCTTGAAGATGCCTCAGCTGTGCTCTTTGATGGCCAGCGCCCGAAAAATGTGAAGCGATGCTACTGTATCGATCGGACAGATCGGCGCCGAGGAATTCATCTTTCCTACAGTCGAACAGGAGATCCCAGCCAGGCACCAGTCCAAGCCTACAATGGAAGTCCACGGATGAAATCCGATTTAGAATCGCAAATGAGGTGATTATTTGAATAAACGATTTAGGGACTTGCCATGAGCGCTAATATTCGATGCCCACAGAATTCAGCGTGATGTAGTAGCAGGTCTTAGACGCGAGTTAAGCAATCAGGAACAGCAATTGCGCTCCGCTCGATCTCGCCTAGAGAGCTGTAAGCAAGCTATTGAGAGACATAAGCGAAGATCAAAAGAATTACAAGTTATGTTGCAAAGACAAGAGGATCAAGTGGAAGAGCTCACTGACGCGCTTGAACGAGAGACTGTCGAGGATGGACATCTGGATGTGCTACGAGCAACTCTTCAAGAGGCCGAGGCAGAGAAACGCCTAAACGAAGGGTCTTTGAAGGACAGTGTGGATGCTATGGATGCCATGATGAGGAAATTGAAAGCGACCAAGCAAGAGCTTTCCGCAAAAGATGCCGAAATCTCGACCTTGCAGGAAGAGCTCCGAGTTGCTCAAGGAGAGGAGCACTTGGTGCAAGACAAGCGCCGGAAGATCATTGGTCTTAAAAATACAGCAATTGAGCGAGTCAATGACATCAAGCTCAACAGAACAAGTATTCAACAAGAAAGGGATTGTGTTGCCGCACGTGTCGTCGAATATGAGGAGAAAGCCAGTCTAGTTTCACCACGTGTTGCGATTGATGAAGGGCAAACTGCGAACACTCTGTCCAAGAAGCTCGAGAGACTTCACGGTGATCTGCAACGCTCCAATCAACAGTCAGTATAAGACCAGAAATTTCTTGACTGTCCTACTGACGGAGTACTAGACTCGGAGGATCCCGTGATGAAATCGCTGCTGAAGTGGAAAGGGCCACTGCGGCCTATCAACGAGCGATGAAGCAAATTGAGGAATTTAAACTGCTAGCTGACGTATAATGGTTACATCCAGCCGAACATGTCCCATTGCTAACCGTCTGTCTAGGTTCTCAAAGCGACTCTGAGACATCGTAAAGCTCGTTGGCTCATCTTCAGGTCGCACATTTCGTCTCGTGCCAAAGCTCAATTTACATACCTCTTGAGCGAAAGAAGTTTTCGCGGTCGACTCTTGACTGATCATAATGGCAAGCTCCTCGATTTACAGGCAGGTGACGTTGAGTACCGTTGAGCATGGTCACTGGATCTGACAAGTTGCCTAGGTCGAACCTGACATAACAAAGGACAGTGCGGGTCGTGGTGCAAAGACTCTGTCCGGCGGCGAGAAATCATTCTCGCAAGTTTGTCTCTTGTTGGCGCTCTGGGAGGCCATGGGATCCCCAGTCCGTTGCCTGGATGAATTGTAAGTCAGCGCTGTGCTGTCATATTTCTCATTGACTGATTGATACTTTGACAGTGACGTATATATGGATCATATCAACAGAAAAATGGCGATTGATATGCTCGTGAGTTCTCTTTGCGAAGCAAACTATACTGAATTTGCTTTAACGGTTCATGGCAGATGCTCGCTGCCCGGCGATCCATCGGGCGACAATTCATACTTATCACACCGGGTTCTAGAGCTGAAATCACCCTGGCTCCGGATGTTCGAGTGAAAGAGTACGTCAGAATACGGAAAATAGTGATGTGCTGTGACTAATGGATACGTGTAGGTTGGCAGAGCCAGAACGTGGCCAGACGAGGCTTCTATTTTGAACAGGATCAAATGCCTGAGTTACAGATTCCTCCGTCATTTGTTTGGAGTAGTCTTAAGTGGTCTGTCTCGATTTTTGGTTTCATCGTCGTTCCGAGCGCCGATTAAGATATACCCCCCTGAATAGAAATCGGATTGAGATAGGAAAATGTCCAGCAAGGTGTACTCGAAGAAAGCTCAGTAGCTTTAAATTACGTAGGTCGATCATCCCTGTTTATTGTAGCTCAAATGTGCAAAATGCATAGAGACGGCCTCTTTGTGCTCTTTGTGCTCTTCGAAAGCGATAAACCATTTCCAGGTTGTGGAAGATAGTGACTCGAGCAGTGAGTAGGCAGGTACTGGCTAGTTACTTTGACTGCTCAGTAAGGTGGTGGACCCTTCGAAGGCGGCAAGGGCCCTACTCATCACCTACTGGTCAGTGGTCATCGCACCATCTCCATTATTATTCACTTACCTGTACGTCTCTACTCACACCAGAAGTTTTCCTCCACATCCCAATAAATTCACCTTGCATTTACTGCCGTGGCTTCTTCTTATCTATCTAAAATCTACCTTACTCAAGTCCTATTGTCTGTGGGCTTCTAATCTCGATCTCCCGCTATCCAATCGACCTCCGTACGCCCTTCTTCTTCAACTTTGCATACTCTCGATAATCCTCATTCAACCCGGAAGACCTTGAGCTTTCAAGCCTCGTTCCCATCAGAGGAGATTCGAACAAAATTCGACTTATAACCTCGCTAACTGGAACCTTACTCGCCTTGTATTGATTGAATAGGAACGCAGACTTTTTTGCCTTGATACAAATCTTACCTCTTAAATCCTTGGGATTCGAAACCCCAACTTCGAGGACTTTCTATCCTGGTTCTCCAATCGATTATTCCTTTACACTCCATTGCGACAACACGTGTCTTATTCCTGGAATAACCTGGCCTACCGTTTCTGTCCAGACTTGGAAAATTTTTGACATTCTTTTTTTACCTACTTCTGGCTCATCATGGCAGACGCTCTTGCAAATCAGCTCAACACTACAAGCTTAGGGTATGTTTCCGTTACCAAGTGGCCGCTGTCTTCAGTTCGAGATAACTCAACTCATACCCTTTCTACAGGGAAGCAAACTCGGAAATGAGGTGGAAAGAACAATTGAATATGCCTGCGAAAGACGCAAGACCGCAGACTGAGGTTTGTGGCTTAATGATGGTGTCACTCTTGCATGTGCATCATGTCTGACCGAGTTGTAGGATGTGACCGCCACTAAAGGCCTTGAATTTGAAGACTTTTATATCAAACGAGAGCTTATGATGGGCATATTTGAGGCTGGGTTTGAGAAACCTTCTCCAATCCAAGAAGAAACAATACCAGTCGCTCTTACAGGCCGCGATATTCTGGCTCGCGCAAAGAACGGCACCGGCAAGACAGCAGCTTTCGTGATCCCTACTCTGGAACGCATCAACCCTAAAAGCACAAAGACTCAAGCACTTATCCTTGTACCAACAAGAGAGCTTGCGCTCCAAACATCCCAAGTTTGCAAAACACTTGGAAAGCATTTGGGAATCAATGTCATGGTCACTACCGGAGGGACAGGTTTGATGGATGATATAATAAGACTGAACGACGCTGTGCACATTCTCGTGGGGACTCCAGGAAGAGTATTGGACTTGGCCAGCAAGGGCGTTGCGGATCTTTCGGAGTGTCCTACATTCGTCATGGATGAAGCTGACAAGTTGCTGTCGCCTGAATTTACACCCGTCATTGAGCAGCTCTTATCATTTCACCCAAAAGATAGACAGGTGATGCTCTTCAGTGCCACCTTTCCGTTAATTGTCAAATCATTCAAGGTAAGTCGAGACTATTTTTTGTTCGTTTCAAGCCGTCCACTAATAAGCTTCATGAAGGATAAACATATGCGCAATCCTTATGAGATTAACCTTATGGACGAACTTACTCTCCGAGGAATCACCCAATACTACGCTTTTGTTGAGGAAAAGCAGAAGGTCCACTGTCTGAACACCCTATTCTCAAAGCTTCAAATAAACCAGTCGATCATTTTCTGCAACTCCACCAACCGAGTTGAACTTCTTGCGAAGAAGATTACAGAGTTGGGCTACTCTTGCTTCTACTCGCACGCTCGAATGCTCCAGCAACACAGGAACCGAGTTTTCCACGACTTCCGCAATGGTGTGTGTCGCAACCTCGTCTGCTCCGATTTGCTCACTCGAGGTATCGATATTCAAGCTGTGAATGTTGTCATAAATTTCGACTTCCCGAAGAATGCCGAAACATACCTTCACCGGATTGGTCGATCTGGTCGTTTTGGTCACTTGGGTCTTGCCATTAATCTCATCAATTGGGATGACCGCTTCAATCTGTACAAGATCGAGCAGGAACTGGGAACTGAAATACAGCCCATTCCCCAGAACATTGACAAGAAGCTATATGTTTATGATTCTCCTGAGACAATTCCTCGTCCTATCTCCAATCCATCACAGCCACGTCAATTAACGAATACTCCGGCAGGTACGAGCACTGCAGACCGCCGCCATCATAATCATCCAAATAGTGGGCAATACCAGTTCAATCGAGGCCGTGGCTCATACCGTGGTCGGGGGCAGGCTCAGCGCCGGAGCGCGCAAACCGAAACCACCAAGTTCGGTCACCCTCAGGGCCAACACAGTGGCAAGACTTCAACAGCGCCGGTGTCATGATCTCGCTGTCATTATCTCTCACTTGCTTGAAGTAATGACCTGAATGTCTACGATCTGTTCGCTCCCTTTTGCTTGCACTCGACCAATGAGAGACCGTCCCGCAATTTGGGGCCTCCTGTCCTTTTTCCGATTCATTTGCTTGGCTCTGGCGATCTGTTTATTCCCTCTGATTTACTGCGCGCACATCTTGCCGTTCTCTCCTCTTTTGCCGTGAGAAGCGGGTTTTTCGGATTGTCCGTACGGTTTGCACTACTTCATTGTAGTGTATGTGGCTTTTCCTTTGGGCTCTACCTTCACTGCATCATTTGATCTCGTTATTTGCTTGATCCGGTGCCAGTTATGCCCGGTTTTCTTGAGTTCTTTTTTTTTTTCAACTTGTACATACCTTCCATTGTTCCAAAGCAACGGGTTGGCGTTTCAGGGTGTTCTCGATCGGTGTCACTCTTCGGCGTTCACAGGTGTCTTCCCGCAAGGCACTGGTGCATTATCGGCTTATCTTTGTCTTCGACTTGTCAGGTGAACGAGAATTACGGCGACATTTTTCAACTTCTGATGGGCCAGTCGTGTTCAGCCCTTTCATGTCCGTCATGGCTTCGAGGCTGCACTTTCGTGATCTCAAATTCGTACCTGACTCCGTACATCTGATGGGGTTCCGGAGTTCTTGTCTGATACTTTTCGGATTCAGTCTTCTCATTCTCCACTCTCGCTAGATTACCTGTGTCCTGGCGAACATGAAAGCTAGGACATGGGCAATGAGTGCTCCTGAGTGTGCTCACCCTGGCTCGGCATGCCAAAACTTCCATCAATCTTACGTCAAGGTGGAGTTGCGCCACTTATTTGTCTTCCATTCTCGCCGCATATTTGAAGGACACCTTTCTGCAAAGCAACGCAGAAATCAAATACTGATAAGGAATCCAACAAGCGAGGGATGGGTCTGCAGGATTCAGATGGTTACAGGGCTTGGTTCATCTCGGATGAGAGGATGTGATGATCAAAGAGTGAAAGGAGAAAACTCACATACGGACACTCCCGACATACAACAAAATAGAAAAGGGGGGGAAAAAAAGGAAAAAAAGAGGAAGACTTGGGTGGAAGAAAATGGGAAGAAAAGTTAAGAAAAACGCTGGCAGAGGAGTGCTGGATGGTACCAACCCATTCCGGGTATATGATAGCCTTAACATTGGTAGCATCTAGTAAAATGTAAATGTTTCCCTCTGTCAGAGCTCTCGAATACTTCTCACGTATATTGGATAGGAGACCTACTCATCATATAGGTTACTCATAAATAACTTGTAGAGCGCGAGTCACCCCATAGATACTGGAGAAGGCTATTCTGCGTTTGGTGCGTATGTTGCATCCCGTATTCCAGATACCGGCGCTCCCTACCTCCAGCAGTAATAGTTCTTGCTTACAAGCGTCAAACACATTTCGGATTTGAAAATGGCTACTGCGGAAAAAGATCCTAAGTCCAAGGTCAGGCATGTCAAAATAACACCCGGTTTCGCGCAATCACTGACTTCATTATAGCCCAGCAGCCTGCGGTCTATCATTGCGGGCTCTTCCGCGGGAGCGGTTGAGATTGGCAAGTTCACTGTCGCTGGAATCGCCCGTTACTAGAAGATACCCCTGCTGACTCCATAGCAGCGATAACTTATCCAGCGGAGTGTCAGATTATCTCATCCTTTATGATATGTTAGGCTAATAAATTTGTGCAGTCGCGAAGACACGAACGCAGCTCAATCGCCGGCTACCCGATGCCAAAAAGCTCCCATGGCCACCATTTGGAAAACAATGGTATGCCGGATGCACGACTTTGATCATAGGAAATTCTCTTAAGGCTGGCATACGTAAGTTCCATCGGGTGGTGCTGCGCTACCATTGTCCAAACTTTTTGATAGACTCACGCTAGAATATCCTTAAGGCTTCGTTGCCTTCGACACCTTCAAATCTCTACTTCAGGATGAAAATGGCAATATATCCGGACCAAGGACTGTGATTGCCGGCTTCGGAGCCGGATTCACAGAGTCCCTATTAGCAGTGACTCCGTTCGAAAGCATCAAGACGCAATTGTTCGTTGTCACCTCACTTGAATACCCTAGCCCAACCCCCAGATATTCGGGTCACAAACTGTTACCAGTGTGCGCCGTGCAACTGACATAGGGGAAACAGAATCGACGATAGAAAATCCCCAAATCCTCGTATGCGTGGATTCCTGCACGGCAGTAAGATCATCTTTCAGGAAAGAGGCCTTCGGGGCTTTTTTCAAGGCTTCGTTCCTACAACAGCGAGACAGGCGGCCAACTCGGCGACCAGATTCTCAAGCTACACTATGTTGAAACAATTGGCTCAGGGCTACGTCGCACCCGGCGAGAAGCTAGGAACTGCCAGTACATTCGCCCTCGGTGGGATAGCGGGCCTCATTACAGTGTACGCAAGCCTTCGTATCCGGGGGACAACGTTATGAGCTGTGTCCATCACTATTCGATATGCTAATATTGCTTCCACGCAGCTATGTTACGCAGCCTCTTGACACTGTCAAAACCAGGTGAGCCTTTAAGAACTTGAGATTTGCGCCTATAGATTGGTATTGACCCCTCAGCAGAATGCAATCGCTCGAAGCCAGTAAAAATTACAAAAACAGCTTCGTCTGCGCCGCGCGAATTTTCAAAGACGAAGGCTTGCTTACTTTCTGGTCAGGGGCTGTACCACGTCTAGCAAGATTGATCATGAGTGGAGGAATAGTGTTCACAATGTTCGTCGGGAAAAGTCCTCCTCCACACTTTCGGGTGCTAATTCATCACAACCAGGTACGAGAAGACAATGGAGGCTCTCGACTCTATCGATCCTGAGAGGAAATACATATGACGCCGGAACACCTTATAAGTAGTTAGATGCTTTAGTTGTATATATTGTCGAAGCGGTCACGGGGTTCAAGGTTGGCAATTGGAGTGAACTTTGTTTCACCGCACCAATTGGCCAATACCTAACAGTTAGTTGAGGATGGTCATGCATGCTAATATCAATTTCGGCGCTGATGTAAAGGACAACTTTACTCCCCGACGGCATTTATCGAATCTTCTGCAGATATGGCTGCTATCTCCCGATCAGCCAGCCAGGTTCTGACACTATCCATTATGGTCTCAAGACTTTCGCCGCCATCAAGAACATTGTCCAGATTGTGCACTGTAATGCCGCTACGGTGGTCAGTGCAACGACTCTGTCCATAATTGTATGTGCGGATTTTGTCACCACGACCCATCCGAGCGACGCCTCCAAGAACACCTCTTCTCAACTCAACGAGTTCCTGCTCACGAGCTTCTTGTCTAGCCTCGGCCAATTTCGCTCGTAGTACTTGCCATGCCTTTTTCCGGTTCGCGTGCTGAGACCGGGAATCCTGCATTGAAACGACAATTCCAGTGGGTATATGAGTCAACCGGATAGCTGACTCGGTCTTGTTTACATGCTGACCTCCGGCTCCGCTCGCGCGCATCTTCTCGGTGCGGACTTCCTGAGGATCAACATAGTAGTCACTGTTTGGGTCGTCGAAATTCAAAGCACTGTCCATACCGGCCCCTGCCTCTGGGAAGCTGGGAAGAACCATCACGCTGACCGCACTTGTATGGGTACGACCCTTGGTCTCCGTGGCCGGCACTCTCTGCACCCTATGGACCCCAGACTCAGTTCTCAAAAGATCATACGCTCCGTCTGCGTCGATCTCCATAACTGCTTCGCTCAGGCGATCATCTGAAGGCCCGTCTTGCACGTCGAGCTTCATCATATTGGACCGTAGGCCACGTCGAGTACAAAATGCAGTGTACATCCTCAAGAGCTCGAAAGCAAAAAGGCCAGCTTCGTCTCCACCTGCGCCGGGGCGGATTTCCAGTAGGCAGGGAAGACCTGCAAAGGGGTGGCGAGGAACAAGGGAGTTTTTCAGGGTCTTTGATATGGCTGGCAAAGTACGGTCGCTACTTTTTAAGTCTTCGAGAGCAAGAGATCTTAGCTCGTCGTCGGTCTCTGGATCATCAATCAAGGATCTGAGTTCCGATAGGGACTGAGACCAGAATAATGATGTTAGTCAAGAATCACGAGATAAAGCAATCCTTTCATTTTCGACTTGCCTCGTGCGCGCGATCCCATTCCTGCAAGGCTTGCGCGATTGACGCAAGTTCGCCCACTCGCTTCGCAATCCTTGCGTCAAATGAGTCTGTCAATTGGGTGGAAAGTCTGGTATGTTCAGCCGCCAAGGAGCGAGCCCGCGTTAGTAATGCCGGTGAGAGATGAGAACCTGGTGGAAAGATTAGCCCATATGTATGCGGGAGACCCTTTGCTTTACGTAGCAGTCAAAGTATCCCTACTCGTGTTCAGGTTCCGCGGTTGTGAGACGGTCCTATGGCTCAATGTGGTTCGAGCAGTTCGGGCAAGACATCGAGAGCATATCCATGAGAAGCCAATCATTGTGAGTTAAATATGAGAGAAAAAGCGGTATGGAAGAAAGAGCTCAATCTCAATTCTTTGCGTGCGTTCTGAATGGCGGGCAAGGTGATGGAACTATGGCTGATTAAATTGGCGCGATTGAACACTTTTGGAGACCAGGTAGTAAGTGCCTTTTCAATCACACTGCTTCTGAGCTGCCACCCTTATACACTGATTAAGTAGGGAACCTCCACCTTCAAATTTGCGGATTTCTGGATGTGTACTTGGGACGAGATATACATCCATCCACCAGATTTTGTCACGTGAATATAATACAGTATTCTGTAATGGGTCTGTAAAGGCCAGACTGGAAGTTAAGTATATTTAGATAGAATATCTACGAAACTTGGTCGAACAGTATA
Organism: Aspergillus udagawae; assembly: GCF_001078395.1. Classification (NCBI taxonomy): domain Eukaryota; kingdom Fungi; phylum Ascomycota; class Eurotiomycetes; order Eurotiales; family Aspergillaceae; genus Aspergillus; species Aspergillus udagawae. The sequence goes on along the minus strand of NW_025091265.1, from coordinate 1,545,637 downwards.
TAAAGAATGCCTCACTATGTAACTCGCCCAGCGACCTCTTTCAAGGTCCTGTTGCTGTGTTGCCATCCTTCAGATTTTCCATAGTTCAAGCTGTCTACCTGACTTATTCACAGCTCGCACCTTGAAGCAGGTTAAGTGCTGCTGAGGAGTGAATTCTATTATGCGCTGTTTGTCAGAGACTCGTGTGATACCATAGGTCTCAACGATATCTTATGGGCTGAACTGCCAAAATGCTCATTACTTTGGAGTCCTTCACTGTTTTCCTGGCCTGTTTTTCAGTTGCTTGTGGCCTCCAGTCTGCGGAGATACCCCCTGATACTCCTTTGTCGTCTCTGGTCGCTTCGGCAAAAGCCCATCTTGCTAGTGGTTCTGCACGCGATGCTCTACTCTACTTCGATGCCGCTGTCTCGCGAGATCCAAGCAACTATCTCACAATCTTTCAGCGAGGTGCTGCTTATCTGTCTCTTGGACGAAATGCGCAAGCGTTAGACGATTTTGACCGTGTCCTCCAGCTCAAACCGGACTTTGAAAGCGCACTCCTCCAACGAGCTCGCCTCAGGGCCAAGACTGCTGACTGGGACGGTGCGCTGCATGACTTTGAAAGAGCTGGCAAGAAGCTTTCGGAGGAGTATAGAGAAACACAAGAGGCACGCGATGCCGCCTTCCAAGCGTTCGACGCGGAGAAACGAGGTGCGTGGGACGATTGTATAGGCCAAGCCAATACAGCGATCTTCAAGGCGAGCACGTCACTGGCTTTACGGCAAACTCGGGCACGTTGTCGCTTTGAGAAGGGTGAAGTGGAAGAAGGAATCAGCGACCTTGTTCATGTCCTGCAATTCTCTCCGGGCTTGATCGAGCCTCATTTGCAAATATCGGCAATGTCATTCTATGCTCTAGGCGACAGTGAACGGGGCATATCGCAAATTCGCAAATGTTTGCATTCGGACCCAGATTCGAAAGCATGTGCTCAGCTTTACAAAAAAGAAAGGCAGCTAATGAAGAGGCTGGATAAATTACAAAAAGCGCTGGATTCACGAAAGTTCAACAACGCTATCAACCTACTTGTAGGTGTAGGGGAGGAGAAGGGTCTGCTTGATGAGGTTAAGGATGACTTCGAGAGTGCGAAAGACGCTGGCCACATCCATCCTGCAGCCCCGAGCAATTTACACTCATCCTTAGTTGAACAGACGTGCGAAGCCTACCGTGAGGTCAGTGATTCCAGAAGATAATGCTTCCTATTTGCCGCAGCTGACTGGATATGCTTGATTACAGGTTAATATGCTCAAACGGGCTGCTCCTTACTGCACCGAAATTCTCCGGCTGAAGCCACATTCATTGGCTGCCCTTCTATTCAAGGGTCAGATGGCGCTTGACGAGGAGCGTTTCGAGGACGCTATTCGCACCCTCAACGAAGCCAGAGAACATCACCCGGGCTCTCAGGAAATCCAGACGCTTATGCAGAAAGCACATGTGTTGTTGAAACGCTCCAAGCATAAGGACTACTACAAAGTCCTCGGCGTCAGTCGTGACTCAGATGAGCGCACAATCAAAAGAGCTTATCGGCAGTTGACAAAGCAGCATCACCCTGACAAAGCCGTCTCCCAGGGCGTCTCAAAGGAGGAAGCAGAGAAGAAGATGGCCGCTATAAACGAGGCATACGAAGTTTTGTCGGACCCCGAACTTAGAGCACGGTATGACAACGGCGACGACCCCAACGACCCCGAGTCTCAGAGGGGAAATCCCTTCCAGGGAAACCCCTTTGGTGCCGCCGGCGGCCAGCAATTCTTCTTCCAGCAAGGCGCGCCACATTTCAAATTCTCGGGTCAAGGATTCAACTTTCCCCGAGGCTTTCCATTCCGTTAGCATCTTTGTATACAACTGACCCTGCAGCTCACCCTGCAGTCTACCTTATTCCCACATCTCTGCACTTTCGCACTTTCGCACTTGCCCGAAAGGCACGCTACCATTTCCCCGCCTATTGGAATATGATCAATCCCTCCTCCCTTTCCATTTAGAACAGCAAAGTGTACGTACTCGGTCAGATTTGAGGAAGTGTGATATGGCATTCAATTCTCCTTGTGAATCTGCATTCTGTCTGCTCCCGTTTATTACTTTCCTTCTCTTTCTCCCGTTCGTAACAGGAGTTTTAGATTATCACTAGATAGGTGAATGGACGTATCAGGGGAGGTGTTGGGCTGATCACTTCGGCGCATCCGTCAATGGCACATAGCTAACCTGGAAAATCTTCTCCTTGTGAACAGAGCCATCCTCTTTCTTGTCAACAACCCATATGTACTGTCCACCACCGAGTCCAAAGCTACTTAGGGTGCCACCATCATTTTCCACATCAACGGGTATGAACAAGCGTCCTGGGGCACGTAACTGCTCAATGAGAACCGGGTGTAGCTTGTCTGCTGCTGCGCCCACATGGATTGCATCGTAAGGGGCTCCTTCCCTCCAGCCCAGCCGACCATCGGCGGTGATAAATTTCACCTTTCCGGAATTTAAGAGAGTGCGACCTTGCTCTGACTTCCTCATGTTCGCCCGCGCCAGGTCAACAAGTTCCGGGATATGGTCCACTCCGATAACCTGAACACTGGCACCATTGGAAGACCCGTCTGTAGCAAGATTGGCGAAAACATGTGTCAAATACCCAGATCCTGAGCCGATATCCAATACCCGGGATCCCGGCTTGAGGAAGTCAACTAAGTATTCGCAAGCATGGCCATGCATATGTGGCGCCGAAATCGTCGCTCCATGTCCGATAGGTTGGGGCGAGTCGGAGTATGGCCTCGAGGGCGCGTAATGGGCGCGATCAACCTTGGAATTTCAGTGTCAGAATCTCAGGAAGTGAGTGATTTTATTCTTGGGCTAATGGAGTGAAGGATGCTGGGTGGTGGCAGCGGTAGAAGCAAAGTGAAGCTCACGCCCATCATAGCTTTTTTCACCCGATCACTTTTAATCAGTCCTTCCTTACAGAGGTTCTCGATCAACTCAGCATTTGTGGTGCCAGAACAGTACCAAGCCATTGAAGACTGCTTTCTTGTAAGTTTTCTCAGCAGTGTGGTTGTCTTTATGTGCCTTTTCAGCATTCAGAAATCGCCTGTTAGATATGAGAGAATATCCCACTCGGACAACACGTATGGTGTTTAAGTGATGGATAGAATGGGCGCTATGGGAGCAGTCATATGCGGCGGGAGATTCCCATTATGTCAATATTACGGAGTACCTCATGTGCGGATGTCATCGGTGTCATCGGAGCACCATTGCATGAGTGGAAAGGCTCTTATCGGAGTGCATAAATCTCACTAATGCGTCATAATCATATGATGATGATAAGCAGGTACAGTTACACTCTTTGGCAGCTTTTTATTGTCCATTGCCTCAGTGGAGGTTACTGGCTTTTCTGGCCTATGGGTCCCTCCCTAGAGCAGGTATGCATATCAATTTCGATCTACATTATTGACAGGCTAGTTGTTGTTGTTTATGGGCTTTACCTTTCTGTATACCTAGAGACCATCGGCTTTCCCTCTGAATTAATCGATATTTGCTTCTATGTACTCTGTATACTAAAGTGTCGCTTCACTCAGTAGTCAACCTCGTATCAATTCATATGCTATGTACAGGGTACGTCACAATAATTAATGTTTGGACATGTGACCCACTCTGTGTCCAGTTGTACTCCGTGTATATATGTATATATATAATAACACGGATGATAAATATTGTTCTGGACAAGCAGCAGTTTTATATCAATCATTCACACCATTAAATTTACTAGCAAAGCCCACCTAACAAACCATACGCGACACATTTCTAATCACAACCATAACCATACTTATCCTGTTTGCAACGCGATTACTCCCCACTGGCCTAATAAGTTAACTCCCAAGTCATGGTCACTTGGAAGGTGTATAACTTTTGTTGCCACATCCATTAAACGTTACACCCCGAACAATCAAGCCCTCAAAAGTGAATCAACTCACCGAGTCAGGTAGGACCAGATGAAAGACCACAAGGTAGATCCAGCCACCCAGGTCGAGGTTGATACAATTATACTTGATTATCTGCTGTGCACTGCCATCAACACGTTCCTCTGCACACAAGAAAAAGAGAAGGGATGGCACTGCAAGGATCAGAATACCACTTGGTTGATCCAAACCGTCAATAGTATGTTGGAATACAAGCACCGTCGTAAGCACCAAAGGTTGTGCTGACTATGGACGCCATCTTGCCGTTTATCGCTCACACAGCCCTGACACCGATGCTGATACATGCCGAGACAATCTCCCGCGATATGCGCATCAAGCTTCAGCTTCTCGAATTCATAACTACATGCAACCAGAATCAATATCATAGCACAGCAGCAAACAATCAATCACCAAGGCATGGATTTGGAGAGCAGGAGGAAGATTTTACGGTCTCGACTGAACGTCAAGTCTACCCACCACACTTGAAAACCGAGCCCCGGAGACCACACATTTGTACGAACAACGACCGTACCCAAGCAAGACTGGACATTTCTCCTGCCATCGCCTATGCATTCATCTCCCTGTGCATCGTCGCAAATAACCATTTGTCCGACACTAACTGGGCTGATATTGCAGCCCAGCTCTTGCTAAAAGCTGCGTTCGAGAAACTTGGTTCTCATGGGGGTATAACGCCCGACATATTTTATGAATTGATAGCCCAAGCCCCAGAGACGCTTAAAAGAAAGCCTGACTGGCAACGAGTGGCTGATAAGTATGAAACTTACCTACAGCCACCGCTCGGGGTTCTCCCGTCCAAGGACCTGGAAACCCCACTGAAACGCCTGCCTACGCATCAACTTGGAACCATCATTATCGAGTTCCTGTTTGATCTCATGAGGTGCCTGAACCCGCCGGTTCTGTTACAGCTCGAGAGAGGGAAGCTCTATGGACTGAGCCGAGCAGAAACACAGGGGCTGAAAGCCAAGGTTGGACTGCGATGATAATAAGTCTGCCATAAAGATTACAACCAACATAGCGCGTTTATCATTTTGAGCGCATGAACTACTATTCATAACTTATGCCGATAGCTAAACAACAGTCTCGGCAGCGATCTGAACGAAGTGTATGGTGAATGCCATGGCCAATAAGATAGTATTTTACAAAAAAGAGGAGCAGTAGATACCCCTGGACGAACTTAAGAGGCCACTAGCCGAGCAACATCCGACGAGGATCTTCAATGTATTCCTTGACCTGAATGAATCATAATCAGCGGAATGTGTCAAACAACGAACAAAATTCAACGAACCTTGATAAGGAAAGTGACCGCCTCCCGTCCATCCAAAAGTCGATGATCATAGGTCAGGGCAAGATACATCATCTGGAAACGTTAGCGCCTGACATCAAGTTGGGGCACTATGGCAATGCGTACGGGACGAATTTCCACTTTACCGTTGACGACTGCTGGCCGGTCCTTGATCGCATGGAGTCCAAGAACAGCTTTGAAAAGTTAGGATTCGGTCCGAAAAGAACGAGGGAGAGAGCACAGACCAGTCTGGGGCAAGTTGATGATCGGAGTGCCCATCAAAGAGCCGAAAACACCACCCTAAAACAATGTCAACGATCTTGTCACGTCATGAATCATGCTGCTTACGTTGCTAATGGTGAAAGTGCCACCAGCCATATCCTCGATTGTCAACTTGTTGTCCCGTGCCTAAAAAAATATCAGTCACAGAAGATGCGAGCCAGTCGCATGATGCCACTGACCTTCTTGCCAAGGTCTGCTATGGCCTTTTCAATTCCGACGAGATCCATGGTTTCAGCGTTACGGACGACAGGTGTCACAAGGCCCTTCTCAGTAGCAACAGCCACGCTGATGTCAACGTAGTCGCGGTAAACAATGGTATCACCACCATTGGGGCCTTCGATCGATGCGTTAACGGCGGGGACATCTTTCATAGCTAGGACACAGGCACGGGAAAAAGCGCTCATGAAGCCAAGTTTGACACCCGTTTTCTTCAGTACATCGTCTTTGTAGAGTTTCCGGAATTCCATGAGGGATGACATGTCAACCTCGTTGAAGGTAGTGAGCGAGGCAGCGGTATTCTGGGACTGCTTCAGGCGCTCGGCTATTCTCAGCCTCATTCTATTCATTTTCACCTATTATCCCCAAGAAGTAACATAAGAGCCGCAAGTTAGCAAGTGTAAGAGAGATAACACAGATGTTGAAGGGAACTGTAAACGCACCCTACGTTCCTCACGACCTTCGAAGGTCGGTTTAACGTCAGAAGGAGTCTCTGACTTAGGAGCAGGACGCTGAGGCTTGGAAGTAGGAGGCTGTTCAGGCGGAGGCGACGGAGCTTTGGGGGCCTCTGATGGCTGTGGCTTGTTGGACTCTGCAGGAGGCTGCTTGACATCTGCGGGCTCCTTCGGCTTTTCAGTAGCTGTCTCCTCTTTTGGCCCAGGAGCGCCACCTAATTCGAGTTTGACCAAATCCTGGCCAACCGTCACAGTGTCTTCTTCGTTCACGAGGAGCTCCTTAATAGTCCCAGACTCAGGCGCATTGACCGACACATCGATCTGTAATGGGTTGGCAAAACTTTCAAGCAATGTGGACGGTATGTGACATTCGCTGAAACCCTACCTTGTCTGTCTCAATTGTAGCGATTTCTTCGTCCCGCTCAACGTAATCGCCCACCTCTGCCGAACGGTAAGTGAAAGACCTGCAAACTGGTCAAGAGACCTACGCTTCGAAAATTGCTTCAATGTACCCTCGGTGATCGATTCTGCCATCTGAGGGACCTTCACTATGGTATCAGCTGCAGCGAGATCAGCGAAGAACATCATAAGTAACCGAAGCAAATTGCGATACCGTAAGTTCTGATCTGATAGCCTCCGAGGCGGGCGAGACTGCTCCGGGGTATATTGGCTCTATGGAATGTCGACGGTTAGCCAGAGCAGATAAATTAACGTGAACCTCCAATGTCCTTACCCCGAGGACGGAGCATGCAGCAAAACCGCGCCAGTCTTATGCCTTCTAAGCGCCAAAGAGGTAATACTCCTGCGAGCACCAATGCAAGGCAAGCGGGAGCATTGAGCTGTTCGAGGAATGGACCTCAGGTGTAGCTCTGACAGACGGTGAAATGGTAACCTAGACGCCATATTTCACCCGACTTGGTTGGGTAGTAAACAGAAGTTAAGGAGCAAGAGAATCTGACACGATTGTCTGATAGTAGAGAGGAAACCTATGGTCCCAGAATAACCTACTGAAGACCTGTTCAATACGTCTTCACTCGACGTTGCAGTACGAAGGTACAGGATAGCAGAGTGACGGAACTTTAAGTTAGCGCAGTGACCAGGGACGAAAGCTCAACCCCGGGCCGAAAGAACCGGAATTTCCCTCAGCAACACACGCACATCATCTGCGTTCCATGCACCCGGTGGATGACGGAGTATTATTATTACGCTTGTTCGGCTTTCCATAAAGACCAACATGGCAGATTCGGCGCACCCTATCAAATTCACTAGGTACGCCTCTCAAGAGAAACTGCCCTGTAGTGAGTGGACAGAATTTCGAACAATCATTAGAATCTACAAATTTGTTCTTCAGCTAGCGTTCCCTCTCTGCAGTCGGTGTGTCAGGTCTCAGGGTCTTCTTTCCCTACGACTTTGACAGAGAGAAATCATGTCTGCTAACGCCGTTGCGTAAGTTGCTCTCAGAAGGAAGAATAGGCTGCGTTGCTAATCTCAGCTTCGCTTTTCAGGTCACTCTACCGACGGAGTCTCAAGCTTGCCCTTGACTGGGCAGTTCACAGACACGTATGGAGAGGACAAGCTGTGTATATTCGGTCCCTGTTTGAGGCAAATAAGGACGTTCGTGATCCTCGTCAACAAAGAGTAAACTCCCTCTGACCCCAGCAACCGTCTGGCCGTTGCACAACCCAAGTCATCAGCTTATACAAACAAATATGGCAGGTGTTACTCCGCGAAACCGAGAAATTACTGGAAACTTGGAAACACCCGGACCCGTACCGCGCACCTACTGCCCCTGGTGGTAAGTCTGATAAGTTAGAAAAAGGGCTGCATCATGCGCAATTGGCTGATAATGTCTCCCAGGCAGTAAATATGAGAGAAACCTTCCTGCTCCGCAGTTACCTTGTATGTTACACCATTTGATCTGTCGATTTTGCCTCGTTTGACATACGTCTTAGATGCTTCTCAACATGCAGATGCCCACTGAGCTTGGACGGCGTACCAGGTCCATATATTTGCGTCAATTAGACGAGCTTACAATAGGTTCCCTACTCGAAGATAGACTTGGCGTTTTAGTAACATAACTCGCAACTTGTACCCTGGACGTTGCTTTGAACAGTTATAGGAAAGCGCAGAAATGCTTGGGCGTATTGAAAGAACTACGGAAGCTGCAGACCTCTTTAAGTCTACTTAGCATCAAATATACTGAGACTTCAGTCGTCCGAAAGACAAATTTCATTAAGAAAGCTGTCGGTATCATTCAATGCCCGTAAGCATAATGTACAACCATAAATCAAAGCATGAAAAACAGAGCCATAATTTGTGCCCAGTCCAGAACCCCGTTATCACATCATGAGAAACCAAAGCACGCCGATTGAGAAAACCCGAACAGGAAAGAAAGAAAAATATGACAATTAAAGCTCCTGGCTAGGACCCTTTCCACTCTTGGGAGTCTTCTTGGGTAGAAGGTCTGGAGATTGGTTAGAAAATATAGCCAAGACAAAACCCAAGTGCGAAACTTACTTTGGTGGATGTTGGGCAAGACACCACCCTGCGCAATCGTAACGTGGCCAAGCAGTTTGTTCAATTCCTCGTCATTGCGAATGGCAAGCTGGAGATGGCGAGGAATGATACGAGTCTTCTTGTTGTCACGGGCAGCGTTGCCAGCCAACTCCAGGATTTCAGCAGCGAGATACTCGAGAACAGCGGCCAAGTAGACCGGAGCACCTATACAAGGGTATTATAGTCAGAACCGCAAAAACAAAGACAATGAGTTAAATCGCGTAAAGACTTACCAGCACCAACACGTTGAGCGTAGTTACCCTTGCGCAGCAGACGGTGAACACGACCAACGGGGAAGGCAAGTCCAGCCTTCGAAGAGCGCCTAAATTCATGTCAGCATGGTTCGAAGGCTCATGGTAAAACAGGGCTATCTTACGACTGCGCGTTCTTGCTGCCGCTGGCTTTGCCTCCAGATTTGCCTCCAGTCATTTTGTCTGATTAAGTGGTCAAGGTTAAACTGTGGTAGTGGTTTTGATAGAGTTGATGATTTTTCAAATCGAGGACGCGGCGGACGTGTAGTAGACGGACAGTCGTTGAAGTAAACCAAGAGACTGGGTGGTCAGCGCGAGGAAAGCCAGGAGATTTATAATGACGCGCTCAGGGTGACGTTGGCCTACCCAAACGCCTTTCAGATCACCCTCTCGCTTAGCGGGGCTGACCAATCACCAAAAAGATCATGGTCCAGCGCTCCAATAGCTTGGCTACGCATGTGAGCTACGATCTGTGTGGCCTAGTACAGTGTTGGGGTTCCAAATCAAGTTAAGTGCTGTAATATTTCAATGTAATAATTATTACATCCGTCTTGGCACGACCTCACCCTAGTGTTTGTAGTACTTGAACTTAATTATCTTGCTTTAATCATACAGATCATACCAAGGTGTGACCGTATTGAAATTCTGTCTCTTTCGCGTACTTCAGATCAACTGGGGTTTCGCAGGCTGGTATAAGTAGCGCGCCTCCCTCGTCACCGCGTCTCCATCATTCTCATCTTCATTCTCAATCCATCTGCACAACGTTCGAACGTCAAGTTTCCTCAACACAACCACAATCTATTCTCTCGAGCTCTATTTAGTTAATAACTTCTTTTGATAATCTTCTACTCACAAAATGCCTCCCAAAGCTGCCGAGAAGAAGCCTAGCACTGGTGGCAAGGCGCCCGCTGGAAAGGCTCCTGCTGAGAAGAAGGAAGCCGGCAAGAAGACCGCTGCTGCTGCCACTGGCGACAAGAAGAAGCGTGGCAAGACTAGGAAGGAAACCTACTCCTCCTACATCTACAAGGGTAAGTAATGCCACTGGTGATATGTAGTGCGGAAGCTTACCAGGGTGCAGTTCTCAAACAAGTTCACCCTGACACTGGTATCTCGACTCGTGCCATGTCTATCCTGAACTCTTTTGTCAATGGTATTTTCAACCCGAAAACATTTGAAACCGATTGTATTCTAATCCATTACAGATATCTTTGAGCGCGTCGCCACGGAGGCATCGAAGCTTGCTGCTTACAACAAGAAATCCACCATCTCGTCGAGGGAGATCCAGACTTCGTGAGTAAAACCCTTTTATACATTATACGAATTACGCTAATTCTTTTTCCAAGTGTTCGGCTCATCCTCCCTGGTGAGTTGGCGAAGCACGCCGTTTCGGAAGGCACTAAGGCTGTCACGAAGTACTCTTCTTCTGCCAAATAGGCATGTCGCATCTTGCTTTTGCCTTGTGTGTTTGTTTCTCGGGATTGTCATTTTTACTGCCTCCTTATCTTCATGGTTTTGAGGCGGTGGGTTACAGGGTGTTTGAGGGTCTTTTAATGTGTCATGGGATGGTTTGATATTCTCTTTATTTTTTTTTTTCTTTTTTTTTACTCTCCTGATGCCCTTTTGGGTTGAATGTGTTCATGGTTCATTCGCGACGAGAATGCGGTGTAACATAACTCGGATTTTGGGGCTGGTTGCACGATTTTCCTTCCCCTACCATAAATCGGAATCTCATTTGCTTATGCAACATATTCTTCATAGTCGCCTCGGTTTGGGGTAATTTGAATAGCAGTTCCACATTGCTTGTTTGGTTCGGGTTCCATACTTCGCATATTACAGAGCATCCGCTGTTCTCTTTCAATCATCATCCAAGACCTCTACCTCATCGATCGCCCCTTCACGGCCATGGAAGACAGCAGTGTCCGATTCGCTGAGCACATGTACGATAGCTTTCCCCTGAACAGATACCCCGCTCTTCCAGTGTGTCCAGTCTTCTTTGTCTTTTATAATGAAGCCGATAAGCATGCTCGGATCCATGTCTCGAACGTGGATTCTCCTGAGGCGTCGAGTATGATAGGTTTCTATCTCTTCATTGGTGTATTGTTCATCGATACTGCGCTGTGGCAACGCTGGGCGGGTCTGATGAGGGTCAAGGTAAAAAAGGTGTGAGCCTTGAACACCGACGAAGTAATGCGATGCCGATGGGCGTCCACTGCAGATCTGGTCACCACTGGTCCGGGAATCTTGGATCTTTTGAGTTATAACGTACCCAGCTATTCCTACGGATTGGGGGAGTTGCAATGTGGTCTTTACCGCGTCCCAATACACGGGAGTAATACGATCGATTCCCAGTCGCGTCCCAATTAGTATCAGTGTTGGTCTGAAGGACCCCCTCTCGTCGTGGGCAGCATCCAGAAATTTATCTTCATGCACATCTGCTGTATCATCAGTCATGTAGACACCAAGGTTGAGGCTTCCATGTTGAGACACAAGGGCCCTAAATTCATACGTAAGCTATGCTAATGGGCCAATGTGATTGGGACATACTGTATGCATCTGGCGGTCGCTGAGGGCCCAAACCATTCCCCGGGATGTTTGTTACAGGACTCGGCACCATGTTGGACAAATCGATGTATTGAGAAAGGTGCATCCGGATGATCTGCAAACTGTGACAATAGCTGAGCCTCCTGGTCAGTGTTGATTCCTCGACGCCAACCTGTAGGCATGTTAGCTCACTGCAGCTTGAATACCGGATATATTGCTGAAAGTGTTGACGTTGCTTGTTACCTCGGCCAAATAACAATATGGACATTGCGTTCGCCAGGAGGCTCTGCCCAGACCTTATCATGCAACCCCATCCTGTGTCGGATGTAAATCCATGTTGGTCAACGAGCTGGCTTCTCAGTCGCACGCTCAATGTCATTGCGGAGTACGCATCCTGTTTAATAGGCTTCGGGATTGGGGGAAAGTTCGATCTGTAGGTAATCCAGATCCTTGATTCGAAGTCGAGAAGGAACGATTCAGGCCAGCCCTGTTCGTCTAACAGGCCCGGCATTGTAGCCTTTGGGTCCAGCTGGCTTGGTCCTTCTTCGTTTGCCAGTCGCATTGGTTTGGGAGATGCTATGGACGTATCAGCCCAAAGAGATGCAGCTCCTCTTTCATCTGGCGTGGCTTACCGGTGCGCCTATTGCCTCTCTCTGTGCCATCCGTTGTGTATTTGGTTCCCAGGCACCAGATGGGGTCTTCTGGTTGGTCGTTTCTGGGTGCAGGGTCCCAGATATACTGTATAATTCGCTTGCAGCGTTCCATATCTACCCCATTCATTTTGAATGGCGTTTTGTGCAGGTCCGTATGTCGATCTCTGCGGGGGTGCTGAGGCGCTCTGGTCGACTAGTTTGCGTTATATTGTTTCACGTCAATGTTGGTTTGCTGCCTGTGCACATCAGTATATAAAGGCTCATCTCAGTCACCTACTGGCGTTGAAATGGTGTGGCTGTGTAGGGAATAGTATACCACAGTGTACGGTCATCTGTTGTTGCTATGATGATTTATGGTTAGCGGTGATCTCAGTAGTTGTTGTCTTGATGAGGGGTTCCGTCATACAACATCAGTCACGAGACTGTAGTAAACGTGCAGCATATATATGTATATATATATAAACCCCCCTCAGCTACCGTAGCGGTTGTGGTATGTTACGGTCTAAAAACCAAGACCATCTACCTGACGACGAGGATAAGCAACGACAACCGCGTAAAGATACAAACCCTACGACGGTTACATAGGCAGTGATCCATAAAGTTATACAAGCCTCGAAAACAACCCAATGACATACTTCGTCATAGGGATGGCTGCCACCACAGATAAGGATATAGTGATAAGGACGTCACATGCATACAACACCATATACACCGCCTTCAATGTCAACGGATGACAGACTAGATAAATCTTTGACTCCACCAAGTTCCAACTTCTGAGAGAACCCAACAGACCGAGTTTTTCTCAACACATAAGAACTGTGTGGAATGCACACAGAAAAAGTGCAATGCCAGCGTGCTACTCAGAGTGAAAGAGGGCATCGATACTGAAACGAAGAGGGCATACCCAGAGAATTGATCTCACGACCGTAATATTGCTAAGGCAAAAAGGGGGAAGACATGGCTCGCCACAGCAGGGCGAAAGCACGCACGAGCAACCAGATGGCCGTGACAAGGACATCGCACACAGGTCCATCACCCCACATGTAACTGACCGACCATAACCAACTGACTTGCTGCAGCTCACATGCATCACCAGCTCTCCATGCAGCAAGAAGCACGAAACACTGAGGGGCGCAATATATGGCGGATGGGTACTAATTTCCGTCATCAGGCAGTGCAGTTTGTGAGTGCAGGTCCACAAGAAAACGATGAGAAAAAACTGGAAAGTTTGGACATGCAGCACAAGGGAATAGAAATGACCCCACCTGAACTGCCCCCAGAACAACGCAACGGAGAGTCCATGCGATACCCTCAGCCTTTTATTATTGCACCGGACGAGGAGATTTCTACGGGTGCCGAGCATATAGACCACGTCACCCCCGGAGGGGATAACACCAGCGAGGATGAAATAGTGTTTACTGGACGGCACCTTAAAACAAAGTATGCTCGAGGACCATCAGGCGAAAACCGATCTCCAATATCAAGGCCATCCAGGCAGCGCAACGCTAGGAGCCCCGCTCGTCGAAAAGAGCAGGAAATCTCCGACCATCGCAGAGGAAACGAATGTAGCCCGCATAATAACGGTTCAACGCAGCCTTGGCTACCACATCACAGCCACAAAATACCGACACAATCATGTCCCACAACAGGAGACGCTTCGGGAGACCTACTTCGAACCCAGCGAGCCGAGCAAGTACAACCACGTGCCATCGATGAGACTTTTGATTTCATACCCTTCAATCCCAGACGCCCATTAATTGGAGAGCAATATTCGAGACCTCGCGAAGACGAAGAAAATGACATATTGGCCGATTACATAGCGAACATTGACGAAGACTACTGTCAGTGGACTGATTTGAGTCGCAGTACAAGCACGGAGTCCGACAACGGTCAAATGGATAGGCCGGCGTCTACACTTGTCTCCGCTGAACTGATCAATGCCGACTGTTCCGAGCCACCAAAGAATGGGGAGGAAATAATTCCATGCGTACGCGGCCAACTGTTGGCTGAATCTGAAGATGAGAGTGACCCTGATCTGGCTTCCGGAGGTATGCCCAGTCAACTGCATCCAAACACTTATCTCATGCTGAAGCCACCAGGATTTACTGCTAAATCGAATGGATTTGCGGTACTTTGCACCAATTCGACGGACGGGGCACATAGCTCCCCGAGCTCTTCCGAATGCAGTGACACTGAAACGAAGGAAATCGGCAAGCACTCGGAGATCGAGACAGAGAGCAGTTGTCTGCCTCGGTCGCACCGTAACCGCAGCAAAGCAAAGGAAAATCATTTCGCTTCGGCAACCGCCTTTGCTGACGCATTGGAATCGGACCCATTTTATGGATTCGATATAATGGACTTTAACAGACCCAGCCTGCGGAACAAAACAAAAGGGAAGCAGCGTGCTTTTGATCTGTCATTATCCGATAGCGAGCTGGAACTGCAATTGGAACGGGCATGGCGAAATGACAGAGAGAAGAAAAAGACAAGGAAACAGCAGAGAGAAGAGCTCCGTGCTGGAGGCCTACTCGGTCGGAATGCAAATGCGCCTGATCTCAGAGCTAAGTATTCAAGTGGCTTCGATGTCGATGATCTAAAATTGGAAATGCGCAGTTTCTTGCTATCATCGAAAGAAAGGTACGAGTTTCCCTGCAGCCGTTATTGAAAGTTTTAAACCTAGAGTGCTGAAACCCGGACTTTGTTCAGCTTGTTTCTTCCGCCCATGTCTAAACATCACAGGAAGGTTGTGCATGACATGGCAGGCGCACTGTCACTCAAATCACAGTCCCGCGGGAAAGGGTCGTCCAGATTTCCCATGCTGTACAAGACTTCCCGCACCCCAAGGCATACACAGAAAACGATCACACAGGTGGAAAGAATATTATCGAAGTCTCAACTCTCTCACCGTGGCCCCAAGTCACGGTCCCAGAACAACAAGAAACCGGCGAAGGCTTCTCGTGGTCACCCTTCATCATCTGTCAGCTATATGGAAGGCGACGTCGTTGGAGCCTCAGCACCGGAAATTGGAGCGGAAAACAAGGGAAGAGCTATGCTCGAAAGGATGGGATGGAGTTTGGGGACTCCGCTCGGTGCCATAAACAACAAAGGCATTCTGTTACCTGTCGCGCACGTCGTGAAGAATTCCAAGGCTGGCCTAGGGTAGATAGTTTCGAGGGATCTTACAATCCCTAGTTGCATCTACTATGGTTGTCTTTCTAAGGCTAAGTGGTGGAGCTGCAACGATGATAGAGGTTCCAACACTCAACAATCCTGTCGCACTTCCAAAACTTCTCTCATGGAATGATGTATGGCACGAACCTGAGAAGTGTCC
This sequence comes from Aspergillus udagawae, assembly GCF_001078395.1. Taxonomy (NCBI): domain Eukaryota; kingdom Fungi; phylum Ascomycota; class Eurotiomycetes; order Eurotiales; family Aspergillaceae; genus Aspergillus; species Aspergillus udagawae. The sequence continues at coordinate 1,530,078 of NW_025091265.1, read as the reverse complement.
CTACTAGAATGCTCTATGATACTATAACGCAATTATTATATTTATGACTATGATTACCCGCAAAACCATGATGTTTGTGGCATCTACGTCAACATAACTCCTTTCACTATGAGATGGTTGAGGGGACGAGTGGATAAAGATCAATAACAGTCACTTAGGTCATAAAGGGTTTATTCGAATGCTAGTCTTTGCTATCTGACTGGGGGCTGGGCATGGTCATACTTCCTCAAGTGTGTAAAAAGCTGAGTTTTGGATGGAAACGCAGTATTGCAGGTGGTACAAATCACTTCGGGAGAGTGACCCAGAGCCTGCTGAGCCGCCTTTCGAGCGCGTTTCTGTTTGGCCTTGCCAATTTTTTTTATATCAATCGATGGACTCTGACCCAAGCCAGAAGCTGACAATCTTTGAGATAGTAAATCAACGGCATCGTCTGTCCTCTCAGAGACATCGTCCGAGCCTGTGGGATTGAGAATGGTTTCGCTCGACTCGTGGCTAGCATGTGTCACAGGAAATATGGTATCAGCTTCCGTGAATTCGCGGCGACTTCCCTCTTGCGTGTCTTCCATGATGGGTGCAATGCTTTGATCACCATCAGCATTGCCTCCATCTTGGACCTTCCCACTCTCTTCATGGCTGAAGAAGGAAGCTGCTGAGTCGTCGTTGCATTGCTCTGGTGGAGCATGGTCACTGTACGGCGCCATATACTGGTCAAGTTTGAGGGACTCATTTTCTGCTCTCATCTCCCAGCGAAGCTGTTTGACGGCCTTGACGTGTTTCTTGCTACGTTCGTGCGCGTTGAATTGGTTCAGGCTCTTGAAAGCCTTCCGGCAAATGATGCACTCGAACTGCTCAAGTTCAGATCCCGAACTATCCGGATTCTCTTCCTCAGCCTCTTCCGACTTCGCCCAGTGAGGTATAACATGCTCACGCAGCTTTGCTTGATTTACTGCTCTTGATTTGGCAGCTTGTGCAGCGGCAGTTTGACGGAGGAGCTCCCGGCGTTGGGCTTCGCTTTGGATGCCACTTTTATAGCGCGGATCCCTCTTTTTAACAAATGCCACAAGTGATCTGACAGCTTCGTTAAATTCGCGGATACCCTCCTCTCTCAATCGCTTATTTTCTTTCTCCATCAATCTGCGCACGCGACGATCTGGAGCCTCAGAATATCGGTATATATCTTTCCAGGCGAAAGATTTCTTGGTTGAGAAGCTACACCAGACGGCATAGAAGGGCCGTACGACGTCTTCAAAAGTATCACTTTGTGACCCGAAAGTGGGATAGTCGACAAACTCCAATTTGTCTGCGCGACATGCCATTTCTTCCTCGAGGGCAAGCCGGGTAAATACCGCTCGAAGGCCGCCGAAGAATCCAGATGGAGAATCCGAAAATTCCATTCGAGGACTGAACTTGGAGAACAGCTTCAAGATGTCACCAGAGGTTGTCATACGGCTATCATAGCAGTATTCGCTACTACTTGGCTGCCCATCGCCACTCAAAAATGCATCTTTGTGAGTATCATACCATGCGCGCTCCTGAGGATCTGAGAGAACTTGGTATGCAGTTTGGATTTCTGCAAACAGTTTCGTTGCAGCTTCCACATTGCCATAGTTTCTATCCGGGTGCAGCTCGAGAGCTTTTCTTTTGTATGCTCTTCTTATTCTTGATGAGATCCGAAGATATGAATGTCAGCCTAACAGGCACATGGCGGGTTATAATAGAGTTACAATCTCACTCATCAGTGGAGGCGTCATGTTGTATCCCCAGGAGTTCATAATAATCTTCTTTCCTCTCTTTGGACGAAGGTTCAGCAGAATATGCATCATCCCGAAAATTTGTAGATTGAGATTGGCCCATAAGGGATCGACAGCCTGACCTAGGTAAAAATAACGGAAGAAGTGTACGTAATGGCGATATAGCTCGAGTCCTGAGATTCTTATGGATATTAGTTTGGAGTAGGCAGTACTATCTTAATTTTCCTCTGGGGCTGTTTCCTCTGCGGAAAGGTATTATAATGAACCTGTTTCATAATATTTCCCTTTGGTAGTTATTGGCTATTAGCCTATTACATACTTGCTATTCTTATTACTATTAGTTAAGGAACCATCATCTTTTATGCATTCTGATTTAACTTGATGGGATATAAAATTACCATAGTGCAGTGGGCCTATTATAATAGTACTACTCAGTCTACTCACCTCTCTCGTAACATTCCTAGATTTTAAATAACTGTAAAGTCGGCCAGTTTACGGTTCAAGGTCAACTGGTAAGATCAGTATAAAAGGGAACATGGTATATGGTCTAATGTAATTCCCAGGCAAGCTGCCTACCTCAACTAAGTTTAATGCATTTGCGTTTAGAGCTATCTAAATTAACTAAAATAATCTATTTTTATTATATTTAGCTAGTATAGTATATAGGGTATCTAGTTCTAATATACCCTATAATAAAGTAATTAAGATACCTTAGTAGTATATATTTTAGAGATTCTAAATATAACGATATAGAACTAATAAATAGCTCTTTAATCTTAATATCTTACTTATTTCTTATCTAAATAAGATCTCTAGCTTCCTAGATATAGAGTCCTTTATTAAAAATTATTTAATATCTAGATTACTTTTTTTCTACTTCTCTTTCTTATTAACTATACATAAATTATAATTTTTCTTTGTTAATAAAGCTATATTATATATAGCTATTATATAACTAATTTTAAAGATATTAAAGAGTTTTAAAAGTATTGTTTTTAAAGCTTTTTAATTAAGGATACTTACTTTTATAATTATTAAAGTATATAAAATATAATAGACTAAAATAAGTTAATTGATATATAACTTAAAAAAAGAATATAAATTAGAAAATAAATATTTAATTTTCTAAATGTTCTTTTTAGTTTTAAAGAGTAAATCCTAGCTATTATAAAGTTATAAAAATCTCTAAATAAGTTATTAGATATACTTTAAAAAAGTTAAACTTATTAATATAATTATATTTTAAGTATATTATTTAATAAGATCTTTATAAGCATACTTTAAAGAACTAAAATAATTAATATTTAATAGTTATAAAAATAGGAAAAAATAAGTAAATATATAAATAATAATAATAATAATATTTTTATAAATTTTATTAAATTAAATATTAGTGTGGCAAACTCATACATGTTGAATGGTAAGTTGATTATACTCCTTAACTAAGGTAGACTAATCATCTATTTAATCATCTCTAGATAATGGTTCAGCAAAGGAACCAACTGTGTAATGAAATGGATAAACCTAAGACTAATACTAATATATAAATACTATATGGAGAAGGTAATATTATAGGGGGTTAATAAAAAGTAATATCTACATTACTATAGATAAATAAACGTAGTAAAGCTATTGTACTTAGGTTAAATAATTAAATACCTTAAGGAGGTCTAAAGAACCTTAAAGATCATCTTTATAGATCTATTAGTCTTCTTCTAGACTATAATCTTTCTAATACATAAGATAAGATATTCTATATAAGGGGTATATTTATATCTATATTAAATAGTATGACTGTATGCTTACCTAGTAAGCATTTAGCCTTATATATATTATCTTTATTAGGGTAGACCTCAGTATTAATAATAGCAGGATGTAGTAAGTAAGAGGTTATTAACCAGGCTATGAGTTACTACTATGATTATAGTGTTTTAATAGTATATAGGTTTACTAAGAAAAAATATATATTATAATAATTAGAATAAACTACTTAGTTTTCTCTAAGCTATTTATCTCCCTCTATTTCTCTTCTATATATATAGAGTTTAGAGAAACTATTATCTAAGGAAGGAGATAGCCACTAATAAAGATATATTAATAGCTTATGATATAATAACTTATCTTCTTTAAAAATGGTTTATCCTAAACTATGGTAGTCTATATTTATATATTAAGGAATAATATTACTTTATATAATATTAAAGTTATTAAAGGCCTTTATTATTGATATTTATATATAGTTTATTATTTATTAATAAACTTTTATATTATTTAAAGGGCTTTATACTAGTATAATAATAGTAGTTAACTAGATTTATATTTTCCTATTATAATAGTATAGGGGTATTATCTAAGGTTATTAAGATACTATTTTATCATTAATATTATCATTTAGCTACTATTATTAATTATTATCTTTAATAAAGTTCAATACTATTTAATAGCTATAAGAAGATATTACTTAGTAATAATCTTAATTTATCTATAAGCTTAAATATTATAGAATTCCTACTATTTATATGTAGTTATAGAGATGTTTAATAAATTAATAAATTTTCTTTAAGATATTACTATTCTAATTACTAAGATAGATAGTAATTATATTACTTAAGTATATATAGACTTCTATTACTCCTTATACCTAGAAATATTTATAGATAGATATTTCTGTAGTAATAAGCCCCCTATTAATATCTTCTACTATGTTAGAAATGTTAGAAAGTCTTTCTTCCTTATCTCTAGTATATTACTATTATATCTATTATACTAACTAGATAAGTCCTTATCTAATAACCTTATTATTTCTAGTCTATAATATTATTATATCATAGTTATATTACTACTCTTATCTAAGGATAAGGGCCCTGCTCTAGGATCCTTAAATAATCTTTTAATAATAATTATATTTTATATAGCTAGTACTTACTTCCTTATCTTATACTATTAGTTCTCCTACTATTACTAGTTTAGCTAGTGCTATTAGCCCCTATCCTATAAGCTTATCTGGGGTAAGCTCCCTATATATTAATAACTCTCTTAGTTCTATATTACCCTTTAGGGTTCTTTATTATCTATCTTCTTCTTCTACTAATATTAAGTCTATATCCTCTACCCCTTATTAAAGGTGCCTAAAAGATACCTTCTATTAGGGCTAGAAGTATATCTATATATAGGATACCACCTAGTATAAATATAAATAGTGCTAATAACTTAAGAAGTACCTCTAGATTCTACTATAGATTTACTATTAGGCTACTACTTAGGCTATAATAATATCTATAAATTAAGACTTAGGGGATATTAGAGATTTTATTATAGAGTTAAAGATAATTACCTTCTATCTAGAGGAGAATAAGACTATATATATTATATAGTTAATTATAATATCTTTTAGCTTTTTAGAATTATATCTATTATAACTAGGGTGCCTGCTCCTACCCCTAAAGAGAAGAAGATTAAGATAGAGATCTTTAAGAGTAAGATAGTTTAATTATTATATATTTAGTTAACTTAAGTAAATAACTATTCCTATTAGTATAGTAGATCCCCTATAAGATAATATTAACCAGTAGATTATAGCCATAAATATATTTCCATTGAATCTCTAAAACCTTATAGGAAAAATAGAGAAAGGTTTATACCATCAAAATATTAGATATTAGATGATAAAATCCCATAGAAAAAAGCTATTTTCTTTTTCTTCTTTAATAGGGCTACTCTATAGCCTATCTTATATATATTTTATAGATATTCTTCTAGTTTCTAAGAGTTTACATAGTTAGAAAATTTTTTTTTAACTAAAAATAGTATCTTTCTTTATTACTTTACTTTATTTAGTATACCCTTTACCTTTTATCTTTTAATATTATTATTAATATCAAATAGTTAATAACTAGTTTATCTAATATCTTAATATTATTATATAAATATTATCTTTTTAGAAAGGATATATAAATATAAGATAAATTTAACTATATCTTAGATAAATATAATATATAAGCTTATTTATTAATAATAAT